>NC_072433.2:49182500-50582500 GCF_028878055.3 Symphalangus syndactylus
TCTTCAGCCTCTACTCTTACTCTGTCAAACTTGGTGTTAACAAATTCATCCTCACTACCAATTATCTAAAATTTACTTATAATTTGTGGATTGAACTTTGTATGAAGTAAAGGAATAGTTCTACTTTTTCATGATGTATGAGCACTCACATGAGCATACACACACCCATGTGAATTGGCAAACCATAAAAATTAGTCTAAGATTTATATTCAGATGTCTACGAATCCTCAGAACACTCAAATATTAGAACCAGAAGTAGCCTTAGAGATCACTTAAGTCCCTGTTTCCAGAACTTTATTGGTTAATTATAATCAGTGTAACTAGCCTAGAATACTTATAATTAGAGCTCTACGCCCCACTCTAACACTTTCAAATGGGGTTCTCTTAAGTATCTAAATTTGTAAAATGACTTTTCCAACTAAGTGTCCTGCACGATGACATTTGAGACCTGTTGATCACTGAACACAGAAGCATCTGAGATCCATTGATCTCTGTCCCACACCTCCAGTTATTTGCAGAAATAGATCCAGGCTCAAATCCAGGATTCCTGCCTTCATGTCCAGTGGCATATCACTGTGTTGCACTTTTCCATTTGTAAAGGAGGTATGGAGAGGGTATGACCAAGTGGTTCACCTTGTTCAACCTCAGGAACAGAAGCTCAAACTTTATTGGGTAGACGGACACATGTACAGCAAACGAACATTCCATGTGTTAAGTTCTACAGCCTGATCCGAGACCTGCGGGAGTTTAGAACATGCGCAGTTAGACTAATTATGACTGGAGTCATTGGGGTGCAGACAGGTTTCACAGACAAAATGTCCTGTGACCATTTAAACCAACTGGTTTATCAACTTAGTGTAAATCACTTTAACTGAAACTGAAGGAGTGTTGTTGCTAAACTTCCTTTGCCAATATATTTGTAGTTATGTTCCCATTTGACAATTATTTCCTTTCAAAACTGCTCACTTTCATTCTTCTGGGGAACTGAACCAAAAATGTTAAGGACTCTCTGTTCTCTTATGAAAGCCATTCTGCTCATATGGTACACTTCTGTTCCTGGTTGTCTATATTGAGGTGTAGAAAGGTCCTTTTTATCCAAACAAAGACATTCCACTGGCCCAGGTAAGCTGCTGACCAAAATGAAGCCATCTATCTCCTGTCTGCATGGACACCTTCACCTGTGAGGACTATTATCATTCTCATTTGCCACTTAATTTTTTTCCCATTTCACTTCTTTTTTTTGAAACAAGTCTCACTAGGTGGCAAAACAATCTGTGGAAGTCTTGACAAGTTTAATGAAACTGAGACCTTGAGGGAATCCACTGGGCAAAATCTCCGGTATCTATATATGGAGAAGGGGCTGTATGAGAAACCAGGAAAACTGATGACAGAAAGAACTGTAGTTGTCTAACCCGTGCACAAGCCCTTCTGGCTGTGTGAACTGCAGAGCAGGCTAGGTAAAGGCTGACTTAGATGAACTGCAGTAAGAGGTGCTCCTGGTGTGTGGATCCACCTCTGTTTCATCACTGAAACTGAACAAGATCTGAGTAGTAGAAAATGGGGCACTTTCCTGATTTTATTTTTTTTTTTTTTGAGACAGGGTCTCATTCTGTTGCCCAGTCTGGAGTGCAGTGGCACCATCATAGCTGGGATTACAGGCACATGCCACCATATCTGGCTAAATTTTTTTATTTTAGTAGAGATGAGGTGTCACTATATTGCTCAGGCTGCTCTCAGACACCTGAGTTCAAGCAATCCTCTTCAGTGATTTTAAGAAACTTACAAGAGAGAGCTATGACAAAGCTCTGTGGACCCAAGGCAAACAGTGTAACAGGGGCTGACTTGTAACGATCACCATCAATCTTAGCAACCTAACCCATTGTTCTTCAATACTGCTGCTCTTCTGGGCTTGACTATGTTCCTATGACTTTATTCCAATCCTTGGCTGTACGTTTTTTATTTTTTATCTTTTTTGTCAACCCCTGGTCTTTTCAAATAGGACTTACAGAGATCAAAACCCTCACTCTGAAACTGAGTGTACTCCTTCACATTCAAGGTAGGAACAAGAACTACAGGTACAAAGTCTTCTGCATGGACAGGTTTTGGAGCAGCTCTGAATCAGACTCCCTGCCTTTGTCCAAGGAAATGCGTGTGCATTAGGATCAGATCCCCTCTGAGGAGGTAGGGCTAGTTATGCCCAGGAAGTGATGTGGACACATGTTGCCTTATATACACTGCATTGCATTTTAGATGGACCATCTTCTCATCAGGACTTGTTAGTGATCCAGTCAGACAACCTTCCTACAACCATTGTGCTTTGGTAGGGTTGTAGTTTCTTCTGGAAAAGCTAAGGAAATTTTCCAAGGTAGGACAGGAAAATCTTGTTTTAGATAGTAATAATAAATCATAATTTTAAAAATTATGCTTCAATGCATTGTCATTTTTTTCACTCCTCAGCTGTTTTTTTTTTTTTTTCTTGAGACGGAGTCTTGCTCTGTCACCGAGGCTGGAGTGCAGTGGCGCAATCTTGGCTCACTGCAAGCTCCGCCTCCCAGTTCACGCCATTATCCTGCCTCAGCCTCCTGAGTAGCTGGGACTACAGGCGTCTGCCACTACGCCCGGTGAATTTTTTGTATTTTTAGTACAGACGGGGTTTCACTGTGTTAGCCAGGATGGTCTCGATCTCCTGACCTCGTGATCCACCCGCCTCGGCCTCCCAAAGTGCTAGGATTACAGGAGTGAGCCACCGCACCCGGCCTACTCCTCAGCTTTTATCAGATCCATTTTCTAAGCAAGGAATCAGAGACACAGTGAGCAGACCTTAATTTACCCAGACATTCATTTAGTGGGTTAGTTTCTCCTAAGGATCTTCCAAATGTAGACAATGTGTGTCCCATGCAGACTCAAGAGGAATCAACTCAGTCTATTTGAAGACTCCCCAAACTCTTATTTTGGAGAAACCAAAAACAAAATATTTGGTAGAGAAGGTCAAAGTGTCTGAACGGTACATACAGGCAGAGCTATATTACTTGGCTCCTATGTGAAGAGAGAGGGAGCTGCAGAAAAACTAAATGGGAGGGCTCAGATATATGAATTTCTTCAACTGAAATTGCATGCAATCCTGGCTCCTTAATCTGTGTCCACTTCCCAGCAGGTATGGGAGGTATGAGCTCAGCTTAGGGAAAACAAACTTAGCTCTGGAAATCTGGAGAAGCAGTGAGCAGGGCTGATCCCCCAAGTACCCTGATGAATCCCAGTGTTCTTTCTGTTCAATTACCTAAAGGAAGCTATTCAAATTTTAAATCCATTTTGAATCAAAATATTGATATATATGTTTTAAAAATCTTAAAATTTAAAGAAACTGGTATTAGTTATGGGAAAACCAGAAGGGTACCCTCATTTGGAAATAATCTTTGAGAAATCTTTGCAGTGTGAACAGTTGGGATTTGGTCTTTCCAAAATCCAGCTAGCATGCACTTAAGAAAAAGGAAAATCAGGAAATGCAGAAAATGAAATGCTAATTTACATATTTCACTTTAACATTTACTAAGGATATTAATGAGGCTACTGAAAATTGAAAATGCAGTTTTGCTATTTTAAAAAATGTTCTTGTGTGAGAATAGACATCCCTTGGTAAATGTCCATGGAAATATTGAACGTTTAATTTTTCATTAGTTCTGAACAAAATCATGTATTTCCTAAAAGATATGCATTTTACATTCCTCAATATCCATAGTTGACACAAAATACTCTGAAACAGAAAACAAAACATTAAACTATCTCATATTTTAAATTAAAAATATTTTTTCAAATAGCTCTGAGAACACTGAAATATGTGAAATTACAATATATTCTAAAACGATTACCTAAGAAAATTAGGGGATGTCATCCACGTTTGTCTCAAAGGAATTCAGATTTATGATTCATCTTAAGAAATGTGAAAAGAACACATTAAATATAAAGATGGATAAAGGAATTTATTAATATACACAGTAACTTTTGTTCCTTAAAAGCAATGATTCGGGCCTCCTGGGTCCAGCTCAGGTCCTGGCCCAAGAAGTCCCTGGAACAGAGCCCTTGCTTTTGTCCCTGCCTCCCGGGTGAATGAGGAATAGAAAAGGAACCTACATTCCTCATCCTTGGTGTGAATTTGCACGCTCCCCACCGGCCAAGTGTAGCAATTCACATTGTAATTCTGACAATAAATGGCCCGTTCTGACTGGGCTGGTGGGGGTCCTGGTCCAGCCACCTCCAGCCAGGGGCCCCTGGGTCGTGAAGGCGCCACCACCTGCTCCACTCAAGACGTGCAGCTCCACCCACTCACGCTAGAGAGGAAGAAGAACTTCTGTCATAAACTTTTGTTGTTATTGTTTTGTTTTGTTTTGTTTGAGACAGGGTCTCGTTCTGTTGCTCCGCCTGGAGTGCAGTGGCCCCATCACGGCTCACTGCAGCCTCGACCTCCTGGGCTCAAGTGATTCTCATGCTTCAGCCTCTGGAGGAGCTGGGGCCACAAGCACCCACCACCACACCTGGCTAAGTTTTTGTATTTTTGTGGAAACAAGGTCTCGCTCTGTTGCCGAGGCTGGTCTCAAACTCCACCCACCTCAGCCTCCCAAAGTGCTGGGATTACAGGTGCCAGCCACCGCACCCAACCTCCTAAACTGTTTTTAATTTGTCCACAATGAACCGGGTCATCAACCACTGTAAGTGGTCTGACTACCCTGACCATAAAGTATCTGAAACATTCAACTTGCAGCTGGTGGAAGCAGCCTAGCCCCACTGCACATAAAACACTTTCGTGGTGGCAAAGGCAGAGACCAAGGCTGCACTGTCCGGAAGTGGGGACAGATCCCGATACGCCCTGGGGACAGAGCAGGGAAGCTCAGGCCTGGTCCACACCGGTTCTGCCCTCTTTCTGGCCCACTACCCCATCCTGAGACCGCAGGTTCCGGCGGACCCGGATGCAGATTTTCCGGATGAAAGGCCCCTTTCCTGGAGGGGGCTTTGATATTTTCTGTTCACGACTCCGTGTTACCATCCTCCACAGCTAGGATCTGGCGTCTGGGGTCACTGTCGACGTCACAATCCCCGCACCTACGTGTCTCAGCCGCGGTAGCCCTACGTCGCTGTCAGACGCTGGGAGGTTGGTGCCCCGCCACGCTTTTCTGTCTTTTGTCTTTTCACCCTCTCCCTTCCCTACCCAGTGCCCCGTCTAAGTCCCCACTCGGAAGTGGATTCTCACCCCTCACGGCCCTTTGTGGGCAACGCCAGGAGGAGGAAGGCCGCAACCTCCCACTGGCTTTGGGGTTTCTTAGACATCAGTAGTCTTCTAAGGCCCTCCACCCTGCCCGCACCCCTCCTTCATCCTCGCGTCTCTTAGGACCCTGCCCTGCTGCCCTCAGGCCTTTCCTTAGTCACAGACTCGGGAAGGCACCTGAACTCCCTCGGCTTGGACATCACCGGCCACAGTCCTGTGACGCCCTGTGATCTTCTGTCCCAGATCTCATTCCACTGGCTGTGCCTGTCAGGGTGTGCTTAGATTTTGGTGTCCCAATGTAAGGCGTGCTCTTACTGGGAAGGGGGCTTCTTCATTCTCTTCTTGTGAACGTAGATGTGAAGCCAGGGGATAAGGAGAAAAGAGAGGCAAAAAGAGAACCAGAGATCCAGGGAGCTAGGGAGAGTGAGGTTGAAAAAGAAGGTAAAATTGAGTATTGGGAAGCTGTCTCTGATGGAGTTTGAAAAGCAGTGATAGTGAAAGAGTTCTAGAAGCTTTGTAGAAGGTGTTGAAAAAAATAGTGAAAGTTACGTGGGCAAGAAATAGCCGGATAGATGACATAGACAAAGAGAATCAGGAGAGAGGTGGAGGACAGAACAGAAATGGGATTCTGACCAACCACAGCAGAGGAGTAAAGGAAAGATAGATCCCCAATTCATTAGGGTTTTTTTAAAAAAGTCTTTATTATATTCTCTTTTAATTTTGTTTCAGATTCAGTTGATAAGGACGCTTTAGTTTTTCAGCCTTTATTATATTTTGGAAATATCTTTTAGTACTCAGTAAAGGATTTTACGCTATTTCAATGTGCTCTTGGAAAGGGTATTGATTTTTTGATATTAACAATCAAAACCTAGTTTAATCAGTAAGTCCATTCTTCTACCGTCTCTGTTATTTCCTTACATGGCCTTTTAACTGGGTCTGTAAAGTACAGTTTTCAGGGAAGTGTATGTTACCTTCACCTCTCTCTGCAAATTTTCAAGGATGGGCTGAAGTGATCAGGAATTTTGTTCTAACAGAGCCATTCTGTTTATGATTACTAAATTGCTCAGAGCTATTTCAAGCCAATAAGTAGGTATCCTTAATTTCATATTTTTGAAAATTCAATGAGTTGTTCTGTAAAAAAAGGAATTAAATGCTTGAAATTAGATTATTGTGATTAAAACCATGAGAAAGAAGTTGCTCTTGCTCAACAAGAGTATGAAATATGGTATAGAATCTTTAGGGGAAGGAGAAGGAAAAACCCTATCACAATTTGTCACAGCACATCATTCTTGTGAAGCTAGTGGTGGTTACTGTCTACTGGCATCTCCTACTGACCTTGCCTGCCCCAAGTCCCAAGTACAGAATGTCAAGGCAGCCTGATGGGGGGAGAGTCAAGACTTTTTAAACTAAGTACAGAACAAAATTATCTCTCCAATTAGGAGGGGACACTTGTTGCTATAAATGAATATAAATGACATGAGAATGAAAACTGTCAATATAATAAATAGTTTGCAAAAGCTCTAACTTAAAACACACAGGACTTTCAGAGTAGAGAATTCCTAGCTCTGTAAGGAATTCGGGACTCCGATTGAGAGAAGCCTTGGTCTCTACTCACTGTGAACCAACATTCAGCTAGATACCACCCTTGGTATGTTACAAAAAAAACTCAGTAAAAAATACCTTATTGAGAAGGAAATAGGAAAGGAAAGTCTTTATAAGGGCAACCGATCATCTTGTGGATTACCAAATACTGCAGATTTCAGGTCAGAAAACTGAGTCATGGAGAATAAAAAAAAAACTAACATACAATTGAGCAAATAATTCATAATTTAGAGAATGTATCTATTCATTAAAAATGTGAAGTGTAAATGTATAATAGTTATGTGACCTGGCAATTTTGAATAAAAAATTACGTAAGCAACTTTATTATTTTTAATAGAAAAATATTTGCAAATATTGAAACAATAAAACCTGTTGCCGAAAAATCTAATATGTTGTTAAAGTTCTAGTTTTATTTATGTGGGTCTGACATATAGATTTGCATAAGCTATCCTTGGCATGTGAGTAGCGATTTCATCCTTCTCTTCCCGTTTCCCCATCTTCAACAGCTTTTATTTTTCTTTCCACAGCCAAACTCCCTTCATTCCAACTTCCACCAAGACCGCTTCTCTGGATCCATCCCTGGAGTTGACACAACAGGGATCTTCAGCCCCAGGTGCCAGGTTTCTCAGTGATCCATTACACAGATTTAACAGGGAAATGGGGGCAGTATCAAAAACACCCAGTGTAAACCATTGAATTACCCCAGCCGTTGTCTCTGCCCATGAACAACTGCCTGGGGCCAGAGAATTAGGCATTCCTGCTCTTCTTTCCCTTAGAAAGCCCTTGGGACGTTCTCCTTGAAGCTCCCCTAAGTGGGAGTAGAAGTTCATCTCCTGACACTCCACGTTTTATTCATGAGTCCTGAGTTATGACACAGAGGACACAGTTGTGTTCCCCTTACTGTGGACTAGCAGATAAAGCACCTTAATCTCTCAGCCACCATGCAAACCCTTCTTATCTTTGATTCAGTATACTTTTCCACAAGCAAAATAAAAGTTCTGACTAAGGAGGCGTCCTCTGATTTGACTCTAGAACTTGGAAATGCATTGGCTTTCAGCAAATCTCAGTACTGAATGTAAACTTCAAGGAGAAATGGTTCCAGGAAATAAATTGGGATGAGATTGAACTTTTAGCAACCTGCAAAATCCTGAAACCATGGACCTTACTGAGGCCAATTAAATGGGCTAATTCATGGGTGAAAGTGATACACCTTAAAAATTCTCCACAAGTGATTCTACATTGAAGCCAGAATTTATGTCAAGTACTGTGTGAGGATGAGGATGGCAATCTGCTTGGCAGGCAATCTGGTCCAGGCGGGGCTCACATTATTGTTCACAGTTTAACCTATTTTATTAAATATGTAATTTTCCCCCAAATCGTATATGACATTAGCTGTTGTCTTGAGCCACATTAAAATGTACTATTTATGCGGCAAAATTGTATGGGATTTGACAAATGCATGGCAGCAGGTTTCCAGCATTAAAATATCACAGAACCCTTCTCTTATTCAAGTTCCTCTTCCGTCCACATACAGGGAATCAATCGCCTTTTGTATATGGTCCTTGGACGTTGCTTCTTTATTTCAATTATCTTCCATCAAAGCAAGTGATACCGTGCTCTATCTTCATTTGATCCTCCAAACGAAAGGTACTGAATAATCTAAACCAGAATTTCAGCCATTCAGACACTTAGGTCCATCGCTAAGCAGTAAAAGCCAAGCCTCCTGCGCTGCAATGCCATGGCCGGCAGAAGGCGCCGGAACAGGCCGTTCCGCCCTGCGGGGCGCATGCGCGTTCTGCCTGTGGAGGCGGGGCTGGGTCTCCAGGAAGTACGTGAGCTTCCTTTCCTCTGGTCAGGGAGGAAGCGCCGCCCTGGCTTTGGGGCAACTCAGGCGGTGCCCATCAGGAGGAAAACTTCCTGTCCGCAACCCTAACTGCTGAGAAGGGAGATTCGCTGCAGAGTATCCCGGATATTTTTCTGAAACAGCAATAAAGACTTCATTTTCAGGGCTGTTGCCACGTGTTTTATTCTGTATTTTCTGTGGGGATATTTTAGCATTATTTTACAAATGTATACATTTGGGGTTGGGGAGGGCTTTCTGATAGATAATAGAAGCAGGCTGTAACATGTCCTCCCTGTGACCTCATTGAGGATTGATTGTGAGGAGAAACAAGAAGAATTGTGAGGAAAATCTACATAATACGGGGACCCTGCAGAGGAAGGAGTCGGGCCAGGGCAGGGCTACACAGTTTCAGTGCAGCCCGTGGGAAAGGGGCCCTTGCAGGGAAACCCACGCTCTACATCCGTGCATTTCCACATTGTGAAGGGCTCATCTTTCCTACAGTGCTAAAGTCATTGAAAAATAGACAATGAAAGAGAGGGACATTAATTCAACATTCAGTTGTTGACGATAAAGCATTCAGAGCCACATCTTTCTTTTCATCATAGCACTGCAGATTTAAAAAATGGTTTTAATTACAAAGGCAAAGGGAAGAGGTACACTTGTGAACAACAGTTTGGACCCCAAATGAAAATATATTACTTAAATATTTCTTCAAAAGTAAGTCACTATTCTGTGTTGCAGGATATATCCTGAGATTTTAAGCTGTAACCTTATTAATTTATTGGTTAAAACACATTTTGTCTATAGTCAAAGCGATTATAAAGGTAGAATATTTGGCAAGTCCCCCATATTTTTATTCTTCTGCTAGGTTTTCAGCTAGAATTGACACACAGAAACTCACAATGAGGGGTCTCTTTCTTGACCATAAAATATGCATACTCCAGAACCCTCAGTGTAAGCTGTTTCTTGAATATCTCAACCTGATCCCTACAAACAGAGAGAATGTAGAGAAGGAACCCAATTTTTTTTTTTTGAAACAGAGTCTCGCACTGTCACCAGGCTGGTGTGCAATGTTGTGATCTTCGCCCACTGCAACCTCCCCCTCCCGGGTTCAAGGTATTCTCCTGCCTCAGCCTCCGGAATAGCAGGGATTGCAGGTGCCCGCCACCATGCCCAGCTAATTTTTTTGTATTTTTAGTTGAGATGGGGTTTCACTATGTTGGCCAGGCTGGTCTCAAATTCCTGACCTCCTGATCCGCCTGCCTCAGCCTCCCAAAGTGCTGGGATTATAGGCATGAGCCACTGTGCCCGGCCAAGTAACCCAATTTTAAAACTACATCTGGCCGGGCACCATGACTCACACTGGTAATCCCAACATTTTGTGAGGCTGAGATGGGCAGATCACTTGAGGTCAGGAGTTTGAGACCAGCCTGGTCAACATGGTGGAACCCCGTCTCTAACCAAAATACAAAAATTAGCCAGGCATGGTGGTGCACACCTGTAATCCCAGCTACTCGAGAGGCTGAGACAGGAGAATCACTTGAACCCAGGAGGCGGAGGTTGTAGTGAGCCAGATTGCGCCACCTCACTCCAGCCTGGGCAACAGAGCACGACTCCGTCTGAAAAACAAACAAACAAACTACATCTGATCTTCAGCAAAGTGTCTGCTGTTCTCCTCAGAAAAGACCAAAATCCACAAAGCAGACAGACCTCTGAATAAAGACACTAAGGTCCGCCGTGGGCGCTTTTAAGACGTTAGCAGAATTAAAGGAATCATCCTGTTTTTCTTATTTAAATGATTTCTTACTACAGAGGAAGGTTCTGAAAAATACATCTTGTAATTAGATTTATTTTTAAGAGCATCCAAGGGAAACAGGGTCTATACTTCACCTAATAAGACTGATGAGGATATCAGCTAAATGGAAAGAATCTACAAACAAATTTATACAATTTCTAAGGATAGAATGATGTCCTGAGCTCAAGGGCCTGTTAGTGACAGCACACTCAGTAATGGTGCAGCCTCACAGAATTTCCATTTAATTCAATTTTGGTATTTACTGGTCATCTTTTCTCCCCAATACCATCCAACTTTTTTATGTTGTCAAATAATTTTTAATCATAAAATAATTAATTCTGAGTTTGGGCATTTGGTGTCTGGCCTCCTGATGGAAGTTTAGGTGACTTTGTCCATGGAAATCATGGATTTTTAATTAATAAGTAGTGCTGAAAAGGAAACTTGCATTATATTTCTGAAATCATTCCAGTGGGGGATACAGGAAAGAAATAAGCCAACAGACAGATTAGCACATAGTGATATATTAGAAATTAAGTAAAGGTCCTTTTGGTATTTTCCCAGCTCATCTTATGATATGAGCCTATTATATTTGGATAACTTTCCCCAGGAGATTCATTTTAAAAGTTAATTCACTTAAAATACATATTATTTTATTATTTAAAAATACTGTCGCCAGCAGCAGTGGCTCACGTCTGTAATCCCAGCACTTTGGGAGGCCGAGGTGGATGGATCACCTGAGGTCAAGAGTTTGAGACCAGCCTGGCCAGCATGGTGAAACCCTGTCTCTACTAAAAATACAAAAATTAGACAAGTGTGGTGGCACATGCCTGTAATCACAGCTACTCGGTACTCTGAGGCAGGAAAATCACTTGAACCCAGGGAGTGGAGCTTGTAGTGAGCCGAGATCGCACCACTGCATTCCTGCCTGGGAGACAGAGTGAGACTCCATCTCAAAAAAAAAAAAAAAAAAAATACTGTCAGCTCTCCACATCCATGGGTTCCAGCTCCACGGATTCAACTAATTTCGAATAGAAAATATTCAGAAAATATTTACACAATTTCCACCACCCCCCCAAAAAATTTGAATTTTCCCTTCACCAAGTTCTTTGTTGACAACACATAAATAATGTAAGGTCTGGGCATTGTATTAGGTATTATAAGTAATCTAGAGATAATTTAAACTATATGAATTAATATGAGTAAGTGACATCTAAATTCTATATGACTTTATACAAGGAACTGGAGCATCCACAAATTTTGTTACCTTCAAAGTTTCCTAGAACCAATCCTTTATGTTTACCCAGAAATGATTATCACATGAAACTTACAGAAAATAATTGTCTTTCCTAATTAATGAATAGTATACAATAGAATGTAAATAGCACTATTTTAAATTACTGATATTTTATATCACATTTCTATGGTGAATCAGAGTAGAGGTTACATTAGATTGATTTTGATTAGATTAGGCTAATTCTAACAGGGGCACACCCATATCAATTGAGTTTTGATAAAAGCAGTCCCATGCAGGTCCCTCCTATTATTTAATCAGCAGCACTAGCCAATCGCGTTCATGCATTTTGACAAATTCCACAGCTCTATCTCTTATAAAACTTTTGGGATTTGCCCAAGATTTCATTCTACCATAGAATTCGACCTGTCCCAGGCCAGGGCACACTATTCCATGTTCTGGCTGTGCTGAGCTGATCATCTTCTTCAGGAAAAGTAAAAGATCAAGTCATAGACTGTATAGATTTATAGAAAATAAGATGAAGATTGAAATTTTCTGATACAAGGGAGTCTAGAGAAACTTTACTATCTATGGTTACTGGCGCCAAAGAAGCTTCAGTGATTCCTGGACAGAATCGCAGAATGACAATGAAGGAGAGAGCAGATATGCTAGTGTGTGTCTACCTTGGGTTGCCAGGAGCTTGCCATGTGACTGTGTGCATTTGTGTGTGTGTGTGTGGTGAATGTGTGATAAAGGGTCAAACTAGGGCAGACAAGGCACCCTGGCCTGGCATGACATTGAACATTATAAATTTAGAACACCTGCGGGAGACACGAGACCCACAATGGAGGCCACAGGATCCTGCCAGCATGGGGGGTTTCTAGACCTGTCAGGGGGCTCATCTCAGGTTTCCTCCTACTGTCGATCTATGTTCTCTCTCTAAATGAAAGTCACCTCTTGTGGGGAGACAGGTAAACAGCGGGCATGATCTAAATTTCTTCCCTGTGCTCATTAGAAAATGAAATATTTCCCATCATCTCTCACTCCATTCACACTGTAACTGCATAGACACAAGGCTCAGATACCTGAAATATCAACTTCTTCCCTGAAAGTCCTCAGACCAAATTAGATGTCCCTTCTCAGGTGGATGAGCTCCTGAGAAAGCAAACTGTTTCCTGTGGTCACCATCCCTTATCACACACATTCACCAATAGGAAAAGGCATTAGAAAAGTTGAGGGTGGGAGATGATCATTAGGACTTACTGGATGCAAGTAGGAGTTGAAGCCCAATACAACTGCACTTGACTGAGAGACACAGAAGGAATGTGTGCTGGATGATAAATGGAGTTTTGGGCTTGTGAGAATTAGACTCTGTGTCACATTCTGTGTGGAAGACTAACGGATCCCTTTCTGTCCTGCAGCTTGGCTACCACACAAATGAATCCAACCAAATGTCACCAAGTGGAGCAGGGTCTCAATATAGGTAAGGCACTTTCCCTGATATTACCTAAGATCTCCCTGCCTGGTGGTCAGTGTCATGTCTCACAATATTATAAAAGGAGAGGGTGCTTTCTGCAGGATGAGTGGAAAGTCATGCTTGATTGATGGGGGCTGGTGTCCTGAGTCTGGCCTGTGCTGGGTTGTGGATTTCTGAAGGTCATATTCTGAAATCCAAGAGACTCTTGCTGGAAGAGCCTTAACCTCCCTCACTGTGATCTCTCTGAATGTGCAAAAACACCCTCAATTCCAGGAGCTCCGCACTGAATTCAGGCCAGTCCCTGGAACCTCCTCAGGTAAGTTATTATGTCATTGCATGGCAAAGATTACAAAAACACCCTCAATTCCAGGCGCTCCACACCTGAATTCATGCCAGTCCCTGAAACCTCCCCAGGTAAGTTCGTATGTCCTTGAACGGCAAAGATTGGACAGTGCTGCACAATCTTCAGGCTCAAGGGACATCCAGTGGATGTACATTTAGGTGGGTCGGCATGAGAGCCAATTCTGGGAGGGAGTGTATTTTAAAGTTGTAGAGGGTGAAGCTCCTGGCAACTCCCTCCACATGAGCATCATTTGCAGCCTTTTGGAGAATACTGACGGCCATCTTTTCACGAGAGCAGCAGTAATCCAGCACTGAGGAGCTCATCATAGTCCTGGAACAAGGGACAGAGGTGAGGCTGAGCCTGGAAGAGGGCGTCCTCATCTTGGCCCCAGAGACAGCGCTGCAGCTGACCATGGAGAACACAGTCCTTGTGATTGTTCCTGGCATATCCTGAGGTCACAACATGGCCTGCAGCCCCCTGTGCAGATCCAGTACATCATGACTTCTGTTGATGACTTCACCTTGGAGTGCCATGCTCAAGATGGAGACATCTCAGACATGAAAGGAGAGAATGTGCCTCTTTCACCTGCAGAAGAAGGGGAGGCAGCATCCCTATATCACCAGCCCTTGATGATATCCCTAGCAAAGCACATAGTTGGGATCAGCCCTTTTCTTCTACTAACCCCATTGTGCATTCCATGCTGTCTGGCAGCCTTCCCCCAACGCTACCCCCTACCAATGACGACTAGTCCCATGGGGCGCCCCAGACCAGCCGACTCCAGTTTCAGCCTGCATGGTATGGAGCTACTGTGCACCTCCTCCCTCAGCCCTATGCCCCCTTCACCAAGTCCTGGTCCCTAGATCTATCACAGCGTTCACCATACGCCTCCCAGCAGTGCATGGAAATGTCTCTTTAGGAAGTGATTTAACCCAAGAGCCACCACCTGCATTGATAGGTCAGAGATTGTCCAAGTCCTTAGTCAGTGCATTCCCTAAAATGTGGAGATAAAGTAATTCCAAGGACTGCTTGCTTCCCCTTTGCTGTTTCCCATCATCACCCACTGTCTTCAACAGCGGAGGGTCCCAGATGCTGCAGGGAGGGGGAGAACCGCAGGGAGTTCGAATAAAACATTCACATTTCACTTCACACACACTGTCCCTTAGACTTTCTCTTCCTATTTAACCACATACATCCAACCACACTCAATCGAATCCTCACTTCTCCATGTGAGAGTTCTACTTCCAACATGACGTGGCCTGAAAATTCATCTGAAGACAGCTGCTCACTCCCGGGGCTAACACTGACCCTTGAATGCTGATGTCCTTGTAGTCATTGGTCTGATGCCACAATAAATAATTCCTAAGGCTGGTGCTCTATTTCTGCCCTGAGACTCTCCCCTTTTTCTCCAAGCTGTGCCCCATTCCTTGTTTTAGTCTAGGTTCCCTACACTCCCCCAGGCCAATGCTTTTGAATAAATCTTGACGTGATTGAATGAAGTAGTGGTGACTGCTGTGCTTGTTTCCAACTGAGACACTCTCCTGCTCACACTCATCACGTTTCCATTCACATTTGCCTTTGTTTAGTTTTGTTTTCCATTGTTTGTGTTTATTATTCATGTACTTATAAAATAACTGCCACGTTTCTGACAGTTTTCTTGGCAAATTTGGGGCTTTTCCTGTGCTCCTCCTTCCAAGTCCTGAGTGGGGTCACTGTTTGCACCTCTGGGCCCTGGGATTGGTTGGGCTTAGCAAGTGATTGAACAGAGCCTAGTTCTGTGTGTTGGGATGGGCACCTGCACTTGCTCACAGGTGCTCCCAGGCTCTCCCTGTCCTGCCTGGGTGTCCCTATGTCTCTGGAGTGTCTAGGAAATCTAGCAGTCCTCTTGAGGGTCCAGCACCTCTTTGTTGGCCTGCATGTCCCAGCCTGTGCGTCCATGGCCAGCTGGAGCTACCACCACGTTTTCCTGGTCAACCTGGGTCCTGGAGGCAGGGGAGATGCGGGGATAATGTCCTGGCCTCCCTGAGCCCAACCCCACTAGGTGGGGAGTGCTCATGACCCCGGGGGGAGTACAGGGCGTTTGCCTTGACTTCCTTGAGCCTCTAAAACCTCACATGTCCCCTGGAGGTGGGTGCAGCTTTCTCCTACTCTGGCCTTGCTGGCCTGGGAAGGGTGTCCCCCCCTTCTCTTCTACTGAGGTTTCAGGAACTGCCTTTCCCCTCTGGGAAGGAGGACAAGCACCTTTTCAGGTTTGATTCTCCTCAGAGTTTTGCATCTCGGCTGGGGCGGAAGCAGCCTTCATCCACACGAGAGGCCCAGCGAGGGCGTCCTCACCAGCCTGGGCCTTCGGGGAGGTTTTGAGTCTGGGCGCTGGAGAGGTCGCTTCCTCTGCCAGACCGGAGATGGCCGCCCCAGTGCGGCGGGCGCCTCTCTGAGCCCTTAGGGCGTCGGGATCCCCCTTTGGACGAGAAGTCCCATTGGGCGTCTTTGGCACCGCCCTCCCAGAGCCCTGCTGATGCGGAGGCGGCCCGGGGGCTCTGGACTCTGTCATGAGAGGTGGCAGCAGAGGCCAGGCAGGGCCCGAGCTCCGAGTCAAAGGAGTGTCTGGCCTGGGTGGGACTGGGTCGCATCCAGAAACTGGGATTCTAGGGTTCTGGTGCGGGTGGATCTGAGGCAGGCTCAGGACCAAGTCCCTCTTCTTCCACCTCAAGGACTCACCCAGGGGCTGGCCGGAGCTCCAGGCTCAGCAGCTGCTCCTCCTCCTCCTCTTCCTTCTCCTCCTCCTCCTCCTCCACTCCTCCCCTCCTCTTCCCTTTCCCCTCCTCTCCCCGTTCCCCTCCCCCTTCTCCTCCTCCTTCTCCAGGTGTTTGCTCTTCCTTTATTTCTGTGAGTTGAGAAATGGTGTCGTCCTTCACATCGGTGTATTTCTACCCTAATCCCCAGCACCTTGTTGAGTAAAGCAGTGAAACGCTGCAATATATTGAAGAGATTTATTCTGAGCTAAATATAACTAACCATGGCCTGTGACACAGCCCTCAGGAGGTCCTCAGAACAAGTGCCCAAGGTAGTAAGAGTGCAGCTTGGTTTTCTTCGGGCCAATTGATCTCCATAGGTATTACATCCTGATGAGGGTATAAATCAAGTGCACGAAATGCCTGGTGTTCTATATCTAAATTGTTACAGGATTTGTTAACAGTAGACACGTCTATTTTTCACACGACTTCTATTGCACTATATACTGGTATGTATTTGGGAGAGAAAACAATGTTCTTTAAAGGAGAAGTCATACGATTCTATACTTTCCTTTTGTTGTCCTTTCCCACAAAAATGGCCCTTTCCCATATAACAAATGTTATGTCCTATGGGAGTGGACATTAGGGGCTAAGTTGGGGAAAATTAGTGCTCTAAGTGGACTGAGGGCGTAACCATTCCCCTTTTCTGTTTTCACAATCTGAAAGGGAGCAGGGAGGCCATGTGTTATCGTGAGCTGAAATAGTCCACCTATTTCCCCAGGAGAGTATTTCTGTATTGTTTACAATGCCTGCCAGTTGAACCACAGAGTACCTTTGAGCCTCATTTAACTTTGGTGCCTATGCTCTGAGAATACAATGTTCGAGGTCACATTTACCATCCAAAATTTTCCATATGTTTTTGTGGGGGGGGGGACGCTGTATATTTTCCACAGGTGTTTGGATTGTGCCTGGGCGCCGATAAGTGTAGGCCATTACTTCATAGCCACCTTAGATTCTGTTTGTAATGAAATAGACATGAGCCCCTGTTGGGTTACAGAACGTGCTCATTCCCACCTTCGGGTTTGAGAGCATGTTTTTATGGTTTGTTTTGTTTCTCCTATCCATTTGATGAGTGTTGCATTATTTTTTAAAGCAGCTTCTCATCCTTTTCCATCTTCCTGGAATAACATTCCTTCTATGTGGGCTATTTTTGACAGAAAACTTTTCCCTAAGAAATGCCTCTCTTCATTAGCTATGAATTCAGCTTATACCAATATACCTAGGCCAGCTGCAACTTTTCCAGTGAGGTCACATTTTAATTTCTGGGTGGCGAATTTTGCTGGATTCATCAGGATTGCTGTTGCCATTGTATACTAATCGCATTAATACAATTTGAAACTATATGTGCAATTTATACTTGGGAGTATTATACCCAAGAGGCTTTGTCATAAGGCATCTTTATCCTATCAGTAAATATTTTCTTTTAAATCTATGAGAAGCAGAAAATTATTTATGGTTGGGATGGATGCAAAAGTGACACACTATAGTCTAGAAGGAAATGTCCCTTGCTTTGCTGGCTGTACCATCTTTGTACCCCTCCTTGATTTGGAGAGTTTGACATGGACCTAAGTTCATCCCTAAAAACTAGCTCTTATAATCTCACGTGGCTGCCTCTTCCAGGACAGTCCCTGAGCCTAGAGAGGGGGTGCTTGTATAGTTTTAGCAGCAGAAGATTCACGGTGAAATACAGATCTGGACCCAGTGGGATGTCAAATGAGGGGGATTCACATCTCTGGTCTTCAGAATACCATAACTTTGGTTTCCTTGGAAGTAAAACAAGGAGAGGTAAATAACATTTATAGTTTCACAATCAAAAGAGTATTTGTGTGTCAGAATGGAAAAAGGAACCTATTTCATTAGGGAACCAGCTAAAAATATGAAGATAAATTACGATCTGGTACTCTCTAGAGGACTATTATGGCAAAGAAATAATGATTTAATCTGCACTTAAAAAGAGTTAGGACTGAAATCTAGTACTATTCCTTAAGCTTTTCCTTTGAAACAATTTTTCTATCTGTACTTTTTTTTCTACTGAAGAGAGATTATAGTAAGACCAGTTTGTGTGCCAAGTAAGTTTTAGTCTTATCATAATTGGCCGGATTATTTGCATAAAATACAGCAAGAATTGATTGGCCATATAGACTCATTTTCAGTTGGCTTTGCTGGCACCTTACCTAAAAATATACCACTTTAGTTCAAGTCTCTAATTGTTTTAACGACTCTTATTGAAACTTATGCAAACAACTATATTGTCATAAAATTAGGATCTGAATTTTGGAGAACTCAGAAAGATAAATTTGCTTACAAAAACAAACTTCTTCAAAATGAATTAAACGAAAAGATTGTCTGGACCCTCCTTTAACAGGAGCAGTGGCTTTCACACAAGATGTTTGTTTATCTTGGAAATGTCATGCACAAACCAAACAGCTCCTGAGAGCTGTCTATCAGGCACTGTGGAATCCAGCAGCTCCTCACAGCGTTAGGATTAGTCCTAGGAATGAGGCCACCTGCTTATTAGTATCTCCTCCTTATATCCCCAGGCAGCAAGATTCTATGTAAACAATTTTAATTTTATCATGAAACTCCTTTGGGGCAACATTATTTCCACTATCATAGAATTTGGTTCAGTTAGCATTCCATAGTAAGGTAGTAAATGTTCCTGAGCTAGAAATTCCCTTGTTCTATCATTGTCATCAGGAAGAACTCACAGTTTTTTTTTTTTTTTTTTTTTTTTTTGCCGTCGGTTTCAATAAATGTTACACAAAGGGCTATGAAGTGCAGGATTTGTCCTGACTAGCACTCCAGCTTCTACCCTATACTTTGTGGGCTTAGGCAGTCTTGCTAGTTCCCGTTTGGCATGTTCAATTAACATTTCTCAAAAGAGCAGATTCATATGCCTTCAGTTTTATACTACTAGAAAGGGGAAACATCTCCCAGGTAGTAAAGGAGGTTACAACTACCTTACATAAAACCTGTTAAAACATTTTAAATTTCATAACTCTATTAACCTGTATGTTTATATGTTCTGGTCCCAGAATTTTTTTTAATACCCCCAAATCATTTTACCTTTTCTATTGATAAAGGGTTTGGTTTCTCAGCAGGGATTTGCATCTGTAAGACCTCTAAGGAACAGCAAATTTGATACGATTTCTCAAACACTCCCATGGTTTTGTGGGAGGGGCACCCATGTAAAAGGGGCCCTCTTAGCACCAAAATTTAACATAACCTGGGTAACAGACAATTTGGTGGGAGCATATCCCAGTCATTATTAAGCCAGTCCAACATGGTTCACATAAGAAGCATATTAACTGCTCCAGCTGGGGTGTTCCACTTGGTATTTTATTGGGAGAGTTAGGTAGTCCCCTATGCAGAGAAAACAGACTTTATGGTGGCGTTTTCTGGGTATATTATGCTGATTATTCTCTTAGGAATAACCTCCTGGGTACTTGGATCGCATGTTAGTGATTGTTCAATGGTGAACTCTGGGTCCTGCATTAACCCAAACAAGCTCTTAAGTCGTGTAGCATTTAAAATTAAGAACCTTCCTTCCCTCCTTCCCTCCTTCCCTCCTTCCCTCCTTCCTTCCTTCTTCCTTTTTCTTCCCTCTGTTGCCCAGGCTAGAGTAAGGTCGGCTTGCTGCAGACTCCCTGCCTCCGGCTCCGGTGATTCTCCTGCCTTGGCCTGCGGGCTGCCTGGGATTGCGTGCGCGCGCCACCACCCCTGCCTGGTTCTTGTCTTTTGGCTGGAGGCGCGGTTTCGCCATGTTGGCCAGGCTGGTCTCCAGCTCCTGACCTCCAGTAGTCTGCCTGCCTTGGCTCCCTGGGGTGCTGGGACTGCAGACGGAGTCTCGCTCACTCGGTGCTCGGTGTTGCCCGGGCTGGAGTGCGGTGGCGTGGCCTTGGCTCTCTGCAGCCTCCGCCTCCCAGCCGCCTGCCTTGGCCTGCCAGGGTGCTGGGATTGCAGCCTCTGCTCGGCGGGCCGCCGCCCCGTCTGGGAGATGGGGAGCCCCTCTGCCTGGCCGCCCCATCTGGGAAGTGAGAAGCGTCACTGCCTGGCCGCCCATCGTCTGGGAATTGAGGAGCGCTTCTGCCCGGCCGCCACCCCGTCTAGGAAGTGAGGAGCGTCTCTGCCCGGCCACCTTGTCTGGGAAGTGAGGAGCGCCTCCGCCCGGCCGCCCTGTCTGGGGTGTGGGGAGCGCCTCTGCCCGGCCGCCCCATCTGGGAGGTCTACCAGGGAGGCCAGATGCAATGTGGGGGCTGGACGTGGTGGCTCATGCCTGTAGTCCCAGCACTCTGGGATGCCGAGGCGGGTAGATCACTTGAGGCTAGGAGTTCGAGACCAGCCTGGCCAACATGGCGAAACATGAAAAATACAACAGACAAACCAACCAACCCAGCGACAACAAAACAGATCAACCCTGGAGTCATACTCTAATTTTTTCTATTTTCCTCCCTTTCTGATTCTTTATCCCACTTTCTTTTTCTTCCTCTTCCTTCTCCTTCTTCTTTGTCAAATAGAGGATTGAGTTATTATCATTGATCCATACAAAGTCCCTCTCTTATTTCTTTTCTTTTAATTCCCACCCCCCCTTTCTATTCCCCGTCTTCCCATGTGCAACCTTCCTAATATGTTTGATATGCATCTTTTTGTTTGTATGTATTTTTAGAAAATGTTTGTTTTGTGTGCAAAAAAAAATTAATAAAAAAAGAAATATAAAAAAAAAAAAGAAAATTCTGACAAACAGAGCCAGGGCAGGTCGTGGAGAGAGAGTTCTCACGCTTGTAGGCCTGATAACGAAAAAGACTCTGCAAAGACCACAACCTTGCGCAAAGGCCATGACAACCTTACACAAAAAGTACTTCGTGAGGACATCTGCCTGTTCACCCTTGGATTGGTGTCACCCTTGCTATTGATCTCTGAAGGCAAGGATAATTATTCTAAAGCACTGATGTAATCCTCCTCATTTTTTCCTTTAAGAACCTTTGTCTTCCTTTACCTCTCTGAATGCACGCACTGTTTACTAGGCACAGCATTCTCATTGCAATACTCTATTCCCATATACACATCTTTTCTTTTAGAGAGCCTCTCACTGTCCGTTATTTAGGTTGACAGTAGTATATATCCCCTTTTGAAAACTCATGGTGATAGGGAATGAACCAAAAACTCCCCAAAAACGAAATAAAGTGCTGTGTGTTTGAACTTCCCCTGGAATTGTTTTTCCCTTAAAAATCAGTGTGTGACAGTCAAACGCAGATAATGCCGCAATTGTAATAGTTTTTCAATGCCATATTTAAATAGCTGAGTGTATAACTTTTAAACCCTTCTTCAAAACTCATGCCTGACTTCTATTTAAAGATTAAAAGAAAGTCTGACTTTTTTAAAAAAAAAAAAAAAAGAATCTTGTCCTTAAAGTGCTTTGTTTTGAATCCATTATAGTAAGGATTTTTTAAAGAAGCTGATGATACTAAACTACAAAATGGAACAATTCTTTACATTATACCCTTTGGTTGTAAATAGTTAGTTTTGCTCTTCCCCTACATTGATTGACTATCGTTTTGGTAGCCATGGGTCTCAGAGTTAATTTTTGTTGCCCTAGCTTAATTATTCTTTTTATTTGTATCTGTATAATTTTCCTTCATTTTAAAGCAACTCTTAAATAGTTTTCTAGCTAGAGGAAAAATATATTTTCTTGCTTAAGCAAATTCAACATTTTTATGCTTTATAAAATTCACCAAAAAACAAATTTTATGCTCCTGCTATTTTAACTTTCAGTAATCCAAATTTCCAGTGAAACATAACCTAATCTGAGATTTTAACATGACTTGAAGCTTTTAAATTACTGGAGAGTTTTGAGATTGAATTTACCAAATTAATTTTACCTAAGATTCTTAAGGTTATGAGAATTAAAAGGGCATTTGAGATAGCTTGTACCAGTCTAACAAGCAGCTACATTTCTTGAAGAAAAGTTACTTGATTAGAGCTCTTTCCTGTAGTTTGGGAGCTAAATACCACTTCCACATGACACATATAAAGATAGAGATATAACACACATGCAGAATAAAAAGACAGGTCCAAAGGATATTTCATTTGACTGTTTTTTAAAAAAATTCCCTTTCTTACTTGTGATAATTGATAAAAGTTACAGGAGCCAACAAAAGGTGAAGGAGAGAGCTATCATCCAAGGCCCTTTCAAAGAGGAAGAGCTGAAGTTTTGACCTATTTTATCTGAAGAATTTGAAAGAGACAGATTCTACGATTTAAAATTTAATAACTTTTTGCACTAATAAGTTAATATTTTTAATAAAAATCTTGTTTTAACCAATTATTTCAGTTTTACATTAGCGTATATTTTTAAATATCAAAGACCCATCCCTAGAAAGATTATTATAATTCCTATTTAATGATAGCCAACTGAATTATACAACCCCTTTAAAAAAAAATTTTTACTAACCCTGTTATGACTTACATAGACCATTCAAAACATGTTTAGATTTTCTGTTTTTTTCCTAAATATTCCTCTTTCTTGAATGACCCAGTCATTTTATTCTAGGACAAAAATTTACTACACAAGATTCTTTCTGATATAAAATTACTTTCCTTTATCCCTTCTCTGTAAAAAGGTACCACTTTAAATCTTTACTTTTTTTTACATTTCTTTTTATAAGCAGGCTTTCAGTTACACAAAGATATTTACATTTTAATAAGAACATTTAAAAATTTTTTATAATCTTTAAGTTTTGAATTACCCGTATACTCAATATGTATGAATAACCTTAGATCCTAAAGTATAGGACAAGCTTGTTTACAAGCATTTATTCCATCACATTTCCCTGATCACATTATTCAATAGTTTACCTAGATTATTGACCAAAACTGTAACAGTCCTTCTGTAAGTTATTTCCTTGTTACCCATTTTTATAGCTGTGCATTTTAGGTGTTTACTTACACAGGAAACCTAAAGTTAAATATAAGAGTATTTTTACAAATAATTTAGGATTTCATTAAAAGAATATTCCATGTTTTTCTTGTCTAAAATTACACAAGCAAAGATCATTTTGTCTTGGTCTGGGTTTCATAATTTTATAACCCTTATGGTTAATCTTATATGATTCTGCAGGATTAAGCTTGGAATTACTTGATCAATAAACACAAAACAAAAATGCTAACAACTTTTACGACATTTCTAATCTTACTTTACCCATAATTTTAAAGCCAGCTTATTTATTAAATATTTTACTTAAGTCAAGTGAACTTAAAAAAACATTTGTGTAGTCTTTTATTTGATTAAGTATCTGATTTATGTGCTTTTATTTTTATAGCCAATTAGAGCTCTTGTATATATTTTTAATAGTGAAACATTGTGTACACAACACATAAACACATAGATGTATCAAGCATGCCAATAGACTTACATCTTATAGATTCATAAGATCCTATTATTTCCTGTCTTAGGTTTTCAAATTCTTGATAACCTGTTTGACTGCCTTAGGTAGCTGTCAGCTAAATAGCCTTACTTTGCATATCAAAGGAAACAATTCATAGGTGAAAATCAGATAGGAAGCTTACATCTGAGGAACACAGAGAAAAAGTCGGCTGTGCTAGAGAGAAATTAAAATGGATGTAACTGCTACATAACATAAAACTATAGAAATTATAAAGGCCTTTTAAATATATACATGCACATATTTGCACAGAAAAGAAAATCCTGTAGCTTTCGCATGAGAACGTTAGGAATGAGATGAAACTGGCTTGAAAAACAAACAAACAAACAAACAAAACCCTGTTATATCCAAACAGTGGTTTTTATCTCAGTCATAAAGTAACAGCTGATATAAAGCAGGCAGAAAAGAAAAGAGAGAAAAAGAGACCTTAGGAAATCTATAATTTGCAGGTCTACCTTAGGGCCTTTTTTTTTTTAATGTGCACAAAGACCACATTACTTCCATTTTACATAAAGTCTGGCTAGCAGAGTTGTCATAAAATCTAGGAAGTGCTTGAAAGCGGGTCATTCTCCTTGTTTTCTCCTAATTTTTAGATTTGTCTCTCACCTTTTTTTTTAAGGAGGAATTGAGCTGTGGACTAGAGCTTTTGTGGAGTTGGTCAAAGTGTGCTGCTTGTGGGCGGGACTCCAGAGTGTGTCACCACTGTGTCACTCCTGCCCTCTTACATGTCTCAATTTTTCTCTCCAGAGGTCTAAGCACCTCCTCAAGTTTTTTAAGAGAAAAATACTTGCAAATATTGAAACAATATAATCTGTTGCTGAAAAATGTAATATATTGTACAAGATCTAGTTTTATTTATGCTGCTCTAACTCTAAGAATTCCTTCTGCAGTCTTTGGCATGTGGGCAGAAATTCCACCCCTTTCTTCGAGTCCCTGCCTTCTTCAAGACATTTTTATTTTTGCCGCACAGCCCATGTCCCCTAATTCTAACTTCCAACAAAAATATTTGTCTCCATCCATCCCTGGAGTTGTCAAAACAGGGATCTTCATGCCAGGTTTCTCAATAGGCCATTAAGCAGATTTAGCAGGAAATGGGAGTAATATCAAAGACACCTTGTATAAACCACTGGATGACCCCAGCCCTTGTCTTTGCCCATGAACAGCTCCCGGGGCAGAGAGTCAGGCAGCCCTGCTCTTGTATCCCTCAGCAAACTCTTGAGATTTTGTTCCTAAAGCCTCCCAAAGTGGGAATAGGAATTCATCTCATGACATCCCACTTTTCATTCAAGTGAGTAATTGCGTTATGACACAGAGAAGGACACAGCATTGCTCCCCTTACTTTAGCCTAGCAGATAAAGCACAAGCAAACTAAAACACCCTAACTTCTGTCACCATGCAAGCCCTTTTATATCAGATGCAATGGACTTTTCCACAAGCAAAATGAATGTTCTGACCAGTGGGCACCTTTGCTTTGACTCTAGGGCTTGGATATGTATTGTGCTTCAACAAATCTCAGTACTGAATCTAAACATCAAGGAGAAGTGGTCCCAGGAAATATACAGAGATGACTTTTGAGCTTTTACCAAACTGCACAATCCCAAAATCATAGACCTTACTGAGGCCAATTAAATTGGCTAATTCATGGGTGAAAGTGAAACATCATAATATTTAAAAATCTGCCCAACTGTTTTTACGTTAAAGCCAGGGTTTATTTCAATTCCTGTGTGAGGATGAGGAGACATCAATTCAAGCCCATGACAATCTGGAAGGAGAGGCAGAGGCTGTGTCCAGGCAGGCCTCACATTATTTATACTTTAACCTATTTAATTAAATATGTAATGTTCTCCAAATTTTAGATGTCATTTGCTGTAATCCTGACCCACTAAGATGTACTATTTGTGCTGTAAAATTGTATTGCATTTGACAAATGCATAGTGGCAGATCTCTGGCATTAAAGCATCACACAAAATGCTTCTCTTATTCGAGCTCCTCTTTCCTCCACCAGCAGGGAATCAACAGACTATTTTATATGGTCTTTGGACTTTGCTTCTTTATTTCCATCCTCTTTCATAAAAAAAGAAAAAAAAGAAAAAGAAAAAAGATACCGTGCTCCATTTGCATTTGATGTTCCAAAAGGAAGGTACTGCTAAAACCGGATTTTCAGCGATTCAGACGCAGGTCAACCGCTAAACAGTGAAGGCCAAGAGTCCCGCGCTGCAAGCCCATAGCCGGCAGAGGGCAATGGAACTCGCTTTCTGATCGTGCGGGGCGTATGCGCATTCTGCTTGTGGAAGCGGGGCCAGATCTCCAGGGAAGAAGGGAACTTCCCTTCCTCAGGCCAGGGAGGAGGAGGAGCCGCCTTGGCTTTGGGGCAAATCGGGCTGCATCCATCTTAAGGAAAACGCTCCTGTTCACAGTCCTACCTGCTGAGGAGTGAGATTCCCTGCCTGTCTCCCGGATATTTTTCGGAAACAGCACTAAAGACTTCATTTTCTGGGCTGTTCCTACGTGTTTTCTTCTGCGCGGTCTGTTGGGGCATATTAGCAAGAATTATTTACAAATATACGTATTCCTTAGGGATTTTCATTGATAACCATAGCAGGCTGTAATGTGTCTTCCTCGCAACCTCTGTTAGGATTGATTATGAGGAGAAACACAAGAAGAATTGTGAGGAAAATCTACAGAATACGGGGACCCTGCAGAGGAAGGAGTATGTGGCCCGAGTATGGCAGTGCAGTGTCGCGCAGCTCGCGAGAAAGGAGCCCCTGCAGGGAAACCCCGCACTCTGCATCCCTGCATTTTCACATTGTGAGGGACTCATCTTTCCTACAGTGTCAAAGTCACTGATAAATAGTGAGACAATGAAAGGGAGGGGCACTAATGCATCCTTAAATTGTTGCTATTAAAACGGCAAGAGCCACGTCTTTGATTTTACCATAACACTGCAGATTTAAAAGTGATTTTCATTACACATGCAAGGGGAAAGCTACACTTTTGTGAAAAATAGTTTCTACCCCAAATGAAAACAGATTGCTTAAATATTTCTTCAAAAATGTTATTATTCTGTGTTGCAGGATATATCCTGAGACTTTTATGCTGCAAATTTATTAATTTATCTGTTAAAACATTTTGTTTATAATCAAAGCGATTATAAAGGCAGAATATTTATTTGGCGAGTCCCTCATATTTTTATTCTTGTACTGGTTTGCAGTCCGTAGGTTTTCAGCTAGACGCAACACAGAGAAACTCACAATGAGGGGCCTTTCTCTTTCTTGACTGTAAAATATACATACTCCAGAATCATCAATAGAGGCTATTTCTTGAATATCTCAGCCTGAACCCCGCAGCCAGAAGGAATGTAGGCAATTAATCCAATTTTATAACTACATCTGATATTCAGCCAATTACCTGCTGTTCTCCTCAGAAATTATCAAAACCCCCAAATCAGAGAGTTCTCTGGATAAAGGCACTAATATTCCCCTTGGAGGCTTTTAAGACATTCGCAAAATTAAAGGAATCTTCCTGTTTTCCTTTTATTCATCTGAATGATTTATCTAACTGGAGAGGAAAGCTCCAGTGTGAAAGGCATTTGCTAATTAGATTCAATTTTTTTTTAACATTTAAGGGAAACGGGGTCTATACTTCACCTAATAAAACTGACAGAATTATCAGCTAAATGCAAAGAGAATCCACAAACAAATTTATACAAGTTCTAGAGAGAGAAGGAAGCCCTGAGCTCAGGGACCTGTTAGAGATGGCACGCTCCGTAATGGTGCACACTCACAGATTTTCCTTCCAGTTCAATTCTGGTGATTACTGGATTACTGTTTTCCCCCAATACCATCTATTATTCTTTATATTGCCAAATAATTTTTATTCTTAAAATGACTAATTCTGAGTTCAGGCAGACGGTGTCTGGCCACCTGCAAGAAGTTTAGGTGACTTTGCCAATAAAAATGATGCATTTGTAGTTAATAAGTACGGTTGAAAGCAAAACTTGCATTATAATTCTGAAATTAGTCCAGTGGGAATACAGGCAAGAAATAAATTAACAGACAGATTAATACACAATGATATGTTAGAAATTAAGTAAAGTTTCTTTTTGTATTTTCCCCAGCTTGTCTTATAATATTTGCTTCTTATGTTTGGATAACTTTCCCCAGGAGATTCATTTTAAAACTTAATTCACTTAAAATACGTATTTTTTTTTTTATTTAAAAACACTGTCAGCCCTCCACATCCATAGGTTCCAACTTCATGGATACAACTAATCTTGAATAGAAAATATTCACAAAAGATTTGTACAAGTCTCTTCAAAGAAACCTTAAATCTTCCATGCATCACATTCTTTTTGAATTCACATCAATGACGTGACGTCTGGGCATTGCATTAGGTATTGTAAGTAATCTAGAGATCATTTAAATTATATAAATTAATGTGAATATGTTATATCCAAATTCTACACCATTTTATACAAGGGACTTGAGTATATACAAATTGTGTCATCTTTAAAGTTTTCTAGACTCAACCCTTTATGTTTGCTAAGAAACGATGTACACATGAACTTTACAGAAAATAACTGTCCTACCAAATTAATGAACAGGCTACAATAGAAAGTAAATATCTATCCCTGGTTTAAAATACTATTATTTTATATCACAATTATATGGTGAATCAGAGTAGAGATCTTGAATTAATTTTGATTGAATTAGGCTAATTCCGATGGGATCAAACTCATATTGATTGAGTTTTCATAAAACCACTCTCATGCTGGCCCCTCGTGTTGTTTAATCTGCACCGCCAGCCAATCGCATTCATCCATTTTGACAAATCCCATGGCTCCACCTCTTGTAAGACCCTTGGAGGATTTCCCCAAGGGCCCACTCTACCAAAGCACCATTTGACCGGTCCCAGGCCAGGGCACACTCTTTCATGCTCTGGCTGTGCCGTGCTAGGGGCTGATAATTTTTCTCCAGGTAAAGTAAAAGATCAAGGCATAAACTATATAGATATACAGAAAATAGGCCAAACATTGAGATTTTTTTGACACAAGCAAGTCCAGAGAACGTTTACTATGTATGGTTACCGGCGCCCAAGAAGCCCCAGGGATTCCCAGACAGAACCACAGAATGACAATGAAGGAGAGACCAGGTATGTCGGAGTATGTGGCTACTTTTGGTTGCCAGGAGGTTGACATGTGACGGTGTGTGGCTGTATGTGTGTGTGTGTGTGTATGTGTGCGTGGGTGTGTGAATGTATGCTAAAGGGCCAAACTAGGGCAGAGAAGACACCCTGGCCTGGCATGACATTGAATGTTATAAATTTAGAACACATTGGGGAGACATGAGACCCACAGTGGAGGCCACAGGATGCCGCCTTCATGTGGGGTTTCTGGAACATGTCAGGGGACTCATCTCATGTTTCTTCCCATTGTTAATCTCTGTCCTCTGGGTAAATAGAAGTTGCCTCTTGTGTGGAGACAGGTAAACTGTGGGCATGATCTAAATTTTTTCCTTGTGCTCACTAGAAAATGGAACATTTGATGTCATTTATCACTTCATTCACACTGTAACTTCATAGACACACGGGTTAGATACCTGGAAAATCAGCATCTTCTCCTAAAGTCCTCGGGCCAAATTAGATGTCCCTCTTTCTCATGTGGATGAGCTCCTGAAAAAGCAAACTGTTTCCTGTGATCACCATCTCTTATCACACACATGTACCAATAGGAAAAGCCTCTAGAAAAGGAGAGGGTGGGAGATGAGTGTTAGGACTTTCTGCACTTGATCTTAGCCAAAAGGTCGAGAAGCGATGAGTGTTAGGACTTTCTGGATGCAGGTAGGATTTGGAGCTGAACACAAGTGCATGTGATTTGGGGCCACAGCAACAATGTGTGCTGGATGACTAATGAAGTTTGGGGCTTGTGAGAATGGAAATTTGTATCACTATGTGGAAGATTGATAGGTGGTGCCTTTCTGTCTTGCAGTTTGGCTACCACACAAATGAATCCACCCAAACGTCACCAAGTGGAGCAGGGTTCCAGTACAGGTAAGGCACTTTCCCTAATATTTCTTAAGATTCCCATGCCTGGAAGTCAGTGTCATGTCTCGTGATACCATAAATGGAGAGGATGCTTTCTGCAGGATGAGTGGAAAGTCATGCTTGACTGTTGGGGGCTGGTGTCCTGAGGCTGGCCAGTGCCGGGTGGTGGATTTCTGAAGGTCACATTCTGAAATGCAAGAGATTCTTGCTGGAAGAGAGCCTTAACCTCCCTCACTGTGGTCTCTCTGCAGGTGCAAAAATACCCTCAATTTCAGGAGCTCCACACCTGAATTCATGCCAGTCCCTGGAACCTCCCCAGGTAAGTTCCTGTGTCCTTGCATAGCAAAGATTGGACAGTGCTGCACAATCTTCAGGCTCAAGGGACATCCAGTGGATGTATATTTAGGTGGGTTGGCATGACAACCAATTCTGGGAGGGAGTTTGTATTTTAAAGTTGTAAAGGGTGAAGCTCCTGGCATCTCCCTCCCCACTAGCATCATTTGCAGCCTTTTGGGAAGGAAGAATACTGAGGACTGTCTTTCCACAGGAGCAGCAGGATTCTGGCACTGAGGAGCTCATCATAGTCCTGGAACAAGGGACAGAAGTGAGGCTTAGCCTGGAAGAGGGCATCCTCATCCTGGCCCCAGAGAGAGCGCTGCAGCTGACCCTGGAGAACACAGTCCTTGTGATTGTCCCTGAGCATGTCCTGAGTTCACAAGATGGCCTGCTGCCCCCTGTGCAGATCCAGTACATCATACCTTCCATTGATGACTTCAGCTTGGAGTTTTATGCTCAAGATGGAGACATCTCAGATATGAGAAGGGAGAATGTGACTTTTTCACCTGCAGAAGAAGAGGAGGCAGCACCCCTCTATGAGCAGCCCTTGATGATATCCCCAGCAAACGATATGGCTGGGATCAGCCCCTCTTTCCTAGTAACTCCATTGTGTGTTCCACATTGTCTGGCAGCCTTCCCCCAACGCTACCCTCTACCACCCACACCTAGTCCCGTGGGACGCCCTAGACCAGCTGACTGCAGTTTCAGCCTGCATGGTATAGAGCTCTTGTGCACCTCCTCCCTCAGACCTATGCCCCCTTCACCAAGTCCTGGTCCCCAGATCTATCACAGGGTTCACCATAGGCCTCCCAGCAGGGCACGGAAATGTCTCTTTGGGAAGTGATTTAACCCAAGACCCACCCCCTGCTTTGATAGGTCAGAGATTGTCCAAGTCCTTAGTCAGTGCATTCTCTGAAATGTGGAGAGAAAGTAATTCCAAGGACTGCTTGCTTCCCGTTTGCTGTTTCCCATCATCACCCACTGTCTTCAACAGCGGAGGGTCCCAGATGCTGCAGGGAGGGGGAGAACCGCAGGGAGTTCAAATAAAACATTCACACTTCACTTCACACACACTGTCCCTTAGACTTTCTCTTCCTATTTAACCACATACATCCAACCACACTCAATCGAATCCCTGACTTCTCCATGTGTGAGTTCTGCTTCCAGCATGACGTGGCCTGAAAATTCATCTGAAGACAGCTGCTCACTCCCCGGGCTAACACTGACCCTTGAATGCTGATGTCCTTGTAGTCATTGGTCTGATGCCACAGTAAATAATTCGCAAGGCCGGTGCTCAATTTCTGCCCTGAGACTCTCCCCTTTTTCTCCAAGCTGTGCCCCATTCCTTGTCTTAGTCCCAGTTCCCTACACTCCCCCAGGCCAATGCTTTTGAATAAATCTTGACGTGATTGAATGAAGTAGTGGTGACTGCTGTGCTTGTTTCCAACTGAGACACTCTCCTGCTCACACTCATCACGTTTCCATTCACATTTGCCTTTGTTTAGTTTTGTTTTCCATTGTTTGTGTTTATTATTCATGTACTAATGAAATAACCGCCACATTTCTGACAGTTTTCTTGGCAAATTTGGGGCTTTTCCTGTGCTCCTCCTTCCAAGTCCTGAGTGGGGTCACTGTTTGCACCTCTGGGTCCTGGGATTGTTCTGGCTTAGCAAATGATTGAACAGAGCCTAGTTCTGTGTGTTGGGATGGGCACCTGCACTTGCTCACAGGTGCTCCCAGGCTCTCCCTGTCCTGCCTGGGTGTCCCTGTGTCTCTGGAGTGTCTAGGAAATCTAGCAGTCCTCTTGAGGGCCCAGCACCTCTTTGTTGGCCTGCATGTCCCAGCCTGTACGTCCATGGCCAGCTGGAGCTACCACTACCTTTTCCTGGTCAACCTGGGAGCCCAGGCCTGAGTCCGGGAGGCAGGGGAGATGCGGGGATAATGTCCTGGCCTCCCGGAGCCCAACTCCAGTAGGTGGGGAGTGCTCATGACCCCGGGGGGAGTACAGGGCGTTTGCCTTGACTTGCTTGAGCCTCTAAAACCTCACATGTCCCCTGGAGGTGGGTGCAGCTTTCTCCTACTCTGGCCTTGCTGGCCTGGGAAGGGCGTCCTTGGTCCCTTGAACTCTCACAGCATTTTCTTTTCTACTGAGGTTTCAGGAACTGCCTTTCCCCTCTGGGAAGGAGGACAGGCACCCTTTCATGTTTGATTCTCCTCAGGGTTTTGGACGTCGGCTGAGGTGGGAACCGCCTTCTTCCACATGAAAGGCCCAGCCAGGACATCCTCACCAGCCTGGGCCTCCGGGTAGGTTCTGAGTCTGGTGGCTGGAGAGGCTGCTTCTGTGAGGCCCAAGACAGCAGCCTCTGTGAAGGCCATTCTCCTCTGTGCCCTTAGGGTATCAGGACCCACCTGTGTCCAGGAAGTCCCCGCTGGGACTAAATTGTCCTTGGTGCAGCCCTCCCAGAGCTGCATAGAAGCAGATGTGGTGCACTGGGCCTGGGCTCTGAAGAAGCAGAGGTAGCGGGGCCCAGGGAGGACACAGGCTCTAGGGCAAGGGAGTGTCTAACCTGGGTAGAGCTGGGCCCTATTCAGGGAGTGGCACTCCAGGGCTCTGTTGCAGGTGGAGCTGGGGCCAACTCAGGATCAAGTCCCTCTCCTTCCACCTCCAGGACTCACCCAGGGGCAGGTGGGAGCTCCAGGTTCTCCTCCTCCTCCCCTCCATGCGTTTTCTCTTACTTTATTTCTGTGAGTCGAGAAATTGGGGCTGTCCTTCATATCGGTGGATTTCGACCCTATCATCATGACCTTGTTGAGGAAAAGAGTCATACTCTGCAAAATATTTGAAGATATTTATTCTGAGCCAAATATGATTGTGTCATGTGTCACAGCCCTGTGGAGGTCCTGAGAACATGTGTCCAAGGTCATCAGGGTGCAGCTTGGTTTTACACATTTCAGGGAGGCATGACTTCAACTAAGTGCATTTAAGAAATACATTGATTTGATCCAGAAAGGTGGGACAACTTGAAGGAGGGGGGCTTCCAGCTTATAGGTAGATTTAAAAATTATCTGGTTGATAATTGGACGAGTTTATCTAAGACCAGGGATCTATTGAAAGGAAATGTTTAGGTTAAGATAAAGAATGGGGGAGGCCAAGTTTATTGTGCAGAGGAGACCTTCAGATAGTAGACTTGAGAGGGAGTAGGTTGTAAAATGTTTCTTATTGGATTTAAAAGGGAGCCTGGCTCTTTGTTGATTATCTCTTGTGTCTGGAAAGAAAGAAAGAAGAAATAAAAGTGGGGAGTCTTAACCTCCCTCACTGCGGTCTCACCACAGATGCAGAAACACCCTTACTTCAAAGAGTTCCTCACATAAATTCATTCCAGGCCTGGAACCACCCCAGGTAGTTTCCAATGTTCTTGGATAGCAAAGATTGGACTGTGTTGCACAATCTCCAGGCCACGAGACACATCCAGTGGTGGTGCATTCAGCAGGGTCAGCGTGACTGCCACTTCTGCTAGGGAATTTGTATTTTAAAGTTGTAGAGTGTGAAGCTGCTCCAGCTCCCTCCCCAGGAGCATCGTTTTCAGCCTTTTTTGAAGGCAGTGGACTGAGGGCTGTCTTTCCACAGCAGCAGCAGAATTCCAGCACAGAGGCATTGATCATCGTGGTCCCGGAACAAGGGACAGAACTTACACTGAGGCTGGAAGAGTATTCCTCATCCTGTCCCCACAGAGAGCCCTGTGCTGACCCTGGGTAACAGGGTACCTGTGGTTGTGCCTGAGCATGTCCTGAGGACACTGGATGGCCTGCAGTTCCCTGTGCAGATGGATTACATCTAGCCCTCTGTTGATGACTTCACCTTGGAGTTCCGTGTTCAAGACAGAGACATCTCAGACATGAAAGAGACAATGTGCCTCGCTCACCTGCAGAAGAGGGGGAGGCAGCGCCCCTATATCACCAGCCCTTGATGAGATCCCAAGAAAACCATGTTGCTTGGCTCAGCCCTTCTCTTTCAATAATCCTATTGTGTATTTCATACTTTCTCCTGTGTGTCCTACCCTCTACCAACTACACCTAGTCCAGTGGGATTCCCTAGACCAGCCAATCTCAGCTTCAGCCTGTATAGTATGGAGCCCTTGCCCAACTCCTCCATCAGACCTATGCACCCTTCACAAAATCCAGCACTCAGATCTGTCACAGGCTTCAGCATAGTTCTCCTACCAGAGCACGAAGATGTCTTTTCAAGAAGGGATGTAGCCAAGATCCACCACTTACATTGATAGATGAGAGATTGGCCAAGTCCTTAGTCAGTGCATGCCCTAAAGTGTGGAGGGAGAGTAACTCCAGGAACCTCTTGCTTCCCCTTTGCTGTCTCCCATCATGATCCATTGTGCTCACTAGCAGAGGAGCCCAGATGCTGCAGGGAGACGAAGAACTACAAGGTGTTTAAAGAAAGTGCTCCCATTTCACTTGGCACACAGTGTCCCTAAGAATTTCTCTTGCATGTTCAAACACTTAAGCCCAACAACACTCAATCGAATCCCTTAATCCTCAACGTGAGGATTCTGCTTTCAGCATGCTTTCAGGGGCCTGAAAATTCACCGGAAAACCTCTGCTCACTCCCAGGGCTAACACATCCCCTTGATTGCTGGTGTCCATGTAGTCATTGGTATGTTGTCTGGAAAATTCCTAAGATTGATACTCTATGTATACCCTGAGGCTTTCACGATTTTCTCGATGCTGTGAGCCAGTCCTTGTCTTTGTTCAGGTTCCCCACACTCCCCAGGCCAATAATTTCAATAAATATTGAAATTATAGAATTAAATGACTGCTGTGATTGCTTCCAAGTGACACACCCTTCTGCTCTGGCTCATCAAGTTTACATTCTTACTTGCTTTTCCTAAGTTTTGTTTTCAATTATTCTTGGTTTGTACTTCATATACATATAGAATAAATGCTATGATTTTGGCAGCATTTTTTATGAAAATGCAGGGCCCTAACTTTGAGGAGGACAGACTAGTTTCTATCTCTTTCATATAGAAAAAAAAGGCAATCAAACTGGTGATTTCAAACATGCTGGATAAAAGAGTAACCAGGCGGCCGGGCGCGGTGGCTCACGCCTGTAATCCCAGCAGTTTGGGAGGCCGAGGCGGGCGGATCACGAGGTCAGGAGATCCAGACAATGGTGAAACTCCGTCTCTACTAAAAATACAAAAAAAAAAATTAGCCGGGCGTGGTGGCTGGCGCCTGTAGTCCCAGCTACTCGGAGAGGCTGAGGCAGGAGAATGGCGTGAACCCGGGAGGCGGAGCTTGCAGTGAGCCGAGATCGCGCCACTGCACTCCAGCATGGGTGACAGAGAGAGACTCCGTCTCAAAAAAAAAAAAAAAAAAAAAAAAAAAAGTAACCAGGCATGGCAGGTGTGTAGAGTGAGATGCTACTGTGTTTCAAAACACAATGGAAAGGCTCTTGCATAAGGTATCTTGTGAAGACAGGCCTAAATGTAAATTTAAAAAAAAAGTTACCATAGTGTATCACTGCGTATGTATCTAAAAAAACAACAAAAACTAAATAACACAAGTGAGGGTCTACGTTCCTTGAACGGGAGGAGACAGGCAGGGGTCAGAATGCTGAACAGGCACACTGGGGCATTTTCTCATGTAGCCCAAGTGACCCCATGGTCTTCTTGAGCTTTGGAACCAATCGCGTCCACCTTGACACTGCACCCGACTCCCAGGTTCTCAATCTTGTTGGCCCTCCGGCGACCTCCCGATGGATGAATTGCACCTGCTGAAACTCTAGTCCCCTTTGATTTGCGCTTCATTAATTATTCATGATTGAGGTTGGAACCCCAGCTTACGATCCCCTGTGGCCGTTCTCTGAGCTTTATGGTCACATCGTTTCCTTCCACGTTCCTTGCTTCATTGTGGTCATGCTCATTCTGCTGTCAGAGGAGCAGAGAGTTGATCTTATTGATTCTGGATACTGATACTTTCTAGGTGATCTGCATAATCAAGATAACGACCCTCACAAGCGGCGGGAGGGAGCAGCCATTTGGTGTGCTGCAGAGGAACCCGCTCAGTTCTGAGGGCTCCTAGATGAGGAATCCTGGTCAGAGTTGTTCCCAGGTCAGAGAATGGAGATAGCCTGTGCATGATGGGATAGCCCTGCCTAGATTGTTCAGTGAGTCTCTAGCTCAGCTACACTTAGGATTGGGGGGAGACCCATGGAAAGGCCCGGTGTCAGACATCCGGAAAGAAGACGGGATGAATGTCTTACTTCTGAAGTACAACCCGAATCTGGGAGTTAACTTCAGCTTTGCTAGGGACTATTAGGAGAATCAAAGTGTGCCTGGTGCATACGCACATCCGGAAGTCACTTCATGGGCGCCATCGCAATTGGAACCATGCACCTGGCGTCGGCGTTTGAGCCAAATGGGGACCCGTGGCGCAAGCAAAACTCACCACGTGTTAGCGTGCATGAGATTCAGCTGGCGGCATTTTACTAGGTGCGTGTTGGTAGAGTGGGGCTGAGGTTTGCTTGCTCCTGTGGATGTAGAAGAAGTCAAATGTCCTGCCCAGCCCTGCGGTCCCCTCAGTCAACTCTGTTTCGGAGACAAAAGGATTTGGATTGCTAACAAGTCCAGAAAGTTTCAAGCCCTTGGAAGATCAGTTAAACACAAACACGGAATGACAGTCAAAAGACAACATGTCATCTTTTTGAGAATTTTACTCACTCCAAGCACATTAAACACACATATTGACAAAGGCATGCCAGAGCCCAGTTTTCGAGACCGAGGAAGGACCCCGAGAGCGCGTAGCGCAGCACGCTTCCCAGAGTCCCAAACAATGCTCCAGGGGTGGGGCACAGCGGAAGGGCTGCACCTCTCAGGGTTCCTGAACTTTTCCGTTATTCAGTCATCTAGAGAGCAAAAACACAGTCATTCCCCAGTTTCCTATTGACGTCCCAGCAGATGTCTGACTCCTGCGCGTCGCCCAGTTTCTCAGGCAACCAATCACTGGCACGGAAGCTTTTCCTGGCACATTTCCGGAGAGTCATGCGAACTACAATGACCCTCACCAGAATTCAATGAGGCAGAGTCCCTGCATCGGCTCCCTGCCTGGCCTGGGCTCCCACATCCGCAGAAGTGCCACAGCCAGGGAGCTTCGGAGTCACCGCAGAGAGTCTGCTCGCTGCTCTGCGCTCCTCAGTCCCACAGTCCCCTCCGAGTCACGGGAGCGGGAGGCCAAGGAGCCCCTGCCACCTGCAGTCTCACTCCAGGTCAGAATCGCTGTCCTCTGAGGAGGAGGAAACCTGAAGGTCCTCATAGAGGACACTTGGTGGGACACGAACACCGGGACCCTGAGACTTCTCTGAGACATGAGGGCTCTGAGCGAGGAAGGCTCCCGGCTTCTCAGGAGAGTGAAACGAGGGAGCTGTCAGGAGGCTGGAGCTCCACAATCCATTGTCCAGTCTCCGGAAGAGCACTCTGAGAGGCTGGGCCCCGTCATGGCTGGCCGCCGGGTGACGGGACAAGGTGCAGGCCTGGGCAGTAGGCAGGCAAGTTCTGCTGTGCAGAGGCTGCGGGTCGATGCTGGGCACCTGGGCGGGTGTCCTCCTGCCCATCTGGGGCGACGTACTCGGTACAAGTTCGGTTGCCGCCGGCGGAGGTTGGAGAGTGTCCGGGGCCCCGAGCTCACCTAACTGGATGGCGTCTTCCGCGATCAGGAAGGGACCCAGTCTCGGTAACTTGGGGAAGTTCAAGCAAGCCTGAATCGGAGCCTGGGCAGGTCTCTTGGCTCCTGGCTTGAAGCTGAGATTGGGGCCTAGGCCCCAGCTGCATGTGGCGGCTGGTGGGCAGGGCTGTGAGGTCAGCGCGGGACGTCGGTCTTGTGCCTGGGGGCTGATGGCCTGGAGCAGGCCGTGGGTTTGGGAGGCAGCCTGGGGAACTTCTCGGCAGCCACCCTCCGGGCTGCTGTGAGTGGGCTTCACCACGAGGAGAGGCCCCGGGCCCTGGTGCCTGACTGCAGGCTGAGGGATGGGGACCGCAGCCCCTGTCTGTCGTTCCTTTGGTCCAAGACTAGAGGGGTAGCTCACACTGGCTTTTCTGAAGGGAGACAGTGAAGCCAAGACGGAGCCCCTGTCAGACATTTCGGTAGCTGAGCCATCAGTGAGGACAGGGTCCACGCGTGGCCTCTTACTGGTTGTGTGGAGCGGCATTGGCCTGCTTGCAACCTGAAAGACAGGAAACCACACACGTTACAAGTTCCTCTGCATGGAGCTGACACGAAAATCAGCCACTTCCAAAGACGAGGGGCACGCGCCAGGAAATTCTCGATACAGAATCGACAGGCGGTCCTTGGAAGTAGGGACAGACCCTCCACCTGAGTGCTGATCAGGACAAGACTCATGAAAGATGCGCTCTCGAGCTATGTGTAGCTGATCCGAGCACACCATTGTTCAAAAGAACAATGTCTTGGGCATTAACTGGATCGGAGTGCCTCCGCTCAGCCTTCCCTGAAGTGGAAGGGACTAATGCCCTTCTGAAGGCGGGTTGGTGGCTCAAGGGTTCTCAGGAGGTGTTCTCTGAAAACCTGCATGTTCCTGGGTTTAGCCCTCTCCATGTTTGGGGCCTCTGAGGGACGAATTTCCTCACGCCGCCAGGAACATGTTGTTGGCAAGCTTGCCGTAATTGGACAGAAAGAAAGCAACGGGAAATAAGGCATCCTCAGATGCCTTCACCTGCAATCCAACTGACCTGGAAGGATGGTGGAGTCACTGACCCAAAGAAGGCAAGAAAGAGGGGTTCCCCGATTAACTCCCGCAGCCGGGAAGCTGAAAGGAAATCAACCAGTGTGACCTAGAGGAGAAAAAGACCAGGGGCCCGGGGTGACACTCACCCTCAGATCATCACAAGATTCCGTGGATCCTCTTCGATTTGGCAGCGGCTTCTCTGGAGGTTTCACGGAAAATATCCGGAGGAGAGCCTTCCTCTGCGGGTCTTGCTGCCTGCAGAACAGAAAAAGGTCATTCCGTGCCCCCTGGTTCTCCCCGGGAGACAGGGAGAACCCTGCCTGGGGCCCAGGCCCATTCCGTGTTGCGTGACACAGAAATGGACATCTGGTGCCCTTTCCGCCTCTGCACCTTCCCTCACCTGCCAACCTTCCCATCCTCCTGGTGGCCCTCTAGGCTTCCCAACTAAGGACTGTGATTTGGACTCCATTGCTTTTCCCCCTGTCATGGGGAACCTGCACGAAGCGCCCCCGCCTCTCCCCGTCCCCGAATCAACCAGAGCCAGAGGGGCTCCTGGGTGTGGAAGAACGGAGGACAAGGAGCTGCGCTCTATTTCCTGCAGCGTTCCTTCCCTGGCCCGGAGACGGAAAGGCACACGGTGTGCAGGTGCAGAGACACCATGTCCTTAGGAGGCAGTACTCTAAGAGTGGTGAAAACCCCTCCCACCGCTCACCTTGGTCTCTCTTCCTTCTCTCCTTTATCCTTGTTCAAGGGCCCCGGGTTCGCCTCCACCGGGGGCTTCCACGGTTTCAGGTTTTCCTTCCCTTCCCTCTTCCCGAAGGTCTGTGGAACCAGGGCTGCCTTCCAGCACTTCATGGGGCACCTGGTACTTCTGGCCGTGTGGCCAAAGGCCCCGCAGTCTTTGCACTTGAGCTGTGGGTGGAAAGGAAGTGATGTCAGTGAGTGAGCTGAAGCCACAGGCAGCCATCCGATGTCAACATTGAGAGGGATTATGAATTCAGAGCTGAATAAGGATTCCAAAGAGGGGACCCCGGCATGGGGGCCGTTAAGTGCTGGGAGAGTTCGGATACGATGTTCCCTCCCAAAGCCCATGTGACGGAGGACCTCTAAAAGGAAGGACTCAAGGTACCAAGGGGCACGATCGTGACCCCGATGTCAACGACACAGCCAAAGGTGGCTACACAGGATTCTAAGTAGAAAGGGAGGTTGCCCCCAAGAGTCTCTCAAGGGATGTATGGGGCCGGGGAGGAGGTCCCAAGCCACGCCCACCTCGGATGGGAAAAGCAACCTGGGTGGTGGTGACAGAAACCTTTGGAATCCAACCCAGTCTCTGAGGACCCTGTGACACCGCCTCCCCCCGCCCCAACACCCACCCCTCCCCCATTCCCAAGAGATACAGGGCTAGACTTACCCTGGGATCTTCTTCATCGGGCGGGGGAGCCCTTGGCGCAACTGGGGCCCTCCGCTGCTTCTGGAGGGTCTGGGCTCTCCCGAGTCTGTTGGCGCCAGTTTTGGGGTCACGACGGGCCAACATCTTCGTCTCCTGGGGGTTCTATGACCGCCTTTTTCGGGGGTTGAATGTTGGGTCACCTGAAACACACACAAACACACCCATATTGATGGTGAAGCACACTGGATATTCACACACACCCACAGGAAACCTCCAGCTAACTCCTTGCCGCTGTGGTCGTGAGGAGACTTCACCACCGGTCGGTCAAGTCTGTGGCTCACACTGTGCTGTGTACACCCTCAGATATTGTGTGTTCCTCTGCCATGATTACCAAGTCCGAGTGTAAACCTCGCCTGCCACAGGGCCCATGGCCTAGGGTTGGGGAGCTGAGCTTTCTGCCCCAAACAAACCACTGATTCTGAAGACTGGACTGAGGTGTATCACGATTCACGCCGGTAGAAGACACGATGATTCTATCTCCCTTGACGGCCAGAATGATGGAAGCCGCAGGGCATGGCGTGTGGCACCCTTTGGCAGGTCTGTTTGAAATCAGGGATAAGGGAGGCTTCCTGTCACAACTTGAATCCCTACCCTTGCCATTTCTAATTAGGCAACTTCCAAACACAAATTCATAGGGAGAAGTTTTCTTCCTCTCTATCGCACTAGCAGGTGATGGTCTTTCCTGTTCTATCGTTTTGGCTTTAGCTCCAGCCCCTCTTTATTTATTTTGCTGATATTTTACGCATGCCACACGAACCCGTCCAAACAAACGGTGAACAGGGGCCATAGCGTATCGATTTCTTACACGGCTGAAGGGCAAACCACCCTTTTTTCCAAACTTCTTTTCCCATTTCCCCACCAATTCAGCACGCTGGATTACATTTCCTTTCGCATTTCCATCTTGGTCTTATCCCACACGTGGAGACGGGAATGATTTCTCGTTTTCTGTTCCAAGAATTACCAGTAAGCAGAATACATCCTACCCCATCAGCAAGCCCCAGTGTGATCGATTTCTTTCACTCTCCTTCGTCTCTTCCCCCCCAAACCCCGCCCCACCCCTCAGGGACTACGTGAAACAAACAGTTGTTCAGTGAAACTAACCTGAAGTTACAGGTCAGCTTTCTTTCCTCGGCTGGCGCTCAGACGGGCAGGTGCTGGAGCAGCCCCGCTGGAAGCGATGCAGCATCCAGGAAGACCGAGGAAGGGGCGGAGAGGGACCTCTGCTTTCCAGGCTGCCTTTTATACCGCCTCTGGTCTCCGGACGTGGAGCGCACCCTAACCTGATCCATTACAGGTACCTTAATTGCAATTAACTTAATCCAATCACATGACCTGGAGACGTCTGTCTGCACAGCCCACTCTAAGATCATGTTCACCTTTGGCCGACATTCTAAAACCTACGAGTACAGCTGTAAGCTTTGAAGGATAGTTGTTCCCCGTCAGACGTGTGACACTGGTTCGTCTACCCTTGTCTCGTTTTCCGTCTTGACTGCCTTTTCTTTGTTTGTTTGTTTGTTTGTTTGTTTGTGTTAAAAAAAAAAATGTGGTAAAATAGACGCCTTTTAATTGGGCCGTGTCTACTACATCTCGACGTAGGACTCAGTGTCATCAAGGAGATTCTCCTGGACACGCCGTCACGGCCATGATCCATCTTCAGAGCTTCTCTTTCTTCCCCACGGTAAGTCTGTCAGCAGAGAACACTGACCACACCCTCATGTGTTTTCTCCTCCAGGAGGCGCTTGGAAACCACCGTGAGTTGGACTGCACTGGGAAACACAGATGAACTAAGTCAAGACCGCTTTGTCCTTCAGCGCCTGGCTCCCTTTTCAACTCGTCTTGCGACTCCAGGCATTATGCCTGAAAAGTCTCCGGGACGCCTGTGAGGCTCTACTTCCCTGGGTCCCATTGCCATTTCTCTGGATTTGCGAGGATCCACCGGACCTTCTTTGGAACTCCCACGTCGGTGAACTTTGGTGCCACGTCCCCTAATTCTGTCCTTGGTCATCTGCACCTGCACGGGTTAGGCTCCATGTTCCATGGACGGGAAGAGACAGGCAGGAGTCGGAATGCTTAACCGACACACTGGGGCATTTTCTCCTGTAGCCCAAGTGACCCCATGGTCTGGTTGAGCTTTGGAACCGGTCGCGTCCCCCTCGACACTGCACCCGACTCCCAGTTTCTCAATCTTGTTGGCCCCCCGGCGACCTCCGGTTCGATGAATTGCACCTGCTGAAACTCGAGTCCCCTTTGACTTGCGCTTCGTTAATTATTCGTGATTCAGGTTGGAACCCCAGCTTACGACCCCCTGTAGGCCGTTCTCTGAGCTTTCCGGTCACATCGTTTCCTTTCACGCTCTTTGGTTCATCGTGGTCCTGCTCGTTCTGCTGTCAGAGGAGCAGAGAGTTGATCTTCTTGATTCTGGATACTGATACTTTCTAGGTGATCTGGATAAGCAAGATGACGACCCTCAAGAGCGGCGGAAAGGGAGCAGCCATTTGGTGGGCCGCAGGGAATCCCGCTCAGTTCCCAGGGCTCCTAGATGTGGAATCCTGGTCAGAGTTGTTCCCAGGCCAGAGAATGGAGATAGCCTGTGCATGATGGGATAGCCCTGCCTAGATCGTTCAGTGAGTCTCTAGCTCAGCTACTCTTAGGATCGCGGGGAGGACCGTGGAAAGGCCCGGTGTCAGACATCCGGAAAGAAGACGGGATGAATGTCTTACCTCTGAAGTACATCCCGAATCTGGGAGTTAACTTCAGCTTTGCTGGGGTCTATTTGGCGAATGAAAGTGTGCCTGGTGCATACGCACATCCGGCAGCCACTTCATGGGGGCCGTCGCAATTGGAACCACGCACCTGGTGTCGGCGTTTGAGCCAAATGGGGACCCGTGGTGCAAGCAACCCTCCCCACGTGTTAGCGTGCGTGAGATTCAGCTGGCGGCATTTTACTAGGTGCGTGTTGGTAGAGTGGGGTTGAGGTTTGCTTGCTCCTGTGGATGTAGAAGATGTCAAAGGTCCTGCCCAGCCCTGCGGTCCCCTCAGTCAACTGTGTTTCGGAGACATAACGATTTGGATAGCTAACAAGTCAAGAAAGTTTCAAGCCCTTGGAAGATCAGTTAAACACAAACACGGAATGAGAGTCAAAAGACAATATGTCATCTTTTTGAGAATTTTACTCACTTCAAGCACATTAAACACACACATTGACAAAGGCATGCCAGAGCCCAGTTTTCGAGGCCGAGGAAGGACCCCGAGAGCGCGCAGCGCAGCAGGCTTCCCAGCGTCCCAAACACTGCTCTCGGGGCGGGGCGCAGCGGAAGGGCTGCACCTCTCAGGGTTCCCGAACTTTTCCCTTATTCAGTCATCTAGAGAGCAAAAACACAGTCATTCCCCAGTTTCCTATTGACGTCCCAGCAGATGTCTGACTCCTGCGCGTCGCCCAGTTTCTCAGGCAACCAATCACTGGCACGGAAGCTTTTCCTGGCGCGTTTCCGGAGAGCCATGCGAACTACACTGTCCCTCACGAGAATTCAATGAGGCAGAGTCCCTGCATCGGCTCCCTGCCTGGCCTGGGCTCCCACCTCCGCAGAAGCGCCACAGCCAGGGAGCTTCGGAGTCACCGCAGAGAGTCTGCTCGCTGCTCTGCGCTCCTCAGTCCCACAGTCCCCTCCAAGTCACGGGAGCGGGAGGCCAAGGAGCCCCTGCCACCTGCCGTCTCACTCCAGGTCAGAATCGCTGTCCTCTGAGGAGGAGGAAACCTGAAGGTCCTCATAGAGGACACTCGCTGGGACACGAACACCGGGACCCTGAGACTTCTCTGAGACATGAGGGCTCTGAGCGAGGAAGGCTCCCGGCTTCTCAGGAGAGTGAAATGAGGGAGCTGTCAGGAGGCTGGAGCTCCACCATCCATTGTCCAGTCTCCGGAAGAGCACTCTGAGAGGCTGGGCCCCGTCATGGCTGGCCGCCGGGTGACGGGACACGGTGCAGGCCTGGGCAGTAGGCAGGCAAGGTCTGCTGTGCGGAGGCTGCCGGTCGATGCTGGGCACCTGGGCGGGTGTCCTCCTGCCCATCTGGGGCGACGTACTCGGTCCAAGTTCGGTTGCGGCCGGCGGAGGTTGGAGAGTGTCCGGGGCCCCGAGCTCACCTCCCTGGATGGCGTCTTCGGGGATCTGGAAGGGACCCAGTCTCGGTATCTTGGGGAAGTTCAGGCAAGCCTGAAGCGGAGCCTGGGCAGGTCTCTTGGCTCCTGGCCTGAAGCTGAGATTGGAGCCTAGGCCCAAGCTGCGTGTGGCGGCTGGTGGGCAGGGCTGTGAGGTCAGCGCGGGACGTCTGTCTTGTGCCTGGGGGCTGATGGCCTGGAGCAGGCCGTGGGTTTGCGAGGCAGCCTGGGGAACTTCTCGGCAGCCACCCTCCGGGCTGCTGTGTGTCGGCTTCACCACGAGGAGAGGCCCCGGGCCCTGGTGCCTGACTGCAGGCTGAGGGATGGGGGCCGCAGCCCCTGTCTGTCGTTCCTTTGGTCCAAGACTAGAGGGGTAGCTCACACTGGCTTTTCTGAAGGGAGACAGTGAAGCCAAGACGGAGCCCCTGTCAGACATTTCGGTAGCTGAGCCATCAGTGAGGACAGGGTCCACGCGTGGCCTCTTACTGGTTGTGTGGAGCGGCATTGGCCTGCTTGCAACCTGAAAGACAGGAAACCACACACGTTACAAGTTCCTCTGCATGGAGCCGACACGAAAATCAGCCACTTCCAAAGACGAGGGGCACGCGCCAGGAAATTCTCGATACAGAATCGACAGGTGGTCCTTGGAAGTAGGGACAGACCCTCCACCTGAGTGCTGATCAGGACAAGACTCATGAAAGATGCGCTCTCGAGCTATGTGTAGCTGATCCGAGCACACCATTGTTCAAAAGAACAATGTCTTGGGCATTAACTGGATCGGAGTGCCTCCGCTCAGCCTTCCCTGAAGTGGAAGGGACTAATGCCCTTCTGAAGGCGGGTTGGTGGCTCAAGGGTTCTCAGGAGGTGTTCTCTGAAAACCTGCATGTTCCTGGGTTTAGCCCTCTCCATGTTTGGGGCCTCTGAGGGACGAATTTCCTCACGCCGCCAGGAACATGTTGTTGGCAAGCTTGCCGTAATTGGACAGAAAGAAAGCAACGGGAAATAAGGCATCCTCAGATGCCTTCACCTGCAATCCAACTGACCTGGAAGGATGGTGGAGTCACTGACCCAAAGAAGGCAAGAAAGAGGGGTTCCCCGATTAACTCCCGCAGCCGGGAAGCTGAAAGGAAATCAACCAGTGTGACCTAGAGGAGAAAAAGACCAGGGGCCCGGGGTGACACTCACCCTCAGATCATCACAAGATTCCGTGGATCCTCTTCGATTTGGCAGCGGCTTCTCTGGAGGTTTCACGGAAAATATCCGGAGGAGAGCCTTCCTCTGCGGGTCTTGCTGCCTGCAGAACAGAAAAAGGTCATTCCGTGCCCCCTGGTTCTCCCCGGGAGACAGGGAGAACCCTGCCTGGGGCCCAGGCCCATTCCGTGTTGCGTGACACAGAAATGGACATCTGGTGCCCTTTCCGCCTCTGCACCTTCCCTCACCTGCCAACCTTCCCATCCTCCTGGTGGCCCTCTAGGCTTCCCAACTAAGGACTGTGATTTGGACTCCATTGCTTTTCCCCCTGTCATGGGGAACCTGCACGAAGCGCCCCCGCCTCTCCCCGTCCCCGAATCAACCAGAGCCAGAGGGGCTCCTGGGTGTGGAAGAACGGAGGACAAGGAGCTGCGCTCTATTTCCTGCAGCGTTCCTTCCCTGGCCCGGAGACGGAAAGGCACACGGTGTGCAGGTGCAGAGACACCATGTCCTTAGGAGGCAGTACTCTAAGAGTGGTGAAAACCCCTCCCACCGCTCACCTTGGTCTCTCTTCCTTCTCTCCTTTATCCTTGTTCAAGGGCCCCGGGTTCGCCTCCACCGGGGGCTTCCACGGTTTCAGGTTTTCCTTCCCTTCCCTCTTCCCGAAGGTCTGTGGAACCAGGGCTGCCTTCCAGCACTTCATGGGGCACCTGGTACTTCTGGCCGTGTGGCCAAAGGCCCCGCAGTCTTTGCACTTGAGCTGTGGGTGGAAAGGAAGTGATGTCAGTGAGTGAGCTGAAGCCACAGGCAGCCATCCGATGTCAACATTGAGAGGGATTATGAATTCAGAGCTGAATAAGGATTCCAAAGAGGGGACCCCGGCATGGGGGCCGTTAAGTGCTGGGAGAGTTCGGATACGATGTTCCCTCCCAAAGCCCATGTGACGGAGGACCTCTAAAAGGAAGGACTCAAGGTACCAAGGGGCACGATCGTGACCCCGATGTCAACGACACAGCCAAAGGTGGCTACACAGGATTCTAAGTAGAAAGGGAGGTTGCCCCCAAGAGTCTCTCAAGGGATGTATGGGGCCGGGGAGGAGGTCCCAAGCCACGCCCACCTCGGATGGGAAAAGCAACCTGGGTGGTGGTGACAGAAACCTTTGGAATCCAACCCAGTCTCTGAGGACCCTGTGACACCGCCTCCCCCCGCCCCAACACCCACCCCTCCCCCATTCCCAAGAGATACAGGGCTAGACTTACCCTGGGATCTTCTTCATCGGGCGGGGGAGCCCTTGGCGCAACTGGGGCCCTCCGCTGCTTCTGGAGGGTCTGGGCTCTCCCGAGTCTGTTGGCGCCAGTTTTGGGGTCACGACGGGCCAACATCTTCGTCTCCTGGGGGTTCTATGACCGCCTTTTTCGGGGGTTGAATGTTGGGTCACCTGAAACACACACAAACACACCCATATTGATGGTGAAGCACACTGGATATTCACACACACCCACAGGAAACCTCCAGCTAACTCCTTGCCGCTGTGGTCGTGAGGAGACTTCACCACCGGTCGGTCAAGTCTGTGGCTCACACTGTGCTGTGTACACCCTCAGATATTGTGTGATCCTCTGCCATGATTACCAAGTCCGAGTGTAAACCTCGCCTGCCACAGGGCCCATGGCCTAGGGTTGGGGAGCTGAGCTTTCTGCCCCAAACAAACCACTGATTCTGAAGACTGGACTGAGGTGTATCACGATTCACGCCGGTAGAAGACACGATGATTCTATCTCCCTTGACGGCCAGAATGATGGAAGCCGCAGGGCATGGCGTGTGGCACCCTTTGGCAGGTCTGTTTGAAATCAGGGATAAGGGAGGCTTCCTGTCACAACTTGAATCCCTACCCTTGCCATTTCTAATTAGGCAACTTCCAAACACAAATTCATAGGGAGAAGTTTTCTTCCTCTCTATCGCACTAGCAGGTGATGGTCTTTCCTGTTCTATCGTTTTGGCTTTAGCTCCAGCCCCTCTTTATTTATTTTGCTGATATTTTACGCATGCCACACGAACCCGTCCAAACAAACGGTGAACAGGGGCCATAGCGTATCGATTTCTTACACGGCTGAAGGGCAAACCACCCTTTTTTCCAAACTTCTTTTCCCATTTCCCCACCAATTCAGCACGCTGGATTACATTTCCTTTCGCATTTCCATCTTGGTCTTATCCCACACGTGGAGACGGGAATGATTTCTCGTTTTCTGTTCCAAGAATTACCAGTAAGCAGAATACATCCTACCCCATCAGCAAGCCCCAGTGTGATCGATTTCTTTCACTCTCCTTCGTCTCTTCCCCCCCAAACCCCGCCCCACCCCTCAGGGACTACGTGAAACAAACAGTTGTTCAGTGAAACTAACCTGAAGTTACAGGTCAGCTTTCTTTCCTCGGCTGGCGCTCAGACGGGCAGGTGCTGGAGCAGCCCCGCTGGAAGCGATGCAGCATCCAGGAAGACCGAGGAAGGGGCGGAGAGGGACCTCTGCTTTCCAGGCTGCCTTTTATACCGCCTCTGGTCTCCGGACGTGGAGCGCACCCTAACCTGATCCATTACAGGTACCTTAATTGCAATTAACTTAATCCAATCACATGACCTGGAGACGTCTGTCTGCACAGCCCACTCTAAGATCATGTTCACCTTTGGCCGACATTCTAAAACCTACGAGTACAGCTGTAAGCTTTGAAGGATAGTTGTTCCCCGTCAGACGTGTGACACTGGTTCGTCTACCCTTGTCTCGTTTTCCGTCTTGACTGCCTTTTCTTTGTTTGTTTGTTTGTTTGTTTGTTTGTGTTAAAAAAAAAATGTGGTAAAATAGACGCCTTTTAATTGGGCCGTGTCTACTACATCTCGACGTAGGACTCAGTGTCATCAAGGAGATTCTCCTGGACACGCCGTCACGGCCATGATCCATCTTCAGAGCTTCTCTTTCTTCCCCACGGTAAGTCTGTCAGCAGAGAACACTGACCACACCCTCATGTGTTTTCTCCTCCAGGAGGCGCTTGGAAACCACCGTGAGTTGGACTGCACTGGGAAACACAGATGAACTAAGTCAAGAGCGCTTTGTCCTTCAGCGCCTGGCTCCCTTTTCAACTCGTCTTGCGACTCCAGGCATTATGCCTGAAAAGTCTCCGGGACGCCTGTGAGGCTCTACTTCCCTGGGTCCCATTGCCATTTCTCTGGATTTGCGAGGATCCACCGGACCTTCTTTGGAACTCCCACGTCGGTGAACTTTGGTGCCACGTCCCCTAATTCTGTCCTTGGTCATCTGCACCTGCACGGGTTAGGCTCCATGTTCCATGGACGGGAAGAGACAGGCAGGAGTCGGAATGCTTAACCGACACACTGGGGCATTTTCTCCTGTAGCCCAAGTGACCCCATGGTCTGGTTGAGCTTTGGAACCGGTCGCGTCCCCCTCGACACTGCACCCGACTCCCAGTTTCTCAATCTTGTTGGCCCCCCGGCGACCTCCGGTTCGATGAATTGCACCTGCTGAAACTCGAGTCCCCTTTGACTTGCGCTTCGTTAATTATTCGTGATTCAGGTTGGAACCCCAGCTTACGACCCCCTGTAGGCCGTTCTCTGAGCTTTCCGGTCACATCGTTTCCTTTCACGCTCTTTGGTTCATCGTGGTCCTGCTCGTTCTGCTGTCAGAGGAGCAGAGAGTTGATCTTCTTGATTCTGGATACTGATACTTTCTAGGTGATCTGGATAAGCAAGATGACGACCCTCAAGAGCGGCGGAAAGGGAGCAGCCATTTGGTGGGCCGCAGGGAATCCCGCTCAGTTCCCAGGGCTCCTAGATGTGGAATCCTGGTCAGAGTTGTTCCCAGGCCAGAGAATGGAGATAGCCTGTGCATGATGGGATAGCCCTGCCTAGATCGTTCAGTGAGTCTCTAGCTCAGCTACTCTTAGGATCGCGGGGAGGACCGTGGAAAGGCCCGGTGTCAGACATCCGGAAAGAAGACGGGATGAATGTCTTACCTCTGAAGTACATCCCGAATCTGGGAGTTAACTTCAGCTTTGCTGGGGTCTATTTGGCGAATGAAAGTGTGCCTGGTGCATACGCACATCCGGCAGCCACTTCATGGGGGCCGTCGCAATTGGAACCACGCACCTGGTGTCGGCGTTTGAGCCAAATGGGGACCCGTGGTGCAAGCAACCCTCCCCACGTGTTAGCGTGCGTGAGATTCAGCTGGCGGCATTTTACTAGGTGCGTGTTGGTAGAGTGGGGTTGAGGTTTGCTTGCTCCTGTGGATGTAGAAGATGTCAAAGGTCCTGCCCAGCCCTGCGGTCCCCTCAGTCAACTGTGTTTCGGAGACATAACGATTTGGATAGCTAACAAGTCAAGAAAGTTTCAAGCCCTTGGAAGATCAGTTAAACACAAACACGGAATGAGAGTCAAAAGACAATATGTCATCTTTTTGAGAATTTTACTCACTTCAAGCACATTAAACACACACATTGACAAAGGCATGCCAGAGCCCAGTTTTCGAGGCCGAGGAAGGACCCCGAGAGCGCGCAGCGCAGCAGGCTTCCCAGCGTCCCAAACACTGCTCTCGGGGCGGGGCGCAGCGGAAGGGCTGCACCTCTCAGGGTTCCCGAACTTTTCCCTTATTCAGTCATCTAGAGAGCAAAAACACAGTCATTCCCCAGTTTCCTATTGACGTCCCAGCAGATGTCTGACTCCTGCGCGTCGCCCAGTTTCTCAGGCAACCAATCACTGGCACGGAAGCTTTTCCTGGCGCGTTTCCGGAGAGCCATGCGAACTACACTGTCCCTCACGAGAATTCAATGAGGCAGAGTCCCTGCATCGGCTCCCTGCCTGGCCTGGGCTCCCACCTCCGCAGAAGCGCCACAGCCAGGGAGCTTCGGAGTCACCGCAGAGAGTCTGCTCGCTGCTCTGCGCTCCTCAGTCCCACAGTCCCCTCCAAGTCACGGGAGCGGGAGGCCAAGGAGCCCCTGCCACCTGCCGTCTCACTCCAGGTCAGAATCGCTGTCCTCTGAGGAGGAGGAAACCTGAAGGTCCTCATAGAGGACACTCGCTGGGACACGAACACCGGGACCCTGAGACTTCTCTGAGACATGAGGGCTCTGAGCGAGGAAGGCTCCCGGCTTCTCAGGAGAGTGAAATGAGGGAGCTGTCAGGAGGCTGGAGCTCCACCATCCATTGTCCAGTCTCCGGAAGAGCACTCTGAGAGGCTGGGCCCCGTCATGGCTGGCCGCCGGGTGACGGGACACGGTGCAGGCCTGGGCAGTAGGCAGGCAAGGTCTGCTGTGCGGAGGCTGCCGGTCGATGCTGGGCACCTGGGCGGGTGTCCTCCTGCCCATCTGGGGCGACGTACTCGGTCCAAGTTCGGTTGCGGCCGGCGGAGGTTGGAGAGTGTCCGGGGCCCCGAGCTCACCTCCCTGGATGGCGTCTTCGGGGATCTGGAAGGGACCCAGTCTCGGTATCTTGGGGAAGTTCAGGCAAGCCTGAAGCGGAGCCTGGGCAGGTCTCTTGGCTCCTGGCCTGAAGCTGAGATTGGAGCCTAGGCCCAAGCTGCGTGTGGCGGCTGGTGGGCAGGGCTGTGAGGTCAGCGCGGGACGTCTGTCTTGTGCCTGGGGGCTGATGGCCTGGAGCAGGCCGTGGGTTTGCGAGGCAGCCTGGGGAACTTCTCGGCAGCCACCCTCCGGGCTGCTGTGTGTCGGCTTCACCACGAGGAGAGGCCCCGGGCCCTGGTGCCTGACTGCAGGCTGAGGGATGGGGGCCGCAGCCCCTGTCTGTCGTTCCTTTGGTCCAAGACTAGAGGGGTAGCTCACACTGGCTTTTCTGAAGGGAGACAGTGAAGCCAAGACGGAGCCCCTGTCAGACATTTCGGTAGCTGAGCCATCAGTGAGGACAGGGTCCACGCGTGGCCTCTTACTGGTTGTGTGGAGCGGCATTGGCCTGCTTGCAACCTGAAAGACAGGAAACCACACACGTTACAAGTTCCTCTGCATGGAGCCGACACGAAAATCAGCCACTTCCAAAGACGAGGGGCACGCGCCAGGAAATTCTCGATACAGAATCGACAGGCGGTCCTTGGAAGTAGGGACAGACCCTCCACCTGAGTGCTGATCAGGACAAGACTCATGAAAGATGCGCTCTCGAGCTATGTGTAGCTGATCCGAGCACACCATTGTTCAAAAGAACAATGTCTTGGGCATTAACTGGATCGGAGTGCCTCCGCTCAGCCTTCCCTGAAGTGGAAGGGACTAATGCCCTTCTGAAGGCGGGTTGGTGGCTCAAGGGTTCTCAGGAGGTGTTCTCTGAAAACCTGCATGTTCCTGGGTTTAGCCCTCTCCATGTTTGGGGCCTCTGAGGGACGAATTTCCTCACGCCGCCAGGAACATGTTGTTGGCAAGCTTGCCGTAATTGGACAGAAAGAAGGCAACGGGAAATAAGGCATCCTCAGATGCCTTCACCTGCAATCCAACTGACCTGGAAGGATGGTGGAGTCACTGACCCAAAGAAGGCAAGAAAGAGGGGTTCCCCGATTAACTCCCGCAGCCGGGAAGCTGAAAGGAAATCAACCAGTGTGACCTAGAGGAGAAAAAGACCAGGGGCCCGGGGTGACACTCACCCTCAGATCATCACAAGATTCCGTGGATCCTCTTCGATTTGGCAGCGGCTTCTCTGGAGGTTTCACGGAAAATATCCGGAGGAGAGCCTTCCTCTGCGGGTCTTGCTGCCTGCAGAACAGAAAAAGGTCATTCCGTGCCCCCTGGTTCTCCCCGGGAGACAGGGAGAACCCTGCCTGGGGCCCAGGCCCATTCCGTGTTGCGTGACACAGAAATGGACATCTGGTGCCCTTTCCGCCTCTGCACCTTCCCTCACCTGCCAACCTTCCCATCCTCCTGGTGGCCCTCTAGGCTTCCCAACTAAGGACTGTGATTTGGACTCCATTGCTTTTCCCCCTGTCATGGGGAACCTGCACGAAGCGCCCCCGCCTCTCCCCGTCCCCGAATCAACCAGAGCCAGAGGGGCTCCTGGGTGTGGAAGAACGGAGGACAAGGAGCTGCGCTCTATTTCCTGCAGCGTTCCTTCCCTGGCCCGGAGACGGAAAGGCACACGGTGTGCAGGTGCAGAGACACCATGTCCTTAGGAGGCAGTACTCTAAGAGTGGTGAAAACCCCTCCCACCGCTCACCTTGGTCTCTCTTCCTTCTCTCCTTTATCCTTGTTCAAGGGCCCCGGGTTCGCCTCCACCGGGGGCTTCCACGGTTTCAGGTTTTCCTTCCCTTCCCTCTTCCCGAAGGTCTGTGGAACCAGGGCTGCCTTCCAGCACTTCATGGGGCACCTGGTACTTCTGGCCGTGTGGCCAAAGGCCCCGCAGTCTTTGCACTTGAGCTGTGGGTGGAAAGGAAGTGATGTCAGTGAGTGAGCTGAAGCCACAGGCAGCCATCCGATGTCAACATTGAGAGGGATTATGAATTCAGAGCTGAATAAGGATTCCAAAGAGGGGACCCCGGCATGGGGGCCGTTAAGTGCTGGGAGAGTTCGGATACGATGTTCCCTCCCAAAGCCCATGTGACGGAGGACCTCTAAAAGGAAGGACTCAAGGTACCAAGGGGCACGATCGTGACCCCGATGTCAACGACACAGCCAAAGGTGGCTACACAGGATTCTAAGTAGAAAGGGAGGTTGCCCCCAAGAGTCTCTCAAGGGATTTATGGGGCCGGGGAGGAGGTCCCAAGCCACGCCCACCTCGGATGGGAAAAGCAACCTGGGTGGTGGTGACAGAAACCTTTGGAATCCAACCCAGTCTCTGAGGACCCTGTGACACCGCCTCCCCCCGCCCCAACACCCACCCCTCCCCCATTCCCAAGAGATACAGGGCTAGACTTACCCTGGGATCTTCTTCATCGGGCGGGGGAGCCCTTGGCGCAACTGGGGCCCTCCGCTGCTTCTGGAGGGTCTGGGCTCTCCCGAGTCTGTTGGCGCCAGTTTTGGGGTCACGACGGGCCAACATCTTCGTCTCCTGGGGGTTCTATGACCGCCTTTTTCGGGGGTTGAATGTTGGGTCACCTGAAACACACACAAACACACCCATATTGATGGTGAAGCACACTGGATATTCACACACACCCACAGGAAACCTCCAGCTAACTCCTTGCCGCTGTGGTCGTGAGGAGACTTCACCACCGGTCGGTCAAGTCTGTGGCTCACACTGTGCTGTGTACACCCTCAGATATTGTGTGATCCTCTGCCATGATTACCAAGTCCGAGTGTAAACCTCGCCTGCCACAGGGCCCATGGCCTAGGGTTGGGGAGCTGAGCTTTCTGCCCCAAACAAACCACTGATTCTGAAGACTGGACTGAGGTGTATCACGATTCACGCCGGTAGAAGACACGATGATTCTATCTCCCTTGACGGCCAGAATGATGGAAGCCGCAGGGCATGGCGTGTGGCACCCTTTGGCAGGTCTGTTTGAAATCAGGGATAAGGGAGGCTTCCTGTCACAACTTGAATCCCTACCCTTGCCATTTCTAATTAGGCAACTTCCAAACACAAATTCATAGGGAGAAGTTTTCTTCCTCTCTATCGCACTAGCAGGTGATGGTCTTTCCTGTTCTATCGTTTTGGCTTTAGCTCCAGCCCCTCTTTATTTATTTTGCTGATATTTTACGCATGCCACACGAACCCGTCCAAACAAACGGTGAACAGGGGCCATAGCGTATCGATTTCTTACACGGCTGAAGGGCAAACCACCCTTTTTTCCAAACTTCTTTTCCCATTTCCCCACCAATTCAGCACGCTGGATTACATTTCCTTTCGCATTTCCATCTTGGTCTTATCCCACACGTGGAGACGGGAATGATTTCTCGTTTTCTGTTCCAAGAATTACCAGTAAGCAGAATACATCCTACCCCATCAGCAAGCCCCAGTGTGATCGATTTCTTTCACTCTCCTTCGTCTCGTCCCCCCCAAACCCCGCCCCACCCCTCAGGGACTACGTGAAACAAACAGTTGTTCAGTGAAACTAACCTGAAGTTACAGGTCAGCTTTCTTTCCTCGGCTGGCGCTCAGACGGGCAGGTGCTGGAGCAGCCCCGCTGGAAGCGATGCAGCATCCAGGAAGACCGAGGAAGGGGCGGAGAGGGACCTCTGCTTTCCAGGCTGCCTTTTATACCGCCTCTGGTCTCCGGACGTGGAGCGCACCCTAACCTGATCCATTACAGGTACCTTAATTGCAATTAACTTAATCCAATCACATGACCTGGAGACGTCTGTCTGCACAGCCCACTCTAAGATCATGTTCACCTTTGGCCGACATTCTAAAACCTACGAGTACAGCTGTAAGCTTTGAAGGATAGTTGTTCCCCGTCAGACGTGTGACACTGGTTCGTCTACCCTTGTCTCGTTTTCCGTCTTGACTGCCTTTTCTTTGTTTGTTTGTTTGTTTGTTTGTTTGTGTTAAAAAAAAAATGTGGTAAAATAGACGCCTTTTAATTGGGCCGTGTCTACTACATCTCGACGTAGGACTCAGTGTCATCAAGGAGATTCTCCTGGACACGCCGTCACGGCCATGATCCATCTTCAGAGCTTCTCTTTCTTCCCCACGGTAAGTCTGTCAGCAGAGAACACTGACCACACCCTCATGTGTTTTCTCCTCCAGGAGGCGCTTGGAAACCACCGTGAGTTGGACTGCACTGGGAAACACAGATGAACTAAGTCAAGACCGCTTTGTCCTTCAGCGCCTGGCTCCCTTTTCAACTCGTCTTGCGACTCCAGGCATTATGCCTGAAAAGTCTCCGGGACGCCTGTGAGGCTCTACTTCCCTGGGTCCCATTGCCATTTCTCTGGATTTGCGAGGATCCACCGGACCTTCTTTGGAACTCCCACGTCGGTGAACTTTGGTGCCACGTCCCCTAATTCTGTCCTTGGTCATCTGCACCTGCACGGGTTAGGCTCCATGTTCCATGGACGGGAAGAGACAGGCAGGAGTCGGAATGCTTAACCGACACACTGGGGCATTTTCTCCTGTAGCCCAAGTGACCCCATGGTCTGGTTGAGCTTTGGAACCGGTCGCGTCCCCCTCGACACTGCACCCGACTCCCAGTTTCTCAATCTTGTTGGCCCCCCGGCGACCTCCGGTTCGATGAATTGCACCTGCTGAAACTCGAGTCCCCTTTGACTTGCGCTTCATGAATTATTCGTGATTCAGGTTGGAACCCCAGCTTACGACCCCCTGTAGGCCGTTCTCTGAGCTTTCCGGTCACATCGTTTCCTTTCACGCTCTTTGGTTCATCGTGGTCCTGCTCGTTCTGCTGTCAGAGGAGCAGAGAGTTGATCTTCTTGATTCTGGATACTGATACTTTCTAGGTGATCTGGATAAGCAAGATGACGACCCTCAAGAGCGGCGGAAAGGGAGCAGCCATTTGGTGGGCCGCAGGGAATCCCGTTCAGTTCCCAGGGCTCCTAGATGTGGAATCCTGGTCAGAGTTGTTCCCAGGTCAGAGAACGGAGATAGCCTGTGCATGATGGGATAGCCCTGCCTAGATCGTTCAGTGAGTCTCTAGCTCAGCTCCTCTTAGGATCGCGGGGAGGACCGTGGAAAGGCCCGGTGTCAGACATCCGGAAAGAAGACGGGATGAATGTCTTACCTCTGAAGTACATCCCGAATCTGGGAGTTAACTTCAGCTTTGCTGGGGTCTATTTGGCGAATGAAAGTGTGCCTGGTGCATACGCACATCCGGCAGCCACTTCATGGGGGCCGTCGCAATTGGAACCACGCACCTGGTGTCGGCGTTTGAGCCAAATGGGGACCCGTGGTGCAAGCAACCCTCCCCACGTGTTAGCGTGCGTGAGATTCAGCTGGCGGCATTTTACTAGGTGCGTGTTGGTAGAGTGGGGTTGAGGTTTGCTTGCTCCTGTGGATGTAGAAGATGTCAAAGGTCCTGCCCAGCCCTGCGGTCCCCTCAGTCAACTGTGTTTCGGAGACATAACGATTTGGATAGCTAACAAGTCAAGAAAGTTTCAAGCCCTTGGAAGATCAGTTAAACACAAACACGGAATGAGAGTCAAAAGACAATATGTCATCTTTTTGAGAATTTTACTCACTTCAAGCACATTAAACACACACATTGACAAAGGCATGCCAGAGCCCAGTTTTCGAGGCCGAGGAAGGACCCCGAGAGCGCGCAGCGCAGCAGGCTTCCCAGCGTCCCAAACACTGCTCTCGGGGCGGGGCGCAGCGGAAGGGCTGCACCTCTCAGGGTTCCCGAACTTTTCCCTTATTCAGTCATCTAGAGAGCAAAAACACAGTCATTCCCCAGTTTCCTATTGACGTCCCAGCAGATGTCTGACTCCTGCGCGTCGCCCAGTTTCTCAGGCAACCAATCACTGGCACGGAAGCTTTTCCTGGCGCGTTTCCGGAGAGCCATGCGAACTACACTGTCCCTCACGAGAATTCAATGAGGCAGAGTCCCTGCATCGGCTCCCTGCCTGGCCTGGGCTCCCACCTCCGCAGAAGCGCCACAGCCAGGGAGCTTCGGAGTCACCGCAGAGAGTCTGCTCGCTGCTCTGCGCTCCTCAGTCCCACAGTCCCCTCCAAGTCACGGGAGCGGGAGGCCAAGGAGCCCCTGCCACCTGCCGTCTCACTCCAGGTCAGAATCGCTGTCCTCTGAGGAGGAGGAAACCTGAAGGTCCTCATAGAGGACACTCGCTGGGACACGAACACCGGGACCCTGAGACTTCTCTGAGACATGAGGGCTCTGAGCGAGGAAGGCTCCCGGCTTCTCAGGAGAGTGAAATGAGGGAGCTGTCAGGAGGCTGGAGCTCCACCATCCATTGTCCAGTCTCCGGAAGAGCACTCTGAGAGGCTGGGCCCCGTCATGGCTGGCCGCCGGGTGACGGGACACGGTGCAGGCCTGGGCAGTAGGCAGGCAAGGTCTGCTGTGCGGAGGCTGCCGGTCGATGCTGGGCACCTGGGCGGGTGTCCTCCTGCCCATCTGGGGCGACGTACTCGGTCCAAGTTCGGTTGCGGCCGGCGGAGGTTGGAGAGTGTCCGGGGCCCCGAGCTCACCTCCCTGGATGGCGTCTTCGGGGATCTGGAAGGGACCCAGTCTCGGTATCTTGGGGAAGTTCAGGCAAGCCTGAAGCGGAGCCTGGGCAGGTCTCTTGGCTCCTGGCCTGAAGCTGAGATTGGAGCCTAGGCCCAAGCTGCGTGTGGCGGCTGGTGGGCAGGGCTGTGAGGTCAGCGCGGGACGTCTGTCTTGTGCCTGGGGGCTGATGGCCTGGAGCAGGCCGTGGGTTTGCGAGGCAGCCTGGGGAACTTCTCGGCAGCCACCCTCCGGGCTGCTGTGTGTCGGCTTCACCACGAGGAGAGGCCCCGGGCCCTGGTGCCTGACTGCAGGCTGAGGGATGGGGGCCGCAGCCCCTGTCTGTCGTTCCTTTGGTCCAAGACTAGAGGGGTAGCTCACACTGGCTTTTCTGAAGGGAGACAGTGAAGCCAAGACGGAGCCCCTGTCAGACATTTCGGTAGCTGAGCCATCAGTGAGGACAGGGTCCACGCGTGGCCTCTTACTGGTTGTGTGGAGCGGCATTGGCCTGCTTGCAACCTGAAAGACAGGAAACCACACACGTTACAAGTTCCTCTGCATGGAGCCGACACGAAAATCAGCCACTTCCAAAGACGAGGGGCACGCGCCAGGAAATTCTCGATACAGAATCGACAGGCGGTCCTTGGAAGTAGGGACAGACCCTCCACCTGAGTGCTGATCAGGACAAGACTCATGAAAGATGCGCTCTCGAGCTATGTGTAGCTGATCCGAGCACACCATTGTTCAAAAGAACAATGTCTTGGGCATTAACTGGATCGGAGTGCCTCCGCTCAGCCTTCCCTGAAGTGGAAGGGACTAATGCCCTTCTGAAGGCGGGTTGGTGGCTCAAGGGTTCTCAGGAGGTGTTCTCTGAAAACCTGCATGTTCCTGGGTTTAGCCCTCTCCATGTTTGGGGCCTCTGAGGGACGAATTTCCTCACGCCGCCAGGAACATGTTGTTGGCAAGCTTGCCGTAATTGGACAGAAAGAAGGCAACGGGAAATAAGGCATCCTCAGATGCCTTCACCTGCAATCCAACTGACCTGGAAGGATGGTGGAGTCACTGACCCAAAGAAGGCAAGAAAGAGGGGTTCCCCGATTAACTCCCGCAGCCGGGAAGCTGAAAGGAAATCAACCAGTGTGACCTAGAGGAGAAAAAGACCAGGGGCCCGGGGTGACACTCACCCTCAGATCATCACAAGATTCCGTGGATCCTCTTCGATTTGGCAGCGGCTTCTCTGGAGGTTTCACGGAAAATATCCGGAGGAGAGCCTTCCTCTGCGGGTCTTGCTGCCTGCAGAACAGAAAAAGGTCATTCCGTGCCCCCTGGTTCTCCCCGGGAGACAGGGAGAACCCTGCCTGGGGCCCAGGCCCATTCCGTGTTGCGTGACACAGAAATGGACATCTGGTGCCCTTTCCGCCTCTGCACCTTCCCTCACCTGCCAACCTTCCCATCCTCCTGGTGGCCCTCTAGGCTTCCCAACTAAGGACTGTGATTTGGACTCCATTGCTTTTCCCCCTGTCATGGGGAACCTGCACGAAGCGCCCCCGCCTCTCCCCGTCCCCGAATCAACCAGAGCCAGAGGGGCTCCTGGGTGTGGAAGAACGGAGGACAAGGAGCTGCGCTCTATTTCCTGCAGCGTTCCTTCCCTGGCCCGGAGACGGAAAGGCACACGGTGTGCAGGTGCAGAGACACCATGTCCTTAGGAGGCAGTACTCTAAGAGTGGTGAAAACCCCTCCCACCGCTCACCTTGGTCTCTCTTCCTTCTCTCCTTTATCCTTGTTCAAGGGCCCCGGGTTCGCCTCCACCGGGGGCTTCCACGGTTTCAGGTTTTCCTTCCCTTCCCTCTTCCCGAAGGTCTGTGGAACCAGGGCTGCCTTCCAGCACTTCATGGGGCACCTGGTACTTCTGGCCGTGTGGCCAAAGGCCCCGCAGTCTTTGCACTTGAGCTGTGGGTGGAAAGGAAGTGATGTCAGTGAGTGAGCTGAAGCCACAGGCAGCCATCCGATGTCAACATTGAGAGGGATTATGAATTCAGAGCTGAATAAGGATTCCAAAGAGGGGACCCCGGCATGGGGGCCGTTAAGTGCTGGGAGAGTTCGGATACGATGTTCCCTCCCAAAGCCCATGTGACGGAGGACCTCTAAAAGGAAGGACTCAAGGTACCAAGGGGCACGATCGTGACCCCGATGTCAACGACACAGCCAAAGGTGGCTACACAGGATTCTAAGTAGAAAGGGAGGTTGCCCCCAAGAGTCTCTCAAGGGATTTATGGGGCCGGGGAGGAGGTCCCAAGCCACGCCCACCTCGGATGGGAAAAGCAACCTGGGTGGTGGTGACAGAAACCTTTGGAATCCAACCCAGTCTCTGAGGACCCTGTGACACCGCCTCCCCCCGCCCCAACACCCACCCCTCCCCCATTCCCAAGAGATACAGGGCTAGACTTACCCTGGGATCTTCTTCATCGGGCGGGGGAGCCCTTGGCGCAACTGGGGCCCTCCGCTGCTTCTGGAGGGTCTGGGCTCTCCCGAGTCTGTTGGCGCCAGTTTTGGGGTCACGACGGGCCAACATCTTCGTCTCCTGGGGGTTCTATGACCGCCTTTTTCGGGGGTTGAATGTTGGGTCACCTGAAACACACACAAACACACCCATATTGATGGTGAAGCACACTGGATATTCACACACACCCACAGGAAACCTCCAGCTAACTCCTTGCCGCTGTGGTCGTGAGGAGACTTCACCACCGGTCGGTCAAGTCTGTGGCTCACACTGTGCTGTGTACACCCTCAGATATTGTGTGATCCTCTGCCATGATTACCAAGTCCGAGTGTAAACCTCGCCTGCCACAGGGCCCATGGCCTAGGGTTGGGGAGCTGAGCTTTCTGCCCCAAACAAACCACTGATTCTGAAGACTGGACTGAGGTGTATCACGATTCACGCCGGTAGAAGACACGATGATTCTATCTCCCTTGACGGCCAGAATGATGGAAGCCGCAGGGCATGGCGTGTGGCACCCTTTGGCAGGTCTGTTTGAAATCAGGGATAAGGGAGGCTTCCTGTCACAACTTGAATCCCTACCCTTGCCATTTCTAATTAGGCAACTTCCAAACACAAATTCATAGGGAGAAGTTTTCTTCCTCTCTATCGCACTAGCAGGTGATGGTCTTTCCTGTTCTATCGTTTTGGCTTTAGCTCCAGCCCCTCTTTATTTATTTTGCTGATATTTTACGCATGCCACACGAACCCGTCCAAACAAACGGTGAACAGGGGCCATAGCGTATCGATTTCTTACACGGCTGAAGGGCAAACCACCCTTTTTTCCAAACTTCTTTTCCCATTTCCCCACCAATTCAGCACGCTGGATTACATTTCCTTTCGCATTTCCATCTTGGTCTTATCCCACACGTGGAGACGGGAATGATTTCTCGTTTTCTGTTCCAAGAATTACCAGTAAGCAGAATACATCCTACCCCATCAGCAAGCCCCAGTGTGATCGATTTCTTTCACTCTCCTTCGTCTCGTCCCCCCCAAACCCCGCCCCACCCCTCAGGGACTACGTGAAACAAACAGTTGTTCAGTGAAACTAACCTGAAGTTACAGGTCAGCTTTCTTTCCTCGGCTGGCGCTCAGACGGGCAGGTGCTGGAGCAGCCCCGCTGGAAGCGATGCAGCATCCAGGAAGACCGAGGAAGGGGCGGAGAGGGACCTCTGCTTTCCAGGCTGCCTTTTATACCGCCTCTGGTCTCCGGACGTGGAGCGCACCCTAACCTGATCCATTACAGGTACCTTAATTGCAATTAACTTAATCCAATCACATGACCTGGAGACGTCTGTCTGCACAGCCCACTCTAAGATCATGTTCACCTTTGGCCGACATTCTAAAACCTACGAGTACAGCTGTAAGCTTTGAAGGATAGTTGTTCCCCGTCAGACGTGTGACACTGGTTCGTCTACCCTTGTCTCGTTTTCCGTCTTGACTGCCTTTTCTTTGTTTGTTTGTTTGTTTGTTTGTGTTAAAAAAAAAATGTGGTAAAATAGACGCCTTTTAATTGGGCCGTGTCTACTACATCTCGACGTAGGACTCAGTGTCATCAAGGAGATTCTCCTGGACACGCCGTCACGGCCATGATCCATCTTCAGAGCTTCTCTTTCTTCCCCACGGTAAGTCTGTCAGCAGAGAACACTGACCACACCCTCATGTGTTTTCTCCTCCAGGAGGCGCTTGGAAACCACCGTGAGTTGGACTGCACTGGGAAACACAGATGAACTAAGTCAAGAGCGCTTTGTCCTTCAGCGCCTGGCTCCCTTTTCAACTCGTCTTGCGACTCCAGGCATTATGCCTGAAAAGTCTCCGGGACGCCTGTGAGGCTCTACTTCCCTGGGTCCCATTGCCATTTCTCTGGATTTGCGAGGATCCACCGGACCTTCTTTGGAACTCCCACGTCGGTGAACTTTGGTGCCACGTCCCCTAATTCTGTCCTTGGTCATCTGCACCTGCACGGGTTAGGCTCCATGTTCCATGGACGGGAAGAGACAGGCAGGAGTCGGAATGCTTAACCGACACACTGGGGCATTTTCTCCTGTAGCCCAAGTGACCCCATGGTCTGGTTGAGCTTTGGAACCGGTCGCGTCCCCCTCGACACTGCACCCGACTCCCAGTTTCTCAATCTTGTTGGCCCCCCGGCGACCTCCGGTTCGATGAATTGCACCTGCTGAAACTCGAGTCCCCTTTGACTTGCGCTTCATGAATTATTCGTGATTCAGGTTGGAACCCCAGCTTACGACCCCCTGTAGGCCGTTCTCTGAGCTTTCCGGTCACATCGTTTCCTTTCACGCTCTTTGGTTCATCGTGGTCCTGCTCGTTCTGCTGTCAGAGGAGCAGAGAGTTGATCTTCTTGATTCTGGATACTGATACTTTCTAGGTGATCTGGATAAGCAAGATGACGACCCTCAAGAGCGGCGGAAAGGGAGCAGCCATTTGGTGGGCCGCAGGGAATCCCGTTCAGTTCCCAGGGCTCCTAGATGTGGAATCCTGGTCAGAGTTGTTCCCAGGTCAGAGAACGGAGATAGCCTGTGCATGATGGGATAGCCCTGCCTAGATCGTTCAGTGAGTCTCTAGCTCAGCTCCTCTTAGGATCGCGGGGAGGACCGTGGAAAGGCCCGGTGTCAGACATCCGGAAAGAAGACGGGATGAATGTCTTACCTCTGAAGTACATCCCGAATCTGGGAGTTAACTTCAGCTTTGCTGGGGTCTATTTGGCGAATGAAAGTGTGCCTGGTGCATACGCACATCCGGCAGCCACTTCATGGGGGCCGTCGCAATTGGAACCACGCACCTGGTGTCGGCGTTTGAGCCAAATGGGGACCCGTGGTGCAAGCAACCCTCCCCACGTGTTAGCGTGCGTGAGATTCAGCTGGCGGCATTTTACTAGGTGCGTGTTGGTAGAGTGGGGTTGAGGTTTGCTTGCTCCTGTGGATGTAGAAGATGTCAAAGGTCCTGCCCAGCCCTGCGGTCCCCTCAGTCAACTGTGTTTCGGAGACATAACGATTTGGATAGCTAACAAGTCAAGAAAGTTTCAAGCCCTTGGAAGATCAGTTAAACACAAACACGGAATGAGAGTCAAAAGACAATATGTCATCTTTTTGAGAATTTTACTCACTTCAAGCACATTAAACACACACATTGACAAAGGCATGCCAGAGCCCAGTTTTCGAGGCCGAGGAAGGACCCCGAGAGCGCGCAGCGCAGCAGGCTTCCCAGCGTCCCAAACACTGCTCTCGGGGCGGGGCGCAGCGGAAGGGCTGCACCTCTCAGGGTTCCCGAACTTTTCCCTTATTCAGTCATCTAGAGAGCAAAAACACAGTCATTCCCCAGTTTCCTATTGACGTCCCAGCAGATGTCTGACTCCTGCGCGTCGCCCAGTTTCTCAGGCAACCAATCACTGGCACGGAAGCTTTTCCTGGCGCGTTTCCGGAGAGCCATGCGAACTACACTGTCCCTCACGAGAATTCAATGAGGCAGAGTCCCTGCATCGGCTCCCTGCCTGGCCTGGGCTCCCACCTCCGCAGAAGCGCCACAGCCAGGGAGCTTCGGAGTCACCGCAGAGAGTCTGCTCGCTGCTCTGCGCTCCTCAGTCCCACAGTCCCCTCCAAGTCACGGGAGCGGGAGGCCAAGGAGCCCCTGCCACCTGCCGTCTCACTCCAGGTCAGAATCGCTGTCCTCTGAGGAGGAGGAAACCTGAAGGTCCTCATAGAGGACACTCGCTGGGACACGAACACCGGGACCCTGAGACTTCTCTGAGACATGAGGGCTCTGAGCGAGGAAGGCTCCCGGCTTCTCAGGAGAGTGAAATGAGGGAGCTGTCAGGAGGCTGGAGCTCCACCATCCATTGTCCAGTCTCCGGAAGAGCACTCTGAGAGGCTGGGCCCCGTCATGGCTGGCCGCCGGGTGACGGGACACGGTGCAGGCCTGGGCAGTAGGCAGGCAAGGTCTGCTGTGCGGAGGCTGCCGGTCGATGCTGGGCACCTGGGCGGGTGTCCTCCTGCCCATCTGGGGCGACGTACTCGGTCCAAGTTCGGTTGCGGCCGGCGGAGGTTGGAGAGTGTCCGGGGCCCCGAGCTCACCTCCCTGGATGGCGTCTTCGGGGATCTGGAAGGGACCCAGTCTCGGTATCTTGGGGAAGTTCAGGCAAGCCTGAAGCGGAGCCTGGGCAGGTCTCTTGGCTCCTGGCCTGAAGCTGAGATTGGAGCCTAGGCCCAAGCTGCGTGTGGCGGCTGGTGGGCAGGGCTGTGAGGTCAGCGCGGGACGTCTGTCTTGTGCCTGGGGGCTGATGGCCTGGAGCAGGCCGTGGGTTTGCGAGGCAGCCTGGGGAACTTCTCGGCAGCCACCCTCCGGGCTGCTGTGTGTCGGCTTCACCACGAGGAGAGGCCCCGGGCCCTGGTGCCTGACTGCAGGCTGAGGGATGGGGGCCGCAGCCCCTGTCTGTCGTTCCTTTGGTCCAAGACTAGAGGGGTAGCTCACACTGGCTTTTCTGAAGGGAGACAGTGAAGCCAAGACGGAGCCCCTGTCAGACATTTCGGTAGCTGAGCCATCAGTGAGGACAGGGTCCACGCGTGGCCTCTTACTGGTTGTGTGGAGCGGCATTGGCCTGCTTGCAACCTGAAAGACAGGAAACCACACACGTTACAAGTTCCTCTGCATGGAGCCGACACGAAAATCAGCCACTTCCAAAGACGAGGGGCACGCGCCAGGAAATTCTCGATACAGAATCGACAGGCGGTCCTTGGAAGTAGGGACAGACCCTCCACCTGAGTGCTGATCAGGACAAGACTCATGAAAGATGCGCTCTCGAGCTATGTGTAGCTGATCCGAGCACACCATTGTTCAAAAGAACAATGTCTTGGGCATTAACTGGATCGGAGTGCCTCCGCTCAGCCTTCCCTGAAGTGGAAGGGACTAATGCCCTTCTGAAGGCGGGTTGGTGGCTCAAGGGTTCTCAGGAGGTGTTCTCTGAAAACCTGCATGTTCCTGGGTTTAGCCCTCTCCATGTTTGGGGCCTCTGAGGGACGAATTTCCTCACGCCGCCAGGAACATGTTGTTGGCAAGCTTGCCGTAATTGGACAGAAAGAAGGCAACGGGAAATAAGGCATCCTCAGATGCCTTCACCTGCAATCCAACTGACCTGGAAGGATGGTGGAGTCACTGACCCAAAGAAGGCAAGAAAGAGGGGTTCCCCGATTAACTCCCGCAGCCGGGAAGCTGAAAGGAAATCAACCAGTGTGACCTAGAGGAGAAAAAGACCAGGGGCCCGGGGTGACACTCACCCTCAGATCATCACAAGATTCCGTGGATCCTCTTCGATTTGGCAGCGGCTTCTCTGGAGGTTTCACGGAAAATATCCGGAGGAGAGCCTTCCTCTGCGGGTCTTGCTGCCTGCAGAACAGAAAAAGGTCATTCCGTGCCCCCTGGTTCTCCCCGGGAGACAGGGAGAACCCTGCCTGGGGCCCAGGCCCATTCCGTGTTGCGTGACACAGAAATGGACATCTGGTGCCCTTTCCGCCTCTGCACCTTCCCTCACCTGCCAACCTTCCCATCCTCCTGGTGGCCCTCTAGGCTTCCCAACTAAGGACTGTGATTTGGACTCCATTGCTTTTCCCCCTGTCATGGGGAACCTGCACGAAGCGCCCCCGCCTCTCCCCGTCCCCGAATCAACCAGAGCCAGAGGGGCTCCTGGGTGTGGAAGAACGGAGGACAAGGAGCTGCGCTCTATTTCCTGCAGCGTTCCTTCCCTGGCCCGGAGACGGAAAGGCACACGGTGTGCAGGTGCAGAGACACCATGTCCTTAGGAGGCAGTACTCTAAGAGTGGTGAAAACCCCTCCCACCGCTCACCTTGGTCTCTCTTCCTTCTCTCCTTTATCCTTGTTCAAGGGCCCCGGGTTCGCCTCCACCGGGGGCTTCCACGGTTTCAGGTTTTCCTTCCCTTCCCTCTTCCCGAAGGTCTGTGGAACCAGGGCTGCCTTCCAGCACTTCATGGGGCACCTGGTACTTCTGGCCGTGTGGCCAAAGGCCCCGCAGTCTTTGCACTTGAGCTGTGGGTGGAAAGGAAGTGATGTCAGTGAGTGAGCTGAAGCCACAGGCAGCCATCCGATGTCAACATTGAGAGGGATTATGAATTCAGAGCTGAATAAGGATTCCAAAGAGGGGACCCCGGCATGGGGGCCGTTAAGTGCTGGGAGAGTTCGGATACGATGTTCCCTCCCAAAGCCCATGTGACGGAGGACCTCTAAAAGGAAGGACTCAAGGTACCAAGGGGCACGATCGTGACCCCGATGTCAACGACACAGCCAAAGGTGGCTACACAGGATTCTAAGTAGAAAGGGAGGTTGCCCCCAAGAGTCTCTCAAGGGATTTATGGGGCCGGGGAGGAGGTCCCAAGCCACGCCCACCTCGGATGGGAAAAGCAACCTGGGTGGTGGTGACAGAAACCTTTGGAATCCAACCCAGTCTCTGAGGACCCTGTGACACCGCCTCCCCCCGCCCCAACACCCACCCCTCCCCCATTCCCAAGAGATACAGGGCTAGACTTACCCTGGGATCTTCTTCATCGGGCGGGGGAGCCCTTGGCGCAACTGGGGCCCTCCGCTGCTTCTGGAGGGTCTGGGCTCTCCCGAGTCTGTTGGCGCCAGTTTTGGGGTCACGACGGGCCAACATCTTCGTCTCCTGGGGGTTCTATGACCGCCTTTTTCGGGGGTTGAATGTTGGGTCACCTGAAACACACACAAACACACCCATATTGATGGTGAAGCACACTGGATATTCACACACACCCACAGGAAACCTCCAGCTAACTCCTTGCCGCTGTGGTCGTGAGGAGACTTCACCACCGGTCGGTCAAGTCTGTGGCTCACACTGTGCTGTGTACACCCTCAGATATTGTGTGATCCTCTGCCATGATTACCAAGTCCGAGTGTAAACCTCGCCTGCCACAGGGCCCATGGCCTAGGGTTGGGGAGCTGAGCTTTCTGCCCCAAACAAACCACTGATTCTGAAGACTGGACTGAGGTGTATCACGATTCACGCCGGTAGAAGACACGATGATTCTATCTCCCTTGACGGCCAGAATGATGGAAGCCGCAGGGCATGGCGTGTGGCACCCTTTGGCAGGTCTGTTTGAAATCAGGGATAAGGGAGGCTTCCTGTCACAACTTGAATCCCTACCCTTGCCATTTCTAATTAGGCAACTTCCAAACACAAATTCATAGGGAGAAGTTTTCTTCCTCTCTATCGCACTAGCAGGTGATGGTCTTTCCTGTTCTATCGTTTTGGCTTTAGCTCCAGCCCCTCTTTATTTATTTTGCTGATATTTTACGCATGCCACACGAACCCGTCCAAACAAACGGTGAACAGGGGCCATAGCGTATCGATTTCTTACACGGCTGAAGGGCAAACCACCCTTTTTTCCAAACTTCTTTTCCCATTTCCCCACCAATTCAGCACGCTGGATTACATTTCCTTTCGCATTTCCATCTTGGTCTTATCCCACACGTGGAGACGGGAATGATTTCTCGTTTTCTGTTCCAAGAATTACCAGTAAGCAGAATACATCCTACCCCATCAGCAAGCCCCAGTGTGATCGATTTCTTTCACTCTCCTTCGTCTCGTCCCCCCCAAACCCCGCCCCACCCCTCAGGGACTACGTGAAACAAACAGTTGTTCAGTGAAACTAACCTGAAGTTACAGGTCAGCTTTCTTTCCTCGGCTGGCGCTCAGACGGGCAGGTGCTGGAGCAGCCCCGCTGGAAGCGATGCAGCATCCAGGAAGACCGAGGAAGGGGCGGAGAGGGACCTCTGCTTTCCAGGCTGCCTTTTATACCGCCTCTGGTCTCCGGACGTGGAGCGCACCCTAACCTGATCCATTACAGGTACCTTAATTGCAATTAACTTAATCCAATCACATGACCTGGAGACGTCTGTCTGCACAGCCCACTCTAAGATCATGTTCACCTTTGGCCGACATTCTAAAACCTACGAGTACAGCTGTAAGCTTTGAAGGATAGTTGTTCCCCGTCAGACGTGTGACACTGGTTCGTCTACCCTTGTCTCGTTTTCCGTCTTGACTGCCTTTTCTTTGTTTGTTTGTTTGTTTGTTTGTGTTAAAAAAAAAATGTGGTAAAATAGACGCCTTTTAATTGGGCCGTGTCTACTACATCTCGACGTAGGACTCAGTGTCATCAAGGAGATTCTCCTGGACACGCCGTCACGGCCATGATCCATCTTCAGAGCTTCTCTTTCTTCCCCACGGTAAGTCTGTCAGCAGAGAACACTGACCACACCCTCATGTGTTTTCTCCTCCAGGAGGCGCTTGGAAACCACCGTGAGTTGGACTGCACTGGGAAACACAGATGAACTAAGTCAAGAGCGCTTTGTCCTTCAGCGCCTGGCTCCCTTTTCAACTCGTCTTGCGACTCCAGGCATTATGCCTGAAAAGTCTCCGGGACGCCTGTGAGGCTCTACTTCCCTGGGTCCCATTGCCATTTCTCTGGATTTGCGAGGATCCACCGGACCTTCTTTGGAACTCCCACGTCGGTGAACTTTGGTGCCACGTCCCCTAATTCTGTCCTTGGTCATCTGCACCTGCACGGGTTAGGCTCCATGTTCCATGGACGGGAAGAGACAGGCAGGAGTCGGAATGCTTAACCGACACACTGGGGCATTTTCTCCTGTAGCCCAAGTGACCCCATGGTCTGGTTGAGCTTTGGAACCGGTCGCGTCCCCCTCGACACTGCACCCGACTCCCAGTTTCTCAATCTTGTTGGCCCCCCGGCGACCTCCGGTTCGATGAATTGCACCTGCTGAAACTCGAGTCCCCTTTGACTTGCGCTTCATGAATTATTCGTGATTCAGGTTGGAACCCCAGCTTACGACCCCCTGTAGGCCGTTCTCTGAGCTTTCCGGTCACATCGTTTCCTTTCACGCTCTTTGGTTCATCGTGGTCCTGCTCGTTCTGCTGTCAGAGGAGCAGAGAGTTGATCTTCTTGATTCTGGATACTGATACTTTCTAGGTGATCTGGATAAGCAAGATGACGACCCTCAAGAGCGGCGGAAAGGGAGCAGCCATTTGGTGGGCCGCAGGGAATCCCGTTCAGTTCCCAGGGCTCCTAGATGTGGAATCCTGGTCAGAGTTGTTCCCAGGTCAGAGAACGGAGATAGCCTGTGCATGATGGGATAGCCCTGCCTAGATCGTTCAGTGAGTCTCTAGCTCAGCTCCTCTTAGGATCGCGGGGAGGACCGTGGAAAGGCCCGGTGTCAGACATCCGGAAAGAAGACGGGATGAATGTCTTACCTCTGAAGTACATCCCGAATCTGGGAGTTAACTTCAGCTTTGCTGGGGTCTATTTGGCGAATGAAAGTGTGCCTGGTGCATACGCACATCCGGCAGCCACTTCATGGGGGCCGTCGCAATTGGAACCACGCACCTGGTGTCGGCGTTTGAGCCAAATGGGGACCCGTGGTGCAAGCAACCCTCCCCACGTGTTAGCGTGCGTGAGATTCAGCTGGCGGCATTTTACTAGGTGCGTGTTGGTAGAGTGGGGTTGAGGTTTGCTTGCTCCTGTGGATGTAGAAGATGTCAAAGGTCCTGCCCAGCCCTGCGGTCCCCTCAGTCAACTGTGTTTCGGAGACATAACGATTTGGATAGCTAACAAGTCAAGAAAGTTTCAAGCCCTTGGAAGATCAGTTAAACACAAACACGGAATGAGAGTCAAAAGACAATATGTCATCTTTTTGAGAATTTTACTCACTTCAAGCACATTAAACACACACATTGACAAAGGCATGCCAGAGCCCAGTTTTCGAGGCCGAGGAAGGACCCCGAGAGCGCGCAGCGCAGCAGGCTTCCCAGCGTCCCAAACACTGCTCTCGGGGCGGGGCGCAGCGGAAGGGCTGCACCTCTCAGGGTTCCCGAACTTTTCCCTTATTCAGTCATCTAGAGAGCAAAAACACAGTCATTCCCCAGTTTCCTATTGACGTCCCAGCAGATGTCTGACTCCTGCGCGTCGCCCAGTTTCTCAGGCAACCAATCACTGGCACGGAAGCTTTTCCTGGCGCGTTTCCGGAGAGCCATGCGAACTACACTGTCCCTCACGAGAATTCAATGAGGCAGAGTCCCTGCATCGGCTCCCTGCCTGGCCTGGGCTCCCACCTCCGCAGAAGCGCCACAGCCAGGGAGCTTCGGAGTCACCGCAGAGAGTCTGCTCGCTGCTCTGCGCTCCTCAGTCCCACAGTCCCCTCCAAGTCACGGGAGCGGGAGGCCAAGGAGCCCCTGCCACCTGCCGTCTCACTCCAGGTCAGAATCGCTGTCCTCTGAGGAGGAGGAAACCTGAAGGTCCTCATAGAGGACACTCGCTGGGACACGAACACCGGGACCCTGAGACTTCTCTGAGACATGAGGGCTCTGAGCGAGGAAGGCTCCCGGCTTCTCAGGAGAGTGAAATGAGGGAGCTGTCAGGAGGCTGGAGCTCCACCATCCATTGTCCAGTCTCCGGAAGAGCACTCTGAGAGGCTGGGCCCCGTCATGGCTGGCCGCCGGGTGACGGGACACGGTGCAGGCCTGGGCAGTAGGCAGGCAAGGTCTGCTGTGCGGAGGCTGCCGGTCGATGCTGGGCACCTGGGCGGGTGTCCTCCTGCCCATCTGGGGCGACGTACTCGGTCCAAGTTCGGTTGCGGCCGGCGGAGGTTGGAGAGTGTCCGGGGCCCCGAGCTCACCTCCCTGGATGGCGTCTTCGGGGATCTGGAAGGGACCCAGTCTCGGTATCTTGGGGAAGTTCAGGCAAGCCTGAAGCGGAGCCTGGGCAGGTCTCTTGGCTCCTGGCCTGAAGCTGAGATTGGAGCCTAGGCCCAAGCTGCGTGTGGCGGCTGGTGGGCAGGGCTGTGAGGTCAGCGCGGGACGTCTGTCTTGTGCCTGGGGGCTGATGGCCTGGAGCAGGCCGTGGGTTTGCGAGGCAGCCTGGGGAACTTCTCGGCAGCCACCCTCCGGGCTGCTGTGTGTCGGCTTCACCACGAGGAGAGGCCCCGGGCCCTGGTGCCTGACTGCAGGCTGAGGGATGGGGGCCGCAGCCCCTGTCTGTCGTTCCTTTGGTCCAAGACTAGAGGGGTAGCTCACACTGGCTTTTCTGAAGGGAGACAGTGAAGCCAAGACGGAGCCCCTGTCAGACATTTCGGTAGCTGAGCCATCAGTGAGGACAGGGTCCACGCGTGGCCTCTTACTGGTTGTGTGGAGCGGCATTGGCCTGCTTGCAACCTGAAAGACAGGAAACCACACACGTTACAAGTTCCTCTGCATGGAGCCGACACGAAAATCAGCCACTTCCAAAGACGAGGGGCACGCGCCAGGAAATTCTCGATACAGAATCGACAGGCGGTCCTTGGAAGTAGGGACAGACCCTCCACCTGAGTGCTGATCAGGACAAGACTCATGAAAGATGCGCTCTCGAGCTATGTGTAGCTGATCCGAGCACACCATTGTTCAAAAGAACAATGTCTTGGGCATTAACTGGATCGGAGTGCCTCCGCTCAGCCTTCCCTGAAGTGGAAGGGACTAATGCCCTTCTGAAGGCGGGTTGGTGGCTCAAGGGTTCTCAGGAGGTGTTCTCTGAAAACCTGCATGTTCCTGGGTTTAGCCCTCTCCATGTTTGGGGCCTCTGAGGGACGAATTTCCTCACGCCGCCAGGAACATGTTGTTGGCAAGCTTGCCGTAATTGGACAGAAAGAAGGCAACGGGAAATAAGGCATCCTCAGATGCCTTCACCTGCAATCCAACTGACCTGGAAGGATGGTGGAGTCACTGACCCAAAGAAGGCAAGAAAGAGGGGTTCCCCGATTAACTCCCGCAGCCGGGAAGCTGAAAGGAAATCAACCAGTGTGACCTAGAGGAGAAAAAGACCAGGGGCCCGGGGTGACACTCACCCTCAGATCATCACAAGATTCCGTGGATCCTCTTCGATTTGGCAGCGGCTTCTCTGGAGGTTTCACGGAAAATATCCGGAGGAGAGCCTTCCTCTGCGGGTCTTGCTGCCTGCAGAACAGAAAAAGGTCATTCCGTGCCCCCTGGTTCTCCCCGGGAGACAGGGAGAACCCTGCCTGGGGCCCAGGCCCATTCCGTGTTGCGTGACACAGAAATGGACATCTGGTGCCCTTTCCGCCTCTGCACCTTCCCTCACCTGCCAACCTTCCCATCCTCCTGGTGGCCCTCTAGGCTTCCCAACTAAGGACTGTGATTTGGACTCCATTGCTTTTCCCCCTGTCATGGGGAACCTGCACGAAGCGCCCCCGCCTCTCCCCGTCCCCGAATCAACCAGAGCCAGAGGGGCTCCTGGGTGTGGAAGAACGGAGGACAAGGAGCTGCGCTCTATTTCCTGCAGCGTTCCTTCCCTGGCCCGGAGACGGAAAGGCACACGGTGTGCAGGTGCAGAGACACCATGTCCTTAGGAGGCAGTACTCTAAGAGTGGTGAAAACCCCTCCCACCGCTCACCTTGGTCTCTCTTCCTTCTCTCCTTTATCCTTGTTCAAGGGCCCCGGGTTCGCCTCCACCGGGGGCTTCCACGGTTTCAGGTTTTCCTTCCCTTCCCTCTTCCCGAAGGTCTGTGGAACCAGGGCTGCCTTCCAGCACTTCATGGGGCACCTGGTACTTCTGGCCGTGTGGCCAAAGGCCCCGCAGTCTTTGCACTTGAGCTGTGGGTGGAAAGGAAGTGATGTCAGTGAGTGAGCTGAAGCCACAGGCAGCCATCCGATGTCAACATTGAGAGGGATTATGAATTCAGAGCTGAATAAGGATTCCAAAGAGGGGACCCCGGCATGGGGGCCGTTAAGTGCTGGGAGAGTTCGGATACGATGTTCCCTCCCAAAGCCCATGTGACGGAGGACCTCTAAAAGGAAGGACTCAAGGTACCAAGGGGCACGATCGTGACCCCGATGTCAACGACACAGCCAAAGGTGGCTACACAGGATTCTAAGTAGAAAGGGAGGTTGCCCCCAAGAGTCTCTCAAGGGATTTATGGGGCCGGGGAGGAGGTCCCAAGCCACGCCCACCTCGGATGGGAAAAGCAACCTGGGTGGTGGTGACAGAAACCTTTGGAATCCAACCCAGTCTCTGAGGACCCTGTGACACCGCCTCCCCCCGCCCCAACACCCACCCCTCCCCCATTCCCAAGAGATACAGGGCTAGACTTACCCTGGGATCTTCTTCATCGGGCGGGGGAGCCCTTGGCGCAACTGGGGCCCTCCGCTGCTTCTGGAGGGTCTGGGCTCTCCCGAGTCTGTTGGCGCCAGTTTTGGGGTCACGACGGGCCAACATCTTCGTCTCCTGGGGGTTCTATGACCGCCTTTTTCGGGGGTTGAATGTTGGGTCACCTGAAACACACACAAACACACCCATATTGATGGTGAAGCACACTGGATATTCACACACACCCACAGGAAACCTCCAGCTAACTCCTTGCCGCTGTGGTCGTGAGGAGACTTCACCACCGGTCGGTCAAGTCTGTGGCTCACACTGTGCTGTGTACACCCTCAGATATTGTGTGATCCTCTGCCATGATTACCAAGTCCGAGTGTAAACCTCGCCTGCCACAGGGCCCATGGCCTAGGGTTGGGGAGCTGAGCTTTCTGCCCCAAACAAACCACTGATTCTGAAGACTGGACTGAGGTGTATCACGATTCACGCCGGTAGAAGACACGATGATTCTATCTCCCTTGACGGCCAGAATGATGGAAGCCGCAGGGCATGGCGTGTGGCACCCTTTGGCAGGTCTGTTTGAAATCAGGGATAAGGGAGGCTTCCTGTCACAACTTGAATCCCTACCCTTGCCATTTCTAATTAGGCAACTTCCAAACACAAATTCATAGGGAGAAGTTTTCTTCCTCTCTATCGCACTAGCAGGTGATGGTCTTTCCTGTTCTATCGTTTTGGCTTTAGCTCCAGCCCCTCTTTATTTATTTTGCTGATATTTTACGCATGCCACACGAACCCGTCCAAACAAACGGTGAACAGGGGCCATAGCGTATCGATTTCTTACACGGCTGAAGGGCAAACCACCCTTTTTTCCAAACTTCTTTTCCCATTTCCCCACCAATTCAGCACGCTGGATTACATTTCCTTTCGCATTTCCATCTTGGTCTTATCCCACACGTGGAGACGGGAATGATTTCTCGTTTTCTGTTCCAAGAATTACCAGTAAGCAGAATACATCCTACCCCATCAGCAAGCCCCAGTGTGATCGATTTCTTTCACTCTCCTTCGTCTCGTCCCCCCCAAACCCCGCCCCACCCCTCAGGGACTACGTGAAACAAACAGTTGTTCAGTGAAACTAACCTGAAGTTACAGGTCAGCTTTCTTTCCTCGGCTGGCGCTCAGACGGGCAGGTGCTGGAGCAGCCCCGCTGGAAGCGATGCAGCATCCAGGAAGACCGAGGAAGGGGCGGAGAGGGACCTCTGCTTTCCAGGCTGCCTTTTATACCGCCTCTGGTCTCCGGACGTGGAGCGCACCCTAACCTGATCCATTACAGGTACCTTAATTGCAATTAACTTAATCCAATCACATGACCTGGAGACGTCTGTCTGCACAGCCCACTCTAAGATCATGTTCACCTTTGGCCGACATTCTAAAACCTACGAGTACAGCTGTAAGCTTTGAAGGATAGTTGTTCCCCGTCAGACGTGTGACACTGGTTCGTCTACCCTTGTCTCGTTTTCCGTCTTGACTGCCTTTTCTTTGTTTGTTTGTTTGTTTGTTTGTGTTAAAAAAAAAATGTGGTAAAATAGACGCCTTTTAATTGGGCCGTGTCTACTACATCTCGACGTAGGACTCAGTGTCATCAAGGAGATTCTCCTGGACACGCCGTCACGGCCATGATCCATCTTCAGAGCTTCTCTTTCTTCCCCACGGTAAGTCTGTCAGCAGAGAACACTGACCACACCCTCATGTGTTTTCTCCTCCAGGAGGCGCTTGGAAACCACCGTGAGTTGGACTGCACTGGGAAACACAGATGAACTAAGTCAAGACCGCTTTGTCCTTCAGCGCCTGGCTCCCTTTTCAACTCGTCTTGCGACTCCAGGCATTATGCCTGAAAAGTCTCCGGGACGCCTGTGAGGCTCTACTTCCCTGGGTCCCATTGCCATTTCTCTGGATTTGCGAGGATCCACCGGACCTTCTTTGGAACTCCCACGTCGGTGAACTTTGGTGCCACGTCCCCTAATTCTGTCCTTGGTCATCTGCACCTGCACGGGTTAGGCTCCATGTTCCATGGACGGGAAGAGACAGGCAGGAGTCGGAATGCTTAACCGACACACTGGGGCATTTTCTCCTGTAGCCCAAGTGACCCCATGGTCTGGTTGAGCTTTGGAACCGGTCGCGTCCCCCTCGACACTGCACCCGACTCCCAGTTTCTCAATCTTGTTGGCCCCCCGGCGACCTCCGGTTCGATGAATTGCACCTGCTGAAACTCGAGTCCCCTTTGACTTGCGCTTCATGAATTATTCGTGATTCAGGTTGGAACCCCAGCTTACGACCCCCTGTAGGCCGTTCTCTGAGCTTTCCGGTCACATCGTTTCCTTTCACGCTCTTTGGTTCATCGTGGTCCTGCTCGTTCTGCTGTCAGAGGAGCAGAGAGTTGATCTTCTTGATTCTGGATACTGATACTTTCTAGGTGATCTGGATAAGCAAGATGACGACCCTCAAGAGCGGCGGAAAGGGAGCAGCCATTTGGTGGGCCGCAGGGAATCCCGTTCAGTTCCCAGGGCTCCTAGATGTGGAATCCTGGTCAGAGTTGTTCCCAGGTCAGAGAACGGAGATAGCCTGTGCATGATGGGATAGCCCTGCCTAGATCGTTCAGTGAGTCTCTAGCTCAGCTCCTCTTAGGATCGCGGGGAGGACCGTGGAAAGGCCCGGTGTCAGACATCCGGAAAGAAGACGGGATGAATGTCTTACCTCTGAAGTACATCCCGAATCTGGGAGTTAACTTCAGCTTTGCTGGGGTCTATTTGGCGAATGAAAGTGTGCCTGGTGCATACGCACATCCGGCAGCCACTTCATGGGGGCCGTCGCAATTGGAACCACGCACCTGGTGTCGGCGTTTGAGCCAAATGGGGACCCGTGGTGCAAGCAACCCTCCCCACGTGTTAGCGTGCGTGAGATTCAGCTGGCGGCATTTTACTAGGTGCGTGTTGGTAGAGTGGGGTTGAGGTTTGCTTGCTCCTGTGGATGTAGAAGATGTCAAAGGTCCTGCCCAGCCCTGCGGTCCCCTCAGTCAACTGTGTTTCGGAGACATAACGATTTGGATAGCTAACAAGTCAAGAAAGTTTCAAGCCCTTGGAAGATCAGTTAAACACAAACACGGAATGAGAGTCAAAAGACAATATGTCATCTTTTTGAGAATTTTACTCACTTCAAGCACATTAAACACACACATTGACAAAGGCATGCCAGAGCCCAGTTTTCGAGGCCGAGGAAGGACCCCGAGAGCGCGCAGCGCAGCAGGCTTCCCAGCGTCCCAAACACTGCTCTCGGGGCGGGGCGCAGCGGAAGGGCTGCACCTCTCAGGGTTCCCGAACTTTTCCCTTATTCAGTCATCTAGAGAGCAAAAACACAGTCATTCCCCAGTTTCCTATTGACGTCCCAGCAGATGTCTGACTCCTGCGCGTCGCCCAGTTTCTCAGGCAACCAATCACTGGCACGGAAGCTTTTCCTGGCGCGTTTCCGGAGAGCCATGCGAACTACACTGTCCCTCACGAGAATTCAATGAGGCAGAGTCCCTGCATCGGCTCCCTGCCTGGCCTGGGCTCCCACCTCCGCAGAAGCGCCACAGCCAGGGAGCTTCGGAGTCACCGCAGAGAGTCTGCTCGCTGCTCTGCGCTCCTCAGTCCCACAGTCCCCTCCAAGTCACGGGAGCGGGAGGCCAAGGAGCCCCTGCCACCTGCCGTCTCACTCCAGGTCAGAATCGCTGTCCTCTGAGGAGGAGGAAACCTGAAGGTCCTCATAGAGGACACTCGCTGGGACACGAACACCGGGACCCTGAGACTTCTCTGAGACATGAGGGCTCTGAGCGAGGAAGGCTCCCGGCTTCTCAGGAGAGTGAAATGAGGGAGCTGTCAGGAGGCTGGAGCTCCACCATCCATTGTCCAGTCTCCGGAAGAGCACTCTGAGAGGCTGGGCCCCGTCATGGCTGGCCGCCGGGTGACGGGACACGGTGCAGGCCTGGGCAGTAGGCAGGCAAGGTCTGCTGTGCGGAGGCTGCCGGTCGATGCTGGGCACCTGGGCGGGTGTCCTCCTGCCCATCTGGGGCGACGTACTCGGTCCAAGTTCGGTTGCGGCCGGCGGAGGTTGGAGAGTGTCCGGGGCCCCGAGCTCACCTCCCTGGATGGCGTCTTCGGGGATCTGGAAGGGACCCAGTCTCGGTATCTTGGGGAAGTTCAGGCAAGCCTGAAGCGGAGCCTGGGCAGGTCTCTTGGCTCCTGGCCTGAAGCTGAGATTGGAGCCTAGGCCCAAGCTGCGTGTGGCGGCTGGTGGGCAGGGCTGTGAGGTCAGCGCGGGACGTCTGTCTTGTGCCTGGGGGCTGATGGCCTGGAGCAGGCCGTGGGTTTGCGAGGCAGCCTGGGGAACTTCTCGGCAGCCACCCTCCGGGCTGCTGTGTGTCGGCTTCACCACGAGGAGAGGCCCCGGGCCCTGGTGCCTGACTGCAGGCTGAGGGATGGGGGCCGCAGCCCCTGTCTGTCGTTCCTTTGGTCCAAGACTAGAGGGGTAGCTCACACTGGCTTTTCTGAAGGGAGACAGTGAAGCCAAGACGGAGCCCCTGTCAGACATTTCGGTAGCTGAGCCATCAGTGAGGACAGGGTCCACGCGTGGCCTCTTACTGGTTGTGTGGAGCGGCATTGGCCTGCTTGCAACCTGAAAGACAGGAAACCACACACGTTACAAGTTCCTCTGCATGGAGCCGACACGAAAATCAGCCACTTCCAAAGACGAGGGGCACGCGCCAGGAAATTCTCGATACAGAATCGACAGGCGGTCCTTGGAAGTAGGGACAGACCCTCCACCTGAGTGCTGATCAGGACAAGACTCATGAAAGATGCGCTCTCGAGCTATGTGTAGCTGATCCGAGCACACCATTGTTCAAAAGAACAATGTCTTGGGCATTAACTGGATCGGAGTGCCTCCGCTCAGCCTTCCCTGAAGTGGAAGGGACTAATGCCCTTCTGAAGGCGGGTTGGTGGCTCAAGGGTTCTCAGGAGGTGTTCTCTGAAAACCTGCATGTTCCTGGGTTTAGCCCTCTCCATGTTTGGGGCCTCTGAGGGACGAATTTCCTCACGCCGCCAGGAACATGTTGTTGGCAAGCTTGCCGTAATTGGACAGAAAGAAGGCAACGGGAAATAAGGCATCCTCAGATGCCTTCACCTGCAATCCAACTGACCTGGAAGGATGGTGGAGTCACTGACCCAAAGAAGGCAAGAAAGAGGGGTTCCCCGATTAACTCCCGCAGCCGGGAAGCTGAAAGGAAATCAACCAGTGTGACCTAGAGGAGAAAAAGACCAGGGGCCCGGGGTGACACTCACCCTCAGATCATCACAAGATTCCGTGGATCCTCTTCGATTTGGCAGCGGCTTCTCTGGAGGTTTCACGGAAAATATCCGGAGGAGAGCCTTCCTCTGCGGGTCTTGCTGCCTGCAGAACAGAAAAAGGTCATTCCGTGCCCCCTGGTTCTCCCCGGGAGACAGGGAGAACCCTGCCTGGGGCCCAGGCCCATTCCGTGTTGCGTGACACAGAAATGGACATCTGGTGCCCTTTCCGCCTCTGCACCTTCCCTCACCTGCCAACCTTCCCATCCTCCTGGTGGCCCTCTAGGCTTCCCAACTAAGGACTGTGATTTGGACTCCATTGCTTTTCCCCCTGTCATGGGGAACCTGCACGAAGCGCCCCCGCCTCTCCCCGTCCCCGAATCAACCAGAGCCAGAGGGGCTCCTGGGTGTGGAAGAACGGAGGACAAGGAGCTGCGCTCTATTTCCTGCAGCGTTCCTTCCCTGGCCCGGAGACGGAAAGGCACACGGTGTGCAGGTGCAGAGACACCATGTCCTTAGGAGGCAGTACTCTAAGAGTGGTGAAAACCCCTCCCACCGCTCACCTTGGTCTCTCTTCCTTCTCTCCTTTATCCTTGTTCAAGGGCCCCGGGTTCGCCTCCACCGGGGGCTTCCACGGTTTCAGGTTTTCCTTCCCTTCCCTCTTCCCGAAGGTCTGTGGAACCAGGGCTGCCTTCCAGCACTTCATGGGGCACCTGGTACTTCTGGCCGTGTGGCCAAAGGCCCCGCAGTCTTTGCACTTGAGCTGTGGGTGGAAAGGAAGTGATGTCAGTGAGTGAGCTGAAGCCACAGGCAGCCATCCGATGTCAACATTGAGAGGGATTATGAATTCAGAGCTGAATAAGGATTCCAAAGAGGGGACCCCGGCATGGGGGCCGTTAAGTGCTGGGAGAGTTCGGATACGATGTTCCCTCCCAAAGCCCATGTGACGGAGGACCTCTAAAAGGAAGGACTCAAGGTACCAAGGGGCACGATCGTGACCCCGATGTCAACGACACAGCCAAAGGTGGCTACACAGGATTCTAAGTAGAAAGGGAGGTTGCCCCCAAGAGTCTCTCAAGGGATTTATGGGGCCGGGGAGGAGGTCCCAAGCCACGCCCACCTCGGATGGGAAAAGCAACCTGGGTGGTGGTGACAGAAACCTTTGGAATCCAACCCAGTCTCTGAGGACCCTGTGACACCGCCTCCCCCCGCCCCAACACCCACCCCTCCCCCATTCCCAAGAGATACAGGGCTAGACTTACCCTGGGATCTTCTTCATCGGGCGGGGGAGCCCTTGGCGCAACTGGGGCCCTCCGCTGCTTCTGGAGGGTCTGGGCTCTCCCGAGTCTGTTGGCGCCAGTTTTGGGGTCACGACGGGCCAACATCTTCGTCTCCTGGGGGTTCTATGACCGCCTTTTTCGGGGGTTGAATGTTGGGTCACCTGAAACACACACAAACACACCCATATTGATGGTGAAGCACACTGGATATTCACACACACCCACAGGAAACCTCCAGCTAACTCCTTGCCGCTGTGGTCGTGAGGAGACTTCACCACCGGTCGGTCAAGTCTGTGGCTCACACTGTGCTGTGTACACCCTCAGATATTGTGTGATCCTCTGCCATGATTACCAAGTCCGAGTGTAAACCTCGCCTGCCACAGGGCCCATGGCCTAGGGTTGGGGAGCTGAGCTTTCTGCCCCAAACAAACCACTGATTCTGAAGACTGGACTGAGGTGTATCACGATTCACGCCGGTAGAAGACACGATGATTCTATCTCCCTTGACGGCCAGAATGATGGAAGCCGCAGGGCATGGCGTGTGGCACCCTTTGGCAGGTCTGTTTGAAATCAGGGATAAGGGAGGCTTCCTGTCACAACTTGAATCCCTACCCTTGCCATTTCTAATTAGGCAACTTCCAAACACAAATTCATAGGGAGAAGTTTTCTTCCTCTCTATCGCACTAGCAGGTGATGGTCTTTCCTGTTCTATCGTTTTGGCTTTAGCTCCAGCCCCTCTTTATTTATTTTGCTGATATTTTACGCATGCCACACGAACCCGTCCAAACAAACGGTGAACAGGGGCCATAGCGTATCGATTTCTTACACGGCTGAAGGGCAAACCACCCTTTTTTCCAAACTTCTTTTCCCATTTCCCCACCAATTCAGCACGCTGGATTACATTTCCTTTCGCATTTCCATCTTGGTCTTATCCCACACGTGGAGACGGGAATGATTTCTCGTTTTCTGTTCCAAGAATTACCAGTAAGCAGAATACATCCTACCCCATCAGCAAGCCCCAGTGTGATCGATTTCTTTCACTCTCCTTCGTCTCGTCCCCCCCAAACCCCGCCCCACCCCTCAGGGACTACGTGAAACAAACAGTTGTTCAGTGAAACTAACCTGAAGTTACAGGTCAGCTTTCTTTCCTCGGCTGGCGCTCAGACGGGCAGGTGCTGGAGCAGCCCCGCTGGAAGCGATGCAGCATCCAGGAAGACCGAGGAAGGGGCGGAGAGGGACCTCTGCTTTCCAGGCTGCCTTTTATACCGCCTCTGGTCTCCGGACGTGGAGCGCACCCTAACCTGATCCATTACAGGTACCTTAATTGCAATTAACTTAATCCAATCACATGACCTGGAGACGTCTGTCTGCACAGCCCACTCTAAGATCATGTTCACCTTTGGCCGACATTCTAAAACCTACGAGTACAGCTGTAAGCTTTGAAGGATAGTTGTTCCCCGTCAGACGTGTGACACTGGTTCGTCTACCCTTGTCTCGTTTTCCGTCTTGACTGCCTTTTCTTTGTTTGTTTGTTTGTTTGTTTGTGTTAAAAAAAAAATGTGGTAAAATAGACGCCTTTTAATTGGGCCGTGTCTACTACATCTCGACGTAGGACTCAGTGTCATCAAGGAGATTCTCCTGGACACGCCGTCACGGCCATGATCCATCTTCAGAGCTTCTCTTTCTTCCCCACGGTAAGTCTGTCAGCAGAGAACACTGACCACACCCTCATGTGTTTTCTCCTCCAGGAGGCGCTTGGAAACCACCGTGAGTTGGACTGCACTGGGAAACACAGATGAACTAAGTCAAGAGCGCTTTGTCCTTCAGCGCCTGGCTCCCTTTTCAACTCGTCTTGCGACTCCAGGCATTATGCCTGAAAAGTCTCCGGGACGCCTGTGAGGCTCTACTTCCCTGGGTCCCATTGCCATTTCTCTGGATTTGCGAGGATCCACCGGACCTTCTTTGGAACTCCCACGTCGGTGAACTTTGGTGCCACGTCCCCTAATTCTGTCCTTGGTCATCTGCACCTGCACGGGTTAGGCTCCATGTTCCATGGACGGGAAGAGACAGGCAGGAGTCGGAATGCTTAACCGACACACTGGGGCATTTTCTCCTGTAGCCCAAGTGACCCCATGGTCTGGTTGAGCTTTGGAACCGGTCGCGTCCCCCTCGACACTGCACCCGACTCCCAGTTTCTCAATCTTGTTGGCCCCCCGGCGACCTCCGGTTCGATGAATTGCACCTGCTGAAACTCGAGTCCCCTTTGACTTGCGCTTCATGAATTATTCGTGATTCAGGTTGGAACCCCAGCTTACGACCCCCTGTAGGCCGTTCTCTGAGCTTTCCGGTCACATCGTTTCCTTTCACGCTCTTTGGTTCATCGTGGTCCTGCTCGTTCTGCTGTCAGAGGAGCAGAGAGTTGATCTTCTTGATTCTGGATACTGATACTTTCTAGGTGATCTGGATAAGCAAGATGACGACCCTCAAGAGCGGCGGAAAGGGAGCAGCCATTTGGTGGGCCGCAGGGAATCCCGTTCAGTTCCCAGGGCTCCTAGATGTGGAATCCTGGTCAGAGTTGTTCCCAGGTCAGAGAACGGAGATAGCCTGTGCATGATGGGATAGCCCTGCCTAGATCGTTCAGTGAGTCTCTAGCTCAGCTCCTCTTAGGATCGCGGGGAGGACCGTGGAAAGGCCCGGTGTCAGACATCCGGAAAGAAGACGGGATGAATGTCTTACCTCTGAAGTACATCCCGAATCTGGGAGTTAACTTCAGCTTTGCTGGGGTCTATTTGGCGAATGAAAGTGTGCCTGGTGCATACGCACATCCGGCAGCCACTTCATGGGGGCCGTCGCAATTGGAACCACGCACCTGGTGTCGGCGTTTGAGCCAAATGGGGACCCGTGGTGCAAGCAACCCTCCCCACGTGTTAGCGTGCGTGAGATTCAGCTGGCGGCATTTTACTAGGTGCGTGTTGGTAGAGTGGGGTTGAGGTTTGCTTGCTCCTGTGGATGTAGAAGATGTCAAAGGTCCTGCCCAGCCCTGCGGTCCCCTCAGTCAACTGTGTTTCGGAGACATAACGATTTGGATAGCTAACAAGTCAAGAAAGTTTCAAGCCCTTGGAAGATCAGTTAAACACAAACACGGAATGAGAGTCAAAAGACAATATGTCATCTTTTTGAGAATTTTACTCACTTCAAGCACATTAAACACACACATTGACAAAGGCATGCCAGAGCCCAGTTTTCGAGGCCGAGGAAGGACCCCGAGAGCGCGCAGCGCAGCAGGCTTCCCAGCGTCCCAAACACTGCTCTCGGGGCGGGGCGCAGCGGAAGGGCTGCACCTCTCAGGGTTCCCGAACTTTTCCCTTATTCAGTCATCTAGAGAGCAAAAACACAGTCATTCCCCAGTTTCCTATTGACGTCCCAGCAGATGTCTGACTCCTGCGCGTCGCCCAGTTTCTCAGGCAACCAATCACTGGCACGGAAGCTTTTCCTGGCGCGTTTCCGGAGAGCCATGCGAACTACACTGTCCCTCACGAGAATTCAATGAGGCAGAGTCCCTGCATCGGCTCCCTGCCTGGCCTGGGCTCCCACCTCCGCAGAAGCGCCACAGCCAGGGAGCTTCGGAGTCACCGCAGAGAGTCTGCTCGCTGCTCTGCGCTCCTCAGTCCCACAGTCCCCTCCAAGTCACGGGAGCGGGAGGCCAAGGAGCCCCTGCCACCTGCCGTCTCACTCCAGGTCAGAATCGCTGTCCTCTGAGGAGGAGGAAACCTGAAGGTCCTCATAGAGGACACTCGCTGGGACACGAACACCGGGACCCTGAGACTTCTCTGAGACATGAGGGCTCTGAGCGAGGAAGGCTCCCGGCTTCTCAGGAGAGTGAAATGAGGGAGCTGTCAGGAGGCTGGAGCTCCACCATCCATTGTCCAGTCTCCGGAAGAGCACTCTGAGAGGCTGGGCCCCGTCATGGCTGGCCGCCGGGTGACGGGACACGGTGCAGGCCTGGGCAGTAGGCAGGCAAGGTCTGCTGTGCGGAGGCTGCCGGTCGATGCTGGGCACCTGGGCGGGTGTCCTCCTGCCCATCTGGGGCGACGTACTCGGTCCAAGTTCGGTTGCGGCCGGCGGAGGTTGGAGAGTGTCCGGGGCCCCGAGCTCACCTCCCTGGATGGCGTCTTCGGGGATCTGGAAGGGACCCAGTCTCGGTATCTTGGGGAAGTTCAGGCAAGCCTGAAGCGGAGCCTGGGCAGGTCTCTTGGCTCCTGGCCTGAAGCTGAGATTGGAGCCTAGGCCCAAGCTGCGTGTGGCGGCTGGTGGGCAGGGCTGTGAGGTCAGCGCGGGACGTCTGTCTTGTGCCTGGGGGCTGATGGCCTGGAGCAGGCCGTGGGTTTGCGAGGCAGCCTGGGGAACTTCTCGGCAGCCACCCTCCGGGCTGCTGTGTGTCGGCTTCACCACGAGGAGAGGCCCCGGGCCCTGGTGCCTGACTGCAGGCTGAGGGATGGGGGCCGCAGCCCCTGTCTGTCGTTCCTTTGGTCCAAGACTAGAGGGGTAGCTCACACTGGCTTTTCTGAAGGGAGACAGTGAAGCCAAGACGGAGCCCCTGTCAGACATTTCGGTAGCTGAGCCATCAGTGAGGACAGGGTCCACGCGTGGCCTCTTACTGGTTGTGTGGAGCGGCATTGGCCTGCTTGCAACCTGAAAGACAGGAAACCACACACGTTACAAGTTCCTCTGCATGGAGCCGACACGAAAATCAGCCACTTCCAAAGACGAGGGGCACGCGCCAGGAAATTCTCGATACAGAATCGACAGGCGGTCCTTGGAAGTAGGGACAGACCCTCCACCTGAGTGCTGATCAGGACAAGACTCATGAAAGATGCGCTCTCGAGCTATGTGTAGCTGATCCGAGCACACCATTGTTCAAAAGAACAATGTCTTGGGCATTAACTGGATCGGAGTGCCTCCGCTCAGCCTTCCCTGAAGTGGAAGGGACTAATGCCCTTCTGAAGGCGGGTTGGTGGCTCAAGGGTTCTCAGGAGGTGTTCTCTGAAAACCTGCATGTTCCTGGGTTTAGCCCTCTCCATGTTTGGGGCCTCTGAGGGACGAATTTCCTCACGCCGCCAGGAACATGTTGTTGGCAAGCTTGCCGTAATTGGACAGAAAGAAGGCAACGGGAAATAAGGCATCCTCAGATGCCTTCACCTGCAATCCAACTGACCTGGAAGGATGGTGGAGTCACTGACCCAAAGAAGGCAAGAAAGAGGGGTTCCCCGATTAACTCCCGCAGCCGGGAAGCTGAAAGGAAATCAACCAGTGTGACCTAGAGGAGAAAAAGACCAGGGGCCCGGGGTGACACTCACCCTCAGATCATCACAAGATTCCGTGGATCCTCTTCGATTTGGCAGCGGCTTCTCTGGAGGTTTCACGGAAAATATCCGGAGGAGAGCCTTCCTCTGCGGGTCTTGCTGCCTGCAGAACAGAAAAAGGTCATTCCGTGCCCCCTGGTTCTCCCCGGGAGACAGGGAGAACCCTGCCTGGGGCCCAGGCCCATTCCGTGTTGCGTGACACAGAAATGGACATCTGGTGCCCTTTCCGCCTCTGCACCTTCCCTCACCTGCCAACCTTCCCATCCTCCTGGTGGCCCTCTAGGCTTCCCAACTAAGGACTGTGATTTGGACTCCATTGCTTTTCCCCCTGTCATGGGGAACCTGCACGAAGCGCCCCCGCCTCTCCCCGTCCCCGAATCAACCAGAGCCAGAGGGGCTCCTGGGTGTGGAAGAACGGAGGACAAGGAGCTGCGCTCTATTTCCTGCAGCGTTCCTTCCCTGGCCCGGAGACGGAAAGGCACACGGTGTGCAGGTGCAGAGACACCATGTCCTTAGGAGGCAGTACTCTAAGAGTGGTGAAAACCCCTCCCACCGCTCACCTTGGTCTCTCTTCCTTCTCTCCTTTATCCTTGTTCAAGGGCCCCGGGTTCGCCTCCACCGGGGGCTTCCACGGTTTCAGGTTTTCCTTCCCTTCCCTCTTCCCGAAGGTCTGTGGAACCAGGGCTGCCTTCCAGCACTTCATGGGGCACCTGGTACTTCTGGCCGTGTGGCCAAAGGCCCCGCAGTCTTTGCACTTGAGCTGTGGGTGGAAAGGAAGTGATGTCAGTGAGTGAGCTGAAGCCACAGGCAGCCATCCGATGTCAACATTGAGAGGGATTATGAATTCAGAGCTGAATAAGGATTCCAAAGAGGGGACCCCGGCATGGGGGCCGTTAAGTGCTGGGAGAGTTCGGATACGATGTTCCCTCCCAAAGCCCATGTGACGGAGGACCTCTAAAAGGAAGGACTCAAGGTACCAAGGGGCACGATCGTGACCCCGATGTCAACGACACAGCCAAAGGTGGCTACACAGGATTCTAAGTAGAAAGGGAGGTTGCCCCCAAGAGTCTCTCAAGGGATTTATGGGGCCGGGGAGGAGGTCCCAAGCCACGCCCACCTCGGATGGGAAAAGCAACCTGGGTGGTGGTGACAGAAACCTTTGGAATCCAACCCAGTCTCTGAGGACCCTGTGACACCGCCTCCCCCCGCCCCAACACCCACCCCTCCCCCATTCCCAAGAGATACAGGGCTAGACTTACCCTGGGATCTTCTTCATCGGGCGGGGGAGCCCTTGGCGCAACTGGGGCCCTCCGCTGCTTCTGGAGGGTCTGGGCTCTCCCGAGTCTGTTGGCGCCAGTTTTGGGGTCACGACGGGCCAACATCTTCGTCTCCTGGGGGTTCTATGACCGCCTTTTTCGGGGGTTGAATGTTGGGTCACCTGAAACACACACAAACACACCCATATTGATGGTGAAGCACACTGGATATTCACACACACCCACAGGAAACCTCCAGCTAACTCCTTGCCGCTGTGGTCGTGAGGAGACTTCACCACCGGTCGGTCAAGTCTGTGGCTCACACTGTGCTGTGTACACCCTCAGATATTGTGTGATCCTCTGCCATGATTACCAAGTCCGAGTGTAAACCTCGCCTGCCACAGGGCCCATGGCCTAGGGTTGGGGAGCTGAGCTTTCTGCCCCAAACAAACCACTGATTCTGAAGACTGGACTGAGGTGTATCACGATTCACGCCGGTAGAAGACACGATGATTCTATCTCCCTTGACGGCCAGAATGATGGAAGCCGCAGGGCATGGCGTGTGGCACCCTTTGGCAGGTCTGTTTGAAATCAGGGATAAGGGAGGCTTCCTGTCACAACTTGAATCCCTACCCTTGCCATTTCTAATTAGGCAACTTCCAAACACAAATTCATAGGGAGAAGTTTTCTTCCTCTCTATCGCACTAGCAGGTGATGGTCTTTCCTGTTCTATCGTTTTGGCTTTAGCTCCAGCCCCTCTTTATTTATTTTGCTGATATTTTACGCATGCCACACGAACCCGTCCAAACAAACGGTGAACAGGGGCCATAGCGTATCGATTTCTTACACGGCTGAAGGGCAAACCACCCTTTTTTCCAAACTTCTTTTCCCATTTCCCCACCAATTCAGCACGCTGGATTACATTTCCTTTCGCATTTCCATCTTGGTCTTATCCCACACGTGGAGACGGGAATGATTTCTCGTTTTCTGTTCCAAGAATTACCAGTAAGCAGAATACATCCTACCCCATCAGCAAGCCCCAGTGTGATCGATTTCTTTCACTCTCCTTCGTCTCGTCCCCCCCAAACCCCGCCCCACCCCTCAGGGACTACGTGAAACAAACAGTTGTTCAGTGAAACTAACCTGAAGTTACAGGTCAGCTTTCTTTCCTCGGCTGGCGCTCAGACGGGCAGGTGCTGGAGCAGCCCCGCTGGAAGCGATGCAGCATCCAGGAAGACCGAGGAAGGGGCGGAGAGGGACCTCTGCTTTCCAGGCTGCCTTTTATACCGCCTCTGGTCTCCGGACGTGGAGCGCACCCTAACCTGATCCATTACAGGTACCTTAATTGCAATTAACTTAATCCAATCACATGACCTGGAGACGTCTGTCTGCACAGCCCACTCTAAGATCATGTTCACCTTTGGCCGACATTCTAAAACCTACGAGTACAGCTGTAAGCTTTGAAGGATAGTTGTTCCCCGTCAGACGTGTGACACTGGTTCGTCTACCCTTGTCTCGTTTTCCGTCTTGACTGCCTTTTCGTTGTTTGTTTGTTTGTTTGTTTGTGTTAAAAAAAAAATGTGGTAAAATAGACGCCTTTTAATTGGGCCGTGTCTACTACATCTCGACGTAGGACTCAGTGTCATCAAGGAGATTCTCCTGGACACGCCGTCACGGCCATGATCCATCTTCAGAGCTTCTCTTTCTTCCCCACGGTAAGTCTGTCAGCAGAGAACACTGACCACACCCTCATGTGTTTTCTCCTCCAGGAGGCGCTTGGAAACCACCGTGAGTTGGACTGCACTGGGAAACACAGATGAACTAAGTCAAGACCGCTTTGTCCTTCAGCGCCTGGCTCCCTTTTCAACTCGTCTTGCGACTCCAGGCATTATGCCTGAAAAGTCTCCGGGACGCCTGTGAGGCTCTACTTCCCTGGGTCCCATTGCCATTTCTCTGGATTTGCGAGGATCCACCGGACCTTCTTTGGAACTCCCACGTCGGTGAACTTTGGTGCCACGTCCCCTAATTCTGTCCTTGGTCATCTGCACCTGCACGGGTTAGGCTCCATGTTCCATGGACGGGAAGAGACAGGCAGGAGTCGGAATGCTTAACCGACACACTGGGGCATTTTCTCCTGTAGCCCAAGTGACCCCATGGTCTGGTTGAGCTTTGGAACCGGTCGCGTCCCCCTCGACACTGCACCCGACTCCCAGTTTCTCAATCTTGTTGGCCCCCCGGCGACCTCCGGTTCGATGAATTGCACCTGCTGAAACTCGAGTCCCCTTTGACTTGCGCTTCATGAATTATTCGTGATTCAGGTTGGAACCCCAGCTTACGACCCCCTGTAGGCCGTTCTCTGAGCTTTCCGGTCACATCGTTTCCTTTCACGCTCTTTGGTTCATCGTGGTCCTGCTCGTTCTGCTGTCAGAGGAGCAGAGAGTTGATCTTCTTGATTCTGGATACTGATACTTTCTAGGTGATCTGGATAAGCAAGATGACGACCCTCAAGAGCGGCGGAAAGGGAGCAGCCATTTGGTGGGCCGCAGGGAATCCCGTTCAGTTCCCAGGGCTCCTAGATGTGGAATCCTGGTCAGAGTTGTTCCCAGGTCAGAGAACGGAGATAGCCTGTGCATGATGGGATAGCCCTGCCTAGATCGTTCAGTGAGTCTCTAGCTCAGCTCCTCTTAGGATCGCGGGGAGGACCGTGGAAAGGCCCGGTGTCAGACATCCGGAAAGAAGACGGGATGAATGTCTTACCTCTGAAGTACATCCCGAATCTGGGAGTTAACTTCAGCTTTGCTGGGGTCTATTTGGCGAATGAAAGTGTGCCTGGTGCATACGCACATCCGGCAGCCACTTCATGGGGGCCGTCGCAATTGGAACCACGCACCTGGTGTCGGCGTTTGAGCCAAATGGGGACCCGTGGTGCAAGCAACCCTCCCCACGTGTTAGCGTGCGTGAGATTCAGCTGGCGGCATTTTACTAGGTGCGTGTTGGTAGAGTGGGGTTGAGGTTTGCTTGCTCCTGTGGATGTAGAAGATGTCAAAGGTCCTGCCCAGCCCTGCGGTCCCCTCAGTCAACTGTGTTTCGGAGACATAACGATTTGGATAGCTAACAAGTCAAGAAAGTTTCAAGCCCTTGGAAGATCAGTTAAACACAAACACGGAATGAGAGTCAAAAGACAATATGTCATCTTTTTGAGAATTTTACTCACTTCAAGCACATTAAACACACACATTGACAAAGGCATGCCAGAGCCCAGTTTTCGAGGCCGAGGAAGGACCCCGAGAGCGCGCAGCGCAGCAGGCTTCCCAGCGTCCCAAACACTGCTCTCGGGGCGGGGCGCAGCGGAAGGGCTGCACCTCTCAGGGTTCCCGAACTTTTCCCTTATTCAGTCATCTAGAGAGCAAAAACACAGTCATTCCCCAGTTTCCTATTGACGTCCCAGCAGATGTCTGACTCCTGCGCGTCGCCCAGTTTCTCAGGCAACCAATCACTGGCACGGAAGCTTTTCCTGGCGCGTTTCCGGAGAGCCATGCGAACTACACTGTCCCTCACGAGAATTCAATGAGGCAGAGTCCCTGCATCGGCTCCCTGCCTGGCCTGGGCTCCCACCTCCGCAGAAGCGCCACAGCCAGGGAGCTTCGGAGTCACCGCAGAGAGTCTGCTCGCTGCTCTGCGCTCCTCAGTCCCACAGTCCCCTCCAAGTCACGGGAGCGGGAGGCCAAGGAGCCCCTGCCACCTGCCGTCTCACTCCAGGTCAGAATCGCTGTCCTCTGAGGAGGAGGAAACCTGAAGGTCCTCATAGAGGACACTCGCTGGGACACGAACACCGGGACCCTGAGACTTCTCTGAGACATGAGGGCTCTGAGCGAGGAAGGCTCCCGGCTTCTCAGGAGAGTGAAATGAGGGAGCTGTCAGGAGGCTGGAGCTCCACCATCCATTGTCCAGTCTCCGGAAGAGCACTCTGAGAGGCTGGGCCCCGTCATGGCTGGCCGCCGGGTGACGGGACACGGTGCAGGCCTGGGCAGTAGGCAGGCAAGGTCTGCTGTGCGGAGGCTGCCGGTCGATGCTGGGCACCTGGGCGGGTGTCCTCCTGCCCATCTGGGGCGACGTACTCGGTCCAAGTTCGGTTGCGGCCGGCGGAGGTTGGAGAGTGTCCGGGGCCCCGAGCTCACCTCCCTGGATGGCGTCTTCGGGGATCTGGAAGGGACCCAGTCTCGGTATCTTGGGGAAGTTCAGGCAAGCCTGAAGCGGAGCCTGGGCAGGTCTCTTGGCTCCTGGCCTGAAGCTGAGATTGGAGCCTAGGCCCAAGCTGCGTGTGGCGGCTGGTGGGCAGGGCTGTGAGGTCAGCGCGGGACGTCTGTCTTGTGCCTGGGGGCTGATGGCCTGGAGCAGGCCGTGGGTTTGCGAGGCAGCCTGGGGAACTTCTCGGCAGCCACCCTCCGGGCTGCTGTGTGTCGGCTTCACCACGAGGAGAGGCCCCGGGCCCTGGTGCCTGACTGCAGGCTGAGGGATGGGGGCCGCAGCCCCTGTCTGTCGTTCCTTTGGTCCAAGACTAGAGGGGTAGCTCACACTGGCTTTTCTGAAGGGAGACAGTGAAGCCAAGACGGAGCCCCTGTCAGACATTTCGGTAGCTGAGCCATCAGTGAGGACAGGGTCCACGCGTGGCCTCTTACTGGTTGTGTGGAGCGGCATTGGCCTGCTTGCAACCTGAAAGACAGGAAACCACACACGTTACAAGTTCCTCTGCATGGAGCCGACACGAAAATCAGCCACTTCCAAAGACGAGGGGCACGCGCCAGGAAATTCTCGATACAGAATCGACAGGCGGTCCTTGGAAGTAGGGACAGACCCTCCACCTGAGTGCTGATCAGGACAAGACTCATGAAAGATGCGCTCTCGAGCTATGTGTAGCTGATCCGAGCACACCATTGTTCAAAAGAACAATGTCTTGGGCATTAACTGGATCGGAGTGCCTCCGCTCAGCCTTCCCTGAAGTGGAAGGGACTAATGCCCTTCTGAAGGCGGGTTGGTGGCTCAAGGGTTCTCAGGAGGTGTTCTCTGAAAACCTGCATGTTCCTGGGTTTAGCCCTCTCCATGTTTGGGGCCTCTGAGGGACGAATTTCCTCACGCCGCCAGGAACATGTTGTTGGCAAGCTTGCCGTAATTGGACAGAAAGAAGGCAACGGGAAATAAGGCATCCTCAGATGCCTTCACCTGCAATCCAACTGACCTGGAAGGATGGTGGAGTCACTGACCCAAAGAAGGCAAGAAAGAGGGGTTCCCCGATTAACTCCCGCAGCCGGGAAGCTGAAAGGAAATCAACCAGTGTGACCTAGAGGAGAAAAAGACCAGGGGCCCGGGGTGACACTCACCCTCAGATCATCACAAGATTCCGTGGATCCTCTTCGATTTGGCAGCGGCTTCTCTGGAGGTTTCACGGAAAATATCCGGAGGAGAGCCTTCCTCTGCGGGTCTTGCTGCCTGCAGAACAGAAAAAGGTCATTCCGTGCCCCCTGGTTCTCCCCGGGAGACAGGGAGAACCCTGCCTGGGGCCCAGGCCCATTCCGTGTTGCGTGACACAGAAATGGACATCTGGTGCCCTTTCCGCCTCTGCACCTTCCCTCACCTGCCAACCTTCCCATCCTCCTGGTGGCCCTCTAGGCTTCCCAACTAAGGACTGTGATTTGGACTCCATTGCTTTTCCCCCTGTCATGGGGAACCTGCACGAAGCGCCCCCGCCTCTCCCCGTCCCCGAATCAACCAGAGCCAGAGGGGCTCCTGGGTGTGGAAGAACGGAGGACAAGGAGCTGCGCTCTATTTCCTGCAGCGTTCCTTCCCTGGCCCGGAGACGGAAAGGCACACGGTGTGCAGGTGCAGAGACACCATGTCCTTAGGAGGCAGTACTCTAAGAGTGGTGAAAACCCCTCCCACCGCTCACCTTGGTCTCTCTTCCTTCTCTCCTTTATCCTTGTTCAAGGGCCCCGGGTTCGCCTCCACCGGGGGCTTCCACGGTTTCAGGTTTTCCTTCCCTTCCCTCTTCCCGAAGGTCTGTGGAACCAGGGCTGCCTTCCAGCACTTCATGGGGCACCTGGTACTTCTGGCCGTGTGGCCAAAGGCCCCGCAGTCTTTGCACTTGAGCTGTGGGTGGAAAGGAAGTGATGTCAGTGAGTGAGCTGAAGCCACAGGCAGCCATCCGATGTCAACATTGAGAGGGATTATGAATTCAGAGCTGAATAAGGATTCCAAAGAGGGGACCCCGGCATGGGGGCCGTTAAGTGCTGGGAGAGTTCGGATACGATGTTCCCTCCCAAAGCCCATGTGACGGAGGACCTCTAAAAGGAAGGACTCAAGGTACCAAGGGGCACGATCGTGACCCCGATGTCAACGACACAGCCAAAGGTGGCTACACAGGATTCTAAGTAGAAAGGGAGGTTGCCCCCAAGAGTCTCTCAAGGGATTTATGGGGCCGGGGAGGAGGTCCCAAGCCACGCCCACCTCGGATGGGAAAAGCAACCTGGGTGGTGGTGACAGAAACCTTTGGAATCCAACCCAGTCTCTGAGGACCCTGTGACACCGCCTCCCCCCGCCCCAACACCCACCCCTCCCCCATTCCCAAGAGATACAGGGCTAGACTTACCCTGGGATCTTCTTCATCGGGCGGGGGAGCCCTTGGCGCAACTGGGGCCCTCCGCTGCTTCTGGAGGGTCTGGGCTCTCCCGAGTCTGTTGGCGCCAGTTTTGGGGTCACGACGGGCCAACATCTTCGTCTCCTGGGGGTTCTATGACCGCCTTTTTCGGGGGTTGAATGTTGGGTCACCTGAAACACACACAAACACACCCATATTGATGGTGAAGCACACTGGATATTCACACACACCCACAGGAAACCTCCAGCTAACTCCTTGCCGCTGTGGTCGTGAGGAGACTTCACCACCGGTCGGTCAAGTCTGTGGCTCACACTGTGCTGTGTACACCCTCAGATATTGTGTGATCCTCTGCCATGATTACCAAGTCCGAGTGTAAACCTCGCCTGCCACAGGGCCCATGGCCTAGGGTTGGGGAGCTGAGCTTTCTGCCCCAAACAAACCACTGATTCTGAAGACTGGACTGAGGTGTATCACGATTCACGCCGGTAGAAGACACGATGATTCTATCTCCCTTGACGGCCAGAATGATGGAAGCCGCAGGGCATGGCGTGTGGCACCCTTTGGCAGGTCTGTTTGAAATCAGGGATAAGGGAGGCTTCCTGTCACAACTTGAATCCCTACCCTTGCCATTTCTAATTAGGCAACTTCCAAACACAAATTCATAGGGAGAAGTTTTCTTCCTCTCTATCGCACTAGCAGGTGATGGTCTTTCCTGTTCTATCGTTTTGGCTTTAGCTCCAGCCCCTCTTTATTTATTTTGCTGATATTTTACGCATGCCACACGAACCCGTCCAAACAAACGGTGAACAGGGGCCATAGCGTATCGATTTCTTACACGGCTGAAGGGCAAACCACCCTTTTTTCCAAACTTCTTTTCCCATTTCCCCACCAATTCAGCACGCTGGATTACATTTCCTTTCGCATTTCCATCTTGGTCTTATCCCACACGTGGAGACGGGAATGATTTCTCGTTTTCTGTTCCAAGAATTACCAGTAAGCAGAATACATCCTACCCCATCAGCAAGCCCCAGTGTGATCGATTTCTTTCACTCTCCTTCGTCTCGTCCCCCCCAAACCCCGCCCCACCCCTCAGGGACTACGTGAAACAAACAGTTGTTCAGTGAAACTAACCTGAAGTTACAGGTCAGCTTTCTTTCCTCGGCTGGCGCTCAGACGGGCAGGTGCTGGAGCAGCCCCGCTGGAAGCGATGCAGCATCCAGGAAGACCGAGGAAGGGGCGGAGAGGGACCTCTGCTTTCCAGGCTGCCTTTTATACCGCCTCTGGTCTCCGGACGTGGAGCGCACCCTAACCTGATCCATTACAGGTACCTTAATTGCAATTAACTTAATCCAATCACATGACCTGGAGACGTCTGTCTGCACAGCCCACTCTAAGATCATGTTCACCTTTGGCCGACATTCTAAAACCTACGAGTACAGCTGTAAGCTTTGAAGGATAGTTGTTCCCCGTCAGACGTGTGACACTGGTTCGTCTACCCTTGTCTCGTTTTCCGTCTTGACTGCCTTTTCGTTGTTTGTTTGTTTGTTTGTTTGTGTTAAAAAAAAAATGTGGTAAAATAGACGCCTTTTAATTGGGCCGTGTCTACTACATCTCGACGTAGGACTCAGTGTCATCAAGGAGATTCTCCTGGACACGCCGTCACGGCCATGATCCATCTTCAGAGCTTCTCTTTCTTCCCCACGGTAAGTCTGTCAGCAGAGAACACTGACCACACCCTCATGTGTTTTCTCCTCCAGGAGGCGCTTGGAAACCACCGTGAGTTGGACTGCACTGGGAAACACAGATGAACTAAGTCAAGACCGCTTTGTCCTTCAGCGCCTGGCTCCCTTTTCAACTCGTCTTGCGACTCCAGGCATTATGCCTGAAAAGTCTCCGGGACGCCTGTGAGGCTCTACTTCCCTGGGTCCCATTGCCATTTCTCTGGATTTGCGAGGATCCACCGGACCTTCTTTGGAACTCCCACGTCGGTGAACTTTGGTGCCACGTCCCCTAATTCTGTCCTTGGTCATCTGCACCTGCACGGGTTAGGCTCCATGTTCCATGGACGGGAAGAGACAGGCAGGAGTCGGAATGCTTAACCGACACACTGGGGCATTTTCTCCTGTAGCCCAAGTGACCCCATGGTCTGGTTGAGCTTTGGAACCGGTCGCGTCCCCCTCGACACTGCACCCGACTCCCAGTTTCTCAATCTTGTTGGCCCCCCGGCGACCTCCGGTTCGATGAATTGCACCTGCTGAAACTCGAGTCCCCTTTGACTTGCGCTTCATGAATTATTCGTGATTCAGGTTGGAACCCCAGCTTACGACCCCCTGTAGGCCGTTCTCTGAGCTTTCCGGTCACATCGTTTCCTTTCACGCTCTTTGGTTCATCGTGGTCCTGCTCGTTCTGCTGTCAGAGGAGCAGAGAGTTGATCTTCTTGATTCTGGATACTGATACTTTCTAGGTGATCTGGATAAGCAAGATGACGACCCTCAAGAGCGGCGGAAAGGGAGCAGCCATTTGGTGGGCCGCAGGGAATCCCGTTCAGTTCCCAGGGCTCCTAGATGTGGAATCCTGGTCAGAGTTGTTCCCAGGTCAGAGAACGGAGATAGCCTGTGCATGATGGGATAGCCCTGCCTAGATCGTTCAGTGAGTCTCTAGCTCAGCTCCTCTTAGGATCGCGGGGAGGACCGTGGAAAGGCCCGGTGTCAGACATCCAGAAAGAAGACGGGATGAATGTCTTACCTCTGAAGTACATCCCGAATCTGGGAGTTAACTTCAGCTTTGCTGGGGTCTATTTGGCGAATGAAAGTGTGCCTGGTGCATACGCACATCCGGCAGCCACTTCATGGGGGCCGTCGCAATTGGAACCACGCACCTGGTGTCGGCGTTTGAGCCAAATGGGGACCCGTGGTGCAAGCAACCCTCCCCACGTGTTAGCGTGCGTGAGATTCAGCTGGCGGCATTTTACTAGGTGCGTGTTGGTAGAGTGGGGTTGAGGTTTGCTTGCTCCTGTGGATGTAGAAGATGTCAAAGGTCCTGCCCAGCCCTGCGGTCCCCTCAGTCAACTGTGTTTCGGAGACATAACGATTTGGATAGCTAACAAGTCAAGAAAGTTTCAAGCCCTTGGAAGATCAGTTAAACACAAACACGGAATGAGAGTCAAAAGACAATATGTCATCTTTTTGAGAATTTTACTCACTTCAAGCACATTAAACACACACATTGACAAAGGCATGCCAGAGCCCAGTTTTCGAGGCCGAGGAAGGACCCCGAGAGCGCGCAGCGCAGCAGGCTTCCCAGCGTCCCAAACACTGCTCTCGGGGCGGGGCGCAGCGGAAGGGCTGCACCTCTCAGGGTTCCCGAACTTTTCCCTTATTCAGTCATCTAGAGAGCAAAAACACAGTCATTCCCCAGTTTCCTATTGACGTCCCAGCAGATGTCTGACTCCTGCGCGTCGCCCAGTTTCTCAGGCAACCAATCACTGGCACGGAAGCTTTTCCTGGCGCGTTTCCGGAGAGCCATGCGAACTACACTGTCCCTCACGAGAATTCAATGAGGCAGAGTCCCTGCATCGGCTCCCTGCCTGGCCTGGGCTCCCACCTCCGCAGAAGCGCCACAGCCAGGGAGCTTCGGAGTCACCGCAGAGAGTCTGCTCGCTGCTCTGCGCTCCTCAGTCCCACAGTCCCCTCCAAGTCACGGGAGCGGGAGGCCAAGGAGCCCCTGCCACCTGCCGTCTCACTCCAGGTCAGAATCGCTGTCCTCTGAGGAGGAGGAAACCTGAAGGTCCTCATAGAGGACACTCGCTGGGACACGAACACCGGGACCCTGAGACTTCTCTGAGACATGAGGGCTCTGAGCGAGGAAGGCTCCCGGCTTCTCAGGAGAGTGAAATGAGGGAGCTGTCAGGAGGCTGGAGCTCCACCATCCATTGTCCAGTCTCCGGAAGAGCACTCTGAGAGGCTGGGCCCCGTCATGGCTGGCCGCCGGGTGACGGGACACGGTGCAGGCCTGGGCAGTAGGCAGGCAAGGTCTGCTGTGCGGAGGCTGCCGGTCGATGCTGGGCACCTGGGCGGGTGTCCTCCTGCCCATCTGGGGCGACGTACTCGGTCCAAGTTCGGTTGCGGCCGGCGGAGGTTGGAGAGTGTCCGGGGCCCCGAGCTCACCTCCCTGGATGGCGTCTTCGGGGATCTGGAAGGGACCCAGTCTCGGTATCTTGGGGAAGTTCAGGCAAGCCTGAAGCGGAGCCTGGGCAGGTCTCTTGGCTCCTGGCCTGAAGCTGAGATTGGAGCCTAGGCCCAAGCTGCGTGTGGCGGCTGGTGGGCAGGGCTGTGAGGTCAGCGCGGGACGTCTGTCTTGTGCCTGGGGGCTGATGGCCTGGAGCAGGCCGTGGGTTTGCGAGGCAGCCTGGGGAACTTCTCGGCAGCCACCCTCCGGGCTGCTGTGTGTCGGCTTCACCACGAGGAGAGGCCCCGGGCCCTGGTGCCTGACTGCAGGCTGAGGGATGGGGGCCGCAGCCCCTGTCTGTCGTTCCTTTGGTCCAAGACTAGAGGGGTAGCTCACACTGGCTTTTCTGAAGGGAGACAGTGAAGCCAAGACGGAGCCCCTGTCAGACATTTCGGTAGCTGAGCCATCAGTGAGGACAGGGTCCACGCGTGGCCTCTTACTGGTTGTGTGGAGCGGCATTGGCCTGCTTGCAACCTGAAAGACAGGAAACCACACACGTTACAAGTTCCTCTGCATGGAGCCGACACGAAAATCAGCCACTTCCAAAGACGAGGGGCACGCGCCAGGAAATTCTCGATACAGAATCGACAGGCGGTCCTTGGAAGTAGGGACAGACCCTCCACCTGAGTGCTGATCAGGACAAGACTCATGAAAGATGCGCTCTCGAGCTATGTGTAGCTGATCCGAGCACACCATTGTTCAAAAGAACAATGTCTTGGGCATTAACTGGATCGGAGTGCCTCCGCTCAGCCTTCCCTGAAGTGGAAGGGACTAATGCCCTTCTGAAGGCGGGTTGGTGGCTCAAGGGTTCTCAGGAGGTGTTCTCTGAAAACCTGCATGTTCCTGGGTTTAGCCCTCTCCATGTTTGGGGCCTCTGAGGGACGAATTTCCTCACGCCGCCAGGAACATGTTGTTGGCAAGCTTGCCGTAATTGGACAGAAAGAAGGCAACGGGAAATAAGGCATCCTCAGATGCCTTCACCTGCAATCCAACTGACCTGGAAGGATGGTGGAGTCACTGACCCAAAGAAGGCAAGAAAGAGGGGTTCCCCGATTAACTCCCGCAGCCGGGAAGCTGAAAGGAAATCAACCAGTGTGACCTAGAGGAGAAAAAGACCAGGGGCCCGGGGTGACACTCACCCTCAGATCATCACAAGATTCCGTGGATCCTCTTCGATTTGGCAGCGGCTTCTCTGGAGGTTTCACGGAAAATATCCGGAGGAGAGCCTTCCTCTGCGGGTCTTGCTGCCTGCAGAACAGAAAAAGGTCATTCCGTGCCCCCTGGTTCTCCCCGGGAGACAGGGAGAACCCTGCCTGGGGCCCAGGCCCATTCCGTGTTGCGTGACACAGAAATGGACATCTGGTGCCCTTTCCGCCTCTGCACCTTCCCTCACCTGCCAACCTTCCCATCCTCCTGGTGGCCCTCTAGGCTTCCCAACTAAGGACTGTGATTTGGACTCCATTGCTTTTCCCCCTGTCATGGGGAACCTGCACGAAGCGCCCCCGCCTCTCCCCGTCCCCGAATCAACCAGAGCCAGAGGGGCTCCTGGGTGTGGAAGAACGGAGGACAAGGAGCTGCGCTCTATTTCCTGCAGCGTTCCTTCCCTGGCCCGGAGACGGAAAGGCACACGGTGTGCAGGTGCAGAGACACCATGTCCTTAGGAGGCAGTACTCTAAGAGTGGTGAAAACCCCTCCCACCGCTCACCTTGGTCTCTCTTCCTTCTCTCCTTTATCCTTGTTCAAGGGCCCCGGGTTCGCCTCCACCGGGGGCTTCCACGGTTTCAGGTTTTCCTTCCCTTCCCTCTTCCCGAAGGTCTGTGGAACCAGGGCTGCCTTCCAGCACTTCATGGGGCACCTGGTACTTCTGGCCGTGTGGCCAAAGGCCCCGCAGTCTTTGCACTTGAGCTGTGGGTGGAAAGGAAGTGATGTCAGTGAGTGAGCTGAAGCCACAGGCAGCCATCCGATGTCAACATTGAGAGGGATTATGAATTCAGAGCTGAATAAGGATTCCAAAGAGGGGACCCCGGCATGGGGGCCGTTAAGTGCTGGGAGAGTTCGGATACGATGTTCCCTCCCAAAGCCCATGTGACGGAGGACCTCTAAAAGGAAGGACTCAAGGTACCAAGGGGCACGATCGTGACCCCGATGTCAACGACACAGCCAAAGGTGGCTACACAGGATTCTAAGTAGAAAGGGAGGTTGCCCCCAAGAGTCTCTCAAGGGATTTATGGGGCCGGGGAGGAGGTCCCAAGCCACGCCCACCTCGGATGGGAAAAGCAACCTGGGTGGTGGTGACAGAAACCTTTGGAATCCAACCCAGTCTCTGAGGACCCTGTGACACCGCCTCCCCCCGCCCCAACACCCACCCCTCCCCCATTCCCAAGAGATACAGGGCTAGACTTACCCTGGGATCTTCTTCATCGGGCGGGGGAGCCCTTGGCGCAACTGGGGCCCTCCGCTGCTTCTGGAGGGTCTGGGCTCTCCCGAGTCTGTTGGCGCCAGTTTTGGGGTCACGACGGGCCAACATCTTCGTCTCCTGGGGGTTCTATGACCGCCTTTTTCGGGGGTTGAATGTTGGGTCACCTGAAACACACACAAACACACCCATATTGATGGTGAAGCACACTGGATATTCACACACACCCACAGGAAACCTCCAGCTAACTCCTTGCCGCTGTGGTCGTGAGGAGACTTCACCACCGGTCGGTCAAGTCTGTGGCTCACACTGTGCTGTGTACACCCTCAGATATTGTGTGATCCTCTGCCATGATTACCAAGTCCGAGTGTAAACCTCGCCTGCCACAGGGCCCATGGCCTAGGGTTGGGGAGCTGAGCTTTCTGCCCCAAACAAACCACTGATTCTGAAGACTGGACTGAGGTGTATCACGATTCACGCCGGTAGAAGACACGATGATTCTATCTCCCTTGACGGCCAGAATGATGGAAGCCGCAGGGCATGGCGTGTGGCACCCTTTGGCAGGTCTGTTTGAAATCAGGGATAAGGGAGGCTTCCTGTCACAACTTGAATCCCTACCCTTGCCATTTCTAATTAGGCAACTTCCAAACACAAATTCATAGGGAGAAGTTTTCTTCCTCTCTATCGCACTAGCAGGTGATGGTCTTTCCTGTTCTATCGTTTTGGCTTTAGCTCCAGCCCCTCTTTATTTATTTTGCTGATATTTTACGCATGCCACACGAACCCGTCCAAACAAACGGTGAACAGGGGCCATAGCGTATCGATTTCTTACACGGCTGAAGGGCAAACCACCCTTTTTTCCAAACTTCTTTTCCCATTTCCCCACCAATTCAGCACGCTGGATTACATTTCCTTTCGCATTTCCATCTTGGTCTTATCCCACACGTGGAGACGGGAATGATTTCTCGTTTTCTGTTCCAAGAATTACCAGTAAGCAGAATACATCCTACCCCATCAGCAAGCCCCAGTGTGATCGATTTCTTTCACTCTCCTTCGTCTCGTCCCCCCCAAACCCCGCCCCACCCCTCAGGGACTACGTGAAACAAACAGTTGTTCAGTGAAACTAACCTGAAGTTACAGGTCAGCTTTCTTTCCTCGGCTGGCGCTCAGACGGGCAGGTGCTGGAGCAGCCCCGCTGGAAGCGATGCAGCATCCAGGAAGACCGAGGAAGGGGCGGAGAGGGACCTCTGCTTTCCAGGCTGCCTTTTATACCGCCTCTGGTCTCCGGACGTGGAGCGCACCCTAACCTGATCCATTACAGGTACCTTAATTGCAATTAACTTAATCCAATCACATGACCTGGAGACGTCTGTCTGCACAGCCCACTCTAAGATCATGTTCACCTTTGGCCGACATTCTAAAACCTACGAGTACAGCTGTAAGCTTTGAAGGATAGTTGTTCCCCGTCAGACGTGTGACACTGGTTCGTCTACCCTTGTCTCGTTTTCCGTCTTGACTGCCTTTTCGTTGTTTGTTTGTTTGTTTGTTTGTGTTAAAAAAAAAATGTGGTAAAATAGACGCCTTTTAATTGGGCCGTGTCTACTACATCTCGACGTAGGACTCAGTGTCATCAAGGAGATTCTCCTGGACACGCCGTCACGGCCATGATCCATCTTCAGAGCTTCTCTTTCTTCCCCACGGTAAGTCTGTCAGCAGAGAACACTGACCACACCCTCATGTGTTTTCTCCTCCAGGAGGCGCTTGGAAACCACCGTGAGTTGGACTGCACTGGGAAACACAGATGAACTAAGTCAAGACCGCTTTGTCCTTCAGCGCCTGGCTCCCTTTTCAACTCGTCTTGCGACTCCAGGCATTATGCCTGAAAAGTCTCCGGGACGCCTGTGAGGCTCTACTTCCCTGGGTCCCATTGCCATTTCTCTGGATTTGCGAGGATCCACCGGACCTTCTTTGGAACTCCCACGTCGGTGAACTTTGGTGCCACGTCCCCTAATTCTGTCCTTGGTCATCTGCACCTGCACGGGTTAGGCTCCATGTTCCATGGACGGGAAGAGACAGGCAGGAGTCGGAATGCTTAACCGACACACTGGGGCATTTTCTCCTGTAGCCCAAGTGACCCCATGGTCTGGTTGAGCTTTGGAACCGGTCGCGTCCCCCTCGACACTGCACCCGACTCCCAGTTTCTCAATCTTGTTGGCCCCCTGGCGACCTCCGGTTCGATGAATTGCACCTGCTGAAACTCGAGTCCCCTTTGACTTGCGCTTCGTTAATTATTCGTGATTCAGGTTGGAACCCCAGCTTACGACCCCCTGTAGGCCGTTCTCTGAGCTTTCCGGTCACATCGTTTCCTTTCACGCTCTTTGGTTCATCGTGGTCCTGCTCGTTCTGCTGTCAGAGGAGCAGAGAGTTGATCTTCTTGATTCTGGATACTGATACTTTCTAGGTGATCTGGATAAGCAAGATGACGACCCTCAAGAGCGGCGGAAAGGGAGCAGCCATTTGGTGGGCCGCAGGGAATCCCCCTCAGTTCCCAGGGCTCCTAGATGTGGAATCCTGGTCAGAGTTGTTCCCAGGCCAGAGAATGGAGATAGCCTGTGCATGATGGGATAGCCCTGCCTAGATCGTTCAGTGAGTCTCTAGCTCAGCTACTCTTAGGATCGCGGGGAGGACCGTGGAAAGGCCCGGTGTCAGACATCCGGAAAGAAGACGGGATGAATGTCTTACCTCTGAAGTACATCCCGAATCTGGGAGTTAACTTCAGCTTTGCTGGGGTCTATTTGGCGAATGAAAGTGTGCCTGGTGCATACGCACATCCGGCAGCCACTTCATGGGGGCCGTCGCAATTGGAACCACGCACCTGGTGTCGGCGTTTGAGCCAAATGGGGACCCGTGGTGCAAGCAACCCTCCCCACGTGTTAGCGTGCGTGAGATTCAGCTGGCGGCATTTTACTAGGTGCGTGTTGGTAGAGTGGGGTTGAGGTTTGCTTGCTCCTGTGGATGTAGAAGATGTCAAAGGTCCTGCCCAGCCCTGCGGTCCCCTCAGTCAACTGTGTTTCGGAGACATAACGATTTGGATAGCTAACAAGTCAAGAAAGTTTCAAGCCCTTGGAAGATCAGTTAAACACAAACACGGAATGAGAGTCAAAAGACAATATGTCATCTTTTTGAGAATTTTACTCACTTCAAGCACATTAAACACACACATTGACAAAGGCATGCCAGAGCCCAGTTTTCGAGGCCGAGGAAGGACCCCGAGAGCGCGCAGCGCAGCAGGCTTCCCAGCGTCCCAAACACTGCTCTCGGGGCGGGGCGCAGCGGAAGGGCTGCACCTCTCAGGGTTCCCGAACTTTTCCCTTATTCAGTCATCTAGAGAGCAAAAACACAGTCATTCCCCAGTTTCCTATTGACGTCCCAGCAGATGTCTGACTCCTGCGCGTCGCCCAGTTTCTCAGGCAACCAATCACTGGCACGGAAGCTTTTCCTGGCGCGTTTCCGGAGAGCCATGCGAACTACACTGTCCCTCACGAGAATTCAATGAGGCAGAGTCCCTGCATCGGCTCCCTGCCTGGCCTGGGCTCCCACCTCCGCAGAAGCGCCACAGCCAGGGAGCTTCGGAGTCACCGCAGAGAGTCTGCTCGCTGCTCTGCGCTCCTCAGTCCCACAGTCCCCTCCAAGTCACGGGAGCGGGAGGCCAAGGAGCCCCTGCCACCTGCCGTCTCACTCCAGGTCAGAATCGCTGTCCTCTGAGGAGGAGGAAACCTGAAGGTCCTCATAGAGGACACTCGCTGGGACACGAACACCGGGACCCTGAGACTTCTCTGAGACATGAGGGCTCTGAGCGAGGAAGGCTCCCGGCTTCTCAGGAGAGTGAAATGAGGGAGCTGTCAGGAGGCTGGAGCTCCACCATCCATTGTCCAGTCTCCGGAAGAGCACTCTGAGAGGCTGGGCCCCGTCATGGCTGGCCGCCGGGTGACGGGACACGGTGCAGGCCTGGGCAGTAGGCAGGCAAGGTCTGCTGTGCGGAGGCTGCCGGTCGATGCTGGGCACCTGGGCGGGTGTCCTCCTGCCCATCTGGGGCGACGTACTCGGTCCAAGTTCGGTTGCGGCCGGCGGAGGTTGGAGAGTGTCCGGGGCCCCGAGCTCACCTCCCTGGATGGCGTCTTCGGGGATCTGGAAGGGACCCAGTCTCGGTATCTTGGGGAAGTTCAGGCAAGCCTGAAGCGGAGCCTGGGCAGGTCTCTTGGCTCCTGGCCTGAAGCTGAGATTGGAGCCTAGGCCCAAGCTGCGTGTGGCGGCTGGTGGGCAGGGCTGTGAGGTCAGCGCGGGACGTCTGTCTTGTGCCTGGGGGCTGATGGCCTGGAGCAGGCCGTGGGTTTGCGAGGCAGCCTGGGGAACTTCTCGGCAGCCACCCTCCGGGCTGCTGTGTGTCGGCTTCACCACGAGGAGAGGCCCCGGGCCCTGGTGCCTGACTGCAGGCTGAGGGATGGGGGCCGCAGCCCCTGTCTGTCGTTCCTTTGGTCCAAGACTAGAGGGGTAGCTCACACTGGCTTTTCTGAAGGGAGACAGTGAAGCCAAGACGGAGCCCCTGTCAGACATTTCGGTAGCTGAGCCATCAGTGAGGACAGGGTCCACGCGTGGCCTCTTACTGGTTGTGTGGAGCGGCATTGGCCTGCTTGCAACCTGAAAGACAGGAAACCACACACGTTACAAGTTCCTCTGCATGGAGCCGACACGAAAATCAGCCACTTCCAAAGACGAGGGGCACGCGCCAGGAAATTCTCGATACAGAATCGACAGGCGGTCCTTGGAAGTAGGGACAGACCCTCCACCTGAGTGCTGATCAGGACAAGACTCATGAAAGATGCGCTCTCGAGCTATGTGTAGCTGATCCGAGCACACCATTGTTCAAAAGAACAATGTCTTGGGCATTAACTGGATCGGAGTGCCTCCGCTCAGCCTTCCCTGAAGTGGAAGGGACTAATGCCCTTCTGAAGGCGGGTTGGTGGCTCAAGGGTTCTCAGGAGGTGTTCTCTGAAAACCTGCATGTTCCTGGGTTTAGCCCTCTCCATGTTTGGGGCCTCTGAGGGACGAATTTCCTCACGCCGCCAGGAACATGTTGTTGGCAAGCTTGCCGTAATTGGACAGAAAGAAGGCAACGGGAAATAAGGCATCCTCAGATGCCTTCACCTGCAATCCAACTGACCTGGAAGGATGGTGGAGTCACTGACCCAAAGAAGGCAAGAAAGAGGGGTTCCCCGATTAACTCCCGCAGCCGGGAAGCTGAAAGGAAATCAACCAGTGTGACCTAGAGGAGAAAAAGACCAGGGGCCCGGGGTGACACTCACCCTCAGATCATCACAAGATTCCGTGGATCCTCTTCGATTTGGCAGCGGCTTCTCTGGAGGTTTCACGGAAAATATCCGGAGGAGAGCCTTCCTCTGCGGGTCTTGCTGCCTGCAGAACAGAAAAAGGTCATTCCGTGCCCCCTGGTTCTCCCCGGGAGACAGGGAGAACCCTGCCTGGGGCCCAGGCCCATTCCGTGTTGCGTGACACAGAAATGGACATCTGGTGCCCTTTCCGCCTCTGCACCTTCCCTCACCTGCCAACCTTCCCATCCTCCTGGTGGCCCTCTAGGCTTCCCAACTAAGGACTGTGATTTGGACTCCATTGCTTTTCCCCCTGTCATGGGGAACCTGCACGAAGCGCCCCCGCCTCTCCCCGTCCCCGAATCAACCAGAGCCAGAGGGGCTCCTGGGTGTGGAAGAACGGAGGACAAGGAGCTGCGCTCTATTTCCTGCAGCGTTCCTTCCCTGGCCCGGAGACGGAAAGGCACACGGTGTGCAGGTGCAGAGACACCATGTCCTTAGGAGGCAGTACTCTAAGAGTGGTGAAAACCCCTCCCACCGCTCACCTTGGTCTCTCTTCCTTCTCTCCTTTATCCTTGTTCAAGGGCCCCGGGTTCGCCTCCACCGGGGGCTTCCACGGTTTCAGGTTTTCCTTCCCTTCCCTCTTCCCGAAGGTCTGTGGAACCAGGGCTGCCTTCCAGCACTTCATGGGGCACCTGGTACTTCTGGCCGTGTGGCCAAAGGCCCCGCAGTCTTTGCACTTGAGCTGTGGGTGGAAAGGAAGTGATGTCAGTGAGTGAGCTGAAGCCACAGGCAGCCATCCGATGTCAACATTGAGAGGGATTATGAATTCAGAGCTGAATAAGGATTCCAAAGAGGGGACCCCGGCATGGGGGCCGTTAAGTGCTGGGAGAGTTCGGATACGATGTTCCCTCCCAAAGCCCATGTGACGGAGGACCTCTAAAAGGAAGGACTCAAGGTACCAAGGGGCACGATCGTGACCCCGATGTCAACGACACAGCCAAAGGTGGCTACACAGGATTCTAAGTAGAAAGGGAGGTTGCCCCCAAGAGTCTCTCAAGGGATTTATGGGGCCGGGGAGGAGGTCCCAAGCCACGCCCACCTCGGATGGGAAAAGCAACCTGGGTGGTGGTGACAGAAACCTTTGGAATCCAACCCAGTCTCTGAGGACCCTGTGACACCGCCTCCCCCCGCCCCAACACCCACCCCTCCCCCATTCCCAAGAGATACAGGGCTAGACTTACCCTGGGATCTTCTTCATCGGGCGGGGGAGCCCTTGGCGCAACTGGGGCCCTCCGCTGCTTCTGGAGGGTCTGGGCTCTCCCGAGTCTGTTGGCGCCAGTTTTGGGGTCACGACGGGCCAACATCTTCGTCTCCTGGGGGTTCTATGACCGCCTTTTTCGGGGGTTGAATGTTGGGTCACCTGAAACACACACAAACACACCCATATTGATGGTGAAGCACACTGGATATTCACACACACCCACAGGAAACCTCCAGCTAACTCCTTGCCGCTGTGGTCGTGAGGAGACTTCACCACCGGTCGGTCAAGTCTGTGGCTCACACTGTGCTGTGTACACCCTCAGATATTGTGTGTTCCTCTGCCATGATTACCAAGTCCGAGTGTAAACCTCGCCTGCCACAGGGCCCATGGCCTAGGGTTGGGGAGCTGAGCTTTCTGCCCCAAACAAACCACTGATTCTGAAGACTGGACTGAGGTGTATCACGATTCACGCCGGTAGAAGACACGATGATTCTATCTCCCTTGACGGCCAGAATGATGGAAGCCGCAGGGCATGGCGTGTGGCACCCTTTGGCAGGTCTGTTTGAAATCAGGGATAAGGGAGGCTTCCTGTCACAACTTGAATCCCTACCCTTGCCATTTCTAATTAGGCAACTTCCAAACACAAATTCATAGGGAGAAGTTTTCTTCCTCTCTATCGCACTAGCAGGTGATGGTCTTTCCTGTTCTATCGTTTTGGCTTTAGCTCCAGCCCCTCTTTATTTATTTTGCTGATATTTTACGCATGCCACACGAACCCGTCCAAACAAACGGTGAACAGGGGCCATAGCGTATCGATTTCTTACACGGCTGTAGGGCAAACCACCCTTTTTTCCAAACTTCTTTTCCCATTTCCCCACCAATTCAGCACGCTGGATTACATTTCCTTTCGCATTTCCATCTTGGTCTTATCCCACACGTGGAGACGGGAATGATTTCTCGTTTTCTGTTCCAAGAATTACCAGTAAGCAGAATACATCCTACCCCATCAGCAAGCCCCAGTGTGATCGATTTCTTTCACTCTCCTTCGTCTCGTCCCCCCCAAACCCCGCCCCACCCCTCAGGGACTACGTGAAACAAACAGTTGTTCAGTGAAACTAACCTGAAGTTACAGGTCAGCTTTCTTTCCTCGGCTGGCGCTCAGACGGGCAGGTGCTGGAGCAGCCCCGCTGGAAGCGATGCAGCATCCAGGAAGACCGAGGAAGGGGCGGAGAGGGACCTCTGCTTTCCAGGCTGCCTTTTATACCGCCTCTGGTCTCCGGACGTGGAGCGCACCCTAACCTGATCCATTACAGGTACCTTAATTGCAATTAACTTAATCCAATCACATGACCTGGAGACGTCTGTCTGCACAGCCCACTCTAAGATCATGTTCACCTTTGGCCGACATTCTAAAACCTACGAGTACAGCTGTAAGCTTTGAAGGATAGTTGTTCCCCGTCAGACGTGTGACACTGGTTCGTCTACCCTTGTCTCGTTTTCCGTCTTGACTGCCTTTTCTTTGTTTGTTTGTTTGTTTGTTTGTTTGTGTTAAAAAAAAAATGTGGTAAAATAGACGCCTTTTAATTGGGCCGTGTCTACTACATCTCGACGTAGGCCTCAGTGTCATCAAGGAGATTCTCCTGGACATGCCGTCACGGCCATGATCCATCTTCAGAGCTTCTCTTTCTTCCCCACGGTAAGTCTGTCAGCAGAGAACACTGACCACACCCTCATGTGTTTTCTCCTCCAGGAGGCGCTTGGAAACCACCGTGAGTTGGACTGCACTGGGAAACACAGATGAACTAAGTCAAGACCGCTTTGTCCTTCAGCGCCTGGCTCCCTTTTCAACTCGTCTTGCGACTCCAGGCATTATGCCTGAAAAGTCTCCGGGACGCCTGTGAGGCTCTACTTCCCTGGGTCCCATTGCCATTTCTCTGGATTTGCGAGGATCCACCGGACCTTCTTTGGAACTCCCACGTCGGTGAACTTTGGTGCCACGTCCCCTAATTCTGTCCTTGGTCATCTGCACCTGCACGGGTTAGGCTCCATGTTCCATGGACGGGAAGAGACAGGCAGGAGTCGGAATGCTTAACCGACACACTGGGGCATTTTCTCCTGTAGCCCAAGTGACCCCATGGTCTGGTTGAGCTTTGGAACCGGTCGCGTCCCCCTCGACACTGCACCCGACTCCCAGTTTCTCAATCTTGTTGGCCCCCCGGCGACCTCCGGTTCGATGAATTGCACCTGCTGAAACTCGAGTCCCCTTTGACTTGCGCTTCATGAATTATTCGTGATTCAGGTTGGAACCCCAGCTTACGACCCCCTGTAGGCCGTTCTCTGAGCTTTCCGGTCACATCGTTTCCTTTCACGCTCTTTGGTTCATCGTGGTCCTGCTCGTTCTGCTGTCAGAGGAGCAGAGAGTTGATCTTCTTGATTCTGGATACTGATACTTTCTAGGTGATCTGGATAAGCAAGATGACGACCCTCAAGAGCGGCGGAAAGGGAGCAGCCATTTGGTGGGCCGCAGGGAATCCCGTTCAGTTCCCAGGGCTCCTAGATGTGGAATCCTGGTCAGAGTTGTTCCCAGGTCAGAGAACGGAGATAGCCTGTGCATGATGGGATAGCCCTGCCTAGATCGTTCAGTGAGTCTCTAGCTCAGCTCCTCTTAGGATCGCGGGGAGGACCGTGGAAAGGCCCGGTGTCAGACATCCGGAAAGAAGACGGGATGAATGTCTTACCTCTGAAGTACATCCCGAATCTGGGAGTTAACTTCAGCTTTGCTGGGGTCTATTTGGCGAATGAAAGTGTGCCTGGTGCATACGCACATCCGGCAGCCACTTCATGGGGGCCGTCGCAATTGGAACCACGCACCTGGTGTCGGCGTTTGAGCCAAATGGGGACCCGTGGTGCAAGCAACCCTCCCCACGTGTTAGCGTGCGTGAGATTCAGCTGGCGGCATTTTACTAGGTGCGTGTTGGTAGAGTGGGGTTGAGGTTTGCTTGCTCCTGTGGATGTAGAAGATGTCAAAGGTCCTGCCCAGCCCTGCGGTCCCCTCAGTCAACTGTGTTTCGGAGACATAACGATTTGGATAGCTAACAAGTCAAGAAAGTTTCAAGCCCTTGGAAGATCAGTTAAACACAAACACGGAATGAGAGTCAAAAGACAATATGTCATCTTTTTGAGAATTTTACTCACTTCAAGCACATTAAACACACACATTGACAAAGGCATGCCAGAGCCCAGTTTTCGAGGCCGAGGAAGGACCCCGAGAGCGCGCAGCGCAGCAGGCTTCCCAGCGTCCCAAACACTGCTCTCGGGGCGGGGCGCAGCGGAAGGGCTGCACCTCTCAGGGTTCCCGAACTTTTCCCTTATTCAGTCATCTAGAGAGCAAAAACACAGTCATTCCCCAGTTTCCTATTGACGTCCCAGCAGATGTCTGACTCCTGCGCGTCGCCCAGTTTCTCAGGCAACCAATCACTGGCACGGAAGCTTTTCCTGGCGCGTTTCCGGAGAGCCATGCGAACTACACTGTCCCTCACGAGAATTCAATGAGGCAGAGTCCCTGCATCGGCTCCCTGCCTGGCCTGGGCTCCCACCTCCGCAGAAGCGCCACAGCCAGGGAGCTTCGGAGTCACCGCAGAGAGTCTGCTCGCTGCTCTGCGCTCCTCAGTCCCACAGTCCCCTCCAAGTCACGGGAGCGGGAGGCCAAGGAGCCCCTGCCACCTGCCGTCTCACTCCAGGTCAGAATCGCTGTCCTCTGAGGAGGAGGAAACCTGAAGGTCCTCATAGAGGACACTCGCTGGGACACGAACACCGGGACCCTGAGACTTCTCTGAGACATGAGGGCTCTGAGCGAGGAAGGCTCCCGGCTTCTCAGGAGAGTGAAATGAGGGAGCTGTCAGGAGGCTGGAGCTCCACCATCCATTGTCCAGTCTCCGGAAGAGCACTCTGAGAGGCTGGGCCCCGTCATGGCTGGCCGCCGGGTGACGGGACACGGTGCAGGCCTGGGCAGTAGGCAGGCAAGGTCTGCTGTGCGGAGGCTGCCGGTCGATGCTGGGCACCTGGGCGGGTGTCCTCCTGCCCATCTGGGGCGACGTACTCGGTCCAAGTTCGGTTGCGGCCGGCGGAGGTTGGAGAGTGTCCGGGGCCCCGAGCTCACCTCCCTGGATGGCGTCTTCGGGGATCTGGAAGGGACCCAGTCTCGGTATCTTGGGGAAGTTCAGGCAAGCCTGAAGCGGAGCCTGGGCAGGTCTCTTGGCTCCTGGCCTGAAGCTGAGATTGGAGCCTAGGCCCAAGCTGCGTGTGGCGGCTGGTGGGCAGGGCTGTGAGGTCAGCGCGGGACGTCTGTCTTGTGCCTGGGGGCTGATGGCCTGGAGCAGGCCGTGGGTTTGCGAGGCAGCCTGGGGAACTTCTCGGCAGCCACCCTCCGGGCTGCTGTGTGTCGGCTTCACCACGAGGAGAGGCCCCGGGCCCTGGTGCCTGACTGCAGGCTGAGGGATGGGGGCCGCAGCCCCTGTCTGTCGTTCCTTTGGTCCAAGACTAGAGGGGTAGCTCACACTGGCTTTTCTGAAGGGAGACAGTGAAGCCAAGACGGAGCCCCTGTCAGACATTTCGGTAGCTGAGCCATCAGTGAGGACAGGGTCCACGCGTGGCCTCTTACTGGTTGTGTGGAGCGGCATTGGCCTGCTTGCAACCTGAAAGACAGGAAACCACACACGTTACAAGTTCCTCTGCATGGAGCCGACACGAAAATCAGCCACTTCCAAAGACGAGGGGCACGCGCCAGGAAATTCTCGATACAGAATCGACAGGCGGTCCTTGGAAGTAGGGACAGACCCTCCACCTGAGTGCTGATCAGGACAAGACTCATGAAAGATGCGCTCTCGAGCTATGTGTAGCTGATCCGAGCACACCATTGTTCAAAAGAACAATGTCTTGGGCATTAACTGGATCGGAGTGCCTCCGCTCAGCCTTCCCTGAAGTGGAAGGGACTAATGCCCTTCTGAAGGCGGGTTGGTGGCTCAAGGGTTCTCAGGAGGTGTTCTCTGAAAACCTGCATGTTCCTGGGTTTAGCCCTCTCCATGTTTGGGGCCTCTGAGGGACGAATTTCCTCACGCCGCCAGGAACATGTTGTTGGCAAGCTTGCCGTAATTGGACAGAAAGAAGGCAACGGGAAATAAGGCATCCTCAGATGCCTTCACCTGCAATCCAACTGACCTGGAAGGATGGTGGAGTCACTGACCCAAAGAAGGCAAGAAAGAGGGGTTCCCCGATTAACTCCCGCAGCCGGGAAGCTGAAAGGAAATCAACCAGTGTGACCTAGAGGAGAAAAAGACCAGGGGCCCGGGGTGACACTCACCCTCAGATCATCACAAGATTCCGTGGATCCTCTTCGATTTGGCAGCGGCTTCTCTGGAGGTTTCACGGAAAATATCCGGAGGAGAGCCTTCCTCTGCGGGTCTTGCTGCCTGCAGAACAGAAAAAGGTCATTCCGTGCCCCCTGGTTCTCCCCGGGAGACAGGGAGAACCCTGCCTGGGGCCCAGGCCCATTCCGTGTTGCGTGACACAGAAATGGACATCTGGTGCCCTTTCCGCCTCTGCACCTTCCCTCACCTGCCAACCTTCCCATCCTCCTGGTGGCCCTCTAGGCTTCCCAACTAAGGACTGTGATTTGGACTCCATTGCTTTTCCCCCTGTCATGGGGAACCTGCACGAAGCGCCCCCGCCTCTCCCCGTCCCCGAATCAACCAGAGCCAGAGGGGCTCCTGGGTGTGGAAGAACGGAGGACAAGGAGCTGCGCTCTATTTCCTGCAGCGTTCCTTCCCTGGCCCGGAGACGGAAAGGCACACGGTGTGCAGGTGCAGAGACACCATGTCCTTAGGAGGCAGTACTCTAAGAGTGGTGAAAACCCCTCCCACCGCTCACCTTGGTCTCTCTTCCTTCTCTCCTTTATCCTTGTTCAAGGGCCCCGGGTTCGCCTCCACCGGGGGCTTCCACGGTTTCAGGTTTTCCTTCCCTTCCCTCTTCCCGAAGGTCTGTGGAACCAGGGCTGCCTTCCAGCACTTCATGGGGCACCTGGTACTTCTGGCCGTGTGGCCAAAGGCCCCGCAGTCTTTGCACTTGAGCTGTGGGTGGAAAGGAAGTGATGTCAGTGAGTGAGCTGAAGCCACAGGCAGCCATCCGATGTCAACATTGAGAGGGATTATGAATTCAGAGCTGAATAAGGATTCCAAAGAGGGGACCCCGGCATGGGGGCCGTTAAGTGCTGGGAGAGTTCGGATACGATGTTCCCTCCCAAAGCCCATGTGACGGAGGACCTCTAAAAGGAAGGACTCAAGGTACCAAGGGGCACGATCGTGACCCCGATGTCAACGACACAGCCAAAGGTGGCTACACAGGATTCTAAGTAGAAAGGGAGGTTGCCCCCAAGAGTCTCTCAAGGGATTTATGGGGCCGGGGAGGAGGTCCCAAGCCACGCCCACCTCGGATGGGAAAAGCAACCTGGGTGGTGGTGACAGAAACCTTTGGAATCCAACCCAGTCTCTGAGGACCCTGTGACACCGCCTCCCCCCGCCCCAACACCCACCCCTCCCCCATTCCCAAGAGATACAGGGCTAGACTTACCCTGGGATCTTCTTCATCGGGCGGGGGAGCCCTTGGCGCAACTGGGGCCCTCCGCTGCTTCTGGAGGGTCTGGGCTCTCCCGAGTCTGTTGGCGCCAGTTTTGGGGTCACGACGGGCCAACATCTTCGTCTCCTGGGGGTTCTATGACCGCCTTTTTCGGGGGTTGAATGTTGGGTCACCTGAAACACACACAAACACACCCATATTGATGGTGAAGCACACTGGATATTCACACACACCCACAGGAAACCTCCAGCTAACTCCTTGCCGCTGTGGTCGTGAGGAGACTTCACCACCGGTCGGTCAAGTCTGTGGCTCACACTGTGCTGTGTACACCCTCAGATATTGTGTGATCCTCTGCCATGATTACCAAGTCCGAGTGTAAACCTCGCCTGCCACAGGGCCCATGGCCTAGGGTTGGGGAGCTGAGCTTTCTGCCCCAAACAAACCACTGATTCTGAAGACTGGACTGAGGTGTATCACGATTCACGCCGGTAGAAGACACGATGATTCTATCTCCCTTGACGGCCAGAATGATGGAAGCCGCAGGGCATGGCGTGTGGCACCCTTTGGCAGGTCTGTTTGAAATCAGGGATAAGGGAGGCTTCCTGTCACAACTTGAATCCCTACCCTTGCCATTTCTAATTAGGCAACTTCCAAACACAAATTCATAGGGAGAAGTTTTCTTCCTCTCTATCGCACTAGCAGGTGATGGTCTTTCCTGTTCTATCGTTTTGGCTTTAGCTCCAGCCCCTCTTTATTTATTTTGCTGATATTTTACGCATGCCACACGAACCCGTCCAAACAAACGGTGAACAGGGGCCATAGCGTATCGATTTCTTACACGGCTGAAGGGCAAACCACCCTTTTTTCCAAACTTCTTTTCCCATTTCCCCACCAATTCAGCACGCTGGATTACATTTCCTTTCGCATTTCCATCTTGGTCTTATCCCACACGTGGAGACGGGAATGATTTCTCGTTTTCTGTTCCAAGAATTACCAGTAAGCAGAATACATCCTACCCCATCAGCAAGCCCCAGTGTGATCGATTTCTTTCACTCTCCTTCGTCTCGTCCCCCCCAAACCCCGCCCCACCCCTCAGGGACTACGTGAAACAAACAGTTGTTCAGTGAAACTAACCTGAAGTTACAGGTCAGCTTTCTTTCCTCGGCTGGCGCTCAGACGGGCAGGTGCTGGAGCAGCCCCGCTGGAAGCGATGCAGCATCCAGGAAGACCGAGGAAGGGGCGGAGAGGGACCTCTGCTTTCCAGGCTGCCTTTTATACCGCCTCTGGTCTCCGGACGTGGAGCGCACCCTAACCTGATCCATTACAGGTACCTTAATTGCAATTAACTTAATCCAATCACATGACCTGGAGACGTCTGTCTGCACAGCCCACTCTAAGATCATGTTCACCTTTGGCCGACATTCTAAAACCTACGAGTACAGCTGTAAGCTTTGAAGGATAGTTGTTCCCCGTCAGACGTGTGACACTGGTTCGTCTACCCTTGTCTCGTTTTCCGTCTTGACTGCCTTTTCTTTGTTTGTTTGTTTGTTTGTTTGTTTGTGTTAAAAAAAAAATGTGGTAAAATAGACGCCTTTTAATTGGGCCGTGTCTACTACATCTCGACGTAGGCCTCAGTGTCATCAAGGAGATTCTCCTGGACACGCCGTCACGGCCATGATCCATCTTCAGAGCTTCTCTTTCTTCCCCACGGTAAGTCTGTCAGCAGAGAACACTGACCACACCCTCATGTGTTTTCTCCTCCAGGAGGCGCTTGGAAACCACCGTGAGTTGGACTGCACTGGGAAACACAGATGAACTAAGTCAAGACCGCTTTGTCCTTCAGCGCCTGGCTCCCTTTTCAACTCGTCTTGCGACTCCAGGCATTATGCCTGAAAAGTCTCCGGGACGCCTGTGAGGCTCTACTTCCCTGGGTCCCATTGCCATTTCTCTGGATTTGCGAGGATCCACCGGACCTTCTTTGGAACTCCCACGTCGGTGAACTTTGGTGCCACGTCCCCTAATTCTGTCCTTGGTCATCTGCACCTGCACGGGTTAGGCTCCATGTTCCATGGACGGGAAGAGACAGGCAGGAGTCAGAATGCTTAACCGACACACTGGGGCATTTTCTCCTGTAGCCCAAGTGACCCCATGGTCTGGTTGAGCTTTGGAACCGGTCGCGTCCCCCTCGACACTGCACCCGACTCCCAGTTTCTCAATCTTGTTGGCCCCCCGGCGACCTCCGGTTCGATGAATTGCACCTGCTGAAACTCGAGTCCCCTTTGACTTGCGCTTCGTTAATTATTCGTGATTCAGGTTGGAACCCCAGCTTACGACCCCCTGTAGGCCGTTCTCTGAGCTTTCCGGTCACATCGTTTCCTTTCACGCTCTTTGGTTCATCGTGGTCCTGCTCGTTCTGCTGTCAGAGGAGCAGAGAGTTGATCTTCTTGATTCTGGATACTGATACTTTCTAGGTGATCTGGATAAGCAAGATGACGACCCTCAAGAGCGGCGGAAAGGGAGCAGCCATTTGGTGGGCCGCAGGGAATCCCGCTCAGTTCCCAGGGCTCCTAGATGTGGAATCCTGGTCAGAGTTGTTCCCAGGCCAGAGAATGGAGATAGCCTGTGCATGATGGGATAGCCCTGCCTAGATCGTTCAGTGAGTCTCTAGCTCAGCTACTCTTAGGATCGCGGGGAGGACCGTGGAAAGGCCCGGTGTCAGACATCCGGAAAGAAGACGGGATGAATGTCTTACCTCTGAAGTACATCCCGAATCTGGGAGTTAACTTCAGCTTTGCTGGGGTCTATTTGGCGAATGAAAGTGTGCCTGGTGCATACGCACATCCGGCAGCCACTTCATGGGGGCCGTCGCAATTGGAACCACGCACCTGGTGTCGGCGTTTGAGCCAAATGGGGACCCGTGGTGCAAGCAACCCTCCCCACGTGTTAGCGTGCGTGAGATTCAGCTGGCGGCATTTTACTAGGTGCGTGTTGGTAGAGTGGGGTTGAGGTTTGCTTGCTCCTGTGGATGTAGAAGATGTCAAAGGTCCTGCCCAGCCCTGCGGTCCCCTCAGTCAACTGTGTTTCGGAGACATAACGATTTGGATAGCTAACAAGTCAAGAAAGTTTCAAGCCCTTGGAAGATCAGTTAAACACAAACACGGAATGAGAGTCAAAAGACAATATGTCATCTTTTTGAGAATTTTACTCACTTCAAGCACATTAAACACACACATTGACAAAGGCATGCCAGAGCCCAGTTTTCGAGGCCGAGGAAGGACCCCGAGAGCGCGCAGCGCAGCAGGCTTCCCAGCGTCCCAAACACTGCTCTCGGGGCGGGGCGCAGCGGAAGGGCTGCACCTCTCAGGGTTCCCGAACTTTTCCCTTATTCAGTCATCTAGAGAGCAAAAACACAGTCATTCCCCAGTTTCCTATTGACGTCCCAGCAGATGTCTGACTCCTGCGCGTCGCCCAGTTTCTCAGGCAACCAATCACTGGCACAGAAGCTTTTCCTGGCGCGTTTCCGGAGAGCCATGCGAACTACACTGTCCCTCACGAGAATTCAATGAGGCAGAGTCCCTGCATCGGCTCCCTGCCTGGCCTGGGCTCCCACCTCCGCAGAAGCGCCACAGCCAGGGAGCTTCGGAGTCACCGCAGAGAGTCTGCTCGCTGCTCTGCGCTCCTCAGTCCCACAGTCCCCTCCAAGTCACGGGAGCGGGAGGCCAAGGAGCCCCTGCCACCTGCCGTCTCACTCCAGGTCAGAATCGCTGTCCTCTGAGGAGGAGGAAACCTGAAGGTCCTCATAGAGGACACTCGCTGGGACACGAACACCGGGACCCTGAGACTTCTCTGAGACATGAGGGCTCTGAGCGAGGAAGGCTCCCGGCTTCTCAGGAGAGTGAAATGAGGGAGCTGTCAGGAGGCTGGAGCTCCACCATCCATTGTCCAGTCTCCGGAAGAGCACTCTGAGAGGCTGGGCCCCGTCATGGCTGGCCGCCGGGTGACGGGACACGGTGCAGGCCTGGGCAGTAGGCAGGCAAGGTCTGCTGTGCGGAGGCTGCCGGTCGATGCTGGGCACCTGGGCGGGTGTCCTCCTGCCCATCTGGGGCGACGTACTCGGTCCAAGTTCGGTTGCGGCCGGCGGAGGTTGGAGAGTGTCCGGGGCCCCGAGCTCACCTCCCTGGATGGCGTCTTCGGGGATCTGGAAGGGACCCAGTCTCGGTATCTTGGGGAAGTTCAGGCAAGCCTGAAGCGGAGCCTGGGCAGGTCTCTTGGCTCCTGGCCTGAAGCTGAGATTGGAGCCTAGGCCCAAGCTGCGTGTGGCGGCTGGTGGGCAGGGCTGTGAGGTCAGCGCGGGACGTCTGTCTTGTGCCTGGGGGCTGATGGCCTGGAGCAGGCCGTGGGTTTGCGAGGCAGCCTGGGGAACTTCTCGGCAGCCACCCTCCGGGCTGCTGTGTGTCGGCTTCACCACGAGGAGAGGCCCCGGGCCCTGGTGCCTGACTGCAGGCTGAGGGATGGGGGCCGCAGCCCCTGTCTGTCGTTCCTTTGGTCCAAGACTAGAGGGGTAGCTCACACTGGCTTTTCTGAAGGGAGACAGTGAAGCCAAGACGGAGCCCCTGTCAGACATTTCGGTAGCTGAGCCATCAGTGAGGACAGGGTCCACGCGTGGCCTCTTACTGGTTGTGTGGAGCGGCATTGGCCTGCTTGCAACCTGAAAGACAGGAAACCACACACGTTACAAGTTCCTCTGCATGGAGCCGACACGAAAATCAGCCACTTCCAAAGACGAGGGGCACGCGCCAGGAAATTCTCGATACAGAATCGACAGGCGGTCCTTGGAAGTAGGGACAGACCCTCCACCTGAGTGCTGATCAAGACAAGACTCATGAAAGATGCGCTCTCGAGCTATGTGTAGCTGATCCGAGCACACCATTGTTCAAAAGAACAATGTCTTGGGCATTAACTGGATCGGAGTGCCTCCGCTCAGCCTTCCCTGAAGTGGAAGGGACTAATGCCCTTCTGAAGGCGGGTTGGTGGCTCAAGGGTTCTCAGGAGGTGTTCTCTGAAAACCTGCATGTTCCTGGGTTTAGCCCTCTCCATGTTTGGGGCCTCTGAGGGACGAATTTCCTCACGCCGCCAGGAACATGTTGTTGGCAAGCTTGCCGTAATTGGACAGAAAGAAGGCAACGGGAAATAAGGCATCCTCAGATGCCTTCACCTGCAATCCAACTGACCTGGAAGGATGGTGGAGTCACTGACCCAAAGAAGGCAAGAAAGAGGGGTTCCCCGATTAACTCCCGCAGCCGGGAAGCTGAAAGGAAATCAACCAGTGTGACCTAGAGGAGAAAAAGACCAGGGGCCCGGGGTGACACTCACCCTCAGATCATCACAAGATTCCGTGGATCCTCTTCGATTTGGCAGCGGCTTCTCTGGAGGTTTCACGGAAAATATCCGGAGGAGAGCCTTCCTCTGCGGGTCTTGCTGCCTGCAGAACAGAAAAAGGTCATTCCGTGCCCCCTGGTTCTCCCCGGGAGACAGGGAGAACCCTGCCTGGGGCCCAGGCCCATTCCGTGTTGCGTGACACAGAAATGGACATCTGGTGCCCTTTCCGCCTCTGCACCTTCCCTCACCTGCCAACCTTCCCATCCTCCTGGTGGCCCTCTAGGCTTCCCAACTAAGGACTGTGATTTGGACTCCATTGCTTTTCCCCCTGTCATGGGGAACCTGCACGAAGCGCCCCCGCCTCTCCCCGTCCCCGAATCAACCAGAGCCAGAGGGGCTCCTGGGTGTGGAAGAACGGAGGACAAGGAGCTGCGCTCTATTTCCTGCAGCGTTCCTTCCCTGGCCCGGAGACGGAAAGGCACACGGTGTGCAGGTGCAGAGACACCATGTCCTTAGGAGGCAGTACTCTAAGAGTGGTGAAAACCCCTCCCACCGCTCACCTTGGTCTCTCTTCCTTCTCTCCTTTATCCTTGTTCAAGGGCCCCGGGTTCGCCTCCACCGGGGGCTTCCACGGTTTCAGGTTTTCCTTCCCTTCCCTCTTCCCGAAGGTCTGTGGAACCAGGGCTGCCTTCCAGCACTTCATGGGGCACCTGGTACTTCTGGCCGTGTGGCCAAAGGCCCCGCAGTCTTTGCACTTGAGCTGTGGGTGGAAAGGAAGTGATGTCAGTGAGTGAGCTGAAGCCACAGGCAGCCATCCGATGTCAACATTGAGAGGGATTATGAATTCAGAGCTGAATAAGGATTCCAAAGAGGGGACCCCGGCATGGGGGCCGTTAAGTGCTGGGAGAGTTCGGATACGATGTTCCCTCCCAAAGCCCATGTGACGGAGGACCTCTAAAAGGAAGGACTCAAGGTACCAAGGGGCACGATCGTGACCCCGATGTCAACGACACAGCCAAAGGTGGCTACACAGGATTCTAAGTAGAAAGGGAGGTTGCCCCCAAGAGTCTCTCAAGGGATTTATGGGGCCGGGGAGGAGGTCCCAAGCCACGCCCACCTCGGATGGGAAAAGCAACCTGGGTGGTGGTGACAGAAACCTTTGGAATCCAACCCAGTCTCTGAGGACCCTGTGACACCGCCTCCCCCCGCCCCAACACCCACCCCTCCCCCATTCCCAAGAGATACAGGGCTAGACTTACCCTGGGATCTTCTTCATCGGGCGGGGGAGCCCTTGGCGCAACTGGGGCCCTCCGCTGCTTCTGGAGGGTCTGGGCTCTCCCGAGTCTGTTGGCGCCAGTTTTGGGGTCACGACGGGCCAACATCTTCGTCTCCTGGGGGTTCTATGACCGCCTTTTTCGGGGGTTGAATGTTGGGTCACCTGAAACACACACAAACACACCCATATTGATGGTGAAGCACACTGGATATTCACACACACCCACAGGAAACCTCCAGCTAACTCCTTGCCGCTGTGGTCGTGAGGAGACTTCACCACCGGTCGGTCAAGTCTGTGGCTCACACTGTGCTGTGTACACCCTCAGATATTGTGTGTTCCTCTGCCATGATTACCAAGTCCGAGTGTAAACCTCGCCTGCCACAGGGCCCATGGCCTAGGGTTGGGGAGCTGAGCTTTCTGCCCCAAACAAACCACTGATTCTGAAGACTGGACTGAGGTGTATCACGATTCACGCCGGTAGAAGACACGATGATTCTATCTCCCTTGACGGCCAGAATGATGGAAGCCGCAGGGCATGGCGTGTGGCACCCTTTGGCAGGTCTGTTTGAAATCAGGGATAAGGGAGGCTTCCTGTCACAACTTGAATCCCTACCCTTGCCATTTCTAATTAGGCAACTTCCAAACACAAATTCATAGGGAGAAGTTTTCTTCCTCTCTATCGCACTAGCAGGTGATGGTCTTTCCTGTTCTATCGTTTTGGCTTTAGCTCCAGCCCCTCTTTATTTATTTTGCTGATATTTTACGCATGCCACACGAACCCGTCCAAACAAACGGTGAACAGGGGCCATAGCGTATCGATTTCTTACACGGCTGAAGGGCAAACCACCCTTTTTTCCAAACTTCTTTTCCCATTTCCCCACCAATTCAGCACGCTGGATTACATTTCCTTTCGCATTTCCATCTTGGTCTTATCCCACACGTGGAGACGGGAATGATTTCTCGTTTTCTGTTCCAAGAATTACCAGTAAGCAGAATACATCCTACCCCATCAGCAAGCCCCAGTGTGATCGATTTCTTTCACTCTCCTTCGTCTCTTCCCCCCCAAACCCCGCCCCACCCCTCAGGGACTACGTGAAACAAACAGTTGTTCAGTGAAACTAACCTGAAGTTACAGGTCAGCTTTCTTTCCTCGGCTGGCGCTCAGACGGGCAGGTGCTGGAGCAGCCCCGCTGGAAGCGATGCAGCATCCAGGAAGACCGAGGAAGGGGCGGAGAGGGACCTCTGCTTTCCAGGCTGCCTTTTATACCGCCTCTGGTCTCCGGACGTGGAGCGCACCCTAACCTGATCCATTACAGGTACCTTAATTGCAATTAACTTAATCCAATCACATGACCTGGAGACGTCTGTCTGCACAGCCCACTCTAAGATCATGTTCACCTTTGGCCGACATTCTAAAACCTACGAGTACAGCTGTAAGCTTTGAAGGATAGTTGTTCCCCGTCAGACGTGTGACACTGGTTCGTCTACCCTTGTCTCGTTTTCCGTCTTGACTGCCTTTTCTTTGTTTGTTTGTTTGTTTGTTTGTGTTAAAAAAAAAAATGTGGTAAAATAGACGCCTTTTAATTGGGCCGTGTCTACTACATCTCGACGTAGGACTCAGTGTCATCAAGGAGATTCTCCTGGACACGCCGTCACGGCCATGATCCATCTTCAGAGCTTCTCTTTCTTCCCCACGGTAAGTCTGTCAGCAGAGAACACTGACCACACCCTCATGTGTTTTCTCCTCCAGGAGGCGCTTGGAAACCACCGTGAGTTGGACTGCACTGGGAAACACAGATGAACTAAGTCAAGACCGCTTTGTCCTTCAGCGCCTGGCTCCCTTTTCAACTCGTCTTGCGACTCCAGGCATTATGCCTGAAAAGTCTCCGGGACGCCTGTGAGGCTCTACTTCCCTGGGTCCCATTGCCATTTCTCTGGATTTGCGAGGATCCACCGGACCTTCTTTGGAACTCCCACGTCGGTGAACTTTGGTGCCACGTCCCCTAATTCTGTCCTTGGTCATCTGCACCTGCACGGGTTAGGCTCCATGTTCCATGGACGGGAAGAGACAGGCAGGAGTCGGAATGCTTAACCGACACACTGGGGCATTTTCTCCTGTAGCCCAAGTGACCCCATGGTCTGGTTGAGCTTTGGAACCGGTCGCGTCCCCCTCGACACTGCACCCGACTCCCAGTTTCTCAATCTTGTTGGCCCCCCGGCGACCTCCGGTTCGATGAATTGCACCTGCTGAAACTCGAGTCCCCTTTGACTTGCGCTTCGTTAATTATTCGTGATTCAGGTTGGAACCCCAGCTTACGACCCCCTGTAGGCCGTTCTCTGAGCTTTCCGGTCACATCGTTTCCTTTCACGCTCTTTGGTTCATCGTGGTCCTGCTCGTTCTGCTGTCAGAGGAGCAGAGAGTTGATCTTCTTGATTCTGGATACTGATACTTTCTAGGTGATCTGGATAAGCAAGATGACGACCCTCAAGAGCGGCGGAAAGGGAGCAGCCATTTGGTGGGCCGCAGGGAATCCCGCTCAGTTCCCAGGGCTCCTAGATGTGGAATCCTGGTCAGAGTTGTTCCCAGGCCAGAGAATGGAGATAGCCTGTGCATGATGGGATAGCCCTGCCTAGATCGTTCAGTGAGTCTCTAGCTCAGCTACTCTTAGGATCGCGGGGAGGACCGTGGAAAGGCCCGGTGTCAGACATCCGGAAAGAAGACGGGATGAATGTCTTACCTCTGAAGTACATCCCGAATCTGGGAGTTAACTTCAGCTTTGCTGGGGTCTATTTGGCGAATGAAAGTGTGCCTGGTGCATACGCACATCCGGCAGCCACTTCATGGGGGCCGTCGCAATTGGAACCACGCACCTGGTGTCGGCGTTTGAGCCAAATGGGGACCCGTGGTGCAAGCAACCCTCCCCACGTGTTAGCGTGCGTGAGATTCAGCTGGCGGCATTTTACTAGGTGCGTGTTGGTAGAGTGGGGTTGAGGTTTGCTTGCTCCTGTGGATGTAGAAGATGTCAAAGGTCCTGCCCAGCCCTGCGGTCCCCTCAGTCAACTGTGTTTCGGAGACATAACGATTTGGATAGCTAACAAGTCAAGAAAGTTTCAAGCCCTTGGAAGATCAGTTAAACACAAACACGGAATGAGAGTCAAAAGACAATATGTCATCTTTTTGAGAATTTTACTCACTTCAAGCACATTAAACACACACATTGACAAAGGCATGCCAGAGCCCAGTTTTCGAGGCCGAGGAAGGACCCCGAGAGCGCGCAGCGCAGCAGGCTTCCCAGCGTCCCAAACACTGCTCTCGGGGCGGGGCGCAGCGGAAGGGCTGCACCTCTCAGGGTTCCCGAACTTTTCCCTTATTCAGTCATCTAGAGAGCAAAAACACAGTCATTCCCCAGTTTCCTATTGACGTCCCAGCAGATGTCTGACTCCTGCGCGTCGCCCAGTTTCTCAGGCAACCAATCACTGGCACGGAAGCTTTTCCTGGCGCGTTTCCGGAGAGCCATGCGAACTACACTGTCCCTCACGAGAATTCAATGAGGCAGAGTCCCTGCATCGGCTCCCTGCCTGGCCTGGGCTCCCACCTCCGCAGAAGCGCCACAGCCAGGGAGCTTCGGAGTCACCGCAGAGAGTCTGCTCGCTGCTCTGCGCTCCTCAGTCCCACAGTCCCCTCCAAGTCACGGGAGCGGGAGGCCAAGGAGCCCCTGCCACCTGCCGTCTCACTCCAGGTCAGAATCGCTGTCCTCTGAGGAGGAGGAAACCTGAAGGTCCTCATAGAGGACACTCGCTGGGACACGAACACCGGGACCCTGAGACTTCTCTGAGACATGAGGGCTCTGAGCGAGGAAGGCTCCCGGCTTCTCAGGAGAGTGAAATGAGGGAGCTGTCAGGAGGCTGGAGCTCCACCATCCATTGTCCAGTCTCCGGAAGAGCACTCTGAGAGGCTGGGCCCCGTCATGGCTGGCCGCCGGGTGACGGGACACGGTGCAGGCCTGGGCAGTAGGCAGGCAAGGTCTGCTGTGCGGAGGCTGCCGGTCGATGCTGGGCACCTGGGCGGGTGTCCTCCTGCCCATCTGGGGCGACGTACTCGGTCCAAGTTCGGTTGCGGCCGGCGGAGGTTGGAGAGTGTCCGGGGCCCCGAGCTCACCTCCCTGGATGGCGTCTTCGGGGATCTGGAAGGGACCCAGTCTCGGTATCTTGGGGAAGTTCAGGCAAGCCTGAAGCGGAGCCTGGGCAGGTCTCTTGGCTCCTGGCCTGAAGCTGAGATTGGAGCCTAGGCCCAAGCTGCGTGTGGCGGCTGGTGGGCAGGGCTGTGAGGTCAGCGCGGGACGTCTGTCTTGTGCCTGGGGGCTGATGGCCTGGAGCAGGCCGTGGGTTTGCGAGGCAGCCTGGGGAACTTCTCGGCAGCCACCCTCCGGGCTGCTGTGTGTCGGCTTCACCACGAGGAGAGGCCCCGGGCCCTGGTGCCTGACTGCAGGCTGAGGGATGGGGGCCGCAGCCCCTGTCTGTCGTTCCTTTGGTCCAAGACTAGAGGGGTAGCTCACACTGGCTTTTCTGAAGGGAGACAGTGAAGCCAAGACGGAGCCCCTGTCAGACATTTCGGTAGCTGAGCCATCAGTGAGGACAGGGTCCACGCGTGGCCTCTTACTGGTTGTGTGGAGCGGCATTGGCCTGCTTGCAACCTGAAAGACAGGAAACCACACACGTTACAAGTTCCTCTGCATGGAGCCGACACGAAAATCAGCCACTTCCAAAGACGAGGGGCACGCGCCAGGAAATTCTCGATACAGAATCGACAGGCGGTCCTTGGAAGTAGGGACAGACCCTCCACCTGAGTGCTGATCAGGACAAGACTCATGAAAGATGCGCTCTCGAGCTATGTGTAGCTGATCCGAGCACACCATTGTTCAAAAGAACAATGTCTTGGGCATTAACTGGATCGGAGTGCCTCCGCTCAGCCTTCCCTGAAGTGGAAGGGACTAATGCCCTTCTGAAGGCGGGTTGGTGGCTCAAGGGTTCTCAGGAGGTGTTCTCTGAAAACCTGCATGTTCCTGGGTTTAGCCCTCTCCATGTTTGGGGCCTCTGAGGGACGAATTTCCTCACGCCGCCAGGAACATGTTGTTGGCAAGCTTGCCGTAATTGGACAGAAAGAAGGCAACGGGAAATAAGGCATCCTCAGATGCCTTCACCTGCAATCCAACTGACCTGGAAGGATGGTGGAGTCACTGACCCAAAGAAGGCAAGAAAGAGGGGTTCCCCGATTAACTCCCGCAGCCGGGAAGCTGAAAGGAAATCAACCAGTGTGACCTAGAGGAGAAAAAGACCAGGGGCCCGGGGTGACACTCACCCTCAGATCATCACAAGATTCCGTGGATCCTCTTCGATTTGGCAGCGGCTTCTCTGGAGGTTTCACGGAAAATATCCGGAGGAGAGCCTTCCTCTGCGGGTCTTGCTGCCTGCAGAACAGAAAAAGGTCATTCCGTGCCCCCTGGTTCTCCCCGGGAGACAGGGAGAACCCTGCCTGGGGCCCAGGCCCATTCCGTGTTGCGTGACACAGAAATGGACATCTGGTGCCCTTTCCGCCTCTGCACCTTCCCTCACCTGCCAACCTTCCCATCCTCCTGGTGGCCCTCTAGGCTTCCCAACTAAGGACTGTGATTTGGACTCCATTGCTTTTCCCCCTGTCATGGGGAACCTTCACGAAGCGCCCCCGCCTCTCCCCGTCCCCGAATCAACCAGAGCCAGAGGGGCTCCTGGGTGTGGAAGAACGGAGGACAAGGAGCTGCGCTCTATTTCCTGCAGCGTTCCTTCCCTGGCCCGGAGACGGAAAGGCACACGGTGTGCAGGTGCAGAGACACCATGTCCTTAGGAGGCAGTACTCTAAGAGTGGTGAAAACCCCTCCCACCGCTCACCTTGGTCTCTCTTCCTTCTCTCCTTTATCCTTGTTCAAGGGCCCCGGGTTCGCCTCCACCGGGGGCTTCCACGGTTTCAGGTTTTCCTTCCCTTCCCTCTTCCCGAAGGTCTGTGGAACCAGGGCTGCCTTCCAGCACTTCATGGGGCACCTGGTACTTCTGGCCGTGTGGCCAAAGGCCCCGCAGTCTTTGCACTTGAGCTGTGGGTGGAAAGGAAGTGATGTCAGTGAGTGAGCTGAAGCCACAGGCAGCCATCCGATGTCAACATTGAGAGGGATTATGAATTCAGAGCTGAATAAGGATTCCAAAGAGGGGACCCCGGCATGGGGGCCGTTAAGTGCTGGGAGAGTTCGGATACGATGTTCCCTCCCAAAGCCCATGTGACGGAGGACCTCTAAAAGGAAGGACTCAAGGTACCAAGGGGCACGATCGTGACCCCGATGTCAACGACACAGCCAAAGGTGGCTACACAGGATTCTAAGTAGAAAGGGAGGTTGCCCCCAAGAGTCTCTCAAGGGATTTATGGGGCCGGGGAGGAGGTCCCAAGCCACGCCCACCTCGGATGGGAAAAGCAACCTGGGTGGTGGTGACAGAAACCTTTGGAATCCAACCCAGTCTCTGAGGACCCTGTGACACCGCCTCCCCCCGCCCCAACACCCACCCCTCCCCCATTCCCAAGAGATACAGGGCTAGACTTACCCTGGGATCTTCTTCATCGGGCGGGGGAGCCCTTGGCGCAACTGGGGCCCTCCGCTGCTTCTGGAGGGTCTGGGCTCTCCCGAGTCTGTTGGCGCCAGTTTTGGGGTCACGACGGGCCAACATCTTCGTCTCCTGGGGGTTCTATGACCGCCTTTTTCGGGGGTTGAATGTTGGGTCACCTGAAACACACACAAACACACCCATATTGATGGTGAAGCACACTGGATATTCACACACACCCACAGGAAACCTCCAGCTAACTCCTTGCCGCTGTGGTCGTGAGGAGACTTCACCACCGGTCGGTCAAGTCTGTGGCTCACACTGTGCTGTGTACACCCTCAGATATTGTGTGTTCCTCTGCCATGATTACCAAGTCCGAGTGTAAACCTCGCCTGCCACAGGGCCCATGGCCTAGGGTTGGGGAGCTGAGCTTTCTGCCCCAAACAAACCACTGATTCTGAAGACTGGACTGAGGTGTATCACGATTCACGCCGGTAGAAGACACGATGATTCTATCTCCCTTGACGGCCAGAATGATGGAAGCCGCAGGGCATGGCGTGTGGCACCCTTTGGCAGGTCTGTTTGAAATCAGGGATAAGGGAGGCTTCCTGTCACAACTTGAATCCCTACCCTTGCCATTTCTAATTAGGCAACTTCCAAACACAAATTCATAGGGAGAAGTTTTCTTCCTCTCTATCGCACTAGCAGGTGATGGTCTTTCCTGTTCTATCGTTTTGGCTTTAGCTCCAGCCCCTCTTTATTTATTTTGCTGATATTTTACGCATGCCACACGAACCCGTCCAAACAAACGGTGAACAGGGGCCATAGCGTATCGATTTCTTACACGGCTGAAGGGCAAACCACCCTTTTTTCCAAACTTCTTTTCCCATTTCCCCACCAATTCAGCACGCTGGATTACATTTCCTTTCGCATTTCCATCTTGGTCTTATCCCACACGTGGAGACGGGAATGATTTCTCGTTTTCTGTTCCAAGAATTACCAGTAAGCAGAATACATCCTACCCCATCAGCAAGCCCCAGTGTGATCGATTTCTTTCACTCTCCTTCGTCTCTTCCCCCCCAAACCCCGCCCCACCCCTCAGGGACTACGTGAAACAAACAGTTGTTCAGTGAAACTAACCTGAAGTTACAGGTCAGCTTTCTTTCCTCGGCTGGCGCTCAGACGGGCAGGTGCTGGAGCAGCCCCGCTGGAAGCGATGCAGCATCCAGGAAGACCGAGGAAGGGGCGGAGAGGGACCTCTGCTTTCCAGGCTGCCTTTTATACCGCCTCTGGTCTCCGGACGTGGAGCGCACCCTAACCTGATCCATTACAGGTACCTTAATTGCAATTAACTTAATCCAATCACATGACCTGGAGACGTCTGTCTGCACAGCCCACTCTAAGATCATGTTCACCTTTGGCCGACATTCTAAAACCTACGAGTACAGCTGTAAGCTTTGAAGGATAGTTGTTCCCCGTCAGACGTGTGACACTGGTTCGTCTACCCTTGTCTCGTTTTCCGTCTTGACTGCCTTTTCTTTGTTTGTTTGTTTGTTTGTTTGTGTTAAAAAAAAAAATGTGGTAAAATAGACGCCTTTTAATTGGGCCGTGTCTACTACATCTCGACGTAGGACTCAGTGTCATCAAGGAGATTCTCCTGGACACGCCGTCACGGCCATGATCCATCTTCAGAGCTTCTCTTTCTTCCCCACGGTAAGTCTGTCAGCAGAGAACACTGACCACACCCTCATGTGTTTTCTCCTCCAGGAGGCGCTTGGAAACCACCGTGAGTTGGACTGCACTGGGAAACACAGATGAACTAAGTCAAGACCGCTTTGTCCTTCAGCGCCTGGCTCCCTTTTCAACTCGTCTTGCGACTCCAGGCATTATGCCTGAAAAGTCTCCGGGACGCCTGTGAGGCTCTACTTCCCTGGGTCCCATTGCCATTTCTCTGGATTTGCGAGGATCCACCGGACCTTCTTTGGAACTCCCACGTCGGTGAACTTTGGTGCCACGTCCCCTAATTCTGTCCTTGGTCATCTGCACCTGCACGGGTTAGGCTCCATGTTCCATGGACGGGAAGAGACAGGCAGGAGTCGGAATGCTTAACCGACACACTGGGGCATTTTCTCCTGTAGCCCAAGTGACCCCATGGTCTGGTTGAGCTTTGGAACCGGTCGCGTCCCCCTCGACACTGCACCCGACTCCCAGTTTCTCAATCTTGTTGGCCCCCCGGCGACCTCCGGTTCGATGAATTGCACCTGCTGAAACTCGAGTCCCCTTTGACTTGCGCTTCGTTAATTATTCGTGATTCAGGTTGGAACCCCAGCTTACGACCCCCTGTAGGCCGTTCTCTGAGCTTTCCGGTCACATCGTTTCCTTTCACGCTCTTTGGTTCATCGTGGTCCTGCTCGTTCTGCTGTCAGAGGAGCAGAGAGTTGATCTTCTTGATTCTGGATACTGATACTTTCTAGGTGATCTGGATAAGCAAGATGACGACCCTCAAGAGCGGCGGAAAGGGAGCAGCCATTTGGTGGGCCGCAGGGAATCCCGCTCAGTTCCCAGGGCTCCTAGATGTGGAATCCTGGTCAGAGTTGTTCCCAGGCCAGAGAATGGAGATAGCCTGTGCATGATGGGATAGCCCTGCCTAGATCGTTCAGTGAGTCTCTAGCTCAGCTACTCTTAGGATCGCGGGGAGGACCGTGGAAAGGCCCGGTGTCAGACATCCGGAAAGAAGACGGGATGAATGTCTTACCTCTGAAGTACATCCCGAATCTGGGAGTTAACTTCAGCTTTGCTGGGGTCTATTTGGCGAATGAAAGTGTGCCTGGTGCATACGCACATCCGGCAGCCACTTCATGGGGGCCGTCGCAATTGGAACCACGCACCTGGTGTCGGCGTTTGAGCCAAATGGGGACCCGTGGTGCAAGCAACCCTCCCCACGTGTTAGCGTGCGTGAGATTCAGCTGGCGGCATTTTACTAGGTGCGTGTTGGTAGAGTGGGGTTGAGGTTTGCTTGCTCCTGTGGATGTAGAAGATGTCAAAGGTCCTGCCCAGCCCTGCGGTCCCCTCAGTCAACTGTGTTTCGGAGACATAACGATTTGGATAGCTAACAAGTCAAGAAAGTTTCAAGCCCTTGGAAGATCAGTTAAACACAAACACGGAATGAGAGTCAAAAGACAATATGTCATCTTTTTGAGAATTTTACTCACTTCAAGCACATTAAACACACACATTGACAAAGGCATGCCAGAGCCCAGTTTTCGAGGCCGAGGAAGGACCCCGAGAGCGCGCAGCGCAGCAGGCTTCCCAGCGTCCCAAACACTGCTCTCGGGGCGGGGCGCAGCGGAAGGGCTGCACCTCTCAGGGTTCCCGAACTTTTCCCTTATTCAGTCATCTAGAGAGCAAAAACACAGTCATTCCCCAGTTTCCTATTGACGTCCCAGCAGATGTCTGACTCCTGCGCGTCGCCCAGTTTCTCAGGCAACCAATCACTGGCACGGAAGCTTTTCCTGGCGCGTTTCCGGAGAGCCATGCGAACTACACTGTCCCTCACGAGAATTCAATGAGGCAGAGTCCCTGCATCGGCTCCCTGCCTGGCCTGGGCTCCCACCTCCGCAGAAGCGCCACAGCCAGGGAGCTTCGGAGTCACCGCAGAGAGTCTGCTCGCTGCTCTGCGCTCCTCAGTCCCACAGTCCCCTCCAAGTCACGGGAGCGGGAGGCCAAGGAGCCCCTGCCACCTGCCGTCTCACTCCAGGTCAGAATCGCTGTCCTCTGAGGAGGAGGAAACCTGAAGGTCCTCATAGAGGACACTCGCTGGGACACGAACACCGGGACCCTGAGACTTCTCTGAGACATGAGGGCTCTGAGCGAGGAAGGCTCCCGGCTTCTCAGGAGAGTGAAATGAGGGAGCTGTCAGGAGGCTGGAGCTCCACCATCCATTGTCCAGTCTCCGGAAGAGCACTCTGAGAGGCTGGGCCCCGTCATGGCTGGCCGCCGGGTGACGGGACACGGTGCAGGCCTGGGCAGTAGGCAGGCAAGGTCTGCTGTGCGGAGGCTGCCGGTCGATGCTGGGCACCTGGGCGGGTGTCCTCCTGCCCATCTGGGGCGACGTACTCGGTCCAAGTTCGGTTGCGGCCGGCGGAGGTTGGAGAGTGTCCGGGGCCCCGAGCTCACCTCCCTGGATGGCGTCTTCGGGGATCTGGAAGGGACCCAGTCTCGGTATCTTGGGGAAGTTCAGGCAAGCCTGAAGCGGAGCCTGGGCAGGTCTCTTGGCTCCTGGCCTGAAGCTGAGATTGGAGCCTAGGCCCAAGCTGCGTGTGGCGGCTGGTGGGCAGGGCTGTGAGGTCAGCGCGGGACGTCTGTCTTGTGCCTGGGGGCTGATGGCCTGGAGCAGGCCGTGGGTTTGCGAGGCAGCCTGGGGAACTTCTCGGCAGCCACCCTCCGGGCTGCTGTGTGTCGGCTTCACCACGAGGAGAGGCCCCGGGCCCTGGTGCCTGACTGCAGGCTGAGGGATGGGGGCCGCAGCCCCTGTCTGTCGTTCCTTTGGTCCAAGACTAGAGGGGTAGCTCACACTGGCTTTTCTGAAGGGAGACAGTGAAGCCAAGACGGAGCCCCTGTCAGACATTTCGGTAGCTGAGCCATCAGTGAGGACAGGGTCCACGCGTGGCCTCTTACTGGTTGTGTGGAGCGGCATTGGCCTGCTTGCAACCTGAAAGACAGGAAACCACACACGTTACAAGTTCCTCTGCATGGAGCCGACACGAAAATCAGCCACTTCCAAAGACGAGGGGCACGCGCCAGGAAATTCTCGATACAGAATCGACAGGCGGTCCTTGGAAGTAGGGACAGACCCTCCACCTGAGTGCTGATCAGGACAAGACTCATGAAAGATGCGCTCTCGAGCTATGTGTAGCTGATCCGAGCACACCATTGTTCAAAAGAACAATGTCTTGGGCATTAACTGGATCGGAGTGCCTCCGCTCAGCCTTCCCTGAAGTGGAAGGGACTAATGCCCTTCTGAAGGCGGGTTGGTGGCTCAAGGGTTCTCAGGAGGTGTTCTCTGAAAACCTGCATGTTCCTGGGTTTAGCCCTCTCCATGTTTGGGGCCTCTGAGGGACGAATTTCCTCACGCCGCCAGGAACATGTTGTTGGCAAGCTTGCCGTAATTGGACAGAAAGAAGGCAACGGGAAATAAGGCATCCTCAGATGCCTTCACCTGCAATCCAACTGACCTGGAAGGATGGTGGAGTCACTGACCCAAAGAAGGCAAGAAAGAGGGGTTCCCCGATTAACTCCCGCAGCCGGGAAGCTGAAAGGAAATCAACCAGTGTGACCTAGAGGAGAAAAAGACCAGGGGCCCGGGGTGACACTCACCCTCAGATCATCACAAGATTCCGTGGATCCTCTTCGATTTGGCAGCGGCTTCTCTGGAGGTTTCACGGAAAATATCCGGAGGAGAGCCTTCCTCTGCGGGTCTTGCTGCCTGCAGAACAGAAAAAGGTCATTCCGTGCCCCCTGGTTCTCCCCGGGAGACAGGGAGAACCCTGCCTGGGGCCCAGGCCCATTCCGTGTTGCGTGACACAGAAATGGACATCTGGTGCCCTTTCCGCCTCTGCACCTTCCCTCACCTGCCAACCTTCCCATCCTCCTGGTGGCCCTCTAGGCTTCCCAACTAAGGACTGTGATTTGGACTCCATTGCTTTTCCCCCTGTCATGGGGAACCTGCACGAAGCGCCCCCGCCTCTCCCCGTCCCCGAATCAACCAGAGCCAGAGGGGCTCCTGGGTGTGGAAGAACGGAGGACAAGGAGCTGCGCTCTATTTCCTGCAGCGTTCCTTCCCTGGCCCGGAGACGGAAAGGCACACGGTGTGCAGGTGCAGAGACACCATGTCCTTAGGAGGCAGTACTCTAAGAGTGGTGAAAACCCCTCCCACCGCTCACCTTGGTCTCTCTTCCTTCTCTCCTTTATCCTTGTTCAAGGGCCCCGGGTTCGCCTCCACCGGGGGCTTCCACGGTTTCAGGTTTTCCTTCCCTTCCCTCTTCCCGAAGGTCTGTGGAACCAGGGCTGCCTTCCAGCACTTCATGGGGCACCTGGTACTTCTGGCCGTGTGGCCAAAGGCCCCGCAGTCTTTGCACTTGAGCTGTGGGTGGAAAGGAAGTGATGTCAGTGAGTGAGCTGAAGCCACAGGCAGCCATCCGATGTCAACATTGAGAGGGATTATGAATTCAGAGCTGAATAAGGATTCCAAAGAGGGGACCCCGGCATGGGGGCCGTTAAGTGCTGGGAGAGTTCGGATACGATGTTCCCTCCCAAAGCCCATGTGACGGAGGACCTCTAAAAGGAAGGACTCAAGGTACCAAGGGGCACGATCGTGACCCCGATGTCAACGACACAGCCAAAGGTGGCTACACAGGATTCTAAGTAGAAAGGGAGGTTGCCCCCAAGAGTCTCTCAAGGGATTTATGGGGCCGGGGAGGAGGTCCCAAGCCACGCCCACCTCGGATGGGAAAAGCAACCTGGGTGGTGGTGACAGAAACCTTTGGAATCCAACCCAGTCTCTGAGGACCCTGTGACACCGCCTCCCCCCGCCCCAACACCCACCCCTCCCCCATTCCCAAGAGATACAGGGCTAGACTTACCCTGGGATCTTCTTCATCGGGCGGGGGAGCCCTTGGCGCAACTGGGGCCCTCCGCTGCTTCTGGAGGGTCTGGGCTCTCCCGAGTCTGTTGGCGCCAGTTTTGGGGTCACGACGGGCCAACATCTTCGTCTCCTGGGGGTTCTATGACCGCCTTTTTCGGGGGTTGAATGTTGGGTCACCTGAAACACACACAAACACACCCATATTGATGGTGAAGCACACTGGATATTCACACACACCCACAGGAAACCTCCAGCTAACTCCTTGCCGCTGTGGTCGTGAGGAGACTTCACCACCGGTCGGTCAAGTCTGTGGCTCACACTGTGCTGTGTACACCCTCAGATATTGTGTGATCCTCTGCCATGATTACCAAGTCCGAGTGTAAACCTCGCCTGCCACAGGGCCCATGGCCTAGGGTTGGGGAGCTGAGCTTTCTGCCCCAAACAAACCACTGATTCTGAAGACTGGACTGAGGTGTATCACGATTCACGCCGGTAGAAGACACGATGATTCTATCTCCCTTGACGGCCAGAATGATGGAAGCCGCAGGGCATGGCGTGTGGCACCCTTTGGCAGGTCTGTTTGAAATCAGGGATAAGGGAGGCTTCCTGTCACAACTTGAATCCCTACCCTTGCCATTTCTAATTAGGCAACTTCCAAACACAAATTCATAGGGAGAAGTTTTCTTCCTCTCTATCGCACTAGCAGGTGATGGTCTTTCCTGTTCTATCGTTTTGGCTTTAGCTCCAGCCCCTCTTTATTTATTTTGCTGATATTTTACGCATGCCACACGAACCCGTCCAAACAAACGGTGAACAGGGGCCATAGCGTATCGATTTCTTACACGGCTGAAGGGCAAACCACCCTTTTTTCCAAACTTCTTTTCCCATTTCCCCACCAATTCAGCACGCTGGATTACATTTCCTTTCGCATTTCCATCTTGGTCTTATCCCACACGTGGAGACGGGAATGATTTCTCGTTTTCTGTTCCAAGAATTACCAGTAAGCAGAATACATCCTACCCCATCAGCAAGCCCCAGTGTGATCGATTTCTTTCACTCTCCTTCGTCTCGTCCCCCCCAAACCCCGCCCCACCCCTCAGGGACTACGTGAAACAAACAGTTGTTCAGTGAAACTAACCTGAAGTTACAGGTCAGCTTTCTTTCCTCGGCTGGCGCTCAGACGGGCAGGTGCTGGAGCAGCCCCGCTGGAAGCGATGCAGCATCCAGGAAGACCGAGGAAGGGGCGGAGAGGGACCTCTGCTTTCCAGGCTGCCTTTTATACCGCCTCTGGTCTCCGGACGTGGAGCGCACCCTAACCTGATCCATTACAGGTACCTTAATTGCAATTAACTTAATCCAATCACATGACCTGGAGACGTCTGTCTGCACAGCCCACTCTAAGATCATGTTCACCTTTGGCCGACATTCTAAAACCTACGAGTACAGCTGTAAGCTTTGAAGGATAGTTGTTCCCCGTCAGACGTGTGACACTGGTTCGTCTACCCTTGTCTCGTTTTCCGTCTTGACTGCCTTTTCGTTGTTTGTTTGTTTGTTTGTTTGTGTTAAAAAAAAAATGTGGTAAAATAGACGCCTTTTAATTGGGCCGTGTCTACTACATCTCGACGTAGGACTCAGTGTCATCAAGGAGATTCTCCTGGACACGCCGTCACGGCCATGATCCATCTTCAGAGCTTCTCTTTCTTCCCCACGGTAAGTCTGTCAGCAGAGAACACTGACCACACCCTCATGTGTTTTCTCCTCCAGGAGGCGCTTGGAAACCACCGTGAGTTGGACTGCACTGGGAAACACAGATGAACTAAGTCAAGACCGCTTTGTCCTTCAGCGCCTGGCTCCCTTTTCAACTCGTCTTGCGACTCCAGGCATTATGCCTGAAAAGTCTCCGGGACGCCTGTGAGGCTCTACTTCCCTGGGTCCCATTGCCATTTCTCTGGATTTGCGAGGATCCACCGGACCTTCTTTGGAACTCCCACGTCGGTGAACTTTGGTGCCACGTCCCCTAATTCTGTCCTTGGTCATCTGCACCTGCACGGGTTAGGCTCCATGTTCCATGGACGGGAAGAGACAGGCAGGAGTCGGAATGCTTAACCGACACACTGGGGCATTTTCTCCTGTAGCCCAAGTGACCCCATGGTCTGGTTGAGCTTTGGAACCGGTCGCGTCCCCCTCGACACTGCACCCGACTCCCAGTTTCTCAATCTTGTTGGCCCCCCGGCGACCTCCGGTTCGATGAATTGCACCTGCTGAAACTCGAGTCCCCTTTGACTTGCGCTTCATGAATTATTCGTGATTCAGGTTGGAACCCCAGCTTACGACCCCCTGTAGGCCGTTCTCTGAGCTTTCCGGTCACATCGTTTCCTTTCACGCTCTTTGGTTCATCGTGGTCCTGCTCGTTCTGCTGTCAGAGGAGCAGAGAGTTGATCTTCTTGATTCTGGATACTGATACTTTCTAGGTGATCTGGATAAGCAAGATGACGACCCTCAAGAGCGGCGGAAAGGGAGCAGCCATTTGGTGGGCCGCAGGGAATCCCGCTCAGTTCCCAGGGCTCCTAGATGTGGAATCCTGGTCAGAGTTGTTCCCAGGCCAGAGAATGGAGATAGCCTGTGCATGATGGGATAGCCCTGCCTAGATCGTTCAGTGAGTCTCTAGCTCAGCTACTCTTAGGATCGCGGGGAGGACCGTGGAAAGGCCCGGTGTCAGACATCCGGAAAGAAGACGGGATGAATGTCTTACCTCTGAAGTACATCCCGAATCTGGGAGTTAACTTCAGCTTTGCTGGGGTCTATTTGGCGAATGAAAGTGTGCCTGGTGCATACGCACATCCGGCAGCCACTTCATGGGGGCCGTCGCAATTGGAACCACGCACCTGGTGTCGGCGTTTGAGCCAAATGGGGACCCGTGGTGCAAGCAACCCTCCCCACGTGTTAGCGTGCGTGAGATTCAGCTGGCGGCATTTTACTAGGTGCGTGTTGGTAGAGTGGGGTTGAGGTTTGCTTGCTCCTGTGGATGTAGAAGATGTCAAAGGTCCTGCCCAGCCCTGCGGTCCCCTCAGTCAACTGTGTTTCGGAGACATAACGATTTGGATAGCTAACAAGTCAAGAAAGTTTCAAGCCCTTGGAAGATCAGTTAAACACAAACACGGAATGAGAGTCAAAAGACAATATGTCATCTTTTTGAGAATTTTACTCACTTCAAGCACATTAAACACACACATTGACAAAGGCATGCCAGAGCCCAGTTTTCGAGGCCGAGGAAGGACCCCGAGAGCGCGCAGCGCAGCAGGCTTCCCAGCGTCCCAAACACTGCTCTCGGGGCGGGGCGCAGCGGAAGGGCTGCACCTCTCAGGGTTCCCGAACTTTTCCCTTATTCAGTCATCTAGAGAGCAAAAACACAGTCATTCCCCAGTTTCCTATTGACGTCCCAGCAGATGTCTGACTCCTGCGCGTCGCCCAGTTTCTCAGGCAACCAATCACTGGCACGGAAGCTTTTCCTGGCGCGTTTCCGGAGAGCCATGCGAACTACACTGTCCCTCACGAGAATTCAATGAGGCAGAGTCCCTGCATCGGCTCCCTGCCTGGCCTGGGCTCCCACCTCCGCAGAAGCGCCACAGCCAGGGAGCTTCGGAGTCACCGCAGAGAGTCTGCTCGCTGCTCTGCGCTCCTCAGTCCCACAGTCCCCTCCAAGTCACGGGAGCGGGAGGCCAAGGAGCCCCTGCCACCTGCCGTCTCACTCCAGGTCAGAATCGCTGTCCTCTGAGGAGGAGGAAACCTGAAGGTCCTCATAGAGGACACTCGCTGGGACACGAACACCGGGACCCTGAGACTTCTCTGAGACATGAGGGCTCTGAGCGAGGAAGGCTCCCGGCTTCTCAGGAGAGTGAAATGAGGGAGCTGTCAGGAGGCTGGAGCTCCACCATCCATTGTCCAGTCTCCGGAAGAGCACTCTGAGAGGCTGGGCCCCGTCATGGCTGGCCGCCGGGTGACGGGACACGGTGCAGGCCTGGGCAGTAGGCAGGCAAGGTCTGCTGTGCGGAGGCTGCCGGTCGATGCTGGGCACCTGGGCGGGTGTCCTCCTGCCCATCTGGGGCGACGTACTCGGTCCAAGTTCGGTTGCGGCCGGCGGAGGTTGGAGAGTGTCCGGGGCCCCGAGCTCACCTCCCTGGATGGCGTCTTCGGGGATCTGGAAGGGACCCAGTCTCGGTATCTTGGGGAAGTTCAGGCAAGCCTGAAGCGGAGCCTGGGCAGGTCTCTTGGCTCCTGGCCTGAAGCTGAGATTGGAGCCTAGGCCCAAGCTGCGTGTGGCGGCTGGTGGGCAGGGCTGTGAGGTCAGCGCGGGACGTCTGTCTTGTGCCTGGGGGCTGATGGCCTGGAGCAGGCCGTGGGTTTGCGAGGCAGCCTGGGGAACTTCTCGGCAGCCACCCTCCGGGCTGCTGTGTGTCGGCTTCACCACGAGGAGAGGCCCCGGGCCCTGGTGCCTGACTGCAGGCTGAGGGATGGGGGCCGCAGCCCCTGTCTGTCGTTCCTTTGGTCCAAGACTAGAGGGGTAGCTCACACTGGCTTTTCTGAAGGGAGACAGTGAAGCCAAGACGGAGCCCCTGTCAGACATTTCGGTAGCTGAGCCATCAGTGAGGACAGGGTCCACGCGTGGCCTCTTACTGGTTGTGTGGAGCGGCATTGGCCTGCTTGCAACCTGAAAGACAGGAAACCACACACGTTACAAGTTCCTCTGCATGGAGCCGACACGAAAATCAGCCACTTCCAAAGACGAGGGGCACGCGCCAGGAAATTCTCGATACAGAATCGACAGGCGGTCCTTGGAAGTAGGGACAGACCCTCCACCTGAGTGCTGATCAGGACAAGACTCATGAAAGATGCGCTCTCGAGCTATGTGTAGCTGATCCGAGCACACCATTGTTCAAAAGAACAATGTCTTGGGCATTAACTGGATCGGAGTGCCTCCGCTCAGCCTTCCCTGAAGTGGAAGGGACTAATGCCCTTCTGAAGGCGGGTTGGTGGCTCAAGGGTTCTCAGGAGGTGTTCTCTGAAAACCTGCATGTTCCTGGGTTTAGCCCTCTCCATGTTTGGGGCCTCTGAGGGACGAATTTCCTCACGCCGCCAGGAACATGTTGTTGGCAAGCTTGCCGTAATTGGACAGAAAGAAGGCAACGGGAAATAAGGCATCCTCAGATGCCTTCACCTGCAATCCAACTGACCTGGAAGGATGGTGGAGTCACTGACCCAAAGAAGGCAAGAAAGAGGGGTTCCCCGATTAACTCCCGCAGCCGGGAAGCTGAAAGGAAATCAACCAGTGTGACCTAGAGGAGAAAAAGACCAGGGGCCCGGGGTGACACTCACCCTCAGATCATCACAAGATTCCGTGGATCCTCTTCGATTTGGCAGCGGCTTCTCTGGAGGTTTCACGGAAAATATCCGGAGGAGAGCCTTCCTCTGCGGGTCTTGCTGCCTGCAGAACAGAAAAAGGTCATTCCGTGCCCCCTGGTTCTCCCCGGGAGACAGGGAGAACCCTGCCTGGGGCCCAGGCCCATTCCGTGTTGCGTGACACAGAAATGGACATCTGGTGCCCTTTCCGCCTCTGCACCTTCCCTCACCTGCCAACCTTCCCATCCTCCTGGTGGCCCTCTAGGCTTCCCAACTAAGGACTGTGATTTGGACTCCATTGCTTTTCCCCCTGTCATGGGGAACCTGCACGAAGCGCCCCCGCCTCTCCCCGTCCCCGAATCAACCAGAGCCAGAGGGGCTCCTGGGTGTGGAAGAACGGAGGACAAGGAGCTGCGCTCTATTTCCTGCAGCGTTCCTTCCCTGGCCCGGAGACGGAAAGGCACACGGTGTGCAGGTGCAGAGACACCATGTCCTTAGGAGGCAGTACTCTAAGAGTGGTGAAAACCCCTCCCACCGCTCACCTTGGTCTCTCTTCCTTCTCTCCTTTATCCTTGTTCAAGGGCCCCGGGTTCGCCTCCACCGGGGGCTTCCACGGTTTCAGGTTTTCCTTCCCTTCCCTCTTCCCGAAGGTCTGTGGAACCAGGGCTGCCTTCCAGCACTTCATGGGGCACCTGGTACTTCTGGCCGTGTGGCCAAAGGCCCCGCAGTCTTTGCACTTGAGCTGTGGGTGGAAAGGAAGTGATGTCAGTGAGTGAGCTGAAGCCACAGGCAGCCATCCGATGTCAACATTGAGAGGGATTATGAATTCAGAGCTGAATAAGGATTCCAAAGAGGGGACCCCGGCATGGGGGCCGTTAAGTGCTGGGAGAGTTCGGATACGATGTTCCCTCCCAAAGCCCATGTGACGGAGGACCTCTAAAAGGAAGGACTCAAGGTACCAAGGGGCACGATCGTGACCCCGATGTCAACGACACAGCCAAAGGTGGCTACACAGGATTCTAAGTAGAAAGGGAGGTTGCCCCCAAGAGTCTCTCAAGGGATTTATGGGGCCGGGGAGGAGGTCCCAAGCCACGCCCACCTCGGATGGGAAAAGCAACCTGGGTGGTGGTGACAGAAACCTTTGGAATCCAACCCAGTCTCTGAGGACCCTGTGACACCGCCTCCCCCCGCCCCAACACCCACCCCTCCCCCATTCCCAAGAGATACAGGGCTAGACTTACCCTGGGATCTTCTTCATCGGGCGGGGGAGCCCTTGGCGCAACTGGGGCCCTCCGCTGCTTCTGGAGGGTCTGGGCTCTCCCGAGTCTGTTGGCGCCAGTTTTGGGGTCACGACGGGCCAACATCTTCGTCTCCTGGGGGTTCTATGACCGCCTTTTTCGGGGGTTGAATGTTGGGTCACCTGAAACACACACAAACACACCCATATTGATGGTGAAGCACACTGGATATTCACACACACCCACAGGAAACCTCCAGCTAACTCCTTGCCGCTGTGGTCGTGAGGAGACTTCACCACCGGTCGGTCAAGTCTGTGGCTCACACTGTGCTGTGTACACCCTCAGATATTGTGTGATCCTCTGCCATGATTACCAAGTCCGAGTGTAAACCTCGCCTGCCACAGGGCCCATGGCCTAGGGTTGGGGAGCTGAGCTTTCTGCCCCAAACAAACCACTGATTCTGAAGACTGGACTGAGGTGTATCACGATTCACGCCGGTAGAAGACACGATGATTCTATCTCCCTTGACGGCCAGAATGATGGAAGCCGCAGGGCATGGCGTGTGGCACCCTTTGGCAGGTCTGTTTGAAATCAGGGATAAGGGAGGCTTCCTGTCACAACTTGAATCCCTACCCTTGCCATTTCTAATTAGGCAACTTCCAAACACAAATTCATAGGGAGAAGTTTTCTTCCTCTCTATCGCACTAGCAGGTGATGGTCTTTCCTGTTCTATCGTTTTGGCTTTAGCTCCAGCCCCTCTTTATTTATTTTGCTGATATTTTACGCATGCCACACGAACCCGTCCAAACAAACGGTGAACAGGGGCCATAGCGTATCGATTTCTTACACGGCTGAAGGGCAAACCACCCTTTTTTCCAAACTTCTTTTCCCATTTCCCCACCAATTCAGCACGCTGGATTACATTTCCTTTCGCATTTCCATCTTGGTCTTATCCCACACGTGGAGACGGGAATGATTTCTCGTTTTCTGTTCCAAGAATTACCAGTAAGCAGAATACATCCTACCCCATCAGCAAGCCCCAGTGTGATCGATTTCTTTCACTCTCCTTCGTCTCGTCCCCCCCAAACCCCGCCCCACCCCTCAGGGACTACGTGAAACAAACAGTTGTTCAGTGAAACTAACCTGAAGTTACAGGTCAGCTTTCTTTCCTCGGCTGGCGCTCAGACGGGCAGGTGCTGGAGCAGCCCCGCTGGAAGCGATGCAGCATCCAGGAAGACCGAGGAAGGGGCGGAGAGGGACCTCTGCTTTCCAGGCTGCCTTTTATACCGCCTCTGGTCTCCGGACGTGGAGCGCACCCTAACCTGATCCATTACAGGTACCTTAATTGCAATTAACTTAATCCAATCACATGACCTGGAGACGTCTGTCTGCACAGCCCACTCTAAGATCATGTTCACCTTTGGCCGACATTCTAAAACCTACGAGTACAGCTGTAAGCTTTGAAGGATAGTTGTTCCCCGTCAGACGTGTGACACTGGTTCGTCTACCCTTGTCTCGTTTTCCGTCTTGACTGCCTTTTCTTTGTTTGTTTGTTTGTTTGTTTGTTTGTGTTAAAAAAAAAATGTGGTAAAATAGACGCCTTTTAATTGGGCCGTGTCTACTACATCTCGACGTAGGCCTCAGTGTCATCAAGGAGATTCTCCTGGACACGCCGTCACGGCCATGATCCATCTTCAGAGCTTCTCTTTCTTCCCCACGGTAAGTCTGTCAGCAGAGAACACTGACCACACCCTCATGTGTTTTCTCCTCCAGGAGGCGCTTGGAAACCACCGTGAGTTGGACTGCACTGGGAAACACAGATGAACTAAGTCAAGACCGCTTTGTCCTTCAGCGCCTGGCTCCCTTTTCAACTCGTCTTGCGACTCCAGGCATTATGCCTGAAAAGTCTCCGGGACGCCTGTGAGGCTCTACTTCCCTGGGTCCCATTGCCATTTCTCTGGATTTGCGAGGATCCACCGGACCTTCTTTGGAACTCCCACGTCGGTGAACTTTGGTGCCACGTCCCCTAATTCTGTCCTTGGTCATCTGCACCTGCACGGGTTAGGCTCCATGTTCCATGGACGGGAAGAGACAGGCAGGAGTCGGAATGCTTAACCGACACACTGGGGCATTTTCTCCTGTAGCCCAAGTGACCCCATGGTCTGGTTGAGCTTTGGAACCGGTCGCGTCCCCCTCGACACTGCACCCGACTCCCAGTTTCTCAATCTTGTTGGCCCCCTGGCGACCTCCGGTTCGATGAATTGCACCTGCTGAAACTCGAGTCCCCTTTGACTTGCGCTTCGTTAATTATTCGTGATTCAGGTTGGAACCCCAGCTTACGACCCCCTGTAGGCCGTTCTCTGAGCTTTCCGGTCACATCGTTTCCTTTCACGCTCTTTGGTTCATCGTGGTCCTGCTCGTTCTGCTGTCAGAGGAGCAGAGAGTTGATCTTCTTGATTCTGGATACTGATACTTTCTAGGTGATCTGGATAAGCAAGATGACGACCCTCAAGAGCGGCGGAAAGGGAGCAGCCATTTGGTGGGCCGCAGGGAATCCCCCTCAGTTCCCAGGGCTCCTAGATGTGGAATCCTGGTCAGAGTTGTTCCCAGGCCAGAGAATGGAGATAGCCTGTGCATGATGGGATAGCCCTGCCTAGATCGTTCAGTGAGTCTCTAGCTCAGCTACTCTTAGGATCGCGGGGAGGACCGTGGAAAGGCCCGGTGTCAGACATCCGGAAAGAAGACGGGATGAATGTCTTACCTCTGAAGTACATCCCGAATCTGGGAGTTAACTTCAGCTTTGCTGGGGTCTATTTGGCGAATGAAAGTGTGCCTGGTGCATACGCACATCCGGCAGCCACTTCATGGGGGCCGTCGCAATTGGAACCACGCACCTGGTGTCGGCGTTTGAGCCAAATGGGGACCCGTGGTGCAAGCAACCCTCCCCACGTGTTAGCGTGCGTGAGATTCAGCTGGCGGCATTTTACTAGGTGCGTGTTGGTAGAGTGGGGTTGAGGTTTGCTTGCTCCTGTGGATGTAGAAGATGTCAAAGGTCCTGCCCAGCCCTGCGGTCCCCTCAGTCAACTGTGTTTCGGAGACATAACGATTTGGATAGCTAACAAGTCAAGAAAGTTTCAAGCCCTTGGAAGATCAGTTAAACACAAACACGGAATGAGAGTCAAAAGACAATATGTCATCTTTTTGAGAATTTTACTCACTTCAAGCACATTAAACACACACATTGACAAAGGCATGCCAGAGCCCAGTTTTCGAGGCCGAGGAAGGACCCCGAGAGCGCGCAGCGCAGCAGGCTTCCCAGCGTCCCAAACACTGCTCTCGGGGCGGGGCGCAGCGGAAGGGCTGCACCTCTCAGGGTTCCCGAACTTTTCCCTTATTCAGTCATCTAGAGAGCAAAAACACAGTCATTCCCCAGTTTCCTATTGACGTCCCAGCAGATGTCTGACTCCTGCGCGTCGCCCAGTTTCTCAGGCAACCAATCACTGGCACGGAAGCTTTTCCTGGCGCGTTTCCGGAGAGCCATGCGAACTACACTGTCCCTCACGAGAATTCAATGAGGCAGAGTCCCTGCATCGGCTCCCTGCCTGGCCTGGGCTCCCACCTCCGCAGAAGCGCCACAGCCAGGGAGCTTCGGAGTCACCGCAGAGAGTCTGCTCGCTGCTCTGCGCTCCTCAGTCCCACAGTCCCCTCCAAGTCACGGGAGCGGGAGGCCAAGGAGCCCCTGCCACCTGCCGTCTCACTCCAGGTCAGAATCGCTGTCCTCTGAGGAGGAGGAAACCTGAAGGTCCTCATAGAGGACACTCGCTGGGACACGAACACCGGGACCCTGAGACTTCTCTGAGACATGAGGGCTCTGAGCGAGGAAGGCTCCCGGCTTCTCAGGAGAGTGAAATGAGGGAGCTGTCAGGAGGCTGGAGCTCCACCATCCATTGTCCAGTCTCCGGAAGAGCACTCTGAGAGGCTGGGCCCCGTCATGGCTGGCCGCCGGGTGACGGGACACGGTGCAGGCCTGGGCAGTAGGCAGGCAAGGTCTGCTGTGCGGAGGCTGCCGGTCGATGCTGGGCACCTGGGCGGGTGTCCTCCTGCCCATCTGGGGCGACGTACTCGGTCCAAGTTCGGTTGCGGCCGGCGGAGGTTGGAGAGTGTCCGGGGCCCCGAGCTCACCTCCCTGGATGGCGTCTTCGGGGATCTGGAAGGGACCCAGTCTCGGTATCTTGGGGAAGTTCAGGCAAGCCTGAAGCGGAGCCTGGGCAGGTCTCTTGGCTCCTGGCCTGAAGCTGAGATTGGAGCCTAGGCCCAAGCTGCGTGTGGCGGCTGGTGGGCAGGGCTGTGAGGTCAGCGCGGGACGTCTGTCTTGTGCCTGGGGGCTGATGGCCTGGAGCAGGCCGTGGGTTTGCGAGGCAGCCTGGGGAACTTCTCGGCAGCCACCCTCCGGGCTGCTGTGTGTCGGCTTCACCACGAGGAGAGGCCCCGGGCCCTGGTGCCTGACTGCAGGCTGAGGGATGGGGGCCGCAGCCCCTGTCTGTCGTTCCTTTGGTCCAAGACTAGAGGGGTAGCTCACACTGGCTTTTCTGAAGGGAGACAGTGAAGCCAAGACGGAGCCCCTGTCAGACATTTCGGTAGCTGAGCCATCAGTGAGGACAGGGTCCACGCGTGGCCTCTTACTGGTTGTGTGGAGCGGCATTGGCCTGCTTGCAACCTGAAAGACAGGAAACCACACACGTTACAAGTTCCTCTGCATGGAGCCGACACGAAAATCAGCCACTTCCAAAGACGAGGGGCACGCGCCAGGAAATTCTCGATACAGAATCGACAGGCGGTCCTTGGAAGTAGGGACAGACCCTCCACCTGAGTGCTGATCAGGACAAGACTCATGAAAGATGCGCTCTCGAGCTATGTGTAGCTGATCCGAGCACACCATTGTTCAAAAGAACAATGTCTTGGGCATTAACTGGATCGGAGTGCCTCCGCTCAGCCTTCCCTGAAGTGGAAGGGACTAATGCCCTTCTGAAGGCGGGTTGGTGGCTCAAGGGTTCTCAGGAGGTGTTCTCTGAAAACCTGCATGTTCCTGGGTTTAGCCCTCTCCATGTTTGGGGCCTCTGAGGGACGAATTTCCTCACGCCGCCAGGAACATGTTGTTGGCAAGCTTGCCGTAATTGGACAGAAAGAAGGCAACGGGAAATAAGGCATCCTCAGATGCCTTCACCTGCAATCCAACTGACCTGGAAGGATGGTGGAGTCACTGACCCAAAGAAGGCAAGAAAGAGGGGTTCCCCGATTAACTCCCGCAGCCGGGAAGCTGAAAGGAAATCAACCAGTGTGACCTAGAGGAGAAAAAGACCAGGGGCCCGGGGTGACACTCACCCTCAGATCATCACAAGATTCCGTGGATCCTCTTCGATTTGGCAGCGGCTTCTCTGGAGGTTTCACGGAAAATATCCGGAGGAGAGCCTTCCTCTGCGGGTCTTGCTGCCTGCAGAACAGAAAAAGGTCATTCCGTGCCCCCTGGTTCTCCCCGGGAGACAGGGAGAACCCTGCCTGGGGCCCAGGCCCATTCCGTGTTGCGTGACACAGAAATGGACATCTGGTGCCCTTTCCGCCTCTGCACCTTCCCTCACCTGCCAACCTTCCCATCCTCCTGGTGGCCCTCTAGGCTTCCCAACTAAGGACTGTGATTTGGACTCCATTGCTTTTCCCCCTGTCATGGGGAACCTGCACGAAGCGCCCCCGCCTCTCCCCGTCCCCGAATCAACCAGAGCCAGAGGGGCTCCTGGGTGTGGAAGAACGGAGGACAAGGAGCTGCGCTCTATTTCCTGCAGCGTTCCTTCCCTGGCCCGGAGACGGAAAGGCACACGGTGTGCAGGTGCAGAGACACCATGTCCTTAGGAGGCAGTACTCTAAGAGTGGTGAAAACCCCTCCCACCGCTCACCTTGGTCTCTCTTCCTTCTCTCCTTTATCCTTGTTCAAGGGCCCCGGGTTCGCCTCCACCGGGGGCTTCCACGGTTTCAGGTTTTCCTTCCCTTCCCTCTTCCCGAAGGTCTGTGGAACCAGGGCTGCCTTCCAGCACTTCATGGGGCACCTGGTACTTCTGGCCGTGTGGCCAAAGGCCCCGCAGTCTTTGCACTTGAGCTGTGGGTGGAAAGGAAGTGATGTCAGTGAGTGAGCTGAAGCCACAGGCAGCCATCCGATGTCAACATTGAGAGGGATTATGAATTCAGAGCTGAATAAGGATTCCAAAGAGGGGACCCCGGCATGGGGGCCGTTAAGTGCTGGGAGAGTTCGGATACGATGTTCCCTCCCAAAGCCCATGTGACGGAGGACCTCTAAAAGGAAGGACTCAAGGTACCAAGGGGCACGATCGTGACCCCGATGTCAACGACACAGCCAAAGGTGGCTACACAGGATTCTAAGTAGAAAGGGAGGTTGCCCCCAAGAGTCTCTCAAGGGATTTATGGGGCCGGGGAGGAGGTCCCAAGCCACGCCCACCTCGGATGGGAAAAGCAACCTGGGTGGTGGTGACAGAAACCTTTGGAATCCAACCCAGTCTCTGAGGACCCTGTGACACCGCCTCCCCCCGCCCCAACACCCACCCCTCCCCCATTCCCAAGAGATACAGGGCTAGACTTACCCTGGGATCTTCTTCATCGGGCGGGGGAGCCCTTGGCGCAACTGGGGCCCTCCGCTGCTTCTGGAGGGTCTGGGCTCTCCCGAGTCTGTTGGCGCCAGTTTTGGGGTCACGACGGGCCAACATCTTCGTCTCCTGGGGGTTCTATGACCGCCTTTTTCGGGGGTTGAATGTTGGGTCACCTGAAACACACACAAACACACCCATATTGATGGTGAAGCACACTGGATATTCACACACACCCACAGGAAACCTCCAGCTAACTCCTTGCCGCTGTGGTCGTGAGGAGACTTCACCACCGGTCGGTCAAGTCTGTGGCTCACACTGTGCTGTGTACACCCTCAGATATTGTGTGTTCCTCTGCCATGATTACCAAGTCCGAGTGTAAACCTCGCCTGCCACAGGGCCCATGGCCTAGGGTTGGGGAGCTGAGCTTTCTGCCCCAAACAAACCACTGATTCTGAAGACTGGACTGAGGTGTATCACGATTCACGCCGGTAGAAGACACGATGATTCTATCTCCCTTGACGGCCAGAATGATGGAAGCCGCAGGGCATGGCGTGTGGCACCCTTTGGCAGGTCTGTTTGAAATCAGGGATAAGGGAGGCTTCCTGTCACAACTTGAATCCCTACCCTTGCCATTTCTAATTAGGCAACTTCCAAACACAAATTCATAGGGAGAAGTTTTCTTCCTCTCTATCGCACTAGCAGGTGATGGTCTTTCCTGTTCTATCGTTTTGGCTTTAGCTCCAGCCCCTCTTTATTTATTTTGCTGATATTTTACGCATGCCACACGAACCCGTCCAAACAAACGGTGAACAGGGGCCATAGCGTATCGATTTCTTACACGGCTGAAGGGCAAACCACCCTTTTTTCCAAACTTCTTTTCCCATTTCCCCACCAATTCAGCACGCTGGATTACATTTCCTTTCGCATTTCCATCTTGGTCTTATCCCACACGTGGAGACGGGAATGATTTCTCGTTTTCTGTTCCAAGAATTACCAGTAAGCAGAATACATCCTACCCCATCAGCAAGCCCCAGTGTGATCGATTTCTTTCACTCTCCTTCGTCTCGTCCCCCCCAAACCCCGCCCCACCCCTCAGGGACTACGTGAAACAAACAGTTGTTCAGTGAAACTAACCTGAAGTTACAGGTCAGCTTTCTTTCCTCGGCTGGCGCTCAGACGGGCAGGTGCTGGAGCAGCCCCGCTGGAAGCGATGCAGCATCCAGGAAGACCGAGGAAGGGGCGGAGAGGGACCTCTGCTTTCCAGGCTGCCTTTTATACCGCCTCTGGTCTCCGGACGTGGAGCGCACCCTAACCTGATCCATTACAGGTACCTTAATTGCAATTAACTTAATCCAATCACATGACCTGGAGACGTCTGTCTGCACAGCCCACTCTAAGATCATGTTCACCTTTGGCCGACATTCTAAAACCTACGAGTACAGCTGTAAGCTTTGAAGGATAGTTGTTCCCCGTCAGACGTGTGACACTGGTTCGTCTACCCTTGTCTCGTTTTCCGTCTTGACTGCCTTTTCTTTGTTTGTTTGTTTGTTTGTTTGTTTGTGTTAAAAAAAAAATGTGGTAAAATAGACGCCTTTTAATTGGGCCGTGTCTACTACATCTCGACGTAGGCCTCAGTGTCATCAAGGAGATTCTCCTGGACACGCCGTCACGGCCATGATCCATCTTCAGAGCTTCTCTTTCTTCCCCACGGTAAGTCTGTCAGCAGAGAACACTGACCACACCCTCATGTGTTTTCTCCTCCAGGAGGCGCTTGGAAACCACCGTGAGTTGGACTGCACTGGGAAACACAGATGAACTAAGTCAAGACCGCTTTGTCCTTCAGCGCCTGGCTCCCTTTTCAACTCGTCTTGCGACTCCAGGCATTATGCCTGAAAAGTCTCCGGGACGCCTGTGAGGCTCTACTTCCCTGGGTCCCATTGCCATTTCTCTGGATTTGCGAGGATCCACCGGACCTTCTTTGGAACTCCCACGTCGGTGAACTTTGGTGCCACGTCCCCTAATTCTGTCCTTGGTCATCTGCACCTGCACGGGTTAGGCTCCATGTTCCATGGACGGGAAGAGACAGGCAGGAGTCGGAATGCTTAACCGACACACTGGGGCATTTTCTCCTGTAGCCCAAGTGACCCCATGGTCTGGTTGAGCTTTGGAACCGGTCGCGTCCCCCTCGACACTGCACCCGACTCCCAGTTTCTCAATCTTGTTGGCCCCCCGGCGACCTCCGGTTCGATGAATTGCACCTGCTGAAACTCGAGTCCCCTTTGACTTGCGCTTCGTTAATTATTCGTGATTCAGGTTGGAACCCCAGCTTACGACCCCCTGTAGGCCGTTCTCTGAGCTTTCCGGTCACATCGTTTCCTTTCACGCTCTTTGGTTCATCGTGGTCCTGCTCGTTCTGCTGTCAGAGGAGCAGAGAGTTGATCTTCTTGATTCTGGATACTGATACTTTCTAGGTGATCTGGATAAGCAAGATGACGACCCTCAAGAGCGGCGGAAAGGGAGCAGCCATTTGGTGGGCCGCAGGGAATCCCGCTCAGTTCCCAGGGCTCCTAGATGTGGAATCCTGGTCAGAGTTGTTCCCAGGCCAGAGAATGGAGATAGCCTGTGCATGATGGGATAGCCCTGCCTAGATCGTTCAGTGAGTCTCTAGCTCAGCTCCTCTTAGGATCGCGGGGAGGACCGTGGAAAGGCCCGGTGTCAGACATCCGGAAAGAAGACGGGATGAATGTCTTACCTCTGAAGTACATCCCGAATCTGGGAGTTAACTTCAGCTTTGCTGGGGTCTATTTGGCGAATGAAAGTGTGCCTGGTGCATACGCACATCCGGCAGCCACTTCATGGGGGCCGTCGCAATTGGAACCACGCACCTGGTGTCGGCGTTTGAGCCAAATGGGGACCCGTGGTGCAAGCAACCCTCCCCACGTGTTAGCGTGCGTGAGATTCAGCTGGCGGCATTTTACTAGGTGCGTGTTGGTAGAGTGGGGTTGAGGTTTGCTTGCTCCTGTGGATGTAGAAGATGTCAAAGGTCCTGCCCAGCCCTGCGGTCCCCTCAGTCAACTGTGTTTCGGAGACATAACGATTTGGATAGCTAACAAGTCAAGAAAGTTTCAAGCCCTTGGAAGATCAGTTAAACACAAACACGGAATGAGAGTCAAAAGACAATATGTCATCTTTTTGAGAATTTTACTCACTTCAAGCACATTAAACACACACATTGACAAAGGCATGCCAGAGCCCAGTTTTCGAGGCCGAGGAAGGACCCCGAGAGCGCGCAGCGCAGCAGGCTTCCCAGCGTCCCAAACACTGCTCTCGGGGCGGGGCGCAGCGGAAGGGCTGCACCTCTCAGGGTTCCCGAACTTTTCCCTTATTCAGTCATCTAGAGAGCAAAAACACAGTCATTCCCCAGTTTCCTATTGACGTCCCAGCAGATGTCTGACTCCTGCGCGTCGCCCAGTTTCTCAGGCAACCAATCACTGGCACGGAAGCTTTTCCTGGCGCGTTTCCGGAGAGCCATGCGAACTACACTGTCCCTCACGAGAATTCAATGAGGCAGAGTCCCTGCATCGGCTCCCTGCCTGGCCTGGGCTCCCACCTCCGCAGAAGCGCCACAGCCAGGGAGCTTCGGAGTCACCGCAGAGAGTCTGCTCGCTGCTCTGCGCTCCTCAGTCCCACAGTCCCCTCCAAGTCACGGGAGCGGGAGGCCAAGGAGCCCCTGCCACCTGCCGTCTCACTCCAGGTCAGAATCGCTGTCCTCTGAGGAGGAGGAAACCTGAAGGTCCTCATAGAGGACACTCGCTGGGACACGAACACCGGGACCCTGAGACTTCTCTGAGACATGAGGGCTCTGAGCGAGGAAGGCTCCCGGCTTCTCAGGAGAGTGAAATGAGGGAGCTGTCAGGAGGCTGGAGCTCCACCATCCATTGTCCAGTCTCCGGAAGAGCACTCTGAGAGGCTGGGCCCCGTCATGGCTGGCCGCCGGGTGACGGGACACGGTGCAGGCCTGGGCAGTAGGCAGGCAAGGTCTGCTGTGCGGAGGCTGCCGGTCGATGCTGGGCACCTGGGCGGGTGTCCTCCTGCCCATCTGGGGCGACGTACTCGGTCCAAGTTCGGTTGCGGCCGGCGGAGGTTGGAGAGTGTCCGGGGCCCCGAGCTCACCTCCCTGGATGGCGTCTTCGGGGATCTGGAAGGGACCCAGTCTCGGTATCTTGGGGAAGTTCAGGCAAGCCTGAAGCGGAGCCTGGGCAGGTCTCTTGGCTCCTGGCCTGAAGCTGAGATTGGAGCCTAGGCCCAAGCTGCGTGTGGCGGCTGGTGGGCAGGGCTGTGAGGTCAGCGCGGGACGTCTGTCTTGTGCCTGGGGGCTGATGGCCTGGAGCAGGCCGTGGGTTTGCGAGGCAGCCTGGGGAACTTCTCGGCAGCCACCCTCCGGGCTGCTGTGTGTCGGCTTCACCACGAGGAGAGGCCCCGGGCCCTGGTGCCTGACTGCAGGCTGAGGGATGGGGGCCGCAGCCCCTGTCTGTCGTTCCTTTGGTCCAAGACTAGAGGGGTAGCTCACACTGGCTTTTCTGAAGGGAGACAGTGAAGCCAAGACGGAGCCCCTGTCAGACATTTCGGTAGCTGAGCCATCAGTGAGGACAGGGTCCACGCGTGGCCTCTTACTGGTTGTGTGGAGCGGCATTGGCCTGCTTGCAACCTGAAAGACAGGAAACCACACACGTTACAAGTTCCTCTGCATGGAGCCGACACGAAAATCAGCCACTTCCAAAGACGAGGGGCACGCGCCAGGAAATTCTCGATACAGAATCGACAGGCGGTCCTTGGAAGTAGGGACAGACCCTCCACCTGAGTGCTGATCAGGACAAGACTCATGAAAGATGCGCTCTCGAGCTATGTGTAGCTGATCCGAGCACACCATTGTTCAAAAGAACAATGTCTTGGGCATTAACTGGATCGGAGTGCCTCCGCTCAGCCTTCCCTGAAGTGGAAGGGACTAATGCCCTTCTGAAGGCGGGTTGGTGGCTCAAGGGTTCTCAGGAGGTGTTCTCTGAAAACCTGCATGTTCCTGGGTTTAGCCCTCTCCATGTTTGGGGCCTCTGAGGGACGAATTTCCTCACGCCGCCAGGAACATGTTGTTGGCAAGCTTGCCGTAATTGGACAGAAAGAAGGCAACGGGAAATAAGGCATCCTCAGATGCCTTCACCTGCAATCCAACTGACCTGGAAGGATGGTGGAGTCACTGACCCAAAGAAGGCAAGAAAGAGGGGTTCCCCGATTAACTCCCGCAGCCGGGAAGCTGAAAGGAAATCAACCAGTGTGACCTAGAGGAGAAAAAGACCAGGGGCCCGGGGTGACACTCACCCTCAGATCATCACAAGATTCCGTGGATCCTCTTCGATTTGGCAGCGGCTTCTCTGGAGGTTTCACGGAAAATATCCGGAGGAGAGCCTTCCTCTGCGGGTCTTGCTGCCTGCAGAACAGAAAAAGGTCATTCCGTGCCCCCTGGTTCTCCCCGGGAGACAGGGAGAACCCTGCCTGGGGCCCAGGCCCATTCCGTGTTGCGTGACACAGAAATGGACATCTGGTGCCCTTTCCGCCTCTGCACCTTCCCTCACCTGCCAACCTTCCCATCCTCCTGGTGGCCCTCTAGGCTTCCCAACTAAGGACTGTGATTTGGACTCCATTGCTTTTCCCCCTGTCATGGGGAACCTGCACGAAGCGCCCCCGCCTCTCCCCGTCCCCGAATCAACCAGAGCCAGAGGGGCTCCTGGGTGTGGAAGAACGGAGGACAAGGAGCTGCGCTCTATTTCCTGCAGCGTTCCTTCCCTGGCCCGGAGACGGAAAGGCACACGGTGTGCAGGTGCAGAGACACCATGTCCTTAGGAGGCAGTACTCTAAGAGTGGTGAAAACCCCTCCCACCGCTCACCTTGGTCTCTCTTCCTTCTCTCCTTTATCCTTGTTCAAGGGCCCCGGGTTCGCCTCCACCGGGGGCTTCCACGGTTTCAGGTTTTCCTTCCCTTCCCTCTTCCCGAAGGTCTGTGGAACCAGGGCTGCCTTCCAGCACTTCATGGGGCACCTGGTACTTCTGGCCGTGTGGCCAAAGGCCCCGCAGTCTTTGCACTTGAGCTGTGGGTGGAAAGGAAGTGATGTCAGTGAGTGAGCTGAAGCCACAGGCAGCCATCCGATGTCAACATTGAGAGGGATTATGAATTCAGAGCTGAATAAGGATTCCAAAGAGGGGACCCCGGCATGGGGGCCGTTAAGTGCTGGGAGAGTTTGGATACGATGTTCCCTCCCAAAGCCCATGTGACGGAGGACCTCTAAAAGGAAGGACTCAAGGTACCAAGGGGCACGATCGTGACCCCGATGTCAACGACACAGCCAAAGGTGGCTACACAGGATTCTAAGTAGAAAGGGAGGTTGCCCCCAAGAGTCTCTCAAGGGATTTATGGGGCCGGGGAGGAGGTCCCAAGCCACGCCCACCTCGGATGGGAAAAGCAACCTGGGTGGTGGTGACAGAAACCTTTGGAATCCAACCCAGTCTCTGAGGACCCTGTGACACCGCCTCCCCCCGCCCCAACACCCACCCCTCCCCCATTCCCAAGAGATACAGGGCTAGACTTACCCTGGGATCTTCTTCATCGGGCGGGGGAGCCCTTGGCGCAACTGGGGCCCTCCGCTGCTTCTGGAGGGTCTGGGCTCTCCCGAGTCTGTTGGCGCCAGTTTTGGGGTCACGACGGGCCAACATCTTCGTCTCCTGGGGGTTCTATGACCGCCTTTTTCGGGGGTTGAATGTTGGGTCACCTGAAACACACACAAACACACCCATATTGATGGTGAAGCACACTGGATATTCACACACACCCACAGGAAACCTCCAGCTAACTCCTTGCCGCTGTGGTCGTGAGGAGACTTCACCACCGGTCGGTCAAGTCTGTGGCTCACACTGTGCTGTGTACACCCTCAGATATTGTGTGTTCCTCTGCCATGATTACCAAGTCCGAGTGTAAACCTCGCCTGCCACAGGGCCCATGGCCTAGGGTTGGGGAGCTGAGCTTTCTGCCCCAAACAAACCACTGATTCTGAAGACTGGACTGAGGTGTATCACGATTCACGCCGGTAGAAGACACGATGATTCTATCTCCCTTGACGGCCAGAATGATGGAAGCCGCAGGGCATGGCGTGTGGCACCCTTTGGCAGGTCTGTTTGAAATCAGGGATAAGGGAGGCTTCCTGTCACAACTTGAATCCCTACCCTTGCCATTTCTAATTAGGCAACTTCCAAACACAAATTCATAGGGAGAAGTTTTCTTCCTCTCTATCGCACTAGCAGGTGATGGTCTTTCCTGTTCTATCGTTTTGGCTTTAGCTCCAGCCCCTCTTTATTTATTTTTCTGATATTTTACGCATGCCACACGAACCCGTCCAAACAAACGGTGAACAGGGGCCATAGCGTATCGATTTCTTACACGGCTGAAGGGCAAACCACCCTTTTTTCCAAACTTCTTTTCCCATTTCCCCACCAATTCAGCACGCTGGATTACATTTCCTTTCGCATTTCCATCTTGGTCTTATCCCACACGTGGAGACGGGAATGATTTCTCGTTTTCTGTTCCAAGAATTACCAGTAAGCAGAATACATCCTACCCCATCAGCAAGCCCCAGTGTGATCGATTTCTTTCACTCTCCTTCGTCTCTTCCCCCCCAAACCCCGCCCCACCCCTCAGGGACTACGTGAAACAAACAGTTGTTCAGTGAAACTAACCTGAAGTTACAGGTCAGCTTTCTTTCCTCGGCTGGCGCTCAGACGGGCAGGTGCTGGAGCAGCCCCGCTGGAAGCGATGCAGCATCCAGGAAGACCGAGGAAGGGGCGGAGAGGGACCTCTGCTTTCCAGGCTGCCTTTTATACCGCCTCTTGTCTCCGGACGTGGAGCGCACCCTAACCTGATCCATTACAGGTACCTTAATTGCAATTAACTTAATCCAATCACATGACCTGGAGACGTCTGTCTGCACAGCCCACTCTAAGATCATGTTCACCTTTGGCCGACATTCTAAAACCTACGAGTACAGCTGTAAGCTTTGAAGGATAGTTGTTCCCCGTCAGACGTGTGACACTGGTTCGTCTACCCTTGTCTCGTTTTCCGTCTTGACTGCCTTTTCTTTGTTTGTTTGTTTGTTTGTTTGTTTGTGTTAAAAAAAAAATGTGGTAAAATAGACGCCTTTTAATTGGGCCGTGTCTACTACATCTCGACGTAGGACTCAGTGTCATCAAGGAGATTCTCCTGGACACGCCGTCACGGCCATGATCCATCTTCAGAGCTTCTCTTTCTTCCCCACGGTAAGTCTGTCAGCAGAGAACACTGACCACACCCTCATGTGTTTTCTCCTCCAGGAGGCGCTTGGAAACCACCGTGAGTTGGACTGCACTGGGAAACACAGATGAACTAAGTCAAGACCGCTTTGTCCTTCAGCGCCTGGCTCCCTTTTCAACTCGTCTTGCGACTCCAGGCATTATGCCTGAAAAGTCTCCGGGACGCCTGTGAGGCTCTACTTCCCTGGGTCCCATTGCCATTTCTCTGGATTTGCGAGGATCCACCGGACCTTCTTTGGAACTCCCACGTCGGTGAACTTTGGTGCCACGTCCCCTAATTCTGTCCTTGGTCATCTGCACCTGCACGGGTTAGGCTCCATGTTCCATGGACGGGAAGAGACAGGCAGGAGTCGGAATGCTTAACCGACACACTGGGGCATTTTCTCCTGTAGCCCAAGTGACCCCATGGTCTGGTTGAGCTTTGGAACCGGTCGCGTCCCCCTCGACACTGCACCCGACTCCCAGTTTCTCAATCTTGTTGGCCCCCCGGCGACCTCCGGTTCGATGAATTGCACCTGCTGAAACTCGAGTCCCCTTTGACTTGCGCTTCATGAATTATTCGTGATTCAGGTTGGAACCCCAGCTTACGACCCCCTGTAGGCCGTTCTCTGAGCTTTCCGGTCACATCGTTTCCTTTCACGCTCTTTGGTTCATCGTGGTCCTGCTCGTTCTGCTGTCAGAGGAGCAGAGAGTTGATCTTCTTGATTCTGGATACTGATACTTTCTAGGTGATCTGGATAAGCAAGATGACGACCCTCAAGAGCGGCGGAAAGGGAGCAGCCATTTGGTGGGCCGCAGGGAATCCCGCTCAGTTCCCAGGGCTCCTAGATGTGGAATCCTGGTCAGAGTTGTTCCCAGGCCAGAGAATGGAGATAGCCTGTGCATGATGGGATAGCCCTGCCTAGATCGTTCAGTGAGTCTCTAGCTCAGCTACTCTTAGGATCGCGGGGAGGACCGTGGAAAGGCCCGGTGTCAGACATCCGGAAAGAAGACGGGATGAATGTCTTACCTCTGAAGTACATCCCGAATCTGGGAGTTAACTTCAGCTTTGCTGGGGTCTATTTGGCGAATGAAAGTGTGCCTGGTGCATACGCACATCCGGCAGCCACTTCATGGGGGCCGTCGCAATTGGAACCACGCACCTGGTGTCGGCGTTTGAGCCAAATGGGGACCCGTGGTGCAAGCAACCCTCCCCACGTGTTAGCGTGCGTGAGATTCAGCTGGCGGCATTTTACTAGGTGCGTGTTGGTAGAGTGGGGTTGAGGTTTGCTTGCTCCTGTGGATGTAGAAGATGTCAAAGGTCCTGCCCAGCCCTGCGGTCCCCTCAGTCAACTGTGTTTCGGAGACATAACGATTTGGATAGCTAACAAGTCAAGAAAGTTTCAAGCCCTTGGAAGATCAGTTAAACACAAACACGGAATGAGAGTCAAAAGACAATATGTCATCTTTTTGAGAATTTTACTCACTTCAAGCACATTAAACACACACATTGACAAAGGCATGCCAGAGCCCAGTTTTCGAGGCCGAGGAAGGACCCCGAGAGCGCGCAGCGCAGCAGGCTTCCCAGCGTCCCAAACACTGCTCTCGGGGCGGGGCGCAGCGGAAGGGCTGCACCTCTCAGGGTTCCCGAACTTTTCCCTTATTCAGTCATCTAGAGAGCAAAAACACAGTCATTCCCCAGTTTCCTATTGACGTCCCAGCAGATGTCTGACTCCTGCGCGTCGCCCAGTTTCTCAGGCAACCAATCACTGGCACGGAAGCTTTTCCTGGCGCGTTTCCGGAGAGCCATGCGAACTACACTGTCCCTCACGAGAATTCAATGAGGCAGAGTCCCTGCATCGGCTCCCTGCCTGGCCTGGGCTCCCACCTCCGCAGAAGCGCCACAGCCAGGGAGCTTCGGAGTCACCGCAGAGAGTCTGCTCGCTGCTCTGCGCTCCTCAGTCCCACAGTCCCCTCCAAGTCACGGGAGCGGGAGGCCAAGGAGCCCCTGCCACCTGCCGTCTCACTCCAGGTCAGAATCGCTGTCCTCTGAGGAGGAGGAAACCTGAAGGTCCTCATAGAGGACACTCGCTGGGACACGAACACCGGGACCCTGAGACTTCTCTGAGACATGAGGGCTCTGAGCGAGGAAGGCTCCCGGCTTCTCAGGAGAGTGAAATGAGGGAGCTGTCAGGAGGCTGGAGCTCCACCATCCATTGTCCAGTCTCCGGAAGAGCACTCTGAGAGGCTGGGCCCCGTCATGGCTGGCCGCCGGGTGACGGGACACGGTGCAGGCCTGGGCAGTAGGCAGGCAAGGTCTGCTGTGCGGAGGCTGCCGGTCGATGCTGGGCACCTGGGCGGGTGTCCTCCTGCCCATCTGGGGCGACGTACTCGGTCCAAGTTCGGTTGCGGCCGGCGGAGGTTGGAGAGTGTCCGGGGCCCCGAGCTCACCTCCCTGGATGGCGTCTTCGGGGATCTGGAAGGGACCCAGTCTCGGTATCTTGGGGAAGTTCAGGCAAGCCTGAAGCGGAGCCTGGGCAGGTCTCTTGGCTCCTGGCCTGAAGCTGAGATTGGAGCCTAGGCCCAAGCTGCGTGTGGCGGCTGGTGGGCAGGGCTGTGAGGTCAGCGCGGGACGTCTGTCTTGTGCCTGGGGGCTGATGGCCTGGAGCAGGCCGTGGGTTTGCGAGGCAGCCTGGGGAACTTCTCGGCAGCCACCCTCCGGGCTGCTGTGTGTCGGCTTCACCACGAGGAGAGGCCCCGGGCCCTGGTGCCTGACTGCAGGCTGAGGGATGGGGGCCGCAGCCCCTGTCTGTCGTTCCTTTGGTCCAAGACTAGAGGGGTAGCTCACACTGGCTTTTCTGAAGGGAGACAGTGAAGCCAAGACGGAGCCCCTGTCAGACATTTCGGTAGCTGAGCCATCAGTGAGGACAGGGTCCACGCGTGGCCTCTTACTGGTTGTGTGGAGCGGCATTGGCCTGCTTGCAACCTGAAAGACAGGAAACCACACACGTTACAAGTTCCTCTGCATGGAGCCGACACGAAAATCAGCCACTTCCAAAGACGAGGGGCACGCGCCAGGAAATTCTCAATACAGAATCGACAGGCGGTCCTTGGAAGTAGGGACAGACCCTCCACCTGAGTGCTGATCAGGACAAGACTCATGAAAGATGCGCTCTCGAGCTATGTGTAGCTGATCCGAGCACACCATTGTTCAAAAGAACAATGTCTTGGGCATTAACTGGATCGGAGTGCCTCCGCTCAGCCTTCCCTGAAGTGGAAGGGACTAATGCCCTTCTGAAGGCGGGTTGGTGGCTCAAGGGTTCTCAGGAGGTGTTCTCTGAAAACCTGCATGTTCCTGGGTTTAGCCCTCTCCATGTTTGGGGCCTCTGAGGGACGAATTTCCTCACGCCGCCAGGAACATGTTGTTGGCAAGCTTGCCGTAATTGGACAGAAAGAAAGCAACGGGAAATAAGGCATCCTCAGATGCCTTCACCTGCAATCCAACTGACCTGGAAGGATGGTGGAGTCACTGACCCAAAGAAGGCAAGAAAGAGGGGTTCCCCGATTAACTCCCGCAGCCGGGAAGCTGAAAGGAAATCAACCAGTGTGACCTAGAGGAGAAAAAGACCAGGGGCCCGGGGTGACACTCACCCTCAGATCATCACAAGATTCCGTGGATCCTCTTCGATTTGGCAGCGGCTTCTCTGGAGGTTTCACGGAAAATATCCGGAGGAGAGCCTTCCTCTGCGGGTCTTGCTGCCTGCAGAACAGAAAAAGGTCATTCCGTGCCCCCTGGTTCTCCCCGGGAGACAGGGAGAACCCTGCCTGGGGCCCAGGCCCATTCCGTGTTGCGTGACACAGAAATGGACATCTGGTGCCCTTTCCGCCTCTGCACCTTCCCTCACCTGCCAACCTTCCCATCCTCCTGGTGGCCCTCTAGGCTTCCCAACTAAGGACTGTGATTTGGACTCCATTGCTTTTCCCCCTGTCATGGGGAACCTGCACGAAGCGCCCCCGCCTCTCCCCGTCCCCGAATCAACCAGAGCCAGAGGGGCTCCTGGGTGTGGAAGAACGGAGGACAAGGAGCTGCGCTCTATTTCCTGCAGCGTTCCTTCCCTGGCCCGGAGACGGAAAGGCACACGGTGTGCAGGTGCAGAGACACCATGTCCTTAGGAGGCAGTACTCTAAGAGTGGTGAAAACCCCTCCCACCGCTCACCTTGGTCTCTCTTCCTTCTCTCCTTTATCCTTGTTCAAGGGCCCCGGGTTCGCCTCCACCGGGGGCTTCCACGGTTTCAGGTTTTCCTTCCCTTCCCTCTTCCCGAAGGTCTGTGGAACCAGGGCTGCCTTCCAGCACTTCATGGGGCACCTGGTACTTCTGGCCGTGTGGCCAAAGGCCCCGCAGTCTTTGCACTTGAGCTGTGGGTGGAAAGGAAGTGATGTCAGTGAGTGAGCTGAAGCCACAGGCAGCCATCCGATGTCAACATTGAGAGGGATTATGAATTCAGAGCTGAATAAGGATTCCAAAGAGGGGACCCCGGCATGGGGGCCGTTAAGTGCTGGGAGAGTTCGGATACGATGTTCCCTCCCAAAGCCCATGTGACGGAGGACCTCTAAAAGGAAGGACTCAAGGTACCAAGGGGCACGATCGTGACCCCGATGTCAACGACACAGCCAAAGGTGGCTACACAGGATTCTAAGTAGAAAGGGAGGTTGCCCCCAAGAGTCTCTCAAGGGATTTATGGGGCCGGGGAGGAGGTCCCAAGCCACGCCCACCTCGGATGGGAAAAGCAACCTGGGTGGTGGTGACAGAAACCTTTGGAATCCAACCCAGTCTCTGAGGACCCTGTGACACCGCCTCCCCCCGCCCCAACACCCACCCCTCCCCCATTCCCAAGAGATACAGGGCTAGACTTACCCTGGGATCTTCTTCATCGGGCGGGGGAGCCCTTGGCGCAACTGGGGCCCTCCGCTGCTTCTGGAGGGTCTGGGCTCTCCCGAGTCTGTTGGCGCCAGTTTTGGGGTCACGACGGGCCAACATCTTCGTCTCCTGGGGGTTCTATGACCGCCTTTTTCGGGGGTTGAATGTTGGGTCACCTGAAACACACACAAACACACCCATATTGATGGTGAAGCACACTGGATATTCACACACACCCACAGGAAACCTCCAGCTAACTCCTTGCCGCTGTGGTCGTGAGGAGACTTCACCACCGGTCGGTCAAGTCTGTGGCTCACACTGTGCTGTGTACACCCTCAGATATTGTGTGTTCCTCTGCCATGATTACCAAGTCCGAGTGTAAACCTCGCCTGCCACAGGGCCCATGGCCTAGGGTTGGGGAGCTGAGCTTTCTGCCCCAAACAAACCACTGATTCTGAAGACTGGACTGAGGTGTATCACGATTCACGCCGGTAGAAGACACGATGATTCTATCTCCCTTGACGGCCAGAATGATGGAAGCCGCAGGGCATGGCGTGTGGCACCCTTTGGCAGGTCTGTTTGAAATCAGGGATAAGGGAGGCTTCCTGTCACAACTTGAATCCCTACCCTTGCCATTTCTAATTAGGCAACTTCCAAACACAAATTCATAGGGAGAAGTTTTCTTCCTCTCTATCGCACTAGCAGGTGATGGTCTTTCCTGTTCTATCGTTTTGGCTTTAGCTCCAGCCCCTCTTTATTTATTTTTCTGATATTTTACGCATGCCACACGAACCCGTCCAAACAAACGGTGAACAGGGGCCATAGCGTATCGATTTCTTACACGGCTGAAGGGCAAACCACCCTTTTTTCCAAACTTCTTTTCCCATTTCCCCACCAATTCAGCACGCTGGATTACATTTCCTTTCGCATTTCCATCTTGGTCTTATCCCACACGTGGAGACGGGAATGATTTCTCGTTTTCTGTTCCAAGAATTACCAGTAAGCAGAATACATCCTACCCCATCAGCAAGCCCCAGTGTGATCGATTTCTTTCACTCTCCTTCGTCTCTTCCCCCCCAAACCCCGCCCCACCCCTCAGGGACTACGTGAAACAAACAGTTGTTCAGTGAAACTAACCTGAAGTTACAGGTCAGCTTTCTTTCCTCGGCTGGCGCTCAGACGGGCAGGTGCTGGAGCAGCCCCGCTGGAAGCGATGCAGCATCCAGGAAGACCGAGGAAGGGGCGGAGAGGGACCTCTGCTTTCCAGGCTGCCTTTTATACCGCCTCTGGTCTCCGGACGTGGAGCGCACCCTAACCTGATCCATTACAGGTACCTTAATTGCAATTAACTTAATCCAATCACATGACCTGGAGACGTCTGTCTGCACAGCCCACTCTAAGATCATGTTCACCTTTGGCCGACATTCTAAAACCTACGAGTACAGCTGTAAGCTTTGAAGGATAGTTGTTCCCCGTCAGACGTGTGACACTGGTTCGTCTACCCTTGTCTCGTTTTCCGTCTTGACTGCCTTTTCTTTGTTTGTTTGTTTGTTTGTTTGTTTGTGTTAAAAAAAAAATGTGGTAAAATAGACGCCTTTTAATTGGGCCGTGTCTACTACATCTCGACGTAGGACTCAGTGTCATCAAGGAGATTCTCCTGGACACGCCGTCACGGCCATGATCCATCTTCAGAGCTTCTCTTTCTTCCCCACGGTAAGTCTGTCAGCAGAGAACACTGACCACACCCTCATGTGTTTTCTCCTCCAGGAGGCGCTTGGAAACCACCGTGAGTTGGACTGCACTGGGAAACACAGATGAACTAAGTCAAGACCGCTTTGTCCTTCAGCGCCTGGCTCCCTTTTCAACTCGTCTTGCGACTCCAGGCATTATGCCTGAAAAGTCTCCGGGACGCCTGTGAGGCTCTACTTCCCTGGGTCCCATTGCCATTTCTCTGGATTTGCGAGGATCCACCGGACCTTCTTTGGAACTCCCACGTCGGTGAACTTTGGTGCCACGTCCCCTAATTCTGTCCTTGGTCATCTGCACCTGCACGGGTTAGGCTCCATGTTCCATGGACGGGAAGAGACAGGCAGGAGTCGGAATGCTTAACCGACACACTGGGGCATTTTCTCCTGTAGCCCAAGTGACCCCATGGTCTGGTTGAGCTTTGGAACCGGTCGCGTCCCCCTCGACACTGCACCCGACTCCCAGTTTCTCAATCTTGTTGGCCCCCCGGCGACCTCCGGTTCGATGAATTGCACCTGCTGAAACTCGAGTCCCCTTTGACTTGCGCTTCATGAATTATTCGTGATTCAGGTTGGAACCCCAGCTTACGACCCCCTGTAGGCCGTTCTCTGAGCTTTCCGGTCACATCGTTTCCTTTCACGCTCTTTGGTTCATCGTGGTCCTGCTCGTTCTGCTGTCAGAGGAGCAGAGAGTTGATCTTCTTGATTCTGGATACTGATACTTTCTAGGTGATCTGGATAAGCAAGATGACGACCCTCAAGAGCGGCGGAAAGGGAGCAGCCATTTGGTGGGCCGCAGGGAATCCCGCTCAGTTCCCAGGGCTCCTAGATGTGGAATCCTGGTCAGAGTTGTTCCCAGGCCAGAGAATGGAGATAGCCTGTGCATGATGGGATAGCCCTGCCTAGATCGTTCAGTGAGTCTCTAGCTCAGCTACTCTTAGGATCGCGGGGAGGACCGTGGAAAGGCCCGGTGTCAGACATCCGGAAAGAAGACGGGATGAATGTCTTACCTCTGAAGTACATCCCGAATCTGGGAGTTAACTTCAGCTTTGCTGGGGTCTATTTGGCGAATGAAAGTGTGCCTGGTGCATACGCACATCCGGCAGCCACTTCATGGGGGCCGTCGCAATTGGAACCACGCACCTGGTGTCGGCGTTTGAGCCAAATGGGGACCCGTGGTGCAAGCAACCCTCCCCACGTGTTAGCGTGCGTGAGATTCAGCTGGCGGCATTTTACTAGGTGCGTGTTGGTAGAGTGGGGTTGAGGTTTGCTTGCTCCTGTGGATGTAGAAGATGTCAAAGGTCCTGCCCAGCCCTGCGGTCCCCTCAGTCAACTGTGTTTCGGAGACATAACGATTTGGATAGCTAACAAGTCAAGAAAGTTTCAAGCCCTTGGAAGATCAGTTAAACACAAACACGGAATGAGAGTCAAAAGACAATATGTCATCTTTTTGAGAATTTTACTCACTTCAAGCACATTAAACACACACATTGACAAAGGCATGCCAGAGCCCAGTTTTCGAGGCCGAGGAAGGACCCCGAGAGCGCGCAGCGCAGCAGGCTTCCCAGCGTCCCAAACACTGCTCTCGGGGCGGGGCGCAGCGGAAGGGCTGCACCTCTCAGGGTTCCCGAACTTTTCCCTTATTCAGTCATCTAGAGAGCAAAAACACAGTCATTCCCCAGTTTCCTATTGACGTCCCAGCAGATGTCTGACTCCTGCGCGTCGCCCAGTTTCTCAGGCAACCAATCACTGGCACGGAAGCTTTTCCTGGCGCGTTTCCGGAGAGCCATGCGAACTACACTGTCCCTCACGAGAATTCAATGAGGCAGAGTCCCTGCATCGGCTCCCTGCCTGGCCTGGGCTCCCACCTCCGCAGAAGCGCCACAGCCAGGGAGCTTCGGAGTCACCGCAGAGAGTCTGCTCGCTGCTCTGCGCTCCTCAGTCCCACAGTCCCCTCCAAGTCACGGGAGCGGGAGGCCAAGGAGCCCCTGCCACCTGCCGTCTCACTCCAGGTCAGAATCGCTGTCCTCTGAGGAGGAGGAAACCTGAAGGTCCTCATAGAGGACACTCGCTGGGACACGAACACCGGGACCCTGAGACTTCTCTGAGACATGAGGGCTCTGAGCGAGGAAGGCTCCCGGCTTCTCAGGAGAGTGAAATGAGGGAGCTGTCAGGAGGCTGGAGCTCCACCATCCATTGTCCAGTCTCCGGAAGAGCACTCTGAGAGGCTGGGCCCCGTCATGGCTGGCCGCCGGGTGACGGGACACGGTGCAGGCCTGGGCAGTAGGCAGGCAAGGTCTGCTGTGCGGAGGCTGCCGGTCGATGCTGGGCACCTGGGCGGGTGTCCTCCTGCCCATCTGGGGCGACGTACTCGGTCCAAGTTCGGTTGCGGCCGGCGGAGGTTGGAGAGTGTCCGGGGCCCCGAGCTCACCTCCCTGGATGGCGTCTTCGGGGATCTGGAAGGGACCCAGTCTCGGTATCTTGGGGAAGTTCAGGCAAGCCTGAAGCGGAGCCTGGGCAGGTCTCTTGGCTCCTGGCCTGAAGCTGAGATTGGAGCCTAGGCCCAAGCTGCGTGTGGCGGCTGGTGGGCAGGGCTGTGAGGTCAGCGCGGGACGTCTGTCTTGTGCCTGGGGGCTGATGGCCTGGAGCAGGCCGTGGGTTTGCGAGGCAGCCTGGGGAACTTCTCGGCAGCCACCCTCCGGGCTGCTGTGTGTCGGCTTCACCACGAGGAGAGGCCCCGGGCCCTGGTGCCTGACTGCAGGCTGAGGGATGGGGGCCACAGCCCCTGTCTGTCGTTCCTTTGGTCCAAGACTAGAGGGGTAGCTCACACTGGCTTTTCTGAAGGGAGACAGTGAAGCCAAGACGGAGCCCCTGTCAGACATTTCGGTAGCTGAGCCATCAGTGAGGACAGGGTCCACGCGTGGCCTCTTACTGGTTGTGTGGAGCGGCATTGGCCTGCTTGCAACCTGAAAGACAGGAAACCACACACGTTACAAGTTCCTCTGCATGGAGCCGACACGAAAATCAGCCACTTCCAAAGACGAGGGGCACGCGCCAGGAAATTCTCGATACAGAATCGACAGGCGGTCCTTGGAAGTAGGGACAGACCCTCCACCTGAGTGCTGATCAGGACAAGACTCATGAAAGATGCGCTCTCGAGCTATGTGTAGCTGATCCGAGCACACCATTGTTCAAAAGAACAATGTCTTGGGCATTAACTGGATCGGAGTGCCTCCGCTCAGCCTTCCCTGAAGTGGAAGGGACTAATGCCCTTCTGAAGGCGGGTTGGTGGCTCAAGGGTTCTCAGGAGGTGTTCTCTGAAAACCTGCATGTTCCTGGGTTTAGCCCTCTCCATGTTTGGGGCCTCTGAGGGACGAATTTCCTCACGCCGCCAGGAACATGTTGTTGGCAAGCTTGCCGTAATTGGACAGAAAGAAGGCAACGGGAAATAAGGCATCCTCAGATGCCTTCACCTGCAATCCAACTGACCTGGAAGGATGGTGGAGTCACTGACCCAAAGAAGGCAAGAAAGAGGGGTTCCCCGATTAACTCCCGCAGCCGGGAAGCTGAAAGGAAATCAACCAGTGTGACCTAGAGGAGAAAAAGACCAGGGGCCCGGGGTGACACTCACCCTCAGATCATCACAAGATTCCGTGGATCCTCTTCGATTTGGCAGCGGCTTCTCTGGAGGTTTCACGGAAAATATCCGGAGGAGAGCCTTCCTCTGCGGGTCTTGCTGCCTGCAGAACAGAAAAAGGTCATTCCGTGCCCCCTGGTTCTCCCCGGGAGACAGGGAGAACCCTGCCTGGGGCCCAGGCCCATTCCGTGTTGCGTGACACAGAAATGGACATCTGGTGCCCTTTCCGCCTCTGCACCTTCCCTCACCTGCCAACCTTCCCATCCTCCTGGTGGCCCTCTAGGCTTCCCAACTAAGGACTGTGATTTGGACTCCATTGCTTTTCCCCCTGTCATGGGGAACCTGCACGAAGCGCCCCCGCCTCTCCCCGTCCCCGAATCAACCAGAGCCAGAGGGGCTCCTGGGTGTGGAAGAACGGAGGACAAGGAGCTGCGCTCTATTTCCTGCAGCGTTCCTTCCCTGGCCCGGAGACGGAAAGGCACACGGTGTGCAGGTGCAGAGACACCATGTCCTTAGGAGGCAGTACTCTAAGAGTGGTGAAAACCCCTCCCACCGCTCACCTTGGTCTCTCTTCCTTCTCTCCTTTATCCTTGTTCAAGGGCCCCGGGTTCGCCTCCACCGGGGGCTTCCACGGTTTCAGGTTTTCCTTCCCTTCCCTCTTCCCGAAGGTCTGTGGAACCAGGGCTGCCTTCCAGCACTTCATGGGGCACCTGGTACTTCTGGCCGTGTGGCCAAAGGCCCCGCAGTCTTTGCACTTGAGCTGTGGGTGGAAAGGAAGTGATGTCAGTGAGTGAGCTGAAGCCACAGGCAGCCATCCGATGTCAACATTGAGAGGGATTATGAATTCAGAGCTGAATAAGGATTCCAAAGAGGGGACCCCGGCATGGGGGCCGTTAAGTGCTGGGAGAGTTCGGATACGATGTTCCCTCCCAAAGCCCATGTGACGGAGGACCTCTAAAAGGAAGGACTCAAGGTACCAAGGGGCACGATCGTGACCCCGATGTCAACGACACAGCCAAAGGTGGCTACACAGGATTCTAAGTAGAAAGGGAGGTTGCCCCCAAGAGTCTCTCAAGGGATTTATGGGGCCGGGGAGGAGGTCCCAAGCCACGCCCACCTCGGATGGGAAAAGCAACCTGGGTGGTGGTGACAGAAACCTTTGGAATCCAACCCAGTCTCTGAGGACCCTGTGACACCGCCTCCCCCCGCCCCAACACCCACCCCTCCCCCATTCCCAAGAGATACAGGGCTAGACTTACCCTGGGATCTTCTTCATCGGGCGGGGGAGCCCTTGGCGCAACTGGGGCCCTCCGCTGCTTCTGGAGGGTCTGGGCTCTCCCGAGTCTGTTGGCGCCAGTTTTGGGGTCACGACGGGCCAACATCTTCGTCTCCTGGGGGTTCTATGACCGCCTTTTTCGGGGGTTGAATGTTGGGTCACCTGAAACACACACAAACACACCCATATTGATGGTGAAGCACACTGGATATTCACACACACCCACAGGAAACCTCCAGCTAACTCCTTGCCGCTGTGGTCGTGAGGAGACTTCACCACCGGTCGGTCAAGTCTGTGGCTCACACTGTGCTGTGTACACCCTCAGATATTGTGTGATCCTCTGCCATGATTACCAAGTCCGAGTGTAAACCTCGCCTGCCACAGGGCCCATGGCCTAGGGTTGGGGAGCTGAGCTTTCTGCCCCAAACAAACCACTGATTCTGAAGACTGGACTGAGGTGTATCACGATTCACGCCGGTAGAAGACACGATGATTCTATCTCCCTTGACGGCCAGAATGATGGAAGCCGCAGGGCATGGCGTGTGGCACCCTTTGGCAGGTCTGTTTGAAATCAGGGATAAGGGAGGCTTCCTGTCACAACTTGAATCCCTACCCTTGCCATTTCTAATTAGGCAACTTCCAAACACAAATTCATAGGGAGAAGTTTTCTTCCTCTCTATCGCACTAGCAGGTGATGGTCTTTCCTGTTCTATCGTTTTGGCTTTAGCTCCAGCCCCTCTTTATTTATTTTTCTGATATTTTACGCATGCCACACGAACCCGTCCAAACAAACGGTGAACAGGGGCCATAGCGTATCGATTTCTTACACGGCTGAAGGGCAAACCACCCTTTTTTCCAAACTTCTTTTCCCATTTCCCCACCAATTCAGCACGCTGGATTACATTTCCTTTCGCATTTCCATCTTGGTCTTATCCCACACGTGGAGACGGGAATGATTTCTCGTTTTCTGTTCCAAGAATTACCAGTAAGCAGAATACATCCTACCCCATCAGCAAGCCCCAGTGTGATCGATTTCTTTCACTCTCCTTCGTCTCTTCCCCCCCAAACCCCGCCCCACCCCTCAGGGACTACGTGAAACAAACAGTTGTTCAGTGAAACTAACCTGAAGTTACAGGTCAGCTTTCTTTCCTCGGCTGGCGCTCAGACGGGCAGGTGCTGGAGCAGCCCCGCTGGAAGCGATGCAGCATCCAGGAAGACCGAGGAAGGGGCGGAGAGGGACCTCTGCTTTCCAGGCTGCCTTTTATACCGCCTCTGGTCTCCGGACGTGGAGCGCACCCTAACCTGATCCATTACAGGTACCTTAATTGCAATTAACTTAATCCAATCACATGACCTGGAGACGTCTGTCTGCACAGCCCACTCTAAGATCATGTTCACCTTTGGCCGACATTCTAAAACCTACGAGTACAGCTGTAAGCTTTGAAGGATAGTTGTTCCCCGTCAGACGTGTGACACTGGTTCGTCTACCCTTGTCTCGTTTTCCGTCTTGACTGCCTTTTCTTTGTTTGTTTGTTTGTTTGTTTGTGTTAAAAAAAAATGTGGTAAAATAGACGCCTTTTAATTGGGCCGTGTCTACTACATCTCGACGTAGGACTCAGTGTCATCAAGGAGATTCTCCTGGACACGCCGTCACGGCCATGATCCATCTTCAGAGCTTCTCTTTCTTCCCCACGGTAAGTCTGTCAGCAGAGAACACTGACCACACCCTCATGTGTTTTCTCCTCCAGGAGGCGCTTGGAAACCACCGTGAGTTGGACTGCACTGGGAAACACAGATGAACTAAGTCAAGACCGCTTTGTCCTTCAGCGCCTGGCTCCCTTTTCAACTCGTCTTGCGACTCCAGGCATTATGCCTGAAAAGTCTCCGGGACGCCTGTGAGGCTCTACTTCCCTGGGTCCCATTGCCATTTCTCTGGATTTGCGAGGATCCACCGGACCTTCTTTGGAACTCCCACGTCGGTGAACTTTGGTGCCACGTCCCCTAATTCTGTCCTTGGTCATCTGCACCTGCACGGGTTAGGCTCCATGTTCCATGGACGGGAAGAGACAGGCAGGAGTCGGAATGCTTAACCGACACACTGGGGCATTTTCTCCTGTAGCCCAAGTGACCCCATGGTCTGGTTGAGCTTTGGAACCGGTCGCGTCCCCCTCGACACTGCACCCGACTCCCAGTTTCTCAATCTTGTTGGCCCCCCGGCGACCTCCGGTTCGATGAATTGCACCTGCTGAAACTCGAGTCCCCTTTGACTTGCGCTTCATGAATTATTCGTGATTCAGGTTGGAACCCCAGCTTACGACCCCCTGTAGGCCGTTCTCTGAGCTTTCCGGTCACATCGTTTCCTTTCACGCTCTTTGGTTCATCGTGGTCCTGCTCGTTCTGCTGTCAGAGGAGCAGAGAGTTGATCTTCTTGATTCTGGATACTGATACTTTCTAGGTGATCTGGATAAGCAAGATGACGACCCTCAAGAGCGGCGGAAAGGGAGCAGCCATTTGGTGGGCCGCAGGGAATCCCGCTCAGTTCCCAGGGCTCCTAGATGTGGAATCCTGGTCAGAGTTGTTCCCAGGCCAGAGAATGGAGATAGCCTGTGCATGATGGGATAGCCCTGCCTAGATCGTTCAGTGAGTCTCTAGCTCAGCTACTCTTAGGATCGCGGGGAGGACCGTGGAAAGGCCCGGTGTCAGACATCCGGAAAGAAGACGGGATGAATGTCTTACCTCTGAAGTACATCCCGAATCTGGGAGTTAACTTCAGCTTTGCTGGGGTCTATTTGGCGAATGAAAGTGTGCCTGGTGCATACGCACATCCGGCAGCCACTTCATGGGGGCCGTCGCAATTGGAACCACGCACCTGGTGTCGGCGTTTGAGCCAAATGGGGACCCGTGGTGCAAGCAACCCTCCCCACGTGTTAGCGTGCGTGAGATTCAGCTGGCGGCATTTTACTAGGTGCGTGTTGGTAGAGTGGGGTTGAGGTTTGCTTGCTCCTGTGGATGTAGAAGATGTCAAAGGTCCTGCCCAGCCCTGCGGTCCCCTCAGTCAACTGTGTTTCGGAGACATAACGATTTGGATAGCTAACAAGTCAAGAAAGTTTCAAGCCCTTGGAAGATCAGTTAAACACAAACACGGAATGAGAGTCAAAAGACAATATGTCATCTTTTTGAGAATTTTACTCACTTCAAGCACATTAAACACACACATTGACAAAGGCATGCCAGAGCCCAGTTTTCGAGGCCGAGGAAGGACCCCGAGAGCGCGCAGCGCAGCAGGCTTCCCAGCGTCCCAAACACTGCTCTCGGGGCGGGGCGCAGCGGAAGGGCTGCACCTCTCAGGGTTCCCGAACTTTTCCCTTATTCAGTCATCTAGAGAGCAAAAACACAGTCATTCCCCAGTTTCCTATTGACGTCCCAGCAGATGTCTGACTCCTGCGCGTCGCCCAGTTTCTCAGGCAACCAATCACTGGCACGGAAGCTTTTCCTGGCGCGTTTCCGGAGAGCCATGCGAACTACACTGTCCCTCACGAGAATTCAATGAGGCAGAGTCCCTGCATCGGCTCCCTGCCTGGCCTGGGCTCCCACCTCCGCAGAAGCGCCACAGCCAGGGAGCTTCGGAGTCACCGCAGAGAGTCTGCTCGCTGCTCTGCGCTCCTCAGTCCCACAGTCCCCTCCAAGTCACGGGAGCGGGAGGCCAAGGAGCCCCTGCCACCTGCCGTCTCACTCCAGGTCAGAATCGCTGTCCTCTGAGGAGGAGGAAACCTGAAGGTCCTCATAGAGGACACTCGCTGGGACACGAACACCGGGACCCTGAGACTTCTCTGAGACATGAGGGCTCTGAGCGAGGAAGGCTCCCGGCTTCTCAGGAGAGTGAAATGAGGGAGCTGTCAGGAGGCTGGAGCTCCACCATCCATTGTCCAGTCTCCGGAAGAGCACTCTGAGAGGCTGGGCCCCGTCATGGCTGGCCGCCGGGTGACGGGACACGGTGCAGGCCTGGGCAGTAGGCAGGCAAGGTCTGCTGTGCGGAGGCTGCCGGTCGATGCTGGGCACCTGGGCGGGTGTCCTCCTGCCCATCTGGGGCGACGTACTCGGTCCAAGTTCGGTTGCGGCCGGCGGAGGTTGGAGAGTGTCCGGGGCCCCGAGCTCACCTCCCTGGATGGCGTCTTCGGGGATCTGGAAGGGACCCAGTCTCGGTATCTTGGGGAAGTTCAGGCAAGCCTGAAGCGGAGCCTGGGCAGGTCTCTTGGCTCCTGGCCTGAAGCTGAGATTGGAGCCTAGGCCCAAGCTGCGTGTGGCGGCTGGTGGGCAGGGCTGTGAGGTCAGCGCGGGACGTCTGTCTTGTGCCTGGGGGCTGATGGCCTGGAGCAGGCCGTGGGTTTGCGAGGCAGCCTGGGGAACTTCTCGGCAGCCACCCTCCGGGCTGCTGTGTGTCGGCTTCACCACGAGGAGAGGCCCCGGGCCCTGGTGCCTGACTGCAGGCTGAGGGATGGGGGCCGCAGCCCCTGTCTGTCGTTCCTTTGGTCCAAGACTAGAGGGGTAGCTCACACTGGCTTTTCTGAAGGGAGACAGTGAAGCCAAGACGGAGCCCCTGTCAGACATTTCGGTAGCTGAGCCATCAGTGAGGACAGGGTCCACGCGTGGCCTCTTACTGGTTGTGTGGAGCGGCATTGGCCTGCTTGCAACCTGAAAGACAGGAAACCACACACGTTACAAGTTCCTCTGCATGGAGCCGACACGAAAATCAGCCACTTCCAAAGACGAGGGGCACGCGCCAGGAAATTCTCGATACAGAATCGACAGGTGGTCCTTGGAAGTAGGGACAGACCCTCCACCTGAGTGCTGATCAGGACAAGACTCATGAAAGATGCGCTCTCGAGCTATGTGTAGCTGATCCGAGCACACCATTGTTCAAAAGAACAATGTCTTGGGCATTAACTGGATCGGAGTGCCTCCGCTCAGCCTTCCCTGAAGTGGAAGGGACTAATGCCCTTCTGAAGGCGGGTTGGTGGCTCAAGGGTTCTCAGGAGGTGTTCTCTGAAAACCTGCATGTTCCTGGGTTTAGCCCTCTCCATGTTTGGGGCCTCTGAGGGACGAATTTCCTCACGCCGCCAGGAACATGTTGTTGGCAAGCTTGCCGTAATTGGACAGAAAGAAAGCAACGGGAAATAAGGCATCCTCAGATGCCTTCACCTGCAATCCAACTGACCTGGAAGGATGGTGGAGTCACTGACCCAAAGAAGGCAAGAAAGAGGGGTTCCCCGATTAACTCCCGCAGCCGGGAAGCTGAAAGGAAATCAACCAGTGTGACCTAGAGGAGAAAAAGACCAGGGGCCCGGGGTGACACTCACCCTCAGATCATCACAAGATTCCGTGGATCCTCTTCGATTTGGCAGCGGCTTCTCTGGAGGTTTCACGGAAAATATCCGGAGGAGAGCCTTCCTCTGCGGGTCTTGCTGCCTGCAGAACAGAAAAAGGTCATTCCGTGCCCCCTGGTTCTCCCCGGGAGACAGGGAGAACCCTGCCTGGGGCCCAGGCCCATTCCGTGTTGCGTGACACAGAAATGGACATCTGGTGCCCTTTCCGCCTCTGCACCTTCCCTCACCTGCCAACCTTCCCATCCTCCTGGTGGCCCTCTAGGCTTCCCAACTAAGGACTGTGATTTGGACTCCATTGCTTTTCCCCCTGTCATGGGGAACCTGCACGAAGCGCCCCCGCCTCTCCCCGTCCCCGAATCAACCAGAGCCAGAGGGGCTCCTGGGTGTGGAAGAACGGAGGACAAGGAGCTGCGCTCTATTTCCTGCAGCGTTCCTTCCCTGGCCCGGAGACGGAAAGGCACACGGTGTGCAGGTGCAGAGACACCATGTCCTTAGGAGGCAGTACTCTAAGAGTGGTGAAAACCCCTCCCACCGCTCACCTTGGTCTCTCTTCCTTCTCTCCTTTATCCTTGTTCAAGGGCCCCGGGTTCGCCTCCACCGGGGGCTTCCACGGTTTCAGGTTTTCCTTCCCTTCCCTCTTCCCGAAGGTCTGTGGAACCAGGGCTGCCTTCCAGCACTTCATGGGGCACCTGGTACTTCTGGCCGTGTGGCCAAAGGCCCCGCAGTCTTTGCACTTGAGCTGTGGGTGGAAAGGAAGTGATGTCAGTGAGTGAGCTGAAGCCACAGGCAGCCATCCGATGTCAACATTGAGAGGGATTATGAATTCAGAGCTGAATAAGGATTCCAAAGAGGGGACCCCGGCATGGGGGCCGTTAAGTGCTGGGAGAGTTCGGATACGATGTTCCCTCCCAAAGCCCATGTGACGGAGGACCTCTAAAAGGAAGGACTCAAGGTACCAAGGGGCACGATCGTGACCCCGATGTCAACGACACAGCCAAAGGTGGCTACACAGGATTCTAAGTAGAAAGGGAGGTTGCCCCCAAGAGTCTCTCAAGGGATTTATGGGGCCGGGGAGGAGGTCCCAAGCCACGCCCACCTCGGATGGGAAAAGCAACCTGGGTGGTGGTGACAGAAACCTTTGGAATCCAACCCAGTCTCTGAGGACCCTGTGACACCGCCTCCCCCCGCCCCAACACCCACCCCTCCCCCATTCCCAAGAGATACAGGGCTAGACTTACCCTGGGATCTTCTTCATCGGGCGGGGGAGCCCTTGGCGCAACTGGGGCCCTCCGCTGCTTCTGGAGGGTCTGGGCTCTCCCGAGTCTGTTGGCGCCAGTTTTGGGGTCACGACGGGCCAACATCTTCGTCTCCTGGGGGTTCTATGACCGCCTTTTTCGGGGGTTGAATGTTGGGTCACCTGAAACACACACAAACACACCCATATTGATGGTGAAGCACACTGGATATTCACACACACCCACAGGAAACCTCCAGCTAACTCCTTGCCGCTGTGGTCGTGAGGAGACTTCACCACCGGTCGGTCAAGTCTGTGGCTCACACTGTGCTGTGTACACCCTCAGATATTGTGTGTTCCTCTGCCATGATTACCAAGTCCGAGTGTAAACCTCGCCTGCCACAGGGCCCATGGCCTAGGGTTGGGGAGCTGAGCTTTCTGCCCCAAACAAACCACTGATTCTGAAGACTGGACTGAGGTGTATCACGATTCACGCCGGTAGAAGACACGATGATTCTATCTCCCTTGACGGCCAGAATGATGGAAGCCGCAGGGCATGGCGTGTGGCACCCTTTGGCAGGTCTGTTTGAAATCAGGGATAAGGGAGGCTTCCTGTCACAACTTGAATCCCTACCCTTGCCATTTCTAATTAGGCAACTTCCAAACACAAATTCATAGGGAGAAGTTTTCTTCCTCTCTATCGCACTAGCAGGTGATGGTCTTTCCTGTTCTATCGTTTTGGCTTTAGCTCCAGCCCCTCTTTATTTATTTTGCTGATATTTTACGCATGCCACACGAACCCGTCCAAACAAACGGTGAACAGGGGCCATAGCGTATCGATTTCTTACACGGCTGAAGGGCAAACCACCCTTTTTTCCAAACTTCTTTTCCCATTTCCCCACCAATTCAGCACGCTGGATTACATTTCCTTTCGCATTTCCATCTTGGTCTTATCCCACACGTGGAGACGGGAATGATTTCTCGTTTTCTGTTCCAAGAATTACCAGTAAGCAGAATACATCCTACCCCATCAGCAAGCCCCAGTGTGATCGATTTCTTTCACTCTCCTTCGTCTCTTCCCCCCCAAACCCCGCCCCACCCCTCAGGGACTACGTGAAACAAACAGTTGTTCAGTGAAACTAACCTGAAGTTACAGGTCAGCTTTCTTTCCTCGGCTGGCGCTCAGACGGGCAGGTGCTGGAGCAGCCCCGCTGGAAGCGATGCAGCATCCAGGAAGACCGAGGAAGGGGCGGAGAGGGACCTCTGCTTTCCAGGCTGCCTTTTATACCGCCTCTGGTCTCCGGACGTGGAGCGCACCCTAACCTGATCCATTACAGGTACCTTAATTGCAATTAACTTAATCCAATCACATGACCTGGAGACGTCTGTCTGCACAGCCCACTCTAAGATCATGTTCACCTTTGGCCGACATTCTAAAACCTACGAGTACAGCTGTAAGCTTTGAAGGATAGTTGTTCCCCGTCAGACGTGTGACACTGGTTCGTCTACCCTTGTCTCGTTTTCCGTCTTGACTGCCTTTTCTTTGTTTGTTTGTTTGTTTGTTTGTTTGTGTTAAAAAAAAAAATGTGGTAAAATAGACGCCTTTTAATTGGGCCGTGTCTACTACATCTCGACGTAGGACTCAGTGTCATCAAGGAGATTCTCCTGGACACGCCGTCACGGCCATGATCCATCTTCAGAGCTTCTCTTTCTTCCCCACGGTAAGTCTGTCAGCAGAGAACACTGACCACACCCTCATGTGTTTTCTCCTCCAGGAGGCGCTTGGAAACCACCGTGAGTTGGACTGCACTGGGAAACACAGATGAACTAAGTCAAGACCGCTTTGTCCTTCAGCGCCTGGCTCCCTTTTCAACTCGTCTTGCGACTCCAGGCATTATGCCTGAAAAGTCTCCGGGACGCCTGTGAGGCTCTACTTCCCTGGGTCCCATTGCCATTTCTCTGGATTTGCGAGGATCCACCGGACCTTCTTTGGAACTCCCACGTCGGTGAACTTTGGTGCCACGTCCCCTAATTCTGTCCTTGGTCATCTGCACCTGCACGGGTTAGGCTCCATGTTCCATGGACGGGAAGAGACAGGCAGGAGTCGGAATGCTTAACCGACACACTGGGGCATTTTCTCCTGTAGCCCAAGTGACCCCATGGTCTGGTTGAGCTTTGGAACCGGTCGCGTCCCCCTCGACACTGCACCCGACTCCCAGTTTCTCAATCTTGTTGGCCCCCCGGCGACCTCCGGTTCGATGAATTGCACCTGCTGAAACTCGAGTCCCCTTTGACTTGCGCTTCGTTAATTATTCGTGATTCAGGTTGGAACCCCAGCTTACGACCCCCTGTAGGCCGTTCTCTGAGCTTTCCGGTCACATCGTTTCCTTTCACGCTCTTTGGTTCATCGTGGTCCTGCTCGTTCTGCTGTCAGAGGAGCAGAGAGTTGATCTTCTTGATTCTGGATACTGATACTTTCTAGGTGATCTGGATAAGCAAGATGACGACCCTCAAGAGCGGCGGAAAGGGAGCAGCCATTTGGTGGGCCGCAGGGAATCCCGCTCAGTTCCCAGGGCTCCTAGATGTGGAATCCTGGTCAGAGTTGTTCCCAGGCCAGAGAATGGAGATAGCCTGTGCATGATGGGATAGCCCTGCCTAGATCGTTCAGTGAGTCTCTAGCTCAGCTACTCTTAGGATCGCGGGGAGGACCGTGGAAAGGCCCGGTGTCAGACATCCGGAAAGAAGACGGGATGAATGTCTTACCTCTGAAGTACATCCCGAATCTGGGAGTTAACTTCAGCTTTGCTGGGGTCTATTTGGCGAATGAAAGTGTGCCTGGTGCATACGCACATCCGGCAGCCACTTCATGGGGGCCGTCGCAATTGGAACCACGCACCTGGTGTCGGCGTTTGAGCCAAATGGGGACCCGTGGTGCAAGCAACCCTCCCCACGTGTTAGCGTGCGTGAGATTCAGCTGGCGGCATTTTACTAGGTGCGTGTTGGTAGAGTGGGGTTGAGGTTTGCTTGCTCCTGTGGATGTAGAAGATGTCAAAGGTCCTGCCCAGCCCTGCGGTCCCCTCAGTCAACTGTGTTTCGGAGACATAACGATTTGGATAGCTAACAAGTCAAGAAAGTTTCAAGCCCTTGGAAGATCAGTTAAACACAAACACGGAATGAGAGTCAAAAGACAATATGTCATCTTTTTGAGAATTTTACTCACTTCAAGCACATTAAACACACACATTGACAAAGGCATGCCAGAGCCCAGTTTTCGAGGCCGAGGAAGGACCCCGAGAGCGCGCAGCGCAGCAGGCTTCCCAGCGTCCCAAACACTGCTCTCGGGGCGGGGCGCAGCGGAAGGGCTGCACCTCTCAGGGTTCCCGAACTTTTCCCTTATTCAGTCATCTAGAGAGCAAAAACACAGTCATTCCCCAGTTTCCTATTGACGTCCCAGCAGATGTCTGACTCCTGCGCGTCGCCCAGTTTCTCAGGCAACCAATCACTGGCACGGAAGCTTTTCCTGGCGCGTTTCCGGAGAGCCATGCGAACTACACTGTCCCTCACGAGAATTCAATGAGGCAGAGTCCCTGCATCGGCTCCCTGCCTGGCCTGGGCTCCCACCTCCGCAGAAGCGCCACAGCCAGGGAGCTTCGGAGTCACCGCAGAGAGTCTGCTCGCTGCTCTGCGCTCCTCAGTCCCACAGTCCCCTCCAAGTCACGGGAGCGGGAGGCCAAGGAGCCCCTGCCACCTGCCGTCTCACTCCAGGTCAGAATCGCTGTCCTCTGAGGAGGAGGAAACCTGAAGGTCCTCATAGAGGACACTCGCTGGGACACGAACACCGGGACCCTGAGACTTCTCTGAGACATGAGGGCTCTGAGCGAGGAAGGCTCCCGGCTTCTCAGGAGAGTGAAATGAGGGAGCTGTCAGGAGGCTGGAGCTCCACCATCCATTGTCCAGTCTCCGGAAGAGCACTCTGAGAGGCTGGGCCCCGTCATGGCTGGCCGCCGGGTGACGGGACACGGTGCAGGCCTGGGCAGTAGGCAGGCAAGGTCTGCTGTGCGGAGGCTGCCGGTCGATGCTGGGCACCTGGGCGGGTGTCCTCCTGCCCATCTGGGGCGACGTACTCGGTCCAAGTTCGGTTGCGGCCGGCGGAGGTTGGAGAGTGTCCGGGGCCCCGAGCTCACCTCCCTGGATGGCGTCTTCGGGGATCTGGAAGGGACCCAGTCTCGGTATCTTGGGGAAGTTCAGGCAAGCCTGAAGCGGAGCCTGGGCAGGTCTCTTGGCTCCTGGCCTGAAGCTGAGATTGGAGCCTAGGCCCAAGCTGCGTGTGGCGGCTGGTGGGCAGGGCTGTGAGGTCAGCGCGGGACGTCTGTCTTGTGCCTGGGGGCTGATGGCCTGGAGCAGGCCGTGGGTTTGCGAGGCAGCCTGGGGAACTTCTCGGCAGCCACCCTCCGGGCTGCTGTGTGTCGGCTTCACCACGAGGAGAGGCCCCGGGCCCTGGTGCCTGACTGCAGGCTGAGGGATGGGGGCCGCAGCCCCTGTCTGTCGTTCCTTTGGTCCAAGACTAGAGGGGTAGCTCACACTGGCTTTTCTGAAGGGAGACAGTGAAGCCAAGACGGAGCCCCTGTCAGACATTTCGGTAGCTGAGCCATCAGTGAGGACAGGGTCCACGCGTGGCCTCTTACTGGTTGTGTGGAGCGGCATTGGCCTGCTTGCAACCTGAAAGACAGGAAACCACACACGTTACAAGTTCCTCTGCATGGAGCCGACACGAAAATCAGCCACTTCCAAAGACGAGGGGCACGCGCCAGGAAATTCTCGATACAGAATCGACAGGTGGTCCTTGGAAGTAGGGACAGACCCTCCACCTGAGTGCTGATCAGGACAAGACTCATGAAAGATGCGCTCTCGAGCTATGTGTAGCTGATCCGAGCACACCATTGTTCAAAAGAACAATGTCTTGGGCATTAACTGGATCGGAGTGCCTCCGCTCAGCCTTCCCTGAAGTGGAAGGGACTAATGCCCTTCTGAAGGCGGGTTGGTGGCTCAAGGGTTCTCAGGAGGTGTTCTCTGAAAACCTGCATGTTCCTGGGTTTAGCCCTCTCCATGTTTGGGGCCTCTGAGGGACGAATTTCCTCACGCCGCCAGGAACATGTTGTTGGCAAGCTTGCCGTAATTGGACAGAAAGAAAGCAACGGGAAATAAGGCATCCTCAGATGCCTTCACCTGCAATCCAACTGACCTGGAAGGATGGTGGAGTCACTGACCCAAAGAAGGCAAGAAAGAGGGGTTCCCCGATTAACTCCCGCAGCCGGGAAGCTGAAAGGAAATCAACCAGTGTGACCTAGAGGAGAAAAAGACCAGGGGCCCGGGGTGACACTCACCCTCAGATCATCACAAGATTCCGTGGATCCTCTTCGATTTGGCAGCGGCTTCTCTGGAGGTTTCACGGAAAATATCCGGAGGAGAGCCTTCCTCTGCGGGTCTTGCTGCCTGCAGAACAGAAAAAGGTCATTCCGTGCCCCCTGGTTCTCCCCGGGAGACAGGGAGAACCCTGCCTGGGGCCCAGGCCCATTCCGTGTTGCGTGACACAGAAATGGACATCTGGTGCCCTTTCCGCCTCTGCACCTTCCCTCACCTGCCAACCTTCCCATCCTCCTGGTGGCCCTCTAGGCTTCCCAACTAAGGACTGTGATTTGGACTCCATTGCTTTTCCCCCTGTCATGGGGAACCTGCACGAAGCGCCCCCGCCTCTCCCCGTCCCCGAATCAACCAGAGCCAGAGGGGCTCCTGGGTGTGGAAGAACGGAGGACAAGGAGCTGCGCTCTATTTCCTGCAGCGTTCCTTCCCTGGCCCGGAGACGGAAAGGCACACGGTGTGCAGGTGCAGAGACACCATGTCCTTAGGAGGCAGTACTCTAAGAGTGGTGAAAACCCCTCCCACCGCTCACCTTGGTCTCTCTTCCTTCTCTCCTTTATCCTTGTTCAAGGGCCCCGGGTTCGCCTCCACCGGGGGCTTCCACGGTTTCAGGTTTTCCTTCCCTTCCCTCTTCCCGAAGGTCTGTGGAACCAGGGCTGCCTTCCAGCACTTCATGGGGCACCTGGTACTTCTGGCCGTGTGGCCAAAGGCCCCGCAGTCTTTGCACTTGAGCTGTGGGTGGAAAGGAAGTGATGTCAGTGAGTGAGCTGAAGCCACAGGCAGCCATCCGATGTCAACATTGAGAGGGATTATGAATTCAGAGCTGAATAAGGATTCCAAAGAGGGGACCCCGGCATGGGGGCCGTTAAGTGCTGGGAGAGTTCGGATACGATGTTCCCTCCCAAAGCCCATGTGACGGAGGACCTCTAAAAGGAAGGACTCAAGGTACCAAGGGGCACGATCGTGACCCCGATGTCAACGACACAGCCAAAGGTGGCTACACAGGATTCTAAGTAGAAAGGGAGGTTGCCCCCAAGAGTCTCTCAAGGGATTTATGGGGCCGGGGAGGAGGTCCCAAGCCACGCCCACCTCGGATGGGAAAAGCAACCTGGGTGGTGGTGACAGAAACCTTTGGAATCCAACCCAGTCTCTGAGGACCCTGTGACACCGCCTCCCCCCGCCCCAACACCCACCCCTCCCCCATTCCCAAGAGATACAGGGCTAGACTTACCCTGGGATCTTCTTCATCGGGCGGGGGAGCCCTTGGCGCAACTGGGGCCCTCCGCTGCTTCTGGAGGGTCTGGGCTCTCCCGAGTCTGTTGGCGCCAGTTTTGGGGTCACGACGGGCCAACATCTTCGTCTCCTGGGGGTTCTATGACCGCCTTTTTCGGGGGTTGAATGTTGGGTCACCTGAAACACACACAAACACACCCATATTGATGGTGAAGCACACTGGATATTCACACACACCCACAGGAAACCTCCAGCTAACTCCTTGCCGCTGTGGTCGTGAGGAGACTTCACCACCGGTCGGTCAAGTCTGTGGCTCACACTGTGCTGTGTACACCCTCAGATATTGTGTGTTCCTCTGCCATGATTACCAAGTCCGAGTGTAAACCTCGCCTGCCACAGGGCCCATGGCCTAGGGTTGGGGAGCTGAGCTTTCTGCCCCAAACAAACCACTGATTCTGAAGACTGGACTGAGGTGTATCACGATTCACGCCGGTAGAAGACACGATGATTCTATCTCCCTTGACGGCCAGAATGATGGAAGCCGCAGGGCATGGCGTGTGGCACCCTTTGGCAGGTCTGTTTGAAATCAGGGATAAGGGAGGCTTCCTGTCACAACTTGAATCCCTACCCTTGCCATTTCTAATTAGGCAACTTCCAAACACAAATTCATAGGGAGAAGTTTTCTTCCTCTCTATCGCACTAGCAGGTGATGGTCTTTCCTGTTCTATCGTTTTGGCTTTAGCTCCAGCCCCTCTTTATTTATTTTGCTGATATTTTACGCATGCCACACGAACCCGTCCAAACAAACGGTGAACAGGGGCCATAGCGTATCGATTTCTTACACGGCTGAAGGGCAAACCACCCTTTTTTCCAAACTTCTTTTCCCATTTCCCCACCAATTCAGCACGCTGGATTACATTTCCTTTCGCATTTCCATCTTGGTCTTATCCCACACGTGGAGACGGGAATGATTTCTCGTTTTCTGTTCCAAGAATTACCAGTAAGCAGAATACATCCTACCCCATCAGCAAGCCCCAGTGTGATCGATTTCTTTCACTCTCCTTCGTCTCTTCCCCCCCAAACCCCGCCCCACCCCTCAGGGACTACGTGAAACAAACAGTTGTTCAGTGAAACTAACCTGAAGTTACAGGTCAGCTTTCTTTCCTCGGCTGGCGCTCAGACGGGCAGGTGCTGGAGCAGCCCCGCTGGAAGCGATGCAGCATCCAGGAAGACCGAGGAAGGGGCGGAGAGGGACCTCTGCTTTCCAGGCTGCCTTTTATACCGCCTCTGGTCTCCGGACGTGGAGCGCACCCTAACCTGATCCATTACAGGTACCTTAATTGCAATTAACTTAATCCAATCACATGACCTGGAGACGTCTGTCTGCACAGCCCACTCTAAGATCATGTTCACCTTTGGCCGACATTCTAAAACCTACGAGTACAGCTGTAAGCTTTGAAGGATAGTTGTTCCCCGTCAGACGTGTGACACTGGTTCGTCTACCCTTGTCTCGTTTTCCGTCTTGACTGCCTTTTCTTTGTTTGTTTGTTTGTTTGTTTGTTTGTGTTAAAAAAAAAAATGTGGTAAAATAGACGCCTTTTAATTGGGCCGTGTCTACTACATCTCGACGTAGGACTCAGTGTCATCAAGGAGATTCTCCTGGACACGCCGTCACGGCCATGATCCATCTTCAGAGCTTCTCTTTCTTCCCCACGGTAAGTCTGTCAGCAGAGAACACTGACCACACCCTCATGTGTTTTCTCCTCCAGGAGGCGCTTGGAAACCACCGTGAGTTGGACTGCACTGGGAAACACAGATGAACTAAGTCAAGACCGCTTTGTCCTTCAGCGCCTGGCTCCCTTTTCAACTCGTCTTGCGACTCCAGGCATTATGCCTGAAAAGTCTCCGGGACGCCTGTGAGGCTCTACTTCCCTGGGTCCCATTGCCATTTCTCTGGATTTGCGAGGATCCACCGGACCTTCTTTGGAACTCCCACGTCGGTGAACTTTGGTGCCACGTCCCCTAATTCTGTCCTTGGTCATCTGCACCTGCACGGGTTAGGCTCCATGTTCCATGGACGGGAAGAGACAGGCAGGAGTCGGAATGCTTAACCGACACACTGGGGCATTTTCTCCTGTAGCCCAAGTGACCCCATGGTCTGGTTGAGCTTTGGAACCGGTCGCGTCCCCCTCGACACTGCACCCGACTCCCAGTTTCTCAATCTTGTTGGCCCCCCGGCGACCTCCGGTTCGATGAATTGCACCTGCTGAAACTCGAGTCCCCTTTGACTTGCGCTTCGTTAATTATTCGTGATTCAGGTTGGAACCCCAGCTTACGACCCCCTGTAGGCCGTTCTCTGAGCTTTCCGGTCACATCGTTTCCTTTCACGCTCTTTGGTTCATCGTGGTCCTGCTCGTTCTGCTGTCAGAGGAGCAGAGAGTTGATCTTCTTGATTCTGGATACTGATACTTTCTAGGTGATCTGGATAAGCAAGATGACGACCCTCAAGAGCGGCGGAAAGGGAGCAGCCATTTGGTGGGCCGCAGGGAATCCCGCTCAGTTCCCAGGGCTCCTAGATGTGGAATCCTGGTCAGAGTTGTTCCCAGGCCAGAGAATGGAGATAGCCTGTGCATGATGGGATAGCCCTGCCTAGATCGTTCAGTGAGTCTCTAGCTCAGCTACTCTTAGGATCGCGGGGAGGACCGTGGAAAGGCCCGGTGTCAGACATCCGGAAAGAAGACGGGATGAATGTCTTACCTCTGAAGTACATCCCGAATCTGGGAGTTAACTTCAGCTTTGCTGGGGTCTATTTGGCGAATGAAAGTGTGCCTGGTGCATACGCACATCCGGCAGCCACTTCATGGGGGCCGTCGCAATTGGAACCACGCACCTGGTGTCGGCGTTTGAGCCAAATGGGGACCCGTGGTGCAAGCAACCCTCCCCACGTGTTAGCGTGCGTGAGATTCAGCTGGCGGCATTTTACTAGGTGCGTGTTGGTAGAGTGGGGTTGAGGTTTGCTTGCTCCTGTGGATGTAGAAGATGTCAAAGGTCCTGCCCAGCCCTGCGGTCCCCTCAGTCAACTGTGTTTCGGAGACATAACGATTTGGATAGCTAACAAGTCAAGAAAGTTTCAAGCCCTTGGAAGATCAGTTAAACACAAACACGGAATGAGAGTCAAAAGACAATATGTCATCTTTTTGAGAATTTTACTCACTTCAAGCACATTAAACACACACATTGACAAAGGCATGCCAGAGCCCAGTTTTCGAGGCCGAGGAAGGACCCCGAGAGCGCGCAGCGCAGCAGGCTTCCCAGCGTCCCAAACACTGCTCTCGGGGCGGGGCGCAGCGGAAGGGCTGCACCTCTCAGGGTTCCCGAACTTTTCCCTTATTCAGTCATCTAGAGAGCAAAAACACAGTCATTCCCCAGTTTCCTATTGACGTCCCAGCAGATGTCTGACTCCTGCGCGTCGCCCAGTTTCTCAGGCAACCAATCACTGGCACGGAAGCTTTTCCTGGCGCGTTTCCGGAGAGCCATGCGAACTACACTGTCCCTCACGAGAATTCAATGAGGCAGAGTCCCTGCATCGGCTCCCTGCCTGGCCTGGGCTCCCACCTCCGCAGAAGCGCCACAGCCAGGGAGCTTCGGAGTCACCGCAGAGAGTCTGCTCGCTGCTCTGCGCTCCTCAGTCCCACAGTCCCCTCCAAGTCACGGGAGCGGGAGGCCAAGGAGCCCCTGCCACCTGCCGTCTCACTCCAGGTCAGAATCGCTGTCCTCTGAGGAGGAGGAAACCTGAAGGTCCTCATAGAGGACACTCGCTGGGACACGAACACCGGGACCCTGAGACTTCTCTGAGACATGAGGGCTCTGAGCGAGGAAGGCTCCCGGCTTCTCAGGAGAGTGAAATGAGGGAGCTGTCAGGAGGCTGGAGCTCCACCATCCATTGTCCAGTCTCCGGAAGAGCACTCTGAGAGGCTGGGCCCCGTCATGGCTGGCCGCCGGGTGACGGGACACGGTGCAGGCCTGGGCAGTAGGCAGGCAAGGTCTGCTGTGCGGAGGCTGCCGGTCGATGCTGGGCACCTGGGCGGGTGTCCTCCTGCCCATCTGGGGCGACGTACTCGGTCCAAGTTCGGTTGCGGCCGGCGGAGGTTGGAGAGTGTCCGGGGCCCCGAGCTCACCTCCCTGGATGGCGTCTTCGGGGATCTGGAAGGGACCCAGTCTCGGTATCTTGGGGAAGTTCAGGCAAGCCTGAAGCGGAGCCTGGGCAGGTCTCTTGGCTCCTGGCCTGAAGCTGAGATTGGAGCCTAGGCCCAAGCTGCGTGTGGCGGCTGGTGGGCAGGGCTGTGAGGTCAGCGCGGGACGTCTGTCTTGTGCCTGGGGGCTGATGGCCTGGAGCAGGCCGTGGGTTTGCGAGGCAGCCTGGGGAACTTCTCGGCAGCCACCCTCCGGGCTGCTGTGTGTCGGCTTCACCACGAGGAGAGGCCCCGGGCCCTGGTGCCTGACTGCAGGCTGAGGGATGGGGGCCGCAGCCCCTGTCTGTCGTTCCTTTGGTCCAAGACTAGAGGGGTAGCTCACACTGGCTTTTCTGAAGGGAGACAGTGAAGCCAAGACGGAGCCCCTGTCAGACATTTCGGTAGCTGAGCCATCAGTGAGGACAGGGTCCACGCGTGGCCTCTTACTGGTTGTGTGGAGCGGCATTGGCCTGCTTGCAACCTGAAAGACAGGAAACCACACACGTTACAAGTTCCTCTGCATGGAGCCGACACGAAAATCAGCCACTTCCAAAGACGAGGGGCACGCGCCAGGAAATTCTCGATACAGAATCGACAGGCGGTCCTTGGAAGTAGGGACAGACCCTCCACCTGAGTGCTGATCAGGACAAGACTCATGAAAGATGCGCTCTCGAGCTATGTGTAGCTGATCCGAGCACACCATTGTTCAAAAGAACAATGTCTTGGGCATTAACTGGATCGGAGTGCCTCCGCTCAGCCTTCCCTGAAGTGGAAGGGACTAATGCCCTTCTGAAGGCGGGTTGGTGGCTCAAGGGTTCTCAGGAGGTGTTCTCTGAAAACCTGCATGTTCCTGGGTTTAGCCCTCTCCATGTTTGGGGCCTCTGAGGGACGAATTTCCTCACGCCGCCAGGAACATGTTGTTGGCAAGCTTGCCGTAATTGGACAGAAAGAAAGCAACGGGAAATAAGGCATCCTCAGATGCCTTCACCTGCAATCCAACTGACCTGGAAGGATGGTGGAGTCACTGACCCAAAGAAGGCAAGAAAGAGGGGTTCCCCGATTAACTCCCGCAGCCGGGAAGCTGAAAGGAAATCAACCAGTGTGACCTAGAGGAGAAAAAGACCAGGGGCCCGGGGTGACACTCACCCTCAGATCATCACAAGATTCCGTGGATCCTCTTCGATTTGGCAGCGGCTTCTCTGGAGGTTTCACGGAAAATATCCGGAGGAGAGCCTTCCTCTGCGGGTCTTGCTGCCTGCAGAACAGAAAAAGGTCATTCCGTGCCCCCTGGTTCTCCCCGGGAGACAGGGAGAACCCTGCCTGGGGCCCAGGCCCATTCCGTGTTGCGTGACACAGAAATGGACATCTGGTGCCCTTTCCGCCTCTGCACCTTCCCTCACCTGCCAACCTTCCCATCCTCCTGGTGGCCCTCTAGGCTTCCCAACTAAGGACTGTGATTTGGACTCCATTGCTTTTCCCCCTGTCATGGGGAACCTGCACGAAGCGCCCCCGCCTCTCCCCGTCCCCGAATCAACCAGAGCCAGAGGGGCTCCTGGGTGTGGAAGAACGGAGGACAAGGAGCTGCGCTCTATTTCCTGCAGCGTTCCTTCCCTGGCCCGGAGACGGAAAGGCACACGGTGTGCAGGTGCAGAGACACCATGTCCTTAGGAGGCAGTACTCTAAGAGTGGTGAAAACCCCTCCCACCGCTCACCTTGGTCTCTCTTCCTTCTCTCCTTTATCCTTGTTCAAGGGCCCCGGGTTCGCCTCCACCGGGGGCTTCCACGGTTTCAGGTTTTCCTTCCCTTCCCTCTTCCCGAAGGTCTGTGGAACCAGGGCTGCCTTCCAGCACTTCATGGGGCACCTGGTACTTCTGGCCGTGTGGCCAAAGGCCCCGCAGTCTTTGCACTTGAGCTGTGGGTGGAAAGGAAGTGATGTCAGTGAGTGAGCTGAAGCCACAGGCAGCCATCCGATGTCAACATTGAGAGGGATTATGAATTCAGAGCTGAATAAGGATTCCAAAGAGGGGACCCCGGCATGGGGGCCGTTAAGTGCTGGGAGAGTTCGGATACGATGTTCCCTCCCAAAGCCCATGTGACGGAGGACCTCTAAAAGGAAGGACTCAAGGTACCAAGGGGCACGATCGTGACCCCGATGTCAACGACACAGCCAAAGGTGGCTACACAGGATTCTAAGTAGAAAGGGAGGTTGCCCCCAAGAGTCTCTCAAGGGATTTATGGGGCCGGGGAGGAGGTCCCAAGCCACGCCCACCTCGGATGGGAAAAGCAACCTGGGTGGTGGTGACAGAAACCTTTGGAATCCAACCCAGTCTCTGAGGACCCTGTGACACCGCCTCCCCCCGCCCCAACACCCACCCCTCCCCCATTCCCAAGAGATACAGGGCTAGACTTACCCTGGGATCTTCTTCATCGGGCGGGGGAGCCCTTGGCGCAACTGGGGCCCTCCGCTGCTTCTGGAGGGTCTGGGCTCTCCCGAGTCTGTTGGCGCCAGTTTTGGGGTCACGACGGGCCAACATCTTCGTCTCCTGGGGGTTCTATGACCGCCTTTTTCGGGGGTTGAATGTTGGGTCACCTGAAACACACACAAACACACCCATATTGATGGTGAAGCACACTGGATATTCACACACACCCACAGGAAACCTCCAGCTAACTCCTTGCCGCTGTGGTCGTGAGGAGACTTCACCACCGGTCGGTCAAGTCTGTGGCTCACACTGTGCTGTGTACACCCTCAGATATTGTGTGATCCTCTGCCATGATTACCAAGTCCGAGTGTAAACCTCGCCTGCCACAGGGCCCATGGCCTAGGGTTGGGGAGCTGAGCTTTCTGCCCCAAACAAACCACTGATTCTGAAGACTGGACTGAGGTGTATCACGATTCACGCCGGTAGAAGACACGATGATTCTATCTCCCTTGACGGCCAGAATGATGGAAGCCGCAGGGCATGGCGTGTGGCACCCTTTGGCAGGTCTGTTTGAAATCAGGGATAAGGGAGGCTTCCTGTCACAACTTGAATCCCTACCCTTGCCATTTCTAATTAGGCAACTTCCAAACACAAATTCATAGGGAGAAGTTTTCTTCCTCTCTATCGCACTAGCAGGTGATGGTCTTTCCTGTTCTATCGTTTTGGCTTTAGCTCCAGCCCCTCTTTATTTATTTTGCTGATATTTTACGCATGCCACACGAACCCGTCCAAACAAACGGTGAACAGGGGCCATAGCGTATCGATTTCTTACACGGCTGAAGGGCAAACCACCCTTTTTTCCAAACTTCTTTTCCCATTTCCCCACCAATTCAGCACGCTGGATTACATTTCCTTTCGCATTTCCATCTTGGTCTTATCCCACACGTGGAGACGGGAATGATTTCTCGTTTTCTGTTCCAAGAATTACCAGTAAGCAGAATACATCCTACCCCATCAGCAAGCCCCAGTGTGATCGATTTCTTTCACTCTCCTTCGTCTCGTCCCCCCCAAACCCCGCCCCACCCCTCAGGGACTACGTGAAACAAACAGTTGTTCAGTGAAACTAACCTGAAGTTACAGGTCAGCTTTCTTTCCTCGGCTGGCGCTCAGACGGGCAGGTGCTGGAGCAGCCCCGCTGGAAGCGATGCAGCATCCAGGAAGACCGAGGAAGGGGCGGAGAGGGACCTCTGCTTTCCAGGCTGCCTTTTATACCGCCTCTGGTCTCCGGACGTGGAGCGCACCCTAACCTGATCCATTACAGGTACCTTAATTGCAATTAACTTAATCCAATCACATGACCTGGAGACGTCTGTCTGCACAGCCCACTCTAAGATCATGTTCACCTTTGGCCGACATTCTAAAACCTACGAGTACAGCTGTAAGCTTTGAAGGATAGTTGTTCCCCGTCAGACGTGTGACACTGGTTCGTCTACCCTTGTCTCGTTTTCCGTCTTGACTGCCTTTTCTTTGTTTGTTTGTTTGTTTGTTTGTTTGTGTTAAAAAAAAAATGTGGTAAAATAGACGCCTTTTAATTGGGCCGTGTCTACTACATCTCGACGTAGGCCTCAGTGTCATCAAGGAGATTCTCCTGGACACGCCGTCACGGCCATGATCCATCTTCAGAGCTTCTCTTTCTTCCCCACGGTAAGTCTGTCAGCAGAGAACACTGACCACACCCTCATGTGTTTTCTCCTCCAGGAGGCGCTTGGAAACCACCGTGAGTTGGACTGCACTGGGAAACACAGATGAACTAAGTCAAGACCGCTTTGTCCTTCAGCGCCTGGCTCCCTTTTCAACTCGTCTTGCGACTCCAGGCATTATGCCTGAAAAGTCTCCGGGACGCCTGTGAGGCTCTACTTCCCTGGGTCCCATTGCCATTTCTCTGGATTTGCGAGGATCCACCGGACCTTCTTTGGAACTCCCACGTCGGTGAACTTTGGTGCCACGTCCCCTAATTCTGTCCTTGGTCATCTGCACCTGCACGGGTTAGGCTCCATGTTCCATGGACGGGAAGAGACAGGCAGGAGTCGGAATGCTTAACCGACACACTGGGGCATTTTCTCCTGTAGCCCAAGTGACCCCATGGTCTGGTTGAGCTTTGGAACCGGTCGCGTCCCCCTCGACACTGCACCCGACTCCCAGTTTCTCAATCTTGTTGGCCCCCCGGCGACCTCCGGTTCGATGAATTGCACCTGCTGAAACTCGAGTCCCCTTTGACTTGCGCTTCGTTAATTATTCGTGATTCAGGTTGGAACCCCAGCTTACGACCCCCTGTAGGCCGTTCTCTGAGCTTTCCGGTCACATCGTTTCCTTTCACGCTCTTTGGTTCATCGTGGTCCTGCTCGTTCTGCTGTCAGAGGAGCAGAGAGTTGATCTTCTTGATTCTGGATACTGATACTTTCTAGGTGATCTGGATAAGCAAGATGACGACCCTCAAGAGCGGCGGAAAGGGAGCAGCCATTTGGTGGGCCGCAGGGAATCCCGCTCAGTTCCCAGGGCTCCTAGATGTGGAATCCTGGTCAGAGTTGTTCCCAGGCCAGAGAATGGAGATAGCCTGTGCATGATGGGATAGCCCTGCCTAGATCGTTCAGTGAGTCTCTAGCTCAGCTACTCTTAGGATCGCGGGGAGGACCGTGGAAAGGCCCGGTGTCAGACATCCGGAAAGAAGACGGGATGAATGTCTTACCTCTGAAGTACATCCCGAATCTGGGAGTTAACTTCAGCTTTGCTGGGGTCTATTTGGCGAATGAAAGTGTGCCTGGTGCATACGCACATCCGGCAGCCACTTCATGGGGGCCGTCGCAATTGGAACCACGCACCTGGTGTCGGCGTTTGAGCCAAATGGGGACCCGTGGTGCAAGCAACCCTCCCCACGTGTTAGCGTGCGTGAGATTCAGCTGGCGGCATTTTACTAGGTGCGTGTTGGTAGAGTGGGGTTGAGGTTTGCTTGCTCCTGTGGATGTAGAAGATGTCAAAGGTCCTGCCCAGCCCTGCGGTCCCCTCAGTCAACTGTGTTTCGGAGACATAACGATTTGGATAGCTAACAAGTCAAGAAAGTTTCAAGCCCTTGGAAGATCAGTTAAACACAAACACGGAATGAGAGTCAAAAGACAATATGTCATCTTTTTGAGAATTTTACTCACTTCAAGCACATTAAACACACACATTGACAAAGGCATGCCAGAGCCCAGTTTTCGAGGCCGAGGAAGGACCCCGAGAGCGCGCAGCGCAGCAGGCTTCCCAGCGTCCCAAACACTGCTCTCGGGGCGGGGCGCAGCGGAAGGGCTGCACCTCTCAGGGTTCCCGAACTTTTCCCTTATTCAGTCATCTAGAGAGCAAAAACACAGTCATTCCCCAGTTTCCTATTGACGTCCCAGCAGATGTCTGACTCCTGCGCGTCGCCCAGTTTCTCAGGCAACCAATCACTGGCACGGAAGCTTTTCCTGGCGCGTTTCCGGAGAGCCATGCGAACTACACTGTCCCTCACGAGAATTCAATGAGGCAGAGTCCCTGCATCGGCTCCCTGCCTGGCCTGGGCTCCCACCTCCGCAGAAGCGCCACAGCCAGGGAGCTTCGGAGTCACCGCAGAGAGTCTGCTCGCTGCTCTGCGCTCCTCAGTCCCACAGTCCCCTCCAAGTCACGGGAGCGGGAGGCCAAGGAGCCCCTGCCACCTGCCGTCTCACTCCAGGTCAGAATCGCTGTCCTCTGAGGAGGAGGAAACCTGAAGGTCCTCATAGAGGACACTCGCTGGGACACGAACACCGGGACCCTGAGACTTCTCTGAGACATGAGGGCTCTGAGCGAGGAAGGCTCCCGGCTTCTCAGGAGAGTGAAATGAGGGAGCTGTCAGGAGGCTGGAGCTCCACCATCCATTGTCCAGTCTCCGGAAGAGCACTCTGAGAGGCTGGGCCCCGTCATGGCTGGCCGCCGGGTGACGGGACACGGTGCAGGCCTGGGCAGTAGGCAGGCAAGGTCTGCTGTGCGGAGGCTGCCGGTCGATGCTGGGCACCTGGGCGGGTGTCCTCCTGCCCATCTGGGGCGACGTACTCGGTCCAAGTTCGGTTGCGGCCGGCGGAGGTTGGAGAGTGTCCGGGGCCCCGAGCTCACCTCCCTGGATGGCGTCTTCGGGGATCTGGAAGGGACCCAGTCTCGGTATCTTGGGGAAGTTCAGGCAAGCCTGAAGCGGAGCCTGGGCAGGTCTCTTGGCTCCTGGCCTGAAGCTGAGATTGGAGCCTAGGCCCAAGCTGCGTGTGGCGGCTGGTGGGCAGGGCTGTGAGGTCAGCGCGGGACGTCTGTCTTGTGCCTGGGGGCTGATGGCCTGGAGCAGGCCGTGGGTTTGCGGGGCAGCCTGGGGAACTTCTCGGCAGCCACCCTCCGGGCTGCTGTGTGTCGGCTTCACCACGAGGAGAGGCCCCGGGCCCTGGTGCCTGACTGCAGGCTGAGGGATGGGGGCCGCAGCCCCTGTCTGTCGTTCCTTTGGTCCAAGACTAGAGGGGTAGCTCACACTGGCTTTTCTGAAGGGAGACAGTGAAGCCAAGACGGAGCCCCTGTCAGACATTTCGGTAGCTGAGCCATCAGTGAGGACAGGGTCCACGCGTGGCCTCTTACTGGTTGTGTGGAGCGGCATTGGCCTGCTTGCAACCTGAAAGACAGGAAACCACACACGTTACAAGTTCCTCTGCATGGAGCCGACACGAAAATCAGCCACTTCCAAAGACGAGGGGCACGCGCCAGGAAATTCTCGATACAGAATCGACAGGCGGTCCTTGGAAGTAGGGACAGACCCTCCACCTGAGTGCTGATCAGGACAAGACTCATGAAAGATGCGCTCTCGAGCTATGTGTAGCTGATCCGAGCACACCATTGTTCAAAAGAACAATGTCTTGGGCATTAACTGGATCGGAGTGCCTCCGCTCAGCCTTCCCTGAAGTGGAAGGGACTAATGCCCTTCTGAAGGCGGGTTGGTGGCTCAAGGGTTCTCAGGAGGTGTTCTCTGAAAACCTGCATGTTCCTGGGTTTAGCCCTCTCCATGTTTGGGGCCTCTGAGGGACGAATTTCCTCACGCCGCCAGGAACATGTTGTTGGCAAGCTTGCCGTAATTGGACAGAAAGAAGGCAACGGGAAATAAGGCATCCTCAGATGCCTTCACCTGCAATCCAACTGACCTGGAAGGATGGTGGAGTCACTGACCCAAAGAAGGCAAGAAAGAGGGGTTCCCCGATTAACTCCCGCAGCCGGGAAGCTGAAAGGAAATCAACCAGTGTGACCTAGAGGAGAAAAAGACCAGGGGCCCGGGGTGACACTCACCCTCAGATCATCACAAGATTCCGTGGATCCTCTTCGATTTGGCAGCGGCTTCTCTGGAGGTTTCACGGAAAATATCCGGAGGAGAGCCTTCCTCTGCGGGTCTTGCTGCCTGCAGAACAGAAAAAGGTCATTCCGTGCCCCCTGGTTCTCCCCGGGAGACAGGGAGAACCCTGCCTGGGGCCCAGGCCCATTCCGTGTTGCGTGACACAGAAATGGACATCTGGTGCCCTTTCCGCCTCTGCACCTTCCCTCACCTGCCAACCTTCCCATCCTCCTGGTGGCCCTCTAGGCTTCCCAACTAAGGACTGTGATTTGGACTCCATTGCTTTTCCCCCTGTCATGGGGAACCTGCACGAAGCGCCCCCGCCTCTCCCCGTCCCCGAATCAACCAGAGCCAGAGGGGCTCCTGGGTGTGGAAGAACGGAGGACAAGGAGCTGCGCTCTATTTCCTGCAGCGTTCCTTCCCTGGCCCGGAGACGGAAAGGCACACGGTGTGCAGGTGCAGAGACACCATGTCCTTAGGAGGCAGTACTCTAAGAGTGGTGAAAACCCCTCCCACCGCTCACCTTGGTCTCTCTTCCTTCTCTCCTTTATCCTTGTTCAAGGGCCCCGGGTTCGCCTCCACCGGGGGCTTCCACGGTTTCAGGTTTTCCTTCCCTTCCCTCTTCCCGAAGGTCTGTGGAACCAGGGCTGCCTTCCAGCACTTCATGGGGCACCTGGTACTTCTGGCCGTGTGGCCAAAGGCCCCGCAGTCTTTGCACTTGAGCTGTGGGTGGAAAGGAAGTGATGTCAGTGAGTGAGCTGAAGCCACAGGCAGCCATCCGATGTCAACATTGAGAGGGATTATGAATTCAGAGCTGAATAAGGATTCCAAAGAGGGGACCCCGGCATGGGGGCCGTTAAGTGCTGGGAGAGTTCGGATACGATGTTCCCTCCCAAAGCCCATGTGACGGAGGACCTCTAAAAGGAAGGACTCAAGGTACCAAGGGGCACGATCGTGACCCCGATGTCAACGACACAGCCAAAGGTGGCTACACAGGATTCTAAGTAGAAAGGGAGGTTGCCCCCAAGAGTCTCTCAAGGGATTTATGGGGCCGGGGAGGAGGTCCCAAGCCACGCCCACCTCGGATGGGAAAAGCAACCTGGGTGGTGGTGACAGAAACCTTTGGAATCCAACCCAGTCTCTGAGGACCCTGTGACACCGCCTCCCCCCGCCCCAACACCCACCCCTCCCCCATTCCCAAGAGATACAGGGCTAGACTTACCCTGGGATCTTCTTCATCGGGCGGGGGAGCCCTTGGCGCAACTGGGGCCCTCCGCTGCTTCTGGAGGGTCTGGGCTCTCCCGAGTCTGTTGGCGCCAGTTTTGGGGTCACGACGGGCCAACATCTTCGTCTCCTGGGGGTTCTATGACCGCCTTTTTCGGGGGTTGAATGTTGGGTCACCTGAAACACACACAAACACACCCATATTGATGGTGAAGCACACTGGATATTCACACACACCCACAGGAAACCTCCAGCTAACTCCTTGCCGCTGTGGTCGTGAGGAGACTTCACCACCGGTCGGTCAAGTCTGTGGCTCACACTGTGCTGTGTACACCCTCAGATATTGTGTGTTCCTCTGCCATGATTACCAAGTCCGAGTGTAAACCTCGCCTGCCACAGGGCCCATGGCCTAGGGTTGGGGAGCTGAGCTTTCTGCCCCAAACAAACCACTGATTCTGAAGACTGGACTGAGGTGTATCACGATTCACGCCGGTAGAAGACACGATGATTCTATCTCCCTTGACGGCCAGAATGATGGAAGCCGCAGGGCATGGCGTGTGGCACCCTTTGGCAGGTCTGTTTGAAATCAGGGATAAGGGAGGCTTCCTGTCACAACTTGAATCCCTACCCTTGCCATTTCTAATTAGGCAACTTCCAAACACAAATTCATAGGGAGAAGTTTTCTTCCTCTCTATCGCACTAGCAGGTGATGGTCTTTCCTGTTCTATCGTTTTGGCTTTAGCTCCAGCCCCTCTTTATTTATTTTTCTGATATTTTACGCATGCCACACGAACCCGTCCAAACAAACGGTGAACAGGGGCCATAGCGTATCGATTTCTTACACGGCTGAAGGGCAAACCACCCTTTTTTCCAAACTTCTTTTCCCATTTCCCCACCAATTCAGCACGCTGGATTACATTTCCTTTCGCATTTCCATCTTGGTCTTATCCCACACGTGGAGACGGGAATGATTTCTCGTTTTCTGTTCCAAGAATTACCAGTAAGCAGAATACATCCTACCCCATCAGCAAGCCCCAGTGTGATCGATTTCTTTCACTCTCCTTCGTCTCTTCCCCCCCAAACCCCGCCCCACCCCTCAGGGACTACGTGAAACAAACAGTTGTTCAGTGAAACTAACCTGAAGTTACAGGTCAGCTTTCTTTCCTCGGCTGGCGCTCAGACGGGCAGGTGCTGGAGCAGCCCCGCTGGAAGCGATGCAGCATCCAGGAAGACCGAGGAAGGGGCGGAGAGGGACCTCTGCTTTCCAGGCTGCCTTTTATACCGCCTCTTGTCTCCGGACGTGGAGCGCACCCTAACCTGATCCATTACAGGTACCTTAATTGCAATTAACTTAATCCAATCACATGACCTGGAGACGTCTGTCTGCACAGCCCACTCTAAGATCATGTTCACCTTTGGCCGACATTCTAAAACCTACGAGTACAGCTGTAAGCTTTGAAGGATAGTTGTTCCCCGTCAGACGTGTGACACTGGTTCGTCTACCCTTGTCTCGTTTTCCGTCTTGACTGCCTTTTCTTTGTTTGTTTGTTTGTTTGTTTGTTTGTGTTAAAAAAAAAATGTGGTAAAATAGACGCCTTTTAATTGGGCCGTGTCTACTACATCTCGACGTAGGACTCAGTGTCATCAAGGAGATTCTCCTGGACACGCCGTCACGGCCATGATCCATCTTCAGAGCTTCTCTTTCTTCCCCACGGTAAGTCTGTCAGCAGAGAACACTGACCACACCCTCATGTGTTTTCTCCTCCAGGAGGCGCTTGGAAACCACCGTGAGTTGGACTGCACTGGGAAACACAGATGAACTAAGTCAAGACCGCTTTGTCCTTCAGCGCCTGGCTCCCTTTTCAACTCGTCTTGCGACTCCAGGCATTATGCCTGAAAAGTCTCCGGGACGCCTGTGAGGCTCTACTTCCCTGGGTCCCATTGCCATTTCTCTGGATTTGCGAGGATCCACCGGACCTTCTTTGGAACTCCCACGTCGGTGAACTTTGGTGCCACGTCCCCTAATTCTGTCCTTGGTCATCTGCACCTGCACGGGTTAGGCTCCATGTTCCATGGACGGGAAGAGACAGGCAGGAGTCGGAATGCTTAACCGACACACTGGGGCATTTTCTCCTGTAGCCCAAGTGACCCCATGGTCTGGTTGAGCTTTGGAACCGGTCGCGTCCCCCTCGACACTGCACCCGACTCCCAGTTTCTCAATCTTGTTGGCCCCCCGGCGACCTCCGGTTCGATGAATTGCACCTGCTGAAACTCGAGTCCCCTTTGACTTGCGCTTCATGAATTATTCGTGATTCAGGTTGGAACCCCAGCTTACGACCCCCTGTAGGCCGTTCTCTGAGCTTTCCGGTCACATCGTTTCCTTTCACGCTCTTTGGTTCATCGTGGTCCTGCTCGTTCTGCTGTCAGAGGAGCAGAGAGTTGATCTTCTTGATTCTGGATACTGATACTTTCTAGGTGATCTGGATAAGCAAGATGACGACCCTCAAGAGCGGCGGAAAGGGAGCAGCCATTTGGTGGGCCGCAGGGAATCCCGCTCAGTTCCCAGGGCTCCTAGATGTGGAATCCTGGTCAGAGTTGTTCCCAGGCCAGAGAATGGAGATAGCCTGTGCATGATGGGATAGCCCTGCCTAGATCGTTCAGTGAGTCTCTAGCTCAGCTACTCTTAGGATCGCGGGGAGGACCGTGGAAAGGCCCGGTGTCAGACATCCGGAAAGAAGACGGGATGAATGTCTTACCTCTGAAGTACATCCCGAATCTGGGAGTTAACTTCAGCTTTGCTGGGGTCTATTTGGCGAATGAAAGTGTGCCTGGTGCATACGCACATCCGGCAGCCACTTCATGGGGGCCGTCGCAATTGGAACCACGCACCTGGTGTCGGCGTTTGAGCCAAATGGGGACCCGTGGTGCAAGCAACCCTCCCCACGTGTTAGCGTGCGTGAGATTCAGCTGGCGGCATTTTACTAGGTGCGTGTTGGTAGAGTGGGGTTGAGGTTTGCTTGCTCCTGTGGATGTAGAAGATGTCAAAGGTCCTGCCCAGCCCTGCGGTCCCCTCAGTCAACTGTGTTTCGGAGACATAACGATTTGGATAGCTAACAAGTCAAGAAAGTTTCAAGCCCTTGGAAGATCAGTTAAACACAAACACGGAATGAGAGTCAAAAGACAATATGTCATCTTTTTGAGAATTTTACTCACTTCAAGCACATTAAACACACACATTGACAAAGGCATGCCAGAGCCCAGTTTTCGAGGCCGAGGAAGGACCCCGAGAGCGCGCAGCGCAGCAGGCTTCCCAGCGTCCCAAACACTGCTCTCGGGGCGGGGCGCAGCGGAAGGGCTGCACCTCTCAGGGTTCCCGAACTTTTCCCTTATTCAGTCATCTAGAGAGCAAAAACACAGTCATTCCCCAGTTTCCTATTGACGTCCCAGCAGATGTCTGACTCCTGCGCGTCGCCCAGTTTCTCAGGCAACCAATCACTGGCACGGAAGCTTTTCCTGGCGCGTTTCCGGAGAGCCATGCGAACTACACTGTCCCTCACGAGAATTCAATGAGGCAGAGTCCCTGCATCGGCTCCCTGCCTGGCCTGGGCTCCCACCTCCGCAGAAGCGCCACAGCCAGGGAGCTTCGGAGTCACCGCAGAGAGTCTGCTCGCTGCTCTGCGCTCCTCAGTCCCACAGTCCCCTCCAAGTCACGGGAGCGGGAGGCCAAGGAGCCCCTGCCACCTGCCGTCTCACTCCAGGTCAGAATCGCTGTCCTCTGAGGAGGAGGAAACCTGAAGGTCCTCATAGAGGACACTCGCTGGGACACGAACACCGGGACCCTGAGACTTCTCTGAGACATGAGGGCTCTGAGCGAGGAAGGCTCCCGGCTTCTCAGGAGAGTGAAATGAGGGAGCTGTCAGGAGGCTGGAGCTCCACCATCCATTGTCCAGTCTCCGGAAGAGCACTCTGAGAGGCTGGGCCCCGTCATGGCTGGCCGCCGGGTGACGGGACACGGTGCAGGCCTGGGCAGTAGGCAGGCAAGGTCTGCTGTGCGGAGGCTGCCGGTCGATGCTGGGCACCTGGGCGGGTGTCCTCCTGCCCATCTGGGGCGACGTACTCGGTCCAAGTTCGGTTGCGGCCGGCGGAGGTTGGAGAGTGTCCGGGGCCCCGAGCTCACCTCCCTGGATGGCGTCTTCGGGGATCTGGAAGGGACCCAGTCTCGGTATCTTGGGGAAGTTCAGGCAAGCCTGAAGCGGAGCCTGGGCAGGTCTCTTGGCTCCTGGCCTGAAGCTGAGATTGGAGCCTAGGCCCAAGCTGCGTGTGGCGGCTGGTGGGCAGGGCTGTGAGGTCAGCGCGGGACGTCTGTCTTGTGCCTGGGGGCTGATGGCCTGGAGCAGGCCGTGGGTTTGCGAGGCAGCCTGGGGAACTTCTCGGCAGCCACCCTCCGGGCTGCTGTGTGTCGGCTTCACCACGAGGAGAGGCCCCGGGCCCTGGTGCCTGACTGCAGGCTGAGGGATGGGGGCCGCAGCCCCTGTCTGTCGTTCCTTTGGTCCAAGACTAGAGGGGTAGCTCACACTGGCTTTTCTGAAGGGAGACAGTGAAGCCAAGACGGAGCCCCTGTCAGACATTTCGGTAGCTGAGCCATCAGTGAGGACAGGGTCCACGCGTGGCCTCTTACTGGTTGTGTGGAGCGGCATTGGCCTGCTTGCAACCTGAAAGACAGGAAACCACACACGTTACAAGTTCCTCTGCATGGAGCCGACACGAAAATCAGCCACTTCCAAAGACGAGGGGCACGCGCCAGGAAATTCTCAATACAGAATCGACAGGCGGTCCTTGGAAGTAGGGACAGACCCTCCACCTGAGTGCTGATCAGGACAAGACTCATGAAAGATGCGCTCTCGAGCTATGTGTAGCTGATCCGAGCACACCATTGTTCAAAAGAACAATGTCTTGGGCATTAACTGGATCGGAGTGCCTCCGCTCAGCCTTCCCTGAAGTGGAAGGGACTAATGCCCTTCTGAAGGCGGGTTGGTGGCTCAAGGGTTCTCAGGAGGTGTTCTCTGAAAACCTGCATGTTCCTGGGTTTAGCCCTCTCCATGTTTGGGGCCTCTGAGGGACGAATTTCCTCACGCCGCCAGGAACATGTTGTTGGCAAGCTTGCCGTAATTGGACAGAAAGAAAGCAACGGGAAATAAGGCATCCTCAGATGCCTTCACCTGCAATCCAACTGACCTGGAAGGATGGTGGAGTCACTGACCCAAAGAAGGCAAGAAAGAGGGGTTCCCCGATTAACTCCCGCAGCCGGGAAGCTGAAAGGAAATCAACCAGTGTGACCTAGAGGAGAAAAAGACCAGGGGCCCGGGGTGACACTCACCCTCAGATCATCACAAGATTCCGTGGATCCTCTTCGATTTGGCAGCGGCTTCTCTGGAGGTTTCACGGAAAATATCCGGAGGAGAGCCTTCCTCTGCGGGTCTTGCTGCCTGCAGAACAGAAAAAGGTCATTCCGTGCCCCCTGGTTCTCCCCGGGAGACAGGGAGAACCCTGCCTGGGGCCCAGGCCCATTCCGTGTTGCGTGACACAGAAATGGACATCTGGTGCCCTTTCCGCCTCTGCACCTTCCCTCACCTGCCAACCTTCCCATCCTCCTGGTGGCCCTCTAGGCTTCCCAACTAAGGACTGTGATTTGGACTCCATTGCTTTTCCCCCTGTCATGGGGAACCTGCACGAAGCGCCCCCGCCTCTCCCCGTCCCCGAATCAACCAGAGCCAGAGGGGCTCCTGGGTGTGGAAGAACGGAGGACAAGGAGCTGCGCTCTATTTCCTGCAGCGTTCCTTCCCTGGCCCGGAGACGGAAAGGCACACGGTGTGCAGGTGCAGAGACACCATGTCCTTAGGAGGCAGTACTCTAAGAGTGGTGAAAACCCCTCCCACCGCTCACCTTGGTCTCTCTTCCTTCTCTCCTTTATCCTTGTTCAAGGGCCCCGGGTTCGCCTCCACCGGGGGCTTCCACGGTTTCAGGTTTTCCTTCCCTTCCCTCTTCCCGAAGGTCTGTGGAACCAGGGCTGCCTTCCAGCACTTCATGGGGCACCTGGTACTTCTGGCCGTGTGGCCAAAGGCCCCGCAGTCTTTGCACTTGAGCTGTGGGTGGAAAGGAAGTGATGTCAGTGAGTGAGCTGAAGCCACAGGCAGCCATCCGATGTCAACATTGAGAGGGATTATGAATTCAGAGCTGAATAAGGATTCCAAAGAGGGGACCCCGGCATGGGGGCCGTTAAGTGCTGGGAGAGTTCGGATACGATGTTCCCTCCCAAAGCCCATGTGACGGAGGACCTCTAAAAGGAAGGACTCAAGGTACCAAGGGGCACGATCGTGACCCCGATGTCAACGACACAGCCAAAGGTGGCTACACAGGATTCTAAGTAGAAAGGGAGGTTGCCCCCAAGAGTCTCTCAAGGGATTTATGGGGCCGGGGAGGAGGTCCCAAGCCACGCCCACCTCGGATGGGAAAAGCAACCTGGGTGGTGGTGACAGAAACCTTTGGAATCCAACCCAGTCTCTGAGGACCCTGTGACACCGCCTCCCCCCGCCCCAACACCCACCCCTCCCCCATTCCCAAGAGATACAGGGCTAGACTTACCCTGGGATCTTCTTCATCGGGCGGGGGAGCCCTTGGCGCAACTGGGGCCCTCCGCTGCTTCTGGAGGGTCTGGGCTCTCCCGAGTCTGTTGGCGCCAGTTTTGGGGTCACGACGGGCCAACATCTTCGTCTCCTGGGGGTTCTATGACCGCCTTTTTCGGGGGTTGAATGTTGGGTCACCTGAAACACACACAAACACACCCATATTGATGGTGAAGCACACTGGATATTCACACACACCCACAGGAAACCTCCAGCTAACTCCTTGCCGCTGTGGTCGTGAGGAGACTTCACCACCGGTCGGTCAAGTCTGTGGCTCACACTGTGCTGTGTACACCCTCAGATATTGTGTGTTCCTCTGCCATGATTACCAAGTCCGAGTGTAAACCTCGCCTGCCACAGGGCCCATGGCCTAGGGTTGGGGAGCTGAGCTTTCTGCCCCAAACAAACCACTGATTCTGAAGACTGGACTGAGGTGTATCACGATTCACGCCGGTAGAAGACACGATGATTCTATCTCCCTTGACGGCCAGAATGATGGAAGCCGCAGGGCATGGCGTGTGGCACCCTTTGGCAGGTCTGTTTGAAATCAGGGATAAGGGAGGCTTCCTGTCACAACTTGAATCCCTACCCTTGCCATTTCTAATTAGGCAACTTCCAAACACAAATTCATAGGGAGAAGTTTTCTTCCTCTCTATCGCACTAGCAGGTGATGGTCTTTCCTGTTCTATCGTTTTGGCTTTAGCTCCAGCCCCTCTTTATTTATTTTGCTGATATTTTACGCATGCCACACGAACCCGTCCAAACAAACGGTGAACAGGGGCCATAGCGTATCGATTTCTTACACGGCTGAAGGGCAAACCACCCTTTTTTCCAAACTTCTTTTCCCATTTCCCCACCAATTCAGCACGCTGGATTACATTTCCTTTCGCATTTCCATCTTGGTCTTATCCCACACGTGGAGACGGGAATGATTTCTCGTTTTCTGTTCCAAGAATTACCAGTAAGCAGAATACATCCTACCCCATCAGCAAGCCCCAGTGTGATCGATTTCTTTCACTCTCCTTCGTCTCTTCCCCCCCAAACCCCGCCCCACCCCTCAGGGACTACGTGAAACAAACAGTTGTTCAGTGAAACTAACCTGAAGTTACAGGTCAGCTTTCTTTCCTCGGCTGGCGCTCAGACGGGCAGGTGCTGGAGCAGCCCCGCTGGAAGCGATGCAGCATCCAGGAAGACCGAGGAAGGGGCGGAGAGGGACCTCTGCTTTCCAGGCTGCCTTTTATACCGCCTCTGGTCTCCGGACGTGGAGCGCACCCTAACCTGATCCATTACAGGTACCTTAATTGCAATTAACTTAATCCAATCACATGACCTGGAGACGTCTGTCTGCACAGCCCACTCTAAGATCATGTTCACCTTTGGCCGACATTCTAAAACCTACGAGTACAGCTGTAAGCTTTGAAGGATAGTTGTTCCCCGTCAGACGTGTGACACTGGTTCGTCTACCCTTGTCTCGTTTTCCGTCTTGACTGCCTTTTCTTTGTTTGTTTGTTTGTTTGTTTGTTTGTGTTAAAAAAAAAATGTGGTAAAATAGACGCCTTTTAATTGGGCCGTGTCTACTACATCTCGACGTAGGACTCAGTGTCATCAAGGAGATTCTCCTGGACACGCCGTCACGGCCATGATCCATCTTCAGAGCTTCTCTTTCTTCCCCACGGTAAGTCTGTCAGCAGAGAACACTGACCACACCCTCATGTGTTTTCTCCTCCAGGAGGCGCTTGGAAACCACCGTGAGTTGGACTGCACTGGGAAACACAGATGAACTAAGTCAAGACCGCTTTGTCCTTCAGCGCCTGGCTCCCTTTTCAACTCGTCTTGCGACTCCAGGCATTATGCCTGAAAAGTCTCCGGGACGCCTGTGAGGCTCTACTTCCCTGGGTCCCATTGCCATTTCTCTGGATTTGCGAGGATCCACCGGACCTTCTTTGGAACTCCCACGTCGGTGAACTTTGGTGCCACGTCCCCTAATTCTGTCCTTGGTCATCTGCACCTGCACGGGTTAGGCTCCATGTTCCATGGACGGGAAGAGACAGGCAGGAGTCGGAATGCTTAACCGACACACTGGGGCATTTTCTCCTGTAGCCCAAGTGACCCCATGGTCTGGTTGAGCTTTGGAACCGGTCGCGTCCCCCTCGACACTGCACCCGACTCCCAGTTTCTCAATCTTGTTGGCCCCCCGGCGACCTCCGGTTCGATGAATTGCACCTGCTGAAACTCGAGTCCCCTTTGACTTGCGCTTCATGAATTATTCGTGATTCAGGTTGGAACCCCAGCTTACGACCCCCTGTAGGCCGTTCTCTGAGCTTTCCGGTCACATCGTTTCCTTTCACGCTCTTTGGTTCATCGTGGTCCTGCTCGTTCTGCTGTCAGAGGAGCAGAGAGTTGATCTTCTTGATTCTGGATACTGATACTTTCTAGGTGATCTGGATAAGCAAGATGACGACCCTCAAGAGCGGCGGAAAGGGAGCAGCCATTTGGTGGGCCGCAGGGAATCCCGCTCAGTTCCCAGGGCTCCTAGATGTGGAATCCTGGTCAGAGTTGTTCCCAGGCCAGAGAATGGAGATAGCCTGTGCATGATGGGATAGCCCTGCCTAGATCGTTCAGTGAGTCTCTAGCTCAGCTACTCTTAGGATCGCGGGGAGGACCGTGGAAAGGCCCGGTGTCAGACATCCGGAAAGAAGACGGGATGAATGTCTTACCTCTGAAGTACATCCCGAATCTGGGAGTTAACTTCAGCTTTGCTGGGGTCTATTTGGCGAATGAAAGTGTGCCTGGTGCATACGCACATCCGGCAGCCACTTCATGGGGGCCGTCGCAATTGGAACCACGCACCTGGTGTCGGCGTTTGAGCCAAATGGGGACCCGTGGTGCAAGCAACCCTCCCCACGTGTTAGCGTGCGTGAGATTCAGCTGGCGGCATTTTACTAGGTGCGTGTTGGTAGAGTGGGGTTGAGGTTTGCTTGCTCCTGTGGATGTAGAAGATGTCAAAGGTCCTGCCCAGCCCTGCGGTCCCCTCAGTCAACTGTGTTTCGGAGACATAACGATTTGGATAGCTAACAAGTCAAGAAAGTTTCAAGCCCTTGGAAGATCAGTTAAACACAAACACGGAATGAGAGTCAAAAGACAATATGTCATCTTTTTGAGAATTTTACTCACTTCAAGCACATTAAACACACACATTGACAAAGGCATGCCAGAGCCCAGTTTTCGAGGCCGAGGAAGGACCCCGAGAGCGCGCAGCGCAGCAGGCTTCCCAGCGTCCCAAACACTGCTCTCGGGGCGGGGCGCAGCGGAAGGGCTGCACCTCTCAGGGTTCCCGAACTTTTCCCTTATTCAGTCATCTAGAGAGCAAAAACACAGTCATTCCCCAGTTTCCTATTGACGTCCCAGCAGATGTCTGACTCCTGCGCGTCGCCCAGTTTCTCAGGCAACCAATCACTGGCACGGAAGCTTTTCCTGGCGCGTTTCCGGAGAGCCATGCGAACTACACTGTCCCTCACGAGAATTCAATGAGGCAGAGTCCCTGCATCGGCTCCCTGCCTGGCCTGGGCTCCCACCTCCGCAGAAGCGCCACAGCCAGGGAGCTTCGGAGTCACCGCAGAGAGTCTGCTCGCTGCTCTGCGCTCCTCAGTCCCACAGTCCCCTCCAAGTCACGGGAGCGGGAGGCCAAGGAGCCCCTGCCACCTGCCGTCTCACTCCAGGTCAGAATCGCTGTCCTCTGAGGAGGAGGAAACCTGAAGGTCCTCATAGAGGACACTCGCTGGGACACGAACACCGGGACCCTGAGACTTCTCTGAGACATGAGGGCTCTGAGCGAGGAAGGCTCCCGGCTTCTCAGGAGAGTGAAATGAGGGAGCTGTCAGGAGGCTGGAGCTCCACCATCCATTGTCCAGTCTCCGGAAGAGCACTCTGAGAGGCTGGGCCCCGTCATGGCTGGCCGCCGGGTGACGGGACACGGTGCAGGCCTGGGCAGTAGGCAGGCAAGGTCTGCTGTGCGGAGGCTGCCGGTCGATGCTGGGCACCTGGGCGGGTGTCCTCCTGCCCATCTGGGGCGACGTACTCGGTCCAAGTTCGGTTGCGGCCGGCGGAGGTTGGAGAGTGTCCGGGGCCCCGAGCTCACCTCCCTGGATGGCGTCTTCGGGGATCTGGAAGGGACCCAGTCTCGGTATCTTGGGGAAGTTCAGGCAAGCCTGAAGCGGAGCCTGGGCAGGTCTCTTGGCTCCTGGCCTGAAGCTGAGATTGGAGCCTAGGCCCAAGCTGCGTGTGGCGGCTGGTGGGCAGGGCTGTGAGGTCAGCGCGGGACGTCTGTCTTGTGCCTGGGGGCTGATGGCCTGGAGCAGGCCGTGGGTTTGCGAGGCAGCCTGGGGAACTTCTCGGCAGCCACCCTCCGGGCTGCTGTGTGTCGGCTTCACCACGAGGAGAGGCCCCGGGCCCTGGTGCCTGACTGCAGGCTGAGGGATGGGGGCCACAGCCCCTGTCTGTCGTTCCTTTGGTCCAAGACTAGAGGGGTAGCTCACACTGGCTTTTCTGAAGGGAGACAGTGAAGCCAAGACGGAGCCCCTGTCAGACATTTCGGTAGCTGAGCCATCAGTGAGGACAGGGTCCACGCGTGGCCTCTTACTGGTTGTGTGGAGCGGCATTGGCCTGCTTGCAACCTGAAAGACAGGAAACCACACACGTTACAAGTTCCTCTGCATGGAGCCGACACGAAAATCAGCCACTTCCAAAGACGAGGGGCACGCGCCAGGAAATTCTCGATACAGAATCGACAGGCGGTCCTTGGAAGTAGGGACAGACCCTCCACCTGAGTGCTGATCAGGACAAGACTCATGAAAGATGCGCTCTCGAGCTATGTGTAGCTGATCCGAGCACACCATTGTTCAAAAGAACAATGTCTTGGGCATTAACTGGATCGGAGTGCCTCCGCTCAGCCTTCCCTGAAGTGGAAGGGACTAATGCCCTTCTGAAGGCGGGTTGGTGGCTCAAGGGTTCTCAGGAGGTGTTCTCTGAAAACCTGCATGTTCCTGGGTTTAGCCCTCTCCATGTTTGGGGCCTCTGAGGGACGAATTTCCTCACGCCGCCAGGAACATGTTGTTGGCAAGCTTGCCGTAATTGGACAGAAAGAAGGCAACGGGAAATAAGGCATCCTCAGATGCCTTCACCTGCAATCCAACTGACCTGGAAGGATGGTGGAGTCACTGACCCAAAGAAGGCAAGAAAGAGGGGTTCCCCGATTAACTCCCGCAGCCGGGAAGCTGAAAGGAAATCAACCAGTGTGACCTAGAGGAGAAAAAGACCAGGGGCCCGGGGTGACACTCACCCTCAGATCATCACAAGATTCCGTGGATCCTCTTCGATTTGGCAGCGGCTTCTCTGGAGGTTTCACGGAAAATATCCGGAGGAGAGCCTTCCTCTGCGGGTCTTGCTGCCTGCAGAACAGAAAAAGGTCATTCCGTGCCCCCTGGTTCTCCCCGGGAGACAGGGAGAACCCTGCCTGGGGCCCAGGCCCATTCCGTGTTGCGTGACACAGAAATGGACATCTGGTGCCCTTTCCGCCTCTGCACCTTCCCTCACCTGCCAACCTTCCCATCCTCCTGGTGGCCCTCTAGGCTTCCCAACTAAGGACTGTGATTTGGACTCCATTGCTTTTCCCCCTGTCATGGGGAACCTGCACGAAGCGCCCCCGCCTCTCCCCGTCCCCGAATCAACCAGAGCCAGAGGGGCTCCTGGGTGTGGAAGAACGGAGGACAAGGAGCTGCGCTCTATTTCCTGCAGCGTTCCTTCCCTGGCCCGGAGACGGAAAGGCACACGGTGTGCAGGTGCAGAGACACCATGTCCTTAGGAGGCAGTACTCTAAGAGTGGTGAAAACCCCTCCCACCGCTCACCTTGGTCTCTCTTCCTTCTCTCCTTTATCCTTGTTCAAGGGCCCCGGGTTCGCCTCCACCGGGGGCTTCCACGGTTTCAGGTTTTCCTTCCCTTCCCTCTTCCCGAAGGTCTGTGGAACCAGGGCTGCCTTCCAGCACTTCATGGGGCACCTGGTACTTCTGGCCGTGTGGCCAAAGGCCCCGCAGTCTTTGCACTTGAGCTGTGGGTGGAAAGGAAGTGATGTCAGTGAGTGAGCTGAAGCCACAGGCAGCCATCCGATGTCAACATTGAGAGGGATTATGAATTCAGAGCTGAATAAGGATTCCAAAGAGGGGACCCCGGCATGGGGGCCGTTAAGTGCTGGGAGAGTTCGGATACGATGTTCCCTCCCAAAGCCCATGTGACGGAGGACCTCTAAAAGGAAGGACTCAAGGTACCAAGGGGCACGATCGTGACCCCGATGTCAACGACACAGCCAAAGGTGGCTACACAGGATTCTAAGTAGAAAGGGAGGTTGCCCCCAAGAGTCTCTCAAGGGATTTATGGGGCCGGGGAGGAGGTCCCAAGCCACGCCCACCTCGGATGGGAAAAGCAACCTGGGTGGTGGTGACAGAAACCTTTGGAATCCAACCCAGTCTCTGAGGACCCTGTGACACCGCCTCCCCCCGCCCCAACACCCACCCCTCCCCCATTCCCAAGAGATACAGGGCTAGACTTACCCTGGGATCTTCTTCATCGGGCGGGGGAGCCCTTGGCGCAACTGGGGCCCTCCGCTGCTTCTGGAGGGTCTGGGCTCTCCCGAGTCTGTTGGCGCCAGTTTTGGGGTCACGACGGGCCAACATCTTCGTCTCCTGGGGGTTCTATGACCGCCTTTTTCGGGGGTTGAATGTTGGGTCACCTGAAACACACACAAACACACCCATATTGATGGTGAAGCACACTGGATATTCACACACACCCACAGGAAACCTCCAGCTAACTCCTTGCCGCTGTGGTCGTGAGGAGACTTCACCACCGGTCGGTCAAGTCTGTGGCTCACACTGTGCTGTGTACACCCTCAGATATTGTGTGATCCTCTGCCATGATTACCAAGTCCGAGTGTAAACCTCGCCTGCCACAGGGCCCATGGCCTAGGGTTGGGGAGCTGAGCTTTCTGCCCCAAACAAACCACTGATTCTGAAGACTGGACTGAGGTGTATCACGATTCACGCCGGTAGAAGACACGATGATTCTATCTCCCTTGACGGCCAGAATGATGGAAGCCGCAGGGCATGGCGTGTGGCACCCTTTGGCAGGTCTGTTTGAAATCAGGGATAAGGGAGGCTTCCTGTCACAACTTGAATCCCTACCCTTGCCATTTCTAATTAGGCAACTTCCAAACACAAATTCATAGGGAGAAGTTTTCTTCCTCTCTATCGCACTAGCAGGTGATGGTCTTTCCTGTTCTATCGTTTTGGCTTTAGCTCCAGCCCCTCTTTATTTATTTTGCTGATATTTTACGCATGCCACACGAACCCGTCCAAACAAACGGTGAACAGGGGCCATAGCGTATCGATTTCTTACACGGCTGAAGGGCAAACCACCCTTTTTTCCAAACTTCTTTTCCCATTTCCCCACCAATTCAGCACGCTGGATTACATTTCCTTTCGCATTTCCATCTTGGTCTTATCCCACACGTGGAGACGGGAATGATTTCTCGTTTTCTGTTCCAAGAATTACCAGTAAGCAGAATACATCCTACCCCATCAGCAAGCCCCAGTGTGATCGATTTCTTTCACTCTCCTTCGTCTCTTCCCCCCCAAACCCCGCCCCACCCCTCAGGGACTACGTGAAACAAACAGTTGTTCAGTGAAACTAACCTGAAGTTACAGGTCAGCTTTCTTTCCTCGGCTGGCGCTCAGACGGGCAGGTGCTGGAGCAGCCCCGCTGGAAGCGATGCAGCATCCAGGAAGACCGAGGAAGGGGCGGAGAGGGACCTCTGCTTTCCAGGCTGCCTTTTATACCGCCTCTGGTCTCCGGACGTGGAGCGCACCCTAACCTGATCCATTACAGGTACCTTAATTGCAATTAACTTAATCCAATCACATGACCTGGAGACGTCTGTCTGCACAGCCCACTCTAAGATCATGTTCACCTTTGGCCGACATTCTAAAACCTACGAGTACAGCTGTAAGCTTTGAAGGATAGTTGTTCCCCGTCAGACGTGTGACACTGGTTCGTCTACCCTTGTCTCGTTTTCCGTCTTGACTGCCTTTTCTTTGTTTGTTTGTTTGTTTGTTTGTGTTAAAAAAAAATGTGGTAAAATAGACGCCTTTTAATTGGGCCGTGTCTACTACATCTCGACGTAGGACTCAGTGTCATCAAGGAGATTCTCCTGGACACGCCGTCACGGCCATGATCCATCTTCAGAGCTTCTCTTTCTTCCCCACGGTAAGTCTGTCAGCAGAGAACACTGACCACACCCTCATGTGTTTTCTCCTCCAGGAGGCGCTTGGAAACCACCGTGAGTTGGACTGCACTGGGAAACACAGATGAACTAAGTCAAGACCGCTTTGTCCTTCAGCGCCTGGCTCCCTTTTCAACTCGTCTTGCGACTCCAGGCATTATGCCTGAAAAGTCTCCGGGACGCCTGTGAGGCTCTACTTCCCTGGGTCCCATTGCCATTTCTCTGGATTTGCGAGGATCCACCGGACCTTCTTTGGAACTCCCACGTCGGTGAACTTTGGTGCCACGTCCCCTAATTCTGTCCTTGGTCATCTGCACCTGCACGGGTTAGGCTCCATGTTCCATGGACGGGAAGAGACAGGCAGGAGTCGGAATGCTTAACCGACACACTGGGGCATTTTCTCCTGTAGCCCAAGTGACCCCATGGTCTGGTTGAGCTTTGGAACCGGTCGCGTCCCCCTCGACACTGCACCCGACTCCCAGTTTCTCAATCTTGTTGGCCCCCCGGCGACCTCCGGTTCGATGAATTGCACCTGCTGAAACTCGAGTCCCCTTTGACTTGCGCTTCATGAATTATTCGTGATTCAGGTTGGAACCCCAGCTTACGACCCCCTGTAGGCCGTTCTCTGAGCTTTCCGGTCACATCGTTTCCTTTCACGCTCTTTGGTTCATCGTGGTCCTGCTCGTTCTGCTGTCAGAGGAGCAGAGAGTTGATCTTCTTGATTCTGGATACTGATACTTTCTAGGTGATCTGGATAAGCAAGATGACGACCCTCAAGAGCGGCGGAAAGGGAGCAGCCATTTGGTGGGCCGCAGGGAATCCCGCTCAGTTCCCAGGGCTCCTAGATGTGGAATCCTGGTCAGAGTTGTTCCCAGGCCAGAGAATGGAGATAGCCTGTGCATGATGGGATAGCCCTGCCTAGATCGTTCAGTGAGTCTCTAGCTCAGCTACTCTTAGGATCGCGGGGAGGACCGTGGAAAGGCCCGGTGTCAGACATCCGGAAAGAAGACGGGATGAATGTCTTACCTCTGAAGTACATCCCGAATCTGGGAGTTAACTTCAGCTTTGCTGGGGTCTATTTGGCGAATGAAAGTGTGCCTGGTGCATACGCACATCCGGCAGCCACTTCATGGGGGCCGTCGCAATTGGAACCACGCACCTGGTGTCGGCGTTTGAGCCAAATGGGGACCCGTGGTGCAAGCAACCCTCCCCACGTGTTAGCGTGCGTGAGATTCAGCTGGCGGCATTTTACTAGGTGCGTGTTGGTAGAGTGGGGTTGAGGTTTGCTTGCTCCTGTGGATGTAGAAGATGTCAAAGGTCCTGCCCAGCCCTGCGGTCCCCTCAGTCAACTGTGTTTCGGAGACATAACGATTTGGATAGCTAACAAGTCAAGAAAGTTTCAAGCCCTTGGAAGATCAGTTAAACACAAACACGGAATGAGAGTCAAAAGACAATATGTCATCTTTTTGAGAATTTTACTCACTTCAAGCACATTAAACACACACATTGACAAAGGCATGCCAGAGCCCAGTTTTCGAGGCCGAGGAAGGACCCCGAGAGCGCGCAGCACAGCAGGCTTCCCAGCGTCCCAAACACTGCTCTCGGGGCGGGGCGCAGCGGAAGGGCTGCACCTCTCAGGGTTCCCGAACTTTTCCCTTATTCAGTCATCTAGAGAGCAAAAACACAGTCATTCCCCAGTTTCCTATTGACGTCCCAGCAGATGTCTGACTCCTGCGCGTCGCCCAGTTTCTCAGGCAACCAATCACTGGCACGGAAGCTTTTCCTGGCGCGTTTCCGGAGAGCCATGCGAACTACACTGTCCCTCACGAGAATTCAATGAGGCAGAGTCCCTGCATCGGCTCCCTGCCTGGCCTGGGCTCCCACCTCCGCAGAAGCGCCACAGCCAGGGAGCTTCGGAGTCACCGCAGAGAGTCTGCTCGCTGCTCTGCGCTCCTCAGTCCCACAGTCCCCTCCAAGTCACGGGAGCGGGAGGCCAAGGAGCCCCTGCCACCTGCCGTCTCACTCCAGGTCAGAATCGCTGTCCTCTGAGGAGGAGGAAACCTGAAGGTCCTCATAGAGGACACTCGCTGGGACACGAACACCGGGACCCTGAGACTTCTCTGAGACATGAGGGCTCTGAGCGAGGAAGGCTCCCGGCTTCTCAGGAGAGTGAAATGAGGGAGCTGTCAGGAGGCTGGAGCTCCACCATCCATTGTCCAGTCTCCGGAAGAGCACTCTGAGAGGCTGGGCCCCGTCATGGCTGGCCGCCGGGTGACGGGACACGGTGCAGGCCTGGGCAGTAGGCAGGCAAGGTCTGCTGTGCGGAGGCTGCCGGTCGATGCTGGGCACCTGGGCGGGTGTCCTCCTGCCCATCTGGGGCGACGTACTCGGTCCAAGTTCGGTTGCGGCCGGCGGAGGTTGGAGAGTGTCCGGGGCCCCGAGCTCACCTCCCTGGATGGCGTCTTCGGGGATCTGGAAGGGACCCAGTCTCGGTATCTTGGGGAAGTTCAGGCAAGCCTGAAGCGGAGCCTGGGCAGGTCTCTTGGCTCCTGGCCTGAAGCTGAGATTGGAGCCTAGGCCCAAGCTGCGTGTGGCGGCTGGTGGGCAGGGCTGTGAGGTCAGCGCGGGACGTCTGTCTTGTGCCTGGGGGCTGATGGCCTGGAGCAGGCCGTGGGTTTGCGAGGCAGCCTGGGGAACTTCTCGGCAGCCACCCTCCGGGCTGCTGTGTGTCGGCTTCACCACGAGGAGAGGCCCCGGGCCCTGGTGCCTGACTGCAGGCTGAGGGATGGGGGCCGCAGCCCCTGTCTGTCGTTCCTTTGGTCCAAGACTAGAGGGGTAGCTCACACTGGCTTTTCTGAAGGGAGACAGTGAAGCCAAGACGGAGCCCCTGTCAGACATTTCGGTAGCTGAGCCATCAGTGAGGACAGGGTCCACGCGTGGCCTCTTACTGGTTGTGTGGAGCGGCATTGGCCTGCTTGCAACCTGAAAGACAGGAAACCACACACGTTACAAGTTCCTCTGCATGGAGCCGACACGAAAATCAGCCACTTCCAAAGACGAGGGGCACGCGCCAGGAAATTCTCAATACAGAATCGACAGGCGGTCCTTGGAAGTAGGGACAGACCCTCCACCTGAGTGCTGATCAGGACAAGACTCATGAAAGATGCGCTCTCGAGCTATGTGTAGCTGATCCGAGCACACCATTGTTCAAAAGAACAATGTCTTGGGCATTAACTGGATCGGAGTGCCTCCGCTCAGCCTTCCCTGAAGTGGAAGGGACTAATGCCCTTCTGAAGGCGGGTTGGTGGCTCAAGGGTTCTCAGGAGGTGTTCTCTGAAAACCTGCATGTTCCTGGGTTTAGCCCTCTCCATGTTTGGGGCCTCTGAGGGACGAATTTCCTCACGCCGCCAGGAACATGTTGTTGGCAAGCTTGCCGTAATTGGACAGAAAGAAAGCAACGGGAAATAAGGCATCCTCAGATGCCTTCACCTGCAATCCAACTGACCTGGAAGGATGGTGGAGTCACTGACCCAAAGAAGGCAAGAAAGAGGGGTTCCCCGATTAACTCCCGCAGCCGGGAAGCTGAAAGGAAATCAACCAGTGTGACCTAGAGGAGAAAAAGACCAGGGGCCCGGGGTGACACTCACCCTCAGATCATCACAAGATTCCGTGGATCCTCTTCGATTTGGCAGCGGCTTCTCTGGAGGTTTCACGGAAAATATCCGGAGGAGAGCCTTCCTCTGCGGGTCTTGCTGCCTGCAGAACAGAAAAAGGTCATTCCGTGCCCCCTGGTTCTCCCCGGGAGACAGGGAGAACCCTGCCTGGGGCCCAGGCCCATTCCGTGTTGCGTGACACAGAAATGGACATCTGGTGCCCTTTCCGCCTCTGCACCTTCCCTCACCTGCCAACCTTCCCATCCTCCTGGTGGCCCTCTAGGCTTCCCAACTAAGGACTGTGATTTGGACTCCATTGCTTTTCCCCCTGTCATGGGGAACCTGCACGAAGCGCCCCCGCCTCTCCCCGTCCCCGAATCAACCAGAGCCAGAGGGGCTCCTGGGTGTGGAAGAACGGAGGACAAGGAGCTGCGCTCTATTTCCTGCAGCGTTCCTTCCCTGGCCCGGAGACGGAAAGGCACACGGTGTGCAGGTGCAGAGACACCATGTCCTTAGGAGGCAGTACTCTAAGAGTGGTGAAAACCCCTCCCACCGCTCACCTTGGTCTCTCTTCCTTCTCTCCTTTATCCTTGTTCAAGGGCCCCGGGTTCGCCTCCACCGGGGGCTTCCACGGTTTCAGGTTTTCCTTCCCTTCCCTCTTCCCGAAGGTCTGTGGAACCAGGGCTGCCTTCCAGCACTTCATGGGGCACCTGGTACTTCTGGCCGTGTGGCCAAAGGCCCCGCAGTCTTTGCACTTGAGCTGTGGGTGGAAAGGAAGTGATGTCAGTGAGTGAGCTGAAGCCACAGGCAGCCATCCGATGTCAACATTGAGAGGGATTATGAATTCAGAGCTGAATAAGGATTCCAAAGAGGGGACCCCGGCATGGGGGCCGTTAAGTGCTGGGAGAGTTCGGATACGATGTTCCCTCCCAAAGCCCATGTGACGGAGGACCTCTAAAAGGAAGGACTCAAGGTACCAAGGGGCACGATCGTGACCCCGATGTCAACGACACAGCCAAAGGTGGCTACACAGGATTCTAAGTAGAAAGGGAGGTTGCCCCCAAGAGTCTCTCAAGGGATTTATGGGGCCGGGGAGGAGGTCCCAAGCCACGCCCACCTCGGATGGGAAAAGCAACCTGGGTGGTGGTGACAGAAACCTTTGGAATCCAACCCAGTCTCTGAGGACCCTGTGACACCGCCTCCCCCCGCCCCAACACCCACCCCTCCCCCATTCCCAAGAGATACAGGGCTAGACTTACCCTGGGATCTTCTTCATCGGGCGGGGGAGCCCTTGGCGCAACTGGGGCCCTCCGCTGCTTCTGGAGGGTCTGGGCTCTCCCGAGTCTGTTGGCGCCAGTTTTGGGGTCACGACGGGCCAACATCTTCGTCTCCTGGGGGTTCTATGACCGCCTTTTTCGGGGGTTGAATGTTGGGTCACCTGAAACACACACAAACACACCCATATTGATGGTGAAGCACACTGGATATTCACACACACCCACAGGAAACCTCCAGCTAACTCCTTGCCGCTGTGGTCGTGAGGAGACTTCACCACCGGTCGGTCAAGTCTGTGGCTCACACTGTGCTGTGTACACCCTCAGATATTGTGTGATCCTCTGCCATGATTACCAAGTCCGAGTGTAAACCTCGCCTGCCACAGGGCCCATGGCCTAGGGTTGGGGAGCTGAGCTTTCTGCCCCAAACAAACCACTGATTCTGAAGACTGGACTGAGGTGTATCACGATTCACGCCGGTAGAAGACACGATGATTCTATCTCCCTTGACGGCCAGAATGATGGAAGCCGCAGGGCATGGCGTGTGGCACCCTTTGGCAGGTCTGTTTGAAATCAGGGATAAGGGAGGCTTCCTGTCACAACTTGAATCCCTACCCTTGCCATTTCTAATTAGGCAACTTCCAAACACAAATTCATAGGGAGAAGTTTTCTTCCTCTCTATCGCACTAGCAGGTGATGGTCTTTCCTGTTCTATCGTTTTGGCTTTAGCTCCAGCCCCTCTTTATTTATTTTGCTGATATTTTACGCATGCCACACGAACCCGTCCAAACAAACGGTGAACAGGGGCCATAGCGTATCGATTTCTTACACGGCTGAAGGGCAAACCACCCTTTTTTCCAAACTTCTTTTCCCATTTCCCCACCAATTCAGCACGCTGGATTACATTTCCTTTCGCATTTCCATCTTGGTCTTATCCCACACGTGGAGACGGGAATGATTTCTCGTTTTCTGTTCCAAGAATTACCAGTAAGCAGAATACATCCTACCCCATCAGCAAGCCCCAGTGTGATCGATTTCTTTCACTCTCCTTCGTCTCTTCCCCCCCAAACCCCGCCCCACCCCTCAGGGACTACGTGAAACAAACAGTTGTTCAGTGAAACTAACCTGAAGTTACAGGTCAGCTTTCTTTCCTCGGCTGGCGCTCAGACGGGCAGGTGCTGGAGCAGCCCCGCTGGAAGCGATGCAGCATCCAGGAAGACCGAGGAAGGGGCGGAGAGGGACCTCTGCTTTCCAGGCTGCCTTTTATACCGCCTCTGGTCTCCGGACGTGGAGCGCACCCTAACCTGATCCATTACAGGTACCTTAATTGCAATTAACTTAATCCAATCACATGACCTGGAGACGTCTGTCTGCACAGCCCACTCTAAGATCATGTTCACCTTTGGCCGACATTCTAAAACCTACGAGTACAGCTGTAAGCTTTGAAGGATAGTTGTTCCCCGTCAGACGTGTGACACTGGTTCGTCTACCCTTGTCTCGTTTTCCGTCTTGACTGCCTTTTCTTTGTTTGTTTGTTTGTTTGTTTGTGTTAAAAAAAAATGTGGTAAAATAGACGCCTTTTAATTGGGCCGTGTCTACTACATCTCGACGTAGGACTCAGTGTCATCAAGGAGATTCTCCTGGACACGCCGTCACGGCCATGATCCATCTTCAGAGCTTCTCTTTCTTCCCCACGGTAAGTCTGTCAGCAGAGAACACTGACCACACCCTCATGTGTTTTCTCCTCCAGGAGGCGCTTGGAAACCACCGTGAGTTGGACTGCACTGGGAAACACAGATGAACTAAGTCAAGACCGCTTTGTCCTTCAGCGCCTGGCTCCCTTTTCAACTCGTCTTGCGACTCCAGGCATTATGCCTGAAAAGTCTCCGGGACGCCTGTGAGGCTCTACTTCCCTGGGTCCCATTGCCATTTCTCTGGATTTGCGAGGATCCACCGGACCTTCTTTGGAACTCCCACGTCGGTGAACTTTGGTGCCACGTCCCCTAATTCTGTCCTTGGTCATCTGCACCTGCACGGGTTAGGCTCCATGTTCCATGGACGGGAAGAGACAGGCAGGAGTCGGAATGCTTAACCGACACACTGGGGCATTTTCTCCTGTAGCCCAAGTGACCCCATGGTCTGGTTGAGCTTTGGAACCGGTCGCGTCCCCCTCGACACTGCACCCGACTCCCAGTTTCTCAATCTTGTTGGCCCCCCGGCGACCTCCGGTTCGATGAATTGCACCTGCTGAAACTCGAGTCCCCTTTGACTTGCGCTTCATGAATTATTCGTGATTCAGGTTGGAACCCCAGCTTACGACCCCCTGTAGGCCGTTCTCTGAGCTTTCCGGTCACATCGTTTCCTTTCACGCTCTTTGGTTCATCGTGGTCCTGCTCGTTCTGCTGTCAGAGGAGCAGAGAGTTGATCTTCTTGATTCTGGATACTGATACTTTCTAGGTGATCTGGATAAGCAAGATGACGACCCTCAAGAGCGGCGGAAAGGGAGCAGCCATTTGGTGGGCCGCAGGGAATCCCGCTCAGTTCCCAGGGCTCCTAGATGTGGAATCCTGGTCAGAGTTGTTCCCAGGCCAGAGAATGGAGATAGCCTGTGCATGATGGGATAGCCCTGCCTAGATCGTTCAGTGAGTCTCTAGCTCAGCTACTCTTAGGATCGCGGGGAGGACCGTGGAAAGGCCCGGTGTCAGACATCCGGAAAGAAGACGGGATGAATGTCTTACCTCTGAAGTACATCCCGAATCTGGGAGTTAACTTCAGCTTTGCTGGGGTCTATTTGGCGAATGAAAGTGTGCCTGGTGCATACGCACATCCGGCAGCCACTTCATGGGGGCCGTCGCAATTGGAACCACGCACCTGGTGTCGGCGTTTGAGCCAAATGGGGACCCGTGGTGCAAGCAACCCTCCCCACGTGTTAGCGTGCGTGAGATTCAGCTGGCGGCATTTTACTAGGTGCGTGTTGGTAGAGTGGGGTTGAGGTTTGCTTGCTCCTGTGGATGTAGAAGATGTCAAAGGTCCTGCCCAGCCCTGCGGTCCCCTCAGTCAACTGTGTTTCGGAGACATAACGATTTGGATAGCTAACAAGTCAAGAAAGTTTCAAGCCCTTGGAAGATCAGTTAAACACAAACACGGAATGAGAGTCAAAAGACAATATGTCATCTTTTTGAGAATTTTACTCACTTCAAGCACATTAAACACACACATTGACAAAGGCATGCCAGAGCCCAGTTTTCGAGGCCGAGGAAGGACCCCGAGAGCGCGCAGCGCAGCAGGCTTCCCAGCGTCCCAAACACTGCTCTCGGGGCGGGGCGCAGCGGAAGGGCTGCACCTCTCAGGGTTCCCGAACTTTTCCCTTATTCAGTCATCTAGAGAGCAAAAACACAGTCATTCCCCAGTTTCCTATTGACGTCCCAGCAGATGTCTGACTCCTGCGCGTCGCCCAGTTTCTCAGGCAACCAATCACTGGCACGGAAGCTTTTCCTGGCGCGTTTCCGGAGAGCCATGCGAACTACACTGTCCCTCACGAGAATTCAATGAGGCAGAGTCCCTGCATCGGCTCCCTGCCTGGCCTGGGCTCCCACCTCCGCAGAAGCGCCACAGCCAGGGAGCTTCGGAGTCACCGCAGAGAGTCTGCTCGCTGCTCTGCGCTCCTCAGTCCCACAGTCCCCTCCAAGTCACGGGAGCGGGAGGCCAAGGAGCCCCTGCCACCTGCCGTCTCACTCCAGGTCAGAATCGCTGTCCTCTGAGGAGGAGGAAACCTGAAGGTCCTCATAGAGGACACTCGCTGGGACACGAACACCGGGACCCTGAGACTTCTCTGAGACATGAGGGCTCTGAGCGAGGAAGGCTCCCGGCTTCTCAGGAGAGTGAAATGAGGGAGCTGTCAGGAGGCTGGAGCTCCACCATCCATTGTCCAGTCTCCGGAAGAGCACTCTGAGAGGCTGGGCCCCGTCATGGCTGGCCGCCGGGTGACGGGACACGGTGCAGGCCTGGGCAGTAGGCAGGCAAGGTCTGCTGTGCGGAGGCTGCCGGTCGATGCTGGGCACCTGGGCGGGTGTCCTCCTGCCCATCTGGGGCGACGTACTCGGTCCAAGTTCGGTTGCGGCCGGCGGAGGTTGGAGAGTGTCCGGGGCCCCGAGCTCACCTCCCTGGATGGCGTCTTCGGGGATCTGGAAGGGACCCAGTCTCGGTATCTTGGGGAAGTTCAGGCAAGCCTGAAGCGGAGCCTGGGCAGGTCTCTTGGCTCCTGGCCTGAAGCTGAGATTGGAGCCTAGGCCCAAGCTGCGTGTGGCGGCTGGTGGGCAGGGCTGTGAGGTCAGCGCGGGACGTCTGTCTTGTGCCTGGGGGCTGATGGCCTGGAGCAGGCCGTGGGTTTGCGAGGCAGCCTGGGGAACTTCTCGGCAGCCACCCTCCGGGCTGCTGTGTGTCGGCTTCACCACGAGGAGAGGCCCCGGGCCCTGGTGCCTGACTGCAGGCTGAGGGATGGGGGCCGCAGCCCCTGTCTGTCGTTCCTTTGGTCCAAGACTAGAGGGGTAGCTCACACTGGCTTTTCTGAAGGGAGACAGTGAAGCCAAGACGGAGCCCCTGTCAGACATTTCGGTAGCTGAGCCATCAGTGAGGACAGGGTCCACGCGTGGCCTCTTACTGGTTGTGTGGAGCGGCATTGGCCTGCTTGCAACCTGAAAGACAGGAAACCACACACGTTACAAGTTCCTCTGCATGGAGCCGACACGAAAATCAGCCACTTCCAAAGACGAGGGGCACGCGCCAGGAAATTCTCGATACAGAATCGACAGGTGGTCCTTGGAAGTAGGGACAGACCCTCCACCTGAGTGCTGATCAGGACAAGACTCATGAAAGATGCGCTCTCGAGCTATGTGTAGCTGATCCGAGCACACCATTGTTCAAAAGAACAATGTCTTGGGCATTAACTGGATCGGAGTGCCTCCGCTCAGCCTTCCCTGAAGTGGAAGGGACTAATGCCCTTCTGAAGGCGGGTTGGTGGCTCAAGGGTTCTCAGGAGGTGTTCTCTGAAAACCTGCATGTTCCTGGGTTTAGCCCTCTCCATGTTTGGGGCCTCTGAGGGACGAATTTCCTCACGCCGCCAGGAACATGTTGTTGGCAAGCTTGCCGTAATTGGACAGAAAGAAAGCAACGGGAAATAAGGCATCCTCAGATGCCTTCACCTGCAATCCAACTGACCTGGAAGGATGGTGGAGTCACTGACCCAAAGAAGGCAAGAAAGAGGGGTTCCCCGATTAACTCCCGCAGCCGGGAAGCTGAAAGGAAATCAACCAGTGTGACCTAGAGGAGAAAAAGACCAGGGGCCCGGGGTGACACTCACCCTCAGATCATCACAAGATTCCGTGGATCCTCTTCGATTTGGCAGCGGCTTCTCTGGAGGTTTCACGGAAAATATCCGGAGGAGAGCCTTCCTCTGCGGGTCTTGCTGCCTGCAGAACAGAAAAAGGTCATTCCGTGCCCCCTGGTTCTCCCCGGGAGACAGGGAGAACCCTGCCTGGGGCCCAGGCCCATTCCGTGTTGCGTGACACAGAAATGGACATCTGGTGCCCTTTCCGCCTCTGCACCTTCCCTCACCTGCCAACCTTCCCATCCTCCTGGTGGCCCTCTAGGCTTCCCAACTAAGGACTGTGATTTGGACTCCATTGCTTTTCCCCCTGTCATGGGGAACCTGCACGAAGCGCCCCCGCCTCTCCCCGTCCCCGAATCAACCAGAGCCAGAGGGGCTCCTGGGTGTGGAAGAACGGAGGACAAGGAGCTGCGCTCTATTTCCTGCAGCGTTCCTTCCCTGGCCCGGAGACGGAAAGGCACACGGTGTGCAGGTGCAGAGACACCATGTCCTTAGGAGGCAGTACTCTAAGAGTGGTGAAAACCCCTCCCACCGCTCACCTTGGTCTCTCTTCCTTCTCTCCTTTATCCTTGTTCAAGGGCCCCGGGTTCGCCTCCACCGGGGGCTTCCACGGTTTCAGGTTTTCCTTCCCTTCCCTCTTCCCGAAGGTCTGTGGAACCAGGGCTGCCTTCCAGCACTTCATGGGGCACCTGGTACTTCTGGCCGTGTGGCCAAAGGCCCCGCAGTCTTTGCACTTGAGCTGTGGGTGGAAAGGAAGTGATGTCAGTGAGTGAGCTGAAGCCACAGGCAGCCATCCGATGTCAACATTGAGAGGGATTATGAATTCAGAGCTGAATAAGGATTCCAAAGAGGGGACCCCGGCATGGGGGCCGTTAAGTGCTGGGAGAGTTCGGATACGATGTTCCCTCCCAAAGCCCATGTGACGGAGGACCTCTAAAAGGAAGGACTCAAGGTACCAAGGGGCACGATCGTGACCCCGATGTCAACGACACAGCCAAAGGTGGCTACACAGGATTCTAAGTAGAAAGGGAGGTTGCCCCCAAGAGTCTCTCAAGGGATTTATGGGGCCGGGGAGGAGGTCCCAAGCCACGCCCACCTCGGATGGGAAAAGCAACCTGGGTGGTGGTGACAGAAACCTTTGGAATCCAACCCAGTCTCTGAGGACCCTGTGACACCGCCTCCCCCCGCCCCAACACCCACCCCTCCCCCATTCCCAAGAGATACAGGGCTAGACTTACCCTGGGATCTTCTTCATCGGGCGGGGGAGCCCTTGGCGCAACTGGGGCCCTCCGCTGCTTCTGGAGGGTCTGGGCTCTCCCGAGTCTGTTGGCGCCAGTTTTGGGGTCACGACGGGCCAACATCTTCGTCTCCTGGGGGTTCTATGACCGCCTTTTTCGGGGGTTGAATGTTGGGTCACCTGAAACACACACAAACACACCCATATTGATGGTGAAGCACACTGGATATTCACACACACCCACAGGAAACCTCCAGCTAACTCCTTGCCGCTGTGGTCGTGAGGAGACTTCACCACCGGTCGGTCAAGTCTGTGGCTCACACTGTGCTGTGTACACCCTCAGATATTGTGTGTTCCTCTGCCATGATTACCAAGTCCGAGTGTAAACCTCGCCTGCCACAGGGCCCATGGCCTAGGGTTGGGGAGCTGAGCTTTCTGCCCCAAACAAACCACTGATTCTGAAGACTGGACTGAGGTGTATCACGATTCACGCCGGTAGAAGACACGATGATTCTATCTCCCTTGACGGCCAGAATGATGGAAGCCGCAGGGCATGGCGTGTGGCACCCTTTGGCAGGTCTGTTTGAAATCAGGGATAAGGGAGGCTTCCTGTCACAACTTGAATCCCTACCCTTGCCATTTCTAATTAGGCAACTTCCAAACACAAATTCATAGGGAGAAGTTTTCTTCCTCTCTATCGCACTAGCAGGTGATGGTCTTTCCTGTTCTATCGTTTTGGCTTTAGCTCCAGCCCCTCTTTATTTATTTTGCTGATATTTTACGCATGCCACACGAACCCGTCCAAACAAACGGTGAACAGGGGCCATAGCGTATCGATTTCTTACACGGCTGAAGGGCAAACCACCCTTTTTTCCAAACTTCTTTTCCCATTTCCCCACCAATTCAGCACGCTGGATTACATTTCCTTTCGCATTTCCATCTTGGTCTTATCCCACACGTGGAGACGGGAATGATTTCTCGTTTTCTGTTCCAAGAATTACCAGTAAGCAGAATACATCCTACCCCATCAGCAAGCCCCAGTGTGATCGATTTCTTTCACTCTCCTTCGTCTCTTCCCCCCCAAACCCCGCCCCACCCCTCAGGGACTACGTGAAACAAACAGTTGTTCAGTGAAACTAACCTGAAGTTACAGGTCAGCTTTCTTTCCTCGGCTGGCGCTCAGACGGGCAGGTGCTGGAGCAGCCCCGCTGGAAGCGATGCAGCATCCAGGAAGACCGAGGAAGGGGCGGAGAGGGACCTCTGCTTTCCAGGCTGCCTTTTATACCGCCTCTGGTCTCCGGACGTGGAGCGCACCCTAACCTGATCCATTACAGGTACCTTAATTGCAATTAACTTAATCCAATCACATGACCTGGAGACGTCTGTCTGCACAGCCCACTCTAAGATCATGTTCACCTTTGGCCGACATTCTAAAACCTACGAGTACAGCTGTAAGCTTTGAAGGATAGTTGTTCCCCGTCAGACGTGTGACACTGGTTCGTCTACCCTTGTCTCGTTTTCCGTCTTGACTGCCTTTTCTTTGTTTGTTTGTTTGTTTGTTTGTTTGTGTTAAAAAAAAAAATGTGGTAAAATAGACGCCTTTTAATTGGGCCGTGTCTACTACATCTCGACGTAGGACTCAGTGTCATCAAGGAGATTCTCCTGGACACGCCGTCACGGCCATGATCCATCTTCAGAGCTTCTCTTTCTTCCCCACGGTAAGTCTGTCAGCAGAGAACACTGACCACACCCTCATGTGTTTTCTCCTCCAGGAGGCGCTTGGAAACCACCGTGAGTTGGACTGCACTGGGAAACACAGATGAACTAAGTCAAGACCGCTTTGTCCTTCAGCGCCTGGCTCCCTTTTCAACTCGTCTTGCGACTCCAGGCATTATGCCTGAAAAGTCTCCGGGACGCCTGTGAGGCTCTACTTCCCTGGGTCCCATTGCCATTTCTCTGGATTTGCGAGGATCCACCGGACCTTCTTTGGAACTCCCACGTCGGTGAACTTTGGTGCCACGTCCCCTAATTCTGTCCTTGGTCATCTGCACCTGCACGGGTTAGGCTCCATGTTCCATGGACGGGAAGAGACAGGCAGGAGTCGGAATGCTTAACCGACACACTGGGGCATTTTCTCCTGTAGCCCAAGTGACCCCATGGTCTGGTTGAGCTTTGGAACCGGTCGCGTCCCCCTCGACACTGCACCCGACTCCCAGTTTCTCAATCTTGTTGGCCCCCCGGCGACCTCCGGTTCGATGAATTGCACCTGCTGAAACTCGAGTCCCCTTTGACTTGCGCTTCGTTAATTATTCGTGATTCAGGTTGGAACCCCAGCTTACGACCCCCTGTAGGCCGTTCTCTGAGCTTTCCGGTCACATCGTTTCCTTTCACGCTCTTTGGTTCATCGTGGTCCTGCTCGTTCTGCTGTCAGAGGAGCAGAGAGTTGATCTTCTTGATTCTGGATACTGATACTTTCTAGGTGATCTGGATAAGCAAGATGACGACCCTCAAGAGCGGCGGAAAGGGAGCAGCCATTTGGTGGGCCGCAGGGAATCCCGCTCAGTTCCCAGGGCTCCTAGATGTGGAATCCTGGTCAGAGTTGTTCCCAGGCCAGAGAATGGAGATAGCCTGTGCATGATGGGATAGCCCTGCCTAGATCGTTCAGTGAGTCTCTAGCTCAGCTACTCTTAGGATCGCGGGGAGGACCGTGGAAAGGCCCGGTGTCAGACATCCGGAAAGAAGACGGGATGAATGTCTTACCTCTGAAGTACATCCCGAATCTGGGAGTTAACTTCAGCTTTGCTGGGGTCTATTTGGCGAATGAAAGTGTGCCTGGTGCATACGCACATCCGGCAGCCACTTCATGGGGGCCGTCGCAATTGGAACCACGCACCTGGTGTCGGCGTTTGAGCCAAATGGGGACCCGTGGTGCAAGCAACCCTCCCCACGTGTTAGCGTGCGTGAGATTCAGCTGGCGGCATTTTACTAGGTGCGTGTTGGTAGAGTGGGGTTGAGGTTTGCTTGCTCCTGTGGATGTAGAAGATGTCAAAGGTCCTGCCCAGCCCTGCGGTCCCCTCAGTCAACTGTGTTTCGGAGACATAACGATTTGGATAGCTAACAAGTCAAGAAAGTTTCAAGCCCTTGGAAGATCAGTTAAACACAAACACGGAATGAGAGTCAAAAGACAATATGTCATCTTTTTGAGAATTTTACTCACTTCAAGCACATTAAACACACACATTGACAAAGGCATGCCAGAGCCCAGTTTTCGAGGCCGAGGAAGGACCCCGAGAGCGCGCAGCGCAGCAGGCTTCCCAGCGTCCCAAACACTGCTCTCGGGGCGGGGCGCAGCGGAAGGGCTGCACCTCTCAGGGTTCCCGAACTTTTCCCTTATTCAGTCATCTAGAGAGCAAAAACACAGTCATTCCCCAGTTTCCTATTGACGTCCCAGCAGATGTCTGACTCCTGCGCGTCGCCCAGTTTCTCAGGCAACCAATCACTGGCACGGAAGCTTTTCCTGGCGCGTTTCCGGAGAGCCATGCGAACTACACTGTCCCTCACGAGAATTCAATGAGGCAGAGTCCCTGCATCGGCTCCCTGCCTGGCCTGGGCTCCCACCTCCGCAGAAGCGCCACAGCCAGGGAGCTTCGGAGTCACCGCAGAGAGTCTGCTCGCTGCTCTGCGCTCCTCAGTCCCACAGTCCCCTCCAAGTCACGGGAGCGGGAGGCCAAGGAGCCCCTGCCACCTGCCGTCTCACTCCAGGTCAGAATCGCTGTCCTCTGAGGAGGAGGAAACCTGAAGGTCCTCATAGAGGACACTCGCTGGGACACGAACACCGGGACCCTGAGACTTCTCTGAGACATGAGGGCTCTGAGCGAGGAAGGCTCCCGGCTTCTCAGGAGAGTGAAATGAGGGAGCTGTCAGGAGGCTGGAGCTCCACCATCCATTGTCCAGTCTCCGGAAGAGCACTCTGAGAGGCTGGGCCCCGTCATGGCTGGCCGCCGGGTGACGGGACACGGTGCAGGCCTGGGCAGTAGGCAGGCAAGGTCTGCTGTGCGGAGGCTGCCGGTCGATGCTGGGCACCTGGGCGGGTGTCCTCCTGCCCATCTGGGGCGACGTACTCGGTCCAAGTTCGGTTGCGGCCGGCGGAGGTTGGAGAGTGTCCGGGGCCCCGAGCTCACCTCCCTGGATGGCGTCTTCGGGGATCTGGAAGGGACCCAGTCTCGGTATCTTGGGGAAGTTCAGGCAAGCCTGAAGCGGAGCCTGGGCAGGTCTCTTGGCTCCTGGCCTGAAGCTGAGATTGGAGCCTAGGCCCAAGCTGCGTGTGGCGGCTGGTGGGCAGGGCTGTGAGGTCAGCGCGGGACGTCTGTCTTGTGCCTGGGGGCTGATGGCCTGGAGCAGGCCGTGGGTTTGCGAGGCAGCCTGGGGAACTTCTCGGCAGCCACCCTCCGGGCTGCTGTGTGTCGGCTTCACCACGAGGAGAGGCCCCGGGCCCTGGTGCCTGACTGCAGGCTGAGGGATGGGGGCCGCAGCCCCTGTCTGTCGTTCCTTTGGTCCAAGACTAGAGGGGTAGCTCACACTGGCTTTTCTGAAGGGAGACAGTGAAGCCAAGACGGAGCCCCTGTCAGACATTTCGGTAGCTGAGCCATCAGTGAGGACAGGGTCCACGCGTGGCCTCTTACTGGTTGTGTGGAGCGGCATTGGCCTGCTTGCAACCTGAAAGACAGGAAACCACACACGTTACAAGTTCCTCTGCATGGAGCCGACACGAAAATCAGCCACTTCCAAAGACGAGGGGCACGCGCCAGGAAATTCTCGATACAGAATCGACAGGTGGTCCTTGGAAGTAGGGACAGACCCTCCACCTGAGTGCTGATCAGGACAAGACTCATGAAAGATGCGCTCTCGAGCTATGTGTAGCTGATCCGAGCACACCATTGTTCAAAAGAACAATGTCTTGGGCATTAACTGGATCGGAGTGCCTCCGCTCAGCCTTCCCTGAAGTGGAAGGGACTAATGCCCTTCTGAAGGCGGGTTGGTGGCTCAAGGGTTCTCAGGAGGTGTTCTCTGAAAACCTGCATGTTCCTGGGTTTAGCCCTCTCCATGTTTGGGGCCTCTGAGGGACGAATTTCCTCACGCCGCCAGGAACATGTTGTTGGCAAGCTTGCCGTAATTGGACAGAAAGAAAGCAACGGGAAATAAGGCATCCTCAGATGCCTTCACCTGCAATCCAACTGACCTGGAAGGATGGTGGAGTCACTGACCCAAAGAAGGCAAGAAAGAGGGGTTCCCCGATTAACTCCCGCAGCCGGGAAGCTGAAAGGAAATCAACCAGTGTGACCTAGAGGAGAAAAAGACCAGGGGCCCGGGGTGACACTCACCCTCAGATCATCACAAGATTCCGTGGATCCTCTTCGATTTGGCAGCGGCTTCTCTGGAGGTTTCACGGAAAATATCCGGAGGAGAGCCTTCCTCTGCGGGTCTTGCTGCCTGCAGAACAGAAAAAGGTCATTCCGTGCCCCCTGGTTCTCCCCGGGAGACAGGGAGAACCCTGCCTGGGGCCCAGGCCCATTCCGTGTTGCGTGACACAGAAATGGACATCTGGTGCCCTTTCCGCCTCTGCACCTTCCCTCACCTGCCAACCTTCCCATCCTCCTGGTGGCCCTCTAGGCTTCCCAACTAAGGACTGTGATTTGGACTCCATTGCTTTTCCCCCTGTCATGGGGAACCTGCACGAAGCGCCCCCGCCTCTCCCCGTCCCCGAATCAACCAGAGCCAGAGGGGCTCCTGGGTGTGGAAGAACGGAGGACAAGGAGCTGCGCTCTATTTCCTGCAGCGTTCCTTCCCTGGCCCGGAGACGGAAAGGCACACGGTGTGCAGGTGCAGAGACACCATGTCCTTAGGAGGCAGTACTCTAAGAGTGGTGAAAACCCCTCCCACCGCTCACCTTGGTCTCTCTTCCTTCTCTCCTTTATCCTTGTTCAAGGGCCCCGGGTTCGCCTCCACCGGGGGCTTCCACGGTTTCAGGTTTTCCTTCCCTTCCCTCTTCCCGAAGGTCTGTGGAACCAGGGCTGCCTTCCAGCACTTCATGGGGCACCTGGTACTTCTGGCCGTGTGGCCAAAGGCCCCGCAGTCTTTGCACTTGAGCTGTGGGTGGAAAGGAAGTGATGTCAGTGAGTGAGCTGAAGCCACAGGCAGCCATCCGATGTCAACATTGAGAGGGATTATGAATTCAGAGCTGAATAAGGATTCCAAAGAGGGGACCCCGGCATGGGGGCCGTTAAGTGCTGGGAGAGTTCGGATACGATGTTCCCTCCCAAAGCCCATGTGACGGAGGACCTCTAAAAGGAAGGACTCAAGGTACCAAGGGGCACGATCGTGACCCCGATGTCAACGACACAGCCAAAGGTGGCTACACAGGATTCTAAGTAGAAAGGGAGGTTGCCCCCAAGAGTCTCTCAAGGGATTTATGGGGCCGGGGAGGAGGTCCCAAGCCACGCCCACCTCGGATGGGAAAAGCAACCTGGGTGGTGGTGACAGAAACCTTTGGAATCCAACCCAGTCTCTGAGGACCCTGTGACACCGCCTCCCCCCGCCCCAACACCCACCCCTCCCCCATTCCCAAGAGATACAGGGCTAGACTTACCCTGGGATCTTCTTCATCGGGCGGGGGAGCCCTTGGCGCAACTGGGGCCCTCCGCTGCTTCTGGAGGGTCTGGGCTCTCCCGAGTCTGTTGGCGCCAGTTTTGGGGTCACGACGGGCCAACATCTTCGTCTCCTGGGGGTTCTATGACCGCCTTTTTCGGGGGTTGAATGTTGGGTCACCTGAAACACACACAAACACACCCATATTGATGGTGAAGCACACTGGATATTCACACACACCCACAGGAAACCTCCAGCTAACTCCTTGCCGCTGTGGTCGTGAGGAGACTTCACCACCGGTCGGTCAAGTCTGTGGCTCACACTGTGCTGTGTACACCCTCAGATATTGTGTGTTCCTCTGCCATGATTACCAAGTCCGAGTGTAAACCTCGCCTGCCACAGGGCCCATGGCCTAGGGTTGGGGAGCTGAGCTTTCTGCCCCAAACAAACCACTGATTCTGAAGACTGGACTGAGGTGTATCACGATTCACGCCGGTAGAAGACACGATGATTCTATCTCCCTTGACGGCCAGAATGATGGAAGCCGCAGGGCATGGCGTGTGGCACCCTTTGGCAGGTCTGTTTGAAATCAGGGATAAGGGAGGCTTCCTGTCACAACTTGAATCCCTACCCTTGCCATTTCTAATTAGGCAACTTCCAAACACAAATTCATAGGGAGAAGTTTTCTTCCTCTCTATCGCACTAGCAGGTGATGGTCTTTCCTGTTCTATCGTTTTGGCTTTAGCTCCAGCCCCTCTTTATTTATTTTGCTGATATTTTACGCATGCCACACGAACCCGTCCAAACAAACGGTGAACAGGGGCCATAGCGTATCGATTTCTTACACGGCTGAAGGGCAAACCACCCTTTTTTCCAAACTTCTTTTCCCATTTCCCCACCAATTCAGCACGCTGGATTACATTTCCTTTCGCATTTCCATCTTGGTCTTATCCCACACGTGGAGACGGGAATGATTTCTCGTTTTCTGTTCCAAGAATTACCAGTAAGCAGAATACATCCTACCCCATCAGCAAGCCCCAGTGTGATCGATTTCTTTCACTCTCCTTCGTCTCTTCCCCCCCAAACCCCGCCCCACCCCTCAGGGACTACGTGAAACAAACAGTTGTTCAGTGAAACTAACCTGAAGTTACAGGTCAGCTTTCTTTCCTCGGCTGGCGCTCAGACGGGCAGGTGCTGGAGCAGCCCCGCTGGAAGCGATGCAGCATCCAGGAAGACCGAGGAAGGGGCGGAGAGGGACCTCTGCTTTCCAGGCTGCCTTTTATACCGCCTCTGGTCTCCGGACGTGGAGCGCACCCTAACCTGATCCATTACAGGTACCTTAATTGCAATTAACTTAATCCAATCACATGACCTGGAGACGTCTGTCTGCACAGCCCACTCTAAGATCATGTTCACCTTTGGCCGACATTCTAAAACCTACGAGTACAGCTGTAAGCTTTGAAGGATAGTTGTTCCCCGTCAGACGTGTGACACTGGTTCGTCTACCCTTGTCTCGTTTTCCGTCTTGACTGCCTTTTCTTTGTTTGTTTGTTTGTTTGTTTGTTTGTTTGTGTTAAAAAAAAAAATGTGGTAAAATAGACGCCTTTTAATTGGGCCGTGTCTACTACATCTCGACGTAGGACTCAGTGTCATCAAGGAGATTCTCCTGGACACGCCGTCACGGCCATGATCCATCTTCAGAGCTTCTCTTTCTTCCCCACGGTAAGTCTGTCAGCAGAGAACACTGACCACACCCTCATGTGTTTTCTCCTCCAGGAGGCGCTTGGAAACCACCGTGAGTTGGACTGCACTGGGAAACACAGATGAACTAAGTCAAGACCGCTTTGTCCTTCAGCGCCTGGCTCCCTTTTCAACTCGTCTTGCGACTCCAGGCATTATGCCTGAAAAGTCTCCGGGACGCCTGTGAGGCTCTACTTCCCTGGGTCCCATTGCCATTTCTCTGGATTTGCGAGGATCCACCGGACCTTCTTTGGAACTCCCACGTCGGTGAACTTTGGTGCCACGTCCCCTAATTCTGTCCTTGGTCATCTGCACCTGCACGGGTTAGGCTCCATGTTCCATGGACGGGAAGAGACAGGCAGGAGTCGGAATGCTTAACCGACACACTGGGGCATTTTCTCCTGTAGCCCAAGTGACCCCATGGTCTGGTTGAGCTTTGGAACCGGTCGCGTCCCCCTCGACACTGCACCCGACTCCCAGTTTCTCAATCTTGTTGGCCCCCCGGCGACCTCCGGTTCGATGAATTGCACCTGCTGAAACTCGAGTCCCCTTTGACTTGCGCTTCGTTAATTATTCGTGATTCAGGTTGGAACCCCAGCTTACGACCCCCTGTAGGCCGTTCTCTGAGCTTTCCGGTCACATCGTTTCCTTTCACGCTCTTTGGTTCATCGTGGTCCTGCTCGTTCTGCTGTCAGAGGAGCAGAGAGTTGATCTTCTTGATTCTGGATACTGATACTTTCTAGGTGATCTGGATAAGCAAGATGACGACCCTCAAGAGCGGCGGAAAGGGAGCAGCCATTTGGTGGGCCGCAGGGAATCCCGCTCAGTTCCCAGGGCTCCTAGATGTGGAATCCTGGTCAGAGTTGTTCCCAGGCCAGAGAATGGAGATAGCCTGTGCATGATGGGATAGCCCTGCCTAGATCGTTCAGTGAGTCTCTAGCTCAGCTACTCTTAGGATCGCGGGGAGGACCGTGGAAAGGCCCGGTGTCAGACATCCGGAAAGAAGACGGGATGAATGTCTTACCTCTGAAGTACATCCCGAATCTGGGAGTTAACTTCAGCTTTGCTGGGGTCTATTTGGCGAATGAAAGTGTGCCTGGTGCATACGCACATCCGGCAGCCACTTCATGGGGGCCGTCGCAATTGGAACCACGCACCTGGTGTCGGCGTTTGAGCCAAATGGGGACCCGTGGTGCAAGCAACCCTCCCCACGTGTTAGCGTGCGTGAGATTCAGCTGGCGGCATTTTACTAGGTGCGTGTTGGTAGAGTGGGGTTGAGGTTTGCTTGCTCCTGTGGATGTAGAAGATGTCAAAGGTCCTGCCCAGCCCTGCGGTCCCCTCAGTCAACTGTGTTTCGGAGACATAACGATTTGGATAGCTAACAAGTCAAGAAAGTTTCAAGCCCTTGGAAGATCAGTTAAACACAAACACGGAATGAGAGTCAAAAGACAATATGTCATCTTTTTGAGAATTTTACTCACTTCAAGCACATTAAACACACACATTGACAAAGGCATGCCAGAGCCCAGTTTTCGAGGCCGAGGAAGGACCCCGAGAGCGCGCAGCGCAGCAGGCTTCCCAGCGTCCCAAACACTGCTCTCGGGGCGGGGCGCAGCGGAAGGGCTGCACCTCTCAGGGTTCCCGAACTTTTCCCTTATTCAGTCATCTAGAGAGCAAAAACACAGTCATTCCCCAGTTTCCTATTGACGTCCCAGCAGATGTCTGACTCCTGCGCGTCGCCCAGTTTCTCAGGCAACCAATCACTGGCACGGAAGCTTTTCCTGGCGCGTTTCCGGAGAGCCATGCGAACTACACTGTCCCTCACGAGAATTCAATGAGGCAGAGTCCCTGCATCGGCTCCCTGCCTGGCCTGGGCTCCCACCTCCGCAGAAGCGCCACAGCCAGGGAGCTTCGGAGTCACCGCAGAGAGTCTGCTCGCTGCTCTGCGCTCCTCAGTCCCACAGTCCCCTCCAAGTCACGGGAGCGGGAGGCCAAGGAGCCCCTGCCACCTGCCGTCTCACTCCAGGTCAGAATCGCTGTCCTCTGAGGAGGAGGAAACCTGAAGGTCCTCATAGAGGACACTCGCTGGGACACGAACACCGGGACCCTGAGACTTCTCTGAGACATGAGGGCTCTGAGCGAGGAAGGCTCCCGGCTTCTCAGGAGAGTGAAATGAGGGAGCTGTCAGGAGGCTGGAGCTCCACCATCCATTGTCCAGTCTCCGGAAGAGCACTCTGAGAGGCTGGGCCCCGTCATGGCTGGCCGCCGGGTGACGGGACACGGTGCAGGCCTGGGCAGTAGGCAGGCAAGGTCTGCTGTGCGGAGGCTGCCGGTCGATGCTGGGCACCTGGGCGGGTGTCCTCCTGCCCATCTGGGGCGACGTACTCGGTCCAAGTTCGGTTGCGGCCGGCGGAGGTTGGAGAGTGTCCGGGGCCCCGAGCTCACCTCCCTGGATGGCGTCTTCGGGGATCTGGAAGGGACCCAGTCTCGGTATCTTGGGGAAGTTCAGGCAAGCCTGAAGCGGAGCCTGGGCAGGTCTCTTGGCTCCTGGCCTGAAGCTGAGATTGGAGCCTAGGCCCAAGCTGCGTGTGGCGGCTGGTGGGCAGGGCTGTGAGGTCAGCGCGGGACGTCTGTCTTGTGCCTGGGGGCTGATGGCCTGGAGCAGGCCGTGGGTTTGCGAGGCAGCCTGGGGAACTTCTCGGCAGCCACCCTCCAGGCTGCTGTGTGTCGGCTTCACCACGAGGAGAGGCCCCGGGCCCTGGTGCCTGACTGCAGGCTGAGGGATGGGGGCCGCAGCCCCTGTCTGTCGTTCCTTTGGTCCAAGACTAGAGGGGTAGCTCACACTGGCTTTTCTGAAGGGAGACAGTGAAGCCAAGACGGAGCCCCTGTCAGACATTTCGGTAGCTGAGCCATCAGTGAGGACAGGGTCCACGCGTGGCCTCTTACTGGTTGTGTGGAGCGGCATTGGCCTGCTTGCAACCTGAAAGACAGGAAACCACACACGTTACAAGTTCCTCTGCATGGAGCCGACACGAAAATCAGCCACTTCCAAAGACGAGGGGCACGCGCCAGGAAATTCTCGATACAGAATCGACAGGCGGTCCTTGGAAGTAGGGACAGACCCTCCACCTGAGTGCTGATCAGGACAAGACTCATGAAAGATGCGCTCTCGAGCTATGTGTAGCTGATCCGAGCACACCATTGTTCAAAAGAACAATGTCTTGGGCATTAACTGGATCGGAGTGCCTCCGCTCAGCCTTCCCTGAAGTGGAAGGGACTAATGCCCTTCTGAAGGCGGGTTGGTGGCTCAAGGGTTCTCAGGAGGTGTTCTCTGAAAACCTGCATGTTCCTGGGTTTAGCCCTCTCCATGTTTGGGGCCTCTGAGGGACGAATTTCCTCACGCCGCCAGGAACATGTTGTTGGCAAGCTTGCCGTAATTGGACAGAAAGAAAGCAACGGGAAATAAGGCATCCTCAGATGCCTTCACCTGCAATCCAACTGACCTGGAAGGATGGTGGAGTCACTGACCCAAAGAAGGCAAGAAAGAGGGGTTCCCCGATTAACTCCCGCAGCCGGGAAGCTGAAAGGAAATCAACCAGTGTGACCTAGAGGAGAAAAAGACCAGGGGCCCGGGGTGACACTCACCCTCAGATCATCACAAGATTCCGTGGATCCTCTTCGATTTGGCAGCGGCTTCTCTGGAGGTTTCACGGAAAATATCCGGAGGAGAGCCTTCCTCTGCGGGTCTTGCTGCCTGCAGAACAGAAAAAGGTCATTCCGTGCCCCCTGGTTCTCCCCGGGAGACAGGGAGAACCCTGCCTGGGGCCCAGGCCCATTCCGTGTTGCGTGACACAGAAATGGACATCTGGTGCCCTTTCCGCCTCTGCACCTTCCCTCACCTGCCAACCTTCCCATCCTCCTGGTGGCCCTCTAGGCTTCCCAACTAAGGACTGTGATTTGGACTCCATTGCTTTTCCCCCTGTCATGGGGAACCTGCACGAAGCGCCCCCGCCTCTCCCCGTCCCCGAATCAACCAGAGCCAGAGGGGCTCCTGGGTGTGGAAGAACGGAGGACAAGGAGCTGCGCTCTATTTCCTGCAGCGTTCCTTCCCTGGCCCGGAGACGGAAAGGCACACGGTGTGCAGGTGCAGAGACACCATGTCCTTAGGAGGCAGTACTCTAAGAGTGGTGAAAACCCCTCCCACCGCTCACCTTGGTCTCTCTTCCTTCTCTCCTTTATCCTTGTTCAAGGGCCCCGGGTTCGCCTCCACCGGGGGCTTCCACGGTTTCAGGTTTTCCTTCCCTTCCCTCTTCCCGAAGGTCTGTGGAACCAGGGCTGCCTTCCAGCACTTCATGGGGCACCTGGTACTTCTGGCCGTGTGGCCAAAGGCCCCGCAGTCTTTGCACTTGAGCTGTGGGTGGAAAGGAAGTGATGTCAGTGAGTGAGCTGAAGCCACAGGCAGCCATCCGATGTCAACATTGAGAGGGATTATGAATTCAGAGCTGAATAAGGATTCCAAAGAGGGGACCCCGGCATGGGGGCCGTTAAGTGCTGGGAGAGTTCGGATACGATGTTCCCTCCCAAAGCCCATGTGACGGAGGACCTCTAAAAGGAAGGACTCAAGGTACCAAGGGGCACGATCGTGACCCCGATGTCAACGACACAGCCAAAGGTGGCTACACAGGATTCTAAGTAGAAAGGGAGGTTGCCCCCAAGAGTCTCTCAAGGGATTTATGGGGCCGGGGAGGAGGTCCCAAGCCACGCCCACCTCGGATGGGAAAAGCAACCTGGGTGGTGGTGACAGAAACCTTTGGAATCCAACCCAGTCTCTGAGGACCCTGTGACACCGCCTCCCCCCGCCCCAACACCCACCCCTCCCCCATTCCCAAGAGATACAGGGCTAGACTTACCCTGGGATCTTCTTCATCGGGCGGGGGAGCCCTTGGCGCAACTGGGGCCCTCCGCTGCTTCTGGAGGGTCTGGGCTCTCCCGAGTCTGTTGGCGCCAGTTTTGGGGTCACGACGGGCCAACATCTTCGTCTCCTGGGGGTTCTATGACCGCCTTTTTCGGGGGTTGAATGTTGGGTCACCTGAAACACACACAAACACACCCATATTGATGGTGAAGCACACTGGATATTCACACACACCCACAGGAAACCTCCAGCTAACTCCTTGCCGCTGTGGTCGTGAGGAGACTTCACCACCGGTCGGTCAAGTCTGTGGCTCACACTGTGCTGTGTACACCCTCAGATATTGTGTGATCCTCTGCCATGATTACCAAGTCCGAGTGTAAACCTCGCCTGCCACAGGGCCCATGGCCTAGGGTTGGGGAGCTGAGCTTTCTGCCCCAAACAAACCACTGATTCTGAAGACTGGACTGAGGTGTATCACGATTCACGCCGGTAGAAGACACGATGATTCTATCTCCCTTGACGGCCAGAATGATGGAAGCCGCAGGGCATGGCGTGTGGCACCCTTTGGCAGGTCTGTTTGAAATCAGGGATAAGGGAGGCTTCCTGTCACAACTTGAATCCCTACCCTTGCCATTTCTAATTAGGCAACTTCCAAACACAAATTCATAGGGAGAAGTTTTCTTCCTCTCTATCGCACTAGCAGGTGATGGTCTTTCCTGTTCTATCGTTTTGGCTTTAGCTCCAGCCCCTCTTTATTTATTTTTCTGATATTTTACGCATGCCACACGAACCCGTCCAAACAAACGGTGAACAGGGGCCATAGCGTATCGATTTCTTACACGGCTGAAGGGCAAACCACCCTTTTTTCCAAACTTCTTTTCCCATTTCCCCACCAATTCAGCACGCTGGATTACATTTCCTTTCGCATTTCCATCTTGGTCTTATCCCACACGTGGAGACGGGAATGATTTCTCGTTTTCTGTTCCAAGAATTACCAGTAAGCAGAATACATCCTACCCCATCAGCAAGCCCCAGTGTGATCGATTTCTTTCACTCTCCTTCGTCTCTTCCCCCCCAAACCCCGCCCCACCCCTCAGGGACTACGTGAAACAAACAGTTGTTCAGTGAAACTAACCTGAAGTTACAGGTCAGCTTTCTTTCCTCGGCTGGCGCTCAGACGGGCAGGTGCTGGAGCAGCCCCGCTGGAAGCGATGCAGCATCCAGGAAGACCGAGGAAGGGGCGGAGAGGGACCTCTGCTTTCCAGGCTGCCTTTTATACCGCCTCTGGTCTCCGGACGTGGAGCGCACCCTAACCTGATCCATTACAGGTACCTTAATTGCAATTAACTTAATCCAATCACATGACCTGGAGACGTCTGTCTGCACAGCCCACTCTAAGATCATGTTCACCTTTGGCCGACATTCTAAAACCTACGAGTACAGCTGTAAGCTTTGAAGGATAGTTGTTCCCCGTCAGACGTGTGACACTGGTTCGTCTACCCTTGTCTCGTTTTCCGTCTTGACTGCCTTTTCTTTGTTTGTTTGTTTGTTTGTTTGTGTTAAAAAAAAATGTGGTAAAATAGACGCCTTTTAATTGGGCCGTGTCTACTACATCTCGACGTAGGACTCAGTGTCATCAAGGAGATTCTCCTGGACACGCCGTCACGGCCATGATCCATCTTCAGAGCTTCTCTTTCTTCCCCACGGTAAGTCTGTCAGCAGAGAACACTGACCACACCCTCATGTGTTTTCTCCTCCAGGAGGCGCTTGGAAACCACCGTGAGTTGGACTGCACTGGGAAACACAGATGAACTAAGTCAAGACCGCTTTGTCCTTCAGCGCCTGGCTCCCTTTTCAACTCGTCTTGCGACTCCAGGCATTATGCCTGAAAAGTCTCCGGGACGCCTGTGAGGCTCTACTTCCCTGGGTCCCATTGCCATTTCTCTGGATTTGCGAGGATCCACCGGACCTTCTTTGGAACTCCCACGTCGGTGAACTTTGGTGCCACGTCCCCTAATTCTGTCCTTGGTCATCTGCACCTGCACGGGTTAGGCTCCATGTTCCATGGACGGGAAGAGACAGGCAGGAGTCGGAATGCTTAACCGACACACTGGGGCATTTTCTCCTGTAGCCCAAGTGACCCCATGGTCTGGTTGAGCTTTGGAACCGGTCGCGTCCCCCTCGACACTGCACCCGACTCCCAGTTTCTCAATCTTGTTGGCCCCCCGGCGACCTCCGGTTCGATGAATTGCACCTGCTGAAACTCGAGTCCCCTTTGACTTGCGCTTCGTTAATTATTCGTGATTCAGGTTGGAACCCCAGCTTACGACCCCCTGTAGGCCGTTCTCTGAGCTTTCCGGTCACATCGTTTCCTTTCACGCTCTTTGGTTCATCGTGGTCCTGCTCGTTCTGCTGTCAGAGGAGCAGAGAGTTGATCTTCTTGATTCTGGATACTGATACTTTCTAGGTGATCTGGATAAGCAAGATGACGACCCTCAAGAGCGGCGGAAAGGGAGCAGCCATTTGGTGGGCCGCAGGGAATCCCGCTCAGTTCCCAGGGCTCCTAGATGTGGAATCCTGGTCAGAGTTGTTCCCAGGCCAGAGAATGGAGATAGCCTGTGCATGATGGGATAGCCCTGCCTAGATCGTTCAGTGAGTCTCTAGCTCAGCTACTCTTAGGATCGCGGGGAGGACCGTGGAAAGGCCCGGTGTCAGACATCCGGAAAGAAGACGGGATGAATGTCTTACCTCTGAAGTACATCCCGAATCTGGGAGTTAACTTCAGCTTTGCTGGGGTCTATTTGGCGAATGAAAGTGTGCCTGGTGCATACGCACATCCGGCAGCCACTTCATGGGGGCCGTCGCAATTGGAACCACGCACCTGGTGTCGGCGTTTGAGCCAAATGGGGACCCGTGGTGCAAGCAACCCTCCCCACGTGTTAGCGTGCGTGAGATTCAGCTGGCGGCATTTTACTAGGTGCGTGTTGGTAGAGTGGGGTTGAGGTTTGCTTGCTCCTGTGGATGTAGAAGATGTCAAAGGTCCTGCCCAGCCCTGCGGTCCCCTCAGTCAACTGTGTTTCGGAGACATAACGATTTGGATAGCTAACAAGTCAAGAAAGTTTCAAGCCCTTGGAAGATCAGTTAAACACAAACACGGAATGAGAGTCAAAAGACAATATGTCATCTTTTTGAGAATTTTACTCACTTCAAGCACATTAAACACACACATTGACAAAGGCATGCCAGAGCCCAGTTTTCGAGGCCGAGGAAGGACCCCGAGAGCGCGCAGCGCAGCAGGCTTCCCAGCGTCCCAAACACTGCTCTCGGGGCGGGGCGCAGCGGAAGGGCTGCACCTCTCAGGGTTCCCGAACTTTTCCCTTATTCAGTCATCTAGAGAGCAAAAACACAGTCATTCCCCAGTTTCCTATTGACGTCCCAGCAGATGTCTGACTCCTGCGCGTCGCCCAGTTTCTCAGGCAACCAATCACTGGCACGGAAGCTTTTCCTGGCGCGTTTCCGGAGAGCCATGCGAACTACACTGTCCCTCACGAGAATTCAATGAGGCAGAGTCCCTGCATCGGCTCCCTGCCTGGCCTGGGCTCCCACCTCCGCAGAAGCGCCACAGCCAGGGAGCTTCGGAGTCACCGCAGAGAGTCTGCTCGCTGCTCTGCGCTCCTCAGTCCCACAGTCCCCTCCAAGTCACGGGAGCGGGAGGCCAAGGAGCCCCTGCCACCTGCCGTCTCACTCCAGGTCAGAATCGCTGTCCTCTGAGGAGGAGGAAACCTGAAGGTCCTCATAGAGGACACTCGCTGGGACACGAACACCGGGACCCTGAGACTTCTCTGAGACATGAGGGCTCTGAGCGAGGAAGGCTCCCGGCTTCTCAGGAGAGTGAAATGAGGGAGCTGTCAGGAGGCTGGAGCTCCACCATCCATTGTCCAGTCTCCGGAAGAGCACTCTGAGAGGCTGGGCCCCGTCATGGCTGGCCGCCGGGTGACGGGACACGGTGCAGGCCTGGGCAGTAGGCAGGCAAGGTCTGCTGTGCGGAGGCTGCCGGTCGATGCTGGGCACCTGGGCGGGTGTCCTCCTGCCCATCTGGGGCGACGTACTCGGTCCAAGTTCGGTTGCGGCCGGCGGAGGTTGGAGAGTGTCCGGGGCCCCGAGCTCACCTCCCTGGATGGCGTCTTCGGGGATCTGGAAGGGACCCAGTCTCGGTATCTTGGGGAAGTTCAGGCAAGCCTGAAGCGGAGCCTGGGCAGGTCTCTTGGCTCCTGGCCTGAAGCTGAGATTGGAGCCTAGGCCCAAGCTGCGTGTGGCGGCTGGTGGGCAGGGCTGTGAGGTCAGCGCGGGACGTCTGTCTTGTGCCTGGGGGCTGATGGCCTGGAGCAGGCCGTGGGTTTGCGAGGCAGCCTGGGGAACTTCTCGGCAGCCACCCTCCGGGCTGCTGTGTGTCGGCTTCACCACGAGGAGAGGCCCCGGGCCCTGGTGCCTGACTGCAGGCTGAGGGATGGGGGCCGCAGCCCCTGTCTGTCGTTCCTTTGGTCCAAGACTAGAGGGGTAGCTCACACTGGCTTTTCTGAAGGGAGACAGTGAAGCCAAGACGGAGCCCCTGTCAGACATTTCGGTAGCTGAGCCATCAGTGAGGACAGGGTCCACGCGTGGCCTCTTACTGGTTGTGTGGAGCGGCATTGGCCTGCTTGCAACCTGAAAGACAGGAAACCACACACGTTACAAGTTCCTCTGCATGGAGCCGACACGAAAATCAGCCACTTCCAAAGACGAGGGGCACGCGCCAGGAAATTCTCGATACAGAATCGACAGGCGGTCCTTGGAAGTAGGGACAGACCCTCCACCTGAGTGCTGATCAGGACAAGACTCATGAAAGATGCGCTCTCGAGCTATGTGTAGCTGATCCGAGCACACCATTGTTCAAAAGAACAATGTCTTGGGCATTAACTGGATCGGAGTGCCTCCGCTCAGCCTTCCCTGAAGTGGAAGGGACTAATGCCCTTCTGAAGGCGGGTTGGTGGCTCAAGGGTTCTCAGGAGGTGTTCTCTGAAAACCTGCATGTTCCTGGGTTTAGCCCTCTCCATGTTTGGGGCCTCTGAGGGACGAATTTCCTCACGCCGCCAGGAACATGTTGTTGGCAAGCTTGCCGTAATTGGACAGAAAGAAAGCAACGGGAAATAAGGCATCCTCAGATGCCTTCACCTGCAATCCAACTGACCTGGAAGGATGGTGGAGTCACTGACCCAAAGAAGGCAAGAAAGAGGGGTTCCCCGATTAACTCCCGCAGCCGGGAAGCTGAAAGGAAATCAACCAGTGTGACCTAGAGGAGAAAAAGACCAGGGGCCCGGGGTGACACTCACCCTCAGATCATCACAAGATTCCGTGGATCCTCTTCGATTTGGCAGCGGCTTCTCTGGAGGTTTCACGGAAAATATCCGGAGGAGAGCCTTCCTCTGCGGGTCTTGCTGCCTGCAGAACAGAAAAAGGTCATTCCGTGCCCCCTGGTTCTCCCCGGGAGACAGGGAGAACCCTGCCTGGGGCCCAGGCCCATTCCGTGTTGCGTGACACAGAAATGGACATCTGGTGCCCTTTCCGCCTCTGCACCTTCCCTCACCTGCCAACCTTCCCATCCTCCTGGTGGCCCTCTAGGCTTCCCAACTAAGGACTGTGATTTGGACTCCATTGCTTTTCCCCCTGTCATGGGGAACCTGCACGAAGCGCCCCCGCCTCTCCCCGTCCCCGAATCAACCAGAGCCAGAGGGGCTCCTGGGTGTGGAAGAACGGAGGACAAGGAGCTGCGCTCTATTTCCTGCAGCGTTCCTTCCCTGGCCCGGAGACGGAAAGGCACACGGTGTGCAGGTGCAGAGACACCATGTCCTTAGGAGGCAGTACTCTAAGAGTGGTGAAAACCCCTCCCACCGCTCACCTTGGTCTCTCTTCCTTCTCTCCTTTATCCTTGTTCAAGGGCCCCGGGTTCGCCTCCACCGGGGGCTTCCACGGTTTCAGGTTTTCCTTCCCTTCCCTCTTCCCGAAGGTCTGTGGAACCAGGGCTGCCTTCCAGCACTTCATGGGGCACCTGGTACTTCTGGCCGTGTGGCCAAAGGCCCCGCAGTCTTTGCACTTGAGCTGTGGGTGGAAAGGAAGTGATGTCAGTGAGTGAGCTGAAGCCACAGGCAGCCATCCGATGTCAACATTGAGAGGGATTATGAATTCAGAGCTGAATAAGGATTCCAAAGAGGGGACCCCGGCATGGGGGCCGTTAAGTGCTGGGAGAGTTCGGATACGATGTTCCCTCCCAAAGCCCATGTGACGGAGGACCTCTAAAAGGAAGGACTCAAGGTACCAAGGGGCACGATCGTGACCCCGATGTCAACGACACAGCCAAAGGTGGCTACACAGGATTCTAAGTAGAAAGGGAGGTTGCCCCCAAGAGTCTCTCAAGGGATTTATGGGGCCGGGGAGGAGGTCCCAAGCCACGCCCACCTCGGATGGGAAAAGCAACCTGGGTGGTGGTGACAGAAACCTTTGGAATCCAACCCAGTCTCTGAGGACCCTGTGACACCGCCTCCCCCCGCCCCAACACCCACCCCTCCCCCATTCCCAAGAGATACAGGGCTAGACTTACCCTGGGATCTTCTTCATCGGGCGGGGGAGCCCTTGGCGCAACTGGGGCCCTCCGCTGCTTCTGGAGGGTCTGGGCTCTCCCGAGTCTGTTGGCGCCAGTTTTGGGGTCACGACGGGCCAACATCTTCGTCTCCTGGGGGTTCTATGACCGCCTTTTTCGGGGGTTGAATGTTGGGTCACCTGAAACACACACAAACACACCCATATTGATGGTGAAGCACACTGGATATTCACACACACCCACAGGAAACCTCCAGCTAACTCCTTGCCGCTGTGGTCGTGAGGAGACTTCACCACCGGTCGGTCAAGTCTGTGGCTCACACTGTGCTGTGTACACCCTCAGATATTGTGTGATCCTCTGCCATGATTACCAAGTCCGAGTGTAAACCTCGCCTGCCACAGGGCCCATGGCCTAGGGTTGGGGAGCTGAGCTTTCTGCCCCAAACAAACCACTGATTCTGAAGACTGGACTGAGGTGTATCACGATTCACGCCGGTAGAAGACACGATGATTCTATCTCCCTTGACGGCCAGAATGATGGAAGCCGCAGGGCATGGCGTGTGGCACCCTTTGGCAGGTCTGTTTGAAATCAGGGATAAGGGAGGCTTCCTGTCACAACTTGAATCCCTACCCTTGCCATTTCTAATTAGGCAACTTCCAAACACAAATTCATAGGGAGAAGTTTTCTTCCTCTCTATCGCACTAGCAGGTGATGGTCTTTCCTGTTCTATCGTTTTGGCTTTAGCTCCAGCCCCTCTTTATTTATTTTTCTGATATTTTACGCATGCCACACGAACCCGTCCAAACAAACGGTGAACAGGGGCCATAGCGTATCGATTTCTTACACGGCTGAAGGGCAAACCACCCTTTTTTCCAAACTTCTTTTCCCATTTCCCCACCAATTCAGCACGCTGGATTACATTTCCTTTCGCATTTCCATCTTGGTCTTATCCCACACGTGGAGACGGGAATGATTTCTCGTTTTCTGTTCCAAGAATTACCAGTAAGCAGAATACATCCTACCCCATCAGCAAGCCCCAGTGTGATCGATTTCTTTCACTCTCCTTCGTCTCTTCCCCCCCAAACCCCGCCCCACCCCTCAGGGACTACGTGAAACAAACAGTTGTTCAGTGAAACTAACCTGAAGTTACAGGTCAGCTTTCTTTCCTCGGCTGGCGCTCAGACGGGCAGGTGCTGGAGCAGCCCCGCTGGAAGCGATGCAGCATCCAGGAAGACCGAGGAAGGGGCGGAGAGGGACCTCTGCTTTCCAGGCTGCCTTTTATACCGCCTCTTGTCTCCGGACGTGGAGCGCACCCTAACCTGATCCATTACAGGTACCTTAATTGCAATTAACTTAATCCAATCACATGACCTGGAGACGTCTGTCTGCACAGCCCACTCTAAGATCATGTTCACCTTTGGCCGACATTCTAAAACCTACGAGTACAGCTGTAAGCTTTGAAGGATAGTTGTTCCCCGTCAGACGTGTGACACTGGTTCGTCTACCCTTGTCTCGTTTTCCGTCTTGACTGCCTTTTCTTTGTTTGTTTGTTTGTTTGTTTGTTTGTGTTAAAAAAAAAATGTGGTAAAATAGACGCCTTTTAATTGGGCCGTGTCTACTACATCTCGACGTAGGACTCAGTGTCATCAAGGAGATTCTCCTGGACACGCCGTCACGGCCATGATCCATCTTCAGAGCTTCTCTTTCTTCCCCACGGTAAGTCTGTCAGCAGAGAACACTGACCACACCCTCATGTGTTTTCTCCTCCAGGAGGCGCTTGGAAACCACCGTGAGTTGGACTGCACTGGGAAACACAGATGAACTAAGTCAAGAGCGCTTTGTCCTTCAGCGCCTGGCTCCCTTTTCAACTCGTCTTGCGACTCCAGGCATTATGCCTGAAAAGTCTCCGGGACGCCTGTGAGGCTCTACTTCCCTGGGTCCCATTGCCATTTCTCTGGATTTGCGAGGATCCACCGGACCTTCTTTGGAACTCCCACGTCGGTGAACTTTGGTGCCACGTCCCCTAATTCTGTCCTTGGTCATCTGCACCTGCACGGGTTAGGCTCCATGTTCCATGGACGGGAAGAGACAGGCAGGAGTCGGAATGCTTAACCGACACACTGGGGCATTTTCTCCTGTAGCCCAAGTGACCCCATGGTCTGGTTGAGCTTTGGAACCGGTCGCGTCCCCCTCGACACTGCACCCGACTCCCAGTTTCTCAATCTTGTTGGCCCCCCGGCGACCTCCGGTTCGATGAATTGCACCTGCTGAAACTCGAGTCCCCTTTGACTTGCGCTTCATGAATTATTCGTGATTCAGGTTGGAACCCCAGCTTACGACCCCCTGTAGGCCGTTCTCTGAGCTTTCCGGTCACATCGTTTCCTTTCACGCTCTTTGGTTCATCGTGGTCCTGCTCGTTCTGCTGTCAGAGGAGCAGAGAGTTGATCTTCTTGATTCTGGATACTGATACTTTCTAGGTGATCTGGATAAGCAAGATGACGACCCTCAAGAGCGGCGGAAAGGGAGCAGCCATTTGGTGGGCCGCAGGGAATCCCGCTCAGTTCCCAGGGCTCCTAGATGTGGAATCCTGGTCAGAGTTGTTCCCAGGCCAGAGAATGGAGATAGCCTGTGCATGATGGGATAGCCCTGCCTAGATCGTTCAGTGAGTCTCTAGCTCAGCTACTCTTAGGATCGCGGGGAGGACCGTGGAAAGGCCCGGTGTCAGACATCCGGAAAGAAGACGGGATGAATGTCTTACCTCTGAAGTACATCCCGAATCTGGGAGTTAACTTCAGCTTTGCTGGGGTCTATTTGGCGAATGAAAGTGTGCCTGGTGCATACGCACATCCGGCAGCCACTTCATGGGGGCCGTCGCAATTGGAACCACGCACCTGGTGTCGGCGTTTGAGCCAAATGGGGACCCGTGGTGCAAGCAACCCTCCCCACGTGTTAGCGTGCGTGAGATTCAGCTGGCGGCATTTTACTAGGTGCGTGTTGGTAGAGTGGGGTTGAGGTTTGCTTGCTCCTGTGGATGTAGAAGATGTCAAAGGTCCTGCCCAGCCCTGCGGTCCCCTCAGTCAACTGTGTTTCGGAGACATAACGATTTGGATAGCTAACAAGTCAAGAAAGTTTCAAGCCCTTGGAAGATCAGTTAAACACAAACACGGAATGAGAGTCAAAAGACAATATGTCATCTTTTTGAGAATTTTACTCACTTCAAGCACATTAAACACACACATTGACAAAGGCATGCCAGAGCCCAGTTTTCGAGGCCGAGGAAGGACCCCGAGAGCGCGCAGCGCAGCAGGCTTCCCAGCGTCCCAAACACTGCTCTCGGGGCGGGGCGCAGCGGAAGGGCTGCACCTCTCAGGGTTCCCGAACTTTTCCCTTATTCAGTCATCTAGAGAGCAAAAACACAGTCATTCCCCAGTTTCCTATTGACGTCCCAGCAGATGTCTGACTCCTGCGCGTCGCCCAGTTTCTCAGGCAACCAATCACTGGCACGGAAGCTTTTCCTGGCGCGTTTCCGGAGAGCCATGCGAACTACACTGTCCCTCACGAGAATTCAATGAGGCAGAGTCCCTGCATCGGCTCCCTGCCTGGCCTGGGCTCCCACCTCCGCAGAAGCGCCACAGCCAGGGAGCTTCGGAGTCACCGCAGAGAGTCTGCTCGCTGCTCTGCGCTCCTCAGTCCCACAGTCCCCTCCAAGTCACGGGAGCGGGAGGCCAAGGAGCCCCTGCCACCTGCCGTCTCACTCCAGGTCAGAATCGCTGTCCTCTGAGGAGGAGGAAACCTGAAGGTCCTCATAGAGGACACTCGCTGGGACACGAACACCGGGACCCTGAGACTTCTCTGAGACATGAGGGCTCTGAGCGAGGAAGGCTCCCGGCTTCTCAGGAGAGTGAAATGAGGGAGCTGTCAGGAGGCTGGAGCTCCACCATCCATTGTCCAGTCTCCGGAAGAGCACTCTGAGAGGCTGGGCCCCGTCATGGCTGGCCGCCGGGTGACGGGACACGGTGCAGGCCTGGGCAGTAGGCAGGCAAGGTCTGCTGTGCGGAGGCTGCCGGTCGATGCTGGGCACCTGGGCGGGTGTCCTCCTGCCCATCTGGGGCGACGTACTCGGTCCAAGTTCGGTTGCGGCCGGCGGAGGTTGGAGAGTGTCCGGGGCCCCGAGCTCACCTCCCTGGATGGCGTCTTCGGGGATCTGGAAGGGACCCAGTCTCGGTATCTTGGGGAAGTTCAGGCAAGCCTGAAGCGGAGCCTGGGCAGGTCTCTTGGCTCCTGGCCTGAAGCTGAGATTGGAGCCTAGGCCCAAGCTGCGTGTGGCGGCTGGTGGGCAGGGCTGTGAGGTCAGCGCGGGACGTCTGTCTTGTGCCTGGGGGCTGATGGCCTGGAGCAGGCCGTGGGTTTGCGAGGCAGCCTGGGGAACTTCTCGGCAGCCACCCTCCGGGCTGCTGTGTGTCGGCTTCACCACGAGGAGAGGCCCCGGGCCCTGGTGCCTGACTGCAGGCTGAGGGATGGGGGCCGCAGCCCCTGTCTGTCGTTCCTTTGGTCCAAGACTAGAGGGGTAGCTCACACTGGCTTTTCTGAAGGGAGACAGTGAAGCCAAGACGGAGCCCCTGTCAGACATTTCGGTAGCTGAGCCATCAGTGAGGACAGGGTCCACGCGTGGCCTCTTACTGGTTGTGTGGAGCGGCATTGGCCTGCTTGCAACCTGAAAGACAGGAAACCACACACGTTACAAGTTCCTCTGCATGGAGCCGACACGAAAATCAGCCACTTCCAAAGACGAGGGGCACGCGCCAGGAAATTCTCGATACAGAATCGACAGGCGGTCCTTGGAAGTAGGGACAGACCCTCCACCTGAGTGCTGATCAGGACAAGACTCATGAAAGATGCGCTCTCGAGCTATGTGTAGCTGATCCGAGCACACCATTGTTCAAAAGAACAATGTCTTGGGCATTAACTGGATCGGAGTGCCTCCGCTCAGCCTTCCCTGAAGTGGAAGGGACTAATGCCCTTCTGAAGGCGGGTTGGTGGCTCAAGGGTTCTCAGGAGGTGTTCTCTGAAAACCTGCATGTTCCTGGGTTTAGCCCTCTCCATGTTTGGGGCCTCTGAGGGACGAATTTCCTCACGCCGCCAGGAACATGTTGTTGGCAAGCTTGCCGTAATTGGACAGAAAGAAAGCAACGGGAAATAAGGCATCCTCAGATGCCTTCACCTGCAATCCAACTGACCTGGAAGGATGGTGGAGTCACTGACCCAAAGAAGGCAAGAAAGAGGGGTTCCCCGATTAACTCCCGCAGCCGGGAAGCTGAAAGGAAATCAACCAGTGTGACCTAGAGGAGAAAAAGACCAGGGGCCCGGGGTGACACTCACCCTCAGATCATCACAAGATTCCGTGGATCCTCTTCGATTTGGCAGCGGCTTCTCTGGAGGTTTCACGGAAAATATCCGGAGGAGAGCCTTCCTCTGCGGGTCTTGCTGCCTGCAGAACAGAAAAAGGTCATTCCGTGCCCCCTGGTTCTCCCCGGGAGACAGGGAGAACCCTGCCTGGGGCCCAGGCCCATTCCGTGTTGCGTGACACAGAAATGGACATCTGGTGCCCTTTCCGCCTCTGCACCTTCCCTCACCTGCCAACCTTCCCATCCTCCTGGTGGCCCTCTAGGCTTCCCAACTAAGGACTGTGATTTGGACTCCATTGCTTTTCCCCCTGTCATGGGGAACCTGCACGAAGCGCCCCCGCCTCTCCCCGTCCCCGAATCAACCAGAGCCAGAGGGGCTCCTGGGTGTGGAAGAACGGAGGACAAGGAGCTGCGCTCTATTTCCTGCAGCGTTCCTTCCCTGGCCCGGAGACGGAAAGGCACACGGTGTGCAGGTGCAGAGACACCATGTCCTTAGGAGGCAGTACTCTAAGAGTGGTGAAAACCCCTCCCACCGCTCACCTTGGTCTCTCTTCCTTCTCTCCTTTATCCTTGTTCAAGGGCCCCGGGTTCGCCTCCACCGGGGGCTTCCACGGTTTCAGGTTTTCCTTCCCTTCCCTCTTCCCGAAGGTCTGTGGAACCAGGGCTGCCTTCCAGCACTTCATGGGGCACCTGGTACTTCTGGCCGTGTGGCCAAAGGCCCCGCAGTCTTTGCACTTGAGCTGTGGGTGGAAAGGAAGTGATGTCAGTGAGTGAGCTGAAGCCACAGGCAGCCATCCGATGTCAACATTGAGAGGGATTATGAATTCAGAGCTGAATAAGGATTCCAAAGAGGGGACCCCGGCATGGGGGCCGTTAAGTGCTGGGAGAGTTCGGATACGATGTTCCCTCCCAAAGCCCATGTGACGGAGGACCTCTAAAAGGAAGGACTCAAGGTACCAAGGGGCACGATCGTGACCCCGATGTCAACGACACAGCCAAAGGTGGCTACACAGGATTCTAAGTAGAAAGGGAGGTTGCCCCCAAGAGTCTCTCAAGGGATTTATGGGGCCGGGGAGGAGGTCCCAAGCCACGCCCACCTCGGATGGGAAAAGCAACCTGGGTGGTGGTGACAGAAACCTTTGGAATCCAACCCAGTCTCTGAGGACCCTGTGACACCGCCTCCCCCCGCCCCAACACCCACCCCTCCCCCATTCCCAAGAGATACAGGGCTAGACTTACCCTGGGATCTTCTTCATCGGGCGGGGGAGCCCTTGGCGCAACTGGGGCCCTCCGCTGCTTCTGGAGGGTCTGGGCTCTCCCGAGTCTGTTGGCGCCAGTTTTGGGGTCACGACGGGCCAACATCTTCGTCTCCTGGGGGTTCTATGACCGCCTTTTTCGGGGGTTGAATGTTGGGTCACCTGAAACACACACAAACACACCCATATTGATGGTGAAGCACACTGGATATTCACACACACCCACAGGAAACCTCCAGCTAACTCCTTGCCGCTGTGGTCGTGAGGAGACTTCACCACCGGTCGGTCAAGTCTGTGGCTCACACTGTGCTGTGTACACCCTCAGATATTGTGTGATCCTCTGCCATGATTACCAAGTCCGAGTGTAAACCTCGCCTGCCACAGGGCCCATGGCCTAGGGTTGGGGAGCTGAGCTTTCTGCCCCAAACAAACCACTGATTCTGAAGACTGGACTGAGGTGTATCACGATTCACGCCGGTAGAAGACACGATGATTCTATCTCCCTTGACGGCCAGAATGATGGAAGCCGCAGGGCATGGCGTGTGGCACCCTTTGGCAGGTCTGTTTGAAATCAGGGATAAGGGAGGCTTCCTGTCACAACTTGAATCCCTACCCTTGCCATTTCTAATTAGGCAACTTCCAAACACAAATTCATAGGGAGAAGTTTTCTTCCTCTCTATCGCACTAGCAGGTGATGGTCTTTCCTGTTCTATCGTTTTGGCTTTAGCTCCAGCCCCTCTTTATTTATTTTTCTGATATTTTACGCATGCCACACGAACCCGTCCAAACAAACGGTGAACAGGGGCCATAGCGTATCGATTTCTTACACGGCTGAAGGGCAAACCACCCTTTTTTCCAAACTTCTTTTCCCATTTCCCCACCAATTCAGCACGCTGGATTACATTTCCTTTCGCATTTCCATCTTGGTCTTATCCCACACGTGGAGACGGGAATGATTTCTCGTTTTCTGTTCCAAGAATTACCAGTAAGCAGAATACATCCTACCCCATCAGCAAGCCCCAGTGTGATCGATTTCTTTCACTCTCCTTCGTCTCTTCCCCCCCAAACCCCGCCCCACCCCTCAGGGACTACGTGAAACAAACAGTTGTTCAGTGAAACTAACCTGAAGTTACAGGTCAGCTTTCTTTCCTCGGCTGGCGCTCAGACGGGCAGGTGCTGGAGCAGCCCCGCTGGAAGCGATGCAGCATCCAGGAAGACCGAGGAAGGGGCGGAGAGGGACCTCTGCTTTCCAGGCTGCCTTTTATACCGCCTCTTGTCTCCGGACGTGGAGCGCACCCTAACCTGATCCATTACAGGTACCTTAATTGCAATTAACTTAATCCAATCACATGACCTGGAGACGTCTGTCTGCACAGCCCACTCTAAGATCATGTTCACCTTTGGCCGACATTCTAAAACCTACGAGTACAGCTGTAAGCTTTGAAGGATAGTTGTTCCCCGTCAGACGTGTGACACTGGTTCGTCTACCCTTGTCTCGTTTTCCGTCTTGACTGCCTTTTCTTTGTTTGTTTGTTTGTTTGTTTGTTTGTTTGTGTTAAAAAAAAAATGTGGTAAAATAGACGCCTTTTAATTGGGCCGTGTCTACTACATCTCGACGTAGGACTCAGTGTCATCAAGGAGATTCTCCTGGACACGCCGTCACGGCCATGATCCATCTTCAGAGCTTCTCTTTCTTCCCCACGGTAAGTCTGTCAGCAGAGAACACTGACCACACCCTCATGTGTTTTCTCCTCCAGGAGGCGCTTGGAAACCACCGTGAGTTGGACTGCACTGGGAAACACAGATGAACTAAGTCAAGAGCGCTTTGTCCTTCAGCGCCTGGCTCCCTTTTCAACTCGTCTTGCGACTCCAGGCATTATGCCTGAAAAGTCTCCGGGACGCCTGTGAGGCTCTACTTCCCTGGGTCCCATTGCCATTTCTCTGGATTTGCGAGGATCCACCGGACCTTCTTTGGAACTCCCACGTCGGTGAACTTTGGTGCCACGTCCCCTAATTCTGTCCTTGGTCATCTGCACCTGCACGGGTTAGGCTCCATGTTCCATGGACGGGAAGAGACAGGCAGGAGTCGGAATGCTTAACCGACACACTGGGGCATTTTCTCCTGTAGCCCAAGTGACCCCATGGTCTGGTTGAGCTTTGGAACCGGTCGCGTCCCCCTCGACACTGCACCCGACTCCCAGTTTCTCAATCTTGTTGGCCCCCCGGCGACCTCCGGTTCGATGAATTGCACCTGCTGAAACTCGAGTCCCCTTTGACTTGCGCTTCATGAATTATTCGTGATTCAGGTTGGAACCCCAGCTTACGACCCCCTGTAGGCCGTTCTCTGAGCTTTCCGGTCACATCGTTTCCTTTCACGCTCTTTGGTTCATCGTGGTCCTGCTCGTTCTGCTGTCAGAGGAGCAGAGAGTTGATCTTCTTGATTCTGGATACTGATACTTTCTAGGTGATCTGGATAAGCAAGATGACGACCCTCAAGAGCGGCGGAAAGGGAGCAGCCATTTGGTGGGCCGCAGGGAATCCCGCTCAGTTCCCAGGGCTCCTAGATGTGGAATCCTGGTCAGAGTTGTTCCCAGGCCAGAGAATGGAGATAGCCTGTGCATGATGGGATAGCCCTGCCTAGATCGTTCAGTGAGTCTCTAGCTCAGCTCCTCTTAGGATCGCGGGGAGGACCGTGGAAAGGCCCGGTGTCAGACATCCGGAAAGAAGACGGGATGAATGTCTTACCTCTGAAGTACATCCCGAATCTGGGAGTTAACTTCAGCTTTGCTGGGGTCTATTTGGCGAATGAAAGTGTGCCTGGTGCATACGCACATCCGGCAGCCACTTCATGGGGGCCGTCGCAATTGGAACCACGCACCTGGTGTCGGCGTTTGAGCCAAATGGGGACCCGTGGTGCAAGCAACCCTCCCCACGTGTTAGCGTGCGTGAGATTCAGCTGGCGGCATTTTACTAGGTGCGTGTTGGTAGAGTGGGGTTGAGGTTTGCTTGCTCCTGTGGATGTAGAAGATGTCAAAGGTCCTGCCCAGCCCTGCGGTCCCCTCAGTCAACTGTGTTTCGGAGACATAACGATTTGGATAGCTAACAAGTCAAGAAAGTTTCAAGCCCTTGGAAGATCAGTTAAACACAAACACGGAATGAGAGTCAAAAGACAATATGTCATCTTTTTGAGAATTTTACTCACTTCAAGCACATTAAACACACACATTGACAAAGGCATGCCAGAGCCCAGTTTTCGAGGCCGAGGAAGGACCCCGAGAGCGCGCAGCGCAGCAGGCTTCCCAGCGTCCCAAACACTGCTCTCGGGGCGGGGCGCAGCGGAAGGGCTGCACCTCTCAGGGTTCCCGAACTTTTCCCTTATTCAGTCATCTAGAGAGCAAAAACACAGTCATTCCCCAGTTTCCTATTGACGTCCCAGCAGATGTCTGACTCCTGCGCGTCGCCCAGTTTCTCAGGCAACCAATCACTGGCACGGAAGCTTTTCCTGGCGCGTTTCCGGAGAGCCATGCGAACTACACTGTCCCTCACGAGAATTCAATGAGGCAGAGTCCCTGCATCGGCTCCCTGCCTGGCCTGGGCTCCCACCTCCACAGAAGCGCCACAGCCAGGGAGCTTCGGAGTCACCGCAGAGAGTCTGCTCGCTGCTCTGCGCTCCTCAGTCCCACAGTCCCCTCCAAGTCACGGGAGCGGGAGGCCAAGGAGCCCCTGCCACCTGCCGTCTCACTCCAGGTCAGAATCGCTGTCCTCTGAGGAGGAGGAAACCTGAAGGTCCTCATAGAGGACACTCGCTGGGACACGAACACCGGGACCCTGAGACTTCTCTGAGACATGAGGGCTCTGAGCGAGGAAGGCTCCCGGCTTCTCAGGAGAGTGAAATGAGGGAGCTGTCAGGAGGCTGGAGCTCCACCATCCATTGTCCAGTCTCCGGAAGAGCACTCTGAGAGGCTGGGCCCCGTCATGGCTGGCCGCTGGGTGACGGGACACGGTGCAGGCCTGGGCAGTAGGCAGGCAAGGTCTGCTGTGCGGAGGCTGCCGGTCGATGCTGGGCACCTGGGCGGGTGTCCTCCTGCCCATCTGGGGCGACGTACTCGGTCCAAGTTCGGTTGCGGCCGGCGGAGGTTGGAGAGTGTCCGGGGCCCCGAGCTCACCTCCCTGGATGGCGTCTTCGGGGATCTGGAAGGGACCCAGTCTCGGTATCTTGGGGAAGTTCAGGCAAGCCTGAAGCGGAGCCTGGGCAGGTCTTTTGGCTCCTGGCCTGAAGCTGAGATTGGAGCCTAGGCCCAAGCTGCGTGTGGCGGCTGGTGGGCAGGGCTGTGAGGTCAGCGCGGGACGTCTGTCTTGTGCCTGGGGGCTGATGGCCTGGAGCAGGCCGTGGGTTTGCGAGGCAGCCTGGGGAACTTCTCGGCAGCCACCCTCCGGGCTGCTGTGTGTCGGCTTCACCACGAGGAGAGGCCCCGGGCCCTGGTGCCTGACTGCAGGCTGAGGGATGGGGGCCGCAGCCCCTGTCTGTCGTTCCTTTGGTCCAAGACTAGAGGGGTAGCTCACACTGGCTTTTCTGAAGGGAGACAGTGAAGCCAAGACGGAGCCCCTGTCAGACATTTCGGTAGCTGAGCCATCAGTGAGGACAGGGTCCACGCGTGGCCTCTTACTGGTTGTGTGGAGCGGCATTGGCCTGCTTGCAACCTGAAAGACAGGAAACCACACACGTTACAAGTTCCTCTGCATGGAGCCGGCACGAATATCAGCCACTTCCAAAGACGAAGGGCACGCGCCATGAAATTCTCGACACAGAATCGACAGGCGGTCCTTGGAAGTAGGGTTAGACCCTCCACCTGAGTGCTGATCAGGACAAGACACATGAAAGATGCGCTCTCGAGCAATGTGTAGCTGATCCGAGCACACCATTGTTCAAAAGAACAATGTCTTGGGCATTAACTTGATCGGAGTGCCTCCACTCAGCCTTCCCTGAAGTGGAAGGGACTAATGCCCTTCTGAAGGCAGGTTGGTGGCTGAAGGGTTCTCAGGAGGTGTTCTCTGAAAACCTGCATGTTCCTGGGTTTAGCCCTCTCCATGTTTGGGGCCTCTGAGGGACGAATTTCCTCACGCCGTCAGGAACATGTTGTTGGCAAGCTTGCCGTAAATGGACAGAAATAAAGCAACAGGAAATAAGGCATCCTCAGATGCCATCACCTGCAATCAAACTGACCTGGAAGGATGGTGGAGTCCCTGACCCCAAGAAGGCAAGAAAGAGGGGATCCCCGATTCCCTCCCGCAGCCGGGAAGCTGAAAGGAAATCAACCAGTGTGACCTAGAGGAGAAAAAGACCAGGGGCCCGGGGTGACACTCACCCTCAGATCATCACAAGATTCCGTGGATCCTCTTCGATTTGGCAGCGGCTTCTCTGGAGGTTTCCCGGAAAATATCCAGAGGAGAGCCTTCCTCTGCGGGTCTTGCTGCCTGCAGAACAGAAAAAGGTCAGGCCGTGCCCCCTGGTTTTCCCCGGGAGACAGGGAGCACCCTGTCTGACGCCCAGGCCCATTCCGTGTTGGGTGACACAGACATGGACATCTGGTGCCCTTTCCGCCTCTGCACCTTCCCTCACCTGCCAACCTTCCCATCCTCCTGGTGGCCCTCTAGGCTTCCCAACTAAGGACTGTGATTTGGACTCCATTGTTTTCCCCCTGTCATGGGGAACCTGCACGAAGCTCCCAAGCCTCTCCCCGTCCCGGAGTCTCCCAGAGCCAGATGGGCTCCTGGGTGTGGAAGAACGGAGGACGAGGAGCTGCGCTCTATTTCCTGCAGCGTTCCTTCCCTGGCCCGGAGACGGAAGGGCCCACGGTGTGCAGGTGCAGAGACAGCATGTCCTTAGGAGGCAGTACTCTAAGAGTGGTGAAAACCCCTCCCACCGCTCACCTTGGTCTCTCTTCCTTCTCTCCCTTATCCTTGTTCAAGGGCTCCGGGTTCGCCTCCACCGGGGGCTTCCACAGTTTCAGGTTTTCCTTCCCTTCCTTCTTCCCGAAGGTCTGTGGAACCAGGGCTGCCTTCCAGCACTTCATGGGGCACCTGGTACTTCTGGCCGTGTGGCCAAAAGCCCCGCAGTCTTTGCACTTAAGCTGTGAATGGAAAGGAAGTGATGTCAGTGAGTGAGCTGAAGCCACAGGCAGCCATCCAATGTCAACATTGAGAGTGATTATGAATTCAGAGCTGAATAAGGATTCCAAAGAGGGGACCCCGGCATGGGGGCCGTTAAGTGCTAGGAGAGTTCGGATACGATGTTCCCTCCCAAAGCCCATGTGACGGAGGACCTCTAAAAGGAAGGACTCGAGGTACTAAGTGGCACGATCGTGACCCTGATGTCAACGACACAGCCAAAGGTGGCTACACAGGATTCTAAGTAGAAAGGGAGGTTGCCCCCAAGAGTCTCTCAAGGGAACTATGGGGCCGGGGAGGAGGTCCCAAGCCACGCCCACCTCGGATGGGAAAAGCAACCTGGGTGGTGGTGACAGAAATCTTTGGAATCCAACCCAGTCTCTGAGAACCCTGTGACACCGCCTCCTCCCGCCCCCACCCCCACCCCCACGCCCACCCCCACCCCCTTAAACAAGAGATCGAGGGCTAGAATTACCCTGGGATCTTCTTCATTGGGTGGTGGAGCCCTTGGCGCAACTGGGCCCCTCCTCTGCTTCTGGAGGGTCTGGGCTCTCCTGAGTCTGTTGGCCCCAGTTTGGGGGTCACGAAGGGCCAACACCTTCGTCTCCTGGGGGTTCTATGACCGCCTTTTTTGGGGGTTGATTGTTGGGTCAGCTGAAACACACACAAACACACACATATCGATGGTGAAGCACACTGGATATTCACAAACACCCACAGGAAGCCCCCAGCTAACTCCTTGCCGCTGTGGTCGTGAGGAGACCTCACCACCGGTCGGTCAAGTCTGTGGCTCACACTGTGCTGTGTACACCCTCAGATATTGTGTGTTCCTCTGCCATGATGACCTAGTCCGAGTGAAAACCTCGCCTGCCACAGGGCCCATGGCCTAGGGGTGGGGAGCTGAGCTTTCTGCCCCAAACAATCCACTGATTCTGAAGACTGGACTGAGGTGTATCACGATTCACGCCGGTAGGAGACACGATGATTCTATCTCCCTTGACGGCCTGAATGATGAAAGCCGCAGGGCATGGCGTATGGCACCCTTTGGCAGGTCTGTTTGAAATCAGGGATAAGGGAGTCTTCCTGTCACAACTTGAATCGCTACTCTTGCCGTTTCTAATTAGGCAACTTCCAAACACAAATTCATAGAGAGAAGTTTTCTTCCTCTCTATCGCACTAGCAGGTGATGGTCTTTCCTGTTCTAACGTTTTGGCTTTAGCTCCAGCCCCTTTTTTATTTATTTTTCTGATATTTTACGCATGCCACACGAACCTGTCCAAACAAACGGTGAACAGGTGCCATAGCGTATCGATTTCTTACACGGCTGAAGGGCAAACCACCCTTTTTCCCAATCTTCTTTTCCCATTTCCCCACCAATTCAGCATGCTGGATTACATTTCCTTTGGCATTTCCATCTTGGTCTTATCCCACACGTGGAGACGGGAATGATTTCTCGTTTTCTCTTCCAGGAATTGCCATTAACCAGAATACATCCTACCCCATCAGCAAGCCCCAGTGTGATCGATTTCTTTCACTCTCCTTCGTCTCTTCCCCCCCAAACCCCGCCCCACCCCTCAGGGACTACGTGAAACAAACAGTTGTTCAGTGAAACTAACCTGAAGTTACAGGTCAGCTTTCTTTCCTCGGCTGGCGCTCAGACGGGCAGGTGCTGGAGCAGCCCCGCTGGAAGCGATGCAGCATCCAGGAAGACCGAGGAAGGGGCGGAGAGGGACCTCTGCTTTCCAGGCTGCCTTTTATATCGCCTCTGGTCTCCGGACGTGGAGGGCACCCTAACCTGATCCATTACAGGTACCTTAATTGCAATTAACTTAATCCAATCACATGACCTGGAGACGTCTGTCTGCACAGCCCACTCTAAGATCATGTTCACCTTTGGCCGACATTCTAAAACCTACGAGTACAGCTGCAAGCTTTGAAGGATAGTTGTTCCCCGTCAGACTTGTGACAGTGGTTCGTCTACCCTTGTCTTGTTTTCCGTCTTGATTGCCTTTTTTTTGTTAGTTTGTGTTATAAAATGTGGTAAAATAGACGCCTTTTAATTGACCATGGGGTCACTTAGGCTACATGAGAAATGCCCCAGTGTGCTGGTTCAGCATTCCAACTCCTGCCTGTCTCTTCCCATCCAAGGAACATGGAGCCTAACTCGCGCAGTTGCAGATGACAAAGGACAGAATTAGGGGACGAGTCATCAAAGTTCACCGATATGGTACTTCCAAAGAAGGTCCGGTGAATCTTCGCAAATCCGGTGAAATGGCAATGGGACACAGGGAAGCAGAGCCTCACTGGCGTCCGGGAGACTTTTCAGACATAATGCCTGGAGTCGCAAGACGAGCTGAAACCGTAGCCAGGCGTTGAAGGACATAGCGGTCTTGACTTTCTTCATCTGTGTTTACCAGTGCAGTCCAACTCGCGGTGGTTTCCAAGCGACTCCTGGAGGAGAAAACACATGAGGGTGTGGTCAGTGTTCTCTGCTGACGGATTGACCAGGGGAAAGAAAGAGAAGCTCTAAAGATGGATCATGGCCGTGAGGGTATGTCCAGGAGAATCTCCTTGATGACACTGAGGCCTACGTCGAGATATAGTAGACATGGCCCAATTAAAAGGCGTCTATTTTACCACATTTTTTTTTAACACAAAAAAACAAACAAAAGGCAATCAAGACGGAAAACAAGACAAGGGTGCACGAACCAGTGTCACACGTCTGACGGGGAATAACTATCCTTCAAAGCTTGCAGCTGTACTCGTAGGTTTTAGAATGTCGACCAAAGGTGAACATGATCTTAGAGTGGGCTATGCAGACAGACGTCTCCAGGTCATGTGATTGGATTAAGTTAATTGCAATTAAGGTACCTGTAATGGATCAGGTTAGGGTGTGCTCCACGTCCGGAGACCAGAGGCGGTATAAAAGGCAGCCTGGAAAGCAGAGGTCCCTCTCCGCCCCTTCCTCGGTCTTCCTGGATGCTGCATCGCTTCCAGCGGGGCTGCTCCAGCACCTGCCCGTCTGAGCGCCAGCCGAGGAAAGAAAGCTGACCTGTAACTTCAGGTTAGTTTCACTAAACAACTGTTTCTTTCACGTAGTCCCTGAGAGGTGGGGCGGGGGTTGGGGGTGGAAGAGACGAAGGAGAGTGAAAGAAATCGATCACACTGGGGCTTGCTGATGGGGTAGGATGTATTCTGATTACTGGTAATTCTTGGAAGAGAAAACGAGAAATCATTCCCGTCTCCACGTGTGGGATAAAACCAAGATGGAAATGCGAAAGGAAATCTAATCCAGCATGCTGAATTGGTGGGGAAATGGGAAAAGAAGTTTGGAAAAAAGGGTGGTTTGCCCTTCAGCCGTGTAAGAAATCGATACGCTATGGCACCTGTTCACCGTTTGTTTGGACGTGTTCGTGTGGCATGCGTAAAATATCAGAAAAATAAATAAAGAGTGGCTGGAGCTAAAGCCAAAACGATAGAACAGGAAAGACCATCACCTGCTAGTGCGATAGAGAGGAAGAAAACTTCTCTCTATGAAATTGTGTTTGGAAGTTGCCTAATTAGAAATGGCAAGAGTAGCAATTCAAGTTGTGACAGGAAGCCTCCCTTATCCCTGATTTCAAACAGACCTGCCAAAGGGTGCCATACGCCATGCCCTGCGGCTTCCATCATTCTGGCCGTGAAGGGAGGTAGAATCATTGTGCCTTCTAGTGGCGTGAATCGTGATACACCTCAGTCCAGTCTTCAGAATCAGTTGTTTGTTTGGGGCAGAAAGCTCAGCTCCCCACCCCTAGGCCATGGGCCTTGTGGCAGGCGAGGTTTACACTTGGACTAGGTAATCATGGCAGAGAAACACACAATATCTGAGGGTGTACACAGCACAGTGTGAGCCACAGATTTGACCGACCGGTGGTGAGTTCTCCCCACGACCACAGCGGCAAGGAGTTAGCTGGGGGCTTCCTGTGGGTGTGTGAATATCCAGTGTGATTCACCATCGATATGTGTGTGTTTGTGTGTGTTTCAGGTGACACAACAATCAACCTCCGAAAAAGGCGGTCATAGAACACACAGAAGACGAAGATGTTGGCCCGTCGTGACCCCAAAACTGGCGCCAACAGACTCGGGAGAGCCCAGACCCTCCAGAAGCAGCGGAGGGCCCCATTTGCGCCAAGGGCTCCCCCGCCCGATGAAGATCCCAGGGTAAGTCGACCCTGGATCTCTTGATTATGGGGGTGGGGGTGGGGGTGGGGGTCTGGGCCGGGGCGGGGGGATGGGGTGTCAGAGGGTTCTCAGAGACTGGGTTGGATTCCAAAGATTTCTGTCACCACCACCCAGGTTGCTTTTCCCAGCCGAGGTGGGCGTGGCTTGGGACCTCCTCCCCGACCCCATAGATCCCTTGAGAGACTCTAAGGGGCAACCCCCCTTTCTACTTAGAATCCTGTGTAGCCCCCTTTGACTGGGTCGTTGACATCGGGGTCTCGATCTTGCCCCTTAGTACCTTGAGTCCTTCCTTTTATAGGTCCTCCGTCACATGGGCTTTGGGAGGGAACATCGTATCCGAACTCTCCCAGCACTTAACGGCCCCCATGCCGGGGTCCCCTCTTTGGAATCCTTATTCAGCTCTGAGTTCATAATCCCTCTCAATGTTGACATCGGATGGCTGCCTTGGCTTCAGCTCACTCAGTGACATCACTTCCTTTCCACCCACAGCTCAAGTGCAAAGACTGTGGGGCCTTTGGCCACACGGCCAGAAGTACCAGGTGCGCCATGAAGTGCTGGAAGGCAGCCCTGGTTCCACAGACCTTCGGGAAGAAGGAAGGGAAGGAAAACCTGAAACCGTGGAACTCCGTGGTGGAAGTGAACCCTGGGCCCTTGAACAAGGATAAGGGAGAGAAGGAAGAGAGAGCAAGGTGAGTGGTGGGATGGGTTTTCACCACTCTTAGAGTACTGCCTCCTAAGGACATGGTGTCTCTGCACCTGCACACCATGTGCCTTTCCGTCTCCGGGCCAGGGAAGGAACGCTGCAGGAAACAGAGCGCAGCTCCTTGTCCTCCGTTCTTCCACACCCAGGAGCCCCTCTGGCTCTGGGAGACTCGGGGACAGGGGGAGGCGGGGTGCTTCGTGTAGGTTCCCCATGACAGGGGGAAAAGCAATGGAGTCCAAATCACAGTCGTTAGTTGGGAAGCCTAGAGGGCCACCAGGAGGATGGGAAGGTTGGCAGGTGAGGGAAGGTGCAGAGGCGGAAAGGGCACCAGATGTCCATTTCTGTGTCACGCAACACGGAATGGGCCTGGGCGTCAGACAGGGTTCTCCCTGTCTCCCGGGGAAAACCAGGGGGCACGGCCTGACCTCTTTCTGTTCTGCAGGCCGCAAGACCCGCAGAGGAAGGCTCTCCTCTGGATATTTTCCGGGAAACCTCCAGAGAAGCCGCTGCCAAATCGAAGAGGATCTACGGAATCTTGTGATGATCTGAGGGTGAGTGTCACCCCGGGACCCTGGTCTTTTTCTCCTCTAGGTCACACTGGTTGATTTCCTTTCAGCTTCCCGCCTGCGGGAGGGATTCGGGGAACCCCCCTTTCTTGCCTTCTTGGGGTCAGGGACTCCACCATCCTTCCAGGTCAGTTGGATTGCAGGTGAAGTCATCTGAGGATGCCTTATTTCCCGTTGCTTCCTTTCTGTCCAATTACAGCAAGCTTGCCAACAACATGTTCCTGGCGGCGTGAGGAAATTCGTCCCTCATAGGCCCCAAACATGGAGAGGGCTAAACCGAGGAACATGCAGGTTTTCAGAGAACACCTCCTGAGAACCCTTGAGCCACCAACCCGCCTTCAGAAGGGCATTAGTCCCTTCCACTTCAGGGAAGGCTGAGTGGAGGCACTCCGATCCAGTTAATGCCCAAGACATTGTTCTTTTGAACAATGGTGTGCTCGGATCAGCTACACATAGCTCGAGAGCGCATCTTTCATGAGTCTTGTCCTGATCAGCACTCAGGTGGAGGGTCTGTCCCTACTTCCAAGGACCGCCTGTCGATTCTGTATCGAGAATTTCATGGCGCGTGCCCCTCGTCTTTGGACGTGGCTGATTTTCTGTCGGCTCCATACTGAGGAACTTGTAACGTGTGTGGTTTCCTGTCTTTCAGGTTGCAAGCAGGCCAGTGCCGCTCCACACAACCAGTAAGAGGCCACGCGTGGACCCTGTCCTCACTGATGGCTCAGCTACCGAAATGTCTGACAGGGGCTCCGTCTTGGCTTCACTGTCTCCCTTCAGAAAAGCCAGGGTGAGCTACCCCTCTAGTCTTGGACCAAAGGAACGACAGACAGGGGCTGCGGCCGACCTCCCTCAGCCTGCAGTCAGGCACCAGGGCCCGGGGCCTCTCCTCGTTGTGAAGCCGACACACAGTAGCCCGGAGGGTGGCTGCCGAGAAGTTCCCCAGGCTGCCTCGCAAACCCACGGCCTGCTCCAGGCCATCAGCCCCCAGGCACAAGACAGACGTCCCGCGCTGACCTCACAGCCCTGCCCACCAGCCGCCACACGCAGCTTGGGCCTAGGCTCCAATCTCAGCTTCAGGCCAGGAGCCAAGAGACCTGCCCAGGCTCCGATTCAGGCTTGCCTGAACTTCCCCAAGATACCGAGACTGGGTCCCTTCCAGATCCCCGAAGACGCCATCCAGGGAGGTGAGCTGGGGGCCCCGGACACTCTTTAACCTCCGCCGGCCGCAACCGAACTTGGACTGAGTACGTCGCCCCAGATGGGCAGGAGGACACCCGCCCAGGTGCCCAGCATCGACCGGCAGCCTCTGCACAGCAGACCTTGCCTGCCTACTGCCCAGGCCTGCACCGTGTCCCGTCACCCGGCGGCCAGCCATGACGGGGCCCAGCCTCTCAAAGTGCTCTTCTGGAGACTGGACAATGGATGGTGGAGCTCCAGCCTCCTGACAGCTCCATCATTTCACTCTCCTGAGAAGCCGGGAGCCTTCCTCGCTCAGAGCCCTCGTGTCTCAGAGAAGTATCAGGGTCCCGGTGTTCGTGTCCCACCGAGTGTCCTCTATGAGGACCTTCAGATTTCCTCCTCCTCAGAGGACAGCCATTCTGACCTGGAGCGAGACTGCAGGTGGCAGGGCCTCCTTGGCCTCCAGCTCCCTTGACTTGGAGGGGATTGTGGGACTGAGGAGCGCAGAACAGCGAGCTGACTCTGTGCAGTGACTCCGAAGCTCCCCGGCTGTGGCGCTTCTGCGGATGTGGGAGCCCAGGCCAGGCAGGGAGCCGATGCAGGGACTCTGCCTCATTGAATTCTGGTGAGGGACATTGTAGTTCACATGGCTCTCCGGAAACGCGCCTGGAAAAGCTTCCGTGCCAGTGATTGGTTGCCTGAGAAACTGGGTGACGCCCAGGAGTCAGACTTCCGCTGGGAGGTCAATAGGAAACCGGGGAATGACTGTGTATTTGCTCTCTAGATGACTGAATAAGGGAAAAGTTCGGGAGCCCTGAGAGGTGCAGCCTGTCCGCTGTGCCCCACCCCGAGAGCAGTGTTTGGGACGCTGGGAAGCGTGCTGCGCTACTCGCTCTCGGGGTCTTTCCTCAGCCTCGAAAACTGGGCTGTGGCATGCCTTTGTAAGTATGTGTGTTTAATGTGCTGGAAGTGAATAAAATTCTCAAAAAGATGACATATTGTCTTTTGACTCTCATTCCGTGTTTGTGTTTAACTGATCTTCCAAGGGCTTGAAACTTTCTTGACTTGTTAGCGGTCCAAATCCTTATGTCTCCGAAACAGAGTTGACTGAGGGGACCGCAGGGCTGGGCAGGACCTTTGACTTCTTCTACATCCACAGGAGCAAGAAAACCCCAGCCCCACTCTACCAACACGCACCTAGTAAAATGCCGCCAGCTGAATCTCACGCACGCTAACACGTGGGGAGTGTTGCTTGCACCACCGGTCCCCATTTGGCTCAAACGCGGACGGCAGGTGCATGGTTCCAATTGCGACGGCCCCCATGAAGTGGCTTCTGGATGTGCGTATGCACCAGGCACACTTTCATTCGCCAAATAGACCCCAGCAAAGCTGAAGTTAACTCCCAGATTCGGGATGTACTTCAGAGGTAAGACATTCATCCCGTCTTCTTTTCGCATATCTGACACCGGGCCTTTCCACGGTTCTCCCCCCCGATCCTAAGAGTAGCTGAGCTGGAGACTCACTGAACGATCTAGGCAGGGCTATCCCATCATTCACCGGCTATCTCCATTCTCTGACCTGGGAACAACTCTGACCAGGATTCCACATCTAGGAGCCCAGGGAACTGAGCGGGATTCCCTGCGGCACACCAAATGGCTGCTCCCTTTCCGCCGCTCTTGAGGGTCGTCATCTTGATTATCCAGATCACCTAGAAAGTATGAGTATCCAGAATCAATAAGATCAACTCTCTGCTCCTCTGACAGCAGAACGAGCAGGACCACGATGAACCAAAGAGCGTGAAAGGAAACGATGTGACCAGAAAGCTCAGAGAACGGCCTACAGGGGGTCGTAAGCTGGGGTTTCAAACTGAATCACGAATAATCAATGAAGCGCAAGTCAAAGGGGACTCGAGTTTCAGCAGGCGCAATTCATGGAAGTGGAGGTCGACGGGGGGCCAACAAGATTGAGAAACTGGGAGTCGGGTGCAGTGTCGAGGGGGACGCGACTGGTTCCAAAGCTCAACCAGACCATGGGGTCACTTGGGCTACATGAGAAAATGCCCCAGTGTGCCGGTTCAGCATTCCGACTCCTGCCTGTCTCTTCCCGTCCAAAGAACATGGAGCCTAACCCGTGCAGGTGCAGATGACCAAGGACAGAATTAGGGGACGTGGCACCAAAGTTCACCGACATGGGAGTTACAAAGAAGGTCCGGTGGATCTTCGCAAATCCAGAGAAACGGCAATGGGACCCAGGGAAGTAGAGCCTCACAGGGGTCCGGGAGACTTTTCAGGTATAATGCCTGGAGTCGCAGAACGAGCTGAAAAGGGAGCCAGGCGCTGAAGGACAAAGCGGTCTTGCCTTTCTTCATCTGTGTTTCCCAGTGCAGTCCAATTCACGGTGGCAGAATTAATGTATTTATTTTCCGTCTCCTTGCTGTAGTTGAAAACTTGTGATGTTATTTATTTTTGTTTGGAGATTTTCAGTTTGAAAAATAGGTATTCTGAATATGGAGGTTTTCCACGATTGTATCTCAAGGTGAGTCTACTTGATGCAAGTAAAGCATACTTTGACATATAGTGCATATATTCGTACTATATTTTGTGTTTATTACCACATTTTAAAAAATCACTTCATGAAAAATGTCTGAGTTAGATACACCAATGTTAAATTTCTCATCACCTGTCCATAGGCACTTGGAAATGCATTCTAGAATGCAAAATTCCCAGCCACTTCTCTTTGGAACTTTCTGTAGATTCGGCTAGCACCCTGGGATTTTCAGATGGCACAAGTGTGGTATGAGCTTGTCCTTGGCTTCCTGCTGAAGTTGGAATCTGGCAGATTGCTTAGGGTTGGTTTCAGCTTGTGCCTTCTTTCATGGTCATCAGTAACCTTTCCTGGGCCCCCACGGGGACTGAGAACTTATCTAGAATCATAGGCAGGCCTGGGAAGGGCCCTTGAGCCTTTGTGCTGTCCATGATGGTTCCATCCCACTGATCTGCTGGGACACATTCTGCAGAGGGATGGGCTGGCATGAGCTGTCCCTGTCTTTCTGAAAATCACAGATATTTCTCGTGTCTGAAGCCACATAGAAATATCTGTGGAGTCTCAGTTAGTCCTGGGACGCAATTCACAGTCTCCTGTTCTTCCAGTTAATGGCAGCAAGAGTAATTCCTCTGTTTCCTAATTGACTTCGAAATAATTTTGGTGATTTTGTTGTGTCAAAGAGCACTCCTCTTTCTGTGGCATCCAGTTCACCTGTAAGGTTTTTTGGGATTTTGTGGAAACTCTGGCATTTTTCCATAGCCTCACTTCATCCTGGATGCTCTCAGGCATGCACAAGCTGGTCCCTGCCTTGGTGGCGTCTTGGAACATTTCGGGAGGCCCCTTAGGTCCAGGAGGCACTAGGAGGTCCATCAGGAATTGAGAGGGCATGCCTCTGCCCATCTGTAGCTGGAACTTCTATTCGCCTTCAGAATGCAGATTTTCCCTGAACTAATAAATTATCTTCATCTTGGTGTAAGTAGCAACAATATAATAATTCATATTAACTCTATTAATAAGAACAACTGAATATCAACAATGATGATAATAATGACAATGTTAATTATTATAATATTAATAGTAAAAATAAAACAAAGGCATTAGAGATTAGAGATTCCCCTAAGTGAAGGACAATGTACAGACATAGGGACACATGAGTTGTTTGGACTCAGAGTTAAATTAATCGTGTTCCTCAAATGCAAAGGACAAGCAGCATAAGGAAAACACAAAGTTCATGGATGACCACATGGGCTACCTTGGAACTCATGTGGAAATACTGCAGGCAAATTGTGCCTGGTACACGGACTGCCCCCCAGCCAGCCCCAACCCACCTTCATGAGGTAGGACAGCAGGATAATTGGGAAGGGGTCCATGCAAGGGATGCAAGGCTCGTGTCACACCTGATTCAAAGAAGCACTGCTTCCGACAGATGTTTATCTCCTAACACTGTGTCACCTCTAACTGCCCGGCTGCATGTCTGCCATCTGTTCTTCTTAGGCCACAGGAGGGACAGACATTGCCGTCCACATATCTGCATACAGAGCCATTGGAGGCCATACCCTTGTTGCGTCCTCTTTGGAAAGGGGCAACATACATGGCAGATGCCATTCTCCGTCTCTTTGGAAAACTTTGTCAGCACATTTAAGGTTTTCTTCAGCTGCAGAAAACCACCTGCTTCAAAGTCTCATCCTCCACAAGTGGCAAGCACACAATTATTAATGGAGGCAAGGGGTGCATAGGCTTTGCCACATGATTCAGTTGGGACAAATAGGGGAGTCCTTCTTAGCTCTACAGCTCTGTCCATGCGGCCAGCTGACAATGTCAGGCTGCATTGCCATTAGACTTGTCCCTTTGCACATAAGGCTTCCCTCCAATCCTTTCCACAGATGTGGATCCTGACATCACTTCCTAATAAACATCCTGCACACTAAACTTCGTCTATATCCAGTTCCCTGGGAACTAAACCTGTGACAAAAGTGAAAAGTTTCTAGGGAAGACAGGGTTTCCTTATCAGACAGGAATCAAATTCTGCTGAGCTAGAAAATAAGGTAAAGTCTGATGCCATCTCATGATTTTTTTTATTAGGATATTACCACTGCCAGCAAGAATTATGTGCATCAATTCGTGGGGACAAACATCATATTGGAGTGGGATGAGGTTGTTGTGAGTTGAGGAGAAATGCTGATGAATGGACTTTACCCTCAACTTGGATTCAGGAGAGGACATAAAAACAGCTGGAAATAACAGGTGTCTGAAAACATTTTTCTGGTTTTTCAAAAATTCAAATTTCAGGTTGGGGGACACTGTATGTTTAAATTCTAAAAGGATGTAGCATACTGAGAAGAAATAACTATAGATAAAGTGTCCATTTTATGAATAATACAATTTATGGTATGACAGGAGATCAAGGGACATTACACAAATTTGGAGTTAAAGAAATTAACAGACATTCTCGATAATTCCTCAGCTATTATGGCAGAGATGCTGGGACAATGGATGTCTGTGTAGCAGTACTATTTTTTTGTTTGTTTTTGGAGATGGAGTCTCAATCTGTAACCAGGCTGTGCTGCAATGGCGCAATCTCAGCTCACTGCTACCTCTGCCTCCCAGGTTCAAGCAATCCTCCTGCCTTGGCCTCCCGAGTAGCTGGGACTACAGGCACACACTGCCACACTCAACTAATTTTTGTATTTTTAGTACAGATGGGGATTCATCATGTTGGCTAGGATGGTCTCAGTTTCCTGATCTCATGATCTGCCTGCCTTGGCCTCCCAAAGGGTTGGGATTACAGGTGTGAGCCACCACACTTGGCCCATGTAGCAGTACTTTTGAACTTAATGGCTCAAAGCATCCACCTCCAAACTTACGTATTATAACTGCACAAGAGTACAAACCATGTGATGAATTTTAAAGGGAAGACAAGCCTGTGGGAATTCAACAGCCATGGCAACGTTTTGAACTTATTTTTATTAAACATGTGAGAAGTAAGTGAAGTTCAAGACCTAACATAATTGCCAGGAATTATTTGAGGAATTATCAAGATGACCTTAGACACTATAAAATCCTTACAATGCCTTCTGCTGGAGTTTCCTCCTAGAACCAGTGATTTTAAGCCAGAAGCAAATGTCTCTGCAGGCATAAGAATTCAACCCAAATGCACTATTCAATTTTAAATGAGACGACAATAAAATTATGTGCTGTATAGCAACAACTTTTTTTTTTCTTTCAGACAGAGTCTTTCTCTGTTGCCTAGGCTGGCGTGCAGTGGGGCACTCTTGGCTCACTGCAATCTCTGCCTCCTGGGTTCAGGTGATTTTCCCACCTTTTTCACAATGTATCTTTATCCTCAAACTCCTTCTCCTAAGTAGCTGGGATTATAGGCATGTGTCACCATGTCTGGCTGATTTTTGTATCAGCAAAATTATTTCTGGGGTGGAGAGTTAGTGACCTTTTTTCTCCCACACCCAAAAACATGTTCTCCAAATGATCTGTCAATAGAAATAACTGATACCTATATTTGCTAACCTACCTTTTTCTTTCTTTAAATTCAGAACTAGAGTGCAGAAAAGTGATATTAAGAAGGTTCTCTTAATTTTCAACACAAGTGATGGGCTAGGCACTAGCTACGGATACACACTAATATACCCACAATAGTTTTGCCTTATTGCCTTCTATGTTCTAATAATACACCAAAAGAAAGTTATAGATTAGCTTTTTATTTTTTTGAGATGGAGCTTAATTCTATCACCCAGGATGGAATGCAGAGGTGGGATCTTGGCTCACCGCAACTTCTGCCTCCTGGGTTCAAGTGATTCTCCTGCCTCAGCCTCCTGAGTAGCTGGGATCACAGGCACGTGCCACCATGCCCAGAAAATTTTTGTATTTTTTGGAAAGACAGCTTTCATCATGTTGGCCAGGCAGGTCTCAAATCCCTGGCCTCAAGTGATCCACCTATCTTGGCCTTCCAATCTGCTGGGATTACAGGCATGAGCCATAGTGCCCAGCCAAAAAGAATAGCTTTAAATAGAAAGTATGAAACCAAAAGAAACATATGCTCATCAATTTTATACTGTATTTGGCCAGGTGCAGAAGATCGACTTGTAGTAATGTAAGGGAATAAGGTCAATTCATATCTAATTGTTTGGACAAGTCACCAGAAATCAAAAGTTGCAGGAGTTGTATCTTTTGATGTGGGTTGCACAGGCAAGCAGCAAGTTGCTATCTCTCCAAAGTCCTAAACTGTTCTATTTCTCCTACTGTGGAAAAATGAGTCTTCTACTTGATTTCAGTTTATATAGGAAAATGCTTAATAAAACTAATAAGGGCTACATTCCAGGACACAGCCAGACCACACATACACTGAACCTCGATTCTAGAGGCACATCCTGTTCAATGTAATTGGATTTTCAAGACAACAAAAATATAACTCTGACACAATATTGGAGATCCAAAAGGAAAGGACATTTTGGGTTGAAATTTTTTCTTTTAAAAATGTGTCCTTGAGTTCTATTAACAATAGCTGAAGCCTGGGAACAACTCAAATATCTATTGAGAGGAAATTGATAAATTATATGCATATTATAGAGTAGTATTTAGCAATAAAGGGGAATAATAAACTCTATTAATCAACATCATGATCATGGATCAATATAATCTTTCTAACCCCGAGTGGGGAAAGCTAAGCTAAAAAGTGTCCTATAACATAAATAAATGTATACAAAATTCTAGAACAGACAAACCTAGCATAAGCTAAAAAAGTTCAGAAAAGCCAGGTGCAGGGGCTCATGCCTGTTATGCCAGCACTTTGTGAGGTGGGTGGATCGCATGAGCTCAGGGGTTCAAGACCAGCCTGGCCAACATGCTGAAGCTACCCCATCTTTACTAAAAATACAAAAATTAGCCAAGTCTGGTGTGGTAAGCAGGAACAGAAAATCAAATACTACATATTCTCATGTATAAGTGAGAGCTAAACATTGGATTATACCCTGTTTAGCTCTCACTCATATGGAAACAACAGACACTGGAGATTCTCAGAGGGAGGAGGGAGGGTTGGTGCAAGGCCTGAAAAACTACCTATTGGGTATTATGTTCACTACGTGTGTGATGAGATCGTTCATACTCTAAACCCCATCAGCACACAATACATCCATGTAACAAACCTGCACATGTATCCTCTGTGTCTAAAATAAAAATTAAAAACGTAAAAAATGAACAAATATATATGAGCAGTCATTTCTCAAAAAAGGAGCTACAAATGGACAACATATATATAAACAGTTCTTTCCCTCTCTAGTCATCATGGGAATGCAAATGAAAACTACCAAGAAATATCACCTCACACCTGTTAGAATAGCTGTTATCAAAAAGATGGATGATAACAAGTGTTGGTAACGATGTGGAGAAAAGGGAACCTTTGTATACTGGTGGTGAGAATGTGAATTAGTATGGCCACCTTGGAAAATAGTATGGAGGTTTCTCAAAAAATTAACAATAAAAATACCATTTTGTTCCAGCAATTCCACTTATATTATATATAATATATATATCCATATATATATAAATATATATATATGAAGTCATTGAAATCAGTATGTGAAAGAGCTATCTGCGCTCCTATGTTCCTTTCAGCAGTGTTCACAATAGTCAAGTTCTATGAAGAAGACATACAGGTTGTCATTCATTCATGGACGGATGAATTAATGTTTTTTTATATATATATATGCACAATGGAATATTATTCAGTATTATATAATAATGAAACCCTGTTATTTGTGACAACATTGATGAATTTGAAGGGCATGAAGTCATGTGAAATAAACCAAACACAGAATGACAAATACTGTATGATTTCACTTGTATTTAAAATCTCAAAAAAACAAACTGAGAAGCAGAGGGAAGACTGGCCAGGAGCTGTGGTGCAGGTAAATGTGTAGGTGTGATTATAGTACAAAGTTTCAGATATGCCACATAAACAAGTTCAGGAGGTCTGATTTACAGCATAGTGCTTATAGCTATGAATGTTGTATTGCATACTTAAAATATAATAGGGTGAATTTATGTTAATTATTCTTACCAATAAAAATAATAATTAGAATGAGCTGGAGAACTTTGGGAGGTGATGAATAAGTTTATAATCTTGATCGTAGTGATGCTTTCACAATGTATCCTTATTCTCAAACTCACTGAGATATACACATTAAATAGGTACAGCTTTTTGAATGTAATCATGTCTCAACAAAGTGTTTTTAAGGGGGGTTGGTTAAAAAATTTAAAAAGGAAGGGTAGATGTTCCTTTGCCCTTCTCTCATGCCTGTTTTCTCCCTGATGTCTAGAATTCAGAAATAATAGGTGGGAATTTAGCAGCCAAACTAGGGCCTTTTCTAAAATATAGCAGTGCAGAGAGCTGGAAGAGACCTGCATCCCTAATGATATTAGAAAATATCTGTACTAGCCCTGAATGGTATAACTACAGGTTAATTTTAAGTGAAAAAGAAATCAACTTCTGCCTTGTTTAAGCAAAGTTATTCAGGCATTAATTTTACAAACATGTAGAGAATGCATACTCCTTATGAGCAGAAACCATGTTTATGCCATGTGGTCCATGATGGGTGTTCAATAATGTGTGATGATGATAATAATGAAGACAATGGTGATAAATAAAAGAAAATAGAAAGCAGTGAAACAAAGTGGTTTAATAGCTATACATAGTTATTTGGTTGAAAGATTCTGCTGCTAATATTATTCAATATTTTTGTATGCTGGTGCAAGTAAGGAAATTTACATAGTCTAATAAAAATTATTTATCAATTTATAAAACAGTAAAAATTTCATAGAATGGGGCTAATAATCTGCATTGCAAACTAACTCTTTCAGTTGTTTTTATGCACAGTAATTATTGAGAATCCCCTTATCTAGATCCAATGGATCTGGACCTACATAGGTGCTATCAAAACTTAACGAAGAAAATTTTCCTGACTCTATCCATACCTCCAGTTAGTAATAGATCTAGAGATTTAGAAGTGAAATCCAGACCTCCTGCTTCCATGTGCAGTGACCTTTCACTGTACTCTTTTGCTTCACTTGATGAAGAGGATTTGAGAAAAAAATAACCACATGATTCAACTCCTCCTCAGCTCTGAGGAATATAGCCCTGTCCTGGCAAACAAGAAGCTCCTGCAGTAGTAGAGGAGGCAAATATACATTCACTAATCTAACGTACAAGGCAGTAGGCACTATACCATAAACAAGGCACTGTGGGTGTTCAGACCAGGGGCAAAGCAGGGATTAATAGGGCTAGTAAAGTCTGGGAAGTGTTCACTAACAAAATGTCTAATCATTAACTAAACTAAACCGTTTCCCAACATGGCCTAATTAATTGTAACTTAATATAAATGATTGTTTGTTCATAAACCTTAATTTTTTGCCAAAATATTGGTAGTTTATGTTCCCATTTAACAAGGTTTTCTGGTCAAAACTGTGCACCCACATCATTCTAATGAACTTAGTGTCCAATAAAACATGGACTCTCAGTCATCCCATGAACGTGATTTTGTGTGCATAGTATATCTCTGTCTGTGAATATGCCTAATGAGGTATGGAAGGACACTTATTATCCAAAGAGAGACATTCCACTGGTGCTAGAGAGCCACAGATGGAAGTTTTCTCTGCCTACCTGAAATAAAGCCAAGCTTTCTTCTTTCCTCAGCCGTGAGGATTGCTGTCCTCCTCTTTATCATTCTCTTTTTTTTTTATGAGCCAAGCTCCACCAAATAACAAGATAAACTTTGTGTAAGACTTGGTAAGAGCAGAGTGTCTGACACCTTATGGTGCTATAATACTCAAAGCAAGAGCAAATTTGCCTATGACAAGAAAAGGGAGTCACAAAGGAAATCTAGAAGATCTGTTGGCTGAGAGACCTGCAGCCTCCTAGTTCATTAGCTCTCCATAGCAACTCTCACATGAAATGAATCAGTGGTGTTTCAAGTGCTTGAAACCCTCTTTACTCTACCTCTAAATGTGAATTAATTAGGCAAGTTTACTAGCAGTTACTAGACCTCAAAAGCAAAATAATCAGGCATTATTCTACTAAATATTTGTCTCCATAACTCCTCTATTTTCTTTAGGAAAAGTTAGCCTAAGACATTTGGCATAAAGGCTATGCCAAAGCTTTGATGGGGTCAGCCAGGAAGGATTCATGGGGGTCTCCTTGAAGATATTACAGTAATCTAAGAAATCTTCAACGTATTGCCCCGCAGTACTGTTGGTCCCTTGTACTTGACTTTTCCCCTTAAGTTGCATTCCAATTCCTAACATTATCATTCCCTCTTCCTTCTCAGCAACTAGTCTTCTAAATTAGAACTTAAACACAATGACCAGATATGACCCTGCAACAGAGCATACCCTTCTGCATTTAGCATGCAATCATGAATCACAGGTATAAGACCCCTTGAACAGACATGGTTTTGGTGATTATGTGTAGGACTTACTGCTTTTACCCAAGAAGATGATCAGGCATCCTAAGTAGATCAGAAAATTTTCTGGAGCTGTTGAATGTGTATAGGCAAGAAAGATCAAGCAACATGTTGCCTTATATGAGGCAAACTATCTTCTCATATTTTCTTTTGAATTCAGGATTTCAAGGTTGGGGAAGGAGTGGGAAAGTAGCCATGAACATGTGAGAATGCGGATGATCCTTTTACATTGTCAGAGATCGTCAAATTCTATGCTTTACATTGTTTGCTAAAAACACTTTACAAAGTTTTTAGCAGAAAATATGATGGCACACATGCCTATTCTTGGTGAACCCAGACATTTTTATCTAGTCTGTAATAGTAAATTTCAAAGGACTGCTTAGGGTTAATAAATCCTTCAAGTTATAAAGATGAAGGGCAGTTTTGGAACAATTCCCATTTTGCTGTAGGAAAACTAATCTGGAAGAAGTAAAAGGGAGAGATTGAAGTGGAGAGAACAGAGGTGGAAAATGAGTTCAGTTGATCAAATATTTGTTAAGCACCCATTGTATGTGGGGCCCTTACAAGGAAACAAGCAGACAAAGAACAAAAGCATGTGATGGCCTTGCTCCTAAGAAGCCAGAGGCTAGTCACCTGGATTGCTACATAGCAGGAAGATGTCAACAAGCCCCTACAATATGGCACTGGCATAGGATGAAGAAGAGGTTTCTTTCTATGAGATAAATAGCACACAACCAAAAAAGAAACCCAAAAGTTACACAAGGCTCGAAAACCTAAGGCACCAATCCTTAAGAGATCTGATTGTCGATGGTGACTTTGGAAGGAAAATTATTAGGATTATTTTAGTACTAAGAATTTTGAGTTGTCTATCTAAGATTTTTATCTGCACCTCTGCCTTAGGTAATACTGTGTGTGTGTGTGTGCCTTTGAATGTGTTTGAAATATATTCTCTATCCCACACTCCGCATAGGTTTGTGGCTGATCTGAAACTATACTCTTAGGGATGGGGTTAAGCTACTCTATCACATTGTGAAGGGTTGATATGTAAGAGACTCTTAACATTTTACAAATTACCTTTAAAATGCTTCTTTTTTTGTGAAGGGAAGAATAAGAATTTGTAAACAAATGCAAAAATATCTTTAACTAAACAAAAGAACAGTTCGTTAGCCTTGTTATGATTAGCAGAGAGGATAGCTGCAGAACTATAAAATCACTCAGCAACAAGATTTGACAAAACCTTGAATATGGCTCTATTTTTCCTGTTTTATAGAGGAAAATATTAAGGCTCTGGGAACTGAAGTGCTTTCCCCAACAGTGGAGTAAATGTCAGAGTCAAGGCTGAGTTTTACATCCCGGCTTTCCCTATACATCTTACCCTATGGTTCTGTTGTGCTGTTCCTTTGTGTGACACCGTAAAGCCTGGTTAAAGGTGATACCATATCAAATTGTATTAATTCAGTAGCACACAACACCAGGGAATTGATTTATAAGATTATTATCCTTGTGGCATTACTGAAGACCCAACTGATTAGTAGTTATCAAGTAGTCATCCTGGCTAAATATATGGGTTTGATTTTTAATTTTGAAAATGAAAAATATTTTAAAATATATGCCTTACGTCCATATCCCCAAGAAATTCTAATCAAGTTTTAAAACTTCCAAATTTAGATAAACTAATGGTCTTTTTGGTTGTAATTTTCACTCAATGAAAATAGAAGAAACTAATTGGATAGAACAGCACAGCAGAAGCATTACTTATAGCCAAAAATGGGATACAACAAGACTGAAGAAAAAAATGCAAGACGGTGCTTAAAAAAGCAGTCTAATGAAAAGTGGGGTCGCCTCTGGGTGTCCTTAGGTAGACAGTGCAGCAGCACCGTAAAGTTTTTCTGGAAGGCTTGGGAAGAGAGGAGGAAACAGAGAAGGGCCAAGAGGAGAAAATAGAATGAGGCTCAGAATACCAAGCCTTAGTGATGTCCCTATCACCTTCCTCACTAGATCACTGGGTGATCTTGGGCAAGTTTCTTCCTTTCCCTCAGCTCATTTCCTCATCTGTAATGTAAGTGACTAGACAAGATAGCCTATGATGTTCATTGTAACTCTAACTTTTCTTCCCAAAGCAAATAGCTGGAAAAGACACTGTGCTCACAATATGCAACAAATAAAAACAAAAGATTTTTTAAAACCCCTAGTGTAACTTGAATTCTTACAAATAAGCAATGATACATCATAATTTTACAAAGCCCTTTTGTGATTTCATTTTTAAAATCATGTCAAGTTTTATTTTACTTCATAATAAGATAATGGGAGATACGGTGTTAAATGGGTTCATGAAGGAATGTATGTAAAAGACACAATAATCCAAAACAGGTAATTGTTATATTAGTAGTTCCCTTTAATGGGGGGGGAGCAGATAAAAGAACGTTAGGAAAAGCTTCATAAAGTGGATTATACAGAATGTGCTTTAAAAGAGTTTGGTGTTTTATTGAGTGGGGAAAGAACAATATGGGGAGTTATTATTCAAGGGTTAAAGCTATACAAAATGAGTCAATTACAGAGATAGGCTCCAAAACATAGTACCTATAGTTAACAATGAGGTATTTTGTATTTAACAATTTGTTAAGAGGGTCGATCTTAGGGGTTCTGACAACAACAACAAAAACAACAATAACAAAGGGACGTAGGAAACATTTGGAGGTGATGGATATATTATTACCTGGATATTGGTTGTGGTAACAAGAGTAATATATATGTGCAAACTTGCCAAACTACATCCATTAATTATGTACTGTTTGTGTATAACAATTTTACTTCAGTTCCTACTATATTGCCTGGTAAACAATAGATGTATAAAGTAAGATCAATGATTATTGCATGTGTGTGTCAAAAATAGTGAAGAAAGCAGGTGACAATAAAGACATCCTGAATCTTTGGGAAATAAATAGCATTCACCTGCTTTCTCATCCATTGAGATATCACCACATTTATGTATTTGTGTGTCCTTGGAAGTTTCCTGTGGGAGATTCAGTTATTCTCTTTTCTTTAGGCTCTACTAACCAAGGACAAATCACAGACTCAGAGAGCTTCATAAAAAGGCCCAGACACACAATGCCCAGAGACTCCAGGCTCAACCCACATTGATGCCGGCCCTTCAGCCATGAGACTCCATTTGCTTCTCCTTATTCTCCTTCTTTTTTCAATTATCTTATCCCCAGGTAAGTTGGTAGCTGATTACTATAAGGTTCTGCAGATTAGCAGGCTATATCCCTGGCCAGACAAGATCCTAAAATCAGTCCTGTGGGTTCAAGAACCTAATATTTACAGCTTCACTAGGATTATAATAGGGAAAAATAGAAAAGAGACTCATTTAGCAGTAGCTCCTGTTGATAAGATTCCATCCATGTCTTTTGACCTAGTGAGTGGATATAATAATGGATGCTGCTGAAATTCAATCCTGTCAGATCAAACTGCCTACATATAAATTTCGATGCCCCACCAAGGCATCTCAAGATACAAAGTAAGGATACAACAGAATGTGACCTCAATGAGATGCCTTTGTGGGACATGGAAATTTATATGCAGCAACTTAGATCTGACAGGATTGAATTTCTGTGGCATCTATTATTATATACACTCACTAGGTCAAAAGAGGGATGGAATCCTATCAATAGGAGCTACTGCTAAATGAGTGTTGACACATCTGAAAGATTTTTTCAAAGAGATAAATGGAAAAATTATAATCCTAGAATAAGTGAAAATTATATGAGAGACTTTTCAAAATAAATTATGTTTTGTGTGGTTATGAATAAACAATGATTTGCAAAGTGAAACTGAGGACTAGAAAGCAGAGTTAAAGGAACTTCAGACAAGTGAATTAATAAGGAGGAAATGCACCAAGAATTGCTGCTCATGGTATATTACAGGTAACCACACAGAAATGGGTAACACAACTTTCAATACAAAAATGGCTAAAATGTAATGGGCTAAGCATGCATTTTGGGGGCTTTTGGAAAAAAAAAACAGCATAATAAACCTAAAGAAGATAAAGGGAAAACTATAAATACAAAATATAAATTAATGAAACTAATGAGAAAAAACTAGTATTTTAAAAAATGTTTTTCAAAAAGTCTAATAAACTTTGTAATAATCTGGCAATACTGAACAAGAGAAAATTAGAACATGTTTAAAATAACTACTGCAGGAATGAAAGGTTAATATCAAAACAGATGATTCAGAGATTCAAATAATTTTTAAATTTGTATATTATATTCCCTCTTCACTGTGTACTTGGGGATTTTCCTGCTGCAGTTCACTATATCATGACTGTGTCATCATTTTTGATGCTAGTAAATTATTACCGTCAGCATACAAATATGCTGTTGTTTTTCTGATCTAAGAAAAAGAATGTCCTTGCTTTTCTTCTGATGCCAGCTGTCATCCCATTTTTTGCTCTATTTTTAAACAAAACATCTTAAAATAGTTGTCCATACTCTCTGTCTTCAATTCCTCTCCTCTCATTGTTTCTTAAATATATCCCAATCAGGCTCTCTCCGCCTTTTTGATCATGCTATTGACACCACTTTTGTCAAAGTTACGAATAATCTCCATATTGCCAGATCCAATGATCATTTTTCACTACAATTTCAATTGGCCTATTAGCAGCATTTGACATAAATAATCACTTCCTTCTTCACAGTATAGTTTCTTCACTTGGCTTCCAGGACAGCACATTCACTTGATTCTCAGCTATCTCACTGGAGCTACCACTTCGACTTCCTTTGTTTCTTCCTCATCTTTTTGCATCACACCTCCTATTGGAGAGCTCCGGAGCTCAGTTCCTGGTCCTCTTCTCTTCTCCCTCACCACACACTCTTTGGAAGGGCTCAGCAAGTCTCATCCTTTTAAATTCTCCTTTTGGACCTCCTTTTGAACTCCAGGCTTATAATAAATTATCCAACCGCATAACTGGTATATCTACTTGGACACTTAATTTCAAAAGTAATGTATATCCAAAATTAAACTCACGATTTTCCCTCAGAAACTTCTACATACAGATTTTCTCTTCTTGCAGAGTGCCATGGTCAGCATTGGAGCCTCTCTTAACTTTCCTGTCCACTTTCATCCTCAGCAAGCCTCTATCTCTGCACCTCAAGAATCTCTCAGGGCTCCCATCCCTTGCCCAACCTCGGGCAGTAGCTGCCTCACACTCAGTGAAAGACCAGAGAATCTACTTCTCTCAGCTACCTGCCCTGCCCTGCCTTCAGACCTCATCAGGCCTCTCTTCTTATGCACCTGTGAGAAAAGAGCGTGAAGGGGGTATTCTCTCAGCTCCCCAACTCACTCCCCAGTAACAGAGGATTTTCCACGATTCTTACAGTGAGATCTTTACCTTGCTCTGACCTCAAACTGCAGCAGTTCTTACATGCCTGTCCCTCAAAAGTGTCTCAGGTATTTCTCCCGCTCTCCATCTGATCTTACCTAGGAGCACACAAGATAGGTCATGAAAAAACCATTAGTGGGGCCGGGCATGGTGGCTCACACCTGTAATCCCAGCACTTCAGGAGGCTGAGGCAGGCAGATCAAGAGGTCAGTGGCTAACACGGTGAAACTCTATCTCTGTTAAATACAAAAAATTAACTGGGTGTGGTGGCATGCACCTGTAGTCCCAGCTACTCGGGAGGCTGAGGCAGGAGAATCACTTGAACCCTGGAGGCAGAGGTTGCAGTGAGCGAAGATTGTGCCATTGCACTGTAGCCTGGGTTACAGAGTGAGACTCCGTCAAAAAAAAAAAAAAAAAAAAAAAAAAAGAAGAAGAAAAAAGAGAAAGAGAGAAGGAGAGAGAGAGAAAGAAGGAAGGAAAGAAAGAAAGAAAGAAAGAAAGAAAGAAAGAAAGAAAGAAAGAAAGAAGAAAGGGAAAGAGAGAAAGAAAGAAAAAGAAAGAGAGAGAAAGAAAGAAAGAAAGAGAAAGAAAGAAAGGGAAAGAGAGAAAGAAAGAAAAAGAAAGAGAGAGAGAAAGAAAGAAAAAGAAAGAGAGAGAAAGAAAGAAAGAAAGAAAGAAAGAGAAGGAAGGAAAGAAAGAAAGAAAGAAAGAAAGAAAGAAAGAAAGAAAGAAAGAAAGAAAGAAAGAAAGAAAAAGAAAGAAAGGAAGGAAGGAAGAAAGGAAGCGAAAGAAAGAAAGAAAAAGAAAGAAAGAAAGAAAGAAAAGAAAGAAAGAAAGAGAAAGAAAGAAAATCATTAAAGCATTAGTGAGTGAGAGTGAGTGTGTTTGGGCCCCTACTGATGCTAAACTATCACAAGCCCACACTCAGCCTTTCAACATTTGCTTGAGGTTCACTTGTTTCCTTCTTATCTCCATCAAGGGCAGCTTCCTCCTTCTGCTGCTGCAACTCAGGTACACACAAAGCATCTGTGGATCTGTTCTTTTTTCAGTAGGGCTTCATCACTCTGAATTTAAGTTAACTAGCTTTTTTTGAGACCTCGGCTCTGTCTTTTAAAATGAAATCTGTGATCTATAGATTATCCAGCTTATTCTCTTTGTCAGGGCAAGAGCATTTTTCTATAACTTTCTAAATTCTATACAAAAGTAAAAGTTCACTTCTTTTCAGAATCCCCCCATGTCAGAAAGTATTACTATTATCATCAGTTTAGTGATATTTATGGAACTCCAAGTTGACTCTGAGATCAGCTTTTGGGTTAAATTCTTTCCTCCTGATATATAGCCTTTGAAATTTTATTTGCTGCAGACCTCTTGGTAATGAACAATTTTAGTTTTTATCTGTCAATTTCATATTGTTATTTTTGTTCTTGAAAGACAGCATTACTGAGTACCCAATCCTATATTAACAGTTATTTTCTCTCAACATTTGTTGATACTAGTTTACTCATTTTTAGTTTTTGCTTCACTATAATATTCAGATAAATATTATTTCATTATAAATTGTCCTTTTTTCAATGTTTGTATGGTCTGGTGTCTGGTTTTAATGTTTTATAATTTAAGGTGAATTTATTTTTATATTATCTGTTAGAAATATATTCTTTGAATCAATGGATTTATACTTTTTCCTAATTTCTTTTTGAGAATCTCTTGAAATGGTGAATCCTCTTACACTTCTCTCCCCACATATTTGAATTAAATAAATGTTAGACCTTGTGTTTCCATGCTACATTCTGGGTATATCATTTAAACAGTTTTTTCTTTACTAATTATCCTGTTACCTATATCTAACATATCATTAATAACTTGCATTTATTTTTAAATTTTTTTATTCAGACCTGCCTTTTTTTTTTTTTTTTTGGAGACAAGAGTCTCACTCTGTTGCCCAGGCTGGACTGCAGTGGTGCAATCTTGGCTCACTGCAACCTCCACCTCCTGGGTTCAAGTGATTCTCCTACCTCAGTCTCCTGAGTAGCTGGGACTACAGGTGCCAACCACCATGCTTGGCTAATTTATATGTATGTGTATATATATATACTTTTTTTTTTTTAGTAGAGACAAGTTTTCATCATCTTGGGCATGCTGGTCTTGAACTCCTGACCTCGTGATCAACCCTCCCCTTGACCTCTCAAAGTGCTGCGATTACAGGCATGGGCGACTATGCCCAGCCAGACCTACCCATTTTTTCTATCATCTATATTGTTTTACTATTGTTTTTACATCTTTGTAATAGTAGATTGTTTCTTTAAACAGTCGATACACAGCTGCTTAATAATTTCTCCACATTGACAATTTCAATACATTTAGTTTTCAAGGGTTTAAATGTGCTATTCTTTTCATTAACTTTTATTCATGATGTCTTGCTTACCTCATCATTTTTAATACTGAACTCATTGCTCATCCTTAATCTGCCATCATTCTACGGTCTGAAATGAAAATGCTATTATCCAAACTTCCTCTGTGAAACTGACTTAACACTTTATCTCAATATAGAAGTTCCAGGATTAATGAACTGGAATTTCTGATGGCCCAAGAGTCAGTAGTACCACCATTAGCATTGCTGATAATAGCAGATCTTCCCAGAAGATCTGGGAAATCCTCACCCCCCTCCGTCAGCTAGCCAATACAAAGTGCTCAGTGTTCAAGCTCCAGTTCACAGACTATTTCTGTGTTTCAAAGAGGAGATATTTTAAGAACTTGCCTAACCATTTTCAAGAATAGAAATGTTTCAAAGAGATCCTCTAAAATGTATTTGTTCGATAGCAGCAGTCATTTGAGAGCAGCTAACTTGCAGCCATGGCCAAAAGCCTAAATCTTTCTTTCATTCTAATGACACCTATTTTGTGTCTTTTGGAGATATCTCAGATTCAGATGTATTCATACTATTCTATGATTTGGGACACTACTATAGATTCTCCAAAATGTTACAACATTCCAATGGTATTTTGGGAGGTATAGAAGGAGAGGAAAAAGAATGGGCTCAAGTCTACCCTGACTTCTTTTCTTACAACATATTTCATTGTCCAAAACTTTTAGAACTATATTAATACAGAATTGACAGTAGGTATTCTTCTTTTCCTTCTGATTTTAATAGGATTGAAGGAAGTGTTTTGCTATGAAATTGCTATATGGGTTGTATTCCGACAAATTTTGGCTTTGTAAAGGCAATATTCTTCTCATTATTTTTAAATGTTTACCAGGATTCACAGTATTATTTTCAATTCTCCACATTCAAAGGCATATTTAAATAACTTGATGAAATGGGCATATTATATATGTTACTCTGCTATGGAAACAGAAAAACCACCACAAGATTATATTCTAGATACTTTGTACACCAATCGCAACATCTTTTTTTTTTTTTATCTAAGACAATCAATTCTTCCACAGGTGGGAGCACATATATTAGCATCGTTTACTACTTGTAGTTTTCACTACAGACTTTCAGACTTATGGTGCCTAAAGGAAATACAATGCTTCTAGCTGGGTTTAAAAGCTACAAATAAACAGAGGAAATATACACTATTTTGAAAGTACCACTTGAGTGTTATGTATGTATTTCAATATTATGTTGCTAATTTTAGTTGTTCAAGGTTAAAGAGCTTAAATCTCATCATGCATTCCTGAATCACTCATTACTCCCACACATACATTGTTTGATACAGCATAAACCTAAGTAAATAAAGATGTGGCAAAATGAAAAAAATAAAATAAAGTTATACCATTCTCATCTAGGAATGGCATCAGTAGACAGATGTGAATAAAAGTAATGTGATTATAATTTTAAAAATCATATTTAATATAATCCATTTATTATTAAATGAACATTAAATTACTTAATGTATAATAAACCTTTAACACACTGAAAACTCTCAATGCCGAGTGAGATCAAAATGAAGGTATTAACTTTTTTTTCCTAGTCTTTGCTTTAGTTGTTCTTTCCACCAGACCATCACTTTATTTTAAGGATATTGTAATAGCACAAAGCCATCAGCTTTACCATTAGAGAGATGTTCATTAAATTATCTTTGTTGTAATCAAGGTCATCTGGAGGAAATAATGGTCTGAATACAATAATAAATGTTAAGCTTTCTAGTATTTTCCACTTTTAGACACAAATTGAAAGAACCATTTATAATGTCAAAAACACACTTTTTCTAACTAATCTATTCTATGACTAAGCCACTATTAGCAATTAAAGTAGATAGATCAAATCTAAATGTGGAGAGAAAAAGTAATTTCTACTTATGTTTGAACAGATGAAAGCATGAATAAATTGAAAGCCTGAAATATTAGCTTGGGGGAGTAACGTCACTTGGGGGAGCAGAAGCAGGATATACCAGCCTTTAGCTCTACACCCTCCCCCCAAGAAAAAAATACATAGATAGCTATGTACAAACCAAAATAGCCCTGGGAGGGTTCAAGGTACCAATTAAGAAACTATGGCAACATAGTGAAGCCAAAAAAAAAAAAAAAAGAGAGAGAGAAAGAGAGAGTGAAAGAAAAAAAAAAAAGAATAGCCACATAGAACAAACAGCTGCTGAAATCAGCATACCTGAGATGCCAGAAACATCTTTTTTGGCTAGAAACAAAAGCAGAAAGGGACTATCTGTATCAGCCACAAGGTGGAACCATCATGGCCCTCAGTAACCCACTCTGGCAGAAGACACTGGCATTTTTTCCACTGGAGTAAGCAACAGCCCTTTCTGACAGAAAACCCAGAGAAAAAGATGAAGATGTACCATCTCCTCCCACATCCCTTTTCCCCACCAAAAATGCAGTGACTGTTGGGCCAAACCAGGATTGGAACTGCTACCTTTCTCAATCTGCATGTGTCTCTGACATATGAGCAGCAATCATTTCAAGAGCTCCCACATAAAAACGCTCATACTAAATTTACTCTGTTACTTAAGAGTGTTTATGGATTTACATTCCATTTGTGGACTATCTCACTGGATCTTCTTTCCTGCAGTAAGAGGTGGTTTGGTTGCTGCGGAAGGTCGCTGTCTCAATTTGTCTGGTGTTTGCAGAAGAGATGTCTGCAAAGTAGTAGAAGATCAAATTGGTGCCTGCCGAAGAAGGATGAAGTGCCGTAGAGCAGGGTGGATTTTAATGCCAATTCCAACACCACTTATTATGTCAGATTATCAAGAACCCCTAAAACCTAAGTTGAAATGAAACTGAGATAAAATAAAAATACATCAAAAGTGAAGTTATTTGCATCTAAGAATATTAAAATATACATATTAAGTACTTCCATCTTGATAACCATCTTGCATTTTCACTTATGAACACAAATGAATGAATACTAATTTCAAATATACCCAAGTACTATTTCTTTGTGAGTCATTAACAGATCTTAACAAAACTTTTAAAAATGAGAAAACTGTTACTTTTGTTTTCCAAGATGGTGTATTGAAGGCATTGTTAGTCTGCCTCTTGCACTTGGAAAGACAAAATGGTGTTAGAGATTCACACTGTGAACTTTCTTTCAAGAAGCAACACAGAAATTTAACAGGAAAATTGAAATAAGCTACAGACCATTTGAAAGAAGCAGCAGGATGCAGCTTACACCATAAGCTAGGCAGAAAATTGTAAGTTTCCACGGTGTGAGAGGGGGGTAAACTGACTCTAAGATATACACTTCCACTGGAAAACCTATCAATCCAGGCCGTGAGGGAAGGCCTTAACTCTACTCAGCGCTGGAGCTGATTTAGGGAAGAGTGGTGAGTATATGAGGAGTGGCATTGGGACGTGCTTTGAGTCTCCAACACATTCCCAGTTTCTAGCAGGATGGAGGGAAGCCATTTCTGATTCTACCTCAGAGAGGACCTCCTAGAAGTCTGCCACCTAACTCAGATGGTAGTCACAGGTTGAGAGAACCTCCCAATTGAAATGTTTGATATAATCTTGACTGGGGACTAACTGCCCAGGCCAGAACTGAGAGGTGAGTGGGAAGTGTGCTGCAGGAGCAAGCACAGGAGCTGGGGGCCCCTACTATTCAGGTGGATCAGGAAAGGTGTGGCCTGAAGGTTGCAGTTGCTGTCGCCATATGACAGGCTTATGGTATGGATCAGTTTTCAGTTCTGAGCTCCGACTTCTTGAAACTTAGCTAGCTACTCCCAGTGGAACACTGTGGGTGTGAGACCTGCCTTGCCAAGTGTGTGGGAGCTGGATGGGGCTAACTACCAAGCTGCTACTCCCCATTCTTCATATGGACTCTCCTTGTACAGAGGCAGAGACAGCTTCACTTCTCTCTGGAAAATTACCCCAGTGGCCCAAGAACTGCCTTCCAGTTCCCACTGGAGCCACTGCTTGTCCCACACGTAGAGAGCCAGAGCATCACCTTACCTAACCTAGTTCCCACCTGGCTTTGCTCAACCACCTACCCTGGTAGATTAACACAAATAACAGAAGAAACATTTAGAAGCTCTATAGCTCCACCTATTTCCTGAGACACCAGAGTGCCTCCCATGGGTAACATAAGGCAAGTCCAAATCTCACCGCTACCACCACAGCTGGCAGTCTTTTGGAAGCACCACCTACTGGCTGAAGTCCTACTGACACAGTGCTTTACAGCATCTGCAGGTAGAATAACATAGCACCCAGGAAGGAGAAAAGTTGTGAGTGACCACAATTGTTACCATTGCTTGCATCACTCTGGCTAACCAGGAGGCCCTGAGTCTGTCCATGTGATGAGTTCATTACTACTACAACTGGCATTTGAGAAATCCAACACACAACACACTAGGACTATTTATAACCAAGGAATCTCTCAGAGTCTACATCACTCCCCTGCTATCCCCATCTGATCAGCTGCTGATACACGCTGCTGTGAGACTTGAGGACAGATTACATCACTGGATCCATTGCAGACATTCTTGAGCACCAGCCTGGTGTGCGGCAGCCCCACTGGGTAGCTAGACCCAGAGAAGCAGCAGCAGCATATGCAGTAATCTGAATTTCAGGGACTCCTGCTCTGAGGAAAGAGGAAGCACACCACATCAAGGGAGCACCCTAGGGACAAAATAATCTAGATGGCCTTGAGTCCCAGAACATTCCACTTATGGGAAGTTGTTTGGTGGTTTTTTTTTGTTTTTTTTTTTCCAGCAGAAGAACATGTGCATGCTAGGCTCAGCGAGGAAAGTCTGTAGCTATATTCCATCAATCAGGCAGCCTTGATGCTCAAGAAGGGTCTTGGAGAATGGAGACTTATTTTCCATCTCATACACTACTGCTGACACAATAGTACTGTGCTCAGAGCCAGTGCACTGAGTTGAGCGGCCATAAAACCTACTGAGACACCAGCCACGACAGCTAAAGGAGTACTTGCATTACCACTCCCCCAACCCCAGGCAGCCCAGCTTGCAGCTCCAAAAAAGACCCCTTCCTTCTGCTAGAGGAGATTAGAGGAAAGAGTAAAAAGGACTTTGTCTTACATCTTGGATATCAGTTGAGCCACAGTAGGATAGGGCACTGATCAGGGTCAGAAGGTCCCCATTGTGGATGTAACTTTTTTTTTTAATTTTATAGGCTGATTGGCAGAAGAGACTTGTCTCAAATAAGACTTTGGACTTGGAGTTTTGAGTTATGCTGGAATCAGTTAAGACTTTGGGGGACTGTTGGGAAAGCATGATTCGTTTCAAAATATATATAAAAGACATGAGATTTGGGAGGTGCCAGGAGCAGAATAATATGGTTTGGCTCTGTGTCCCCACCCAAACCTCATCTCAAATTATAATCCCCACATATCAACAGAGGGACCTGTAATCGCCATTTGTCGAAGAAGTTTACTTCATGCTATCCTCACAATAGTGAGTGAATTCTTAGGAGATCTGATGGTTTTAAAATAAAAATACAAAAAATTAGCCGGGCGTGGTGGCGGGCGCCTGTAGTCCTAGCTACTCGGAGAGGCTGAGGCAGCAGAATGGTGTGAACCCGGCAGGCGGAGCTTGCAGTGAGCCAAGATCACACCACTGCACTCCAGCCTGGGTGACAGAGCGAGACTCCGTCTCAAAAAAAAAAAAAAAAAAAAAAAAAAGTAGGAGGTTTCTTTTTCTGTGCACTCACTTCTCTCTCCTGCCACCTTGTGAAAAAAGGTGCCAGCTTCTGTCTTGCCTTCCACCATGATTGTAAGTTTCCTGAGGCCTCCCAAGCGATGCAGAACTGTGAATTAATTAAACATCTTTCCTTTGTAAATTACCCAGTGTGGGGTAGTGTCTTTACAACAGTGTAAAAATGGACTAAAACAGGTTCCCTAAAGTATTCTGAGTCCCTTTGGAGGCAAGAATCTCTTCATAACAGCATGGTATACTGATGAAGTACATCCTGATCTTCTCATGGGCTGAGAAAGAATTTATACATACCCTTTATGTGCCAGCAACTCTATGTGCAGGCTTTTGAGCCCCAGAACGGGCTTTCTTGCCCCATCTAGTCTATCCAACTCAGTATCTCTCATCCACACTGGGATAGGTCCCAAATTGCTGTCTGTTACCCACCTGAGATAACGAGATGTTGTTAAATCAGGTGTGTGTGACCCTGATACGTCTATCTGGAGTGGCAGGAGAGGGTCTATCTGCCCATGAGAGTCTCTGAAACATTTCCTAAGTCAGTTCAGAAGCTTATTGATTCACCTTTGCAGGCGACATAGCCATGAGAAAGGTCTCCAAAAATTCCTGACCTTCTGGAAATTTTTAAAGTCTCCACAGGTGTCCAGAGGTGACTGTAGCTGTACTGAAAGTCACTGCATGGATAACTGGCCTGTTAAAGCAAATGCAAAATACGCTAAGCCCACTAGGGATACCCAGAAGCCATGGTATTCAGTTAATTTTTGTCTTTCTTGCAGGTGGGAGAATGCTGAGGATTATGCCCTCCTATAGCCAGTGAAGGTTATGCCAGTGCCTAGATGTACCAGTTAAGAGGGGCCATGGGAGAGCAGATGGCAGAAGGGTAGCCAGGTCCTTTTGCTGGGGTTTACTGAGTGTCATGAGCTCTGCTGCTGGGCAGCATGTGCGATTTCTTACTCCTGCCATGTTTTCAAGAAGCCTTGCCCCATCAGCCAGCTGTCCTACCTCCTGAAAGCTGGTGCATGTTTGTTAGCAAGGAGATCCAGAACAAGAGTCACTTTAGTATTTATTCATAGGCTGAGACACCTGAGATTTCCATAGAGTCCCCATGTGTGCACATGCCTACCTGCAAGTTGTTTTTTCTATTTTTTTGAATGTTAATCTTCACCTTCTGGAACTCGATATTACCCCATGTGGCCAAATATGGGATAATCGCCAGGGGAAACGGTTCTTTAGGTCCCAAGTCTACAGGGTTAGTATTATTATCAATATTAAAATTATTAATTATGGATATTAGTATCATAATAATCATCATCATTCCTGTTAATGCACATCAGTGTTTATTATTACTATCATTAAGATGGTTTATTAATGTTATTATTCAGTAATAAATGTTTAATTTCTCCACTCACTCAGTCAAACTGGAGTCTGACTCCAGATATGACTATGGATATGACTGCATATGACTATGAGGGCTGCCCTGCAGATATAGACATGAACAGCTGTCCCAGAGACAGCTCTTGCAGCCACCAGTTGCTCTTTCACAGGATGAGTTCCTTACAGGAGAGAAGGGCTGATCTCCATGATGTGGTTTCCTCAGGGTCTCATCAAAGGCTGGTGATACAGGAGCACTGCCTACCCCTCTTCCTCACATGAGAGTGGTACATTCTCTGTTGTCATGGCTGAGATGGCTCCATCTTGGACATATAACTTCCAGGTTGTAGAAGCAAGAAAGCAAAACATGCACTGGATCTGCATAGGGAACTGCAAGCCATCCATCAACCTCAGGACACACTCAGAAACAACCACATGGACCACATTACCCAAGCTCAGCTGCAAGGCTCTCTGTTGGGCTAGGATGAGGACCTCTTTCACCAGGCTCAACTGGAGTCCTATCCCTGGTCCCAGGACCACAAGGAGCATTTCTTTTTTTGGAATCGCACTGCTCCATTCGAAGGACAGCCCTCAGTTCTCTGTCTTCAAGAGGCTGCCAATGGTGCTGATTGGGAGGGAGCTGCCAGCAGCATCACCCTCCACAACTTTAAAATAAAAATGTCTGCCAGAATGGGATATTATGCTGACCCTACCTAAAAGCACATTCCCTAGATGTTGCTTGTTGCCTAGAGTTTGAACAGCATCGTCCAAACTTTGCCATTAAGAACAAGGAAACTTACCTGGGGTAGTTGCAGGAGTAGGCTTAAATCCAGGTGTGAAGATCCTTGAACTGGGGGTGTTTCTGTACCTGTAGAGATTGTGGACTGGGAAAGGTAAGGTTCTGGTCCTGCAAGACTCTCTAGAGGTTAAGGATGTGATCTGCAGAAAGATATGAACTAGCACAGGCCAATTGCAGAACATCTGCCCCCAAGAATCGTAAATGCCTTTTCACTCATCCTGCAGAATGCACTCTCTACTTTAATGATTTTGTGGGATGTGACATTAATTTCTAGGCATGGGGATTGATCTTAAGAAAAAGCAGGGAAAGTGCCTTACCTGTCCTGGGACTCTGCTCCACTTGCCAACATTTGAGTGGATTCATTTGTGTGGTAGTCAAGCTACAGGAAATAAAGGGACCAGTCAGTCTTCCAAACAATGACACAGAGGCCAATTATCATAAGTCCAAATCTCCATTTGTCATCCAGCTCACATTCCCGGTGTGGCGCAAGGTCACATGCACTCATGTCCAACTACAAATAGTAGCTTCACATAGTATGTCAGCACTCTCCCACCCACCACCTCTTCTAGAAGGTCTTCCTCTGGATTGCAAATGGCCTGTGATAAAAGATTATGACCACAGGAAGCAGTTGTTTTTTTTAGGAGCTGATCCACATGATAAGGTAGGACATCTAATTTGGTCTGAGGACTTTAGCTACGCTAACATTTCAGGTAACTGACCCCTGTGTCTGTAGATTTACAATGGGAATGGAGTGAGAGATGATGAAAACTGTTTTCTTTCCTAGTGAGTATGAGGTAGATCCCTTACATCATGCTCTCGGTTGCCTGTTCTCCATACAGAGCCATCTCCAATTTAGAGAGAAGACATGGATTGTCAGTGGGAGCAAGCCTGAGACATGCCCACTGGCAGCTCCCAGAAACCCCCGAAACCTGGCCACATCATGAAGTTTTGACCGTGGGTCTCATGCCACTCTTGGTATCTTGAATTCAGAACATTTAATGTCATGGAAGGCCAGGGAACCTCCTCTGCCCTAGTTGGGCCCTCTATCACACATTCACACACACACACACACACACACGCACACACAAGTCACACACACTCACACATCAACCTACTGGCAAACCAAGGTAGACACACACACACACACACACACACACATACCTGCTCAGTCCAGGCCAATATCCCTGATGAACATCAATTCAAAAATGCTTAATAAAATACTAGCAAAGAGCATCCAGCAGCATATCAAAAAGCTTATCCACCACAATCAAGTCGGCTGCATCTTTGGGATGAAAGGCTGGTTCAACATACACAAATCAATAAATGTAATTGATCACATAAACAGATCCAAAGACAAAAACCAGACAATTATTTCAACAGATGCAAAAATGCCTTTGATAAAATTCAGCATCCCTTCATGTTAAAAACTCTCAATAAACTAGGTACTGATGGAACATATCTCAAAATATTAAGAGCTATTTATAACAAACCCACAGCCAACATCATACTGAATAGGCAAAAGCTGGAAGCATTCCCTTTGAAAACAGGTACAAGACAAGGATGTCCTCTGTAACCACTTCTATTCAACATAGTATTGGAAGTTCTCACCAGAGCTATCAGGCAAGAGAAAGAAATAAAGGGTATTCAAATAGGAAGAGAGAAAGTCAATTTGTCTCTGTTTGCAGATGACATGACTTTATATTTAGAAAACTCCATCATCTCAATTCAAAAATTTCTTGAACAGATTAGCAACTTCACCAAGGTCTCAAGATACTAAATCATTGTGCAAAAATCACAAGCATTCCTTTACACCAACAATAGTCAAGCAGACAGCCAAATCAAGAATGAACTCCCAATCACAATTGCTACAAAGAGAATAAAATACCTAGGAATACAGCTAGGAGTACAGGGGATGTGAAGGACCTCTTCAAGGACAACTGCAAACCACTGCTCAAGGAAATAAGAGAGGACACAAACAAATGGAAAAACATTCCATCCTCATGCATAGGAAGAATCAATATTGTGAAATTGGCCATACTGCCAAAACTAATTTATAGATTCAATGCTATGCCCATCAAACTACCATTGACATTTTTCACAGAATCAGAAAGAACTATTTTAAGTTTCATATGGGATCAAAGAATACCCCATATAGCCAAGATAACTGTAAGCAAAAATAACAAAGCTGGAGTCATTACGCTACCTAACTTCAAACCATACTAGAAGGCTACAGTAACCAAAACAGCATGCTACTGCTGCCAAAAAAGACATATAGACCAATGGAGCAGAACAAAGACCTCAGAAATAATGCCACACATCTACAACCATCTGATCTTTGACAAACCTGACAAAAACAGGCAAGGGAGAAAGGATCTCCTATTCAGTAAATTCTGCTGGGAAAACTGGCTTGCCATAGGCAGAAAACCAAAACTGGACCCCTTCCTTACACCTTATACAAAAATTAACTCAAGATGGATTAAAGACTTAAATGTAAAATCCAAAACCATAAAAACCCTAGAAGAAAACTTAGGCAATACCATTCAGGACATAGGCATGGACAAAGACTTCATGACAAAAATGCCAAAAGCAATTGCAACAAAAGCCAAAATTGACAAATTGGATCTAATTAAGCTAAAGACCTTCTGCACAGCAAAGAAACTATCATCAGTATGAAAAAGCAACCTACAGAATGGGAGAAAATTATTGCAATCTGCCCATCTGACAAAGGTCTAATAACCAAAGTTGACAAGGAACTTAAACATATTTACAAGAAAAAAAAAAACAAGCAACCCCATCAAAAGTGAGCAAAAGATATGAACAGAAACTTATCAAAAGAAGACATATATGCAACCAACAAATATATTTTTAAAAGCTCAACAACACTGATCATCAGAGAAATGAAAATCAAAACTACAGTGAGAGGCCATCTCACACCTGTCAGAATGTGATTATTAAAAAGTTAAGAAACAATAGATGCTGGTGAGGCTCAGAAGAAAGAGGGATGCTTTTACACTGTTGGTGAAACTGTAAATTAGTTCAACCATTGTGAAAGACAGTATGGCGATTCCTCAAGGATCTAGAACCAGAAATACCATTTGGCCCAGCAATCCCATTACTGGCTATATACCCAAAGGAATATAAATCATTCCACTATAAAGACACATGCACACGTATGTTTATTGCAGCACTATATACAATAGCAAAGACATGAAAGCAACCCAAATGCCCTTCAGTGCTAGACTGGATATAGAAAATGTGGTACATATACACCATAAAATACTACGCAGTCATAAAAAGGAATGAGATCATGTCTTTTGCAGGCACATGGATGAAGCTGGAAGCCATCATACTGAGCAAACTAACACAGGAACCAAAAAAAACAAACACCGCATGTTCTCACTAACAAGTGAAAGTTGAACATTGAGAAAACAAGGACACAGTGAGGGGAACAACACACAACATGGCCCGTTGGGGGCTGGGGGTGAGGGAAGGAAACTTACAGGATAAGTCAATAGGTGCAACGAACCACCATAGCAAAGGATACCTATATAACAAACTTGCATGTTCTGCACATGTATCCTGTATTTTTTTAATTTAAAAAGAGGAAATACATACATACATACATACATACATACATACATACGTACATACTTTTGAAAAACGTCTATACAGCCCAGATCTTCATTCCTGGTAAGCCAAGGAACCTGGAGAAACACTAGAATTCTGTCCCTCTGAGAATGCGGGACAGGTTTACCTTCATCAGCATAAAATTTTGGAACAAATGTGGTAACTGCAGGTTCTCTCCACAATGAGTAACTGAAAATTGAGGCAGTATTTCAGATAATAAAAAACTGATGAAGTAATTCGTCACACATTTGGGTTGTTTTTGCCTTTTCCTATTATGAAGAGTGCTAGTAGGAAGAATGGTGTACAAGTATCTGTTTGATTCCCTGCTTTTAGAATCCTTTGCTTGTTTGTGTGTTTGTTTGTTCCTTCTTGAGACAGGACGTCACTCCAGTCAGTCAGGCTTTTCCAGTGTGTAATTTTTGTTGTTTCCTTTTGTCAAGTTTTAGAAGTTTTTATTTTATTTCTATTGAATTTCAAGGCATTTTTAGATATGTATTAAATTAAAATATTATCTCACATGCCGTGTGTTACACTGCAATTATTTTCATCATTCCTTTAAGGAACAAAAGGTTTTAGCTTAGATATCTTCGAATTTGTCAAGCTTTTCTGATTTTGACTTTTTTAGAAATGCTGTCATATACAAGAAACCCTTGGATTAAAAATGCCATGAATATTTCTCTTTTCTTGCAGTCATAACTTCGGTGGATATTGTCAAGTAGTCTCTGGGTTATAGTATGTTTTCTTGAAAGTTTCACAATCTATTTTGGGCATTGAGAATTTCATCAAACTTAATTGAATGTTTCTACATTCACTATTGAAGGCAGTAGTCCCATCTGATGCTTTATTATTTGCATATCTTGCTTCCACAAGACCATTTCATGCAAAGACTTGTCCCCACTGCCAGATCATTACAACATGATATGGAATCAACTGGCCAAAAATGGTAAGGTTATCTCTGGAATGTCTATTTGACTCCATTGATCTCTCCATCTTAATTAAGACAAAGAATATGCTGTGTTAATTACATAACATTGCTGCAAATTCTCAAATCAGAAAGTGTAGTTCTAACTTCTTGTCATTCAGTCGCTGAAAGAATGATCTTATCTCCCAGATGCATATGCTTGGAAGTACTTCTCAACACATACACACACATCCAGACACAAACACACAAATGCACACATACACACAAACTGTTTAATATGTATACAATTCTTAACTAGCATTGTTTTACATGAAATAAGGCAAATGTTTAGCCACTATCCTAACCTGGTTCCACTCCTGTCATATTTGCCAATAATACTGACAAGTAAATCTGCTTCAACTGTTCCATAATCACAATGTAAGCTGTGTCCATTAAATTCCCTGAGGAATGCAAGAGGATACAACCTAAGACAAAAAACTTAATTGAATGCTGATATTTCATTGGTAAATAGAGTAACTGATGGGTAAATGTAATGGTCTCGGTGGGTGGGCATTAGTTATATAAGGGCTGATGCAGCAAAACACTTAATTATTTAAAGGTGTTTGAAAGAAATTGGAATGCAGGAGTGGGTGTATTCAACTATAATAAAATTAGAAAGCCCTGAAATAAATCTCATTTTGAGTGTAAAAAACTGGCATTAGAGGAGATTCTGGGTCAATCATCCAGCTGTGAAAGCTGCATCTTGGAAGCAGGATCCCTGTCCTGCAATGAGACTTGTTTATCAGTGGTGGTCTTTCAGTGCAAACGATTTTGAAGAATGGCCCCTTCCTTTTGTGTATTTGCTGATTAGATTTCATGCCAAATCTCGGGTTTTAAACTCTATTTAAATGTTAACAGAATTCATTCAAATGGCAAAAAACCAACAGATTCTTTGATTTGGAATCATCACAGATCCATTTCTTGTTAGGTACAGTTATCAAAATTGACCTACTGGAGTGAAACAATAGTGGACAATGGCCCCTTCCTTTTGTATATTTGCTGATTAGATTTCATGGTCCATTTCTCATTAGGTACAGTGATCAAAGTTGACCTACCCAAGAGTAGAGATGTCCAGGACAGAACTCAGGGCTCCGTAGAATCACAAAATCTTGGGTGCAACACTGCTCAAGCACATAAATGTGCTTATTCAGAGTGTTTCTGTGTGACATGTGTGTGAACTACAGTGCAATGAGCATGACACGCAGACAGGTTATCAATTGGGCTCACCTCAAAATCACTTATGAGCATTACAGAACACCAATGCCCAGGTCCCGGTTAAAGAGATAAGACCCTCCAGCATCTTGTGTGAAGCCACGGCATATGGATTTCTCATGCATCTGGGGATCGTTCTCCTGAAAATGGTGGCTCCTTCCTCCCTGTTGAGCATCTTTATCAGCAGTGCTCATTTCTTCCTCCAGGACTCTGTCCATCAGGCAGGGGAAGCCTTCTGATTAACCACACCTGGCACATGAAAAGACAAGGGAAAGAAACAAGGCCAAAGGTCACACTCCCCTCATTCTCCCATCCTCCCTAAAATCATCCTGATTTCATGGGCCCTGAGGCCAGGGCCATTTCTATACATCTCAAGGCCTTGGCACCTGGCCTAAATTTTACTCTGTTTCTTACTGTCTGAAAAATTTTGAGAAAATCCTGAGAGCCAGGATCTTCATTCCTGGTAAGCCAAAAGTCCTGAAGACACACCCAAATTCTTTCCCTCTTAGTTTAGGGAACAGGTCTACCTTCATCAGCATGAAATTTTCTGCCAAATGTGGTAACCGCAATTCCACCATACAATGCCTAACTGGAAATAGAGGTAACATCTCAGATTCTGAACAATCGATGCGAGAATCCATGAGATAAAAGGCTTGTTTTTGCCTTTTCCCAATGAAACAAGTGCCAGTATTAACAATGTTATAAAAACCTGTTTCACTCCCTGCTTTTAAATCTCTCTCTTTGTTTCTTCTGGAGACAGTGCCTCACTCCTGTCACCCGGGCTTCTCCAGTGTTTAATTGTGGTTGTTTTTTTTGTCAAATTTCAAAAGTATTGTTTTGTCTCTACCAAATGTTGATCCATTATCACATACGTATTAAAATATTATCTCCCATGCTGTGTGATATATTGTTTTAATTTTCAACATTTCTTTAATGAAACAAAGGTTTTATTTTGGAAAGCTTCTGATTTCTCAACTTTTATTTCATGTTTCCTTAAATTGCCGCCGAAACCACTGAATATAGCATGTCATGATGATTTCTCTTTTCTTGCAATCATAAATTCAGAGGATGTCATCAATTAGTAACTCACCTATTCCAGGATTTCCTGAAAGCGTTTCAGTCTACTTTGTGCATTGAGTATTTCGTCAAACTTCAGTGCATGTTTCTACCACTTGATGCTTTATTATTCGGGTATCTAGCTTCCACAAGACCATTTCATGCAACGACAGGTCTTGTTCCAAACTGGCAAGTAATTACATTTGGATATAGAATCAATAGGCTGAACATGGAAAGGTTATCGCTGAAAGGTCTATTTGGTTCCACAGATCTCTCCTTTTTTGTTAAGGAAAAACATACACTGTATTAATTACTATACTTCGTTGACTATTCTCAAGTCAGAAAGCCCACTTCCGACTTCTTACCCTTCAATCGCTGAAAGGATGATGGTATCTGACAATGCACATGCTTAGAAGTACATCCCAGCACAATCACACAGACACACATATACACACACAGACGCATACACCCACAAGCAAACACAAACACATACACACACTCACAAAGGCACATGAACACAAACACACAAACACCTACACTGTCAATCCTACATAAAGTAATGAGGAAACCAGGGTTCTGTCTGTACAAGAGGGAAAACTGGAGAGTGATGGCTGTGTCTAAGGATGAGCTGACACATGGAAAACATTGAGTTATGGAGTCAGTAGTGCTCTGAACCAGTGGAGGGACTGTCTGTGTGTTTGTGTTTATGGCAGATGACATTCAGTGTGCATTTCTGAATATGACATATTGACATGTAGGTTTGCATGTGAGGTTATTGCAGGGGACTGGTTTTACTACTTTCTCTTGGAGTGTGTTTCATTCGTCAGTTGTTGGTCGGCAGGAGAAGGTGAAATTTTGCTAATGTGGGACATCTGTGGATCATCCTTGCCACCTTGAATAGTAGAACTGGAATGCATTTGGAAGATAGGAAGGGTGTTCTTTCTTACTCTGGCTCGCTGTTTTTACATTGTTTTTTGAAAGGACCTCAGGCACCCTAGGACTTGTGCTCTTGGTGGAACCCACATAATGCCAGAAATAGACCGACTCGCCTGTTTCATGGTGTCCATTTCCAATGAATTGAAACAGAAAATTTTCCCACTGGCACGTAGTCATTTGGAAGTAAGTCATATTGATAATAAAGAAAATCAAACACAGGAGTGTGTGTATTCAACTAAAATAAAATCAGAAAGCCCTGAAATAAATCTCACTTGGTGTGTTTACAAATGGCATTTGGGGAGATTCCAGGTCATTTGTCCAGCTGCGAAAGGTGCATCTCTGAAGCACAATCCCTGTCCTGCAATCAGACTTATTTATTCGACGTGGTGTTTCAGTGGAAATGATTGTGGGAAATGGCCCCTTCCTTTTCTGTATTAGCTGATTAGATTTCATGGTCCCTTTCTCATTAGGTGCAGTGATCAAAGTTGACTAACCCCCGAGGAAAGTTGTCCAGGGCACAACTCAGGGTTCCATAGAACCACAGAATCTTGGGTGCAACCCTTCTCAAGCACCCAAATGTGCATATGAACAAGGTCACCGTGTGATGTGTGTGAAAACTACAGTGTGATGAGCATGACTCGCAGACAGGTTATCTATTGGGCTCACCTCAAAATCAGTTATAAGCATTAAACGACACCGATGCCCAGGTCCCGGCTCCTGGAATAAGACCCTCCAGCATCTTGTGTGAAGCCACGGCATCTGGATTGCTCATGCTTCTGGGGATGATTCTCCTGAAAATGGTGGCTCCTTTCTCCCTGTGGAGCATCTTTCTAAGCAGTGCTCCTTTCTTCCCCCAGGACTCTTTACATCAGGCACAGGAAGCCTTCTGAGTGAGCATACCTGGCCCATGAAAAGACAAGGGAAAGAAACGGGGCCAAAGGTCACAGTCCTCTCATTCCACCATCCTCCTTAAAATCATCCTAATTTCATGGGCCCTGAGGCCAGGGTTGTTTCTTTACACCTCGCGGCCTTGGAGCCAGGCCTAAATTCTGCCCTGTTTCTTACCGTCTAAGATATTTTGGGAAAATCCCTAGAGCCAGGATCTTCATTCCTGGTAAGCCAGAGAGCCTGAAGACACACCAAAATTCTATCCCTCTTAGTTCAGGGAACATGTCCACTTTCATCAGCATTAAAATTTGCACCAAATGTGCTAACTGCAATTCCACCATACAATGCATAACTGGAAATGGAGGCAACATCTCAGATCCTGAACAATTGATGCAAGAATCCATGAGATACACGGCTTATTTTTGCTTTTTCCCACTGAAACAAGTGCCAGTATTAACAATGTTATACAATCCTCTGTTTCACTCCCTGCTTTTAAATCTCTCCGATGGTTTCTTCTTGAGACAGGGCCTCACTCCTGTCACTCAGGCTTCTCTATGGTATAATTTTCGTTGTTTGCTTTTGTCAAATTTAGAACTTTTTATTTCATCTGTATCAAATGTTGATCCATTCTCACATACGTGTGAAAATATTATCACCCATGCTGTGAGATACATCATTTTTATTTTCATAATTTCTTTAATAAACCAAAGGTTTTAGTTGGGATACCTTCTGATTTCTCAAGTTTTTTGTTTCATGTTTTCTTAAACTGCCATCGTACGTCCGAAACCACTGACTATACAATGTCATGACTATTTCTCTTTTCTGGCAAACATAAATTTGGGGAATGTCATCAATTAGTCTCTCCGTGATCGCATGATTTCCAGAAAGTGTTTCACAGTCTACTTTGTGCGCTGAGTTTGTCTTCAAACTTCAGTGCATGTTTCTACCACTTGATGCTTTATTATTTGGGAATCTAGCTTCCACAAGAGCATTTCATGCAAAGACTTGTCTTGTTCCCCACTGGCAGGTAATTTCACTCGGATATAGAATCAATAGGCTGAACATGGAAAGGTTATCGCTGGAAGGTCTATTTGATTCCACGGATCACTCCTTTTTTTTTAAGGAAAAAAATACGCTGTGCTAATTACTATACTTCATTGACTATTCTCAAGTCAGAAAGCGCACTTCTGACTTCTTGTCCTTCAGTCGCTGAAAGGATGATGATATCTGCCAAAAGCAGATACTTGGAAGTACATCCCAGTACAAACACACACACACACACCACACACACACACACACACACACACACACACACGGTTTCATAGGTAAAGATTTCTTCCCTGACATTGTTTTAACTAAAATAAGGCAACTGTGTGGCCACTGTCCTAACCCGGTTACACTCATATTATATATGCCTATCATCCTGAGGAGCAATTTCATTCAGGTGTTCTAGAAATCATGATGTGGGCTGTGTCTGTTGAATTCCCAGGAAAGCAAGGGGGCACACCCTGTGACTCATTCCTTAATTGAGTGCTGATAGTGGATTGGTTTATCGTGCACCTGATGGGTGGGTGGGGTGTTCGCTGTTGGAGGGGGTGAGTTATATAAGGGCTGATGTGGCCAGAGAGCTGGTTATTTCAAGACTCTCTCGGAAGAGATAGCGTCTTTCTGCAACCTGCGGTCCCAGCAGAAAAACCGTGTGATCCTTGTTCCAGGCGACATAGATGATGACTCACTCTACTTGGGAGGTGAGTGGCAGTTCAACCACTTTTCAAAGCTCACATCTTCTCGGCCAGATGCAGCTTTTGCTGAAATCCAGCGGACTTCTCTCCCTGAGAAGTTACTACTGTCATCTGAGACCTGTGTTGACCTCTGTGATGATTTGGCTCCTGTGGCAAGACAGCTTGTGGGCTCCAGAGTATGGGAAATACCTGCTACGTGAATACTTCCCTGCAGTGCCTGACATTCACACCACCCCTTGCCACCTACATGCTGTCCCGGGAGCACTTTCTAACTTGTCATCATCACAAGTGCTGCATTCTCTGTACTATGCAAGCTCACATCACACGGGCCCTCCACCATCCTGGCCATGTCATCCAGCCCTCACAGGCATTGGCCACTGGCTTCCATAGAGGCAAGCAGGAAGATGCCCATGAATTTCTGATGTTCACTGTGGATGCCATGAAAAAGGCATGACTTCCCGGGCACAAGCAGGTAGCTCAACACTCTAAGGACACCACCGTCATCCACCAAATATTTGGAGGGGACTGGAGATCTTAAATCAAGTGTCTCCACTGCCAGGGCATTTCAGACACCTTTGACCCTTACTTGGACATCGCCCTGGATATCCAGGCAGCTCAGAGTGTGAAGCAAGCTTTGGAACAGTTGGTGAAGCCCAAAGAACTCAATGGAGAGAATGCCTACCACTGTGGTCTTTGTCTCCAGAAGGCGCCTGCCTCCAAGACGTTAACTTTGCATACTTCTGCCAAGGTCCTCATCCTTGTATTGAAGAGATTCTCCGATGTCACAGGCAACAAACTTGCCAAGAATGTGCAGTATCCTGAGTGCCTTGACATGCAGCTATATATGTCTCGGTAGAACACAGGACCTCTTGTCTATGTCCTCTATCCTGTGCTGGTCCACACTGGGTGGAGTTGTCACAATGGACATTACTTCTCTTATGTCAAACTCAAGAAGGCCAGTGGTATAAAATGGATGATGCCGAGGTCACTGCCTCTGGCATCACTTCTGTCCTGAGTCAACAAGCCTATGTCCTCTTTTACATCCAGAAGAATGAATTGCAAATACCCAGTTACAGTGTGTCCATAGGCATGGAACCAAGAGGTCTTTGTGCTGAAGACAAGCGAATTGTGTGTGAAGTAAAATGCCATTAGTAAAACCTGCAGCAGAGTATTTATTTGTCTCACTTTGTAATCAGTGAATGAGCTTTAACGAATATCAATGCCTAGTGCGTACCCCCCAGAGACAAGAACTTCCAGTGTCTTGTGCGAAACCATGGCATCTGGATTGCTCATGATTCTGAAGATAATTCTCCTGTCCCCCAAAGTTTCAGAATCACTGCAGTTAGTGGAAACAGATAACACATCAGTCTCTTGTTCTGTCTTTTCTCTTCACTCAGGAAAACTCTCACTGGGACCAAGGAAAATCCTATGGTTTACTAGGGAGGAGGAGTTTTCTCAGGAGTGAAAATGGTGGCTCCTTCCTCCCTGTCAAGTCTCTTCCTCAGGATTGCCCCTTTGTCTCTTCAGGACTCTGTTCATCTGGCCCGAGATGCCCCCTTGTTGAGCATACCTGGCCTATGAAGAAATAAGGGTAAGGAATGGTTCCAAAGACTGTACTATGCTCACTCCACCATCACCTCTGACACTATCCTGACTTCATGAGCCCTGGGTCAGAAGCTGTTTCTTTACACCTCTAGGCCTTGCCTCATGGCCTAAATATGTCCCCATTTCTTACATCTTATAAATTTTGACAAAACCCTCAGAGCCTAGATCTTCATTCCTCATAGGCCAAAGGGAGATATACCAGAATTCTGTCCCTCTGAGACTGCGGGACATCTCAATTTCCATCAACATGAAATTTTGCACCAAATATGGTTACTGCAGGTCCACCTCACAATGAGTAACTGGAAGTTCAGACAACATCTCAGACTCTGTGCAGTTTTTGGCCAAGCTCATTTGGTTTGACAATGCTTTTACTCTATAAATCAGTTGTGAGAACACTTAGGATTCATATTATTTAGTCTTTTAATCAGTCTGTTATTATTTTCAATGTATTTACTAGACTTTAATATTTCTGATAAACTTTGATGCAAAAATTCTCAATATAATAGTGGCAAACCAAATCCAGCAATATATCAAAAAGCTTATCCACCAAGATCAAGTCAGCTTCATCCCTTTGGTCCAAGGCTGGCTCAACATATGCAAATCAATAAATGTAATTCATCACGTAAACAGAACTAAAGACAAAAACCCCATGATTATTTCAGTAGACTCAGAAAAGTTTTTTGATAAAAATTCAATATTCCATTATGTTAAAAACCTCATGAAACTAGGTATTGATGGAACATACCTCAAAATAATAAGAGCCATTTATGACAAACCCACAGCCAATATCATATTGAATAGGCAAAACTAGAAGCATTCCGTTTGAAATTTGGCACAAGGCAAGGATGCCCTCTCTCACCACTCCTACTCAATATAGTACTGGAAGTTCTGGCCAAGGCAATCAGGCAAGAGAAAGAAATAAAGCATATTCAAATAGTAAAAGAGGAAATTGAACTGTCTTTGTTTGCAGATAACATGATCCTATATCTATAAAATCCCATCATCTCAGCCCGAAAGATTCTTAAGCTTATAAGCAACTTCAGTAAAGTCTCAAGATACAAAATCAGTGTGCAAAAATCACAAGCATTCTTATATACCAACAATAGACAAGAAGAGAGCCAAATCACAAATGAATTCCCATTTACAATTGCTACAAAGAGTATAAAATACCTAGGAATACAGCTAACAAGGCAAGTGAAGGACCTCTTCAAGGAGAGCTACAAACCACTACTCAAGGAAATAAGAGAGGACACAAACAAGTGGAAAAATATTCCATGCTCATGGGTAAGAAGAATCAATATCATGAAAATGGCCATACTTCCCAAAGTAATTCATAGATTCAATGCTATTCCTATAAACTACCATGGACATTCTTTACAAAATTAGAAAAAACTACTTCAAAATTCATATGGAGAGGAAAAAGAGCCCATATACCCAGGACAATCCTAAGCAAAAATAACAAAGTTAGAGGCACCATGCTACCTGACTTCAAACTATATTACAAGGTTACAGTAACCCAACAGCATGGTAGTGGTACAAAACAGACACATAGACCAATGGAATGGAATAGAGATATCAGAAATAAGATTGCACATCTACAGCCATTTTATTTTTGATGAAAACAAGCAATGGGGAAAGGATTCCCTATTTAATAATAAATGGTTCTTGAAAAACTGGCTAGACATAAGCAGAAAACTGAAACTCTACCCCTTCCTTATACCTTATACAAAAATGAACTGAAAATGGATTAAAGACTTAAACGTAAAACCCAAAACTATAAAAAATCCAACCCTATATAAAAGTGGGAAAAAGCTGGGTGCAGCGACCCATGCTTGTAATCCCAGCAGTTTGGGAGGGTGAAGTGGGCAGATAACTTGAGGCCAGAAGTTCAGTATCAGCCTGGCCAAGCTGGTGAAACCACGTCTCTACTGAAAATACAATAAATTAGCTGGGTGTGGTGGTGGGGGCCTGTAATCCCAACTACTCAGGAGCCTGAGAGAGAAGAATTGCCTGAAGCTGGGGGGCAGAGGTTGCAGTGACCCAAGATTGTGCCACTGAACTCCACCCTGAGTGACAGAGCAAGACTCTGCCTTAAAAAATAAAAATTTAAAAAGTGGCAAAGGACATGAAAAGACACTTCTCAAAAGAAGACATTTATGCAGCCAACAAACACATGAAAAAAAAGCCCAACATTACTGATCATTAGAGAAATACAAATCAAAACCACAATGAGATACCATCTCATGACAGTCAGAATGGTGATTATTAAAAAGTCAAAAAACAACAGATGCTGGTGAGACTGTGGGGAAATAGGAACACTTTTACACTGTTGGTGTGAATGTAAGTTATTTCAACCACTGTGTAAGACTGTGGTGATTTTTCAAAGACCTAGAATCAGAAATACCATTTGACCCAGCAATCCCATTACTGGGTATATACCCAAAGGAATATAAATTCTTGTATTATAAAGATACATGCGTGCATATGTTCATTGCAGCACTATTCACAATAGCAAAGACATGGAATCAACCCAAATGCCCATCAATGTTAGACTGGATACAGAAAATGTGATACATATATACCATGGAATACTATGCAGCCATAAAAAGGAATGAGATCATGTCCTTTGCAGGGACATGGATAAAGCTGGAAGCCATTATTCTCAGCAAACTAATGCAGGAACAGAAAACCAAATACACATGTTCTCACTTATAAGTGGGAGATGAATAATGAGAGAACATAGACACAGGGAGGGGAACAACACACACTGGAGACTGTCTGGAGGTGAGTAGGGAGGGGGAGCATCAGGATAAATAGCTAATGCATGTGGGCTGAATACCTAGGTGATGGGTTGATAGGTACGGCAAACCACCATGGCACACATTTACCTATGTAACAAACCTGCACATCCTACACATGTATCCCAGAACTTAAAATGAAATAAAATAAAATTTTAAAAAACTTTATTTTTTCTAACCTTCCAAAATGCAGGGATTACAGGCGTGAGCCACCGTGCCTGGCTCTGTTTTAACATATCTGAACGAGATTTAAGACATTTGTTTGAAAAGAGCCCCTCTATGACAGCAACGTGAATTCTGCCAAACCTGAAGCAAGAACAAACATCAAATTTATGGTGAAGCTGGGGTACAAAAAATGGTGAAATAAATTATTCTTTTTGAAAAGTCTACGGGAAAAATGACCTGAAGAATCAGCCATTTACAAATGGATACCTTATTCTAAGAAGAGATAATACAATGTTGAAGATGACGCCCACAGAGGAGGGACATCCATACCAATTTTTGAGAAAAAAAAATCGTTTCTATGCCCTAATTGAGGAGGATTGACAATTAACAAGAGATATTATAGCCAACACCACAGACATCTCAATTGGTTCAGCTTACACAATACTGACTGTAACGTGAAAGTTGAGAAACTTTACATTTGATGATTCCCAAATACCCTTGTGCCTAGATCAGCAGTGGACAAAAGCAGAGCTATTAGTGACTATTTTGAACAAGCAGAATCAAGATCCTGAAGCATTATTTTGAAGAATTATAACAGGGAGTGAAGCTGGCTTTCTCAATAAGATCCTGAAGACAAAGCACAATTCAAGCAATGGCTACCAAGAGGTAGAAGTGGTCCAGTCAAAGCAAAAGCAAACTTCTCAAAAGCAAAAGCCATGGAGGTTTGGGGGATGCTCAAGGCATTTTGCTTGTTGACTTTCTGTAGGATCAAAGCACCATAACATCTGCTTACTAGGAGAGTTCTTACAGAAAATTAGCAAATACTTTTTCAGAAAAGTGCCCTGTAAAGCTTCACTAGAGAGTCCCTCTGCACCACAACACTTCTGTTCCTTTCTCTCATCAAACATGTGTAATTTTGCAAGAGTTTTCATGGACAATTATTAGGCATCAACATTACAGACCTGATTTGTTTTTTTCTGACCTTTTTTTCCCTAATCTTAAAATAACTGTAAAGGGCACCCATTTTTCTTTAGTTAATAATAGAAGATTGCATTGACACGGTTAAATTCCCGTTACCCTCAGTTCTTTAGCAATGGACTGGATGGCTGGGATCATCCCTTAATGGAGTGTCTTGACCTCAGTAGAGCTTATATTGAGAAATAAAGTTTATATTTATACTTTTATTTTTATTTTTAATTTCATTTTTCACTGACATTTTTAAATCCCTTCACAATTCACGTTTGTCTCAAAGGTATTTAAATTTAGAAATCATATCAAGTGTGAAACAAAGAAAATTATATATACAGAGGGAGAACAAAATCTATAAATATGCATGTTTGTGTACATACATCCATATACATACATATGTGTGTGCATGCAGTAATTTTATTCTCCTAAAGCAATGCCTCTGCCTTCCACCCTCACTGCACATGTCCTAGTCCTGTGATGTCCCTGGAACTGAGCACCTGATTTCCTTCTCTGCCTCCCACATGAACAGGGAATAGAAATGGAAACCACGCTCTGTGGTTGCTGTTGTGAAAATCCATGTTCCCCACAGGGTGAGTTTGGTATCTTACATTCCAATTCCCATTGTTAAAAAACAGGCAACAAACAAAAACTACAAAAGAAAAAATGAAGTATTTGAAAGTCTACAGCCACAGAGGTTCCAGATCCACCCACCACCCATGATGACCTCCACCACCCTCCAGGCCTGAGGGCAGTTATGCCTGGACATCCTGCCTCCTCACCATCCACGCAGAAAAGTGACCTTAAACTTCAGTAGCTATTACTCTGTTCCACAAGGAACCAAGTCAACATTCAGTCAGTCGTCTGACAGCTCTAAGCTTTGGCCGGAAAGTATTGGAAACATTTAACGTGCAGTGGATGAAGCAGCCCGGCCCCACTGCACACAACACACTCGCAGGGACTCAAAGGAGGAGACTTAGGATCCACTGGGTGGAAGTGAGGACAGACCCAGAAACACATGGGGTGGGGGGGCATCAAACCAGGAAGGCTCAGGCCCTGACCTCCTCCTAGGCCCTGCCACTCTAGAACTTGTAGTTTTTTCTGACCTGGAAGCGGATTTCACTGATGGAAAAGAAGTTCAGTATTTCTGGTCCAGCCCAGTAAGCTGCTCTCATTGCCCAGCCTTCCACACCCCTGCAGATGTCACAATCCCTGCACTCGCTAACCTGACAAGGGAGCTATGCATCGCCTGGAGACGGTCTTAGGCCTGCACCTCTGTAATGGGGTCCAGGTTCTGTGTCCATTTCTGGTTAAAATTGCTGTAAGGCTGGTCGCTGTCTTGGCCTTCCCTGCTTCCTCTGTGTTCACTTCTCCCCTCATCACCCCATGTGAAACTTTTACTCAGGAGATGGATTCTTGCCCCTCTTGGAACATCAAGGACAGTGCCAGGACACCGCATCATCCCCTTGACCCTGGGATTCTGTAGATTTCAGTCTTCTCCTGAGGTCCCCTCCCTCTCTACCTTATTTTTTCCATACTTCTGGGGCCTGGGCCTGCTACACCTCAGGCTTCCTCTTCACAGTCACAGACTGAGGGAGCCCCCTTAATCCTTGGGCTCTGGCCACAGCTCACCTGCTGCAGGACACTCAGCGGCTTTCAGTAGTTCATCCAGACATCCAGTTGGAAGTGGGATTTCCTGGAAGGAAAGCAGGAACCCAGAATTACACTGAATTCTAACACCAGGGCCCAGGTTCCCCTTCTGCATGGGACACTAAGCTGCAAACACTACATAGGCACTTAATGCTCAGTTGTCCTTCTAACATCTGGTCCAGTTGTGTCCCTCCTCCTTGGAATATCTCAGAAAATGTATCTCCACCTAGAGTTGTTTGAAGGCATCATCCTATGTGATTCCAGACCATTAGGGGATGCAATGGGTTCTCACCAGTATTTCCACTCTGCTTGGAAGACTTAGAAAATCCTGAGGCTGCTCAGAGGGTCAGATTCCCATCTCTGTGTTTCAGTAAAACTTCAGTCTTCCCCGGACAAGTGAGGAGACAGAAAATGTCTAGTCTCTGGCACATCTTTTGCAAGCAATTGTGGCTCCCAGGAATGAAAACTATCAATGAATATATTTTTGAGACTCTGGTCAAAAGAAGAGTCATCCTGCAATTTCAGGAAGGATGGAGTGGTTCTGTGGCTCTTGAGGTGATTTTGAAAAGATCTCAACTCTCAGAAGGACCAAGGAGGACATTTCTGGCATTTCCAGACCAGGAAGAGTGACTGATGGACCTCCAGTGTTACTTGGAAAACTTTTTGTTGGACAGCTTTGTAATAAGAGGAACTTGCTTTGGCTTTCAGGCCTTCACATAGGTTGTTTAGATCATGGAAGTGCTTCTGCATTTCTGTATAGGCTCAGGATGCCTTCTCAAGTCATCCCTGCAATTATGAGACAGTTTCTGTCTCCAGAGGTCACTTAGAATAATACAAGAGTCTTCTTCACCTTCAAAGTGCCACCAGACAATATAGCAACAGTTCAGCCAAGATTATCTGTATTTACATACCTGTAAAGCAACACTCCTAGTTTTCTTCATTAACTTGGACATCTTTCATGAATAGAGAAACTCTAGTGATTGTTATATAACAGCTGCCACAAAAATTAACCAATAAAAAGAAATGATAAATGAAAAATAATTAATAATCATGATAATGAACACAATGACCTAAATAGTACAAATTTTAATACTGGTGACAATATGAACATAAGGATATAAAAATTAATATGGAGATTCTCCTAAATATATGAAAACTTCACAAATTGGGTCCTCCTTGTGTAATTTGGAGTCACAGTCAAAGAATTTCTCTATGAAGTGTGTTCCATGATGGCAAACATCAAAAACAGGAGGTGAAAGAAAAGCAAGCCACAGGAGACCATGGGTTAATATGAACACTTGTGTACAAACCTCTCTCATCAAGAATTACCAGCCAGAGGTGAAGGGACTCTTGTTTGTGTCCTGCCTACCACTGGGCACACAAAAGCTTTCAGTAGTGCAACCAGATGGCTGGTTTGGCCTGGTTCCCTGCAAAGAAGATGCATCTCTGATCCCCACTAGCCCATCAGTCCTGGAACTCAGAATCCTATATGCAGTAAACATGAAGCTCCAACTCCATAGCTGACTTTACCTCCTTACTGTCCTTCTGCCATCTGGTGTTTCAGATGCTCTCTAGATCTGGACTTCTTGGCTCCCCTACCTTTACCAAGTGAACTCAGGATGTATCATTCTCAGTCTTCTCCTGCCAGTCCAAGGTGAAACTCACCAATACAGGCATAACCTGGATGGGCTTCCTTGGAATATTTAGAAAACAATGAGCTTGCTTGGGGGTGGTGTGAGCTCTAGGAGTAGAGTTACAGTCTCCCATGGAAACCTGAGAGGACTTAGAATATTCTCAAAGGCCTAAGCAGTCCAATCTGTCCTGGAAATATCAGGAATGATATACTTGGTCTTCCTGAGGCTCCAAAATTTTTCTAAATAAACTCAGAGGTTAAAGAACCATTTTTCTCCTGGGAACTAAAGTGGAGTTATTTGCCTTCTGCCAGCATCTCACTTTTTTTTTCTCTAAGTTAGCTTTTGAGCACAGAAGTAGATATTCCTTGTATTTGATTTACACAGGGAGCTTCCCAGAATGCCCATGCCTCTGGATATTTTCTGCATTCACTCAGGTATTCACAAAATGCTGCAGTTCTATTGAAAATCTCTGAGATGGCCATTTGATCACCTGAGTAACTTTAGAATGTGTCTTCTATGGAAGCCCTGGAGACTCCCTTCTGGTATTTCATCCATTGCTGGTACCAAGTACCCAGGATGAAACCCTCCATCAGACATTGTTGGCAATTCCAGTATGGAGATGACACTAACGTGATGGGGCTCAAGAATCAGATGGTAGAAGACCAGCTGGGAGGTGAAGTCTCAGTAGGCTAGGGGCTTAATGTTCGATGCACACCAGACTTCTGAGACTCAGGAGGCGGGTGTGGATCTGTCTGCCAGTGTCTCTCATCTACAGCCTGGACTAGCTATTTCTTGGGGTGAACTACTGAAGGCTTTCATATGACCTGTGTCAGGCAAGACTCTGGCCAGACTCTTTGCCATAGTCCATTTGTAATATATTTCCACGTGGCACAGGTATCTCCACTTTTGCCCATGCTCTCATGTGGCTCAGAATTATTCTCCCTACTGCCACTCTTCTTTGCCATCACAGAAGATATTTCAAGATGTAGCCCTAAGCTTCTCCTTCTAGTCAATAACATGAGGACTCATATGGGAACATTGTCACAGGCTTACAGGAATATGTTCTTAAATATCTGCTTTTTTATTACTCTCTTCATTAAATTGACATTTATATCATCACCATTATGATTGTTATTAATGTTATTATTATATTGGTACAGTTCTTTATCATGGATATATTTGTGGTAGTTTTTATGCAATGTTGAATAATTTTTTTATGTTCCTGAAGACTGTTGAATTTGCTGAAGATGATTAAAAGGCAACCTTAAAACATAAATACCACAGCAACCCCAGGACTCCTACTGTACTGCCTGGTGTCCTGTAAAAGAATGGGCTTCCTGAATTATTCTTTTATTTTTCAGGCAAGTACCTATTCATACCAGCATAGGAGACCGATGAAGTGCACCCTCATCTTGCCATGGGCTCAGAAATAATTCATACATATGCTTTATGTGATAGCAACTCTATGTGTAGGCCTCTGAGCCCTAGAATGCACTTTCTTTCACCAACTAGTCCACCTAAAAGTTTTCTAAGTCAAATTCCCCCTCCATGCTTGGATAGGTCATGAATGGCTTTCTGTTACCCACCTAACAAGGGATATTGCTAAATCAGGTTTGTGGCCAAGAAACTTTTACCTGGAGTGGCAGGAGAGGGCCTACCTGTTCACCAGAGTGTCTGCAACATTTTCTTTTTCCTTCTTTTTTTTTTTTTTTTTTTGAGATAGAACCTCACTCTATCACCCAGGCTGGAGTCCAGTGGCGCAATCTTGGCTCGCTGCAACCTCCAACTCCCAGGTTCAGGCGATTCTCCTGCCTCAGCCTCCTGAGTAGCTGGGATTACAGGTGCGTGTCACCATGCCTGGCTAATTTTTGTATTTTTTAGTAGAGAGGGGATTTCACCATGTTAGCCAGACTGGTCTCAAACTCCTGACCTTATGATCCGCCTGCCTTGGCCTCCCAAAGGGCTGGGATTACAGGCATAAGCCACCACACCTGGCCTCTGCAACATTTTCTAAGTCAGTATAGAAGCTCTTTGAACCACCTTTTCAGTCAAAGAACTCATGAAAAAGTCCTCCAAGAACTTGTGACCTTCTGGAAATTGTCAAAATCTCTACAGGTGTCCACAGAAATCTAGAGCTGTATTGAAAGCCACTGACTGGGTTCCACCATTATTAAAGCAAATGCAAAATATGCCATGCTCACCAAAAGAAAAACTCCAGAAGCCATGGTATTTAGGTGTTTCCATCTTTCTTGCCTCCTGCAGGTGGGACAGTACTGAGTATCATGCCCTCCTACAGCCTCTAGAGGACATGCCAGTGCCTAGAGGTACCAGAAGACAGGGGCCATGAAAGAGCAGATGACGGCCAGGTGGCTGGGAATGACATTGTCCTGGGGCTTATTGCTTGTGATGAACTCTGCCACTGGGCAACATGTGCAGGTCTGGGCTCGTGCCTTCTCTGAATCCCTGCCCTATCAGCCAGCTGTCTTATCTCCTGAAAGCTGGTAGGTGTTGGTCAGCATGGTGTTCCAGGACCAGGGTTATATTAACATTTCCTCTTAGGCTGAAACACCAGAAGTTAACACAGGAGTCCCCAGGTGTGCACATACCAACCTCCAGATTGTTTTTCCTCTCATTCTAGATGTTCATCCTTGCTTTTTGGGACTTGAAATAACCCTATGCAGCCAAATATTTATGCCTATTATCCACTTATGGAAAACTTATATGTCCCAAGTCCATAGGGTTAGTATTATTATCAGTATTAAAACCATTAGTACTAGTATCATGATGATCATCATTCCTGTTAGTATCATCAATATTTTTATTACTGCCATTGTTAATATGGATTTTTCATTATTGTACAGCAATGAATATAGTTTATCCATTCACAAATGGTGTTCAGTTACCAAAGATGACTAAAAGGCATGTTCTACAGACATACACACACACAGCTGTCCTGGAGACCCAGCTTTGCTATCAATTGCTCTTTCGTAAGATGAGATCTCCCAATACCCACCAGTTTTTCAGGACTCGACCTGAGCTGACTCAGCTAGACCTGGAAAAGTTTCCTATGCCCAAATGTACTTGAAAAAATTTAAAAGTCTCTTCAGAGGCCCAGTAATAGCTTTTGGAAGCTTCTAAGACCAGGGAGGGTTTCTTGGCCATTCAGAGCCATTCAAATATTCTAAGCAAACTCAAGGATCCAGAAACCCCACTTGCAGTCATGAAATACCAGTGAATGGCCTCTGTGAGTCTCTTCAAGTTTTTCAAAGGTGACTGCCTGGCAAGGCTGGCCAGGAAGTCACCCAAGCCCAACCTTCTGCAGGATGTTCTATGTCAGCCAGTGAATTGCCATTGAACAGAAGGGAGGAACAGAGACAGCATGCCTGAGCTTCTGGAAACATTCTAAGTGCCCTTGTTGGCCCACAAAAGACTGGTGCTACCATATGAGGCGCAGACTTGGCAACCTACCTACTCCAGGAATCATAGAAGGTTTAAAGATTCCCAGGAGGTCCCAGGAAGGGCAGCCATGGCCCTTTAGAGCCATCAGATTTTATTCTAAGTTTACGTGGGAGACAGTGCCCTTAGCTTCATAAAAACACCAGTGGAGGTGCTACACTTGCCCCAGTATCCAGTCTTTTCTACCTCATCTCAGAGCCAGGCAGCCACTATTTCCCAAAGCTGCTGTGCAATGAAAGGGGAATATTCTAGGTGTTCTCCTGTGCCCACGAAATTCTGTGGCTGCGCTGAAAGCCAGGAGTTATCCTCCGGAATGCTCTTCGGAAATCTGACAACACTGGTCAAGATTAAAGAAGCTCAATTCAACGTCATACAAAACCAATCACAAACAAAACAAAACAAAACAAAAAAAAACATAGTGAGACAAAATGATGAACACATCTGCTAATAATCATGATTGACAATAATAACAACAATGATGACCTTAGTGATAATGCCACCAACACTGCTAATGGCAATAACAATAAACCTGAGGTAATAAGTGTTAGGGTCCCGATTCACCTATGTGAAGGATGGCGCCAATTTCTGGCCTCACAGAAATAAAGGAAAAGTAAACACCCGGAGGAGGAGGAGGTGCACCTGGAGCTCCTGCCGGCCTCTGGGCGCTCCTTGGTGGAAGGAGAGGGACTTGGTCCTGAGCCTGCACCGGATCCACCCACACCAGAAGCCCGGAGTCCCAGTCCCTGGATGGGCTCAGTCCCACCCAGGCCAGACGCCCCGGAGCCCTAGAGCCCGGGTCCTCCAGCCCTCGCTGCCGCCGCTTCTCGCGGAGCCGGGGGCCCCCCGCGCCACCTCAGCCTCTGCGGGGCTCTGGGAGGGCAGCGCCGAGGATGCTCCAGGCCCAGCGGGGGTATCCGGCCTCAGGAGGATACTGACGCCCTGAGGGCGCGGAATAGGGCGGCCTGCGCAGAGCCTGCCGTCTCAGGCCTTGCAAAAAGAGTGGCCTCTCCAACGCCCCTACAGGAACCTCCCTGGAGGCCCCAGCCCCAAAACCAGGGCAATGGCGCTTCCTTGACCATGGGTAAAGAAAACTCAGGTTCTCCCTGGAGACCCGGCCCGCTGAGGGAGGCAGATAGCGCATGCGCCCTGCGTGGCCAGAAAGATGGGTTTCATTACCCTCTGCCGGCCATGAGGTGGCAGCACAGGACGTTTGGCCTTAGCGGTGGACCTGAGTCTGACTCACTGAAATTCAGGTGTAGATTATTCAGTACTTTTCTTTTGGAAGATCAAATGGAAATTGAGTACGATATCTTGTGCTTTAATTAAAGAAGATGGAAATAAAGAAGCAAATTCAAAAATCAGTATACAAAAGTCAATTGATTCCTTCTATGTGGAGGGAAGACGAGCTTGAATAAAAGAAGCATTCTGTGTTATGCTTTAATAATGGCTGGAGATCTGCCACCACGCATTTGTCAAATGCAGTAGAATTTCACAGCACAAATAGTACATCTTAATGTGGCTCAGGAGTAAATATAATGTCAGCCACAGTTTGTGGGTAAATTACATATTTAATTAAATAGATTAAACAATAAATAATGATATGAGCTCTGTCTGGATACAGTCCTTGCCTCTCCAACCAGTTTGCCAAGGGTTTGAATTTCTTGCTCATTATCCTCACACTTGACATAAACCCTGGCTGCAGAGTAAAATCAATCACTTGTGGAGATTTTTTAATATAATGATGTGTCAATTTCAACCATGGATAAGGCCATTTAGCCTTAGTAAGGCCTGTTGTATTAAGATTGTGCCTGTTTGGCAAAATTTCAAGTCATCCCACTTGATATTCAGGAAACATTTTCTCTTGAGTTTTAGGTTCAGTATTGAGGCTCCTTGATGGACAATACATTTTCCAATTCTGAGGACAAGGCAGAGGAGGTCCCCTCTGTGAGAACTTTCATTTTGCTTCGGGAAATGTACATTGAATCAAATATAGGAAAGGCTTGCAAGGTGGCTGAGAGGTTCGACTGTTTTATCATGCTGGTGTTTTATCTTCTGGACTGCAGTAAAAGGAGCACAGCTGTGTCTGTCTCTGTGTAATAACTCAGGACTTACCTGAATAAAATGTGGGGTGTCATGAGATGAACTGCTACCTCCAGTTAGAGAGGCTCCAGGGACAAAAGTTCAAGAGCCTTCTGAGGGATAGAAGAGAAGAGCTGCCTTATTCTCTGATCCCAGGTAACTGCTCAGAGACAGAGGCAAGGGCCGGGGACGCCCAAATGCATATACTAAGTGTCTTTGATACAGCCTCCATTTCCCTGCTAAATCTATGCAATGACACACTGAGAAATCTGGCAAGTGGGGCTGAAGATCCCTGGTGTGTCAACTCGAGGGTTGGATGGAAACAAGTGGTTTTAGTAGACACTGAAGTAAAGGGAGGTGAGCTGTGAGGAAAGAGCTGTTGAAGACTGGGGAGACTCAGAAGTTGGGGTAGAATCTCAACCAAGAATCTCAGCCAAGGAGTGCAGATACAAACCGATTTGTTAGGGCTGCATAAATGAAGCAAGGACTTCACCAACATACTAAGTTTTTTCAACAACCGATTGTATTCTTTCAATATTTGTAAGTGTTGACCTTTTGGAAAAGTTTAATGAGATTTCTTGTATAATTCTGCATTCAATTTATTCCCTGGTCACTTTGCTATTATACATTTACATGCCACATTTTTGTGAATAGACATTTTCTCAAATTTCTGAATTATTTTGCTAAAGTATGTGTTAAGAGTTTTTTCTAGAGGTCCACCTTCTTGACTCACTTTTCTGATGAGAAATCTATTAGATTTCTCCACAGTGATTTTCAAGTTTGATAGCTCCTCAATGTGAGAAACTTAATGTCAACTAAGAAATGAATTACCACTAAAGAATTTCCTCCTTTCAAGATGCTAACCATGTTTTGTCCAGTGTGAAATCTCACATGTGCCACAAGTGTTGCTCTATGAAGGAAGGCTTTCTCATGATTTTTCATTGCATAACTTCTCCAGTAAGAAGTATTTGGTATTCCAAGAGAATTCACTGCCCTTGGAAAAACTTTCCCTTCTTATTTAGCTTATAAAGGCTTTCCTCTCTTATTTTCCATTTAACAGCATTTTATCACTTTGTTTTCTTGTGAACATCAAGCTTGGGGCTTGGCTGAATGTTTATTCGCAGAAAATACAAATAAAGGGTTCATCCAAGTAAAGTTTTCTTATGTCATTTGACAATAAATTGTAAATAAAAACATTTTCGCACTGAATGCAGAGTTAGAGATTCTCTACCTGAAAGTCCCACATGTTTTAAGTTAAAGCTGTTGCTGAAGACTTTTAGTTTATTATGTTGACAGTTTCAGCTCTCTCATGTCATATATGATCAGATCACTAACAAGTCTTTGGTACATACATGTCATACAATTTCTCTTCCGTATGAATTTGTTGATGTGGACTGAAGAATAAAGGTAACCGAAGTATCTTCCATGTTGATTACAGTATTTCTTCAAAATGTAGAGTCCTTTGGCATGTTTAGATGCTACAACTACAGCTGAAGTCTCTTCCGCTTTCCTAACACCATGTCATCTAAAGTCAGAATATGTTCTGAAGAAGTTTATAATTTTCTCTCCAGGGTGAATTTTCTGATGCTATTTAAGATTAGTACATTGACTGAAGTCTTTCCCACATAAATGGCATTCATGTGGCTTTTCTCCAGTGCGTGTTTTCTCATATCATCTAAGGTCAGAAGACAGACTGAAGGCCTTCCCACATAGAAGACAAGTATGTGGTTTCTCTCCAGTGTGAATTCTTTTGTTTCCTCTAAAGCCAGAGCTTTGACTAAAGGCTTTCCCACTTTTATCACATTCATAACACTTTTTTCCAAGGTGAGTTCTCTCATGTCTTCAAAGGTTAAAGGATTGAATAAAAGCTTTCCCACATTGATGACATTTATACGGTCTCTCTCCCATGTGAGTTTTCTCGTGTCTTCTAAGGTGAGAACACTGAGTGAAGGCTTTTCCACATAGATGACATGCATATGGCCTCTCTCCAGTGTGAGTCATCTTGTGCCGTCTAAGGTGAAAGCAATTAGTATAGGCCTTTTCACATAGATTACATTGATGTGATTTACCTTTAGTGTGAATTTATTTATGTGGTTTAGGGGACAACTGATTACTAAGGGATTTTCCACACTGTTTGCTGACATAGGTTTTCTTTCCACTATGAGTTAACAAACACTGAGTTATTGTGGAACTGTGAGTGCAATCTTCTCCTGAATCATTACATTCAAAAGGATCCTCCAGAATGAGAGAGTTCTCCTTTGTGGACAAAGATTAAAAGTCTTAATGGTTTACCCACATACATCTATATATTCATTTCACTACCTTTGAATCCTAGACCAACCATTCAGTGGTAGACCCCAGTTGAAATCTTTCCAATGTTACTTACGTGAAAGGAAATTAAATTTTGGGACCCCAAACTCATTTAACCAAAGGGAAAAATCAAGCTGGGAACTGGGTCATACAAACCTGCCTTCCCCTTCTGGTTCCTAAATAATATGGCTACAAGATGAAAAGCTACACTCTCCACCCCTCCCATATTTTGCCCACAAGGAAATTCCTCATTAGCTGTTAAAATTACACCATGGCAATACAAACTGATAGCTTGTCTTTACAGGTGCAGTCATCCCCAGTTCACCTGACACAAATGCATATCTGATTGTTTTCCTGCCCCATTTGCCTATGTTGTCTTATGTAAAATGCAGCTTTCCTGCATTATTCCTCTGCCTCATTTGTTTATATCATCTTATGTAAAAAAATCCAGATTCACTGAGCCAGAAAAATGCATGAATGACTATTTTTTCTACCCACCTTTTACATGAAAATTCTGTACTTCTCAATATCCCACCCTTTCCCCTTTAAATTTGGAGCCTTCAAAATCATCTTTGGAGAAAGGCATACACCTGTCCCCTGGGTGCATGTCCTTAACTTTGGCAAATAAATCTCCTAAAATGATTGAGACTTGTCTCGTCATTTTTCTCGATTGACACTTGCATACACATTATCTCCTGCAGACACAGATACGATCTCTTCTGTAAGATCCCAACTGCAGGCCGGGCGCGGTGGCTCACGCCTGTAATCCCAGCACTTTGGGAGGCCGAGGCGGGAGGATCACAAGGTCAGGAGATTGAGACCATCCTGGCTAACGCAGTGAAACCCCGTCTCTACTAAAAAATACAAAAAAAAATTAGCCGGGCGGGGTGGCGGTCCCCTGTAGTCCCAGCTACTCGGGAGGCTGAGGCAGGAGAATGGCGTGAACCCCAGGGGGCAGAGCCTGCAGTGAGCTGAGATCGTGCCACTGCACTCCAGCCTGGGCCACGGCAAGACTCTGTCTCAAAAAAAAAAAAAAAAGATCCCAACTGCAGAGTTATTGCATTAATTGTGATGATATCAATATCTTTCAGTGTCTGGGCATGAGCAATGTATATTCACTTGTTCTATTTTAGAGATCTCATGTTATGATTTAGAACACAGGTCAATTCATTCACTAAATTCAAAGTATCCAATTTTTTTTTGCTTAGAAAGCACTTAATGCCACCCTAATTACACTCAGGTGATTGTGATTCATTACTAAATTAACCCATTACCATGTCTTTAACTTAGATGACTGGGGTACACAGCTATAAAACTTACCATTGTCATACTGGTGGATGCATCTTTTCTGATGACAGGATGCATGGATATCATGTGTTTTTTCTTAAGGGCACTTTCCCTGTCTGAAATAATTGAAAAATAAATTGTTACATTGGTATTATGGTAATAAAATTGTTTGAAAAGGCCCAAGGCCCATTTACTATTTTTCAAAAATTGACACTTAGATGTGGCAAGTGTGTCAAATGAAGAAACTACTTGAATAGAAGAAATAGATTGTACAGTGTCAGCAATTAGAAAAGATTTTTAAAATTAAAATGTGAAAAGAGTTAAAATGGAGATGAGCTATCAGGTAAACAGAGGGATAGTCTTCACAGGGGTATCAGGAAGAGTCAGCATGTGAAAGTTTACTACATTTTAGAAATTATCACTCATTTAATAAAACCACTAGTTAATATTCAACTGATATTGTTTATTGACAAAGCACCTCCTCCTATTAGAGCACAGGACCCTGTTGCTTACCTGGAATCTGGTCTTGAAGAAATTCTCTTCCTTCTTGCCACAGCTCATTTCCTTGCTCCAGCTGCAAAATTATGTAGGATTTGCTTATCTGGTACCCTGTTAGTGGAAAGAATACACGTGTTTTGAGTTCACTGCCAATAAATGTGCATTATCACCAAGTGTAAGGCAGGCTATCAAGGAAGAATAAAAACAGTGAAGTCAGCTCAGGCCACAAGACCTAGAACACAGAAAACTCCCCAGGATTTTTCTGACCCAACATGAGACTAGAAAATAAATCCAAACCAAAAGTCCATCAGGAAAAAGAAATTCAAAACAGTTAGGATCTATGAATGCTGAGTCCATGCCTAAGTTCCAAGACACAATGCATAATACACAGTCTTTTCAGAAAGAGAGTAATTAAATCTCTGCACAGTGTGTTTATGATTATTCTCATGCAGCATGAAAAAAGACATTCGATTTACAAAAATAATTGGTGTTCTGTATGGAAAAGATATTGCTATTGTTTTCACTAATTGGTCTCAGCCTAAGCATAGTGACTAAAGCAGAAGAGTAATTTAGAAAATATTTAATTTAATACATTGAAAATATTCATTAAGTTCCCAGGTCTGTTCTGAGTATTAGAGACTGAGTACCAAAGAAACTATGAAATCCTTGTCAAGATTACATTCTAATTGAGTGACAAACTAAATAAAATAAAATAACAAGAAAGATATTTCTTTCAGAAAGATTTAGAGAGTTCAAACTTTTTTCAGATGAGATCTCTGAGAGAATCAGAGAAGAGATTAGAGTGAGATATAGGGAAACTGTTCTAACACTTATTGAATGAATGAGTGAATGTGTGTCTACATACATACCTGAATGTTGAGGGACTCACTGAGGGACACCAGGTGACTGATATTTTCCAGCATCACATCTCTGTACAGCTTTCTCTTGGATGTGTCCATCATGGCCCACTCTTCCTGGGTGAAGTCAATAGCTACATCTTCAAAAGTCACTTTCTTCTAAAACATCACACACATTTTAGTTTAGACAGAGAAATCCCTTTCAATGTCCAAAAGTGGAAGGCTGAGATGACATAGCTAGGAGCTGGGTATGCAGAATACTCAGTGTTTTGGGTTCCAGCCAGTTCATTCTCAGTACTAAGCTGGTATCTGCCTTTCAGATTCACTCACAGAGACATACCTACTCTGAATCCATTAAACTTTACTATAAAGAAGTATCACATGAGGTGTGGCCTAATATAACCCAGATATTTTTCAGTAATGTGTTAATCACCTCTACATAACTGATTATTAAATTTTCACTTAAACATTCATAAATAAAATGAAATTCACCATGAATTTCAAGTAAATTACAGATTTGTCACAAGGCAACTAACCATGATTTACTAATTTTTCAACATGACTGTGATGAAATACATTCCTTCCTTCCTTCCTTCCTTCCTTCCCTCCCTCCCTCCCTCCCTTCTTTCTTTCTTGCTTTCTTTCTTGCTTTCTTTCTTGCTTTCTTTCTTGCTTTCTTTCTTGCTTTCTTTCTTTCTTTCTTTCCCCTCTCTCTGGCCCAGGCTACAATCTACTCAGCTTGCTGCTGCCCACGCCGCGGACTGCCTGTGACTGCCGGCGCCCGCCACCGCTGCCTGCCTTTTCTCCTTTGGATGCAGGCACGCGTTCGCCATCTTGGCCACGCTGGTCGCCAGCTCCTGACGCCGAGTGCTCTGCCCGCCTCAGCCTCCCGAGGTACTGGGACTACAGACAGAGTCTCGCTCACCCAGTGCTCGGTGTTGCCCGGGCTGGAGGGCGGTGGCGTGGTCTGGCCTCGCGGCAACCTCTACCCCCCGGCCGCCTGCCCTGGCCTGCCAGGGTGCTGGGATTGCAGCCCCTGCCCGGCCGCCGCCCCATCTGGAAGGTGGGGAGCGCCTCTGCCCGGCCGCCCCGTCTGGGAGGTGAGGAGCACCTCTGCCCAGCCGCCCCGTCTGGGAAGTGAGGAGCGCCTCTGCCCGGCCGCCCCGTCTGGGAAGTGAGGAGCGCCTCTGCCCGGCCACCCACCGTCTGGGAAGTGAGGAGCGCCTCTGCCCGGCCACCCACCGTCTGGGAAGTGAGGAGCCCCTCTGCCCGGCCACCCACCGTCTGGGAAGTGAGGAGCGCCTCTGCCCGGCCACCCACCGTCTGGGAAGTGAGGAGTGCCTCTGCCCGGCCGCCCCGTCTGGGAAGTGAGGAGCGCCTCTGCCCGGCCACCCATCGTCTGGGAAGTGAGGAGCGCCTCTGTCCGGCCGCCCCGTCCGGGAAGAAGTGAGGAGTGCCTCTGCCCGGCCGCCCCGCCCGGGAAGAAGTGAGGAGCGCCTCTGCCCGGCCGCCCCGTCCGGGAAGAAGTGAGGAGCGCCTCTGCCCGGCCGCCCCGTCTGGGAAGAAGTGAGGAGCGCCTCTGCCTGGCCACCCCCGTCCGGGAAGAAGTGAGGAGTGCCTCTGCCCGGCCGCCCCATCTGGGAAGTGAGGAGCGCCTCTGCCCGGCCGCCCTGTCCGGGAAGAAATGAGGAGCGCCTCTGCCCGGGCGCCCCATCCGGGAAGAAGTGAGGAGTGCCTCTGCCCGGCCGCCCCATGCGGGAAGAAGTGAGGAGCGCCTCTGCCCGGCCGCCCCATCCGGGAAGAAGTGAGGAGCGCCTCTGCCCGGCCACCCACCGTCTGGGAAGTGAGGAGCGCCTCTGCCCGGCTGCCCCGTCTGGGAAGTGAGGAGCGCCTCTGCCCGGCCGCCCCGTCTGGGAAGTGAGGAGCGCCTCTACCCGGCCGCCCCGTCTGGGAAGTGAGCAGCGCCTCTGCCCGGCCGCCCCGTCCGGGAAGAAGTGAGGAGGGCCTCTGCCCGGCCGCCCCATCCGGGAAGAAGTGAGGAGCGCCTCTGCCCGGCCACCCACCGTCTGGGAAGTGAGGAGCGCCTCTGCCCGGCTGCCCCGTCTGGGAAGTGAGGAGCGCCTCTGCCCGGCCGCCCCGTCTGGGAAGTGAGGAGCGCCTCTACCCGGCCGCCCCGTCTGGGAAGTGAGCAGCGCCTCTGCCCGGCCGCCCCGTCCGGGAAGAAGTGAGGAGCGCCTCTGCCCGGGCGCCCCGTCCGGGAAGAAGTGAGGAGCGCCTATGCCCGGCCACCCCGTCCGGGAAGAAGTGAGGAGCGCCTCTGCCCGGCCGCCCCGACCGGGAAGAAGTGAGGAGCGCCTCTGCCCGGCCGCCCCATCCGGGAAGAAGTGAGGAGCGCCTCTGCCCGGCCGCCCCATCCGGGAAGAAGTGAGGAGCGCCTCTGCCCGGCCACCCACCGTCTGGGAAGTGAGGAGTGCCTCTGCCCGGCTGCCCCGTCTGGGAAGTGAGGAGCGCCTCTGCCCGGCCGCCCCGTCTGGGAAGTGAGGAGCGCCTCTACCCGGCCGCCCCGTCTGGGAAGTGAGCAGCACCTCTGCCCGGCCGCCCCGTCCGGGAAGAAGTGAGGAGCGCCTCTGCCCGGGCGCCCCGTCCGGGAAGAAGTGAGGAGCGCCTATGCCCGGCCACCCCGTCCGGGAAGAAGTGAGGAGTGCCTCTGCCCGGCCGCCCCGACCGGGAAGAAGTGAGGAGCGCCTCTGCCCGGCCGCCCCACCCGGGAAGAAGTGAGGAGCGCCTCTGCCCGGGCGCCCCATCCGGGAAGAAGTGAGGAGCGCCTCTGCACAGCCACCCATCGTCTGGGAAGTGAGGAGCGCCTCTGCCCGGCCACCCACCGTCTGGGAAGTGAGGAGCGCCTCTGCCCGGCTGCCCCGTCCGGGAAGAAGTGAGGAGCGCCTCTGCCCGGACGCCCCATCCGGGAAGAAGTGAGGAGCGCCTCTGCCCGGCCGCCCCGTCCGGGAAGAAGTGAGGAGCGCCTCTGCCCGGCCGCCCCGTCCGGGAAGAAGTGAGGAGCGCCTCTGCCCGGACGCCCCGTCCGGGAAGAAGTGAGGAGCGCCTCTGCCCGGCCGCCCCGTCCGGGAAGAAGTGAGGAGCGCCTCTGCCCGGCCGCCCCGTCCGGGAAGAAGTGAGGAGCGCCTCTGCCCGGCCGCCCCGTCTGGGAGGTGAGGAGCGCCTCTGCCCGGCCACCCATCGTCTGGGAGGTGAGGAGCGCCTCTGCCCGGCCACCCATTGTCTGGAAAGTGAGGAGCGCCTCTGCCCGGCTGCCCCATCTGGGAAGTGAGGAGTGCCTCTGCCCGGACACCCATCGTCTGGGAGATGAGGAGCGCCTCTGCCCGGCCGCCCATCATCTGGGAAGTGAGGAGCGCCTCTGCCCGGCCACCCATCGTCTGGGAAGTGGGGAGCACCTCTGCCCGACCACCCATCGTCTGGGAAGTGAGGAGCGCCTCTGCCCGGCCACCTATCGTCTGGGAAGAAGTGAGGAGCGTCTCTGCCTGGCCGCCCCGTCTGGGAAGTGAGGAGCCCCTCTGCCCGGCCGCCCCGTATCTGGGTAGAAGTGAGGAGCTCCTCTGCCTGGCCGCTCCGTCTGGGAGGTCTACCATGGAGGCCAGAAGCAATGTGGGGGCTGGACGTGGTGGCTCACGCCTGTGGTCCCGGCACTCTGGGGGGCGAGGCGGGTTGATCACTTCGGACTAGGAGTTCGAGACCAGTCTGGCCAACTTGGCGAAACATGAAGAATACAACAGACAAACCAACCAACCAACTCAATGACAACAAAACAGGTCTACCCTGGAGTCATACTCTAATTTTTTCTATTTTCCTCCCTTTCTGATCCTTTATCCCACTTTCTTTTTCTTCCTCTTCCCTCTCCCTCTTCTTTGTCAAATAGAGGATTGAGTTATTATCACTGATCCATATAAAGTCCCTCTCTCATTTATTTTAACTCCCACCCCCATTTCTATTCCCCGACTTCCCATGTGCAACCTTCCTAATATGTTTGATATGCATCTTTTTGTTTGTATGTATTTTTAGAAAATGTTTATTGTTTTTGTATGCAAAAAAAATTAATAAAAAATAAAAAAAAATAAAAATAAAAAAAAATAAATAAATTATTTCTCTAGATGAACAACAGGTTTCTCACCAATCGAATGGTTAAAAGACCTATTATGCGTTTTGAATAATCTAATGAACTAATAGAAAACATGTATCCTATCTAGCAAATATTTATTAAATATAAGTCATTGGTCCCTTATTCATTAAAAAGTTAGAAAGTAATGAACCAGACTCCAGCATTCTTCAGAACTGAACAAGCTTTATGCAGAATATAAGATTCAATTCATACATATAGTCTCTCTAATGTTATGTAATTCAGGTGTTCATGACAAGGCTTAAAGAAAGTCTAGTAGCACAAGACAAGACCGCTGAGGCTGCTATACTGAGGAAGTCTTAGTCTGATGATTTCTGTGATATGAAGCCTCCTGTTCTCAACTTTCTCTCGGCAATCCAAACATCAGTTATCATTGTTTCTCTTTCAAATTTACCTTGTCACTTCACTTGTTCAAAGATTTAAAAAGCCTCTTTATTGTTTTTTTTATTTTCTAACCAGCCCTTATTCTAACCAGCATTTCCAGCATTTCCACAGAACCCTAAATTGTACTCTATCTACTATATTCCTTCTTCTGAGTGTGCAACCATAATTAAATAATTATATTTCTTATATGTTACTTTCAGTTACCAGAAGGAAAAAAGGTTAATTACCAAAAGGTAAAACGAATGGGGATAAGAATAATAATGACTTCTTTAGTTGTCCTTTCACAAAGTTTTTAAAAGCTCAAATATATTCTATCAAACTCTTCTTTTCCCTCAACACTGCACAGCTCTTGCCCAAGTCCTATCACACTGGATTTATTGAACTCAGCTGCTAGAACATCAGACTCATTGTTGGGCTGTGATATTCTGCTCTTCACTCATCTCTATCACCTGCATTTATCACAATCCTAAGTCTATTTCAGCCAACAGTACAGTTAATGTGTCAATTATTTCCCTATGAGATTACAGGATGGATAGAAGAAAAAGAAACATATAAATGAAATCTCTCATATCTTTTTTAGTAAATAGTCTTAATAGGAGCTGGAATAAAGTAGTGTAATATTAGAAATTATATTGATAATTTAGGAGTCTTTGACACATGATACCCAACCTAGAGTCCTGAGAAAACTTAATTGGAGACCAGATACCTGAAAGCCTACTGATTGCATTTGGAACACCCAGGCTGGGTGGATTTTGCATCGTAAAAACAAAACGAAAAAAAGAATAAAAATGAAACACCCATGCAAATTAGAGAAAACTGCCCATTTGCCAGCAATATGGGTATAATTTCAGTAGAAAGAGGCATCCCCTACTCACCAGTGGATGCATGGTCAAGAACTCAGTTTCTCTCTGTCTTCCTCTGGATTTCCACTTGCAGACACTTCAGGCACTAAGAAAAGCTGAGGTTGGAGAAAGAACATGTGAGACACCAGTCTTGTGCACAATTTTCAGATCAACCTGTGATGAAAAGCCAGACTTTCACTGAAGTGTGACACCACCTGCACCACAGCCTAACCAACAGACAAAAACACGAAGAGGCCTCTCCTCTTTTCCCATGGTCAAAATTAGGAAGCCTATGACTATAGTTGCTAATAAAGAAGGAACACAGATATCTTGTGAATGAGAACATCAAAAGCACTGAGTTTTGTATGTTAATTGGCACAAGTCCAGATATTCAATTCCCTCACTGATTTTAAAACACAGGGATCCCTGACTCCATCCACATGTGGAATATGATTTCCACCTATAGATAAACACTGTGGGATTTCTCAGATTTTATTATCCTAGCTTTATGCCCTAGCAATGTTTCTCCAACACCCATCACAGCCCTCTGAAGCCTTATTCCACTTTTACTTTCTCTCAACTCTGACTTTTGTATTTCCCCTTGGAACTTGGAAAAAATCAAGTAAAAATCTGTTTTAGGGTCGAGTGCGGTGGCTCATGCCTGTAATCCCAGCACTTTGGGAGGCCAAGGCGGGTGGATCACCTGAGGTCAAGGGCTCGAGACTAGCCTGGCCAACATGGTGAAACCCCATCTCTACTAAAAATACAAAAATTAGCTGGGTATGGTGGTGCTTGCCTGTAATCCCAGCTACTCAGGAGGCTGAAGCAGGAGAATCGCTTGAACCCAGGAGGCAGAGATTACAGTGAGCTGAGATCCTACCACTGCACTCCAGCGAGGGTGACAGAGCGAGACTCCGTCTCAAAAAAAGAAAAAAATCTGTTTTAGGATGGGGATAATCAATTCAGGGATTTATTTCATTTAGAGGGTCAACACTCCCATCCTGCTAATCTAGCCCTTAAAATCTCTTGCATCAGAAATTAGCAGGAGTACCCTGAGTCATGGTGTTTCTGTCCTGTGTATACAGCCAAAATCCTCTAGGATGCTCAGAAAATACAAAATGACTTAGGGGTGGCAGAAATTTAGCAGCTCAATCTGATATTTTACTAACATGGTATCTAAAATTCTTGCAATCATGGTTTATATTAGTCTTTGTTAGTTGCAATATCTCTGATTATCATGATACATATTTGCTGAGAAATACCAATGGCCATGTATATAGTCATACATAGATATGTAGGTATATAGGTGCATATATTTATATGAATGTATGTGTTTGAGACAGGGGGAAACATGCATGTATTATTTCCCTGCTAAAAATATAAAAATAATTAAATATATTTTAGGTACAAATGATAATTATGTATCAGAAGCAAAAAACTTACTGACCCATTTGTACATGAAGTCCAGGAAAAATAAAAAGGGTAACTTTGTATTAATTGTGACATTGTGCTTACAGATGTACATATATTTCCTTATTTAGCCCTCATAGTAACCCTGCTGATTATAGCTTATTTACCAATTTAATAAATGATCAACAGAGTTTGAAAAATATGACAAAATTACAAAATTAGAAAATGACCCAGCAATACTCTTAATTATATTCTCCCTGTCACTGCCTCTTCTTGCTTTTTGACAAAATTACTCCCTTAACCAAGGTTCTCTATGATTCTGGGGACTCCAGCATTTAGAACCCAGTTCCCAAACATCATTGTGTCTATTTTTACTGCCACATTTAATGCACATTTACAGATTTCAACAAGCACTTCTCAATATCAACATTTTTCTTATTCCTTGGACTATTTTCTACATCTGTTCATCAAGACTCCAGTAACATACGAATCCATCTGCCTGTCCCTTCCATGAATGTACCTGACAGCATATATATTATGTAGTCTATAATTCAAGCAGAACAGATATTCCTTCAAAAAAATAAGATATTAGAGAATGCCTACAAAGCTTCAGTGAAACCAGCTGTAACCCTTAATATTATTACCATGTAAACTCTTCCTTGAATATCAAAATAAGATTCTGGCTTTAGAGAATACTTGTGTGTAATTATAACCCAAACATGAACTAAAAGTAATTTAACTGGTCATATACAGACTGTGCCAGGGACAAAAAAGGACAAATATTATAAGAAAGTTAAAGCATACTTATTTCATAAACGACTTTTTTGTGGAATCTATAAAAATTATTTCAAGATATAGAGATTAAATATATTTCAAAACACATACATACACAAGCAATCTTCAGGAGAAACTTTTAAAAACTTATGTTATGGGTCTAAAATTTTCATTAATTCATGGGAAAAAATGTATTGACAAACTTCTTACCAGAGCAGGAATAACAACTTATGTATTTGGTGACTTCAAGATGAGAGCCTGCACAGCTTAGTATCTCCCTCCAGATGTCTCTCTCTTTTTTTTTTTTTTTGGCGGAGTTTCGCTCTTGTTGCCCTGGAGTGCAGTGGCGCGATCTCGGCTCACTGCAACCTCTACTTCCCGGGTTCAAGCAATTCTCTAGCCTCAGCCTCCTGAGTAGCTGGGATAACAGGTACGCGTCATCGTGCTCGGCTAATTTTGTTTTTTTAGTCAAGATGGGGTTTCTCCATTTTGGTCGGGCTGGTCTGGAACTCCTGACCTCAGGTGATTCACCCACCTCCGCCTCTCAAAGTGCTGGGATTACAGGCATGAGCCACCGTGTCCAGCCCAGATCTCTTAAAAAGTCATGAGGAAGGAGCCATTCTGCATCCTCAATATTACCTTAATATTTTAAGAGCACCCGTAACAATTAAGAGGCCGACTTATGACTTCCTAGCCCTTTCACAGCTATTTAAACACACCTTAGTGAAGTACTAGGAATGCAGTATTAGATCTCAAGTTCCTGGACAACAAAACCATGTTCTCCAACAGATCTTCGGTAAAAGTAGCTGATGTCTATATTCTTTTGCCTGTCCTTTCTCTTCCTTTTAATTCAGAATTGCAGTCTCAAAAAGTGATATTATTTAGTAGATTCTCTCAGTTCTCAACACCAGTGCTATACAATGTTGAGTGACATCTCAGGTGCTAGGGAAACAGCAGCTGACATTCTAGCAATGCACAAATAGAAAAGCAAAGATCACCACAGAGTAAAAGAGAATAATTTTTTTAAAGTATGAAACCAAAACGAATATGTATCAGATTACACTATAAATGGAAAATCCTATTATCTTGACTGGATTGCAAGTCAAAACCTCTCATGGCTTCCAACATCCAATATATTCAAAGCAGTTCAGGAATGGTGAAAGTGGAATGGAATTTAAAATCATTCTAAGGTTTTATGTGTGAAAGCACCATGCCCTCAAACAAAATATTTAAAGTGCATAATGAACACTGCATACAAAGTTTGTGTAACAGGAGAGAGGAAAAATCTCACATTTTTAAAAAAGGAATATGCAATATATTTACATACAATAAAATAAAATTAAGTTAAAATAACAGCAATGGAAGACAGAATGTAACATCTGAAAATCAAGGGAGAAATCTATTTTAAATAAACTTGGCACAATTTTTAAAGTTATGAAAAATAATAATACCTGAATATAGTACATAAAAGTACCAATACAATAAAGCTAAAACAATATCCATGGAAAAATTATTTGCTATACATTATTTAAAAAAAAATCTAAGTACTTACCTCAATAAGGTAAATGAATGAAATTTAAAAATTGCTTGAGAAAATCTATGAAAGGAAATGAATATACAGAAGCAGAATATAATTTAACTATAAAACACACAAATAGAATTTAAAAATAAGTGACAGCCAACATGCCCAACACGATTTTCTGTGATTAAATAAATTCTCTATATCTGCATTGTCCAATGCAGTAACTACCACACATATGTAGTTACAAAATTTCTAGTTTGGCCATGAATTTGGCTATTACTACTAAGGATATGCCATTTACTTATTTAATTATAATTAATTTACCGTTTATAGTCACACGTGACTAGTAGTTACTATATTGGCCAATGCAAATCTAGAATCTTGGAGGAGGCAGTTGAAATAATGAGATACGGTCAAAACAAAAATGGAAAAGGCATACAAATAGTCGACACAGAATACGAGAATGTGAAGTAATAATTCACACAATAAAATTTAATAATGACCTGCTGCCTCAATGGGACAAATGTCTAATGATATACAAGGCTTGTCTTGTTACAGGTAGAAGAGCATGAGCAGGGCAGGAGAGGGCTCTTCCCCTACCCACTAGAGACGTCAGGTGATGGCCTGTCAATTATCACATTGCCTCTCTAAAAATGATAATTAGGCAGCACCAGAGAGAGGCCATTTCCTGATGGTCTACACCTGTTAACATCAAAAATGTTAATTAAATGCAGACCCCAGGAAGAAGCAACTTCTTAGGCATGCATGTTAAGAGACAAAAATGACAAAGTATAATCTTCCGGGGGCACACTCCACCGGAAGAGGAAAGAAAGCCACAAATGGACATGCATATAACTCCCTAAACATACCGTGCATGCTCAATTCCAAAGGGTAAGGAAAGCACTGTGCATGCCAGAATCTCTCCCTAAAGGAAGAATCATGGAAAAGAGACAAACCCATCACAGGATCAAGGTTAAAGGCCCTTCTCTTTTCTCTCTTGGACCTTCAGGCATCCGCTTGGGTCTCTTCCAAGAGAATTTTCCTTTCCTTCCTGTTCTAAAGCCATTTTAAATAAACTTCCACTCCTGCTCTGAAACTTACCTCAGTCTCTTTTTCCGCTGTATGCCCCTCAGTCAAATTCTTTCTTCTGAGGAGGCAACGACTGAAGCTGCTTATGGACCCATGCAGATATGCTGCCAGTAACTGGAATCCCTTCAACTGGTAACAGTATCATTGTAAGGGAATGAGGCCAGTTCACATCTCAGTGCTTGGAGAACTCACCAGAACTAAAAAGTTGGAGGATGCAGTGAACTTATCTACCTTCCAAGGCAAGTCCCAAAAGCAAGCAGAAAGACTCTCTTTCCTCAAGGTCTTAAACTCTTCAGATGCTCCTTCTCTGGGAAAATGCATCCTCTGATTGGCTTCCCCTTATATACAAAAAAAAAAAAAAAAAAAAATTAATAAAGCTAATCACCACTACATTCCAAGAGACATGCCCTGATTGCACAGACACTGAACCTAATCAAAACTTCATTCTGGAGACACACCCTGTTCAATTTGATTGCATTTTTGAGACAACTACTAAAAACCCTTACATAAAGTTGGAAACCAAAGAGTTAAGGCTATTTTGAAGGAAAAATAGGAAGATTCATTCCTCTTTTTATTCATAAGTACTTTTGAGTGTATTATATGTACTAGAAAGCATTCACAGTCAAGGGATACAACAAGAAACCAGACAAACTAGAGTCTTATGGAGACTCTATATTCTAAAATTCTTTGGAGGTAAACTGGCCTTGAAAATAAATGGAAGGTGAATATATATAAAAAGTTTCAATGTTCATGATGATGTAAAACAATAAAATATATTGCAGAAATGAAGTCAGGAAGTGTTGGGGGTCATGTGGTACTTGTAAGACTACTGGTATTGTCTGAAAGTCAAGCAGGCTGCAGAAATTTAGGTAACTAAAAGCAAAGCAGATGCTAATAGAAGACAATGAAGAAAGGGCCTCAAAGACATTTCAGAGACCTTGGCTGGTGGCAGTCCCTCCCTTCAAAGGCCTGGAGCCCTAGGAGGGAAGAATGGTTTTGTGGGCTGGGCCTAGGGCTACACCACCATGGGCAAGTGCAGGACAGTGCTCACAGCATTCTAGATCTCAGCCACTCCAGCTCCAGCCACGGCTAAAAGGACCCCAGATACAGTTTGGGCCACTGCTTTAGAGAGTGCAAGCCATAAGCCTTGGCAATTTCCATGGGGTTTTAAACCTGCAGGTGCACAAAGTACAGGAGTACACTGCTGATAAAGACATACCTGAGACTGGGCAATTTACAAAAGAAAGAGGTTTAATTGGACTTAGAGTTCCACATGGCTGGGGGGAGGCAGAAGGCGAAAAGCATGTCTTTCATCACAGCAGGCAAGTGAGAGAATGACAGCCAAGCAAAACTGGTTTCCCTTATCAAACCATCAGAACTTGTGAGACTTATTCACTACCATGAGAACAGTATGGAAGAAACTGCCCCCATGATTCAGTTATCGCCACTGGGTCCCCCCACAACATGTGGGATTTATGGGAGTACAATTTGAGGTGAGATTTGGGTGGGGATACAGAACCAAGCCATATCAGAAGCCTTTGCCTGGATTTCAAAAGATGTATGGAAAAGCCTGTATGTCCAGTAGAAGTCTGCTGGGGTGGAGACTTCATGGCGAATGTCTACTACAGCAGTGCAGAGGGAAAATGTGGGGTTGGAGCCCCCACAGAGTCCCCACTGGGGCACTGCCTAGTGGAGCTGTGAGAAGACAGCCACCATCCTCCAGACCCTAGAGTGGTAGATCCACTGACAGCTTGCACCCTGAGCCTGGAAAAGCTGCAGGCACTCAACACTAGCCCTTGACAGTAGCCATGGGGACTGACCCTTGTATCCAAAAGAAAATAAATTGTTCTACCATAAAGACATGTGCACTCATATATTTATTATAGCATTATTTGCAACAGCAAAGACATGGAATCAACCTAGATGTCCATCAATGTTAGATTGGATAGAGAAAATACAGTATATATACACCATGGAATACTACACAACCATAAAATAATTATGTCCTTTGCACCAACATGGATGCAGCTGGAGGCCATTATTCTAAAATAATGCAGGAAGAGAAAACCAAATACCATATGTTCTTAGTTATAAGTGAGAACAAAGCATTGGTTACACATGGACATAAAGATCAGAACAACAGATACTGGGGAATACTAGAGGGGGAAGGGAAGGTGGGGACAAAGGCCTGAAAAACTATCTATTGGGTACTATGTTTTCTACCTGGGTTACAAGATCATTCATACTCCAAGCCTCAGCATCACACAATGTGCCAATGTAAAAACCTGCACATGCATTCCCTGAATCTAAAATAAAAGTTGAAATGTTTTTTTAAATTGGCAAAGATCTGGCTAACACGGTGAAACCCTCTCTCCACTAAAAAAAAAAAAAAAAAAAAAAAAAAAAAAGAAAAAAATTAGCTGGGCATGGTGGTAGGCACCTGCAGTCCCAGCTACTAGGGAGGCTGAGGCAGAAGAATGGTATGAACCCAGGAGGCGGAGCTTGCAGTGAGCCGAGATCTTGCCACTGCACTCCAGCCTGGGTGACAGAGCAAGACTCTATCTCAAAAAAAAAAAAAAAGGTGGGGGGCAAAGATCTGAATAGACATTTCCCAGAAGAAGAGATACAAATGGCCAACAAATATATGAAAAAATTCTTACCATCTCTAATCAACAGGGGGATGCAAATAAAAACTACCATGAAATATCACCTGATGCCTCTTAGAATAGCTATTATCAAAAAGAAGATGTATAACAAGTATTAGTGAGGATGTGGAGAAAAGTTAACCCTTGTATAGTTGTGGTGGAAATACAAATTAATATGTCCATTTCAGATAATAGTATGAAGGTTTCTCAAAAATTTTTAAAATAAAACTATCTGCTGATGAGGCTGTTGAGATATAAGAACACTTTTACACTGTGGGTGGGAATGTAAATTAGTTCAACCATTGTGGAAGACAGTATGGTGATTCCTCAAAGGCCTACAACAAGAAATACTACTTGACTCAGCAATCCCGTTACTGGGTATATACCCAAAGGGATATAAATCATTCTATTATAAAGATACATGCACACATATGTTCACCGCAGCACTATTCACAATAGCAAAGACATGGAATGAACCCAAATGTCCATCAGTGACAGACTGGATAAAGAAAATGTGGTACATATACACCATGGAATACTATGCAGCCATAAAAAGGAATGAGATCATGTCCTTTGCAGGAACATGGATGGAGATGGAAACCATTATCCTCAGCAAACTAACCCAGGAACAGAAAACCAAACACTACATGTTCTCACTTATAAGTGGGAGCAGAACAATGAGAAAACATGGATACTGGAAGGGGAACAACACACACTGGGGCCTGTTGGGAGGCAGGTGGAGGGAGAGTATCAAGATAAATGGCTAATACATATATGCAATGGAATATTATTCAGTGTTACATAATAATGAAACCCTGTCATTTGTGACAACATGGATGGACTTGGAGGGCATTACATTATATGAAATAGGCCAACCACAGAATGACAATTACTATATTATTTCACTTGTATTTGAAATCTAAAATAGACAAACTCACAAAAGCAGAGAGTAGAATCATGGTTGCCAGGGGCCGTGGTGCTGGGGAAATGGGTAGAAGTTATTAGTGCACAAAGTTTCAGATATACCACATAAGTAAGTTCTGGAGATCTCGTTTACAGCATAGTGCTTATAGCTAAAAATACTGTATTGCATACTTAAAATTTGCTAAAATGGTAGATTTTGTGTTCTTACCAAAATTTATTACCAAAAATAATAATAATAATAATGGGGGGGACTTTCGGAGGTGAAGGATATGTTTATAATCTTGATGGTAGTGATGTGTTTGTGGTGTATACTTATCCCCAAACTCACGAGATGTACACCTTAAATATGTACAGCTTTTTAAATGTAATCATAGCTCAACAAAGTGGGTTAGAAAAAACAAGAGGGGGTTGGTTAAAAAATTTAAAAGGAAGGGTACATGTTCCTTTGTTTTTCTCTCTTGGCTTTTTTCTTTCCTGCTGCCTGGAATTCAAAAATGATATGTGGGGATTTAGCAGCCAAACTAGAGCCTCTTCTAAAGTATAGCAGAGCAGAGAGCTGGAAGGGGCCTGTGTCTCTAACGAATTTGGCAAGTATCTGTACTAGCCATTGTAGGTGTAACTATAGCTTTAAGTGAGGGAGAAATAAAATTCTGCCTTGTTTAAGCCACTTTGTTCAGACATTAATTTTATATGCATATAGAGAACATATGCTCCTTTATGAGTAGGAAAAATGTTTATGCCATATGGTCCATGATGGGTGTTCAACAATGTAGGATGAGGCTGATTATGACGACAATGGTGACAAATAGCATGAAATAATAAGCAATGGAAAAAAATGGCCTAATAGTTGTGTATGGTTACTTTATATAAAGATTCTGCTGCTAATATCATTCAATGTATTTGTATGCTGGTGGGAGTTTTATTAGATGTAGACTAAGAAAGTTTACATTATTAAATGAAAAATACTTGATCAATTTTAAAAAACAATAAAAAATCATGAGATAGAACTAAGCATCTGTATCACAAAGCAACTCTCCCGGTTGATTTTCTGCATAGTAATGATTGAGAATCCCCTGATCTAGATCCAAAAGATTTCGATCTTTATAGGTGCTATCAAGGAAGCACCTAAGGAAGACAATTTTCCTGACTATATCCATACCTCCAGTTAGTAATAGATCTAGAGATCTGGAACCCAAATCCAGACCTCCTGCTTCCATGTGCGGTGGCCTTTCACTGTTCAGTTTTGTTCCACTTGGTGAAGAGGATTTGAGAATAAATAGCCACGTGATTCAACTCCCTCCTCAGCTCTGAGGAATATAGCCTTGTCCTAGCAAGCAAGAAGCTCATACAGTGGTGGATGAGGCAAATATACATTCACTAATCTAACGTACAAGGCAGTAAGCACTGTAACATAAACAAAGCACTTTGGAGAGTAAGACCAGGAGCAAGTGGGGTGATTAATTCTTAGCAGGGCTAGTAAAGTCTGGGAAGTGTTCACTAACAAAATGTCTGGTCATTAACGAAACCAACTGGTTTCTCAACACAGTCTAATTTATTGTAACAATATAAATGGTTGTTTGTTCATAAACTTTCATTTTTGCCAAAATGTTTGTAGCTTATGCTCCCATTTAACAAGGTTTTCTGGCCAAAACTGTGCACCCACATCATTCTAATGAACTGGCTGTCCAATAAAAAAAGGACCCTCAGTCCTCCCATAAAAGCAATTTTGCACGCATAGAACACTTCTATCTATGAATATCCCTAATGAGGTACAGAAAGGCTCTTATTATCCAAACAGAGACATTCCACTGATGCTAGAGAGCCACAGGTGGAAGTTTTCTCTGCCTCCTGGAAATGAAGCCAAACTTTCTTCTCTTTCTTCAGCCATGAGGATTGCTGTCCTCCTCTTCACCATTTTCTTCTTTATGAGCCACGCTCTACGAGGTAACAAAATAAACTTGGTAAGACACATTGGCTGAGAGGTCTGCAGCCATCTAATTCATTAATTCTCCATAGCAACTCAGTTAAATGAAGTCAATGGTGTTTCAAGTCTTTGAAACCCTCTTATTCCATCTCTAAATTAGGCAAGTTTACTAGAAGTTACTAGACATCAAAAATTAAAAATCAGGCATTATTCTACTAAATCTTGGTCTCCAAAGCTCCTCTAGTTTCTTTCAGCAAAAGTTAGTTACCCTAAGACACTGGCATAAGAGCTATGCCAAAGCTGTGGTAGGCTCAGACAGAAGGGACTGGTGGAAGAAGTCTCTTTGAAAATATTACTACAATCTAAGAAATCTTTAACATATTGCTCCCCAGTACTGTTGGTCCCTGGAGCTTGACTTTTCCACTTAAGGCTCCATCTCCATCCCTGGCTTTCCCTCTTCCTTCTCAGCATCTAGTCTTGTAATGTAGAATTTAAACACAGGGACCAGGGATAAGCCCACACCAGAGCATAGCCTACTGCATTCAACATGGGAACATTAATCACAGGTATAAGGTCCCTTGCACAGACATGCTTTGGAGAAGTGTGTATAGGACTTCTTGGATTTGCCCAAGGTGGTTACCAGACACCCAAAGTAAATCTGAAAATTTTCTGGAACTCCTGAACATGTGTATTCAAGGATTAATAAGCAACTTATTGTCTCTATTTTTGCTGCTTTATAGAGGAAAAAATTAAGGCTCTGGAAACTGAAGTGCTTTTCCCAACAGTGGGGTAAATGTCAGAATCGATGCTTTTTTTAAATATCCCGGCTTTCCCTATACATCCCACCCTAGAGTTCTGTTGTGCAGTTCCTTTGTGTGACTTTCTAAAACCTGATAAAAGGTAATACCATATCCAATTATATTAACTCGGTAGCACACAACATCAGGGACTGACTTATAAGATTATTATTCTTGTGGCATTACTGAAGTCCTGTCTCACTAGTACTTGTTAAATAGTCACCCTGGCTAAATACATGGGTCTGGTTTTTTTTAATCAGTTAAAAATATTTTAAAATATGTATCTTGCATCTAAAACCCCAGAAAATCAATGCTTTTAATCAAGGTTTAAAAACTCCAAATTTGGATAAACAAATTTTTTTTTTTGTTTTCACTGTCACTCAATCAAAATAGAAGAAATTAATTGGATAGAACAGCACAGGCATTACTTACAGTCAAAAATGGGATGCAACAAGACTGGAGAAGAAAACACAGGATGGTGCTACAGAATGAGGCCTAATGAAAGGTGGCATCTCCTCTGGATATCCTTAGGTAGACATTGAAGCAGAACTGCAAACTTTTTGTAGAAGGCTAGAGAGGAAAGGAGGACACAGAGAGAGGGCAAGAGCGGAAAATAGAATGAGGCTCAGAATACCAAGCCTTAGTGCTGTCCCTATCATCTGCCTCACTCGATCACTGGGTAATCTTGGGCAACATTCTTCCTCTCTGTCAGCTTATTTCCTCATCTTTAAGGTAAGTGACTAGACAAGACAGCCTGTGATGTTCATTGTAACTCTAGCTTTTGTTCCTGAAGCAAATAGCTGGAAAAGACATTGTGTCCACAATATGCAATAGACAAGGTTTACAAGCAAAGAACAAATAAAAACAAAAGATTTTTAAAATCCCTAATGTTACTTGAATTCTTGCAAATGCACAATGGTACATCATAATTTTACAAAGCCTTTTGTAATTTCAATTTTTTAAAATAATTTCAACCTTTATTTTAGATTCAGGGAGTGCACAACAGATTTGTTACATAGGTATATTGTGTGATATTGAGGTTTGGGGTATGAATAACTCTGTCACGCATGTAGGGTGTACCCAAAGGGTAGCTTTTCAGACTTTACTCCATCTCCCTCCCCTCCTGGTAAGACCCAATCTCTCTTGTTCCCATTTTTATGTCCATGTGCACTCATTGCTCAGCTCCCACTTATAACTGAGAATATGTGGTATTTGGCTTTCTGTTCCTGAGCTAATTTGCTTAGAATAAAGTCCTCCAGCCACATCCATGTTGCTGAAAAGGACACAATTTTTTTCTTTTTATGGCTGCATAGTATTCCATGACATATATGTACTACATTTTCTTTATTCAATCCACTGTTGATGAACACCTAGTTTGATTCCATACCTTTGCTACTGTGAATACCTCTGTGATGAACATAGAAATTTATGTCTTTTTACAAGACTGATTTATTTTCCTTTGGGTATGTACCCGGTAATGACATTACTGGGTCAAATGGTAGCTCTGCATTAAGTTTTTTGAAAAGTGGTTTGAAAATATAATGCTCAATAGAGTCAGGTATAGTAAAATAGTACACATGATTCAAAGACCTGTGAATCGAGACTAACAACAAATTTCCACACATATATATTACAAGATAGAAAATAGTTTTATTTTAATCAATTACTTCACAATCATTTAATGAATAGCTATTATAAGCAATGACTTGAATCAGATTCTGGAATATACATAGAGAGGAGAATAAGAAATGATTCCTGCCCTCAAGAAATTCATTATCAAGAATTGAGGTCAGATGGGAAAACACCACCCATAGTAGAATGCAGGAAGTACTACAGCAGAGGGATGTTCAAGAGTGATTTATCACATATCACAAGACAGGTCAGTGGTTCATCCTCTACATTATATTAATCTCTTATGACTCTTCCAGCTGCAAAGGGCCAATTTTAGCCCAAGGCCAGTGGGCTATATATACATAGTAGCTGACTACTTACAGATAAAAGGAAGAGGTGGAAAGCTCAAGGATCAAAAAACTCAGATCTCAGCTTGTTTCTACCAAGTGGTCAACATTTAGAATTATCATTGTCTTCAAAAAAGCATGACCTTTATTTCCCAATTTGCATTATAGATATAAATATGATGTTGCATATATCTGGTCTTCACATCAATCCACTAATTGCTTCGTGACCACTGAAAAGCTTAATGGAAACTAACGCATTTGGATTTCAGTTCAATTAAATAGGCATTTATTGAATGTTTATTAAAATCGCTGTACTGATTGAAAGCTATTCTAGAATTGGCTTTTGTGTTCCAGAATAGAAAAAAAAGTGCTGGTTTTTATATCTCTCTTATTGTCAAGAAGTTGTCATGGAAAATGTGATCTGTGTTACATGCAAAGACTGCTCAGAATTAAAACACTTTTCAAACTAAACACCTCAATGTGTGTGGCCTATCCTCAGAGCAGTGATATCTTAGGACATAAATGAAATACTATTCAATGTTTTCAACGAGTATAGTTTTTGAGCCTTTAAGAAGACCTTGATTGTTTCACTCTTAATATATGCAATGGTTTCTAGAGAAAAGTTGCAACCTCAAAGACCAGTGCCAGAGATATAAGAAATGAGTGAAGTCACAGGGTTTAACAAGTACTGACATAGATATATTTGTCTATTAAACACATAGGAATATTCTTCCCTTCCACAGGAAAAATATCCTCTCTAACAATTAAAGTATATTATCTCTTAGGTCTATATTTCAGTTCTACTTTTGAAAGATACATCTATTATAACCTATCATATAGAGCGTGTGTGTGTGTGTGTTTGTGTGTGTGTGTAGAAATAAAAAGAAATGAGCCAAAAGAGATTTTCTTCTCTTTCACTCCAAGAAAATCCATAGTACAAGGCATTATATTTTTTTAAAAGGCTGATATCTCCCCTCGGTGTTAGGAGATAATAAGGAACAAATAAACTGAAACGTGCACGCTCTAGAACTTGTAAAGGGGAGCGGGCTACTCACCTCCAGCCTTTTGTCATGTAGGTGCACCCAATATTCTCAGATTTTTCAAGAACACCAAAAAATCCAAATTTTTGTGTGACAGCAGATTTTTAAGTGTTTAAGAAATCAAATAACACACACACACACACAAATCCACACAAGATAATTCTCAGGCACTGCCCACTACACCCATGTAATTCAATACAAAGTAAAGAAAGACTGATGAATGGTTACAATAACCCTCTTCTGCGTGCAGCCAGGGGCAAATTCAAGGAGATCTGTGAACGTCCAAATGGCTCCTGTCGGGACTTTTGCCTTGAAACAGAAATCCATGTTGGGAGATGTTTAAATAGCCGACCCTGCTTCCTGCCTCTGGGGCATCAACCAAGAATTGAGAGCACTACACCCAAAAAGGACTGAAGCCTGTTGTTTTCTGGAGGTTTTATGTTCTCTTTTTCTCTCTCCCTGTCCCTGTCTCCCTGTTTCCCTTTCCCTCTCTCCTTTTTTTTCACAGGGATTTTTATTGAATCCTCGATAAAGAATAAAGCAAAACCAACAAGCACAAAACCTCTTTTAAAAGTTTATATTACTGGCTGGGTGCGGTGACTCACGCCTGTAATCCAAGCACTTTGGGAGGCCAAGGTGGGTGGATCATGAGGCCAGGAGATCAAGATCATTCTGGCCAACATGGTGAAACGCTGTCTCTTCTAAAAATACAAAAATTTAGCCAGGCATGGTGGCGGGTGCCTGTAATCCCAGCTACTCAGGAGGCTGAAGCAGGAGAATCACTTGAACCCACGAGGTAGAGGCTGCAGTGAGCTGAGATCACGACACTGCACTCCAGCCTGGGTGACAGAGAAAGACTCTGTCTCAAAAATAAATAAATAAATAAATAAGTTTATATGGAATGTTATGACATAATTACTGTTTGGTTTCCAGTATCCTTCTATTGCATCTAGATGAGCTCTTAGTTGAAAATGACCTACAGCAGGGTGGGGGAAGTTTCACCATACCTATTGCTTTTGTCTAGCGCTGCAACCCTTCACCCTGCATATGGGAAACCTACTCCCCCTTTTTACTGGGAAAATGCACCATCCTATTGCATGTAACCTTGCAGGGGTCTGTCTCTCCCTGATAAAGGTGCAGCACATGGGAAAATTGCACAATCACGTATTCCCACATCAACCAGACTTCATCAAAAATCTAAATTATAAAAAGAGGTGCACTCAGATTAAAGGCAATTTCTTCAGCAACTTTTTCAAAGGCAATTCCCAGACATGTATGCCTGGCTGAGGTTCAGGGAACTCCTTTAGTTCTCAACTTTCACTGGGCATAATCATTCAGCATTTTCTTCCTTCTTTTAAAACACTGCATTGGCTTCCTATGGCTGCTATCACAAATTACAACAAACTTATTGGCTTAAAGCAACACAAATATATTATCTGACTGTTCTATAGGTTGCAGCTTTCAGTTGGATCTCAGTGGGCCAACATCAAGGTGTCATCAGGGCTGAGTTTTCCTCTGGAAGCTCTGCAGATTTCTTCCTGCACCTTTATCCCAGCAATGGCAGGTTACTCCTGTGCACCATAGCTTCCTTCACCCATTTTCAAAGCCAGCAATGAAGAATTGAGTCCTCACACTCCATCATTCTGAATTTATCTTCTCCCCACTCTTCCATCTTTTAGGACTCATGATTACATTGGGCCCACCTGGATAATCTAAGATAATCTCCCTATTTTAAGGTCAGCTGATTAACAGCCTTAATTTCACATGAAACCTCAATTCCCCTTTGCCTTATAAGGTGACACATTCACAGGACCCAGGAGTTAGAATGTGGATAGTTTTGGTGCGAGACAGAGGGGACATTATTCTGCCTACCACAGCCACTGAGTGCTTTTCCCACTTGTCACCATTTTGCTCCATCTAGACATGATTTTATTTGCTTTGTGTGAAGATATTCTCGTTCATAGAGTTTTCTTCTTTGTGTAAAGCAGTGGGGAGCCTCCCCTTGGTCATTGAAAGAGTATAGAATCAAGACATTTAAAAGTATATTAGCTGGATTTTATTTTTCGCTATGCCTGATTTGGCCAAGAAAGAATGTTAAGTTATGTCACATGGGCTACTTGAAATCTCAAAAAGTTCAAAACATTCAGTTCAAAATCTCAGAGACTGAGATATATTCCAACCAACTCAACTCTGTGGAAGTCCCAAGTTTTCCTCAGTGCTACTCTTGAAATTACATCACCAACTGACCCTTTAATATATTTTTACACTATATAACATTTATTTCTTGGAGTAAGTGCTTCCCTAGAAAAGAAGCAGTTTGGACACGTATATTAAAGCCATCACATAGAATAGTATCCTCTCATTGCTAGGAGGTGGCCTTCAAGATGGCTGACTAGAGGCATCAGGCACTGTGTCCTCCACAAAGAAAGACCAAAACAGCAAGTAGATAATCATACCTTGAATGGGGCATGAAAGAGGGCACTAGAATTCAGCAGCAAAGTGACAAGGAATCTCTGAGGTATGGAAGGAAAGGAAAGTGAAACAGCAGCCCAGCCAGAATCAGCTTAAAGCCAGGACAAACTCTCCAGTGTAGCAAAAAGGTAAGAAAGAGAGCCCCAGTGGTCCATATTCCCACCGTGGACACTGCAATCCTAGCCATGGGAGAGTCTCTCAGCCCTCGCAGGCCCTGAGACTACTATAGGGAGCTGCCTGGAGTCCATGTGATAGGCATTGTCCCAGAGAAGGAGTTGGCACTGGATCATTTGCATCCGCCCCCAGACACAGGTAGCTGTGGCACAGTGCCATTTTGAGAGCCCAGCCCCCAACAGACTACATCCTGCGCTGGGGCCCAACAACCCCTGCATCTCCACATCTCTGGACCCCCAGTGACGTTCCCTCATGTCCATCCAGAGGGCTGCAGCGTCACAACACCAGCTGAACTCACCAGTATCCTGGTCCCCATCACTCTAGCCTACAAAGTGTCCTACACTCCAGGGAACTGGCAGTGCCATTCACTAGGGAGGCTGAGAGGGGGGCGTATCACCTGAGGTCGGGAGTTCGAGACTAGCCTGACCAACATGGAGAAACTCCATCTCTACTAAAAAAAAAAAAAAAAAATACAAAATTAGCCAGGCGTGGAAGTGCACGCTTGTAATCCCAGCTACTTGGGAAGCTGAGGCAGGAGAATTGCTTGAACCCAGGAGGCAGAGGTTGCAGTGATCTGAGATCAAGCAATTGCACTCCAGCCTGGGCAACAAGAGCAAAACTCCATCTCAAAAAAATAAAAGTCACCTGAAGGCACAAGGATGGCCTGCCTGAAACTTCAACCACTAGTGCCCATGTACATCACCCAAGAGTTCAAAGACCAACACAACTTGTGCCCAAGGACCAAACTGCCTGGCATGTGTTTCCTCAGCAAAATCTCACCACAGCCTCCATTAACAATGAAGGCTAAGACACTGAGGAGCTCACAGACATCAGTGATGCTGATTATAGCTGAAGAAATCATAGAAGTCTAAACTACTGAACCAACCCAGAAATAAAGGCAAAGTGTCTTACTGATTCAACAGTATAGATACAGCTACAGGAGTCAGTCTTTTACTACCAAAGCCAATCTATAAAATTAGAAGAAGACATTGTTTTACCCGATATTCAAATATCAATGTAAGGACATAAGAAACATAAAAGAGCAAGGAAACATAGCATCTCTGAAGGAAAAACAATAATTCTCCAGCAATAGATTTCAATCAAACAAATCCATAAAATGAGTGAAAAGGAATTTAACAGCTGAAATTGAATAATTCAATAAATAAAATAAATAATACAATTTGAGAACCTCAACAATAGACTAGATTAAGAAGATGAAGGAATTTGTAAACATAAAGATCGGTCTTCATATACAGGATTAAATGGATTAAAGACTTAAATCTGAAACACAAAACTATAAAAACCCTGGAAGACAACATAGGCAATACCATTCAGGACATAGGCACAGGCGACGATTTTATAACAATGACACCAAAAGCAATTGTGACAAAAGAAAAAATTGATGAATGGGATGTAATTAAACTAAAGAACTTCTGGGCAGCAAAAGAAATTATTAACAGAGTAAAAAGACAACCTGCAGAATGGGAGAAAATTTTTGCAAGCTATGCGTTCGACAAAGATCCAATATACAGCATCTACAAGGAACTTAAATTTACAAAAAAAAAAAAAACCTTTAAAAAGTAGACAAAGACATGAACAGACACTTCTCAAAAGAAGACATACATGCTGCCAACAATCACATGAAAAAAAAATCTCAAGAGTCATGAGGGATTATGACAGACAGGAGGCAGAACTAGATTGCAGCTCTGGATACAGCAGCATGTGGAGGCTTGCATTGTGAGTTTTAGCTCCAGATGGACTGCAAGAACAGATCAGCAATCCTGACAGGACCCACAGACCCTCCGAAGGAAGCAGACTGCTCTTGCAGGACCTAGGAGACACCCCAAATATTTTAAGTCCCCTAACCACGGAAATGGGAAAGGGAGATCCTCGTCTCCTGAACACACACCCTTACCAGAGAAGCTGAAAGTCTGTTTGTGGGAGAAGTTCCTGACTTTACCTGGAGCTGAGTCAAGTTAGAGAGCCGAGCTGAGAGACATACAGGAGTAGAGGAAGTAGCAGAAAGGCACCGAAAGGCCTCTGGATCCCCAAGTAGCCCGTTCCTGCCTGGCACCACAGGCTTCCATGAGGAGGGTGGCCAGAGGATCAGGGGGTAAAACTTCACAGGGAGAAGGACTTCTCTAGCTGAACTTTGTAAAAAATTGAATGGGGTGAGAAGCCTCCTGGCCAGAACTCAGGGGAGGGCATGAATCCGGCTTGCAGACTTCACCGGCGGCGTAAGAACTGAAGCCCATTTCTTTGTCAGTCGGGAGGCAGAAAGCCTCAGGTAAGTTTTCAAGCCAGATTCACCTTCAGTCTGGAAACAGACTCGGGGCTATTGCAAGGGGCATTGTGGGAGTGAGACCAGCCTTTCAGTGTGTGTGGAAGCTAGGTGAGGCCTGAGACTTCCGGCTTTCCCCCACTTCCCTGACAACCTTCATAACTCAGCAGAGGCAGCCATAATCCTTCTAGGTACACAACTCCAGTGTAGCAGGATGAGTCACAGACAAAACTCCTCAGACATCGGATTAAAGAAGGAAGAGGTTTTTTTTATTTGGCCGGGAGCGTCGGCAGACTCGTGTCATAAGAGCTGAGCTCCCCGAAAAAGAAATTCCTAGCCCTCTTAAGGGCTTACAATTCTAAGCGGTATACGAGAAGGAGTCATAATAGATGAAGTAAGCGTGAGGAACATGACTGGGGGCTAGATACATCAGCTAACAGAACAAAAAGTTTTACAGTGCTTTCTCATTCAATGTCTGGAATTTACAGATAACACCAGTAGTTTTGGTAAGGGGTTAACATTATTATTATTTTAACCACCAGGGCCAGGTGGTGGTGCCAAGGTCGTCTAGCTATTTATCTTACTTCTGTTTCTTTCCAACTTTTTGCTTTCTCCCTTTTCTCCTGTCTTATAAACGAGGGAAAAGCGGAGGTTGGGGAGAAATTGAGAAGGACAACAGGAGAAGTGGTGGTCTCATACCATACAGTGACCTGGGAATCTCATCTCCATCCCCTACAGCAGCCAAAGCAAGACCCACCCAAGGAAAGTCTGAGCTCAGGCACGCCTAGCCCCGCCCCCACCTAATGGTCCTTCCATATCCACCCTGGTAGCAGAAGACAAAGAACATATGGAGGAAACAACAGATGCTGGCAAGGATGTGGAGAAATAGGAATGCTTTTACACTGTTGGTGGAAGTGTAAATTAGTTCAGCCATTGTGGAACACAGTGTGGTGATTCCTCAAGGATTTAGAACCAGAAATAACATTTGACCCAGTAATCCCATTACTGGGCATATGCCCAGTTCAATTTGTATCTCCACCAGCCTGAGCCTCTGAGAACAGAGGAGATAGGGTTTTTTAAAATCAACTTGGCCATAATGGTCTGGACCCTTGCCCCAGGGCAGACCTCCTTCTGGGGCTCTTTGCAGCCTGGCAGCTCACACCTGTCCACCCCAGGTGTCTTTAATACAGGGTCTAGTTAGGTCTGGCTGGCAGGGATGCTGAGATGCAGCACGATCTTGCCCGATCTTTGCTGTTACAGGGTGGTTTAGCCTTCAGCACTCTGGACTATTTCCTTCTCCTCCAGAAGCCCCCATGAGCCTCAGTGTTGCTGGGGCCAGGCCCTGACTGCCTCTCTATGGTCCCAACTTATCCCACCTAAGTGCACGAGGGCCTCACTCTGCCTTTTCCCCTTTCCCAGAACAGGCCCCATTCAATTCCAACAGGACATGCCTGGACCATGTGCACTCCTCTTCAGTGTTAAAACATAGAAAATAATTCCTTTTTTTTTATTCAACATGTAACTGATTTAACATATAAGGAGATCAGCTTTGTGTGTAGATATGCATGTAAATATATATAAAAGTTCTAACAATGTGGGAAGGTTAACATCCTTACACTTTGTTCAATGATTTTTCATAGTGCTTTTTTTTTTAACCATTTCTCTCACACTTTTTTTTTTTTTATTTTTGAGACAGATTCTTGCTTTATTGCCCAAGCTGGGGTACAGTTGCAAAATCTCAGCACACTGCAGCCTCTGCCTCCTGAGTTCAAGAGATTCTCATGCATCAGCCACTCGAGTAGCTGGAATTACAGGCATGCATCATCAGCTGTTTTGTGTGTTTTTAGTAGAGACAGAGTTTCACCATCCTGGCCTCAATAGACCTGTCCGCTTTAGCCTCGCAAAATGTTGAGATAACTGGTATGAGCCACCATGCCCAGCCTACCTGTCACTATCTCTATGTTTATTTGTTCAATGGGAAAATTCTCAATGAAGACACCTTAGTATGATGGAGATAAGCTTGTGCAATCAGTCACTGATAGATGCTTAGTGGAAAAACTTTCATTTCCCATGTACAGCTCTCAGAACTAAGATTAAAAACCCCTGGTCATAAACTCATGTGATGTGAAGTTATAGCATGCCCTCATTTTCTACATATCCACCTGCATTTACGGTTGCCTTTCAAACTTGCTAGAAGGGAAAGAAGTGGGGATGTGTCCCCGTTAGAGCTACTGTCCTCCCCTTAGTGGGTTTCTAGTTTGTGCACTGTCCAGATGGCCCCGGAGCTGATGGTCAAAGGGAAGAGGTCATGTTTGTCACGAGAATGCTTTGCTGCATCAGGATTCAGCGAAGCTCTTCGTTGCCTGGAACCCATGCAGTCTCCAGAGGCAGGATGGAATTCAGAAATCATCACTGAGTTTAGGAAGTGAGGACAGAAGTTGAGGGATGCCCACAGGAGAGAGGCAAAATGCTCCCTTCGGATTTCCAAGTGGTTGCACTGCTTCTTGCATCAGCTTTGCTTCTGACCACAATGTGTTCCTAGTCCCTTCTTCTTGGCATTTTACTGTTTGTGTCCAAGGAAAAGAGTCCTGGATGGCAGTGGTGAGAAGGATGCCTGCCTGCTAAAGCTGATCTCCTGGTGAGCTCTGCAGCCTGTTAAGCCGAGTCTGAAATTCTTTCTCACTGAGTGGTGATTCAGATCATGGAGGGTCCTCCTCCTGTGGATCTGCATTCAGAAGAGATTGTGCCTTTTCCTGAAACCCTGAGGTTGGTAGGAGATCATGCAGATGGCTGGTTTGGTTGCTTCAGCAGATGGGATGGCTCCTTCTTGGCTTGTGTCACAGGGGAGACTCAGTGTACATGGGCTGCTAAGGTGCTCCTGGTCCAGGTTCCCATTGAATGATGACATCCTGGGACTGCTTGCCCAAGCCCCATCAATGTTGTAGGTGGGATATGTCTTCTTGATCCAGGTCCTTAAATTGTGGCTAAGGATAACCATGCTGAGACTTGCCTTTAAGCCAGAACTTCCAGGCCAGTTTCTCATTTTTCTTGTCATCCTGATATTTTCCCTCACACAGAGGCCAGAAACAAGTCTGTGTATGGGAAATCCCCTACTCCTAGAGTTGGTACCATAGACACATGACTCCTAAGTGCCAGAGAGTTTGGGAGATCACTCCCATCTGCACAGCCAGAGTGGTGTGAGCATCATGACCCTTGGTGCCTGGCTCATGAAGCCTGCAGAGGGATCCAAAGGATCATAGGATGTGGGAGATGGAGGAAGAGCTGGTACAAATGACAGGTGGCTGGTGAAAGAATATGAGGCAGGAAGAGGATAGGACCTGCCTGGGGCAGTGCACATGTTTTGTTCCAGCCAAACAGTCAGATGAGGTCTTGGTCTAGGACCTGGTACCAGGGAATTCACAAGCCGCCTTCTGCTGTGGCCTGTGAGCTGAGGTCTTTTGTTCTGAAACCAAATGTAAATTTTGGACTCTGGAATGCCTGTCTTTTTAGCAAGTTTCTCTCTAATGGTGATTCCAGGAATGGATTTCCCCTGGAAACTTTTGAGGACTCTTCTCACAGGCTTCAATGAGTACACTGGTTTGTGATTGAGTGATGGATGTCCCTTTCCTTCTGCCTGCATATTTGGCTTATACAATAAAAATTAACCATGACAGTTATGATCATATCATTCTTGACAATAGAGGAAACTTCAAGTATTATTGATGACACCGTACCCTCATTCTCCTACATTAAACATTCTCCTACATTTAACTTCCTGAATTTTCCATGTCAACTATCTAGAAAACCTAAAAACATGAAATACTAAAATTTAGAAATAACTACCTCAATAGGTACCAATTATAAAAGTAAATCCAAGAAGAAACAGAATATATGAATACACATATAACAAGTAAAGAGATTTACTTAATTAAAAATATCACAAAAAGACAAGCCCATAGTCACATGGCTTAACTGGTAAATTCTACTAAAATTTAGTGAAAAATTAATGCCAACTCATCACCTTTCCAGAAAATACAAGACAGTTATTGGGAACACTACCTAATTTTTTTCTATGAGGTCAGTATTACCCTCATACTAAAGCCAGACAAAAGCATCACAGGTAAATATGAATATGGATGAATTTCCCTGATAAATACATAGAGAAGTTCTCAAAAAAAAGAAAGAAATGAATCAAGAACATATCAAAATAATTGTACACTAAGACCAAGTGGTATTATTTCACAAATGCAATGTTGACTTATCTAATAATCAATCAGTGCATTACACAAAGTAATAGATAAAGCAAAGTAACAGAAAGATCCCTGCAACAGACCCATAGAGCGTTTGACCAATCCAATGTTTATTCACAATTAATCTCCCTAGAAAGGAGGAGTACAAGCAGACTTTCTAGGGCATCAATGAAAAACTCATGGCTAACCCCATAATAATAAAATACTGGTTGTTGTGTCTTGACATTTGATAACAAGACAAAAATGTTAACATCCCATGAAATTATATAAGAAAGATAAACAAAATCAGCCATGTGGGAAAATAAGAGGTTAGAATTGTCTATCATTGCAGAGGACATAAACTTGAATATAAAAGTTTATAAGAAATTAATTGAAACCCACTAACACTAATAAATGAATTCAGCAAGGTCATAAGATACAAAATCAATATACAAAGTTCAATTTTACATTTGTGTACTAATAATGATAAACCTGAAAATAAAATTAAGAAGACAATTCCATTTGTATGTGTATGAAAAAGAAAGAAATATTAAGGAGTATATTTAATCAAATGTAATTTTAAACTGAGAAAAGTTCTTAAAATAAACTTTTTAAAAACTGAAAAAAGTAGGCATCAATGTTCATTTAGCTAATATTATTACATTATCAATTGTATCCATTTAAACTCCATACAATAAAATAAAATATATTTTAGCATTATTTTTATTTTAATAAACAAAAGTTGGCTTAAAACTCATATACAAAATATAAAGCAAATTAATTCTATGTGTCCAGAAAACCCTATCCTAATTTTTCTATTTTACATGTACTATAAATCAAATAGATTTTGTTTCATATTTTTTAATGGATCTTCAGATAAAATCCAAATTGTTAAATATATGAAATTGATTATAAGCTTACCAATGAGGTTTTTACTCATTGTAAGAATTTAGAGAACATTAAGTTGCAAAGACAGAAGCAAATTTTTTGCATGAATTATGAAGGGGAATACTCATAAGAGTGCTTCCCACTTTTATCAAGTGACTCATATAATCTTACTTTAGGAAAAACTACCTCTCATTTTAGACACTCGTTCATAGCAGATTCTAAGTAGAACCAGCACCAAGTTCATATGCAGGAAAACTGCTGACTTTAGAGGATTTTGCCTCCTGGCTGATGACACGATTCTGTCTTTCGTAAGCTATTCCAAAACTTCCATAATGATAGTAGAGTTCAGTAAAGTGGAGTACCAGGCTTACCATCCCCATGCTCCTGGCAAGCAGCACCATCGCCCCTGAGCATGGTGACATAGGGCATGCCATTGACACCCACCTTGCTGCCGTTCACCTCCACGTACTAAGTTGCTGTACACTTTGCAGTGGAACTCCACCTTGTGGCGTCTGGTTGGCCAGAAGCCCTGTGGTTTGAATGGGATGTTCAGGACAGCACATTGAGCTCAGAGGCTGCCCACCTTCCTGCCCCCTGCCCACGGGCCACAGCCCTCACCCAGCTGTCCAGTGTGCATGTCTGCTGAAGGCTGCTGCACTTGTTCTCCATCACAGAGGTGAAGAGACAGCAATGTGATGGCACCACACTCCATGACCAGGCTCTACTGCTGTTGCCACAGCTCCAGGTGGAATGGTGGGTGAGCCAGGGACAGGCCCCAACTTCCACATACAGGCCACACTGCCATCAACTTCCAGGCCTACTTCAATGTCCTGATATGATGCTCTACCTGGAACTCTTGTGGTTCTACAGCCAGGAGATGGAGAGAATGCGGTTGCCAGTAGCCAGGCAGCCAAAGTTGGTTTGGATGGACAGCATGGCTGGCAGTTTCCTGTCTATCCACTGGGGCCAAGTCCAGTAAGGGGCCTCTGCTCATGGAAGTGCACGTGAAGGCCATAGCTCAGGTGAGGAGCAGAGGCCCATCTGACCAGACCCCCAGTCCAAGGCCATTCCTGCCCACACGCAGCCTCAGTTTTCCCTCCTAAGCAAGAAGAGTGTTGGCCTTTCAAGGACCTCTGCCTGGGATGAATGAGGCTCCCAGGAGCTTCAACACAATGTCCCCCCCAGTCATGCTCACAGCTTGGCAATGTGTCTCCTCCCATTCCCTCTGCTTCCCCCAAGTAGCTTTTCTTGCTGAGATGTCGGGGTGCTTCATCCTGGCCTGAAAGCCTCAGGGCATAAGGGAGTCTCCATGAGAGCCCCGACCCATGCAGGGAGGCACACAGGGAGGGCCCCCACCAGGAGGAGGCACAGCATGTAACCCAGCTAAGTGAACAAGCCAGGACAGGCATTGAGAGCAGTTTACCAGGAGGGGAAACCCAGGCCCTTGCAGAGCTGGAAGCCTCAGAAGTAGCTGAGAAGCGTTGGCTGGCAAGCCGCTGAGCCCCTAAGCCACCCCCTGCAGAGCTCCAGGGCCTGGCGGGCACTGGTGAGGATGGCGTCCCGGAGGCCTCAGCTCTCTTTTGTCCTAATGTCCAGGGCTGTCACCATTCCCTCCCTCACAGCTCAACCAGTTTTTCTTCTTTCTGGGGGCTGGGGTGGGGCTGCCTTCCTGCCTAAATTCATTTGTGGGCTTGACGGCCTTACCCCCAGCAGAGAGGCACCAGGGGCCCAGGAAGGAGAAAGGAGGGAGCCCCTTTCTCACAGTGACCTCCTTGCCATTCACGTGAAGCAATAGGTCCACATCTCGGAGGAGGATGCTGAGGCACAGGTGAGAGCAATGCAGAGAGACACTGGGAGGAGGCACCTCTCACAGCGCTGAGCTGTCCTCCAGACCTCCAGGGGTGGGGGAAGGAGGCCCCTGGGTGGTGAAGACAGCTCAACATCTGTATCAGAGGCTGTTCCAAGGGCTGGTCCACGACAGTCACTCAACGATGCCCACTCCTAGACTGTGCGTTCTGAAAGTGGCCCATCAGTTACCCCCACAGCATGAGCCCACACCTGTCTGGGCAGTCAGGTAGGCAGAGGTGAGCAGGGACTCAGAGGAAGGGCACTAAGGCATGTGGACAGGGGCAGAGGCCTTTGGGGCAGGTGAGCCAGGAATTTTCATCCTCTTCTTGGGTTTGCTCCTTTCCTGGGGTCTATTTTCCTTTTTCCATCCACATCTGTCTCCCTGGTTGTTTCCTCCTTGCTGACTTTCCTGCTCACCTCAGAGGTCCCAGGGGCTCAGACAACTACCACTTGTACCCAGGTTGTAGCTGCCCCTTCCATGTCCATCCCAGGAGGGCCCTCATCTGCATGAGCACATCTTTGGGCTCCTGTGAAACCAGAAGCCCCACCTCCCTTACAGACCTCTCCACGGCTGGACAAAGTCCACCTGCCATTGTTCCAGGCCAGAATGTCTGGACATTATCCCCCTTACTGCTCTCTCACACCCACAGCCCATCCCCCAAAAATGCTGTTGGTTCCCCTTTTCCAACTCTCACAGCCACCCCCTCCTCCCACTGGGCTGTAGCTTTTGTCTCTCGGTGGCTTAACCCTTTTATCTGCCCCACAGCAGCCACCTGAGCTTCTGTGCACTGCTGTGCTCACACCTGCAGTAGTAGAGCCCACATCAAAGTTCCCACAGGCCAGTCCTGGCCTCCTCACTGCTCCTGGAACCCCAGGGCTGTGTGCCCCAATCTCCCTATCTGTAGCATGGGTGTCTGCTCCCACCCATGGCCTGCCACCCAGAGCCCAGGACAAAGCATCCAGAGTCATCTGGATGGCCCAATCTCACCTCCAGCATGAGGGGATGCCAGCCATTATTTGACTCCTTGGAGGTCATCCCCCAGGACTCAGTCCCTCACCTGCCATTCACAAGTAACTTCTTTAAAAAGCAGACAAGAACAGGAACAGATAATTTCCAATAAGAAGACAATGATGGCCAACAAGCATGTAAAAAATGCTCAAAATTGCCAATGATCAGAGAAATGCCAATTAAAAACCACAATGAAATACAATTTTACACCATTCATAATGGCTAATTATTAAAAAGCAAAAAAAAATCAGATATTGGCAAGGATACAGAGAACAGAGAATACTTACACATTGTTTGTGGTAATGTAAATTTCTACAACCTGAAGGAAAACAGTATGGAGATTTCTCAAAAAACTCAAAATAGAACTTCCATTTGATATAGCATTCCCACTACTAGGTATCTATCCAAAGGAAAGTAATTTATTACATAAAGAAGACACCCACACCCATATGTTTACTGCAGCTCTATTCATAATAGCAAAGATATGGAGTCAATTTAAATTTTGCTATACAGTTGCACCATGGAATACTACTCAGCCATAAAAAAGAATAAAATCATGTCTTTTGCAGCAACATAAATGGAACTGGAGGCCATTATTGTAAATTAAATAACTCAGAAACAGAAATGCTACATTTTCTCCCTTATATGTGGGAGCTCAATAATTCATACACTTGGATATACAGACTGGAAAAATAGACACTGGAGGCTCAGAGAGATGGGAGGTTGGTAGGGGGGTTAGAAATGAGAAAGTACCTAATTGATACAATGAGCACCATTCAGGTGATTCTTACACAAAAGCCCATACTTCATCACTATGCAACATGTCTGTGTAATGAAACTGCATTTGTATTGTCCAATATATTAATAAACATAAAAAAAGACTTTTGTCAAAACGGCAGATGGAATAGACTTCATAATTTTCATAAATATTTAGATTAGGCTGAAAAAATAATTTTAATAAAAATAAAGGAATAATAATATTGTGTTTTAAGAATGGTATAAAAGATAATTTGATGAATTAGAGTAGTTAGCACTTAGCACAGACAATATGCAAGGCAGGATTCTAAGCCATTAGACATTTGTAGACAGAATATCTCACAGTGTAAAATAACACTAATATTCATTGGCAATGACAAATTGACATATTTTCAATCATATTAGATAATATTAAAACCATTATAAAATTTACTGTTTGTTTCATAATAAAGGGTCATAATGTTAAATAACGTCATTAAAAAGTTTGACTAATTAGGCATATAGGTAAATGTGCAGCATGTTGACCAGTAAACAGAGTGTACACGTTATTTTCAAAGACAAAACAAAATTATTTTATATTTATGTATTTATTTATCTGGGTGGGGGGAGCAGCTTTATCAGCTAGGGACATGGTGGGGTTCTCTCCCTTGGAGGTGGGATCCTCCACTGGTCAGTTTCAGCAGTGGTCCAGGAGGCGCCATGGAATTCAGTGCTGGACTCAGCTGGGGGCTGGGCCTTCAAGAAGGCAAACTTTGCAAGGAAGCAGTAGCTGTAGGGTCCTCACTGCCCAATCCACCCTGCTGCACTGGGTCCCTGGTGCTCCTCAGGCTCCCGCCAAGCCTGTGTCTCTGTATGGTAGTGACCCATCCTGCCCAGAACTTTCTCCTCAGAGTCAAGTTTGATGCAGGCCAAGCATTTCTGCTTCCTCTCGTTGGGATGGACTTTGCACTCGGGTTTCCTGCAGTCCTTCTTCTGGCTGCTTGTCTGCCTGAGCTTAAATTCCAGCCTCACAAATGCTCCAGCTGGGAAGAGCATGTCCACAGTGCTGTCCACACTGGTCTCCTGGAAGCACACTGCATGGGCAGGTGGATTCCTATAGGGCCACCTGCAGGCCCCGGTGCTGGGCCTCATGAGCTCAGCCCTGCCCATCCCCCTGCACCCACCCGTGGGGCCAGCGGGATCCACAGCCATTGCTTGCTTCCACCGTCACCCCAGCCCTGCGAAGCAGGTATGTGCCGCTCAGCTCTGCGAGCCCTCCAGGAGCTGCCTCCTCCCCTACCGTGGCCCTGGGGGGCCATACCCACAGAATGCTGGGCAGAGGTCAAGGAACCAGAAAATGTCTCTTTCTCCAAATTGACTTCGGGGTCCACCTGGTCCCCTCCACTGCCTCCCACTGTGCCCGCAGTGTTCCCAGGGTCCTGCAGATTTAGCAAAGTTCCCTGTCCCCTACCGGTGCCGGGAAGCAGTCCTGTTGCCCACTCCCACACTTTGCTTCTTTTCTGGCTTATTCCCTCTCCCCACGGAGTCTCCAACATGACACACTCTCCTTCCTACTGTCCCTGGAGCCTCACTCTGCTTCCCATGCTCAGCCTCCTCCCTGACCGCTTCTCCCTCCCTATCCTGAATCTGTGGGCTCCCACGGGGTGCCCCCTAGTTCCCGGGTCCCAGGAAAAACAGACAAAATTATTTTAAATTGGAACATTTGAATTCCACTGAATTTATGTCAGCAGAAACCCATCTGGTCATATTTTAAAGAATTATGAATTGTTAACAACAACAATCAATTTAAAGTGTAACTAGGATTAAGAATATCCACCATTAGCACCTGAGATCAGGACTTCCAGGGCAGCCTGGCCAACATGGGGAAACCCTGTCTCTACTGAAAATACAAAAATTATTCAGGAATGGTGATGGGAGGCTGAGGCAGGAGAATCACTTAAACACGGGAGGTGGAGGTGGCAGTGAGATGAGATCATCCAACTGCACTCCAGCCTGGGCAACCGAGTGAAACTTCATCAAAAAAAAAAAAAGAAAAAAGAAACATCATTTTACTGACAACAACAACAACAACAATACCGTAGCGAGATTTTTGAGGAACCAGAGAGACTAATGGGGTTCAGGAGGATATTTATTAATTATTTAGGTGCACTGGCCCAGTTGGATTAACATCCAAAGGACTGAGCCCTGAACAAAGAGCTAAGTTACCTTTTAAGCATTTTGTTGGTGGAGGGAGATCTGTGCAGGGGGAATCATACTACAGAAGCAAGAAACAAAGACAGTTATTCAGCTGAGACAGGCATTACATCATTTCTTACTTTTCAAGGAAAAAAGTGTTTTGTGACTTGAGTTTATCTGTTTAGTGACCTGGCAGCTACACAGCTAGGGAAACAGGGTCTTCACCATGCCAGGGAAGGGAGGGGAGATAAGGCTCACCAGCCACAGAAAAACAGGCAGTTAGTTTTTAAAGGACTCCAGCCCTTTCTCCTTCTCGGGGGAGTTGGGTATTCTTACATACAACTGAGTTTCTGCTTACACATTCTTTAATTTCTTTTAATTTCTGTTCCATTCCTTCCTTTGATGCTTTTTATAACAGAGGTGTTAATAGAAAGCACCACTGTTTGCCACCTCCTCATGGAGCTGAACTTCTTCTTCTACTGGCAGTGGCTGCTATCTGGTTAATGCCATCAACTGTGTGGTGGTGTGTCGGGCCACTATTACCTCTATAGTTGACTGAATACACCTAATAAACAGGGGTAAGAGGCAAGGGAGGACGAGACAGATGTCAAGAATAAGCAAGAGCCCACTGATGAGGGTTTTGAATCCTCCAAAGGCTGAGAACCATCCTCCATACAAGGAATCTGGGGACCACCTGGACCAAGTCTGAACTGGAACACGGGCCAACTTGCATATTCTAGCTGTGATTTTCATGACAGCTCGGCTATTATAATCGATGTCTAGGCAACAGTTGGTTAAATTAAATTTTCCACATGCTCCTCTTTCTGAGGCTAAGAGGTAATCTAAAGCCAGCCTATTTTGATATATAGCATTCCTCATTTGTGTTGCTTGTATTGCCAATAAATCTAGTGCCCTTGATGTTTCATTGGTTATAATTCCAAGGACTGCCTGCAAACTTATGATGCAGTTGAGCATATAGATGGGGGTACAGTACTCCCATCATCCATCTTGTGCCCAACTTGCTGGCCCATAGTATTTAATGATTCTTTCAGGAGACCATTTATTATCTTTCCAGTCTCCTATGTCCACATCTTTTTTGATATTTGTGTCTATTTTTGTTATTAGGCTTTCCAGTTTTTTGTTTGTTTGTTTGTTGTTTGTTTTGCCTTTAGTGTTCTTGCTTTTTGGTGCCCCTTGCCGTGCATCACTGCCACCTCTTTTGGGGCTTATACAGCATTTAAGATCTGTACAATTTCTTCCTTTTACTTTATTTCTTTACTTCCGGCAGTTAAAAGTCTTTATTTTTTTCTTTCTAAGTAGCCTCATGAACATGCAAAATGGCAGAAGCATATTTGGAATCTGTGTAAATATTTGTCTTCTGGTCTTTTGCTAGCCAGAGAGCTCTTGTCAGAGCTATTAGCTCTGCTTTCTAAGCAGAAGTTTCTGTAGGCAAAGACTGCACCTTTACTACTGAGTCCAAAGTCACCACTGCATAACTAGCTCACTGGACTCCCTTTAGTATGAAATTGCTTCCATCAGTAAAATATTCAATGTCCAGGTCCCCAAGGGGCCAATCTGTCAAATCTCTCTGGCTTGAGGACACTTTATCTACCACATCTACACAGCAATGAAGGGGGCCTCCTGGCACTGACACGATGAGGAACAAGATGGCCGGGTTTAGGGTGTTCATGGTCTCTAACATCAGTTTATTAGCTTTCTGTGCCAGTAGGGCAGTGGCAGCTAGTGCTTTAAAACAAGGAGGCCACCCAAGTGCTACAGAATTTAATTGCCTGTATAAGTATGTCACTGGGCAATGCCATGACCTTATGGCTTGAGTTAGAACCCCTATGGCCTGTCTTTCACTTGTGGACGTACAAGAAGAAAAGCTTAGTTAGTTCAATCTGGCAGTCCTAAAGCTAGGGCCTTAGTCAAGGCTTCTTTGATTTCTTTAAAAGCATGCTCCTGGTTGCCCTCCTAGAGGAGGGTCTCCTTTTGTCCTCCACCTTGTGGCTTCACATGGTGGCTTAGCCATGAGCAAGAAATTTGGGAGTTAAATGCAGCAGAACCTTGCTGCCCTCAGGAACTCTCTTATTTGACACCAGGTGTTTGGTGTAGGGAGTGCACAAACAGCCTGCTTTTGTTCACTGTTAAGCAATCTTTCCTCTTGGCTTATATAAAAGCCTAAATACTGGACACTTTCAGAGCAGATTTGAGCTTTTTTTCCTGACACTTTATATCCTGCCTTCCACAGCAGGTGCAGAGGGTCTTGGGTTTCTCCTGAGTGCAGTAGCCCTTGGCCGGTGGTTTTTTTCATACCATGGCCCTGATTGTTCTCCTTATTCTTTTGATATTCATCCTTCCAATGTCCTTTCCTTTTGCACCATGCACACAAATCTCTCTCTAGCCTTGGCCAGCTTTCAAACTCCTGTCCAGACTAGCCTTTTCCATGACTGCATTCATGCCTGCATCCATGCCTCCTTGCAAAGCCAGTTTCTCTTCCTGTAAGGGCTGCTGCTAGTAAATTAGCCTTTCTTAAGCCTCCTTCTTTGCCCCTTGATCTCAGTTAATGTACACCTTGGTAGTCACCTTAATAAGCTGAGTAGCATTCACGCTTATGGAGCTTCTAACTTCTGCAAATTATGCCTGATATCTACTTGGGCCTGCCTTACAAATGCCGTATTCCCTGTTCACTGATTTTTGGCAACCCCAGGGTTAAACGAAGTGTACAACAAAAATGCCTCATGAAGTCTTTCATAAAACTTTTATCTGCACCCTGGAGCACCTCTGAGATTTTTTGTATTGATTGCCTTTCTATTTTACCATCCTTTAGCCTTTGCAGAAGTGCTTCTCAGCACCTTTGTAGGTGCTGAAACTGGACTGCATTATCTGGGCCCTAGTGGGGATCCTTTTGTCCTCTTAAGAGGCATAAGCATAACTTGGGCACAGCCAGACCTGAGATGGCCTGCCTGACTTTTCGAGCCTTTCACTTTAACTTCCCAGAGACCTGACTTCTCCTTCTGTGGTGAGACTAGGAGCCTGTATCTGTCTGAATTTAACTCCTTAGGGGCAGTTAACATTGGTAAAGGGGGATAGATTGGAATGTAGGGAGGAGGGGTCTCTATTCCCTCCTGTGGTTCTTGCAAAACCGGTTTTTCTGCCTTTCCTGAGACTTCTTTTGTCTCTATAGCTTCTGGGGCGGCTGATTTTTACTTTTGCTTTTGGCTTGGTGGTGCTACAAGTCTCTGTGACTTTCTTTTTAACTCTGTAGCTGCCAGTGCAGCTGATTTCTCTCAGCATGAGCTGCGAGTGTTCTACAATAAACTGCTAGGGCTGCATTCATTTAGCAATGAGTCAACAAAAAGTCTAGATCTGAATGCCCTGGCTGTCCTCTGAACCTAGTCACCACCTTAAAACGCGTGGCCAATTTCTCTATCTATAGTGCCTTTGGCCAGCCATCCAACACTAAAAGAGGGCTATTCTAATTCACAGTATGTCCTTAACTTTTGAACATCCAGTTTTATCCCATAATTACCTCTAAATCCTTTTTTAAAATTCTTTATTATGCATTCCAGAGGAGTCAGTTTTGAAGCTTTTCCTCCCATTTCGTTCCTTGCAGCACACTTTCACTCTCATTTTCACTATCAGCTCCAGCAGCCCAGGCCCTATTGTGGGAGTTTCAGATGCTGCTTAGTCAGGAACATGCCTTCCCCTGTCACAGCCTACTGTGGCTGTGGAACTGGTCCTACCAGCTTTATGCAGCATCCTAGGTCTGATTTCCCCTGCAGTTGCCTCAGAGCATACAGTCCCTCTAAGGCACCTGTGCCTCCCTACATCACTACCTGCATTGGCCTATCCCGAGATTGTCTCTTTCACACACTTTCACATACCTTCCCTGCCCCAGGACTTCTCATCAGGTGAAATGAGCCTCTTTCATGTCCTGGGTGCATTTACATGCACCCACACACTCCCAGTTGGGGTGGCAAGCCACTCTTGCCACACTGCCAGCAAGCTCTACCTTGCTCCACTTGCTGCTCTATTGGCCCATTTCCTCCTTTTTTCCGTTTCCTGTCTCCAGATCCAGTGAAGCACTTTCACTTCATTAGTGGGAACATAAGGATCATCCAAATTGGGAAGCCACTCCTGTCACCCCCCCAGCTGCTCCGGGCTGGATTAGTGGTCATTCACCAGGAGGTGATCAAGCTCCTCTTCATCCTTATGGGACAGACTTCCCTGCCTTGGGCCCTTGCTCCTTACCATGGTTCCTGAAGTGCTGGTATTGTCCTGCAATGCCATCCCTGGTTCTGTCATACTGCTGGGCAGGGTGCCAGGACATGGGGAGAGCCACTTTCCATCCTGGTGAAGCTCCCCAACAGTGCACGTTGGATGCCTGGTCTCCCCCAGCCCCGGGGCTCTAGTTCTGCAGGCAAAGGAGACAGTAAATCTGTCATCTCCAATCTCAGGTGGGCCCCCAGAAATGTGGCAGGATTTTTAAGGAATCAGAGAGACCGATGGGGTTCCAGGGATATTTATTAATTATTTAGGTGCACCAACACAGTCAGATTAACATCCAAAGGACTGAGCCCTGAACCAAGAGTTAAGTTACCTTTTAAGCATTTCATGGGTGGAGGGAGAGCTGTGCAGGGGGAGTCATACTACAGAAGCAAGAAACAAAGACAGTTATTAAATTGAGACAGGCATTACGTCATTTCTTACTTTTCAAGGAAAAACAACTTTTGCAACTTGAGTTTATCTGTCTAGTGACCTGGCAGCTGCATAGCTAGGGAAACAGGGTCTTCACCATGCCTGGGAAGGGAGGAGAGATAAGACTCACTAGCCACAGAAAAACAGGCAGCTAGTTTTTAAAGGAGGACTCCAGCTCTTTCTCTTTCTCAGGGGGAGTTGGGTTTTCTTACATACAACTGAGTTTCTGCTTACACACTCTTTAATATCCTTTAATTCCTGTTCCAAAACCTTGTTATAACTAACAAACTAGTTCAGTAAAGTTGCAAGATATAATATTAACATGAAAATTAGTTGCATTTTTATACACTAACAACAAAATATCTGAAAAAGGAATGAGGAAAACAATTCCATTTACAATATTATCAAATAGAGTGAAGTAATTCATTAAATAGAATGAGTATAACCAAGAATATGAAAGATCTGCATACTGAAAACTATAAAATGTTGATAAAAAAATGGAAAAATACAAAATAGGAACTATATCTTGTGTTCATGGATTCTAAAAATTAACGTTGTTAAAATTTCCATACTACACAAAGTCATCACAGAGTTAAAGATATTTATATCAAAATTTTAATGCCATTAAAATAAATGTTGAGCAAACAATTGTAAAATTAGTATGGAGCCACAAAAAACCCCAAATAGTCAAATACTGAGAAAAAAAAAAACTGCTGAAAACCTCAAACTTCCTGATTACAAACTATATTACAAAGCTATAGTCATCAAAATAGTATAGTACCTACCTAAAAACCAACGGAACATAATAGAGGACCCAGAAATTAACTCACACATATACAGTCACCTGATCCCACAGAATTAGGAAAAGATAGACACATTAAGAAATGGTGTAGAAAAAACTAGATATGCACACACAAAAAGCGAACTTTTCTCTTATATCATCACAAAAATGAGTTTAAAATAAAGACTTAAATGTAAGAACTGAAATCATGAATCTTCTAAAAAGTAGGAAAAAAGCTCATTGACACTGGGCATGGCAATGATGTTTTGGATTCTACACAAAGAACACAAGCAACAAAAGCAAAAAAAGGAGAACTATGTCCAAGTAAAAAGTTTCTGCACATTAAAGGAAACAATCAACAAAATATGTAGGCAATGTAAGGGATAGGAGAAAACATTTGTAAACCATATGTAAGATAATATGTTACTATCCAAAATATACATAATACTAATCGGTACAAAAAAGGAAAAAAAACGCATGGCAGAACAAAACAAAAACCAATACCCTGGTTAATTGGGCAAAACATCTAAATAGCCATTTTTCCAAAGACATAAAATGGCCAGCATGTATATAAAAAGATGCTCAACATCACTAATTATGAGAGTAATTGAAATCAAAATCACAATAAGATAATCATTTTATCATGGTGTGAGGATAGTTGTTATCAAAAAGTCAAAAGATAAAAAGTGTTAGGGTACAAAGAAAAGAGAATATTTGTACATCATTGCTGAGCATATCCACTGGGCAGCCATTATAAAAAAACATAGTAGGGAGTTTCCTTAAAATTTTTAAACTAGAAGTACCACTAATCCCAATTCGGAGCATACAGCCAAGGGACATGAAATCAGTATCATCAAGGGCACTGGCACTCCTCTGATACAAATAAATGGATAAACTGTGAGAGATAATTCAGCTTTAATAAAGAATGAAATTCTTTCCTTTACAAAAATATTGATGAACCTTGAAGACATGATTCTAAGTGAAATACAGAAAGACAAATACTACATGATCTCATTTTTATGTGGAATAAGGAAGAGAGAAAGAAAAGAAAGAGAGAGGGAAAGAAAGAAAGAAGAAAAAAGAAAAGAAAAGAAGAAAAGAAAAAGAGAGTAGAATGGTTGCTACCATGGGCTAAGAAGTGGGAAAGTGGGAAGATTTCCATCAAACGGTGCACACCTTCAATTATATAATGAAAAACTGCTGGGGACCTAAAGTGCAGAATGGTGACTACAGTGAATAATAATATGTACTTGAAATTTGTTTCAAAAGTAGATCTCAGGTGCTTTCACCAAACACACAGACAAGTATAAAGCAACTATGTGTGGAGATAGATATGTTAACCAACTTCATTGAGATAATTTAAAGATGTATATACATCTCAAAGCACTCTATTGTACACTCTAAATATATACACGCTTCAATGTGTAAATCATAGTTCAATAAATTTGGAAAAAAAAAAAAAAGAGTAATCTGCAGGTCCTATCTTGCCACAGGTAAACTTTATTTAAAACACTCTTGATCACTGTTTCTGGCTGAACCCGGGAACAGCCCTAGCACTTCTGGCCCCTTGACTTCTCCAACGCTCCTCCAGCTATTCTAATAGCTGGGGAAGATGTAATAGTTCCCAGGAATTTTCTGGTTTCCAGCTGTGCAGATCAAGCAGGGCCATCAGCCATCTCCTTGCACATTGCCCACGACCCCATATGGCTCCTGGCAATGCGTGTCAGGGCATCCTGGTGGGGGTCACAGCAGCCAGCCTGGGCGAGGTTGCCTTTCACCGCCTGCACTTCCATGGTCTCTGGCTCCACAAGTGTCTGGTAAGGCCCAGCGCAGCCCTCCTCACATTACCAGTGAAGACAATGTAACTGCAAAAGACACTGAGGAGGAAAATGAGAAAAGACATTGGCCCCTCTGTATTAGAGTAATTGTCATTAGATCATCCTTGTTGCAGACAGGATCGCTCTTTATCATTACCAATGAAAAACCTGCTACAATTGGACTGGAAAATGATCTGAAGCATACTCTTTGAATCTCTGAAGGTGGTATCGGTAAGTTTCATGCAGACATTTATTTTGACCATGACTTTCAAAGTTATGTCTTGTAAATCAAAACAGTCAAAATGGAACAATTATTAATGGGAAACGGATTGCTTAGCTGAAAACTAAATGTGACCCTATGTACTTGAGCACAGACATGAAGTGAAAATTGGAGAGTCTGTGTTACCTTTTCACATTCACCCTGGCAGTGATAGCTGTGATGGCTGTGACCCAGGGAAGGTTAGACCTCACCTTCACCTTCATAAGAAAGATGAATTGCTTATTGGTTCAACAGTAAGTAAGGAGAATAAAGAGTTGGAAATAAGAAAATAATTAAAGAAAATACAAGTACAAGTAAAATACGGTTTACAGAATACAGACTATGAAGATGAATAGACATTGAAGGATCTATAATATAAAGATAGAGCTGGAAGTAGGGAGTAGATTGGAAGTGAAGAAACTTTCTAAAGAGATGATGCCCCTGCATCTATCCATTCTGAAGCTACTGACAACAACAAAGTTCAGAAGATGTTGAAGAAGATGGGTTGGAAAAAATGAGATGGCCTGGGGAAGAATGGTGGGGGAATGACAACTTCAGCTTCAGCTTCAGGGACCACACGTAGGCTTGGGGACAGGCAATCCATCTTCAGTTGAAGACATTCACCTTTTCCAAAACAAAAACAAACAACCTGGACAAAAGCATGAGAGGGGTTTCCTGAAAACTTCCCAGACACTAAACCTTAAAAAGATGATCTAGGGACCATGCCTTGGGTAAAAAGTACTGTAGGGTGAAGGTTAATCATAGGAGAAATCTCAAGCTTTTTTAAAAATGGAGTTTGGAAACTCTTATTTATTTTATTTTTTGCAGAACTTTTCTCCCCCAAAGAGTTTGCAGCACAAAGGAACTGTGCCACAGTTTTCCCATTTCTGATTCAGAATGTGTAATAAAGTTTGCTTTGCAGCTTTTAAAACCATGTTTTAAACTAATAAATAGTGACTGAATCAAGCTGTACAGTAAGTGGACTAAAGTTTACAGGGCACAGATCAGTTTATCAAGCTTCATGATTTTATCTTGTCATTTGCAACATCCTTATAAGCAAAAAGTTACATAGGGAAAACTCCTATAACCACTAATGACTTAAATGTACATTTGTCTTTGTCTCCATATATTCAAAGTAAGATGCACAGCAAAAGGAGCATCTAAAGTTTATAAAAATAAATCTGACTATATGCATCTTTGTTTATGCCTTTTAGAACCCACATAAAAAACCTCTTGAACTTGAAATAGCCTAAATAGTACTATTGAAGAACTAATGAACAGGTGACATATTGTAGAAAATTAGTCTTTTGTTTTTTTCTGTAAAGAATCTCTTGATTTGTACTATACATTCAGCATTTACATTTGGTTTGTTTCATAGCTAATGAGATACTTAGATTTGAACAACTGAGTAGAGTGTTGAAATAGTGTGCTGGTATTTGTAGTTTTCATAAATATTATTGCAGGCAATGGAGTTGTGCCAGAGAAATCTGATTTCTAGTACAGAAGGAATACTCAGTCAGGGTCTCAAGTTTAAGATACTTATTTAAAATGACCTCAATTGCAATAAAAACATTATAACTTTTTAAAAAACAATCTCTTTTCAATAAATTCTGAATTAAACAAAAATTCAAATGATAACCTTTTATGGAGTTAAGGAAGTTCTAGTGAGGTAGAATGGCAATTGAAGCCAAAATATCTGAATTCAGGTAAATAATTTTACCCATATTAGTTTTATGTTAAAGAAAACAATAATTCTGACCATAGAGTATTTACTTCAGTGAAGTATTTCAGATATTTGTGGATAATACATAATTAATTTTCTAATGGTAAAAAAGTAACCACATTTTACAAATTATTACAATATTGTCTCTTGAAGAGAGCAGTATTTCAAATGAAGAAACTTGGAATTTCTTATGAGGTGATATATGCCATAGAAAATCTAGGTAAAATATTTTACTTATATGTGCAACTGTTGATACTTCTGCTTTTCAGGAAAATAATATGCTTTAAAAGATTCAAAATCGTTTTTTATTGACTGGTTCAGACACTAGAGTCATTACCATGCCTGTGAGCTAGGTCCAGCAATGAGTCAACGTTTTACCTGTGTCCAGATCCACATATGACAGTCAAAATTCCAACTGTGGACTGTGTCTATGAGTGAGATTCAGGGCCTTAACAGTGGGCTTTGTCCATGTGTGAGACTGACAATTTTAATTTGTTGGCTGTGTGCTGTGCCCTGTAATGACAATGTCTGTACCACCAGAGGGCATTATAGCATATGCATAAGCTTCCTAAAACTTTGCGATATTTCCAAAACTAGGAGACCGAAGACCTGATACATTGCCATAAGTACAGCTATAACAGTTAAAATCTCTTCCATTGGTTGTGTACATGTAGGATAGTCATCATTATGCCGGTGAAGTGGACCTAGGTATGTGTGAAAATACCACCTGTGGGCAGGGACCAAAAAGGAGAGCCACACCAACTGAATGGTGAGCCAGATATATGTCAGTATGTTGTGAGAGAACAGCCCTGGCAGGAAAGTCACATCACCTGGCTGCTGAGCCCACTGATACGTCACAATGCCTTCTGTAGGCAGAATCAAGGCAGGAGAGTCAAATTACCTGGGTGCTGGGTCTAGAAATATTTCACGAATTACCCTGTGGATAGAGCCCAGGAAAGAAGAGTCACGTAACCGAGGTGATGGGAGCAGAGGCATATCACAATGCCCTCTGAGGAAGGGCATAGGCAGGAGAGTTACATCACCTAGAAAATATGGCCCAGGTATATTTCATAATCCCAACTACAGGCATTGCTTAGACAGGAAAGCCACATCACCTGGGAGCTTGGCCCATTGATTTGTCACAATCACTTCTGTACGGAGAGTCTAGGAAAAGAAAAGCAGTCAAATATACCATGTTCTGGGCCCAGAAATATGTCCCAATTCCCCAGGTAAGCAGGTCCAAGGCAAAAGGGGAGAGTCATATCACAGGGTGATGGGACCAGAAATATGTCTAAATTCCAAATGGGGATGGGGTCCAGGCAGGAGAGGAGAGTCACATCACCTAAATGATGGACCCAGTGATATGTCACAGTGCCCCTTGTGGGCTGAGCCCAGTGCAGCGAGGAGAGTCACATCCCCTAGGTGATTGGTGCATAAATATTTCAAAATCTCCTCTGAGAGAATAGCCCAGGCAGGAGGGTCATATCACTCATGTGCTTTACCTAGATATAGGCCACAATCCCATGTTTAGATGGGACCCAGGCAGAAAAGTAAAATCAATCAGTTGCTGGGCAAAGATATGTGTAAAACTCACACCCGCAGAAATGTCCAGGGATGAGATTCACAATACTGCATGTGACCTGGCTCCAAATATGAAAGTCAACACCTTTTGTGAGTTCTATCCAAGTACATGAGTCACAATGTCAACAGTGGACTGGATCTGTGCATGAGACCCCCAACCTCATCTGAAAAAAAGTGTCCTAATAAACCAACCTCATCAGAAAAAAAGTGTCCTAATAAAGGAGACACAGCGTCACAGTGTTTAATCTTGATCCAAAAGTCACTATCTTACCTGTGGTTTGGATGCATGTATAAGAGTCACAGTTGCAACTTTCAATTGCCTCCAGATGTGAAATTCAGAACCTCAACCATGAGCTGTGGCCAAGTAAGTGAATGACAATCCTTACTGTTAGCTTAGTGTGGAGACAAGAGTCACAATTTCCTCTTCGTGATGGACCCTGTTATGAAACTCTCTTTACCACCTGAGGGCGTTGTACAATATGCTTGAGTGTTGTAGGGCTCTGTGACTTTTGTACAAGTAAGAAACCCAGAACATTACCTGTTGCTCTAAGCCTAGTTACTAAAGCAAACATCGATTTTATTGGCTGGGTCCAGGTATTAGAGTCATTACTGGGCCTGTGAGCTGGGTCCAAAAATGAGTCACCATCCCACCTGTGGCCAGATTTACACATGACAATCAAAATTCCTACTGTGGACTTTATCTGCACATGAGAATCAGGAGCTCACCAGTGGTCTCTGTCCATGTATGAGGGTGACAATACTAATTTTCAGCAATATGTGCCTATGAGAGTCACAATATCACCTGTGTTCTGGTTTGTATTATGAAACTCTCTGTACCACCCAAAAGCATCATAATATATGTGTGTGTGTCAGAATCTTCTGTAACTTTTTACAAGTAGGAGACTCAGGACTTTACACTTTGGCCAAACTCTATGTGTGACAGTCAAAATCTCTTCTATTGGGTGGTTCCACATCTGAGAGACATCATGATACCTGTGTGCTGGGCCAAGGTAGAGGTCACAGTCTTACCTATGGGTGAACAGAAGACAAGAGAGTGACGACACCTGGGTGATGGGCAAGAGATATGTCACAACCATTTCTGTTGACAAGTCCCAATAAAGGAGATACATCACCTGGGTGCTAGGCTCAGTGATATATCACAATGCCCAGTGTAGGCAGGGCACAAGAAAGAGTCACATTACCTGGGTGCTTGGCCCAGTGGTATGTCACAATCCGTTATGTAGGGAGGGCACAGGTAGCAAAAGTTTCACATTACCGAGGTGCTGGGCTAGAGCTATAAGTCTCTCAGTCGTTCAGGGCAAGGGTTAGGATCTCTTCAGATATTCATGTAACAGAGCCCCAACTCTTCCGTGCTCAGAAGCAAAGGCCAGTGGGGACCAAATAGGGCTTGAAAGGGAAGTCCCCTAACAAAGCAGAATGTCCTGGGCTTTGACCTCTCCCCTTCAAGCATAACCAGATCATAACCTGTCTTCTGATTTCTCACTATGCCCAGCACTGGAAAAAGGCTCCTGACTCCACTCCCTCACCTCTCCACCCCTCCACTCTTACTGGGCAGACCAGAGACCAGGAGACCTAAACTCCAGCACAGACAGAGCAGAAGCGAATCCAAAGTGCGTGGTGGCGGTGGGGGCTGAGCTGTCTTGGCTGCCCTAGACCAAAGCTGCAGGCCCAGGCTGCAGTCCAGGTGGCACTTGGTGCTGGTTCTGTGATGCCGCTGGGAGGCCTGGAATAGCCTGTGCACCTGCCACTTGTTCCTTTTCTTAAGCCCCGGAAACATGAACACTTTCCCAAGGTTTTCAGATAAGCCCAGGCACCACCAGCTGAAAGTGGGGATAATAGCATTCTTCATTATGGTTTATCACCTCACCCAGGCAGCAACCAGCCCCGACCTCACCAATCCAGCTGCCCCAGGCTGGAGGCGATCCTATCAAGCCGCCAACCTGCAGCTCCACTCCTCCTTTTATTCTTCTTCCTCTACCACAGGGATACTTTTGGTCATCGTCCCTGTTGTCACAATGTGGCGCCTGACACCATGGAGACCCTGGAACCCCACTGAACTCAGGCCCTACAGGGGTCAGACGAACAAGTATGAAGTCCAGGAGAAAAGTCATCTGCCACCTCCAGAATGAAAAGCACAAAATTCCCGCACTCCAGGAAGAAGTCAGGAGCTCATGGGGGAGGCAAGAGCAGCCCGCAACAACTTCGACATGTAGGGTGCTCCGTGGCTCATGCTTGTGTCCTGCAGGCTGGAGCCCGCACCAGGGTCCTCAGTCTTTGCTCTGGATGTGGAATTAATACTTCAGCGGCTTACCCAGGCGTCCCCGACAGGGAACGGGTGGAAACAGTGAGAATCTTCAGCACAGCGGATCCCCTGACCCTGGCAGCGACCAGCCCTAACCCCAAGCGGCACCAGCAGCCCCAGACTAGAAGCAGTCACATCAGGCCTCCTCCCTACAGCATCTCCCCTGCCTTTTTTTCTTTTCTCCAAGGTCCTAATCCCCTACTTTTGGTCATCCTCCTTGTCACAATGGGGCACCTGGCACTGTAGAGACTTGGGAAATGAGCAGATCTGGGGTCCTGGACCGTCCAAGCGAACATGCCGGGAGTCAGAGAGGAAAGTCTTCTGAAGCCTCCAGAAAGAATGGAACAGGACCTGGCACTGCAGGAAGAAGTGGGACACCCAGTGGGGGATGAAGGTCCCACATACTATAGCGGTAAACGTGTAAGGTGCTCCCTGGCCCGTGCCTGTTTCCTAGACATTGGAGTCCACGACCAGGCCCGTGGTCGCCCTTCCACACACATAATAAGCTGTTGGGCTGGCTGCCTCACCCAGCACCTGGGTCGCGCCAGAGATAATCCTGGATGCTGTTTTCCTGTGGGCTGCAGTGCCTGCCACTTTAGCCACCCCAGTACTCTGTGGTATCCAGTTCTCCAGACTGGGGATTCTCATCACCCAGTGATTCCAAAAAAATGATTTACAATGGCATGACCAAATGCCACAAACAAACAAACAAAATATCTGAGGGAAGTCCACTGGTCACTTCAATTTTTCTAAGGTGACAATTGTCCCTCCTTGAAATCTTGAGAGTGCATGAACAGGCTATTCTAATAGATGTGCAATTCACACTAAAACTGATTGAAAAGCAAATTCTGATTCCTAGGTACCTTTTATTCTCAAATTGTGTCTGCTTCCCCTGCCCCCATCAAAATGTAACAGTGATGACTACTTGTCCTCTTAGCACTGTGGGGACACAACCTTACCTGGAAGTGTGTCAAAAACAACATTCCATAAAGGGCTGTCACTTCCAATTTTCAAGCAAGATGGGAAACTAACCATGATGTATGAAACATTGTCAGCCAAAATGCACAATTAGTAATGTAAAAATCAATGGTATAAAGTATTCTACCTATGTGAGGCCATCATGGCAATTTGGACATCAAAAAACATTGCCAAATTCAGGAAGAGGCACTTGTAAGGTCATGGCTGTTAGGAAGCTTAAATTCTGTTTACTAGAACCTATCAAAGTTATTTCTCTATGTCAATCTGTCCAAACAAACCTTGAGTTGTTTATTTCTTTGGAATTCCTATAGAATCCAAACGGGCATTACGCTTCTGACACCATCTTCACACCACTGATGCCAGTGGAATTGCTCTTGCTTGTGCTTCCACCTATTTTGTTAAGTGTGGAAATATTTAGTGACAGTGTGGGTTTGAAAGGTACTGAAGTAGTGGCTGGGGCCTCCTGGGTGGGTGGGTCAGGTCTTCTGAAGCCTAAGCCTTTTTACAATAAACAAGTTATAGGTAAAGTTAGAAAAAAAATAAAAGAAAATGGAAATCATTATCTTTCTTTGCTCACCATAAAGATAAACACACAGAGTCTAGACTTGTCTGTTGGAGCCAGGCTTGTCCTGAGAAAGTGGGAAGCACTGGGCAGGAGCCATGGAAGAAGGAGGACAGGTGAGATGGGTCTCCCAGGGAGATGCAGCCAGGGTCAGAGCCTGGCCCACTCAGGCTGGCAGGGGCCTTCTGAAGGCCAGGAAAGATGGCCCAGGACACTGAAGGCTCAAGCAGCCCATCTGAGCAAAGATCTGTCCATGTCACACTGAATCTTAGCAGTCCTGCCAATAGGGGGCCTGATCAGCCCTGAGGATATCAGTCACTGGAGCCACGGGGCTGGTGGGTGAGGCGGAACAGCTGCCTACTGTGAATGCAGGAGTCCACTGCCCGGCAGACTGGAGAGAGCCTCCATGGGTGCTGGCCCTAGTGCTGTTAGTCTGTGGGTCTGTCAAGATGAACATGCAGACCTCTGTGGCCATGCCCAGCTACCAGAGCCTTATCTCTTCAGTCTGCAGAAGTGTAGAACAGTGGAGACTGGATAGGACTTGAATGGGAGGCCCCCTAAAAAGACAGTGTGTCATGAACTTTGGCCTCTCCTCTTCTCTCTGAGCAGGACAAGATGACTACCTCTGTCCTCTTTTCTTGCAGCGCCCAGCATTCCCACTCCCACTGCTCTGTCTCTCCAACCTTGGACACTTCCCTGGCAGGACAGAGATCAAGCCACTAGAATCTTGGAACAGCCAGATGATGTACAAACCAGAAGAGGGCAAGGGTGGTGGAGGCATGGGCTGAGCTCTGCTGGTGCCCCAGACTCAGGCTGCATGCCCAGGCTGCAGTCCAAAGGGTACTCAGTGCAGGTCCCTTTGCCCCACAGTGGCCTGGATCAGCTGAGCTGCTGTGGCTACAGCTTCTTCCATTTCTTGAGTAACTGGGGGGTGTATCATTTTCAAATCTTTTCAGACAATCCCTGGTGACTCCTGGCAGTGGGTGGTTATCATGGTGATCTCCAGAGGGCCCAAGGCCTTGCCCCCAAGCAGCACCCAGCAATCCCTGCGCCCACCCAGGCACTAAGCGTTTGTGGTGGGCCTTTTTCTGGAAGCTCACCTTCTCCTCCTGTTTGTCCTCCGTCTTCTTCAACCCGGTACTTCTGGCTATCCTCCTTGTCATCACAATGGGACCACTGAGTGCTGGACACTCAGAAGCCACCATGGAGACCTCGAGTCCTTCCCAGGCCTGGCCAACAGGGTGGGGAATTGTAGAGAAGTCATCTTCTGCCTCCTGAAGGCTGCTAGCATCAGGGCTTGACACACTGAGGCTGGCAGCGGCCTTCTGAAGGCCAGAGGAGATGGCCCAGGACACAAGGCTGAAGCAACCTGTTTGAGCCAAAAATCTGCTTATGTCCTCCTGAATTTCAGCAAATTTCCAAAGGTGGGTGTGATCAGCCCTGGGTACAAGAGACACTGGAGGGCAGCAGCTGCTAGGTGGGGCATGGGCACAATTTTATTTGCAGAAGCTGCGCGGAGTGGATAAAGAGAGAGTCCTGTGTGGGAGTCTCCCGTGGTGGATCATAAGGGAGGTGAAGTCTTTGTCATAGCCTCAAATGCGGCTTGTAGGATAGCAATTCCAGTGAAGCTGGAACAAGCTTGCCCTGCTCAATCAGGCCTCCCAAGACACCATATTTTTTCCACCAAATCTGGGCCTGGATGGTGATGTGGACACCCACAGAGTCCAGAGGATGGGACCGTGGTCAGTGGTGGTGCTAGTGTGTGCCATGAAGGCAGCTGGGGAAGGAGGGAGGAGGAGCCAGCTTCTCCTGTGGGGCCCTGGGCAAGTCACTTCCCTCTTTGGGCCTCTGTTTCCTCATCTGGAAAATCCAGGAAGCCTGTTGTGCAGTCCTCAGAGGGTCATCATAAGGTTCAAAGGAAGAAGGAAATTTGAGAGTTTTTGTGCCTCCCTCTTCCTGAGAGGGATGATAGTGAGAACAGTGGTGATAGCCACATGCAACTGAGTCCTCAGGAGGCCCTGTAAGGAAGGTGTTCCCGTCACACTTCCCAGATGAGGAAACAGTCTCAGGGTGCCCTGGCTGCATGCCCAGGGTTACGCAGGCAGTGAATGTTGGAGCTGGGAGTAAATCTAGAATCAGGGCTCACTGGAGGTGGTGGGAGAATTGCACCAGCTGCCTCAGACAGTTATCCAAGATCTGATGTCAATGGGATTAGGGAGTAACTCGATGTGGGAAGCACAGTCTCACTGACCCTGTTTCTGACTCTGCTAGGTAGGGAACATTTTAGAGAGTCTGGATGGTGCTGCTGCTGCTGCAGGTGAGTAGGCCTGTGGCTGTGGCAGGGAGGGGCTCCAAGAAGTCAAGGATAGGGCTCCTCCCTCCCAGCTGGAGTTCTCCACATCAAGAGACCAGAGTGTCTTCCTCCTCTGGCCCTTCCCTCCTGTGGCCACAGTGCTTGGAATGCCTTCATTAGGGAAACCAGAGAAAGAGCCTTAGACAGCTGAGTTCACAGTGGATTTGGAGAAGAGTGAGGGTGGGGACAACCTTACTTTGTGACTTGTTAAATTCCTACCATAGAATTAACTAGGAGGTACTTGGTGTCTTTGGAGGCCAGCTGTGGAAAGAGGAGGGAAAGATTTCTGGTAAGGACTCTGAGGATCCTTGGCTGCTCCAAGTGGGAGACTTGGGTAGGGATGTCAAGGAGCCAGGGGTTGGTGAGAGTTCAAAGGACAGGCCTTGTGGGGGAAGCTGAGAATTGGTGCTCATCACTGCTACCACCTTGATGGCACAGGGTGCTGTGCTCTCGCTCGACACACTTCTCACTGACCTGATGATGCTTGGAAATTGTCGTAAAGGATTATATGGACGTGTGTGAGACTGGGGCAGGCAGGCAGGGTGGGGACCAGCATCCTGAAGCTTGTGAGGACAGAGTCCTGGACTGAGTCCTGAGATTGCAGCACTCAGCAAACCTCCTTTCCTGAGAGCCTACCAGATGCCCTTGTGAATGTGGGTGTCAGGTCCATCTTATCTATGAGTGATGGAGGCTCCAGCAAAGACACCAGTCCCTATTCCTTGAGTGGTGAAGCTGTATAAGTGAGTCTCAGCCTCTGCCTTAGGTGGTGCTCATTGGAGAAGAGAGAAACTGGGCCCCTCCTAAAACAGGAAGTTCCTAAGTTGTTGAGTACCTTCTTTGTTTCCAAGGACTTCATCATCACAAAGAATCAGGACAAAAGGTCACTGAGCCTCAGTGTCCCTTCTGTGGAACCCAGAACCTGATGCAGTTTCAAGTCCTGTTTTATGCACTTGCCCTGACCTTGGCAACCCTGATGGTGGTGCAGCATGGGAAGTAGAGGGGATGAGGGCTAGTCATGGGCCAGAGGCCCTTTCTGAGGGATCTTGGCCACCTACCTTCTAGGAAAATATAAACAACACTAATGAAGGAGAAACGTGAGCAGCTGGCACCCTCACTTCGAGGGAGGGTGGGGATGCGATATTCAGAGACCACCCTGAAGAGGACACTCCCTGGTTCCATCCTCTGCATCTTAGATTTGTTGGGAAGGTTTGATACACAGAGAAGGAGGAGATCCATCCCAATGGAGGGTTTGATTAGGGGAATAGAATCAATGATAAATTCCTAGTAGAGGGACTGTTGATATCCAACTCTGAGAACAGGTTGGGGCTACATGGGATTGGAGGGGAGGGTGGGTCCCTTTAAAAGAAAAGTCCCAGAGACTAACCCCTGTCCCATCCCTCCCCCACCATTCTCATTTATCATCTTCCACCCAGGATCTGTCAGAATCCTGCCCTTTTTTCTGTCTCCAGACCAAAGTCCTCCAGGAAATGCAGCTGCTTCAGTGACAAGAGATAATTGTCATCTACTGACTGAGGAGGAATTTGTGGTTTGAAGTGTGACACAGTCAGAATAAAAGGTGAGGGCCGAGCAGATCAGAAGAGAGTAGGGGAAGACTCTGTCTTGCAGCCAGCTCCAGAAAACCTGTGGCTATGACTCCCTGGTCAACATTAGGCCCTGCTTTTTAGGGACTCCTAGGCAGGCAGTGGGAAGCCTGAGGTGTGCTCCTGGTAGCCTCACAGCTGCCACTATTTCCAGAAGCTCTTATTTGTTCTGTCAGCTGAGCCCCCATCCCAGTAGAACAGCAACACCCTCAAGACCAAGAAGAGGCCGTGGTGAATCTCAGGGCAAGCTGCACAGTTAGAGAAACAGGGTGTTCACAATGCCTGGGAAAGGGAGAGATAATGCTCACTAGCCACAGGCAGAAAAACAAGCAGTTAATTTTTAAAGGACTCCAACTCTTTCTCTTCCTCAGGGAGAATTGGGTTTTCTTACATACAACTGAGTTTTTGCTGACACATTCTTTAGTTTCTTTTAATTCCTGTTCCATTAGAAACTGAGAGACCATATATATAAAACCTTGTTTTGTCATGAGTAAGTATATGTAAACCTACATTTAAAGGCCAAGGGAGTTGAGAGGGTGAAGATAGAGGCTGACAGATCAAGTTTCTCAGGAAGAAACATGTAAGAGGGACTTATGAATAGAAGCTATATCTCAGATGGCTGAAGATGGTGGATCCTTGCAGTGTTACCCCCTAAACCCAGACACTTATCACATGAAAGGAATGTGTAGGACAATGGAAATCACCATATAAATTTGCCTAATGGTAGGATTTATGCTAAGTATTTGTTAACAATAACATCAAGGTTGTTTTGACTTAAGAGTAAGGCTTACAGAAACAATAGGTTTCAATACATAACATAGATACTTGAAACCCTTCCAAAAAGCATTAAAGGAGGTACCTATGTCATAATTTTAATTTTTTATTTAGTAATTTAAAATCTTAAAGTCTTGTTATGTTAACTAATCTTAAGTTTCTCACTGAAAATTAGCATGACTAAGCATGAAAATAATAGTTTTAAGACAGTTTTTCCCCCAGAACCAGTGATTGGCTAATAGGATTCAGGCACTGGCCCTTCTGGTTCTGAGTGACAGAATGTGAACCAACTTGTAGCCAAATGAAGACAGAGTGAAACGTTCCTAGTTGCAGCCTTTTCCAGGCAGGACTTCCTCCTTATGCTGAAGCCCAGCCCTCTCTGTGAAACACTTGCATTTAACCTTGTATATAAGGTTATTTTTGTTTATAAATTATATATATATATATATATATATCTATATCTATATATATATATATATATGTATATATATATATATATAGCCAAACACAGTAAATCTCACCTGTAACCCCAACATTTTGGTAGGCTGAGGTGAGAGGAGATCTTCAAACCAGGAGTTCGAGACCAGCCTGGAAAACATAGTGTGAGCACCCCACCCCCAGGTTTTCTACAAATATATATATATAATATATATATATATATATATACACGTGTATATATATATATATATATATATACACACACACATATATATACATATACACATATATATATATGCCAGGCATGGTGTGGTGTGTCTGTGGTCCCAGCTACTTGGGAGACTTAGGTTGGAGGGTCATTTAAACCTAGGAAGTAGAGACTGCAGTGAGCTGAGATCAGGCCACTGCACTCCAGCCTGGGTGACAGAGTGAGATCCTCTTTCTCTTTCTCTCCCTCACTCTGTGTGTGTTTTGGGGTGGGAGGATGGGGTGTGTGAATGTGTGTGTATTATTCAAAATGAAAACAATATAATGATAATTATTTTTATTTTTATTTTTTTGAGACAGAGTCTCACTCTGTCACCCAGGCTGGAGTACAGTGGTGCGATCTCAGCTCACTGCAACCTCTGACCCCAGATTCAAGCAACTCTTCTGCCTCAGCCTCCTAAGTAGCTGGGATTACAGGTGCCCACCACTTTGCCTAGCTAATTTTTGTATTTTTAGTACAGACATGATTTTGCCATTTTGGCCAGGCTGGTTTCAAAATCCTGAGCTCAAGTGATCCACCCACCTTGGCCTCCCAAAGTGCTGGGATTACAGGCATGAGCCACCATGGGTGACCAATGACAATTATTTTAAATTTTAGATTTTACAATCTTTGTGGTCTCTTGGCTTTTGAGGCAGCCTGAGCTTTGAAAATAGGCAATTCTGTATTGCAGCAATGTGAATAGAAGTAAAATGTGAGCCACATGTGTTGATTAAAATTTTCTAGCAGCAACATAAAAAATGAAAAATGAGTGAAATTGCTTTTAATAACCTCACCTAATATATCCAAAATATTTTAACAAATGATCAGAATTAAATTATTAAAGATACATATATGTAAATCTTTAAAACATTTTCTTGTATTTTTCCCCAGCATATCTCAGTTCATACTGAGAACAATGTAGGTGCTCGGTAGCCCCCTGTAGCCAGTGGCTGCCATACTGCAAGTGCATCTCAGTGCACTCTGACTTTTCTGACCTTAGTGAGGTAAAGGGCCTGAATCCTCCTTTTCTTCCAGATGGGAGGGAATGCTCCTTCTCTGCCAATATCACTCCTGTTTCACGGGCATGAGAAGTGGTGCCCTGAGAGACAGGATGGGCCTACAAGAAACAAGTTTTCACAGGTAGAACACTGCTGTCCACTGCTGCTTGGTGTGGTTTCATCACTCCTCCAGAGATCAGACAGCAGTCCAAAAATTATGGGGTCCCAGAAGGGGAAAATCCCATGTTTTTAGATCTGTCCATCACCTTGACCTCCAGTGTTTAGATGTCAAGAGATTGGATTAAAGACAAAGCTTTTATCTTGCTATTTGGCCCTGGCAAATTAAAATAAAAAGAAATAAAAACATGTCACCATAAAAATCAATTACATACAAAGAATGGCAATAAGAGCAGAAAAGAGGAGAAAATAGCTACAAGAAATAAGTAGAACTATTAACAAAATGGAAATTTTCCATTATTTTCAGAATTAAAGTGAATTTATACATGGAGTAAAAACGCCAATAAAAACAGATAAATTGGCTAAAGAAATTTTAAAAATAAGATTTATTTTCTGCTGTTTATAAGAAACTAACTTGAGATCTAAGCACACAGATAGGCTAAAAGTGGCAGTATGAAAAATAGCTCCTTGGAAAATTGCAATCAAATGACAGCAAGAGTGGTCAAAATTATGCAAAATACACATTAAATCAAAACTATATTAAGAAACAAAGAAAGATATGATATAACGACAGAAGTGTCAATTCACTGGGGAAGCTGATATTAATAATAACCCTTCACACCAGGGTTCCCAAACATATAAAGCTAATATTGACAGAAATGAAGAAAGCTGTATTTATAATAACCCTTCACACCAGGGTTCCCAAACATATAAAGCTAATATTGACACAAATGAAGAAAGAAATAGCTATGCAAAAATAGTTAGAGAAACAATTACCATGAGAACATATTTGAATAACACTGCAAACTGTGTAAACCTAAAAGACATACAGAATACACTAGTCATGTTGAATAAAAGTGAAAAGAAAAAAAGGGAAAAAAAACAACACTCCACACAATAACATCAGAATACAAAGGCTTTTCAATGAGTCATGAAATGTTCTTCTTGATAGATGACCTACTAGGACACAAAACAGGTTTTACTAAATTTTAAAATATTAAAATATGGCCCAGGGATGGTGGCTCATGTCTATAATTCCAGCATTTTGGGGGGCTGAATTGGGAGGACTGAGTGAGCTTAGGAGTTCAAGGCCAGCCTGGGTAACATAAGAAAACCCTGTCTTTACAAAATATAAAATTAAAAAATTAGCTGGGCATGGCTGTGCTTCCTGCTACTTAGGAGGATGAACTGGGAGGACTGCTTGAGCCTGGGAGATCGAAGCTTTGACTAGCCATGAGTGAGCCACTGTGCTCCAGCCTGAGAAACAGGACAAAACCCTGTCTCAAAATATATATATATATTACAAACTATTATTTTTGATTAAAAGGGAATAAAATTACAAATCAATAGCAGAAAAAATACTACAAATTCTAAAAATATGTGAAAATTAAACAACAAACTTAAGCACGCTCTTATTCAAGAATTGGAAGACAATATTGTGAAGACATCCACAATACCCAAAGTAGTCTACAGATTCAATGCCTATGGGATCTCAAGGGACAATGAGTAGCTGAAGTAGCTTTAGAGAAGGATAAAGTTGGAGGTATCACACTTCCTAATTTCGAAACATAATACAAAACTATAGAAATACAAACAGAAAGACAAATAGATGACAGAACAGAATAGAGAACTCAGAAATAAACCTTCATGAATATCATCAAATAATCTTCAATCAAATTGCCATGACTGAACAAAGGGGAAAGAACAGAGTCTTTAACAAATAGTGTTATAAAAAAACTGAATATCAAAATAAAAGAAAATGAAATTGAACTTTTCACTTACACCATATACAAAAATAACTTAAATGAATTAAACATTTAAATGTAAGTAGATAGCTATAAAACTCTTAAAATAAATACTCTTAAAATACTCTTTTAGGGTAAACAATCATGACATTTATCTTGGTAATTTTTTTTAGTATAACATTAAAAGCAGAAGTAACAAGAATAAAAACAGAAAAATGGAATTACATCAAGTGCTAATAAGCTTTCTGGATATCAAAGAAAACATTTAGTGGAGTAAAAATGCCACTGAAGAAATGAGAAAAAAATTGCAAATAACATATTTAATAGAAGTTAATATCCAGAATGTATAAACCACTTCTAAAACTCAATAGCAAAAAATGAATAATCATACTTTAAAATAAGCAAAATGCTCAACAGATGTTTTTAAAAATCAGCTATACAAATGGCCAAGAGGAATTTGAAAAGATGCTCAAAACTATGACTCTAGAGAAATAAAAAGCAAAACCCCAAAGAGATATTACCTCACGCTCATTAGGATGGCCACTATCAAACAAGAAAAAATAATAAATGTTTTCAAGGATGTAGAGATATCAGAGCACTGTGCACTGGTGGTGAAAAAAATAATAATGCAGACATTATGAAAAATAGTACAGAACTTCCTCAGAATATTAAAAATGGAATTATAATACAATCTGGCAATCTCATTTCTGGATATCTATCTAAATTTTCAAAACAGGACTTGAAAAAAAACACTTGCACACCCATGTTTATAACAGAATTATTCTCAAAATCCAAAAGGTAGAAGCTACTTAAATGTCCCTTGACAGATAACTAAGTAAAGAAAATATGATATATACATACAATAAAATATGATTTAAAAGGAATTCTTATCACCTGCTACAATAACAATAAGCCTTTAGGACATTATGTTATGTAAAATATGCCAGAAAACAAAGTGACAATGAGTGTATGATTCCACTTATGATATATCTTAAGTAGTCCAACTCATAGAAACAGAAAGTACAATGTGTTTGTCAGGGGCTCAGGAGAGGGTAAAATGGGCAGTTGTTGTTTAATGGGTATTGAGTATTAGTTTTGCAATGGAAAAGCTCTAGAAGCCTGTTGCATAACAATGTAGATATATGTAATACTACTAAATTATGCAATTAAAAAGGTATAGAATGGTAAATTTTATGTGTTTTTACTACAATTGAAATATTGTAAAGTGATACATAAAAGAGATACAGAGTTATAAACTTTTCAGAAAATTACAGTCAATTTGCAAAAGTGTTTTCCTCACACAAACATAATATAGATTTGTCAATAAATACATGAAAAAATTAAGGCTATTTACATGACTACTTTCCTGAACAAGTCCAAATGGAATTCTTTTACAAATGCAGTGCTGACTATTCAATAATCAATCAATGCATTACACAAAGTAATAGGATAAAGGAAAGCAACAGAAGTTCCCTTCAACAGATGCAGAGAGCACTTGACCAATCCAATATTCATTCACAATTAATCTCCCTGGAAAGGAGGAGTACAAACAAGCTTCCTAGATCTCCTAAAGAGTATCAATGCCTGTCAAAGACCTGGGGTGGACAGAACACAACTGACAAACTGCTCAGAGCCTTAGGGACATGCCTAGAGCCACTGATCTAACTTAAAAACAAAAACAAGGTTGAAGTGAGAGTGGTTTGGTTACTAGACTGGAGAAATGTATGGAAGAGTGAAGACTGAGGGCGTTTGGATATCTCTGAAGTTATTGATGGAGTCCTTCAGCTGATGTGCCATCAGTATTGAGGATATTAATAATAACACCAAGGATATTAATTATAATACCAATAATAATTCTTGCAAATGGCCCAGCATGTGACAGGACTTGCATTCATTTCAAGAGTGTGACTCTGTTGAATCCTCAAGACAGATCTATGAAGTGGGTGCTCTTATCCCCGCTGTGCTGGAGACTGACCTCACACAGGCCAGATGCAGCAGGTCTCCACTGAGATCACACAGCTGGTGTGCTGCAAAGCCCCACCAACCTCCTCACTGCTCTTGCATTCCTACAGCATCACATCTCTTCTTATTTGGGAATTTCCATGCTCTGTGTCTGAGTGTCAGTGCTAAAATGACCCAGTGGGAGGAGTGTGTCAGTACTTCTGAGGATGCCCAGGCTCTACCAAGTTTCCTGAACCATGCTCTTAGGAAAATACTAGATCACTTGGATGTTCTCCCAAAGCCTGTTCTCCTGTTCTTTTCTGTCTCAGAAAGGGCCCCACCATATCTCTGGAAACTTTCTTAACTTGACTAACATGTAGCAGTAGTCTTGAAGACCCTTTTCCCTTTCAAGCAACAAACCAACAGGTCCTATAGCCACTATAGCCTCTTGCACAAATCTATCCTCAATCCACCTACTTCATTCTGATTCCATATCATCCAGTCTAAGCCACTATCACTTTTACCTGACCTGTGACAAAACGATCTTTGTTTCCATATTCACCCTCTTTAGAATGCATTATCCATAAGGCAGCTGGAAAAAGCTTTTAAACATATAAATCTGATTGTGCCTCTTGCTTAAAACCCTCCAATGGCTTCTCACCATATAGGGAATTAAATCACAGTCAAGTTTCCTTATCTCACTGGAACTCTGTGAGTTCACCTCCTCTGCTTGCTTTCCACACCCGCTCCTTGCCATCACTGGTCTCTGCTTCCTCAAACTCACCCTGCTGGCTCCCATTTCAGGATTATTGCTCAATAAAATCATCTGCCTGGAATTTTCTTCCCCAGAATCTTTGTATGTCATTCCCTCCGTTGCTAGGTTACTGGGATCTCAATGTAAACATTACATCCTCACAGAGGCTGCTGTGAGCTGAATTGTGTGCTTTCCAAAATTTGTATGTAGACACCCTAACCCCCAGTACCTAAGAATGTGGCCATATTTGAAGAAAGTGTCATCAAAGAGGTAATTACATTAAAATGAGGTCTTTGGGGGTGCAGGTGGGGTGGTGGAGAGGTCACATTATACAAAATTTCAGTAAGAAAGAATAAGTGCAAGAGATCTATTGCACTTGGTGACTACAGTTAATGTAATCTGTTCTGGAGCATTGCTAAGATGGTAGATTTTGAGTGTTCTCATAACAAAAGCATGATGGGTATGTGAGGTAACACATATGCCAGTTAGCTTGAGTTAGCCATTCCATAATGTGTGCATATTTCAAAACAGTACCATAAATGTAGACAATTTTTTTTTTTTTTTTTTTTTTGAGACGGAGTCTCACTCTGTCGCCCAGGCTGGAGTGCAGTGGCGCAATCTCGGCTCACTGCAAGCTCCGCCTCCCGGGTTCACGCCATTCTCCTGCCTCAGCCTCTCCGAGTAGCTGGGACTACAGGCACCCGCCACCACACCCGGCTAATTTTTTGTATTTTTAGTAGAGACGGGGTTTCACCGTGGTCTCGATCTTCTGACCTCGTGATCTGCCCGCCTCGGCCTCCTAAAGTGCTGGGATTACAAGCATGAGCCACCGCGCCTGGCCGACAATTTTTTATCAGTTACAATAAAATGTTTTAAAATGAGGGCCTTAGGGTGGGTCCTAATCCAATCTAAGTGATGTCTCCATGAAAGAAGAGATAAGGTATCGGGGAAATTCAGCCAGATATCAGGCAAAATTCACCCCCGATATTTCACATAGGTTATATTCTATTTTCCCTAAGTGTTGGCCAGTTTGAGAAATAAAGGGACAGACTACAAAAGAGAGAAATTTTAAAGCTGGGCATCTGGGGAGACATCACATTTCGGTAGGTTCCGTGATGCCTCACAAGCCACAAAACCAGCAAGTTTTTATTAGGGATTTTCAAAAGGGGAGGGAGTGTACGAATAGGGTGTGGGTCACAGAGATCACATACTTCATAAGGTAATAGAATATCACAAGGCAAATAGAGGCAGGGTGAGATCACAGGACCACAGGACCGGCACAAATTAAAATTGCTAATGAAGTTTCGGGCACCATTGTCATTGATAACATCTTATCAGGAGACAGTTCTTGAGAGCAACCAGTCTGACCAAAATTTATTAGGCAGGAATTTCCTCATCCTAATAAGCCTGGGAGTGCTATGGGAAACCGGGGCTTATTTCATCCCTGTAGCTTGACCATACAAGATGGCCATACCCAAGGGGGCCATTTTAGAGGACCACCCTCAGTGGCACATTCTCTTTCTTAGGGATGTTCCTTGCTGAGAAAAAGCATTCAGCAATATTTCTCCCATTTGCTTTTGAAAGAACAGAAATATGGCTCTATTCTGCCCAGCTCACCAGTGGTCAGAGTTTAAGGTTATCTCTCTTGTTCCCTGAACATTGCTGTTATCCTGTTCTTTTTTCAAGATGCCCAGATTTCATATTGTTCAAACACACATGCTCTACAATTTGTGCAGTTAACGCAATTATCACAGGGTTCTGAGGTGACATACATCCTCCTCAGCTGACAGGATTAAGAGATTTAAGTAAAGACAGGCATAGGAAACCACAAGAGTATTGACTGGGGAAGTGATAAGTGTCCATGAACTCTTCAAAATTTGTGTTTAGAGATTGCAGTAAAGACAGGCATAAGACATCATAAAAATATTAATTTGGGGAACTAATAAATGCCCATGAAATCTTCACAATCCATATTCTTCTGCCATGGCTTCAGCTGGTCCCTCCGTTTGGGGTTCCTGACTTCCTGCAACAATAAGGATACAAATGTGCACACAGAGAAATAGCCACATGAAGAAACAAGGAGAAGGCAGCCACATACAAGCCCAGGAGGGAGGCCTCAGGGAAAACAAACACTACTCACACCTTGATCTTGGACTTCATCCTCCAGATGAAGTCCTTCACCCTCCTTCATCAGTTGGAAGCTTTTGATTCTGAATACTCTTCAAATGCTGGAAGGTACAAAGGTGAGGGGACAGCACAGACCTCAGGGTGAAAAGTTTAAAGAGAATAATGTCTTCCCATTGCCCTGTCCTATCCTCTACACACACCTGTGCCAGCCTTTATTGGTCTTGTGTATTCCCCTGGCTTGAGGATAGTGTAACTTGTAAATCTGTGTTTACATACAGGATAACATAAAACAAAGGTAAACAATAAAATAAAAACAAACAGCAAAACTCAACTAGTAGTGTTTGGGCAGGGTGACAGTGAAGACAGGAGGGACACATAACAATGGAGGTGGAACTTTTTGAGCTAAATCAAAGTCTTGTGTTTCTACATAGAATCTACAGTAGCAACTGTCAGGTTAGGTGTTTTTATCCTTGCCTGTCCCATAAGTGCCAGAGGGGATTATTCTAAACTGGGTGAGGAACAGGTAGAGAAGTGTAAGTGAGACAAACTTCCCTGCCATTTGCCAAAGTGGCAGGGCAGAATGTTTCATGAATGCCTCTACTCTCTGATGTCCAAAAAGCTCAACTCTATAGGTGATGTTCTGTTGGCTCCTAATTTAGAAGCATCTGCCTTCATACTCCTGTCTAGAATGGTAACATCTCTCTGCCAGTAACTGATAAAATCGCCAAAATCGCATAGTCTTGTTTTCCAGTTAAGGTTCACTGCAACTATGTGAGAACATTTACATAGCTCAATTCTTCCAGCAGCCAAGGAATACTTGATATTGTTTTCATTTGATGCTTCTGAGACAGGGAGTCAGCCTCCACCTAGAGGTGGCCCTTAAGACTTTTTGACACATAATCTCCCTGACACTACTACTTCCAAGGATTTGAAAGTCAGTGTTGAGCTTCCTACAATGCTCTTGTCAAACTGAATCCTGGCACATCATGGCTTGGGGCTTCCCACCTTGATATTTCAGTTTTGAAGTGAGAAAATTTGAGTTCTACAAGATATCAGAAGACCACTTAGAATATAACACATTCTAAAAGTAAATTGGAATGCCACAAGAACATCTTAGCTATAAAAGAAAAATTAGGTTCTTTGGTGAAAATTTTATGCCCCTTGATATGGTTTTGCTGTGTCCCCATCCAAATGTCATCTTGAATTTTAGCTCCCATAATTCCCAAGTGTTGTGGGAGGGACCGTAGCAGATAATTGAACCATGGGGGCGGTTTTTTCCCATTCTGTTTTTGTGGTAGCAAATAAGTCTCATGAGATCTGATGGTTTCATAAGGAGAAATCCATCTGCTTTGCTTTATTCTCATTCTCTCTTCTCTTGTCTGCCCCCATGTGAGACAGGCCTTGCGTTTTCTGCCATGATTGTGAAGCGTCCTCAGCCACGTGGAACTGTAAGTCCATTAAACCTCTTTCTTTTGTAAATTGCTCAGTTCTTGGGTATGTCTTTATCAGCAGTGTGAAACTGAACAAATACACCCCCCTTCACTGTTTGAAGAAAAACTGCTGGCTCAAAGGTGTCTTCAATTCAGTGAATATTTTTTTAAATGCCCAGCCCCAACTCACTGACAAGTCAAGAAACCTGCCACCTTACGGTGTTCACGAGGCTGCTGTGGGTGTCTCACCTCATTGCCAGACACACAGAACTTGAAGCAGGGGTGTCTGCTCCACTTAAAGGTAAAAGCTCAGGGTTTTGGATTGTTGCTCATGTTCTGTTTGGTCTTCCACATTGAAACTAAAGGCTATTTGATTAAGGATATCTTTTTTCAGATTCAAATCAGACAGAATTTCAGCTGCTGATCTTTCAGATCATTTTTCTGAAAATGCTAACCACAGTTAAGCCAATAAACCAAGCCTGAATCCATATGTAATGCAGAGGTCATCACTGCATGCCAAATAGTGCTTCCTGGTGAAAGTTTACCAATTTGTCTCACAGTTTAGAAGGCCCCAGACCATTCCTGGCATAATAACTGTATTGGCCTTTGGCCCAATTCCTGAAGTATTGGTCATGTCTCACCACTATTGACACCTTTAGGATAATAGTCAGCTGAATCCAGCCAAAACATGTGTCTCTTGAAGCTCATTTGTGTAATTTTTTAGACTTTTGTGACCACTTGCATTGAAATCACATTGTAGCTCTTATCACTAAACTTATTAACATGGCCAAACTGTTTGATTTTGCTTTCTTTTTCCTCTAGGTTCACACATGTTGGCTATGTAATGTGTTGATTGAATGTGACTGTCCCCCAAGCACCCAAAAATCTCTTCTTGACTGACTCCAAGATGAAGAGAACATCTTTGAGGTCTATAGGCATCCATTTTCAAAATTTGAGATTTCTCACTGACCATTCCTGGACAAGATGTGTCTTTCTTTTCCTTAACTGAACGCCGGGCAAATCTTGTTTTTACATTCTCTGAATGGCAGTCCAACCCAAAGAGGGGATGGGATACTCAACTTAGTTATGATGAACTTTTATATAGAAGTTCTTGTGTCCATATCATATGGCTCTACTAGAAAAAAAATTACTAGAAGACAGTATGGGTGAAAAGAATAGAAAAAAATGACTACTTAAAATTATAGGTACTGGAATAGCACACACAAATTCTGTGGATGTAGAGAAAAGACAAAAACCCAAAACCTAAAAATGAACAAATTAGACCCCAGGAACTACAGAAATGGAGGCATGTTAATAACTTTTTGTCTTTCTGAGTTTTCCCTAGTGTGGCCCAGAGAAGAGTTGGGGAGTCCTGTTGGGCCAGAATGAGTGGGAGTATTAGTTAGACCAAATGGCAGAACAAGACCGGAGGCTTCACGTTCTCTTAGGAATTTCATCCCTCTGTGATGTAGGCATGGAATCCCAGTGAGCATCCTGCACTCTCAGTGTCCAGCTGCCTGAAGCCACAGTTGTTTTGGAAGATTGAGAACAATTGCTTTTTGCTGAGGAGACTTAGCAATCCACAGCTGAGGTACGGTGGATTTTATAGAGCATTAATTCCATTTTATTTTTCCTCTGCGCACTGGGGTTCTGTCTTCAATTTTTTATCTAGAGATGAAATTACACTTGTCAATAGCTGTGTAAAATAGAGATATAACTCTGGCATGTAGACCCTTAGATGCAACCCTCAGCAGAAATTCTGGTCTGTTTTTCTTAGCACTTTTATTCAATTATTGGCACAGAAAGATGCACTGACATGTGGTCTCTCAGGAGTGATTAGACTATTTTACTTCTAGAGGAGTGAGTTGATGGAACAGGGCAGAGCTTAGAGTGAGGACCGAAGCTTCTGTCCAAATCTTCCAATCAATCTGTATGTGGTAGGTGGAGTCAGGAAAGACTCTAGAGCTTTGGAAGTGATCATTAAGAGAAAACAAAATCCCTGTAAATTAGAGTACTAGGACACGTGTTCATTGGTCACCTTCTGATTCAGATGCTCAGAGCGGAGCCTGTGTGGGAGGGCGCAGAGCAGTGCATGCCTGGGGAAGCCTCTGATCATGTGTGAATGATGAGGCTCTGGCTCAGGGACAAATCCTGTATCTGACAGAACATGATGCTTCTGGACGTGTGAGATTCAGTGCCCTTCCTCAGCAGAGCAGCACTGAGTGAATAATTGTTTTAGGATCAACCACATGGAGGCCAATTTTATTTTGAATTTCTCAAAGACAGAAACAGAAAAGATTTTTATACACTTTGAAATTGAGCAAGCCTGTCAGAAACTTCAGTAAAAAAGTCACAGGAGGAAACCCTCTTATTCATCACCAGAAACCACCAAAATTCTGATCCAAACTGTAAGAATTCACCTTGTAAAAACTTGATTTTTTTGCCATATAGATTTATCTTTCATTTGACTGTTATTTAATTACAAGTTATAATTAATACATTATTTTTACCTTTATGATAGAAATATCAGATTATTAAACCCAAAGCATTAATGATGCCTACCCAACAGTAGTTTTTATTGCCAATTAACTTTTTGCTATGAAGTGAATTTGTGTGTTCTTCTAAAAACTCATTTGTAAAAATTTAATCCTAATGTGATAGTTTTAAAACATGGAGGCTTTTTGGAGGTGACTAATTCAGAAGGGTTTCAACCTTATGAATGTAATTAATATTCTGTAATAGAGGTTGAATGGAGCACCCTTGTCCCTTCTGCTATGTGAAGACACAGCAAGAAGGCATCATTTATTAGAAAAGGGACCCTCACCAGACACTGAATTTGCTGGTGCTTTAATCTTGAACTTGCCAGCCTCCAGAACTGTGACCAACACATTTCTGTTATTTATACATGACCCAGTCTAATGTACTTTGTTTTAGCAGCCTGAACAAGCAAAGACACTTTCTTATGCACTGTGGTTTATTTCTGATTTTTTAGTACCACTGAGCTATACACATATTCATAAATCAACATGTCTCACAGGGTGGGATAGCAATTCTATTTTTTCAGAGTTTTCTTAACTGTTCTTATTTGTGTTTTCATCTATAGGAGTTCTGCAATAAAATGCCTGCTTCCACTACCAGATGGTATCTATATTGGGACAAAATTAAATTTATTAATTACTTCTAAAAATTGATGATTGAGTAATAATGAGTTTTTCTGCTTTAGAACATGATGTATTTTTCCATTTGTTTATGCTGACTTTCCTATATTTCAAAGACTTTTTATGGTCTTTCTCATATGCTTTACAAATTTTTGTTAGATTTATGTATAGCTAGTTCATTTTATTTTGTCCTGTTTAAAAGTAAATTGTAGCACAATACAAAATTTTTTTCTTGGATTTTTTTTATTATACTTTAAGTTCTAGGGTACATGTGCACAACATGCAGGTTTGCTACATATGTATACATGTGCCATGTTGGTGTGCTGCACCCATTAACTCGTCATTTACGTTAGGTATATCTCCTAATGCTTTCCCTCCCCTCTCCCACCACCCCATGACAGGCCCCTGTGTGTGATGTTCCCCTTCCTGTGTCCAAGTGTTCTCATTGTTCAATTCCTCCCTGTGAGTGAGGACATGTGGTGTTTGGTTTTTTTGTTGTTGCGATAGTTTGCTGAGAATGATGTTTTCCAGCTTCATCCATGTCCCTACAGAGGACATGAACTCATCATTTTTTGTGGCTGCATGGTATTCCACGGTGTATATCTGCCACATTTTCTTAATCCAGTCTATTGTTGTTGGACATTTGGCTTGGTTCCAAGTCTTTCCTATTGTGAATAGTGCCACAATAAACATATGTGTGCATGTGTCTTTATAGCAGCATGATTTATAATCTTTGGGTGTATGCCCAGTAATGGGATGGCTGGGTCAAATGGTATTTCTAGTTCTAGATCCTTGAGGAATCGCCACACTGCCTTCCACAATGGTTGAACCAGTTTACAGTCCCACCAACAGTGTAAAAGTGTTCCTATTTCTCCACATCCTCTCCAGCACCTGTTGTTTCCTGATTTTTTAATGATCACCATTCTAACTGTTATGAGATAGTATCTCATTGTGGTTTTGATTTGCATTTCTCTGATGGCCAGTGATGATGAGCATTTTTTCATGGGTCTGTTGGCTGCATAAATGTCTTCTTTTGAGAATTATCTGTTTGTATCCTTCACCCAGTTTTTGATGGGGTTGTTTGTTTTTTTTCTTGTAAATTTGTTTGAGTTCTTCATAGATTCTGGATATTAGACCTTTGTCAGTTGAGTAGATTGCAAAAATTTTCTCCAATTCTGTAGGTTGCCTGTTCACTCTGATGGTAGTTTCTTTTGCTGTGCAGAAGCTCTTTTGTTTAATTAGATAAATTCTAAAAGTTTTCTTGGCAGGAAATGGTAGCACATATCTGTGATTCCAGCACCTTGAGAGACCAAAGTGAGAGGATTACTTGAGCCCAGGGGTTTGAGGCCAGCCTGAGAAACGTAGTAAGACCCTGGCTCTACAAAACATAAGAGGAAATTAGCCAGGTACAGTGGCACATGCCTGTATTTCCAGATACTCATGGGGCTAAGGTGGGAGGATGGCTTAAGCTCAGGATGTAAGGTTGTAGAGAGCTTTGATTCTGTCTATGCACTCCCCCATAAGCGACAGAGCAAGAACCTGTTTCAAAAAACATTTTTCTTGAGTAACAGGCAACTAATGAATTGTGGAACACCAGACCAAAAGAGGTTTACCATTTCAATGGCTAAGTGTCAGAGGTATTGAAGAAATGCAGGAGCAAAATATTAAAATTATTTAATTCGTTGCAGGTATGAAATTGTCTTATTTGGTTTACCATACAGATGTATATTACTGTAAGCTTCTTGGGTACTTCTGATAGCTTAAGCTTAAGTTCTGTTTTTGTTTTGTTTTGTTTTGATTTTTACTGCAGGCACTCACAAAAAATAGGTCACATTATGTTTTGCTTGTTTGCAAATCAACAAGATGAGGTCACTTAGGAGATCTAACTGATTCTGTCTGTTCAGGAATGTTTCCGAGGCTTGGTCTCCCTTTTAATTTACTTCACAAATCATTTTCTGATTGTAACTCCCACCTATTTTGTAAGTTGTAAATTACTTTTATACATATGTGAAAATATTTTATGTATGATTTCTATGTATATTGCTCATGAATATTGATTGTTGCACAGGCAAAGCTTGTCTTATTGCACTTTATTGTGCTTCGCAGATGTTGGATTTCTTACAATTTGAAGACTTTTGGCAACCCAACATTTTGCAACTCTATTAATGCTACTTTTCCAAAATCATGTGATCTTTGTGTGTGTGTATACCTATGTCAGCATTTTGTAACAATAAATTACATTTTTTATTAAGGTATGTACGTTGTTAATATAAACATAGGCTATTACAGTCTTATTCTACAGTATAGTATAAACATAGCTTTTGTATGCCCTGAGAAGAAAGAAAAGTTGTGTGCCTCACATTATTGTGATACTTGTTTTATTGCGCTGGTCTAGAGCAAAACCCATATATCTAAAAGGTACATCTGTATATTTTTATTGAATTGGCCCCATTTACTTAAATGATAAATCACTATTCTTGACTAAACAAGAGCTGTGGAGTGTGGAGAGATCAGGGTGAAAGTGAAGCAGAAGTGAAGATAAACAGTCCTCTAACTCACACGGGTAGTAATACAAATTAATTATGGATGAAATACAAAATTATCTAAAATTGAATATTCTCAAAAACATTTGTGTTTATATAATTATTTATATGAATATTAAGAGGCAAAGAACATAACAAAAAATAGATTTAGATGATGAAAGCTTTCATAACCTCACTGTAAAATGCAAGAATAAAAATATAAAATATATCAATACATAAAATAAATGACAATATTTATATTTTATTTAATATCCTACAATACAGTATGATCAACTGAAATGTATGAAATGGAAGAAGGTATAAATTTAGAAAATTTAAAATGAAGCCAATATGAGTCAGGTGAGGAATAAATAAGTATGATCAATTACATTTAACATAACTTGACTTCAATTTTATGGAAAAATATCAATGGTAAACACCTTGTGTAGTGATTTCACAATAATTTTATTAAACTGTAAAAATATATTAACCTTTTCCCACAGAGAGTACAGTTAAATGTTTGTAGATATTAGTCCTCCATGGGTTCAGTGTGGGAAAGTTAGGTACCTACACTCATACCCACACTCATATGTTTATTGCAGCACTATTCACAATAGCAAGGATATGGAGTCAATTTAAATTTATCAATCAATGATTGAATAAAGAAAATGTGCTCTACATTTATTCCACAGAACTCTACTCAGCCATAAAGAATAAAATCATGTCTTTTGCAGCAACATGAGTGGAACTGGAGGCCATTATTGTAAGTGAAATAACTCAGAAACAGAAAATAAATCACTACATTTTCTCACTTATAAATGAGAGCTCAATAATTCATACACTTGGATATAGAAACGAAAAATAGGCAGTGGAGACTCAGAAAGATGTGAGGTTGGTAGAGGGTTTAGGAATGAGAAAAGACCTAATTGGGGAAATGAGCAGCATTCAGATGATTGTTGCACAAAAACCCATACTTCATCCCTATGCGACATGTCTCTATAATGAAACTGCTTTTATACCCTCTAATGTATTAATAAAGAGGAAAAAATGGACTTGTGTGTGTGTGTGTGTGTGTGTGTGTTGCCCAGGCTGGAGTGCAGTGGCACGATCCCAGTTCACTGCAACCTCCACCTTCTGGGTTTATGTAATTCTCTGCCTCAGCCTCGTGAGTAGCTGGGAGTACAGGCTCCTGCCACCACACTTGGCTAATTTTTGTATCTGTAGTAGAGACGGTGTTTCACCATGTTGGCCAGGCTGGTCTTGAACTCCTGACCTCGTGATCCATCTGCCTCGGCCTCCCAAAGTACTGGGATTACAGACAGGAGCCACCGTGCCCAGCCAAAAAATGAACTTTTATCGAGGGCAGACTCAATAGACCTCATAATTTTCTTATTTAGATTAGGCAGAAAAATAATTTTAATAAAATAACAAATAATATTGTATTTTTAGGAATGGTATAAAAAGATAATTTGATAAATTAGAGCAGTTAGGCTTAGTACATACAATATGTTAAGCGAGATTCTAAGCCATTAGACATTTGTAGACAGAATAACTAACAGTGTAAAATAAGTAACACAAAGATTCATTGGCAGTGACAAATTGACATATTTTCCATCATATTAGATGACATTAAAATCATTACAAAATTTACTGTTTTGTTTCATAATAAAGGATCATAATGCTAAATAACTTCATTAAAAAGTTTGACTAATTAGGCATATAGATAAATGGGCAGCATGTTGTCCAGTAAACAGGATACACATTATTTTCAAAGACCAAACATAATTTTTTATATATTTATTTATTTTTCTGGTCAGAGGAGCAGCTTTATTATCTGGGGGTATAGTAGGGTTGTCTCCCTGGGAGGTGGGGTCTTCCACTGGTCACCCCCAGCAGTGTTCCAGAAGGCGCCATGCAATTCAGTGCTGGGCTCAGCTGGGGGCCGGGACTTGGAGAAGGCGAACTGTGCTGGGAAGCAGTAGCTGTGTGTCCTCACCGCCCTCTCCGCCCTGCTGCACTGGGTCCCTGGTGCTTCTCAGGGTCCCGCCCAGCCTGAGTCTCCATAGGGCAGTGAACATCAGGCCCGGAACCCTCTCCTCAGAGCCCAGTTTGACACATGCCAGGCATTTTCGCTTCCTCCCCTTGGGCTGGGCTTTGCACTCGGGTTTCTTCCAGCCTTTCCGCGGCTTGTCTGCCGGAGCTTAAATTCCAGCCTCAAATGCTCCAGGTGGAAGGGGCGTTTCCACCGCGCCGTCCACACTGGTTTCCCAGAAGGCCCACTGCAGGGGTGGGTGGATTTCTCCAGGGCCCCCTGCAGACCCCAGCGCTGGGCCCTGTGAGCTCTGCCCCGCCCCTGCCTCCCATGCCCATCCACAGAGCCAGCGGGATCCGCAGCCATCGCTTGCTTCCGCCATCACCCGGGCCCTGCGAAGCGAGTGTGCGCCCCTCAGCTCTCCGAGCATGCTGACAGCTGCTTCCACCCCTTCCCTGCCCCTGGGGGTTATGCCTGCAGAACGCTGGGCAGAGGTGAAGGAACTGGGAAATGTTCCTTTCTCCAAATTGACTTTGAGGTCTGCCTGGTCCTCTCCACTGCCTCCCACCCTGCCCGCACTCTTCCCTGGGGCCTGCGGTTTTAGCAAAATTCCCCTGCCCCCGGCCTGTGTTGGGAAGCAGTCCTCTTGCCCACTCCCACTCTTCACCCCTTTTCTGGCCCATTCTCTCTCCCCACTGGGTCTCTGACACGACCCCCTCTCCTCCCTACTGTCCCCAGAGCCTCTCTCTGCTTCCCGTGCTCAGCCTCCTCCCTGACCGCTTCTCCCTCATCGTCCTGAATCTCTGGGCTCCCATGGGGTGCACCCCCCCGCCGCCCTCCCTGGGCCCAGGCAAAACCGACAAAATTCTTTCAAATGGGAACATCTGAATTCCATTGAATTCATGACAGCAGAAACCCATCTGGTCATATTTTAAAGAATGATAATAGCAACTGTCAATGTAAAGTATAACAAGGCTTAAGAATACCCACCATTTTACCAAAAACACAACAGCAAAACCATGTTATAGCTAAAAAACAAATTCAATAAAGTTACAGGATACAATATTATCATGAAAATCAGTTGCATTTTTATACAGTAACAGCAAAGTGTCTGAGAAAGGAATAAAGAAAACAATCCCATTTACAATATTATCAAATAGAATGAAATACTTAAGTCATAAAATAAAATGAGTTTGACCAAGAATAGTAAAAATCTCATACTGAAAACTATAAAATGATGATGAAAAAATTGAAGAATATAAAATGGGAAATATATCCTGTATTCATAGATTCTAAAAATTAATATTGTTAAAATACCTATATTACAGAAAGTTACCTATGGTTAAAGAAATTTCTATCAAAATTTTAATGCCATTAAAATAAGTGTAGAACAAACAATTGTAAAATTAGTATGGAACCAAAAAGACCCCAAATAGCCAAATATTGAGAAGAATAAAAAGGCTGAAAGCCTCAAACTTTCTGATTTCAAACTATATTACAAAGCTATACTCACCAATATAACATAGTACCTACACAGAAACAAATGGAACAGAACAGAAGACCCAGAAATAAACTCACATATACAGTCAACTGATCCTGCAGAATTAAGAAAAGATAGACACGTCAAGAAATCGTGTAGAAAAAAACTAGATATACACACACAAAAAGCAAAGCCTTCTCTTATCACAAAAATGAGTTTAAAATAAAGACTTAAACATAACAACTAAAATCATGAATCCTCTTTAAAAAAAACTGGGGATAAAGCTCCTTGACACTGGTCATGGCAATGAAGTTTTGGCTTTGACACAAAGAACACAAGCAACAAAAGCAAAAATAAAAGAGTGAAACTATATCAAAGTCAAAAGTTTCTGCACAATAAAGAAAACAATCAACAAAATGTAAAGACAATATACGGGATGGGAGAAAATATTTGTAAACCATATGTAGGATATGTTACTATCCAAAATATGTGTAATACTAATCAATGTGGGGAAAAAGAAACTCACAACAAAACAAAAACCAATTCCCTGATAAACCGGGCAAAATAACTCAATATCCTGATTACTCTTGGTAATCAGGACTGAAGTACTCACTGATTAAGGTTCTGTGTTTTCACTGCCTTGAAAGGCAAGTGTCTTGCAAACTGCATGCAAACAAAGGCTAAATATGATGACACATCAGGCTGGAGCAGAGTCAACTGACCATATACGTCTAGGTGATGAGTGTGCTTTAATGTGGTCAGGGAAGGCAACTCATAATAAAGGCCACAAACGGCTATTTAGACCAAAGCAAAAGCCCACCAGAAACTGGTGGCTCTGACTGAGGTGACTTTTAATGTATCATGAAATCAGTAGGCCAAAAGCAGTTAAAGTTGAGCCGATGTCCTCAGTCATGGTTGGTTAATCCAGTTTGTATTGTGAATTGTTTGATTAGCCTCCCCTTTACCCCATTGGTGAGGGATAAATTACCACCCTTGTACTACTGGGACAGTTAAAACCATGGCACCAATCATTGGACAAATGAGATTGACAGCAGTTATTCATTACATATAATCATGGAAGAAGGAAATTATATAAGGTATACAGACCCACACAGGGATTGCACTTGGGAGTAGAGAGAATAAACAGGGGGTGTTAGGGAAGGCTTTGTAGTATCAAGAGGTTGAGATGCACTTGGTTCCCACACGAGGTTGTTATTGGTTGGTCTGGATAATTCTGTGACCTTGGGAGAAACTGAAACACAATATACTACCAACTGCTAAGACTACAATAACATACTATAATAGTGTAATGCTGTAATGTGCAATATACTACAATACTAATGACAGTATGTTCTCCCTTTTTTGATAGATTCTCGGAAACTGTGACTTTAAGTAAAACAATGTACTATATAATAAAATCAATTTTACCATTGGCTAATTGATATAAACAAGAGTTAATTTTCCATGGCATATAGTATTTTGTTTCACTTAAAGTCAGTTTCCAGGGACCTATCAATGATGTTAAGTGAGAACTTACTGAACATGTATTTTAGTGATGTGTAATAGAAAGTAGCTATAAAAAATATACTATTCATGTACAAAACTACATGTGGTACACATTACAGTCATGAACCACATAACAATGTTCGAGAAATTGAGAGACCATATATATGAGGGTGTTTTCTTGTGAATATATATATATATATATATATATATATATATATGTATATAAACCCACCTTTAAAGGCCAAAGGAGCTGAGAGTTTGAAGAATGAGGCTGACGAATTAAGTTTCTCAGAAAGAAACATCTAAGAGGAACATTTATTAATAGAAGCTATGTCTCAGATAGCTGAAGATCGTGGAGCCTCACACTGTGACCCCCTAAACCCAGACACTTATCACAGGAAAGGAATGTGAAAGACAATTGAAGTCACTATATAAATTTGCCTAAGCGTAGGATTTATGCTAAGTACCTGTTCACAATAGCATCAGGGTTGTTTTGATTTAAGGGTAGGGCTTGCAGAACTGTAGGTTTCAATATATGACATAGGTATTTGAAACCCTCACCAAAAAACATTAGAGGAAGTAACTGTGTCATCATTTTAACTTTTTTTTTTGTTTTTTAGTAATTTAAAGTCTTAAAGTCTGGTTATGTTAAATTAAGTAATCTTAAGTTTCTCACTAAAAATTAGCATTGCTAAGCATTAAAATAATAGTTTTAAGACAGTTTTTACCCCAGCACTAGTGATTGGATAATATGGCCCTAGGCCCCACCCCTTCAGGTTGTGAATGAGAGAAGATGTGAGCCAACTGGTAGCCAAATGACAACAGGGTAAAATGTTCCAAGGTGCAGCCTTTTTCAGGCAGGACTTCCTCCTTATGCTGAAGCCCGGCCTTCACTGTGGGATATTTGCATTTAACCATGTATATAAGGTTATTTTTATTTATAAATTGTATATATGTGGCCAGGCATAGTGGATCTCACCTTTAATACCAGCACTTTGATAGGCTGAGAGAATAGGAGCTCTTGAATCCAGGAGTTTGGGACCGTCCTGGGCAACAGAGTGTGAGTGCCCCACATCAAAACTTTTCTACAAAAAAATGAAAAAATTAGTCAGGCATGGTCACAGGTGTCTGTGGTCCCAGCTACTTGGGAGGCAGAGGTGGGAGGGTCACTTGAGCCTGGGAGGTAGAGGCTGCAGTGAGCTGAGATCAGGCCACTGCACTGCAGCCTGGGTGACAGAACAAGATTCTCTCTTTCTCTGCCTCATTTGTGTGTGTGTGAGGGGGGAGGGGTGTGTGTGTGTGTGTATTATTCAAAATAGAAACAAAATAATAACAATTATTTTTATTTTTATTTACATTTTTTTGAGACAGAGTCTCACTCTGTCACCCAGGCTCGAGTACGTGGTGAGATCTTGGCTCACTGCAACCTCCACCCACCAGGTTCAGGTGATTCTTCTGCCTCAGCCTCCCAAGTAGCTGGGATACAGGCAACCCACCGCATTGCCCAGCTAATTTTTGTATTTTTAGTAGAGACATCATTTCACCATGTTGACCAGGCTGGTTTTGAACTCCTGAGGTCAAGTGATCCGCCCGCTTCGGCCTCCCAAAGTGCTAGTAAAACAGGCATGAGCCACCATGCCCAACCGATTACAATTATTTTTCATTTTTAGATTTTACAATCTTTCTGGCCTCTTGGCTTTTGAGGCAAACTGAGCTTTGAAATTAGGCAATCCTCTATTGCACCAATGTGCAATAGAAGTAAAATGTGAGCCACATGTGTCAATTAAAATTTGCCAGTAACAGCATAAAGAAAAAGAAAAATGAGTGAAATTGATGCTAAAAACATTGCCCAATATATCCAAAATATTTCAACATATAATCAGAATGAAATAAAGAAACATATATATGTGTACATATGTACATACACACACATATACATGTTTCTTTAACCCAGCATTATATATTTTTATGCACATATGTATATGTAACTAATGTTTAAATATTTTCTTGTATTTTTCCCCAGCATATCTTAGTTATACTGTGCACAATACAGTTAGTAGCCCCTGTGGCCAGTGGCTGCCACATTGCAAGTGCATCTCTGAGGGCTCTGACTTTTCTGACCTTTGAGAGGTAAAGGGCCTGAATCCTCCTTTTCTGCCAGATAGGAGTGAATGCCCCTTCTCTACCAATATCACTCCTGTTTCAAGGATAAGAGAGGTGGTGCCCTGAGAGACAGTAGGGCCTACAAGAAACAAGTGTTCACAGGTAGAACACTGCTGTCCACTGCTGCTTGGTGTGGACTCATCAATCCTCCAGAGATCATACAGCAGTCCAAAAAGTGGGGCCCCAGAAGAGGGAAACCTCATGTTTTTAGATTTGTCCATAGGTTTGATCTGATGTCAAGAGACTAGATTAAAGGTAAACTTTTTATCTTGCAATTTGGCCTTGGCAAAAAACTAAATAGAAACATGTCACTATAAAAATCAATTAAATAAAAAGGAAGGCAATAAGAGCAGAAAAGAGGAGAAAATACCTACAAGAAACAAATAGAACTATTAACAAAATGGAAGTAGTCCATTCTTTTCACAATTAAAATGAATATATACATAGAATAAAATTTCCAATAGAAATATGTAAATTGGCTAAAGAGATTTAAAAAAAAGATTTGTTTTCTGCTGTCTATAAGAAACTCACTTTAGATCTAAGCACACAGATAGGCTAAAAGTACAAGTATGAAAAATATCTTCTAGGAAAATTGCAATCAAATGAGAGCAAGAGGGGTCATAATTATGCAAAATACACATTAAATCAAAACTGAATTAAAAGACAAATAAAGATAGTATATAATGATACAAGTGTTGATTCACTGGGGAAGCTGTTTTAATAATAAATATATGTACACTTCACATCGGTGTTCCCAAATGTATAAAGATAAGATCGACCCAGATGAAGAAAGAAATAGCTATGGAAAAATAGTAAGAGACATAATTACCCGACTATCAGTAATGAATAATAAAGCCAGACAGAAAGTTAACATAGGAACAGACAATTTGAATAACACTGCCAACTCTGTAAACCTAACAGACATACAGAAAACACTCATCACAGTGAACAGATTCATGAAGCCGAAGGCCTGTGGGTCGTGACCAACTAAGCATTCCACTGGAGCCTATATGATCAAAGAGCAAACTGTTTATCATGAATGCAGGATGTAGGCAAACTCACACTGCCCTGCCACAAAAAGGTTTGCTGAGGGCCTCACTCCCTGGCACCAGGCTCCTTGAAGTTATCTATTGAGAAATCCAGTGCCTATTGTTCTAAGAATGCAGTCTCGCAAGTCTTCTGTGAATCAAGCTGCTGGTGGAAAACTACCCCTCTCTTCTCACTATCTCTTTTGCCTAATAAATAGGGATGGCTGTGTAAAGCTCAGGTACCTTGTCCACTAGAGGCAAAGTGCCCCTGACCCCTTTTTCCAAATATACCCCTTTGTCTCTTGTCTTTTATTCCTGCATTCACCCCACTTTGTTCAGTCCAATAGGTCTGTGTAGGCTACAAATAGAAGTGAAAAAAAAGAAAAAAAAACACTTCACACAACAATATCAGAATACACACTTTTTCCAATAGGTCATGAAACAGTCTCCTGAGTAGATAACCTACTAGGACACAAAACAAGCTTTACTAAATTTTAAAATGTTAAAATATGGGCTAGGCATTGTGGCTCATGCTTATAATTCCAGCACTTTGGGAGGCTGAGGTGGGAGGATTAGTGAGTTTAGGAGTTCAACGCCAGACTGGGCAACATAAGGAGACCCTGTCTTTAGAAAATATAAAATTTAAAAATTAGCTGGGCATAATGGAACATGCCTGTGCGTCCAGCTACTCAGGAGGCTGATGGGGGAGGATTACTTGAGCCTGGGATATCGAGGCTGTGGTTAGCCATGACTGAGCCGCTCTGCTCCAGCCTGAGCAACAGAGAAAAACTCTGTTTCAAAAAAAGATTAAAATATTACAATCATCTTTTATTACAAGGGAATAAAATTAGAAATCAATAGCAGAAGAAATATGGAAAATCTACAAATATGTGGAAATTAAACAACACACTCTTCTGCATGCTCTTGTTTAAGGGTTGGAAGACAATATTGTGAAGATGTCCACACTACCCAAAATGATCTACAGATTCAATGAGATCTCCATCAAATTTTAAATGTCATTTCATTTGGCAGAAATACAAAAAGCATTTCTAAAACTTATATGGAATCTAAAGTGACTCTCAGGAGCCAAACAACCTTCAAAAAAAGAAATAATATTGGAGGCATCACACTCCTTGACTTTATAATGTATTACAGAATTACAGTAACCAAACTATTTGGTACTGACATAAAGGCAGACAGGCAGACCAATGGAACAGAATAGAGCACAGAAATAAACTGTCATATATATGGCCAAATGGAGAGTTATTTGTATGTCCCTATTCATTGCAGTATTATTCACAACAGCTGATAGATGGAAGAAACCCAAATGTCCCTCAATGAATCAGTGAATAAAGACAAATTGGAATATACAAATAATGGAATATTATCCAGTTTTTTAAAAGCAGAAGATCTGATTATTTTTACACTAAGGATAAACCTTGAGGACATTATGTAAATAAAATAAATGAGTCATAAAAGACACTGTGTGATTCCAGTTAAATATCTAAAATAGTTAAACTCTTAGAAACAGAAAGTAGAATAGTATCAGTCAGAGCCTCAGGGGAGGAGATAAAAGGGTAGTTGTTGTTTCATGGCTATTGAATTTTAGTTTTGCAACATAACATCCTAGAGATATGTTGCATAATAATGTGAATATATTTAATATTATTTAACTATGTACTTAAAATATTTAAGATGGTAAATTTTATGTGGTTTTGACTACATTAATAGTGAAAAACTTTCTAAAGAGATACATATTTATAAACCTTTCAAAAATTACCTTCAAATCATAAAAATGTCAGAAAAATAATAAAGAGGCCAGGTGCAGTGGCTCATCCATGTAATTGAAACACATCAGGAGGCTGAGGAGGGAGAATAGCTTAAGCCCAAAAGTTGGAGACCAGCCTGGGCAACATAATAAGACCTCAGCTGCAAATCACAAGCAGACGGAAACTGGCAAATGAAAACATAGGTGAAACTTAAATCAGAACACTCTTGACTTCTTGTTCAAGGGTCAGAAAATTTAATATTATTAAGATGTCAGGCCGGGCGCGGTGGCTCACGCTTGTAATCCCAGCACTTTGGGAGGCCGAGGCGGGTGGATCACGAGGTCAGGAGATCGAGACCACGATGAAACCCCGTCTCTACTAAAAATACAAAAATAATTAGCCGGGTGTGGTGGCGGGCGCCTGTAGTCCCAGCTACTCGGAGAGGCTGAGGCAGGAGAATGGCGTGAACCCGGGAGGTGGAGCTTGCAGTGAGCCGAGATTGGGCCACTGCACTCCAGCCTGGGCCACAGAGCGAGACTCCGTCTCAAAAAAAAAAAAAAAAAAAAAAAAGATGTCAATAATACTCACAGTGAAGCACAAATTCAAAGTATTTTCTATCAAAATCCCAATGTTACATTTTTTTCAGAAATATTAAGTCTTAAAATTCATATGGAATCTCAAGGAACAATGAGTAGCCAAAGTAACTGTGAAGAAGAACAAAGTTAGAGGTATCACACTTCCTGATTCCAAAATATATTATAAAGCTATAGCAATACAAACAGAAAGACAAATAGATGATGGAACAGAATAGAGAACCCAGATATAAACCTTTATGAATATCATCAAATAATCTTCAATCAAGTTGCCATGACCGAACAACAGGGAAGAACAGAATAGTGTTCTAAAATTGAGTATCAAAATGGAAGAAAATAAAATTGAACTTTTCACTTGCACCATATACAAAAATATCTTAAACAGTTAAATGTAAGTAAGATAGCTGTAAAACTCTTAAAATATAAGGTAAAAATCATGACATTTGTCTTGGTAATTTTTTTTTTTACTTTTTTTTATTATTATTATACTTTAGGTTTTAGGGTACATGTGCACAATGTGCAGGTTTGTTACATATGTATCCATGTGCCATGTTGTTTTGCTGCACCCATTAACTCGTCATTTAGCATTAGGTATATCTCCTAATGCTGTCCCTCCCCCCTCCCCCCACCCCACAACAGTCCCCGGAGTGTGATGTTCCCCCTCCTGTGTCCATGAGTTCTCATTGTTCGATTCACACCTATGAGTTAGAACATGCGGTGTTTGGTTTTTTGTCCTTGTGATAGTTTACTGAGAATGATGTTTTCCAGTTTCATCCATGTCCCTACAAAGGACATGAACTCATCATTTTTTATGGCTGCATAGTATTCCACGGTGTATATGTGCCACATTTTCTTAATCCAGTCTATCGTTGTTGGACATTTGGGTGGGTTCCAACTCTTTGCCATTGTGAAAAGTGCCACAATAAACATACGTGTGCATGTGTCTTTATAGCAGCATGATTTATAGTCCTTTGGGTATATACCCAGTAATGGGATGGCTGGGTCAAATGGTATTTCTAGTTCTAGATCCCTGAGGAATCGCCACACTGACTTCCACAATGGTTGAACTAGTTTACAGTCCCACCAACAGTGTAAAAGTGTTCCTATTTCTCCACATCCTCTCCAGCACCTGTTGTTTCCTGATTTTTTTAATGATGGCCATTCTAACTGGTGTGAGATGGTATCTCACTGTGGTTTTGATTTGCATTTCTCTGATGGCCAGTGATGATGAGCATTTTTTCATGTGTTTTTTGGCTGCATAAATGTCTTCTTTTGACAAGTGTCTGTTCATGTCCTTTGCCCACTTTTTGATGGGGTTGTTTGTTTTTTTCTTGTAAATTTGTTTGAGTTCATTGTAGATTCTGGATATTAGCCCTTTGTCAGATAAGTAGGTTGCAAAAATTTTCTCCCATTCTGTAGGTTGCCTGTTCACTCTGATGGTAGTTTCTTTTGCTGTGCAGAAGCTCTTTAGTTTAATGAGATCTCATTTGTCAATTTTGGCTTTTGTTGCCATTGCTTTTGGTGTTTTAGACATGAAGTCCTTGCCCACGCCTATGTCCTGAATGGTATTGCCTAGGTTTTCTTGTAGGATTTTAATGGTTTTAGGTCTAACATTTAAGTCTTTAATCCACCTTGAATTAATTTTTGTATAAGGTGTAAGGAAGGGATCCAGTTTCAGCTTTCTTCATATGGATATCCAGTTTTCCCAGCACCATTTATTAAATAGGGAATCCTTTCCCCATTTCTTGTTTTTGTCAGGTTTGTCAAAGATCAGATAGTTGTAGATATGCGGCATCATTTCTGAGGGCTCTGTTCTGTTCCATTGATCTATGTCTCTGTTGTGGTACCAGTACCATGCTGTTTTGGTTACTGTAGCCTTGTAGTATAGTTTGAAGTCAGGTAGCGTGATGCCTCCAGCTTTGTTCTTTTGGCTTAGGATTGACTTGGCAATGCAGGCTCTTTTTTGGTTCCATATGAACTTTAAAGTAGTTTTTTCCAATTCTGTGAAGAAAGTCATTGGTAGCTTGATGGGGATGGCATTGAATCTATAAATTACCTTGGGCAGTATGGCCATTTTCATGATATTGATTCTTCCAACCCATGAACATGGAATGTTCTTCCATTTGTTTGTATCCTCTTTTATTTCATTGAGCAGTGGTTTGTAGTTCTCCTTGAAGAGGTCCTTCACATCCCTTGTAAGTTGGATTCCTAGGTATTTTATTCTCTTTGAAGCAATTGCGAATGGGAGTTCACTCATGATTTGGCTCTCCATTTGTCTGTGATTGGTAATTTTTTTAAAGTGACATTAAAAGCGGAAGTAACAAGAAAAAAGCAGGAAAATGGGACTACCTCAAATATAATAAGCTTTCTGATAAAGAGAAAACAGCTGGGCCTGGGGGACCACTACCACCAAGACGCAGAGACCAGTAGTGGCCCCGAATGGCTGGGCACGCTGATATTTATTGCATACAAGACAAGGGGGCAGGGTAAGAAGGGTGAGTCGTCCAGGTGATTGATAAAGTCAAGCAAGTCATGTGATCATGGGACAGGAGGCACTTGCCTTTTAGGTAGCCAAAGCAGAGAAGGAAGGCAGCATATGTCAGTGTTTTCTTCTATGCATTTATAAGAAAGATCAAAGACTTTAAGTCTTTCACTATTTCTTCTACCACTGTCTACTAAGAACTTCAAAGAGGAACCAGGAGTATGGGAAGAACATGAAAGTGGACAAGGAGCATGACCATTGAAGCACAGCACCACAAGGAGGGGTTTATGCCTCCGAATGACTACGGGCAGGCCTGGATGATATCCAGCCTCCCACGAGAAGCTGGTGGAGCAGAGTGTTCCCTGACTCCTCCAAGGAAAGGAGACTCTCTTTCATGGTCTGCTAAGTAATGGGTGCCTTCCCAGGCACTGGCGTTACTGCTCGACCAAGGAGCCCTCAAGTGGCCCTTATGTGGGTGTGACAGAGGGCTCACCTCTTGCCTTCTAGGTCACTTCTCACAATGTCCCTTCAGCACCTGACCCTATACCCACCAGTTATTCCTTGGTTATATTAGTAATACAACAAAGAGTAATATTAAAAGCTAGTGATTAATAATGTTTATACTAATGATTGATAATGTCCATGATCATCTCTATATCTAATTTGTATTATAACTATTCTTTATTCTGACTATTTTCTTTATTATACTGCAACAGTTTTTACCTTCAGTCTCTTGCCTTGGCACCTAGGTAATCCTTCACACCCACGTGTTTCTACAAAGGAGATATACAAGCGGCCAAGAGGAATTTTAAAAGATGCTCAAAATCATGAATCTTTAGAGAAACGAAAAGCAAAATCCCAATGAGATATTACCTCATACTCATTAGGATGGCCACTATCAAATAAGAGAAAATAACAAGTGTTTTCAAGGATGTAGAGAAATTGGTACATTTGTGCACTGGGTGGTGGAAAAAATAATCATGCAGCCATTATGAAAAATAGTACAGAGGTTCCTCATATTATTAAAAATGGAATTATCATACGGTCTGGCAATACCATTTCTAGATATCTACCTAAATACGGAAAGCGGGACCTGAAAGAAACATTTGCACACTCATGTTTATGACAGAATTTTTCTCAAAATCCAAAAGGTAGAAGCTACTTGAATGTCCCTTGACAGATAAATAAGTAAATATGATATATACATACAATGAAATATGATTTTAAAAGGAAATCTTATCACATGCTGCAATGACAATAAACATTAAGGGCATGATGTTAAGTGAAATGTGCCAGGAAACAAAGTGACAGTGATTGTGTGATTCCACTTATGAGATATCTTAAGTAGTCCAACTCACAGAAATGGAAAGTAAAATATTAAGGGCTCAGGAGAGGGTAAAATGGGCAGTTGATGTATATGGGTATTGAGTTTTAGTTTTGCAATGGGAAAGCTCTGGAAGCCTGTTGCATAACAATGTGGATATATGTACCACTAATAAATTACGCAATTACAAATGTATAGACTGGTAAATTTTGTTGTGTTTTATTACAGTTAAAATATTGTAAAGTGATACATAAAAGAGATACAGAGTTATAAACTTTTTGGAAAATTACCTTCAAATTATAAATGTGTTTTCCTCACACAAAGATAATATAGATTTGTCAATAAATACGTGGGTAAATTAAGACTACTTACATCACTACTCTCCTGAACAAGATAAAACAACTTTTGACACCAGCCAAGAAGAGAAATATGCAACATAATTAAGAAGAAATGGAGTATATTTATAGAGGCAAACAAACATACACGATTTTATTGGTGGTAGATATGGCTGATTCATATTTTGATTAAACACCACATTGACTTAACATGTACATAGAGATGCAGATTTACATCCAAAATCATAATACGTAGGTAAAACAAAACTCACAAAACACGAATGTCAAGGAACTTAGCAAAAAAAAAAAAAAAAAAAAGTAATACGAAATTTCAAAAAAGAATGAGAGAAACAACGAAAAAACTCCTATATAAAACATAGGTTTACAATTAAGAAAGAATCCTCCTAGATAACTACAATCTTCAGCTGTGACTGTGCATCCGTGGTGAGCAGGGATTTTGAAACAAGACTGCGTTAAGAAGAGGCTCAAGGGAGCAGACAGTGCCACCTCCAGAGAAGCCACTGCTCCTACTCCTACCTCTGCTGCTACTGCGGCCACCGTCCTCTGCTCCTGCAGCCCCCACTGGGCTCCCGATTCCTTCTTGGAGTGCGGAGGTCCTGTTCCTTCAGGAACGACAGACAGCTTTTCTCCCCGTCTCCTCGTTTGCTCACCCAGCAGGCGCAGGACTTGAGATCTGAGCTGGTCCTGCGTCTCGAGGAGCCGGGTGCCCGACTGTGAGACTGAGGAGGCAAGCTGTGGGGAGAAGGGGCGACAGGAACGCCAGGCTCATGAGGCTGATGGCCGCGGCCCAGGTAGGGCTGGCTGCTGCCTGGGCCGGATGGTAAGAGATACTGTGGAAGGAAAATAAAATAAAATAAATAATAATAAAGTTTAAAATAATAAACCTAACATAGGTAACAGTTAACATTAAGTATAGGTTATTTGGAAGTTATACATAAGCTAAGAAATTTCAGCAGCCCATTCCAGCATTGCTAACAAGTTGCAGCTGCGAGCTTATCTCAATCTTCCAAGCTTATTGCCTTGCCTCCAGAGCCCCGCATATTTCTGTAATTCCTGTTTTCCCTTACCCCAGCTCTGTCCAGCTTCTAAGTTGACTGGACAAAATAACTAAATTGTAAGTTCTCTCCGAATTGTCACAGGTTGGATAATTTACTGTCTTTGTCTGAAACCTGTAACCTGCCTTGTTTTCCCGCCTCAAATGGCATATAAGCAAGCCTGCTTTCTTTGCCTGGGTCGGCAGCCATTTTGGGCATGAGCCTGCTGTTGGCCCAGGTGCCTGAATTAAATAAAGTTCTCTTTGGTCTCCAAAGGTCTCTTCGTGTTCCTTGGCTGGAGTTTTACTACAACAGTACCAGATGTCGCCACCATCCCCATCCTTGGCACCCTAGCTGACATTCATACATTCTGTGTTCAACAAACAGAAGCGGCAGCAGGAGTTGCTGTTCCGGGAGGGAGAGTGGCCTGGCAGGGGGCACATAGCTGCTACCTGCTGTGAGGCGAGTTGGTCTGCAGCCTGGGCCCGTGAACGCCCGCCTTTGTGCAGGACACATCGCCGCCCTTGTCCCGCTTGCTCCCCCGCCTGCCGTGCAACATGCTCAGGTGCCAGATCTCGGGCATTCCTGGCAAGGGTACTGTGGCGGGGAGGCAGCAGGGAGGAGCGGTTTGCCAGGAGCCCTGAACAGAGGTTCTTGGCATAGAGAAGAGCAGAGGTGGCTGACTGGTTCCAGTTTTAGGTGGGTGGGGGGAGGGGGCGGCAAACCCCATGGGACTTTGTTTTTTTTCAGGGAGTCTTCAGTTCACTTCTTATCTGTTCTCCACCCGCTTAAGCCTCTGAGAACAGAGGAGATGGGGCTCTTTTAAATTGGCCTGGCCATAATGGTCTGGACCCTTGCCGCAGGGCAGATCTCATGTGGGGGCTCTTTGAAGCCTGGAGGCTCACACCTGTCCATCCCAGCTGGGTGTCTTCAATACAGGGTTAAGTTAGGCCTGGCTGGCAATGATGCTGAGATGCAGGACGATCTGGCCAGATCTTCGCCTGTTACAGGATATTTTAGCCTTCAGCACCCTGGGCCATTTCCCTCACCTGCCTCACCTCCAGAAGCCCCTGTGAGCCTCAGTGTTGCTAGGGCCCAGACCCTGGATGCCTCTCTATTAGGGTCCCACTTTACCCCACCTAAATGCACCAGGCCCTTACTCTGCCTTTCCCCCTTTCCCAGAACAGGCCCTATTCAACTCCAACGGGACATGTCTGGAGCACATGCACCGCTCTTCAGTGTTAAAACAGAGAAAATAATATCTTTATTTTTCACTGAACATGTAACTGATTTAACATATAATGAGATCAGCTTTATGTGTAGATATGCATGTAAATATATACAAAATTTCTGATGTTGTGGGAAAATTAACATCCTTACACTTTGTTCAGTGATTTTATAGTTTGCTCTCTCGCGCTCACTTGCTTTTTTTTTTCTTTTTTTTTTTGAGACAGAGTCTTACTCTGTTGCCTAAGCTGGAGTATAGTGGCAAAATATCAACACACTGCAGCCTCTGCCTCCTGGGTTCAGAAGACTCTCAGGCTTCAGCCACCCGAGTAGCTGGAATTGCCAGCATGAGTAACCATGCCCAGCTGTTTTTTGTGTTTTTAGTGGAGACGGGATTTCGACATGTTGCCCAGGCTGGTCTCGAACTCCTGGCCTCAACTGATTTGCCCACCTTGGCCTCGCAAAATGCTGGCATTACTGGCGTGAGCCTCTATGCCTGGCCTACCTGTCACTATCTCTATGTTTATTTGTTCAATAGGAAAATTCTCAGTGAAGACTCCTCAGCATGATGAAGATAAGCTTGCACAATCAGTCATTGATAGATGCTTAGTGGAAAAACTTCCAATTCCCATTTACAGCTCTCAGAGCTAGGATTAAAAACTCCTGGTCATAAACTCATGTGATGAGAAGTTATAGCATTCCCTCATTTTCTACATATCCACCTGCATTTACAATTAGCTTTCAAACTTGCTAGAAGGGAAAGAAGTGGGAATGTGTCCCCCTTAGAGCTACTCTCCTCCCCTTGCTGGGTTTCCAGTTTGTGCATCGTCCAGATGGGCCAGGAGCTTATGATCAAAGTGAAGAGGTCATGTTTGTCATGAGAATGCTTTGCTGCATCAGGATTCAGTGAAACTGTTCACCGCCTGGAGCCCATGTGGACTCCAGAGGCAGGATGAAGCTCAGAAACCATCACTGAGATTAGGAAGTGAGCACCAAAGTTGAGGGTTGCCCACAGGAGAGGGCCAAAATGCTCTCTTTGGATTTCCAATTGGTTACTTCTTGCATCAGTCTTGCTTCTGACCACAGTGTGTTCCTGGTCCCTTCTTCCTGGCATTTTGCTGTTTGTGTCCAAGGGAAAGAGTCCTGGATGGCAGTGCTGAGAAGGATGCCTGCCTGCTAAAGCTGATCCCCTGGTGAGCTCTGCAGCCTGTTAAGCAGAGCCTGATATTATTTCTCACTGAGTGGTGATTCAGACCATGGAGGGCCCTCCTCTTGTGGATCTGCATTCAGAAAAGATTGTGCCTTTTCCTGAAACTCTGGGACTTATAGAAGATCATGCAGATGACTGGCGTGGTTGCTCCAGCAGATGGATGGCTCTTTCATGGCTTGTACCTGTTTCTGCCACAGGGTATACCTAGTGTGCATGGGCTACTAAGGTGCTACTGCTCCAGGTTGCCATTGAATCGTGGCATCCTGGGACCCATTGCCTAAGCTCCACCACTTCTGAAGGTGGGATGTGTCCTGTTGACCCAGACTCTAAAATTGTGGCTAAGGATGACCAGGCTGTGGCTGTCCCTTTAAGGCAGAACTTCCAGGCCAGTGTCTTATTTTTCTTGTCATCCTAAAGTTTTCCTTTCGACTGAGGCCAGAAGCAAGTCTGTGTATGGGAGAGCCTCCCTCCTAGAGTTGGTACCATTGACATATGACTCCTAAGTGCCAGAAGAGGTTGAGAGAACTCTCCCATCTGCACAGCCAGGGTGCTATGTGCATCGTGACCCTAGGTGCCTGGCTCATACAGCCTGCAGAGGGATCCAAAAAATCACAGGTTGTGGGAGGTGAAGGAAGAGCTGGTACAAATGACAGGTGGCTGCTGACAGAATAGGAGGCAGGAAGAAGATGAGACCTGCCTGGGGTAGTGCACATGTTTTGTTCCAGCCAAACAGTCAGATGAGGTCTTGGTCTTGGACCTGCTGCCAGGGAATTCACAAGCCCACTTCTGCTGTGGCCTCGGAGCTGAGGTCTTTGGTTCTGAAACCAAATGTAAATTTTGGACTCTGAAAAGCCTGTCTGTTTAGCCATTTTCTCTATAATGGTGATTCCAGGAAAGGAATTCTCTTGGAAAATGTTGAGGGTCCTTCTCAAAGGCTTTAATGAGTACACTGATTTGTGATTGAGTGATGGATGTCCTTTCCTTCTGCCTTCTTATCTGACTTGCACAATAAATATTAACTATGGCAGTTATGGTCATATCATTCTTTACAACATAAGAAACTTCAAGTCATTCATTGATGACACCAAAGCCTCATTCTCCTATATTAAACATTCTCCTACATTAAACTTCTTGAATCTTCTATGTCAACTGTCTAGAAAACCTAAATACATGAAATACTACAAATTAGAAATAAATACATCAATAGGCACCAATTATAAAAGCAAATCCAAGAAGGAACAGAATATATGAATACACATATAACAAGTAAAGAGATTCAATTAATTAAAAATCTTCACAAAAAGAGAAGCCCAGAGCCACGTGGCTTAACTGGTAAATTCTACTAAACATTTAATGAAGAATCAATGCCGACTCTTTACAAGGCCTTCCAGAAAATAGAGGACAGTTATTGGGAACACTTCCCAATTTGTTCTGTGAGGCCAGATACTAAGGCCAGATACCCTGATACTAAAGCCAGACAAAAGCATCAGCAGTAAATATGAATATGGATGAATTTCCCTGATGAATACACACACAGAAATTCTCAAAAAAAGTGAAATGAATCAAGAATATATCAAAATGAATGTACACCATGACCAAATGGAATTATTTTACAAATGCAATATTGATCTATCCAATAATCAATCAGAGCCTTACACAAAGTAATAGAATAAAGGAAATTAACAGAAAGAGCCTTTCAACAGACACAGGGAGCATTTGACCAATCCAATATTCATTCACAATCTCCCTGGAAAGGAGGAGTGCAAGCAAACTTCCTAAATCTGCTAAAGAGCATCAGTGAAAAACTTTCACCTAATGCCATAAAAATAAAATACTGGTTGTTGTGTCTTGACATTTTAGAATGAGACAAAAATGTTAGCATCCAAAGAAATTACATGAGAAAAATAAATAAAATCATCAATGTGGGAAAATAAGATGTTAGAATTGTCTATCATTGCAGAGGACATAATGTGAATATAAAAGTTTATAAGAAACTCATTAAAACCCACTAAAACCAATACATGAGTTCAGCAAGGTCACAAGATACAAAATCAATATGCAAAGTTCAATTGTACTTTTCTGTACCAACAATGATAAACCTGAAAATAAAATTTTAAAAAATCCATTTGTGTATGTATGAAAATGAAATAAATATTTAGGAGTAGATTTAATGAAGTGCAATTTTACAGTAAAAAGAAATCTTTGTTAAAAAATTTTAAAAAACTGAAAAAAAGGCATCAATGTTTATTTAGTTAATGTTATTCCATTACCCAGCTTATCCACTTAAGCTCCACACAATAAAACAAAATGTATTTTAGCATTATTTTAGTGTAATAAATACAGGTTTGTAGAAAACTCATAAAAGGAACTAATTCTACATGTCCAGAATCTTAATTTTTCTATTTTACATCTACTGTAAATCAAACCGATTTTGTTCCATATTTTATAGTGGAACTCAAGATAAAATCCAAATTGTTAAATATGTGAGATTGATTATAAGCTCATCAAGGAGGGTTTTACTCAGTGTGGGAATTCAGAGAGCATAAAGTTGCAAAGACAGAAGCAAATGTTTTTGAATGAATTATGAGGGACAATACTCACAGGAGTGCTTCACACTTATCAACTGACTCATGTCATCTCACTTTAGGAGAAACTGCCTCTAATTTTAGACATTGGTTCATAGCAAATGCTAAATGAACCAGCACCAAGTTTATATCCAGGAGAACTGCTTACTATAGAGAATTTTGTCTCCTGGATAATGACATGATTCTGTCTTTCATAGGCTACTCTAAAACTTCTATAATGATGGTAGAGTTTAGTGAAGTGGAGCATTGGCCTGCCACCCCCATGCTCCTGACAAGCAGCAGCAGGTAACCTAAGCACAGTCACATAGGGCATGCCATTGACACCCACCTTGCTGTTGTTCACCTCCACATACTAAGTTGCCATACACTTTGCAGTGGAATTGAACCTTACTGTATCTGGTTGGTCAGAAGTCCTCCAGGTAGAAAGAGTTGGTCAGGAGGGCACATTGAGAGACTAGATGGGAGCTCAGAGGCTGCCTAGCTTCCTGCACCCTGCACCCTGCCCACAGGCCACAGTCCTCACCCAGCTGTCCAGCGTGCATGTCTGCTGAAGGCTGCTGCAATTGTTCTCCATCACAGAGGTGGGATGAAAGCAGTCTGAGGGCACCACACTCCATGATCAGGGTCTACTTCTGGTGCCATAGCTCCAGGTGAAAGGACAGGTAAGCAAAAGAGAGGTCCCACCTTCCACATCCAGCCCACACTCCCACCAACTTCCAGGCCCACATCAATATCCTGATGTGATGCTCTCCTTAGACCTCCTGTGGTTCTTCAGCCAGGAGATGAGAGAGTGGGGTTGCCAGGAGCCAGGCAGTGAAAGGTGGTTGTGGTGGCCAGCATGGCTGGCAGTTTCCTGTCCATCCACTGGGGCAAAGTCCAGGAAGGGGTCTCTGCTGGTGGAAGCACACATGAAGGCCATAGCTGAGGTGAGGAACAGAGACCCATCTGACCAGACCCCTGATTCAAGATCGCCCTGCCCACCCCCAGTCTCATGTTTTTCTCCTGTGTAGGGAGAGTGTTGACATTTCAAGGACATCTACTTGGGCTGAATAAGGCTCCCAGGAGCTTCAACACAATATCCCCACCCAGTCATGCTCAGAGCTGGCAATGTGTGTCTTTCTATTCCCTCTGCTTCCCCCAAGTGGCTGCTCCTGCTGAGAGGTTGGGGTTCTTCATCCTGGCCTGAAAGCCTCAAAGACTAATGGAGTCTTGAGGGGATACCCCACCTGCACAGGGAGGCACACAGGGAGGGCCCGCCAGGAAGGAAGCCCAGCAGGTAGCCCAGCTAAGTGAGTGAGTCAGGACAGGCATTGGGAGCAGTTTACCAGGAGAAGAAACCCAGCCCCTTGCAGAGCTGGGAGCCTCAGAAGCAACTGAGAAGTCTTGGTCCACAAGCCTCTGAGCCCCTAAGCCACCCCCTGCAGAGCTTCAGGGCCCAGCAGGTACTGGTGAGGATGGCGTCCTGGAGGCTTCGGCTCTTTTTTGTTCTGACTTCCAGGGCTGTCACCATTCCCCCTCTCACAGCTCAACTAGTTTTTCTAATTTATGGGTGATGGGGTGGGGCTGCCTTCCTGCCTGGACTTGTGGGAAGGCTGAACTGCCTTACCACCAGGAGAGAGGCACCAGGGGCCCAGGAAAGAGAAAGGAGGCAGCCCCTTCCCCACAGTGATCTCCTCGCCATTCACATGCGGCGACAGGCCCACCTTTCAGTGGAGGATGCTGAAGCACAGGCGGGAGCTGTGTAGAGAGACACTGGGAAGAGGCACCAATCACAGCGATGAGCTGTCCTCTGGGACTCCAGGGGTGGGAGATGGAGACCCATTGGTGATTAAGACAGCTCAGCAAACTGTGGCACAGGATGTTCCCAGGACTGGAAGACAACAGTGACTCAATGCTGCTCACTTCTAGACTGTGTCTTCTTAAAGTGGCTCTTCAGTTACCCCCAGAGCTTAAGCCTACACCAGCCTGAGATAGCCGGGTAGGCAGAGGTGAGCAGGGACTCAGGGGGAGTGCACGAGGTTGTGTGGGCAGGGGCAGACACTGTTGAGACAGGTGAGGGGAAATTTTCATCCTTTCCTGTCTGCTCTTCCTGGGGTCTACTTTCCTCTTTTCCCTCTGCCTCTGGCTTCCTGGCTGGCTCCTCCTCACTTTCTTTCCTGCTCACTCCAGAGGTCCCAGGGACTCAGCCCACCACCAATGGTCCCCAAGTTGCAGCTGCCTCTCCCATGTCTATCCCATGAGGACCCTCATCTGCCTGAGCACATCTCTGGGCTCCTCTGAAACCAGAAGCCCCATCTTCCTGACAGACCCCTCCACAACTAGGCAGAGTTCACCTGCTACTGTTCCAGGCCAGAATGACTGGGAATTGTTCCGCTGCTGCTGTTTCACACCCACAGCCCATCCCCCACAAATGCTGTTGGCATCACTTTTACAACCCTCATGGCCACCCTGCCCTCCTGCTGGGCTGTAGCTTTTGTCTCCTGGTTCCTTAACCCCTCCGTCCATCTGCCCCTTGGCAGCCACCTGAGCCCCCAAGCACTGCTGTGCTCACACCTACAGTAGCCACCTCACCCAGAGCTAACATCAAAGTCCCCACAGGCCAATCCTGGCCTCCTCACTGCTCCTGGAACCCCAGGACCCTGTACCCCAATCTCCCCATCTGCAGCAGGTGTGTCTCCTCTGACCCCCAGCCTGCCCCGCAGAGCCCAAGACATCCAGAGCTATCTAATAGATATGTAATACATATGAATTACGTAATAATTCATGATACATCATATTACATACAAAGTAGGATGTCATAATATACTATGATGCCATAATACACATGAATTATGATGTCATAATATATTGTGATGTCATAACACATACTGATGATGTCACAATATATTGTGACATGATAATGCTTATGAATTTTGATGTCATAATACATGTGCTTTATGATGTCATGATATATTGTGATGTCATAGTATAAATTATGATGCCATAATATATTGTGATGTCATGATGTGTGTGCATTACGATGTCGTAACATATTGTGATGTCATAATACATATGGATTATGATATCATAATATGTTGTAATGTCATAATATATTTATTTATCACGTTAATGGTATAATAACAGAAACCTTGTCAGGTAATTTTACAAGAAAATTCAGTGAAATTTTGTAACAATATTAACATATAAAGTAGCTTACAGTCATGATGAAAGGAGAAAGAGCAGCAGGAATCTCACATGGTAGGAGATGGAACAGGAAAGATCAGGGAGGGATACGCGTCACTTTTAAACCACCAGATCTCGTGAGTACTCACCATGACAAGGACAGCACAGAGCCATAAGAAATCTATCTCCATGATTCAACCACCTACCACCATGCCTCACCTGTAACATTAGGGATTAAAATTCAATATGAGATTTGGAGGAGACATCTAAACTATATTATATGACCATTAGTGTGGGCGAAAGATCACCAAGGTGCCAAGGCAAAAGACTGAAGGCACAAACTGTTTCAGTATAATAAAGAAAATTGTTAGAATAGAATAGTCATACTACAAATTAGTTATAGAGATGATCATGGACAATTATCAATCATTATTATAAATATTATTAATCATTAGCTTTTAATATTACTCTTTATTGCATTGCTAATGTAACATAGGAATGACCGGTGGGTACAGGGTCAGATGCTGAAGGGACATTGTGAGAAAGTGACCTAGAAGGCAAGAGGTGAGCCTCTGTCATGCCCCCATAAGGGCTGCTTGAGGGCTCCTTGGTCAAGTGGTAATGCCAGTGTCTGGGAAGACACCCATTACTTAGCAGACCATGAAAGGGAGTCTCCTTTCCTTGGAGGAGTCAGGGAACACTCTGCTCCACCAGCTTTTTGTGGGAGGCTGGATAAATTATACAGGCCTTCCCACAGTCATCTGGAGGCCTAAACCCCTCCCTGTGGTGCTGTGCTTCAGTGGTCACACTCTTTGTCCACTTTCATGTTCTTCCCATACTCCTGGTTCCTCTTTGAAGTTCGTAGTAGATAACAGTAGAAGGAAGTCTTAAAGTCTTTGCTCTTTCTTATAAGTGCATAGAAGAAAACGCTGACGTATGCTGCCTTCTCTCAGTCTGCTTTGGCTACCTAAGAGGGAAGGGCCCCCTGTCCTGTGATCATGTGACTTGCTTCACCTTGTCAATCACTTAGAAGATTCACCTTCCTTACCCTGCCCCCCCTTGTCTTGTATGCAATAAATATCAGCGCGTCCGGCTGTTTGGGGTCACTACTGGTCTCTGCATCTTGGTGGTAGTGGTCCCCCGGGCCCAGCTGCTTTCTCTTTATGTCTTTGACTTGTGTGTTTATTACAATCTCTCATCTCCACACATGGGGAGAACACCTGCTAAGCCTCGTAGGGCTGGACCCTACACATTAGAAAAACAGATGAGGCTGGATGCGGTGGCTCATGCCTGTAATCCTAGCACTTTGGAAGGTCGCGGCGGGTGGATCACAAGGTGAAGAGATTGAGGCCATCCTGGCTAACACAGGGAAACATGGTCTATACTAAAAATACAAAAAATTAGCCAGTCATAGTGGCACACACCTGGAGCCACAGATGCTCGGGAGACTGAGGCAGGAGAATCACTTAAACCCAGGAGGCAAAGATGTAAGCTGCACTCCAGCCTTGGCAACAGAGCAAGACTCCGTCTCAAAAAAAAAAAAAGAAAAGAAAAGAAAAACAGATGAAACATTCATGGTTTCTACAGATACTTTCATTCCAGAGTAAACGGATACACGATTGAATTCTGTGGTCAGAAGAGAAAAGGGAGGTGTACAGGGGATTTTGGCTACATTTGTTCCACTTCCCTTATGCTGTTGTTGTGAGTTCTGATGTCACCACCTGAAGGGCTATTCATAGACAGAATAATTATGGCTATTGTTGTGATTATTCCTATTTCTTTTACCTTAGTAAAAATAAATTTTTTAGCTTCTCATATAATTTTTTTAAAAGCCCTAAGAGATTTAGTCAGATTCCCTGTTATTGTATGGTATAAAAATTGACAGGGAAATGGCTGAAATATATTAAAATTACACAAGCTCTAGGAGTCAAGTTTCTATTGGGCAGTATTAGGAAAGACAGAACTGGAAACACTCCACCATAATAGACATTGAAGGGGCCAGCCCCTCCACACCTGTGGATATTTCTTGTCAGGTGGGAGGAGAGACTGAGAAAAGAAATAAGACACTGAGACAAAGTATAGAGAAAGAATAGTGGACACAGGGGACCGGTGCTCAGCATACAGAGGACTCGCATCAGCGCTGGTGTCTGAGTTCCCTCAGTATCATTATTTTTACTATCTTAGTGATGGGAGTGTAGCAGGGCAACAGGTGGGGAAAGGTCAGCAGGGAAATACGTGAGCAAAGGAATCTGTATCACTAATAAGTTCAAGGAAAGGTACTGTGCCCAGATGTGCACATAGGCTAGATTTATGTTTCTCTTTACCCAAACATCTCAGTGTAGCAAAGAGTAACAGAGCAGTATTGCTGCCAGCATATCTTGCCTCTAGCCACAGGGTGGTTTTCTCCTATCTCCGAATAGAATGAACAGGAATGGCCGGCTTTACACGGACACATTCCATTCCCAGGGATGATCAGGAGACCGAAGCCTTCCTCTTATCTCAACTGCAAAGAGACCTCCCTTAACATTTACCATGCCATTTCACTGCCTCGTCTGGTGATTTTGAGAACTCCTGTGTCCAGTTCAGAAGTCAGAGACTTCTATCCCATCTCAGTGGGGGTAAACCTTGGACAATACCCAGGCTTTCTTGGGCAGATGTCCCTGAGGCTTTCTGCAGTGTGTTGTGTCCCTGGTTAATCGAGAATGGAGAATGGCGGTTTCATTTTGCTTGTATGCAGGATGATTTTTAGGATTTTTTTTCTGTTATATTTTTTGCATTCTGGTTACCTAGAAGGTAGTGATTATTACCCCAAACCAGGGTTTGATATTGTGTTAGTCCACTTTCATACTGCCATGAAGAAATACCTGAGACTGGGTAATTTATAAAGAAAAAAGGTTTAATGGACTCACAGTTCCACATGGCTGGGGAAGCCTCACAATCATGGCAGAAGGCAAAGGAGGAGCAAAGACATATCTTACATGGTGGCAGGCAACAGAAAGAGCATGTGCAGGGGAGCTCCCCTTTATAAAACCATCAGATCTTGTGAGACTTATTCTGTTTCACAAGAACATCACAGGGAAAAACCCATCCCCATGATTCAATTACCTCCCACTGGGTCCCTTCCATGACATATGGGGATTATGGGAGCTACAATTAAAGATGAAATTTGGGTAGGGACATATCCAAACCATATCATTCTTCCCCTGGCACCTCCTGAATCTCATGTTCTCACATTTCAAAATCAATCATGCCTTCCCAACAGTCCTCCAGTTTTAACTCATTTCAGCACTAAATGAAAAGTCCACAGTCCAAAGTCTCATCTGAGACAAGTTCCTTCCACCTATGAGCCTGTAAAACTAAGAGCAAGTTGGTCACTTCCTATATACAATGGGGGTACAAGCATTGGGTACCCCCAATGTATTTACGCCTGTTCCAAATGGGAGACATTAGTCAAAACAAAGGGGCTACAGGCTCCATGCAAGTCTGAAATCCAATAGGGCAGTCATTAAACTTTAAAGTTCCAAAATGATCTCCTTTAACTCACATGCAGGTCACTCTGACACAAGTGGTGGTCTCTCATGGCCTTAGGCAGCTCCGCCTCTGTGGCTTTGCAGGGTACAGCCTCACTCCTGCCTGCTTTCACTACCTGGCATTGTCTATGGCTTTTCCAGGTACACACTGTAAACTGTTGGTGGATCTACCATTCTGGGGTCTGGAGGATGGTGGATCTACCATTCTGGGGTCTGGAGGATGGTGGTCCTCTTCTCATAGCTCTACTTAGGCAGTGCCCCAGTAGGGCCTCTGTATGGGGGACAGAGCCCACATTTCACTCCTCTACTACTCCAAAAGAGGTTCTTCATGAGCCCCTGCACCCGCCCCAGCCCCCCTCCCCGCCAAAGCAAACTTCTCCCTGGACATCCAGGTGTTTCCATCCATTCTCTGAAATCTAGGTGGAGGGTCCCAAACCTCAATTCTTGACTTCTGTGCATCTGCAGGCTCAACAGCTTGTGGAAGCTGCCAAGGCTTGGGGCTTGCAACCTCCGAAGACATGGCCTGAGTTGTACCATGGTTTCTCCCACCCAGACCATGGCTGGAGTGGCTGGAATGCAGGGCACCAAGTCTCTAGGCTGCACACAGCAGGCGGATCTCGACCTGCTCCAGGAAATCATTTTTCCATGCTAGGCTTTTGAGCCTGTGATGGAAATAGCTGCCGTGAAGGTGTGAAGGTCTTTCATGTCCTGGAGTCATTTTCCCCATTGTCTTGATGATTAACATTTGGCTCCTTGTTACTTATGCAAATTTCTGCAGGAGGCTTTAATGAAAGTCGGTTTTTCTTTTCTTTTTTTCTTTCTTTTTTTTTTTTTTTTTTGGTGACAGAGTCTCACTCAGTTGCCCAGGCTGAAGTGCAGTGGCGCAATCTCGGCTCACTGCAACTTCCGCCTCCTGGATTCAAGCAATTCTCCTGCCTCAGCCTCTTGAGTAGCTGGGACTACAGGTGCACGTTGCCCCGCCTGGCTAATTGTTTGTATTTTAGTAGAGACGAGGTTTCACCATGTTGCTCAGGCTTGTCTTGAACTCCTGAGATCAGACAATCCGCCCACCTCAGTCTCCCAAACTGCTAGGATTACAGGCGTGAGCCACTGTGCCTGGCCAAGGGTTTTTCCTTTCTATTGTATTATCAGGCTGCAAATTTTCCAAACTTTTATGCTCTACTTCCTCTTGAACACTTTCCCACTTAGAAATTTCTTTCATCAGATACCCTAAATCATCTCTCTCAAGTTCAAAGTTCCGTAGATCTCTGCGGCAGAAGCAAAATGCCACTAGTCTTTTTGCTAAAGCATAACAAGAGTCACCTTTGCTCTAGTTCCCAACAAGTTCCACATCTCCATCTCCGGCCCAGATATTAGTGTGCATTCACTATCAGCATTTGGGTCAAAGCCATTCAACATGTCTAGGAAGTTCAAAAATTTCCCACATTGTCCTGTCTTCTGAGCCCTCCAAGTCTCTAGGAAGTTCCAAACTTTCCCACATTTTTCTGACTTCTTCTGAGCCTTCCAAACTGTTCCAACCTCTGCTTGTTACCCAGTTCCAATGTCGCTTCCACATTTTTGGATATCTTAATAGCAGTACCCTACCCTACTCTAACAGTACCAATTATTGTCTTAGTGTATTTTTATACTGCTATGAAGAAATATCCGAGATGGGTAATTTACAAAGAAAAAGAGGTTTAATGGACGCACAGTTCCAGGTAGCTGGGGAGGCCTCATAATCATGGCCAAAGGTGAAGGAGGAGCAAAGGCATGTCTCATTTGGTGGCAGGCAAGAGTGTGTTCAAGGGAACCGCCCTTTCTGCCTTGTATAAAACCATCAGATCTTGTGAGACTTACTCATTATCACAAGGACAGCACATAGAAAAACCCAGCCTGATGATTCAATTACCTCCACTTGGGCCTTCCCAGGACACATGGAGATCATGGGAGCTACAATTCAAGATGAAATTTGGGTAGGGACACAGCCAAACCATATCATTAATATCTAACAGGAAATGATCATTCTTTAAACGATTCTTCTACCTTTGAGAAATTGGCTAAGGCCCTTTCTCTGATCTGCAGGGGAGATAAGGTTGATATGCACAGTTCCTCTCAGTAGTGAGCAAATATTTATTGGAGTAGCCCAGCTAAGCTAAAGTGGAGACCTCTAGTATCTTGTCTGCCTTGTTGTACAAGACATACACAATACCTAGCACGCACGGATAATGCAGGGTGCTGGTGGTGGCAAGAATGAGTGCTAGTTTATAGATTATTGATGCTACTGCTTTCTGGGTAGAGGTTCTAAAGGAAGGCTGTATTTTACTTGAAAAATAATCTTCAATGGCCAGCTGGTATGATGCAAGTTGCTTATCAGTAGTTTCCTGTTTTGCTTTATAATCCCTCTCTACTGGCTCCCCGAACTTATTAACATCCCATTGTATGAAATAACAGTGTAACATGGGGAGGGAAGGAAAGAAAAGAGGCCGAGTTCATGATTGGAGGGAAGCAAGAAGGGAGAGAAGAATGCCAGCCAGGTCATGTGGCTAAGACCTGGGCCACTGGAGTTACAAATTGCTAGACTGGCAATTCTGCTGCCTCCCCTCCCAGGGCTTTTCTTGAGTGAACTGTGTGCCCAGGCCTGACAGGCACCTGATACACGGTTGGTTGGTTTGTTTTTATTGTATCCTGTATATTCCTAGGAGCTTAGTATATAAGATATGTGAGAGTGGCTAGGACCTGGCCCCTCAAAAAGTAAGAATGGAGCCGTAAAGGAGTAAGTGTCCATTTTCTGGGACACTCAGAGAGTCTGACTCAGGGACAGGCTGGGGAGAGGCAACTACCATCTTACATGAGTTTTATATTGAGGAAATTCTTCCATTTCATAAAACAAAATATGGATGGGCCAGTTTAACTTAATTGTTCTTATAGTTAGTAAAAATTCCTTCTAGATTAGTCTGCATATTGGGTGTCAGTTTTACTAATTAGTGTTGTTTTAAGTTTACATTGTTTGCTTTGTTTTACTGATTTTTTTTCTTTCTTTTCTAATAGGAACTTTGATGGGACTCCATTACAAAGTATCATCCAGATGCTGTTTAAAATTGGGCCAAATCAGCATCAAAATGAAATTACACATTCATGGGATTTGTTACTAGAGTCGGTACTGTTTTGGAATGATTCATATAGCATTTATAAGGACCAACTCTGAGAGAGATAAATCATTGGTATAAATTATTTTTTAGGTTACTTTAGTATCAGTCATATATTCACTCACATAACAAATATTCATTGAGCTCATGTGGTCCAAGGAATTTGCCAAGCCCTGGAACTAGAGAATGATTAAAACAGACATACTACTTGAGCTCAACAAATGTACAGTCAAGAAGGAAGTTACAAGCATTAAACAAATGATTGCACAATTAATACTTAATTACAACAATGATAAGTGCATCCTGGAAAATAAATGTTATCAATCAATAGGTGCAAGGTGTCAACCTCAATAATGAACAGAGAGAGACTCTCTAAAGAACACTGGGTTGGGGATAGGGTATTTCGGTAGGAATACATGTGCCATAGTCAACTATGTATGCATTCAGGGAGGTAAAGGAAGACAAAGGCATTTAAAGAAAAAATGTGGAGGATTACACAATTGTTTTGACATAGTTATCCTTGATTACAAGGATCAATAACAAGGGTGGTGCCAGTCCAAGGTTGGACAGGCATTTGCTGGACATATGTCCTTGCAGAAGTGTTTTTTTACAAGGTTGCAATGGCAAGATTGTGGTTTCTGCAGTCTTTCATGATAGTTACTGTTATCAGGCATATGTGCATGAGAATTCTGCCTTCATGGCCTTCTCTAGCTGCATTTGGCATGCTCTTCCTCCTCCTCCTCTTCTTTCTTCCCTCCTCCTCCTCATTCATCAAATACTTTAAAATATGCAAATTTTTATTTTGTGATTCAACAGACCATAAAATGGAATTGTTGGACAGGACTTTAAGTTGGAATAGAGACAAGATTGAAACTGTGTTATGCTCAAATTCTAATGGCTTTTTAAAACAGTAATTACTACAGAGTTATTTTCATTAAGAAAAAGTTATTTAAAAATCTTTTCAAACTTCATATTTCTTCCACAGGCCCAGGAACACAGCTTGTTTGCTATTCAAAGTAGAAGTAAATATAGAGTGCTATGTGCATGTGTGTGTGTGTGTGTGTATTTTAAAAATTTATTTAGTTCTTATGTTAATATACCTTGCATTTAAGAATACTAACTAATTTGTTTGGTAAAGTCAAAAAGAAGAGCAGCCAGAGAGGTGTTCATAATGAAAGCTACAAAAATCAGCTTTTGACTCATTTGATAGGCTCCCGTCCCTGATTCAAAAATACAAGGACCACATATCAAGGCCACCCAATTCATAGAGCGTTGGTGATGGGCCTGACTTAAAGTCTGAAAATTACATCTGTAAAACCATGTTCTCTATAAAAATACACACATTTGCCAAAGTCAGGAAAGGAAAAAAATTCCATTAAATGTAGGTTCAATAAGTGTATTAGAAAATATTTAATTAACTATCTCTCTGTTAAAACACATCTTGCGACTGCTGTTCCCTCTCTCATTGGTGTTTATCTGCTGGTAAAGTGCTCACCCATTTCTTTTTTTTTTTTTTTTTTTGAGACAGTCTCGCTCTTTCACCCAGGCCGGAGTATAGTGCAGTGGCGCTATCTCGGCTCACTGCAAGCTCCGCCTCCCGGGTTCACGCCATTCTCCTGCGGCAGCCTCCCGAGTACCTGGGACTACAGGCGCCCGCCACTGCGCCCGGCTAATTTTTTGTATTTTTAGTAGAGACGGGGTTTCACCATGTTGGCCAGAATGGTCTCGATCTCCTGACCTCGTGATCCGCCCTCCTCAGCCTCCCAAAGTCCTGGGATTACAGGCGTGAGCCACCGCTCCCGGCTGTGCTCACCCATATTTCTGTTTGCTGTGAGGTGCAGTGTGACCACATGGTTCTTCAGACACAACCTCTGCTTTCTCATTTACCTCAGCACTTTAACCCTGAGATTCTTTTTTACTATACTTCAGTATATTTCCCAGAACATATATTGTCTATGAGGGATAAAATAATATATCAATTAAAAACAAAAAAAATTCAGAGAAATATTAACCATTCACTCTTCTAAGTTCTCAAAGATTACATTCTTCACCAAGTCATATAACCAGGTCCCAATAAAATACCATCATGCAGGCAGTTTAATATCATGTAATTTAACATACCATCATGCGGGCAGCTTTCAACAAAGCATCCTGTAAGAAAAGGTAATTTGTACTTAGCATCTTTAAAAGTTTTGAAATTGCGATTGAAGATTATTTTTATTGTATTGTCCATTGTCTGTTGCTTAAAGACTTATATATTTTGCTGAAGAGTTTAGAGTTACCAAAAAATAGCTGCTGACATATGCAGATACTATTTTATTAACTAATGACTCCTATTTGAATTCTGGTTTTCCTTTTGGCCTTTAAGAACAAGAGGCTTAGGACTAAATTTTAGGCTGAAGGGTAGTGTTTCCTTCCCTAGGTTGTCCCATGTAGTTGTCACCTCCTTCTCTTCATTATTCTGTCATTTTGCCCTTGTTTTATAGTGTCTGTACCTTTCACTCTAAGCTATCTCAGAGGCTTTTCTGGAAACACACAGTATATAAGTACAAAATGATGAAGTAAACATGCTTCTTTTTTTTTTTTTTAAGACGGAGTCTCGCTCTGTTGCCCAGACTGGAGTGCAGTGGCAGGATCTCAGCTCACTGCAAGCTCTGCCTCCCAGGTTCACTCCATTCTCCTGCCTCAGCCTCCTGAGTAGCCGGGACTACAGGCACCTGCCACCATGTCCGGCCAATTTTTTGTATTTTTAGTAGAGATGGGGTTTCACTGTGTTAGCCAGGATGGTCTCAATCTCCTGATCTCGTGATCTGCCCGCCTTGGCCTCCCAAAGTGCTGGGATTACAGGCGTGAGCCACGGCACCAAGCCAACATACTTCTTTATTTTGTTTTAAAAGATACTTGGGTGGGACTAGATGACCTCTAAGGTCCTTTCCAGCTGCAAATTTATGTTACTGTCACCAAAGACAAAAAAAAAATCAATTAGGTTATAGGCCTAGAGATGAGTGCCAAGTACTATATTCCTGCTCTAGGTGCATTTCTTGTTGAAGGCAGTGCTAGATTCAGTGACCTGTTATGGCCGTTTACAGTCTTATGGTGATAAAACAAGAGAACTGATGCTAAAAAAAATTTAAAAAAGAAAAAAATTCAGTTGAAATACCTTTTTACTCTTAAGCATCAACAAAAAATAAATAGAAAAAAGAAGAGTTGAATTATTTATTTTGAGCTATTTGTAATAAATTTGGACAAGTAAGCTAAGCCTGAGTGTAGTTAATTTAATGAAATTAGTCATATTTGAATATTGTCACAACCTTATTATCACATTAGCATTAAGTGTGATTAAAATTTATTCTTTGTTTCTTTGTAAGTCTCCACAGAATCAGCTATTAACATTTTCATAATAAACTAGCCATTCATTGCTTTCAGGAAACTTTTAGATTCAGAGCAGGTGGTTGGGCTTCTGCTTTAAAAGAGAACAAATCATTTTTAAAGTGCCTTTCCTGTTTGTGTGTGTGAATTTAGAACACAGAAATTGTCCATTGCATTGTTTATTTTTGCTAGGAGGTAGAAGTTATTAAAAATATAGGAAATACTAGATATCATGTACTGTTAATTTTCAAAGCTAATTATTTTTCTTAAGGCCAAGCTATAATTGAAGAGGTGTACTTGTGAAATATGAATATTGTTTTATAGTAATAAAATGTATCTCATGGAAAAATAGAGTATGATTTTGTTGAAGTTCAAGGGAATATCCATTTTCATTCAGGTAGCTTCCAGATTTTTGTCTTTACATGTTCTGTGTAGTGATTTAAATACCATACCTCTAAAATTTATGTCCACTGGGAACTTTAGAATGCAACTTTATTTGGAAGTAGTGTCTTTGCGGATATAATTAACCCAACGATTGAGTTGAGGTCATCCTGGATGAAGGTGGGCCCTAAATCTAATGTAAATGTCCTTATAAGATACAGGAAAAGACACACGCAGAGAAGGTCATGTGAAGATGGAGACAGAAATTGGAGGTATGCAGTCATAAATCAAAGAAGGCCAAGTATTGCCAGGAGCCACTGGAAGCCAGGAAGAATCGAGGGAGAATTCCTCCCTAGGGTCTTCAGAGGGAGTATGGCCCTGCTAACATCTTGGTTTCAGAGGTCCAGGCTTCAGAACTATGAGAGAATATATTTCTGTCCTCTTGACCCACCAAGTGTGCGATAATTAGGTATGATGGCCCTAGGCAACTACTACACTGTAATTCAGAAGTTCTTCTGGATTTTATTATATCATGTGTTGGTACGAAGTACCTGGGTGTTTCATTTGCATGATATGTTGGTAATCTTAGAATTATCATATCTTGCAAGTAATTTTAAAGTACTTTGTAGTCAGAAGCTTTTTAAATATGAAATTTAATTCATGCTCATGTCAACTACATTAAAAAATACAAAAAAGCTATATAAGATTCTAGGATCTTTCAGAATTTTATAATGTTTATAATGGAAACTTGGTTAATAAAAACTGTACCTGAAACAATTTTGTCGTTGGCTTAAAATAGCATTTAATTTATTAATGCTCAGATAATAGTTATCCCCTAAATAGCATTTTTACTTTCATATGTTGATATCAAACAGTGAAGTGAGACCGCAAATCAGTACAACGTGGTGATTATCAAACATCATAAATCCATGAAGGATAGCATTGATCTTACTGAGAAGAGCTTAATTTTAAAATGCATACCTGGAAAAGGCAAGTTAGATTAACATTTCAAACTCATATAGCATTATTTGTGGTTGATTATAGTTATAATTGATCATTTTATGTTTGGATCATCACTTTGAATCAAATTGGGATAATTATAAATTAAAGATTTATTATTTGCTTTGAATTTTAGATTAAAAAATTTAAAACCATAAAAACAGAGCTTTGACTATAGTAAAGGTATTTATCCTTTCTTGGTAAGAATTGGGGAGGGGTTTAAGAAAACGCTAAGCAATGTTCTATTTTTTTACATAGGCAAAAGTTCATTTGTGCTACTTTTTAATTAGGTAGTTTTTTTTTTTAATGACAGCTTCCTAAACACTACTGATTTTACATGTGCAGTCATTAGTTTTTCATGTGGAAATATTATCTTTCAAATTCACACAGCTGCTTATTTTATGAAATGCAATGGGACTACTTACTTGCCACCTGACTAAACTGGAATACATAGATTCATGCCTTGCCAAATGAGGAGTTAGGGTGAAAGTGATTAATATCCATTCTTTAATGAGTTTCTAAGTCTTTCTGAACATGTTTTTATTCTATTTATTGCAGTGGTATATTAACATTTTCGTGTTGGTTGCTGTACAAAGCGTGATAATACCTTTATTAAAGTAATGTTAATGACATCCATAAGATATCATAAAATATTATATTCTTAATAGGAAATTAGTTATAAATAACAATAAAGATCATAATAAGCTCCCCTTAATTCTGTTTATTTTGACTTCATTATTAAGTTTAGAAACATAGGTGTCAAATTTAGACATTATTTATATGCAATTATAAAGCCAAACAAATGTTAGAGATTAACTTAGAAAGAGTTTTGTGGCTCAACAATTTAAGTGAGATAGTGAGATCACAAAAGTCTTAATCATTTTGAATTGATTCTACAGATGTCTCCTTTCTCTAAATGCCCTGTAAGCTTCCTATCTTCCATGAAAGGTTATTCCCATAAACCTGGCACATAAAATTGGTCATATAATTCTTTTTCATTCTGAGATTTCAAGGATTAGGACTTTCAACATTGAGAAAATGTGCTGTGTAGAAGCTGAATGTACAAAAGGCAACACTTGGCAATGGAATCCAGTATTTCCCAAGTATTTGAGGAAACTTACAAAAACCAGATCTCTAGTACTTGCTTTCACATTTGTTATCAGAACCAGGAAGGGAGGCCTAGAAATGGTTTGAATGGAAAATTTGTTGTTGTAGAAGGGGTTCACGTTCACTGGTGAATAGACACAACGTATTTCCCAGACCTCCTTTTAATCCAAAATAGCAACATTTTTATGGAGCCAAAGATAAAACCAGTATTTAATCTCCTAGAAATTAGGAGATTTATGACTCTAGAAATGGAAAGAAATTTAATATTCACCCACATAACCAAGTCATGCAAGAACATAATAAACAAACCAATCAAACAACAACAAGAATAACAACCACAACGTGGCCCCCATTCTGTCTTTAACCTCTGATAGAAAGAGCAGTAATGGTAAGACAAGAAAGCTCTCATCAAATGTTTTCCTCATCTACTATGAATGACTTATTCTTACATCCTGTCCCAGTCCAGTTATCAAAAAATTCTAAGACAGATCCCTTTAACTGACTTGCAATGAATTCCAAGGTCAGATTCCAGATATTGTTTTCCCCTGCTATCGTGTAAGAGCACATCAAAATACTATACTTTTGGTGTGAATCTGAGCCAAATTCTATTGTATTCTAAATAAAATGAAATTCCTATCAGCCAATAGGGCATGGTATCAGTTTCAAATAAGACAAGTTGGTAAAGTCAGGAGAAATGACTTCCTCTTTCCTGCTGATGTGCTGTATATAGATTTATTAGCACTGCCTTTTAATATTTTATGTGTTCAACAGAGAGGGAACTAAGATCTTGTTAATCATCATTTGAAAACAATTTTGAGAATGTAAATGTAGCAGGGCTTTTGCCTTTTTTCCTTGTTCATGAAAAACAAGTAGTGCTTGGGGAGCAAGTATTCCTGTTCAACTGCTGTCACTCATTCCCAGCTCTGTTTAGAAGAAATAAGCACAGATGGTTGGTCTACTACTTCCCCAAAGAAAAATTTGCCTGTTGGCTGGGCGCGGTGGCTCAGGCCTGTAATCCCAGTACTTTGGGAGACCAAGGCAGGCAGATCACAAGGTCAGGAGATCGAGACCATCCTGGCTAACACGGTGAAACCTTGTCTCCACTAAAAATACAAAAAATTAGTTGGGCGTGGTGGTGGACACCTGTAATCCCAGCTACTTTGGAGGCTAAGGCAGGAGGATAGCGTGAACCCAGGAGGTGGAGCTTGCAGTGAGCTGAGATCACGCCAGTGCCCTCCAGCCTGGGCGACACAGCAAGACTCCGTCTTAAAAAAAAAAAAATTGCCTATGTTTTTTGTGTTTTATTCCATCCTTCTCATTGTAATGTGAACAATATTTCAAGTGAAGAAATTTCTGTAGGGATCTTTGAAATGTTTTATCCATTGCTTGTGCATTAAAGAGAAAAAGAAGAAATTAATGATTTATTAAAATTTCATGAGGGGAACTGAAAAACTCTGTTACAAAAAAATTTAATTTAGAAATTTTGCATGCAAAGTTAAAGTCTTCAGGGAAGTAAGTTTTTATATCAGACTTGGATCTGAAAGTACTCATTTAATGACAGAACCACTTCGTCCATGTTAAAAATACCCGTGTGGGTCTTTTTTATTTATAATGTGGCTTAATGAAAATTTGTCTATTGTAAATATATTAAGAAAAAGAGCATAAAGACTTTTTAACATAATTTTCTAAGACTGAAAATACATACAAACAGTAAAATACCCAAATCTTCACTGTACAGCTCAATACTTTTTTTGTTTTTAAACAAACTTAGCCCTTCTGTGTATCCAGTACTCAAATCAGGAAATTTTATATTATTACTTCTTCTAGACACTATTTCATAGGGTAGCTCTTATGGTGATTTGGAACATAACTGATTAGCTTTACAATTTTTAGTGAATTAGATCATAGAATATGTTCTGTATCTTGCTTCTTTCATTCAATATTTAGTTTATAAGATTTGTCAATCTTTTTGCATATAGTTGTAATTTGTTAGTTCTCATTGCTATATACTATACCATTATACAAATATAATGTTCAATTCATGGTTATTTTGAACGGTGCTTCTCTGAGCATTCATGTATTTGTCTTTTGGTAAATATTGCTGGGTATACGCTCAGGGTCATAGAATATGATTAGATTTAGCATACATGGAAAATGGTGGTGTCCATCAGTTTACATTTCCATCCACAATGGGAGAGAGTTCCAGTTGCTTCACATCTTTGCCAACATTTGGTATCATTTCTCTTCTTCATTTGAACTGTTCTGATGTGTATGTATCACTATTTCAATTGTGGTTATTTTGAACATTACAAAATTGGCAAAGAATAACTGATTTTATTAAATCATATTTCATTTGAAGTAATGTGTGTCTACTTTGCAGAATTTTTCCTTATTTACATGATTCGTAAGAAGAGTGATCATGAGATTGTCAATAATATAACGGCTTGGAATGAGATTTTTGATCAGCTATAATTCTAATGTATTTTATCTAAATATTATTTTACTGTATTAGTAACTGTGATCATTAAGAACAAAAACAAAAGGTAAGCAATTCCTTAGATTAACATGAAACAACATTCCTGCCGTTTGAAAGAAACTTTTCTGGCCTGTAAGTAAATGATGTAAATCAATTAATAGCTTAACTCAAATTAGGAGATGAGTCTCAGTTTTCATTGCCTATATTGTATCCGTGTTTCTGGAGAAAGAGAAAAACTGTATGACAAACCTACAGGCTGATAGCTTCTTCTCACCCTGCCAACAGCTGTTATATTACTGTTTAGCTGGTTATATGCAACCATTTGTTGAGGAGGATTGTTTTGTTTTGCTTAGTTTTACTTTTTAAGACAGAGTCTTGCTCTGTCTCCCAGGCTTGAGGTCTATGAGTTTTATACTCATGGTCACATGGTCAATGAGATGTAATCACAGCTCACTGCAGCCTTAATCTCCTGGGCTCATGTGATTCCCCTGCCTCTGCTTCCTGAGTAGCTGGGACTACAAGTGCATGCCACCACACCCGGCTTGTTGAGGAGAGTTTTGATGAAAATCATTCATCCCTTCTTAATTACGAACAGTAAAACCTTACAAAATGTAATTAGAAAAAAAAATAACATTTTGCATCAAGCTAATTGTATCTTTACCTTTTATTAGTTGGTTTCAGGATTGATACTTATTGATGGTTCTATTTTGGAGTGCACGTTCCCTGGGTTTAACTCCTTGCAGCACACTTTATATACATTGTGTGGCCTTACTTGAGTAACTTAAGTTACTTAACTTCTCCAGATCCCAGATTCTCAACCTGTAGGATGGAAGTAATTATAATACAAATATTATGTGGTGGGCTAGCCCAGGTCCTCCAAGAGGTAGATGTTGAAAATGAGTTAAACACAAGAGGATTTTATTAAGGAAAATCCCTATGAGAGAAAATGGAGGGGAAGCTGAGTAAGCCTGGAAGAGCTCTCAGCTATGAGGCAAGTCTGACCTAGAATGAAGGAAAGAGGAAAGGAAGGTTGAGTGGAAGCATTGGAGCATAATGTACAGTCTAAGGAAGGGTAAGAAAAGGCTTCAGGGAATCCTGAGCCAAGACTGGTCCTCAGAGAAGCCCTGTGTCTCCTAAAGAGGGATCTGCATTAGCCACCCTGTGGCCCACAGTCATTGACTGAGGGGCAGATGCAGAAACAGATTTTAGAGTGAAGCAGCAAGTGGCCGTAGGCAGTTAGGCTTCCCATACTTTGAGGTCTATGAGTTTATTTATTATTTATTTATTTATTTATTCAAATTATACTTTAAGCTCTGGGTTACATGTGCAGAACTTGCAGTTTTGTTACATAGGTATACGTGTGCCATGGTGGTTTGCTGCACCCATCAACTCGTCACCTACATTAGGTATTTCTCCTAATGTTATCCCTCCCCTCTCCCCTACCCCCGACAGGCCTCAGTGTGTGATGATCCCTTCCCTGTGTCCATGTGTTCTCATTGTTCAACTCCCACTTATGAGTGAGAACATGCAGCCTTTGGTTTTCTGATCTTGTGATAGTTTGCTGAAAATGATGGTTTCCAGCTTCATCCATGTCCCTGCAAAGGACATGAACTCATCCTTTTTTATGGCTGCATAGTATTGCATGGTGTATATGTGCCACATTTTCTTAATCCAGTGTATCACTGATGGGCATTTGGGTTGATTCCAAGTCTTTGCTATTGTGAATAGTGCCACAATAAACATACGTGTGCATGTGTAGAATGATTTATAATCCTTTGGGTATATGGCCAGTAATGGGATTGCTGGGTCAAATGCTATTTCTAGTTCTAGATCCTTGAGGAATTGCCACACTGTCTTCCACAATGGTTGAACTAATTTACACTCTCACCAACAGTGTAAAAGCATTCCTATTTTACCACAACCTCTCCAGCATCTGTTGTTCCCTGACTTTTTAAGGATTGCCATTCTAACTGGAGTGAGATTGTATCTCATTGTGGTTTAGATTTGCATTCCTCTAATGAAGGTCTATGAGTTTCTTACTCATGGTCACTAAAAGATATTTATCATGAATTGAAATCTCCAGATAGATTAAAGCAATGTCTAAATCATAGTTATGCACTTATCAATTTATTTATTCATATATTCATTATCATTATGAATATTCAACACATTAATAAAAGAGCCACATGTGCAATCTACTTGGGGTATTGGGAGAGTAAAGAATAACATAGCAGTGCTACAGATAATTTAAGAAATGGTTTCTCTCTCTCTCTCTCTCTCTCTATATATATATATATATATATATATGAGACACAGGTATAATTATTTTCCTTCTACTATTTGTTATTGATGTATACTGCCAAATCCCTAACGGACACTGGAATTGTTAACTCTAAGCTCCCCCCACGCCCACAAAAAGAAGTGGGTTCAAGGTTATTTTTAAAATCAAAAGATTTATTAATATTATTTTTGTCACGTCCAAATGATATTATCATTATCAAAAAGTTTAATCACTTATTATTACTTGAAGGACCTAGTTAAGTAATGTTCTATTCACTATTTTTTTCTTTTTTTGAGACAGAGTCTCACTCTGTCACCCAGGCTGGAGTGCAATGACGCGATCTTGGCTCACTGCAAGCTCCGCCTCCCGGGTTCACACCATTCTCCTGCCTCAGCCTTCCCAGTAGCTGGGACTACAGGCGCCTGCCACCACGCCCGGCTAAGTTTTTGTATTTTTAGTAGAGACTGGGTTTCACCGTGTTAGCCAGGATGGTCTTGATCTCCTGACCTCGTGATCCGCCAGCCTCGGCCTCCCAAAGTGCTGGGATTACGGGCGTAAGCCACTGCGCCCGGCCTGTTCTACTTCTTAAAACTGGTCACTGCAAGTACATCGTCTTGGGAAGAACTGGATATATTTCTTGAAACCCCTTTCATATAGCCATATTCTCAAACATAGAACCTTCTCCTATTTTTTTCAAAGATTTTTTCCATTACTGTAGAAAATTCAGAGAGTGTTTATGGATAGTGCAGTACTCTGCTCAAATATAGGGAATGAAAGTTACATTAAAGTGATAATATTTTTTTGCCGAAAAGTATTATGATATTTAATGTAAGCAAACAAATTACTCAGATGATAGTGTTTTGTTTTAATTTTTTAAATGTCTTATTTCAATAGCTTTTGGAGTACAAGTGGTTTAGGTAATGTGGATAATTTGTATAGTGGTGAAGTCTGAGATTTTATTGCACCTGTCACCTGAGTAGTGTACATTGTACCAGACATGTAACTTTTTTATCCCTCACCCGCCTGCCAACTTCCCCCTTACCAATCTCCAGAACCCATTGTATCACTCAGTGGAGAGTCTTCTACATTCAGGGTGGAATCTTCAGGGTGTGGCCCTCTATCCATTGCTTTCCACTGTTTGTACTCTCTGCTTTGTAAATAGAGGTCTGTTCTCCCTGACTGCCTTGTTCACATACCTTTGCCATTTTCCTTGATGGGATGACATCCTTTGCCCTGAAGTTCTCATTAACCATACCATAGATGTCCTCTTCTTACCTCAATACATCCAAGGCTACCTCAAGTTATAACTTCTCCTTTAGTTTTTCCCTAGTGTCTGAGTCCAAATGGTCTTCTCTATATCCAGAATATCTACTACTTGTCTTATCTTTCCTCACACTTGGCACGTGCAGTTCCTTCCAGCTACTTTCATAATGTTGTATTTTAACGGTTCAGTTGTGTTTATATTTCACTATTCTGTCAGGCAAACAAGGGTATTTGTATGGCTGAAATCTATGGTATTTTTAAAATGTAATAAAATGTAATGAATAAACATACAAATGAATGAGTTAATTAATATATCATATTCTTGGTTAAGTAATGAGCATTATGAGGACAAAAATTGAGTCTTGCACCTTCTTATAATCCTAAAGACCTCGTACAGGACTTGGAATATAGCATGCATTTAAGACATCTTTGTGACTAATGAATTTAAATATTTTTGTTAATTCTAAGTTGACATGTGATTGTAATTTGGGGAAGGTAGTGAGATTTCAAATGGCTTTCACCACCTGTGAAATGACCCTTTTACACACCACATGATTTACCAGATCTTTGTTTAGGTGAACCTAGGTGAAAGCGGGTTGTTTCCTCTACTTAGGAAATACTTTACATATTTTAGTTGCTTATAAATTTGATGATTTTAATTTGTAGAGTTATAGTTTATGATATTGACTTGTACACTTACATATATTTTTACATATTATATATTATATATGGTTATACTATATGTATAATTTTATTTTTCTAAAATAAAAATATTATTATACTTTAACAAAATAGATATAACTGTTTTCCTTCTACTATTTGTTATTGGTGTATACTGCCAAATCCCTAATGGATACTGACATTCTTATCTCTAAGCCCCTCTATGCCTACAAAAAGTGGGTTTAAGTTTATTTTAAAAATCAAAGAGTTTATTAATAATATTATTTTTATCATGTCCAGTTGATACTATCATTATTAAAAAGTTTAATCACTTATTTCTTGAAGGACCTAATTAGGAAATATATATGATGTGTGTGTATATATATATTCTCTCTATTTGTGTTCTATGTATATACACTCTCTCTATATATCCTATATATATTCTCTCTATATATATCCTATATATTCTCTACATATATTCTATATATATATTCTCTGTATGTTCTATATATTTATTCTCTATATATTCTATATATATGTTCTCTATATATTCTCTCCATATATTCTCCATATATATTCTATATATAATTCTATATATATTCTATATATACACACACACACATATATACTAGCCTAATATTTAAAAAATAAGATTGGGACTGCATAAAATAAGCTGACCCAGACACTAGGGGTACAGACATATGTATACTTCAGCAAGAACTGGTAACAAAGTGAGATGTACATTAACTCTTTGTATCATATTGTTAAGTAGTATTTAAAAAACAAGTAATTTTTGGTTGGGCCCATTGAGAGAATAACATTATTTTTAGAATGATCTAATGGCACGATAAGCATTTTAGCATTTTACCTGGAAAAACATTAAGCTGTGCCAGTTTCTGTTCCAAGAAAAAAAATGCATTGGTGTATTCTCTAAAGGAGGAAATTCTGACCTCAACTATGTTCAGATAGCTGTGGCAGATAATACTCTGATCAGGTACTAAGTCATGTATCTTTCACATTTCCCTTTGCTAGTTATACTCAGTGTGTGGTTGGAAATGGAATCAAAGCCCAGTCTGGAACTCCTGAAGTCAAAGTCAAAAGAACTGATCCTGTGATAAATTAGATTATTGATAAACTGAAGCATGTTATTCAGGTAAGTCCTGATCCTATATTTTTTGGTATAGCCAATAATAAATAATAAGTGGTTACTTTCTGTTATACTTGATAAATTTGTTAATACTATCAGATAATCCTACCTAAAATATTGTAACACATTATTTGCATCAGGATTTTTGGAAAGATTTAGTTTAATGATTTTTGTATGCAGTCAATATGCAGTAGTATTTTAATGTTGGACAATCTGTATATGTGAAAAGCAAGCCTCAGCCTCAGCATTTCAATAATGAGAATCTCAGGACATGCGTTGTCCTTGGTGAATAAGTTTGAACATGGGAATCACTGTCACCATTAAAGAAAACACATATAAGACCATAGAAGATGCCAGAGTTATCTTTCAGGTAATTCTCTGAATGTTGCTCTGAAGGTTTTTGCAGCATTTCAATACAAGTTAGGTCATAGATGAAGAATATGTATTTCTAATATTTATTTACTATATCACCTTTCATATGTTATCTTATAATCTACCTAATGGTTGTTTATGAAATACTTCTGTTTTATCTTCAATAATATTTTTCATCAAGTGAATGTGTATTGCTGTTTTTAATACATGGCAAATGAAGCATGAACATATTTATCAAAATAATATTTCATTGAAATAATCTATTAATTAGAACCAAACATTATGTTGCATGTTGTAAATATTATCCTCCATTCTGCATCTATTGATGTTTGGGGAAAGAAAGGCTATTTTTTTCTAGTTAATAGTCATTTTATAAAAATTTATATTTGAATATACTTCATTTTTCCTAAGCAAAACTTTGTATGGGTAGTTGATGCTTATTTCTAGTATCATGGGTCAGAAACAATACCTAAATAGTACAGAGTTTTTATTGCATACAACGTATTTCAGAGTCGGTAGTAGGCTTCTCATAACTGTTCTGCAAAGACAAAGCTTAAGTTTATGCAGAGCCAGTTCCTGGGTTTCCAATTTTCACGAGTCCCTATATCTCAAGGAGAGGATATGTAAGAGGGACTTGGGGATTGGTGTCCAATACCATAGACTTCTCCCTTCTGCGAGGTAACAATGCTTATTCTACCATTGATACCTATAGAAAACAGAGCTCTCACCCTGGCTGGCAAAACCAAAAATAAATTCTACTGGAAAAGTCTAAGAGAAAAGTGGTATCATGACTACTGATGAGTTAAACCTCCCAGCCTCTGCTGAGCTGGTCCAGTTGGTACCTCACAGTATCGTCCACCGTAGTATAATATGTACAGCTAGATTATTTGAAAATTCAAGTGCATAATTGATAATAAAACCAAAAGAGCTTTAACATTAATCAGCTCCTCTCATTGAGGAGTGAGTACGATCTCACTGTGAGGACACGGTGAAATCTTAGGGGTTTCTTAAGTGGGGTAAGCATTCCACAGAGGGTAGAGGAAGAAAAACTAGACCTTAAGTGTATATTTATTCCATCTCATTCTTTTATATTTCTTTGGTTGTAGTAAGGTATATAAAATATGTAATATATTAGTGCAATAGCACATACATATAATTTATAAATACATAAATATGCATATTAACTGGACATTTGTTCAGATTGTTTTTCTAAGATATATACAAGATGAAAGCAGAACAGAAACCCTGTTACAGATAATAAGGATTGAGCGGTTCCATAAGAAGTGCAGTTATAAGAAAACACATTCACGGAGGAACACATAGATACCCAAGATAGAAAGGATTATAAAAACGCTTAGGAGGAGGGTTCAGATATTTATTACACATTCAGCAACCCCCCTCCCCATTTCTTGTTTTGTAGGTTTCAAAGCCTTTTCAAGGTGGCACAGGGAAGTCATTCTGCCTTTCTTTTTTAGTTTCTGTGTGAACTTGAGTCCCATTCTTTATTCTTTATGGAAGTGTGCAGATCTCCAATTATTCATGCTTAAGTTTCATTCTGGGGTTGCAAGAGAATATCAAATGTGATGCTACCTTTGAGGTCTATCCTTTTAAGGTCTGCTAGAATTATATGATAGAAATTTAGATTTTTATAGAGGAGAGCAGAAAGTCCTATCTTGCACAGGTGTCACTGAAACATTCACCTTTAGTGTCTAAGAGTATGCTCTTTCATAAACTGCTCTCCTGGAGATGAAGAGAAGTGTTTTACTTTGCCAATTTTTTTTTTGTTTTTGAGATGGAGTTTTTCTCTTGTTGCCCAGGCTGGAGTGCAATGGTGCAATCTTGGCTCACTGCAACCTCTGCCTCCTGGATTCAGGCGATTCTCCTGCCTCAGCCTACAGAGTAGCTGGGATTACAGGCATGTGCCATCACGGCCTGGCTATTTTTTTTTTTTTTTGTACTTTAAGTGGAGATGGGGTTTCTCCAGGTTGCTCAGGCTGGTCTCAAACTCCCGACCTCAGGTGATCCACCTGCCTTGGCCTCCCCAAAATGCTGGGATTACAGGCATGAGCCACCATGCCTGGCCTACTTTGCCAAACTTTTGACTACTGATAATGTACACGTGCCCTGGCAGGGATGGCCATTGTACTGTCAATATCAAGGGATGGCTAACAGCACCCACCACAATGTCAGCTATGAAAGGATTCAGAAAATAGCCTTCTGTAAGTCAGAATTTATTAATTTAGGAGTAGGGCCATGGAAGATGTCAACATAGGAATAAGTTTCAGATTCTAAACTGTAGATTTAGATGATCACCTCTTAGTGTTTGTATAAAATTTACTTTATTTTTTATTATAATATTAAGTTTACTTTTCACCTTTATACTATGAAAAATGCCATCTCTCACAATAGGGACATACCTGTATTAAAGTACATGGAAGTAAATCAGCTACAATAGCAAAAATTGCCTGCATATACTCAGCCAAAAAAACCTTTCTCGGCCTGCCATTGATATGAACCTCATTTCTACCTTGAATTGTCTGCAATTAGAGTCATTAAAGAAGTAGAAAAAGATTTTTACTTGGAAAATATCACTTTTTAATGTTTTAATAATTAATTCATTCAAAATACTCAACAAATGCTCATTGAGTTTCTAGTATGGTCCTGGTTCTGTACAGGCACTGAGGTTAAAGTTGTGAATAAAGCAGACACAACCCTGCTTTTATGGGCTTTCCATTGTAAGAAAAAAGTAAATAAACAAACAAATAAAACCAGTATTGTAGCTGACACCTGTTATAAACAAAACCAAATGGGATGAGGTAAGGAAAGATATTTAAGAAGAATGTGCTGGTGAAGGCCACTCGGGGGAGATGTTTGGGTTGATACTGAATAAGGAGAAGAAAAGAGTCATGGGAAAACCTGTGAGGACTGTGTCTGGGGCAGAGGGCAAAGCAGGTATAAAGGCCCTGTGGTAGGAATAAATTTATTTTACTCAGAGAACAGAAGGCCAGTCGGCTAAAACGGAGTGAGCTAAAGGGAAGAGATAAACATACATCATGTTTTGAGGAGTCCAGTAGACTCTGGTAAAGAGTTTATATTTTCTCCTAAGTAGACTAAGAAGTCATTTAAAAACTGTAACAGAGCTAGCTGGGCGCAGTGGCTCATGCCTGTAATCTCAGCACTTTGGGAGGCTGAGGTGGGCAGATCTCCTGAAGTCAGGAGTTTGAGACCTGCCTGGCCAACATGGTGAAACCTCATCTCTACTAAAAATACAAAAATTAGCTGAGCTTGGTGGCACATACCTGTAATCCCAGCTACTTGGGAGGCTGAGGAAGAAGAATCGCCTGAACCCAGGAGTCAGAGCTTGCAGTGAGCCAAGATTGCACCACTGCACTCCAGCCTGGGTGACAGAGCAAGACTCTGTCTCAAAATAAATAAATAAAAATACATCACAAATTTAATAAATAAATAAAAACTATAAGCAGAAGCTGATACAATTTAATCTATGTTTTATGAGGACTTCACCATGAAAAATGGACCCTGCATGCAAGAATGAAAAAAGAAAGTAATACAGACAGAAGACCACATAATTGGAACTAGAATAATAAGAGTGGATAAACTGAGAAGTGCATAGATTCAGAGAAATATTGGAAGTGGGGTTATTGGGATTTGTTAATGGATTGGAAATTTGTGAGGTAGAAGAAAGATGATAGCGAGGTTTGGTGGGATGATAGTGTCACTAAGTGAGAAAAGGAGCTCTGAGAGAGGAGCAGGCCTGGCAGAAGGTCCCTAGGATTGGTTAGAAATCAGTGGTTTTGTTAACTGTGAGATACTTATTAGATACCCAAGAGGGATGCGCAGAACTCAGGGAGACCACACAACTGGAAGTGTATGTTTGTAAGCATCAGCATGTGGATAGTACTTAAGCTCTGAGATTGTATAAGGTTGTCACCTTTCCTTTAGAGTATAAATTCACACAAAAACTATTAGTGGAGACTATAAGACAATGGAATCATGAAAAAAATTGTACTGCAAAAATCTATGAATGGATAAAACATTTTATTAAATGTACTTGGCACCTTGTATGTACTTAGTTGATCTAGGACAGAGAAGATACTTAGTAACATTGATTTTTCTTACTGTAAGAATAATGACCCAGGAGGTGGAGGCTGCAGTGAGCTGAGATCAGGCCACTGCACTCTGGCTCCAGGAGACAGAGTGAGACTCCGTCTCAAAAAAAAAAAAAAAAAAAAAAAAGAATAATGAATGCTCATCAGAGGGAATTGAATTTTATTATTCTAGGAAATCTGATGGAAAAAGTGAAAAATAAATATTAATACATTTTTAAAACAATGAAAAGACTTATAAGAGAAGCCATGGGCTTTTTTCTATACTTAATTATACATATAAATACATCAATACTTTACTTAAACAAATAAGATCATAGGGCACATTTGATTTTATGATCTGAGCTGCTCACCTGACCACACAAAACAAATACCTTACCATGGCATTAAATATCCTGCTATCTGGTTGTTAGTGCTGGCATATTATTCTATCATATGGAAAGATTACAGTTTTACTTCACCCAGTCACCTAAAGTTGGATATTTAGGTTGTGCCCAGTTTTTCATGATAATAAAGACTAATAGGAACATCAGCAGACATAAAATGTTTTTGGCATCTTTTTTTTCTTGTAATACATTCTACATATTGAAACTAATAAATTGTATTTTAATACATATTGCCACGTTTTTCTCAAGGAAAATTATAGCTAACAGAAAGTGTCAGCTTTCTCTGCGTGTTAAGGGTGTGGGTGGAAGCTTCGCAGTGACTCTGAGACGTATTGGTATGGAACATCATTGGACTCTCTAGAGATCAAGGTAGCAGTCCTGTAGAAATGTTAGCCTGAGCTGTGTGTCACCTGGGAGTATTCCAAGGACGACTAAAAAATATTTTAGTTAGAAGACAATTTATAAGAAAAGTTTAGAGGCTTCCTAGAGAGGTCATAGCATACACAATTTTATTTCAACCTTTAGGACAAGCCCTATATGTATGTTCTGCACACATCCCCTCCGCACCCTCCTCAAAAAAAAAAAAAAAAAAAAAAAAAAAAAAAAAGCTGAGATCTGATGTAAATAGATAACTGGATTATAGCTTTGTCCTTAAGAAATATCTCAGAAACTTCAATATTCCTTCACTACCTCTGTAAATCCTTCTGAATTGAGAATGGGAACCTTGGCAACAGAGGGGAGTCATGCACCTCCCTTTTCCATCTGTGACTGACATCTTCCTCCAGGTCAGCCATTGTGCAAACTCTCACTTACTTTCTGGCAGTTTCCTGCATTCCAGACCTGTTTCTGAAATAGGCAATATTTGTCCCTTTGAAAATGACCTGTGATAAATGTGGTATAGCCCATGGCCAGTGAAAATTTTCCTACAGGGAGACATATTCCTAAGTGTTAACATTAACTTTTTCAGATGTTTGAGTCAGACTCAATTGCCCTTTAATATTATAGATTGAAAACAACATTTGGTTGATCTTAGTATATCTGATTGAGGAAATACGAGAGCCTTTTTAATTTAGATTTGCTCACCTAGTAAACTTACTTTGAAACTTCTTGGTCATATTATGTTTGCTTATGGCAAAGTTATCAGCAAAAAAGTCACAGTTATGCAGCAATTTATCTTTAAACACTAAATGACATCTATCATTTTTCAAAGAAAATAATGTCAGCAGTTAAAATCCTAACTGCTTGAGCACTGTTAGTTGACAATTATGCCCCATTGCTTAGAAATTAATTGACCTACTTTCAATAAGAAACATAAAAAGTAATATCACAGCAATTTTCTGGATTTATTTTATTGCAAAACCAATAAATGTTACAGTGTTGTTAAAAGTAACAGATTTAAAAAACATTTTATTTTCTTAAACCTAACAATTCAAATAACATAAAATAATATTACTTTTCTATTAAGCATTCATTTTTATAGAGACCAAAACTTCTTTACAAAATGTCTTCATGTATAATATAAATTTGATTTTTAGATGTGAGAAAAGCAATAATCATAATCATTGCCTAAATCTACAAAATAAGTAGATATTCTATAATATGTATTTCAGTAATCACAATGTAGTGGATTCAGGCAGAGATGAGAGACACTCTGATTTTAGTAGAAAAACACTGTGCTAAATTACCTCTTTGCCTGTTTTCACTCTGTTCCTAGGATACCAATATAATAAATAGTACCTTTAGAACTGTGATATACTGAGAAAGTGTTCTAATTTAAATCTCAATAGATGATTACCCAGGTAGTGTTTACACACACACACACACACACACACACACACACACACAATGACAGGACTTTTTAAAGATATTAGTATCTCAGAATTTTTGAATTCTGAAAACTGTCCAAGCTTTTATCATTAAATCACTTGTTATGAAATACATTTTAGAAACACCCTTTCCTATTTTTAATAGCCTATGATAGTCATACAGAATGAATTAATCATAATTGATTGGTCAATTGCTAATTGTGAGTTCTTTGCCCATAGCATGTCAGCTGATTCTATGAACTTCTACAGACTCTTTCCCTTGGTCGGGGAATTGCCACAACACTCTGACTCCTTTCCCCACAACTCCATTACATGACATTGTCACCTCCCCAGGCTTGTGATACTAATATTCCAGAGAGATGAACAGTTCTTGATTTTGAATAGCAATGCAGTAGCGACTAAAACAGATTTAGTTTTGGTTCAGAAGAAAGTGCTGGATATGCCCTCAATAACTTTCCATGGTCATCTAATTCAGCAATTAGTTTGAGTAAATTCAATGGAAGGCTGCTTTCTGGAATGGGTAGTGTAATGCACTGACTTCCCTATTAGGCATTTCATTTAAAAAAATCAATTGTCTGCATAAAATAACCATTTCCATCAGTGTACATTCAACTGGAAAGGAAAGTTTGAGGACTTTTTTTTGAAAGTAGTGGGATTGGGGTTGGCCATTGGTAATTTCTTTTTGATTAAAGCGTATGTAATTGTTTTGTGTTGGATAAAAATTTATTTATGCCAATGCTGTTGATCTTATATGTTATCATTTCCCATGAAGACTTGAGCTGTTTATCTGCTGGGTTTTCTGGTCATAAGATGTTGAAAGGACATTAAAATGTAGAACTTTTATATTTTTTATTTAGGTGACTAGGACAAATTCTGGTAATTTATAGGCTAAAACTTAAATGTATTTCTGCTTAAAATATTTTGAAATATGCTTTATTTCACAAATGAGGTTCCAAACTATAACCAGCTCTCACTAAATTCTTATTTATTTATTTATTTATTTATTTATTTATTTATTTATTTTTGAGACTCCTCGCTCTGTCACCCAGGCTGGAGTGCAGTGGTGCAATCTCGGCTCACTGCAAGCTCCGCCTCCCGGGCTCACCCTATTCTCCTGCCTCAGCCTCCCGAGTAGCTGGGACTACAGGCGCCGGCCACCACGCCCAGCTGATTTTTTGTATTTTTAGTAGAGATGGGGTTTCACCATGTTAACCAGGATGGTCTCGATCTCCTGACCTCCTGATCTGCCGGCCTCGGCCTCCCAAAGTGCTGGGATTACAGGCATGAGCCACCGCGCCCGGCCAAAAGATCATTTTTAAATTATGTATCTGGGAATATGTTATCAAATCAGGCCTGAAACTTATTAAAAAGATGGTAAAATCTAATTTAACTTCATTTAATACTCCTTTTCTCTTAGTCTCATAAAAGCAAATGAGCTTGGCTTTTAATTATGAAAATATAATTTTAATTTATAAGACACATAACAAAGCAAGATAGCTGCTAAACTCACTTTATCCTGGTAACTTCCTATTGTATACATTCATTTTTAATGTAATAAGAAATCCTTTCAAAATTTTTAAAAGAATCACATTACCCAAGAAGAGGCTCAACATTTCTAGAAAATAAATATGTTCTTAAGACATTTAATAATTATTAAAATGAAGACCTAATTCTTCAGGGTTTTAAAATATTTGATGTGCACTCTTTACATATATAGTTTAAATTTAATAATTTCCCTTCTTAAAAAAATAAGTGAAACATATCACAAATGTATCAAAGCAAGTTATTGATACTTCTCATTTAAGTAACTGTATTGTCATAGCAAAATTATTTTATAGTATCAAAAAGCACAAAAGCCTTATTAGAATACTAATTTCAATGTCTGTTTCACAGATTTGGTCATAATAGATTTTGTTTCATGCTTCTGCACTAATTCATTGAAGGACAATGTTTTACCAATTCTTGAAAAACTGTCATTGTCTGCCCCATAGTGGTGGCTCATGCCTGTAATCCTAACACTTTGGAAAGCCAAGGCTGGCATTTTGCTTGAGCCCAGGAGTTCAAGACCAGCCTGGGCAACAATGGTGAAAACTCATCTCTACCAAAAAAAAAAAAAAAAGTAAAAAGTTAGCCGGGCAAGGTGGCAGGCACCTGTAGTCCTAGCAACTCAGGAGGCTGAGGTAGGAGGATCACCTGGGCCTGGGAGGTTAAGGTTGTGGTGAGCCACGATTATGCCACTGCATTCCAGCGTGGGTGACATAGTGAGATCTTGTATCAAAAATAATAATAAGAAGAAGATAATATAGAAAATAAAAATATCATTATCTGACATTTTAAAAAGTATATTTCCCAACCTATAAATAAACTTTGTGGATTCACAAGAGAAAAATTTCAAGATATTGTAAATTTATAACAAATGTTTATGTATAATACCATTGTAATGTCTTTGACCAGTATCAACCTATCATGTGAGATAAAAAATATTAAATATACATTTATTGAATAAATGAATGAAAATCATAATTACCTTGATCACTGTATTTAAAATTTAAATGAAGCAGGAAAGTAAATCTTCTTAATTATCATATACTTAACATAACTGTTTAAAATCACTCTAATGACAAGTAATATGCTTTCAGTCTTGAAGTATAATTTTAAAATGCCTGTATTGTTTCATTCACTCATCCTTCCATTAGTTCAGTGAACAAATATTGATTACTTACCCACTATGTGCCAGGTATTATGATAGATTCAGGGAGTACAAAAATGATTAAACGAGGGGATCAGTTGGAGTGACGTTTTCTAGAAACAATGCCTATTTCAGTTATGAACTAGTCTGTTTTGAAGAAAGTGGTGAGGAAAAGCTGAAAATAATATTTTCACTTTATTCAACAAATCTTATTGAGGTCTCATTATGAATCAGGGGCTCTCCTAGGTATGGGCATACAAAATTGATTAAGACCATGCTTGCTTGCAGAAAACAAACAAAAAAGCATCTCTATAATAAAAAGGAAAAACAGGAATCCCCTTTGTAGGTTTCATAGTTGATAGCGATATTTCTGATGTCGTCTTAGCGAATTAGTCACAATTATAGGAACTCAGAAGGCATTCTGTTGAGATGAAATAGAGACTGAACTAGCAGAGATTACTTAGTGAAATATTGTGATACCGTTTACTTCAATTAGAATATAGTTATAACTCATTTTAGAAGATATTATGGCTTACACATAGTAGATGTGATGACTGAATAACAGGATTGTTGAACGATGGCACCTTGGTAGCCATTACCCATTGCCACAATGATTCTGCATTAAAAAATCTATGCAAAACGGCCGGGCATGGTGGCTCACGCCCGTAATCCCAGCACTTTGGGAGGTCCAGGCGGGCGGATCACGAGGTTGGGAGATTGAGACCAACCTGGCTAACACGGTGAAACCCCGTAACTACTAAAAATACAAAAAATTAGCTGGGCATGGTGGCACGCGCCTGTCCCAGCTACTCAGGAGGCTGACGCAGGAGAATCGCTTGAACCTGGGAGGCGGAGGTTGCAGTAAGCTGAGATCGCGCCACTACACTCCCACCTGGGCGACAGAGTGAGACTCCGTCTCAAAAAAAAAAAAAACTTTGGAGTATATTAATAAACTTTTTTTTTAATTTAAATCTTTAATTTCCGTTTTCACGATTTTTCTTCTTGCTTCCAAAAGGAAAGGAGTGCATAGCTCTGTTGCCTGTACATTATCCACGGCCCCTGGGTCGGGGCGGGGTCCCCCGGGCCGCCCGGGGGTCCACATGCAGTCCCTGGGGGGCCGGCGCGAGGTGAGGTCCGGGGGCCGCTTTATTGCTGAGGTCCGTCCGGTTCGGGCCCTGGTGGCCGCTAGGCGCTCTGTCTGGGCAGCTCCTGGGAGATGAAGCGGCGCGGGCGCTCCAGGTACTGGCTGTAGAGCTGGATGTCTTTGTGCCCTGCGCCCTCCACCCACAGCGGCTCCACGCCTTGGGGCAGCGCTCCTAGAGCGCCAGCCAGTGCGAGAAGTCGATCACCTCGTCTTTCGTGCCGTGGATGATGAGCACGGGCGACGTGATCTTGGACACCTTCTCGATTCTGCGGGAGGGGCGTGGGGCAGGTGAGACCTTGCCCGGCCGGGGACCCGCCCCGCCCTGCCCCCGTCCCCGTCCCCGTCCCCACCCCCGACCCCGTCCCCGCCCCAGCCTGCTCACTTGGGGAAGGCATCGAAGCAGTAGGTCTTCTTGGTGTCCGGAAGGCGACGCTCAGGCCCGAGGTGAGCAGCTAGTGCAGTACCACCGCGGCGGACTCGTAGCGCGAGGCCAGGTCCACGGTGGGCACCGTGCCGATGCTCTGCCCATACAGGATGATGCTGTCCGGGCTGATGCCTTACCTGGCGGCACCGGAGCGGGGTCGATCTAGGCCTCCAACGCGCGCGCACACCTCCCGCCAGCGGGCGTCCCCGGGTCCAGCTCCGGATGCGACTCTCCAGTCTCCCTGCTCAGCCAAGTCAGTGGGTCAGGCCCAGGCTCCACACCAGTCCCAAGGGCCACCCCTAATTCCCCAACACCGCAGCGGTGGGCGGAGCTGGCGGCCTGGTCCGGTTCCCAGGCACTATGATTCACTGGCGTTTCCTAGCCAGGATCTGCTAGGATCCTGGCTAGGGTGTCCCCCTCCCCTCGGGCTAGGGTAGGGGAAGCCCTGGCGCCTCCCCTCCTCCTGGTCACCCCTAGGCACACACTGGGAACTGTGTGCCCCACACATCCTGAATGCTTCACGCCTTCCTGCCCAGGTTAGAAAGCCGTTTCTGGTGCACTGGCCGGGACAGGGTACACTCTTCCTCCCTGCAGCCCTTGCCTACCCCCTTGGCCATGAGGAATTCAGGCAGCTGTGTCCCCAGATGTCTCCACCCAATTTTGGACTCTCAGAATCCCATGCCCAGTGAGGTGCCAGCCCAACCCAGGTCAACATTGAGGGTGGCGGCTGTGGGGACAGCAACTCCTCCCACCAGCGCCTTCCCTTGGGAGTGGACAAGTCTTCAGCCACCTCAGCACCACCAGCTCCCACCCAGGGCCACCCCTACCCCCAGGTCAGTGGTGTGAGGCCCCTGGCCCAGCTGATCTAGCACCAGTCCCGACTTCCTCATGCCCTGTCCCAACCACACAGGACCCGTCTGCCAACCTGCCGATGCCGGGACCCCAGAACTCTCCTCCCACATGCTCCAGGCTCTGATCCCAGGCAGATGCCCTCTTGCGAGGCAGGAGCATGCGCAGGTGTGCGTCCCATCTGCCTGGCATTCAGACTCCACCAGCAGGGCTGTCCCTCTCCCTGGCCTGGAATCCCAGCCTCCTGGCAGCACTCCACAGCTCACTACTCACCCATGCCCCAAAGGATGCTGCCTGGCTTGTGCCTGTGGCCCCAGCTCTGCCTCAGCCTCCCTGGCCTGCTCTCTGGCAGCCATGGATAGTAGTGTGCTGAGCCAGCCCAGCCCTGTCATCTGCTCCAGACAGGAGCCCCCAGCTGCCACCTGGATGTCACCACTCAGACAATCAAACAAGACACACATACCCAGTGGAGGCCCTGGGCCTGCTCTGGACTCCCCCTCATGGCTCTGGGCCAAGGTTCATGCAGGACAAAGGCAGCAGGACAGATGGCCGAGCAGACAGAGCTCAGAGCTGGCCATGCCGGGTGTGACTGTGCCAGTGCCTGGGCAGCAGAGACAGGAGGGGCCGAGGAAACCGCATGAAGTGGTGCTTGGTGTCGACGCCCCACACTGCCAGGAGAGCCCCAGAGCCGGGGTGGTGCCAGGGGACCCAGCTCCCAGGCCCACAGCAGGGACTGCCTGGGATATCGCCAAGGCAATGAAGACCCCACCTCCCCAGGGCCTCTGACTTCTCAGAGCTGCGCCTAGCCCCTGCAGGAGCGGGTCAGACCAGCGTGGGGCAGGGCCAGGAGGAGGCAGCCCCAGAGAGTGGCGAGCAAGAAAGGCCTCCAGAGGCCCACGCGGGTCTCCTCGCCCAGAGCAGGACTGGCCCGGGCGGTGCTCAAACACCGGTGAAGGGCCCAGGCAAGTGCATGGCTGGGGACCTGGATGATTAGGAGGGCTCCATCTGGAATCGAGTCTGGCCCAGACCTCGGGTTTGTGCTGGGGGTCTGCACCTGACCCTGCAGGCCCTGCCCCGGGATGGCCAAGTCTACAGCCACAAGGCCTCATGGGCCAGGCCTCGGGACCTCGATGCAGCAGCCTCGCCTCACCTGGCCCCAAGTGTTGCCTCGGCCCATGGGCTCCCAGCCACACGTGCACAGACCCCCCAGACACCATCCATCCCCTGCCGCCAGGTGGCGTCCACGCCCCTGTGACAAGCTTAGCCCCTTCCTGTCCTCAGGCCAGGGGATCCCAGGGAGCCTGGTTCCACAGGCTAGGGTGTGGGGGGGACCTCCTGGCCACACCTCAGCCATGTGGAGGCGGCACCCGCACGCCCGAGCTCGCCTGTCCGGCTTTCTGGCCGCATGCGTCCACTGTGGCTCCCCTCCTGCAGGGCTGCCCACCTTCCTTCCAGGGACGCCCGGCCCTCCCCCCGGCCCCCGGCCTGGTCCCCTCTCGGGTGTGCCCAGGCTGAGCTGCCCCCGGGGCCGCCCTCACCTGGTGCGCAGGGCCTGCCAGGCGGCTTTGATGTCGGCGTAGAGGTTCGTCTCGGAGGGCCTGCCCGAGCTGGCGCAGTAGCCGGAGTAGTTGTAGGAGAAGATGTTGCAGTGGAGGCGGGAACCCAGGCCAATGTAGAAGCTGCTCATTTGGCCCAGGTCCACGGCGTTGCCTTCCTTGTTCATGCACCTCTGGTCAGGCGCAGTTCAGCTGATCTAGGCTGGGCTTGGCTAGCATTGGCTTGAAGCTGCAGCTGGTGTCCAGATCTGTTCCATGTATTTGTTATCCTCCTCAGCCCTCCCGGGTACTTGAAGCATGTTGTTGTGGCAAAAGTCAGGAGTGCAACCTGCCTGTGCAAAAACATGCCAGGCTTCTGTTGCCTTAAATCCTCTAAGATACCCCTTTGGCTTAAGCAAAGTTACACAGCAAGGATCAAAGTCAAGGAGTGGGGAATTTTATCTGTCCCTTAGAGATGGAGATAGGAGAGAGTGTGAACAAATGCAGGAAAATGATCTCATCTACCAGAGTGTCCTTAAAGATTTTAACATAATAAATTCAGTATTGTTTTTGTTTGTTTGAATGAAGCTTTGCATGGACACAGTACAGTACAAAAGTACTATTTGAACGCTTTCTCCACATTCATAAAATTGCTGCGTAGTTTCTGCCATGATTATATTTTTATGATCCATTTTTGTGTACAGATCTGAAAAGTTTATACTAGCATTTATTAGCTGAGGAAAGGAACGTCCACTGACATCATCATATACAAATATTTCTCAACATTTTAATGCTTGTGGTATTGTTAATGTTTCTGTGGAAAAATACTTAAAATCAGAAGTGATTTCTAAGTCAGTTATTGATTTATTCTAATGAATTATAAAAATCAGACTAAATTACTAATAGAGAAATTAAATTTGAATTACTAGTCTGAGCTACAAATGAGATGGATTTTTGTGCTCATCATTTGTACTTTAGTTATGTTTGTTGAGATTGGGTTATTAAAACATAATTATAACATTATCAGCAGAAAAGCCTGTTATGCTATAATTAAATAATCTAAACAATCATTTTTGTGGTCTTAATATCCTGGATTTCTCAATTCATTGTAGTAGATAAGATTTCTCTTTAAATACTACTTATTATCAGTAGCTTGCTTTTCTGTGAATGCTAGAAAATTTAGAATTCTGCATTAACATTTAATAAAATATATGCTATCCTAATATTGATGCATTATATTTATCTATACAACATGCAACAAGAGAGAAATATTGGATGAATTAGAATATTTGCAGCCCATGGCAATTATCTGTAGCAACCTTTTTTGTGTGTCTTCAGAAAAATATAGATGATTTTGGAAATGGATTAGTTCTAGTTTCAATCTAGGAAGAACTACTTATGGAAGTTTTGTGTACAGGATACTGATGTTTTCAAATAGAATGCATTATTATTTTAGTTTAGTTTCTTTTACCACATACTTAGAAACTGTTCAAGTGAACAGGCTATTAAAACTAATGGTATAGATAAATGGTATAGATAGGCATTGTAAACATCCCACTATTCCCAAGCCATGAATTTTAACACTGGATTAAGGAGGTGAAAATGGAGCCATTGGGAATGTGGATTCTTTGCTAATAATTATTTTTCTTCCTTTAAAAAGATTCTTCAAAAGGCAAGAATATGGAAGTATTTCAGAAGATATTCTTGAGGTATCTAAAATACATATTCTTCCTATCAAAATCAGTAGATAGATTGATGTAAGTAAGATAAAGTCAGGGCAACTGAATTTGCATGTGAGTGTACACACAGACACATATCCATGTATTCTCCATCTGTTCTCAGTTACTGAATTATTAGACTCAACTGAGTGATCACTTGACTGTGTTTAACCTGATAAACAGACTCTTAACAAGAAGAACAATATTTCAAAAACTGGATTGTTCCTACTACTTCTCAGCATGCATCAGCCACTCTCTTTCCCCATCCTATCTCCTGCCAAATTGGTCTCTAAATATCTGTTCCACTTGGAGACACTATTGGATGTTGTTGTAAATGACTTTAATGAATATTCACTCTACCTGCTTTCATACTAATTCAGTTTTCATAGGATGGTCTCTATGGGATCAAGCAAAAGGACTTAGTGGAATATCTCTATATGACTCCATAAAGTAAAGAGTGTGGTGAGTTTAACAGAGTGCCCCTTCCTTTACTAAATGTGAATGATGTTTCAGTACAGGAGGCCAGAGTGAAAAGTTCTAATGTATGTTTATTTGGGCAGCCAACAATTGGTCACATTGCACATTTCATGTTACAAAGGAGCCTCATGGTAGTATAAATGAGGGTCAGGAAAAGACACTTAACTGTGCTCAGGGCTTTAAAATGGAGCCAGAGCAAGAATTCTAGAAGTTGACAATATCAGGAAGGAAACCTCTGTAAGCAGGCATGCAGGAGACTCCAGAAATCTCTTCTTTGCCCCTACAACTCTGGACTTTCAGAAATACACACCCCATTCTCCTGTATTAATACACAATTCATGTTCACAACATCAAAAATCAATTTTAAAATAGTAAACCTAAGGTAGACGGAAAGACGTTATAGCCTCAGCATGCCTGAGATATGAGGAGCAAATCAGAAAGCTGTGAGTGTGAAGAGAAAGGAACATCGTGCTAACGAATCATTTAAAATTTTTACTCCAGAGAAATGGCAATATTTCACAGATTGTTTCCCATCACCAATCTCACAAGTATAAGTATTTTTTGAAAATTTTCCTCTCAATTCTTTTCCTTGACAGTGAAGTCCAGAATAGGTTGGTTTAGATCTAGCTCTTTTCAGCCTCAATACTCCATAATCACCTTGGCTTTTTTGATTATGACTGGATGGCATGTACTATTATTTTAATATTAAAGATTTCGTAAATAATCTTAAATGTTATCCTTAAATAACTATGGGCTTTGTTCATTTACTGTACATATTTCTAAAACATTCATAAGAACTTGAGGATCTTAATTCAAATGGTCCCTAAAGTAGAACATGCACTCACAGATTATGCGTATGTCTTTTAAGAAACAGAAACGTGCCATTTGTTTTTAAATTGAGTAGACTTTGTGTCTTTTAGAATTTGGGCAGAGTTTTCTTGCTATATTGTAGAGAACCTATCAACCATATCTTAATTTTCTTCCTTTTGAGGTTTTCAAAATTAACATTGGCATTGGTCCACTAATTCCTTCTTTTCTATTTTTGGATGAGTGTGCATAGTTACCTCCATCTTAATTTTCAATATAAATGTTTAGCAGAATCTTTCATGTTTCATTGCCATATAAGCAGATGTGATTTTTATTTTTTTTCCTTTTCATTGAACAGTTACTTCATTTGAAATTTTTCACTTGATTTAATTTAACTTTCTTTTTTTTTTTTTTTTTTTGGTGATTGATACATCTGTTGCTACCTGTGTCTGGTTGGCACTTTTATGTGTTGCCTAGAAGCTGTAACCACAATAGTGGCACATTTTCCTGCTGTTCCTTTATTCTTTGTTTCATGTGTATCTATCATGCACACTGGTCTCAGAAGAAAGGAGATTTCCAGAAGCCCCAAGCTCTACCCTCATTCCCACTGTCTAAGAGCATCACCTCACATAAAATGCACTATTTCTTTTTTTTTCTGGAGAGGACTATGAAGAAACAGACAGGAAAATATTTTAAAAAATAAAAACCACCCATAAAAATGAATTTCTAACTTTCTTTCTTTTCCTGTGGGGGAATGTGACAGTAAAAGTAAATGAATAAAAAGACTAACTTCCCAGCTAATCGTAGTTTAGCTACCTTGAAGTTAAACAAATCCACAAGATGACAACTCATCCAGTTTGCAAAAGCCAAACATGACAAGAATGTTACAATAAATATATTAAGCATAATAACTGTGTCGAAAGCAGTTGAGGGAGGTTGTCAGGGTTGGTTTATTGGTTGGTTTACACAGACGTTCAATGACTCAATTGCACGTTGCTGTTTTGTATCCTCTCCTTTTTCTGTCTTTCTGTTTGAAAAGCATCTTTTGAGGTTTTCCTGTCTCTGCAGCAAATCTGTGACAATGTGAAGGCTTGTCCTGAAGAAGCCCTACGAACATGCCCTTGGTCCTCTTGTCACAGCGTGAACCCCATAATCAGGGTTCGGCCCTGAGAGGCCACATGAGTTCTTGCCTTCACACAGGAAGAAATTCAAGAGTGAGCTGACAAAATGAAGTGAAAGTAGGTTTATTAAGAAAGTAAAGAAATAAAAGAGTGGCTACTGCATAGTTAGAGCAGCTCCAAGGGCTGCTGGTTGGCTATTTTCATGATTATTTCTTGATCATGTATTAAAGAAGGGGTGGGTTATTCATGAATTTTCTGGGAAAGGAGTGGGCAATTCCTGGGACTGAGCCCTGCAGCTCCTGGCATCCCAGTGCAAAGAGTCCACAGAGGTCCCTGCAGAAGGAAGAGCCTGGAGAGCCCCTTGGGTTCTTCCCTCTTTCGACCATATGGGGTGGCTTCCAGTCATTGCTATGGCATTTGTAAACTGTCCAGGTTTTGTAAACTGTAAACTGTTTTGGCTAGCTTCTTTACTATCTCCTGCCTTATCAACGGGGACGTTGTGACCTGTATCTTGTGAAAGCAGGCCTGCTGAACTCCTGCTTCACTGTGACTTCTAGTACATCAGGGTGTGGCCCAAAGCCCCAGGCCAGGGTTTTCATGAGGCTAGAGGTGGACGACCCCAAGTAGGTCTGAGCTGAGTCCTGCTCCACTCCACACCTCCCCACAATCTGCAAGCCACATGATAGTGCCTGGTATCCTGGTCTGTTTGGAAAAATAATAAGTAAGTAGAAGTAAAAACAAAAACAAAAACAGCAAATGAAAGTGAGAACCCCAAGCTGAATCATGCCCTGCTTCTCCCAACAAAGGGCTCTCCTTCTGTTTCTCCCTGCTCTGATTGTTCAAATTGACATGGTGATGCCTGCATGAGAGGATGAAATGCAGACAGAATGGGGGAGGCCCCAAAGGGCTCTCCAGGCACTTCCTTCTGCAGAGGCCTCTGTGGGTTCTTTGCACTGGGATGCCAGGAGCTGCAGGGCTCTCTGTCTCCAGGACCTTGATGCAGCAAATGCTGCTGACACCTTCATTCCACCTCAGCCCTGGGGCTGACGTTTCTTACCAGGTGACTTTCTGAAGCCCTTTTCTCACCTGTCAGAGGGAACAGAGCATCCTCCTTGGCTTGCCTTTACCCCACTAGGTCTATCCAGGACCGTTTCGGTGGCCAGGGAGCCCAGCCCTAGTGGCTGAGCAGAGGGGTGCTCAGTGCAGGTGGGCAGGTGGTGGCCCTGAGAATGCCAGTGCTGCACAGAAACCACATTCCTGGTTTGCTGAGGACAGGGTAGGTCAAGGAGGGAGATATCGACCAGGCATCAAGGTTGTTTTAGACTCTTTAAGGACCTCTACCCCACATATTTAATGTTTTGCCCTTAGACTTGAAACTCAACCAACAGACACAGAAGAATGGCGCTTTCATGCCATTGCCATGAGGATCATTTAGCTTGAAGAGACTCAGAAAGCTTTTAATGCACTTATTTAATTTGCACTGGATTTTCCCCCAACCATTTTCTTTTGTGGTTACTGTAAGAAATATACTGTAAGAATATCCCCATTCCTGAAATATAAGAAAAGTTAGATAATCAAATGGAATAAAAATTTTCCAATAAGCCCACTTTTAGCATGTTGAAATATGGCATTATAGAGCATTTATTTCATATAAATTATCAGCTTTTAAAGTATACACTAAATTATAGATACAGTAATGTGGATTTTCTTTTCTTTGCCTCTTAGTGGGTAGAGATAAAACAATGAAAGACTAAAATTGTCAGATAGAGATGGGGACTTTGCCCTTGTTAATAGAAAAAAGCAAACTCTGTAAGATATTGTAAACAGGCTTATTTTGAGCCAATGTGAGTGACCATGGCTCAGGGTATAGTCTCAAGAGGTTCTGAGAAACCCTGCTAATGGAGCACACTTATTGTTATGTAGATGAAACCTCTTAGGTGGCAGCCCTCGGAGAGAATAGATGGTGAATGTCTCTTTCAGACTTTAGAGGTGTGAGAGTCTCAGCTAATCTCTCTGAGATCTGGGAAATACCTAGAAAGGGAGGCCTGGTTGCATGAATGGAGATTCTCTACAGATGCAAATTTCTTCCACAAAAAACAGCTTTGCAGGGCCATTTCAAAATATATAAGATAAATCTATTTTAGGGTAAAGTATTTTTATTTCCTCTAGGGTCTGCTATCTGTCACATGATGTCATACCAGAATCAGGTTGGAAGTTGGTATCTCATTGCCACAAAGCTTCTGTTTAGTTAGTCTCAGGATCTCTCTTTTAATGTTAACACTGGTCAGTTCTGCCTATATTCCAAAAGGGCACAAAAAGGCATGTCCAACCCCCCTTCCCATTATGGCTGGGAATTCAGTTTTTCAGGTTTTCCTTGGCATAAAGGGAGTCCATTCAGTCAACTAGGGGGCTTAAGATTTTATTTTTCTTTTACACTCCATATAAGGGCCCCCCCTCAGTTTGCACAATGAGGCCAAGGGGGTTGTGCCTTGATGGGGAGGCATGGTAAACTTGGGCCATGGGGAAGAACCTGCAAGAATAGCTGGGTGAGCACCGGCCTCAGGCCCTTTCCATGCAGCCACAGGAGTGGCCAAAGAACTGGAGGAAGAAGGCCTTTGGTGAACAACGTTGTTGCAGGAGCCTGGGCAGGACTGAAGCAGCCAGGCGGAGGCTTCAGAGACATGACTGCATGCAACACTGGAACAGCTCTGGTAATGAGTGAGAGGCTGAAGCAATTATTGGAGGCAAATATTGGAGCCCCTGAGCCTCACCCCTTATCTTTTATGAGACTGCCTAGCTCACTTTTTCCATGGGGCAAAGGAAGTGATCAGGCTCATTTACAAGTGGAGGCACAGAGGAGGCACAAGACTCTGGCACAACTTCTTGAGGTGTCAAAGGGGGACAAGCCAGGAAGCTGGATTTCTAGGAATCACCTTATCCAGGAGAGTGCAGGGCCTGGATTCCTGCAGCCCCTCCTGCTAGCTGGGTGAAGTTCCTTCCCTTTTCACAGGAGCCTATTCAACCCATCATCCCCGCCACACAACAAAGGCAAGGGCAGTTGGGCTCCTCTGGAATACAACTCCACCTCTCTCTTCTGAGTGCTACCCTGAGCCTGCACTGAGCTGCTATGCACTGAGAGCTTGAATGATAAATAAACCACTGTCAACTTTGCAGAGCTCTCCATGTGGTGACAGACAACATGTTGACCAACAGCAATAATATGGTGGAGTCAGAACTTATGGGGGGCTCATGAGCTCTGACAGAGGCTTCTGCTGAATGTCACCATATTCTTCACTGTCTTCACTGTCAGGAGCCAAGGCATCCAAAGCACAAGTGGCAAATCCAGGAGGGAAGCCACAGACATTCAGGGCTTGGGCTTCTCTCTTTCTGTGCCCAGAAGGACCAGTACTTCTGGAGACATTCAGCACAGGATGAGGCAGGTAGACCAACAGGCAGTCAGAGCTTTCCATGTGGTTCACATGACCCACCTGGAAGACAATGTCACATCTGCTGAGACTTTCCTGTTTCAATTGTCCTCACACACTTTACTTGCCTTGCACTTGCTGTCATCCCAGCTGCAAGGTGATTTTGGACACACTGCTCAGATCCTCTGCACCCACCACCCTCATGTGAGATAATGAGACATTAATACCTGCTTCTTAGTACTGTTGTGGGGACTAAACAAGACAATGCTTTCAGAGAGCTTATTGTAGCCCCCATCACTGCGTATCTCCCCATAAATAGTGTTTTCATCATTGCACTGTTGCTGTGATCATTATCCTCACCAACATCATCACCATCAACGTATCATCCTCACCAACATCATCAGCATAACCAACATCATCATCCACACCAATATCATCACTATCACCAATATGTCACCTTCACCAACATAATCATCATTACCAACATCATCATCCTCCCCAATACCATCACCATCCCCAGCATCATCACAATTACCAACATATCATCCTCACCATCATCACCATCACCAACATTATCACCATAATCATGAACATATCATCACCATTACCACCATCATCATCCTCACCAACATCATCACCATCCCCAGCATCATCACCATCATCACCATCCCCAGCATCATCGCCATCATCACCATCACCATCATCGTCACCATCACCATCATCACCATCATCACCATCACCATCATCACCATCACCAACATCATCACCATCCCCAGCATCATCGCCATCATCACCATCACCAACATCATCACCATCACCATCATCATCACCATCATCACCATCACCATCACCACCATCACCAACATCATCACCATCCCCAGCATCATCACCATCACCAACATCATCACCATCCCCAGCATCATCACCATCACCAACATCATCACCATCCCCAGCATCATCACCATCACTATCATCACCATCACGAACATATCACCACTACCAGCATCATCATTCTCAACAACATCATCACCATCACCAACATATCATCCTCAGCAATATCATCATCCTCACCATCACCGTTACCAAAATTATCACCATCACCAACATTATCATTATTATAATCATCATAATCATTATTGAGTTTAACAATTTTCCTATAAGGCAGACCAGGTAGCATTATCCTTATTTTTAAGGTAAAAATGGAACCTTATCAGACTTATTAAAAATATTTGATTAATCCAATGTAACTTGCCACACAGTTGTCCTTTCTGACAAATGGAAGATATTTCCATGAGTGGGATTGCAACAGAAGGGTTTTCAGCAGGCAAACGAACCTAGCTGGGCGCCTGCCTATGGATCTTGTTTCTCAGTATGATACACCGTCAGGTAAAGACTCAGGGAAAATACCCAAGAAGAAGTCAGAATCCTGTGTTCTGTGTCCATCAGGCCAGACTCTATAATCTTGATCATTCAGCTAGCATTGTTTACATTCTATAACCATTTATATCTACTCCTCGATTAGATATTTAAAATCTCTGTTCAGGACACCCACCTTGTGTGCAGAGACCTGTCAATACAAACAATTTCATTAAATGACATATTGCACAATTTTTGTGCCCATGTGAGTTAGAGGGAATTATCAAGAAGAATTAGAATAAGGTAGAGAAGAGATGCTTGCATATTTGCTTCATGTCTTATCGTGCACGTGAAGATTCTAGTAGAGCATGGCACCATCTCTTCCTTTCAATTATCTTCTTTCTTGTCAGATATGTCATTCCTGGGTAATTTCATATCTCCCAATGGGAGAAGAGGGCAGCAACACTGTTATTACTCACAGTGCTATAGCTCTTCAGAACTTATTTGTATGGAAACGAAACAGGTCACCTTGCCTCTGCAGTCTCCTAATGCCACTTATCTGGTGCTGAATCTGTCTCACTCATGATGCTGTGTCACCCGCCCTGCTGCCATGAACACTGGATGCCAGTAACTCTCCCAAAAGTTATTGTGGTGTTTCATTCACAGTGACCATAGATTCAAGTGTATCCAGAGTACACAGGATGCAAACGATAATTTAATTTCTGGCCATATTAACCCAACCCTCAGAATTTTACATCACACGTGGAGAACCAGCCATTTTTCTTTTGATTTCTTTAGGCCATAATCATGATGTTGCCAGACGTGATCTCTTCCAATTTTGGCTGTACTCCTGCCTGCCACTCAGCACCAGCAGGGAGGAGAGGAAGGGGCCCATGGAGGAGTGAGAGCTGTGGACCCACTCACACAGGGGATGCATGTTTCTTGTTCAGGCAGGGCTTGGGTGGATCCTGGGAGAGAATAAATTCACCATAGTAATGAGAAGCAAGGGAGGACATTGATCAAAACGACTTATAAGTATGATGGGGTCAAAATCTCCAAAGTTCTCAGAGGAGCTAACTGTGGCCACCCCCAGAAGCCTGCTTGGTGCATGGGTTGGGATCTCCATGTAGAGGGTGATGTCCCTGTATACTAGAGGGAGAGGGTGCATAGGATAAACGATGGCTGCCACCAGCACTGCCACCCTCAGAGCTGTAGTCTAGAGCTGACACTGTAGTCAGAATATGGACAGGCCAGAGCCCTCATGGGTCCCCACATGGCTCAAGCCCAAGTATTAGAGGTGGGGCATCTGCAGCTGGAGCCCTAAACTAACTCATCCTGTGCCCAATGTGAGAGTCACTCAAAATGAATATGTTACCATTCTAGTAGTCCAGTCTTAATTGATTCTTTGAGATAAATTCTAATCCACCCCATGAAAAATCTATTCACTAGGCTACTCTCTTCGAGCTGGGTAACTGGGATAATCCCACTGAACAAGTCCTATAGCTCCTCCTGGAGGCATCTGGTCAACCCCATGAGGGTTGGAGCTTGCCTTCATATGGAAGAAGTGGGTCCTGGTATGAGTTCAGGGCATCCTGTTCAGAAGACACTGTCAACCCTGGTGGGTCCTAACTACAGAAAGAGGATTTAAAAATTTTAGCTCAAGGCAATTCCAGGTTAGGGCCCCTGAAACATGGAGTTCTGGGCCAGGGCCCCACTTGCTTAGGTCTAAGGAGGTGCCCTCCCTGTGAAGTTATCAAGGCAGATATTCTGATCCTGTTTGACCCATGAGAACAGGAGGTGCAGAAGTCTTAAGAGTCCTGCCTACGTCGCCCAGCAGACCCACCCCCTTGTGGATCTGTGACTGGAGCTTGGGTCCTCAGCCTCCTGCCCAATGCCCCCCTCTGCTGTGGTGAAGGTCTGAGCCACTGCCCTTTAGCAAGTGTGGACTCCTGCCTAGTTTCACTGTGCAGCAATGGGTGTGTGTGCAGGTGGGAGTGACTTCTTTCCAGAAGGAGCTTGCTGTAGTAAATAGACCAGGCTGATCATCAGAGAAGTGGGTTCTAACCTCATCCCTGACATTTATGTTCACAACTTTCGAATATCTACCTTGAGTCAGGTGTGATGTTCATAAGCTTCCTATTGATTCATTGCAGCAACACAATGAATTAGATACTATTATGACCACCTTACAGATGAGGAGAGTGAGCTTCAGAGAGAAGGGATTCATTCAAGGTCATGGACCAGCACGTGATAAAGCTAGGAAAAGTCACTCTGTCACATGGGCCTCTGCTTTCTCACCTGAGTGGTGAGTGGGGGCCTTGGGGGCCCTTCAGCCTTGAAGGCACATCCAGCTCCAACATCCTGGACTTCTGGAACTGTTCCACCTCTGCCTTTCATTCCCTGGAGGAAGTAAGGAAAGTGAAAATAAGGGCTGGCAAATTTCTGCTTCAGGTAGAGGGACACCAGTGGGGAAAGCAGGAGTAAGGCCTGGGCTGTGTGGGAAACTCGAGTGATTTCTGGACTTGGGCATGTCTTGTTATAGTCTCTGGACTTGTTTTTCCCTATGTAACTCAGAAACAAAATGATAATATTGAATTTCTTGTTACCCTTTCATTCTCTGAACCCGAAGCCAAATAGATACAGATATTATCTGGATAATATCTAGATAAACGCATTATCCAGATGAAGGCCACATCTATAAAAGTGTTTTGTAGACACAAAAGTGCTAAAAACTATTCTTTAAGGAGTCAATCAGCACCTGTTTATTAAGCTTTGGCTGTTTGCCAAATGCTGTGCTAGGAGCTGGGGATAAAACTTATTTGAACAACATTTCTCTCTCTCTCTCTCTCTCTCTCCTCTCTCTCTCTTTTTTTTCTCTCTCTGTCTCTCTCTCTCTCTCATCCAGGCAGAGCTTGGGCACAGCCTGGGAGAGAAGAAATTCACTACAGCAATGAGAAGCAACGGAGAACACTGATCAAAAAGATTCATAATTATGATGGGCCCAAAACCTCCAAAGTTCTCAGAGGAGCCAACTCAGCCACCCCAGAAGCCTGCTTGGTGCATGGGTTGGGATCTCCTTACAGATCTCTCCCTTCCTTCCTTCCTTCCTTCCTTCCTTCCTTCCTTCCTTCCTTCCTTCCTTCCTTCCTTCCTTCCTCTGTCTCTCTCTCTCTCTCTCTCTCTCTCTCCCCCCAGGATCCTGTGAGATTCAAATGGCATGTTAGGTTTGAAAAACATTTGGAACAATAAAATCAGAATCTCTAAGAGCAGGATCTGAACTGCTTTTTCTTAGACAAGTTCACAGATTATTTTTATGTACAATTTAAACCTAACTGCTTAATTTCTGCATTTTTCCCCCTCACAATGGACTGTTTACCTCTTTGTATAGCTGAAAAGAAATACCACCCCAAAAGTCTGCATTTAAAAAAAGAAATGACCGTGCACAATTTGCCTCTGTCCAAACATTTCACCCACATGTGTGCAGCTGTCCATCATCCTTTTCCATGAGGTTGTTGTCCAGGGTGCCCCTCCCTCATGAGCTTCTGCTTGGGATCATGTCTTTCTGGCCTACTGTGATTCTGAAATTTGACATAAATGACAGGAGGCTTTTTCTTCAGGTGTGTCAAATAAAAGTATAATTTTTATCTGTGGAGAAAAACGAGGTTTGTAAACCACAAGTTCTAGATTGGCAAATATAAGTGGTTGCCCCCGGCATCTCAATACAGCTAGCACAGCCAGAGGCCAGTGAGCAGTGGGGAAGCAGCCACAGCAATGGGCTCTGCAGCACTGCTGACTGAGGCTGGCATTCTCCTGACACACCCAACAAGTCCCACGGAGGAAAAGCGTCGTCCATGAGGTGATTGAAGCCCATTCAGCTCTTCTCTCACTCATTTGTTTATTGTTCATTCATAAAAAATGTATTCATGGGAGGCCTAGGCGGGCATATCACGAAGTCAGGAGATCGAGACCATCCTGGCTAACACGGTGAAACCGTCTCTACTAAAAATACAAAAAATTAGCCAGGCGTGGTGGTGGGTGCCTGTAGTTCCAGCTACTTGGGAGGCTGAGGCAGGAGAATGGTGTGAACCCAGGAGGCAGAGCTTACAGTAAGCTGAGATAGTGCCACTGCACTCCAACCTGGGTGACAGAGCGAGACTCCGTCTCAAAAAAAAAAAAAAATGCATTCAGTTTAGACTGAAAGGCAAACCTCAGTGTGTGAGGTGTTAGGGAATGGCGGAGGGGAGGTCTTAGGCCCCAGCTAGAGGAACTAAAATGAAAACACCGTCCCTGTCCTGGAGGAATTCTCACCGTAGTAATACTAGAAGACTAAATGCACTGGGATAAACTCTACCCAAAAGAGAAACCCACTCTGTCTGGGACAATCTCAGTCAAGCACAAAAATGAACTCAAAGAAGTGGGTGTTTCCACAGTGAAAATGGGAAGAATGTGGGGGGACTCCTAGTCTTTTCTATTATTCAGCGACTTTAACTATAAATATGTTTAGTAACACATTTATATGCACACAGGTGTCGGTGTGTGTGAGGTTGTCTGTGACTGTGTGTGCAGCTCAATGCCGATGTGCCTGGGTGTCACCTGCACATGTGTGTCTAAGTACATGCTCACACATTTGCCCATTTTGTTATGTGTGTCTGTTTACACCTAAGAGCAGCTGACAATGAGCATTGGCTGTGTCCGATATGGTTCTGACTGAGCTACAGGCTATCTCATTTAATCTCCCAAGAACTGTACGAGGCAGGACTATTTGAAAGACCATGAAACTGATATGGAGAGTTCAACTAACTTGCTGGAGGTCACACAGCTTATACATGGAGCTGTATTTTAACACAGGCAGTCTGGCTTCAGAGTCTGCCTCCTGGTGACCATGCTATGTGTCTGTGTACTCTACACCCTGTACATGGATAGATAGATACATACTTACGTTTATATTCAAATATGAATCTTTTCACAAAGCTAAAAAGACAAAAAGGTAAAATATTAAAAAGACTATATTTTTAATACTTTAAAATACAGGACATATTCTGAACTGTTTATTTCAGAATATCACAATTGAATGAGTTTTCATAAAGCTAAGTTTTACTGCCATCACTGGTTTACTCTGTGTGTGTGTGTGTTTCTGGAAAGCACTTCTGAAAATGCATTTCCAGTCTTATACGTGGAGTCCTTGGGCTCATTGCATTTATAGTTCCTACCTTCCAAGCACCTAACCTTTGATGACTGTCTCATTTACTTTTTAAAGAAGTACTTAGCCTTAGAGAAATATCCTCTTTGCCTGGAGGGCTGGAGAGAGCCCCTTAAACATGCCTCTCTTTGAACATAGAGTTATCAATCCCTTGCTGCTGGTGGCCTGCCAGCTCTGGTTTATTGATGGGAAAGAGTTATTCCCCAGTTGCAAAATCTTCTGAAACAAATTTTTGAGCACCTATAATAATTCTGCTTCATTTGACCACAGAAAACCCTAGCTACAGAACTGAATTGTGAATTTGTTAATTGAGAACCGGATGCTGAGAGCTTTAAAATCTTTATCACTTGAAGTGATAAACCATTTTTACTTCCATTTATTTCTTCTAATAATTTTTTGTTCTCTTGGTCATTTTTCTTTCAGTTGGTAAACAGATTTATTTATTTTTATTTATTTATTTATTTATTTATTTTGAGACAGAATCTTGGTCTGTCACCCAGGCTGGAGTGCAGTGGCACGGTCTTGGCTCACTGCAAGCTCTGCCTCTCCAGTTCACGCCATTCTCCTGCCTCAGCCTCCCAAGTAGCTGGGACTACAGGCACCCACCACCATGCCTGGCTAATTTTTTGTATTTTTAGTAGAGACGGGGTTTCACCATGTTAGCCAGGATGGTCTCGATCTCCTGAACTCATGATTTGCCCACCTCGGCCTCCCGAAGTGTTGGGATTACAGCTGTGAGAACACTGTGCCTGGCCCAGCTTTCTTAATTTCACTCTTCAGGGAACAGTAAATGATTGCCCATTTATTGGAAGCAGTAGGGAAAAATCTTCTAATAGGATAAGCCAGAAAGTGGTATTTAAGTAGATAGTCATTTCGGAGCCCATTGAGGGCTACAGTGAAAAACAGAATATACCAGGATAAAAACTAAAAAGAAGCTATCTGTGAAAACACAGGCACTGACTCTCACCTGTTGTCACACGTGGCTCTGCGATTAATTGTCATTAGTGATGAATCATCCAGATAAATGCTCACAGTTCCTGAGGAAAGAGAGAGGGGGGTCTCTGGCCCACATGGAAAGCTGCTCACTCTGGGGCAAGTATGGTGCTGAGAACTTCTGGAGAGAGGAGCCACCTGGGCACTGCTCCTGCCCTCAAGGAGCTTACAGCCCAGGAGGGGACAGGCCCCCAGCTGACTCCTCACCTCACACTGACCAAGCGTGGTCCTCAACACAGAACACACAGCCTCAGGGGGGCATGCACAGGCGGCATCCCCCCATCAGGGGGTTAGCAAGCAATCGGCTCCCTGGTGCCAAAGACCACAGCACCCAGGCTCACTCACACGCCTCTCCAATAGCCACAGCAGGGAAGAGAGGCCAGGATGTTAGAGGAGTCCGGCACTGTGAGAGATTCAGGACAAGGAGCAGGCACACTGGGGACTGATGCTCAGGGGACAGGCAGTGCCGGCCAAGAAGTCTACAGCCCAGTGACAGGGGATTGTGAGTCTGCACCCCATGTGAGCTCCCAGGCTGTGCCCCGCTGTGCTGCATGTGCCCTGAAGAGGGAGGGCAAGGCCGCCCTGCAGAGAGTCGCATGGGCTGATGGATCAGCCGTGAGCCTATCAGTAGAGAAGCTGCTGTCACCAACACAGAAGCACAGGAAGAGCTGCAAACCAGAGAACAGGGTCTCTGTGAACACGGAGACTCCTGTGGACACACCTACAATTGTTGCCTCTCTCTGGTTCATTCTCTCTTCAACTCATTTGCCACATTAGAGAAACAAAAGGCAGATCGACTCTGCTGAAAACCTCAGATAGGCCCAACAGGGTCCGCTACCACCCTGGTGGAGCCTCTGTGAGACAAATTGAATCACTGCCTTCTACTCCTTCATTAATAGTGACAGTTCTCATAGGGAGAGACACACGGCTCTGCCCAGTCTTCGGGAGCCAGGCCCATGACAGCTTTTCTCGCACTCTGCTCTATAAGAGCACCCTATTTCCCTGTTTCTGCCTTTTTCAAGTCCCTTGAGCAAGGCCAGCTGGGGAGGAGCCCACAAGATCACAGAAACAAGAGCTGGTAAGGCAGAAAGAAGTAGAAAGTGCTCCAGCCAGTGGGCCCAACAAAACCTGTCCCCAGCACAGCTCATGTGTTCAGGGCACTCTGATTCCAGCCCCGACCTAAGGCCACCACAGCTGTCAGCCATGCACCAAGACCACAGGAGGCAGAGGTCTTCCTGGTCCTGCACTGTGTGTTTTTTTTTTTTATTAATTATACTTTAAGTTTTAGGGTACATGTGCACAACGTGCAAGTTTGTTACATATATATACATGTGCCATGTTGGTGTTCTGCACCCATTAACTCGTCATTTAATATTAGGTATATCTCCTAATACTATCCCTCCTCCCTCCCCCCACCCCACAACAGGCCCTGGAGTGTGATGTTCCCCTTCCTGTGTCCATGAGTTCTCATTGTTCAATTCCCACCTATGAGTGAGAACAGTGTTTGGTTGTTTGTCCTTGCAATAGTTTGCTGAGAATGATGGTTTCCAGCTTCATCCATGTCCCTACAAAGAACATGAACTCATCATTTTTTCTGGCTGCATAGTATTCCATGGTGTATATGAGCCACATTTTCTTAATCCAGTCTATCATTGTTGGACATTTGGGTTGGTTCCAAGTCTTTGCTATTGTGAATAGTGCCACAATAAACATATGTGTGAATGTGTTTATAGCAGCATGATTTATAATCCTTTGGGTATATACCCAGTAATGGGATGGCTGGGTCAAATGGTATTTCTAGTTCAAGATCCCTGAGGAATCACCACACTGACTTCCACAATGGTTGAACTAGTTTACAGTCCCACCAACAGTGTAAAAGTGTTCCTATTTCTCCACATCCTCTCCAGCACCTGTTGTTTCCTGACTTTTTAATGATGGCCATTCTAACTGCTGTGAGATGGTATTTAATTGTGGTTTTGATTTGCATTTCTCTGATGGCCAGTGATGATGAGCATTTTTTCATGTGCCTTTTGGCTACATAAATGTCTTCTTTTGAGAAGTGTCTGTTAATATCCTTTGCCCACTTTTTGATGGGGTTGTTTGCTTTTTCCTTGTAAATTTGTGTGAGTTCATTGTAGATTCTGGATATTAGCCCTTTGTCAGATGAGTAGATTGCAAAAATTTTCTCACATTCTGTACCTGCCTGTTCACTCTGATGGTAGTTTCTTTTGTTGTGTAGAAGCTCTTTAGTTTAATTAGATCACATTTGTCAATTTTGGCTTTTGTTGCCATTGCTTTTTGTGTTTTAGGCATGAAGTACTTGCCCATGTCTATGTCCTGAATGGTATTGCCTAGGTTTTCTTCTAGGATTTTTATGGTTTTAGGTCTAACATGTAAGTCTTTAATCCATCTTGAATTAGTATTTGTATAAGGTGTAAGGAAGGGATCCAGTTTCAGCTTTCTACATATGGCTAGCCAGTTTTCCCAGCAACATTTATTAAATAGGGAATCCTTTCCCCATTGCTTGTTTTTGTCAGGTTTGTCAAAGATCAGATAGTTGTAGATATGTGGCATTATTTGTGAGGGCTCTGTTCTGTTCCATTTGTCTATTTCTCTGTTTTGATACCAGCACCATGCTGTTTTGGTTACTGTAGCCTTGTAGTATAGTTTGAAGTCAGGTAGCGTGATGCCTCCAGCTTTGTTCTTTTGGCTTAGGATTGACTTGGCAATGCAGGCTCTTTTTTGGTTCCATATGAACTTTAAAGTAGTTTTTTCCAATTCTGTGAAGAAAGTCATTGGTAGCTTGATGGGGATGGCATTGAATCTATAATTTACCTTGGGCAGTATGGCCATTTTCACGATATTGATTCTTCCAACCCATGAGCATGGAATGTTCTTCTATTTGTTTGTATCCTCTTTTATTTCATTGAGCAGTGGTCTGTAGTTCTCCTTGAAGAGGTCTTTCACATCCCTTGTAAGTTGGATTCCTAGGTATTTTATTCTCTTTGAAGCAATTGTGAATGCGAGTGTACTTATGATTTGGCTCTCCGTTTTTCTGTGATTGGTGTATAAGAATGCTTGTGATTTTTGCACATTGATTTTGTATCGTGAGACTTTGCTGAAGTTGTCTATCTGCTTAAGGAGACTTTGGGCTGAGATGACAGGGTTTTCTAGATATGCAATCATGTCGTCTGCAAACAGGGACAATTTGATTTCCTCTTTTCCTGATTGATATTTTCTACAATTTAAATCGAATTCTAATTTTTCTTGGCTACAAATTTTCAAAATAAGGTTTTCACATTTGTTCTTCCTTTTCCCCCATTTTTCCTAATTCGGAGTTACTGAAAACTAAGCTGTGCTTTCTATAAAGCCCTGGAAACTGAAGCCAGACAACTTAAACTTCTGAAGAAAATAACAGCAACCTATTTACATATATAAGCCTCTTTCATACCTGTCTACTGATGTATGGGCTTAAGAATAACATGCATATATTGATTTTCCTGGATTGTTCTTTTGTTTGTTGTTGATTTTCTCTCTTCTTCTTTCTATTTTCTCTTCATAGGATGTAAGACTTCACAACCTGCTAAAAATGAGCTTTTGGGACAGGCGCAGTGGCTCATGCCTATAATCCCAGCATTTTGGGAGGCAAAGGCAGGTGGATCACCTGAGGTCAGGAGGTCGAGACTAGCCTGCCCAATATGGCAAAACTCTGTCTCTACTAAAAACACAAAAATCAGCCAGGCATGGTGGCAGGAACCTGCAACCCCAGCTACTCGGGAGACTGAGGCAGGAGAATTGCTTGAACCAGGGAGGCAGAGGTTGCAGTGAACTGAGATGGTGCCATTGCACTCCAGCCTGGGCAACAAGAGTGAAACTCCATTTTAAAAGAAAAAAATTAAATTTAAAAAAATGAGCTTTTCTAATAACTTGAGACTAGACATCAAAGAATAAACCATCGTAGCCATGAGAAATCAGATGAAACTGAGACCAGAGACTCATTTTCTTTTAAAATGCTTTCTCCAAAAATCTTGAAAAGAAAAGGGGGGGGCAATGTAAAAGGAAAATAGACCTTGAGGCCCAAAATCACTAAGCTAAAGGGAAAAGTCAAGCTGGAAACTGCTTAGGGCAAATGTGCCTCCCATTCTACTCAAAGTCATCCCTCTGATCCCTGAGATAGATGCATATCTGATTGCCGTATTTGGAGAGGCTAATCAGAAACTCAAAAAAATGCAACTATTTGTCTCTTATCTGCCTGTGACCTAGAAGACCCCTTCCACTTCTAATTGTCCTGCCTTCACCTCGAGTTGTTTCATTTTTCCAGGCTGAACCAATATACATCTTATACACATCGATTAATGCCTCATATCTCCCTAAAATGTATAGAATTAACCTGTGCCCCAACCACCTTGGACACATGTCATCAGGACCACCTCAGGCTGTGTCACAGGCACTCATCATCAACCTTGACAAAATAAACTTTCTAAATTAACTGAGTCCGTCTCGGATTTTTAGGGTTTACAGATAGAATGTGTTGTTTTGCTATATGTGTACATTGTAGAAAGAGTAAATCAAGTTAATTAACATATCCATCACCTGATCTACTTTTGGTTTTGTGGTGAGAACATTTAAAATACGCTCTTTTAGCAATTATTAAATATATAATACATTATTAATAAACATGTTCACCATGCTATGCAATAAATCTCTAAAATTTATACCTCCTGTCTAACAGGAACTTTATACCCTTTGACCAACATTTCTTCTTCACCCATCCCCTGGCAACCACCATTCCACTCTCTGCCTCCATGAGATCATTTCTTAGATTCCACATATGTGTGAGATCATGCAGCATTTGTCTTTCTGTGCCTGGCTTAATGGATTTTACATACTGTCCTCCATGCCATTATAGCCATTCTAACAGGTGTGAAGTGATACTGTGGTTTCAACTTGCATTTCCCTGATGATTAGTAACGTGGAGCACTGACAAAGACTTTTAGAGGCTTGAAAAGAGAAGAAATTACTGCTGTGGCTTCCTGGATTTTTATGAAATGCCTCCGGACAAGTGTCTCTGAAATGTATCAAAGTGAGCACATCTGCTTCTCCCTGTCAGCATCTCTGGGTGATAACCCCACTCTTTCCTGCTGTCAGCATCTCTGGATGATAACCCCACTCTTTCCTGCTGTTGCTTTGAGTTACAGATGCCTTTCAAGGTTCCTGCCTTCAGAAAGTTCATTCATGGAAGAATCACCTTCATACTCAGCAGAATAGCCCCTCTCCTCACTCGCTGGAGGGAAGCTGCCATGGTGTGGCTAGAATTTTGATGCCAGCCATGTTGGAGCTCCTGGAGACAGAGACAGCTGTCACAGGAGCCATGCAGGACCCTCCCAGACTCATCTGCCAAACCTGCACACCCCGATGACCTCACCCTCCTGCCCACAGCCTCATGAGCGCTCCCGGTGCCTGCCTCTCTCCCAGATGAGCTACTCACATCTCTGCTGCAAAGGCCTTCTACAAAACTTGAGGAAACCTGAGGATGCAGAGTTCAGTATGGCCAGAATATGGAGCAGGGAATAAATTGCTTTCTCCAGATCCTTGGAGGTGAGTGGTTTTCTTAATTGATTGCTCCTTTAGTCCTCTCTTCAAGGCAATTTTCTCCAGTACCTCCCTGCAGAGATGTAATTTAATTAGGCCATCAGATACCAAGTGTGTATTCACACACAGGCCTTCTGGTCATAGTGGTTTTGGATCCTGCCTAGCTTACAGACATCAATCTGGTCCTGGAGACCTCACCAACAACCCTCGCCCTCACTTGAAGTTGGAAGAGCAGGCAGGTGCTGACAGCATCTTGCACACACCAAGTCTCTGAGTGCCAGCTGCAGAGCTGGGAGACTCTCCCAAGGACCCATCTGGGAAGGAGCAGGCAGGTTCTTCCCCACAGGCCCTCACAGGCCCCTCTGGGATGAAAATACTGTCCTGATCTAAGAAGAAGTACTGATCACTTTTCCTGTTTGGGCACAAGCAGTAGAGAGACAACATCAGCTTACCCTACAAAGAACTAAGGCACCTCTTGAGTGAGCAATTAGAAGCAGAAATAGCCAAGAACTTCTTTAAAAAGTATCAAAGGCCAGACATGAGGGCTTGTGTCTGTAATCCCAGCACCTTGGGAAGCTGAGGTGGGGAGATCTCTTAAGCTCAGCAGTTCAAGACCAGCCTAGGCAACATGCTGAAAACTCATCTCCACAAAAAATAAACGAATTAGATGAGTGTGCTGGTGCATGCCTGTAGTCCCAGCTACTTGGGAGGCTGAGGTGAGATGGTCACCTGAGTCCACAAGGTTGAGGCTGCAGTGAGCTGTGATCCCACCACTGCACTCCAGCCTGGGTGACAGAGTGAGGCTGTATCTCAAAAAAAAAAAAAAAAAAGAAAAGAAAAGTGTCAAAACAGTCTTGTTTGTGTAATTTTGCCAAAAGATTGTATCTCTCTGGCAAGAAGGAGGAAGCAAAAGCTCATGCCTAGGTTTGATGATGGAAAAAGACAGTTTGCGTCAAAATATATTTAAAGAGGTTTATTCTGAGCCAACATCAGTGAATGCAGCCTGGGGTTACCCAATCTCAAAAGGTCCTGAGAAAATGTGCCTGAGGTAGTCAGGTTACAGTTTGGTTTATACATTTCAGAGAGACAGGAATTGCATGTAAAATCATAAATAAATACATGGAAGGTATACATTGGTTCATTCCAAAAAGGCAGGACATTTCCTAGTAGGGTAGAGCAGAGCCACTTACAAGTCATAGGTGGGTTTTAGGGATTCTTTAGTGGACAATTGGTTGACAGAGTTAAGCTTTGTCTTAAAGACTTGAGGGAGGTAGGAAAGAATGCCTGAGGTAAGATAAGGGGGCTGTGGGGCCAAAGTTCTTGCTACATAGATTAAGCCTCATAGATGGTCTTCCTCAGGCAGAATAGATGGCAAATGTCTCTGCTCAGAATTTAAGATATGTCAGGCTCTCTCCTAGATCCAGAAAAGGGCTGAAAAGGGAGGCCTGGCTGCAGGAATGGAGATTCTCTACAGACGCAAGTTTCCCTGACAAAAGACTGTTTGCAGGGCTATTTCCAATATTTTGATTTCCTTCATGGTCGGCTATCTGTCACATGATGCAATACCAGAGTCAGAGTGGAAATAAGTCACATTGTACCAGATTAATACAAATCTGCCTAACTAGATTTTATGGTCTGTGGGGCATGTCTCCCCAGACCACTTAGATAGGAATTTGAGCAAGAAGTAAAAGAAATCAGAGTTTAGTTCTGTCCACAAAAAGAGTTGAAGTCTGAAATATTTGAAGAGATTTATTTTGAGGAAAATATGAGTTACCAATGGCCTGTGATACAGCACCAGGAGATCCTAAGACATGTGCCCAAGAAGGTTGGGCTGCAGCATGTTTTTATACACTTGAGGGAGACATGAGACATCAACCAACACATGTAAGATGTACATGGGTTCTATATAGAAATGTGGGACAACTGAAAAGGCAGGGAGTGGCTTCCAGGTCATAGGCAGATTCAAAGACTTTCCAATTGGAAGTTGGTTATTAACTAAATATGTAGAATTAATAGAAAGGAATGTCTAGCGTACCATAAGAAGCTGTAGAGACCAAGGTTTTCTCATGCAAATGAAGCCTCTAGGTAGCAGGCTTCAGAGAGAATAGACTGTAAATGTTTCTTATCAGACTTAGAGTCTATCAGTTTTAAGGTCTCTGAGTTGATGTTGATGCTGGTCAGCTGGGCCTAAATTCCAAAAGGGAGGATATAATGAGGCATGTCCAACACCCACTTCCCATCATGGCCTGAACTAATTTTTCAGGTTAACTTTGGAGTGCCCTTGGCTGAAGGGAAGATCCATTAGTTAATTTAGGGGTTTATAATTTTTGTTTGTTTGGTTTTGGTTTACAGTCCTCAGGCTGTGAACAGAATCACCTAAGATGGGGCTCTCTGAATCCTTTAATAAACTACCTCGTTTTGAGACTATAGGAGGGTGGTGTGGGCAGGAAACTCAATGGTGTGGGGGAGGAACCCCCTGTGCTTCTCCTCAGGCACTGTGGGCTGGGGAGGGAGCAGTTGAGGATAAGTGTGAATTTGACTGAGGTGTTGGAACAAGAGAGACTCCCTCTTGAATAGGGGGTGGGAAAAATTAGGCTGAGACCTGCTGGGCTGCACTCCCAGGAGGTTAAGTGTTCTTAGTTACAAAATGGTTGCAGCTAAGGGAACAAGTTAATAATGTTTACTAAAGAGATCCAGGACTTCACAGACCCAGGAAATGTCCTGATAGCTTAAGAGCAAAAGTACTCTTAGTTTACAAATAAGTTTCTCTTTAAAGATAACAAAATAGATTCTTGTGGAAGACAGTATTTACACAAGATGAACAATGCTTTGTCACAAGCCCTCATGGTGGAGCACATTCCCCTTGTCCCATGATTTTTGCTTTACTATCTTGTATATAAACAGGCATTGGACCTGAGGCAGACGTGTTCCTCCTCTTGCTTTCAGGAACGCCCTGCTCTGCCTACGGAGTAGCTATTCTTTTATTCCTTTACTTTCTTAATAAATTTACTTTCATATTACTCTGTGGACCCACCCTGAATTATTCCTCTCTTGGGGTGTGGATCAGGACCCCTCTCCAATAACAAACTGATGGGTGGACAGATGGTGTCTGCCATGCAGCCTGTGCTTAGCCAGGCTCAGAGGAAAGGGGCAGAATCCCACAGTGAACCCCCACTCCGTCTGAAGAGTCAGAGCCACACAGGGGGGTATGGCCATACAGTTGGGAAGGGGTACTTTGCTAGATGGGTGGCATGAAGGGAGAGGTTCCAGAGGTGAGGCCTGCAGGAGAAATGCAAGACCTCTCATGGAATTAGAAAGTGGCCTGGTGTGTCCCGCGGGTTGGGATTCTAGTCCTTAGAATGGGGACAGGTACCCTACAGCAGTCCTCAGGGAGACTCAAGAAGGAGGCTCACCTGACAGCAGCTGTGACTTCTGAAGCTACATAGTTGCCTCTTCCCAAATGAGACACACAGATGTTTTATTTTCATTGAATTTTATGAGATTCTTGGCTATGCTAAGCTGGGGCAAGGGGTGTGAGACAAAAGAAGAACCTACTTCTTAAAGGGCCTGTGGACCTCAAGCATGAAATAAAGGAAACTCCTAAGTTCCTTCAAGGGAAATTCCAGGCAACAAGCGAGCCCTGAGAAGTAAATAGGTGACTTGTTAAACAAGAAGGTAACAGTAGGATAAAACAATAGGTTAGAGTCCCAGAGATGTTATCTTTCCCTATATAAACCAAAGATAACCTCTTAGCATATGTTCCTGATTGTCTTTCAGAGGCCTGGATCCCCACAGAAGACCCCCACAGAATAGATCCACTGGACCCTTGGTTCTAAGTTTCTTCCTGAGGGGCTTCGAGAAAGTCACTCCCCATAACCAGTTAACATTCTTCTACTGTCCCCAAATGTTTAAACAAAGCTTCTCTACCTTAACCAACTGCAAATCAGAAGATGTTTGAATCTACTTATGACCTGTGTGCCCCACTTCAAAATACCCCATCCTTTCAGGGCAAAAATGTGTAACTTCTGTGTATTGACTTGTGATTCTGCCTGTAGCTTCTGCTTTCCTGAAACGTACTCCTGGTTTTAAAATCCCTTACCTACAAGCCATTGGGGAGTTTGTGTCTTAAGTAGGAGCTTTCCAGATCCTCCTTGCTTGATGCCCTGCAATAAATGCCTTTCTTTCTATCCCTGCAAAGATAGAAAGATGTAGGTTATCTGGTTTTACTGCATCGGGTGAGTGGACAGCAGTTTAATTCTATAACAGATGCCCTGGGCATTCTCAGGCAGCTTGGGAAGGAGGCAGCTACTGATTCTTCCCCAGCCTCTGGAAGGTCATACTCTGCCATTTTGTCTCTTAATGCACCTGCCTAGGCTCACTTGCCCAATATCTGAGATTTTACTACCAAACTCAAATGTCTTCATCTGGGAAGTTGCCTCTCCCTGGGGCTTGCATTCAGTTAACACATTAGTGTGACAGTTGTGGACCATCAAGAGATTGTCTCTCCCTAATACCAGCTGCCAAACTATCATTTTTAGAGAGGCAATGTGATAGTTGTTGAACAACCACCTGATGATCACCTGAAATTTCCGGTGGATGGCGGGAGAGCCCTCTCCTGCCCCAGCAATGCCTGACTAACCACTTGTAACAACAGTGTTCATAGATTTTCCAACCACGTTTGTACCGCTGTATCTATTTTACAGAAAAAAAAAAAAATCTAGCCATTATCTGAACTATAAGACAATAAAAAGTACATAAAGTCAGCTCCTCATTATTCATTCAGTGAATATTTATTGGGTACTGTGCTTTACCAGACACTGCTACCAGGAGTGTAGTTGTGAATACAGCAGCCACAATACCTGCCCTTAGAAAGCTGACATTCTAGTGAGGGAGACATATACAAAACAAGTTAATGTGACATTACCAATCATGGCACATGCTTATAAAGAAACGAATAAGGTTCTGGAAGACAGAGAATGTCAGGGCATCTCCTAAATCCTTTTCCATACCCATATCCTTAAAATCAGTAGTGTTTTTCAATGGTCTATTTTAGTGGTTTATAAATATCGGCTGAACATCAGAACCATCCATGGAATTTTTATTTTTCTGTACTACAGAAATCTATACTTCACCTAACCTCCTCAATCAGGACTTTCGCCAAGGATCTATACATTTCCAAGCTCTGCAGATCCTGAGACGTGCAAGTTTGGGGACCGCCGGCCCATGTTGGAAGCCGTGCACACATGCCTTCTGTTTTTCCATAGTGAAAATAAAGATGAGCTCAACGCTTCTGACCTTGCATTCTTTTCAGATGGCTCCATATCACCACCTTCCTTTCCTGTTCAGCCTTGGACTGTAGGGTTCTGGTATGCATGGCCATGGCCCTACACGCATACCGGGTGGGAGCCAGGGACTCCACCGACCACCCAGGCTCCGGCGCAGGGGCTGCCGGGAAGGCCCTGAGCTCCGCTGGGGGATCCCTGGCCTCCTCTTTGGCCTCACAGCTTTTTTCCGCGGCCTATGTCAACCTCCCCCTGAAACCCTGGGCGCCTGTCCCTTCCCCCCAGGTACTAATTGCCTCTTTGGGGTGCCCCAGCGGGGAAAGACATGCACCCCGGGTGAGAGCCAGGGACACCACGAACCACCCGGGTGGGGCGTGGGGGTCGCCAGGAAGGCCGTGAGCTCCGCTGGGGGACGCCCAGCCTCTTCTTTGGCCTCGCCTCGTTTTTGCGTGGCCTGCCTCAACCTCCCCCTGAAACCCTGGACTCCAGACCCTGTCACCTGAGGGACTTCTTGCCTCTTCGGGGTGCCCCCAGGGGAGAGACACGCACCCCGGGCGGGAGCCAGGGACTCCATGACCCCCCGGATCGGGTGCTGGGGATGCCGGGAAGGCCCACAGTTTGGCTGGGGGATCCCCGGCCTCCTCTTCGGCCTCGCCACTTTTTTCGGTGGCCTGCCTCAACCACCCCTGAAACCCTGGGCTCCTGTCCCTGTTTCTCGGTGTACATCTTGCCGCTTCGGGGTGCCCCAGCGAGGGGAAACATGCACCCCGGTCGGAAGCCAGGGACTCCAGGACCCCCCAGCCCCCACCGGTCAAGCGCGGGGGCTGCCGGGAAGGCCCTGAGCTCAGATGGGGGACCCCCGGACACCTCTTCGGCCTCGCCGCTTTTTTCCACGGCCTGCCTCGACCTCCCCGGAAATCCTGGGCGCCTGTCCCGGTCCCCGGGGGAATTCTTGCCGCTTCCAGGTGCCCCCGCAGGGACAGACACACACCGAGGGCGTGACCCAGGGACTCCAAGACCCCTGCCCCAGTCGGGCGTGGGGGCTGCCGGGAATGCCCTGAGCCCCTTCGGGGTCCCCTGGCCTCCTCTTCGGCCTCGCCGCTTTTATCCGCGGCCTGTCCCAACCTCCCACTCCAAACCCTGGGCGCCTGATCCCATCCCCCGGGGGACTTCTTGTCCTTTGGGGTGCCCCTGCGGAGGGACACGCACCCAGGGTGGGAGTCAGGGACTCCACGACCCCCTCGGGTCGGGCGCAGGGGCTACGGGAAAGACCCTGAGCCTCGCTGGGGGACCCCCGGCATCCTCTTCTGCCTCACAGCTTTTTTTCGCCGCCTGGCTCAACCTCCCCCTGAAACCCTGGGCTCCTGTCTCCATCCCCCGGGAGGCTTCTTGCCTCTTTGGGGTGCCACTGCGGGGAGAGACACCCACCCTGCGCGGGAGCAAGGGACTCCACAACCCCCGCCCTGGGTTGGGAGCGCGGGCTGCCAGGAAGGCCCTGAGCTCCGCTGGGGGATCCCTGGCCTCCTCTTCGGACTCGCTGCTTTTTTCCGCCACCTGCCTCAACCTCCCCCTGAAACCCTGGTCGCTTCTCCCTGATTCCCCGGGGGACTTCTTGCCACTTCGGGGTGCCCCCTCGAGGAACCAGGAACTCCATGACCTGCCCCAACCCGCAGTTGATGGAAGAGAGAAGGGAGCATCATGCCAGTTATTACTTTAAGAGACTCTTAATGAGGTTGTTGTATGAGTGATGGGCTGTATAAAGCAAGATTTATAAAGCTATTTGGATTTCAATTGAAATTGTGAAAAATGTGTGTTTTGTGAGGGGTGTTGTAGCCTGATGTGAAACTGTAAGTTGTTTTCCTACTTACACTAAACATATAAAGGGATGAAGAAAGGCTCTAATTATGGTTACGCATGTTAAAGTGATTTTAAACCATGGAGCTATATGCAGATATTGTATGTAGGAGTGGGCAGTGATATTGTTGGTATCACTCCAATCTATAGAGCTTATACACAGTGTTTTAAATCTATTTATAAATATATCACACAAAATACATCTGGTGTAAGGAGGTAGAAGGTGATGCTTCTTTATATGTACAGTTAAATCCGAAGTATAGAGAGAGCAAAAATCATGCATTTCTTACTACATCAGGATAAAAAATAACAGATCATGTTCTTCACGTGGTGAGCTTCTGTTACACATTGCTCTGCCTAAATAGGTAAACTAGCTTGTTTCTAAAATAGCAGCAATGTGGAGTGGAAAATGGGCTTTCTTTGAAAAAATACATATTTTATAGAACAGCAGATATGGATTCAGAAAACAAGCCAGTAATCTTACAGTGGAAAGTATATATGTGTACGTGGTGGAGGAGGAAGTAGGGGAGAATAAAACTTGTATTTCATGACCCAGATTTTATTCCTATTCTATCACTGTGGCAGTCAATGTACTTAGCTCACTAATTAGGCAATCACAAACACTTTTTTTTTTTTTTTACTTCACTTTAGGGACTGGAAAACTCAATACTTATTTTCGTAAGCCTTTTTGACAGTAGGGGTAATGATATGTCATTTTTCAGACTAATGAATTATATGTGATTACGGCGGGGGGTGAGACGGCCTGGAACATTTGTTTTCTTCCCAGATAGAAGAAATAGTTGAAACTAATGCATTTTTTTATTTTTCTGCTTTGATTAAAGATATAATTTTGAGTTGGAGGTGCCACGTTGTCATGGCGAAGTCATGAGCGTAAGATAAAGGCCAATAGAACAAAGAGATCATCACTCACATGAGCTATCTCTAAAATAACAACATCAGCTGCCTATCTCTAGGTTATGCATTTTGAGAAAATAATACCTCTTAATTTACACCTGAATGTATGTTGAAATTCTAGAGCCAATTATGGAATTTGCAAATTGGGTTTGCAACTAAATCTCTCAGATCTGTTGTTAAAATGGGAAAGAGTCCATTTTAGAGAGCCCAATAGAGTTGTCAGGACAATTAGCTAAGAAATATGCACAAGACTGTGGCAGAGGCTGATATAGAGGAGACCTTTCTGTACCTTCTTCTCCATCACTACTACTTCCTCCTCCTTCCTGGGAGATGAATATATCCATAGCATTGCTAAATGAAGCAAAAAACTCTTTGCTGGGCAGATCTCAAGGTCAGGCATAGATTTGTACTTGGGCTGGATGAATGAGTGAAAGACAAATAGACTTTCAAGTTCTATTAAGAAAAATGAATTGGGTAATATTTGTCTATAGAACTCATTCATCATATTTTTCTAGACCCTTCCTTCCCCTTAATTATTATGGCACCCTGCTTAGCTCCTTCACACGAGCACTTAAGAATATTTTAAAGCTCAGCTGGGTGCCACCAACCTTCTTTGGGTTGTGTGTACATGTGAAAATATGTATATGCTGGCTAAAGCTTAATTTTTTCCTTTTCTAGAAGTATTTACATTTGAATGGGAGAGTCCTGACACTATAAGGCCTTTAAAGTGTGGCAGAGTAAATATTTTGTAGATATGCTTTCCAGGATTCTGATGGATGGTAAATGATGCCACTTGCATGTCTCACTTTACAGGAAGTAAAAGAAAGGCAGCTACTCTGTATTTTCTATGTGCTTGAGCTAAGAAGAAGCATTGTGTAAGTACAAAACCAGCTTGGGTACTCTTATCTTTAACGCAGTTCTAGTGATGCATTGACAGCCTTGATTATGAAGATTTAAAGTGATGCTGATGGCCTAAACTTTTATGATTTTTGTCTTCATTATTTGTAGGTTATAAAGAGTCCATACTATTTGAAGCAGAAAAAAAATTGTTTCCAAGACCCAAGACTCATTTGCTGATTTTTCAAGGCTAATCATATAACTGTTGCTTACATATCAGGTCAGGAAGGGAGCCGTTTTTGGCACTGGACAGCGACAAACAGGGCTAACTAGATCGCACCTTAGTGAAGAAAGGTCTAAGTCTAGAGAGAAAAACTGAGTTTACTCAGGTTGGAGAAAAGAGAAAACAAGATTAAAACGAGTGGATTTTTAAAAATAAATATGATTAGCTTTTTTTCTTTAGCAGTTGAGGAGCCTTTTTCTTGTTTTAATGTGAATCAATTATTTTCAGCTATGTCACCACCATAAAATCAAATCTAGTGTGCACAGATTTCATGCCCTCAGCTTTTTTCTTGATTCTTTCTATGGATCTTTATGGAATTGAAGCTAATGCCTTTTCTCTCTTCTCCTCCACCAGTGCGATGAAAGCATTGGTCTCAGGCAGGAAATCTCACCCAAGTGGAGAAAAGTGGAGCCCCGGGAAGGAGTGATGTGTGCTGCATCTCACCATTTTCTTCAGTGTTTTCTCCCACTGCTAATCAAACCCTAATTTATTGTTCAGACTGTGTGTATGCCTTTCTCTAAGTACATTTATTCTGATATGAAATCATTTCCATGACCACAGGTGATATCGTTTTAACTGTTTACTGAGTGCATTATCTTTTTGTTGCAAAGGGTTATGACAGTCTCTACCCAAATCAGCACTTTGCCTGATTCCACTAAGCAAGGGCCTAGGAAAAACAAAACAGTAAGCATAGGCATACTCATGCATGCTGGCACATGCTTGTGTGTGTATATACAAACATAAGTATACATATATTTATATATTAGATGCCATGACATCTAGAGGGGAAGTAATCCAGGGATTGGCTGGTGATTGATGTATATAATCAGGGATATTTTGATTTGTTAATGTTATTTATATCTTATTCCATTTTCACAATGATATCATTTACATGAAGTTTGATACTAAAAAAGGAAATGGATATAATGAATATCAGAACCAAAGAAACGAAGAGGCAGTGTCACGCATCACCTTAGCTGAGGAATATTTCCTTGCTGTAAACATCACACTTGTCTCTGAGCTTTCTTCCAGCAGAAGCAAGTGCCAGAGGCTCTGCTCACACTGCCTCTGTGAGGGGCTTGCAGTCACGGTCTGTGTGGAGGATTTGGGCACTTCAACATGGAGAGCTGCTTCTTCTTTCACTGCCCTGCCCAACAGTGGCAAGAATTTGCTTACGGCAGACTGTAATGAGCAGAACCGAATCGCAAGGACTAAGAGCCAAACACATTTCCCTGAAGTTTAACTGTTTTCTAGAGAAAAAAAGCAAGGATGAACAGTTTTAGATTCGAGTATTTTTAGATTAAAAACACTTTGTTATGAATGGTGACAGTAGGGAGAATAGTGCTTCATTGAATACTTGTTACCTGTTATCTCTTCATCAGGCATTATTTATATGATATCAACTCTTCCCAACAAGCTTAAGAAATTCCAATGTCATCATAGAGTGAAGAAAACTGAGGCTTTAGGAAGGTTAAAGAATTTGCAGAAGGTCATCCAAGTAGTAAGAAACAGTACCAGGATTTGAACTCAGATCCAATTAAACTCCTATAGTTTTATTGATTTAACTCCAGAGCATTCTGTGTGCCATAACAATGGCGCAGAGTCTCACTGCTTATTATTGCACAGGCATTTGGGATATTACATAGAGATCCAACCCCTGTAACACCAAGGCCTCATAGTCAAAAGGGAGAACTATGTAAGGGAGAGTCCGTTCAAACAGAAGTCTTGTAAGGGAAATGCAGCAGGCCCAGGGAATCTATTGTGTCCAGGGAATCTTAAGCCCGTACAAGGACAGCCTGGCTCTTCCAAATTCTTTGAAGCTGGAGAATAGTACCGAGTTCCTCAGATCATTCTTCTCCTTACTCTTTCCCATTTCAGAATCATGCAAGAGTCAATAGATTTCACAGACTTCAGACTTTCCAGCCCCCACATCTATATCTATATTTATATTTTTATGCCTATATATCTATATCTACATCTAAATCTATCCATGTATCTGTGATCTATCTCCCTCCTATCTGTCTATCATCTATCTCTCTATCTATCTATATATCTATCTATCTATCTCTCTGTCAGTCATCTATCTATAGTCTATCTAAAACATGTTGAGAGAGAGATAGAGATACATACTCTCCAGGTTCTATACAGAGCCCTGACTACTAAGGGAAGTTACTAAATATGATGAGGGACAGGAAGCATATTTGTGAGGGCAGAGGAGCATCTTATTTCCCAAGTGGAGTATGGAGCCCCATGGAGCTCTAAGTGAGCCAATGTTTCAAACACCCCTAATGCACTATTCAATGGTTCCCAAAGAGGCATCGTCTCTATGTCTGGCCTGCACTGCCACAACAAGGCCTGAGGCTTTGCATCAGAAAGGGCCTCCAAACCAGGAGGGCTGCAAGAGGAAAAGGGAGATGCCTTTTCTTGGGATTGGTGAGATTAAACTAGCTTAGAATCTGGATTTAAATAAAAAGGCCACATGGCTGCATTCTCTGCAAGGTTTGAATTTGGTCCAAACTGAGAAGTGGATGTGCCTCCCGGAGCAGGTTGATCTTGAAAAGGAGAAACAACTGGGGTTAAGCTGAGTCTCTCAGGAGGCCAAGAGTACTTCCTTTCTGGGTGCTGCTTCTGTTGGGTTGGCCCCCAGTCAGGGGTTCAAATGGCATCTCACTCCCCCATCTCTCCAACAAGTGGGCCAGTATCCACTGTCCTTCCTGCTTCTCTGCTCATCATGGGGATGATTGACTCAATTCAGAGCTTTGGCCAAGAACTGTCTCAGTAGGTGACCAGGGCAGCCTGCACAGTGGCTCAGGAAATGGGAAGAGGCTTCATTTCCTGCATTTGGAGGGACAGGCTCAGCCTGAATTCTGTTTAAAATACTACTGAGAAAGATCACTGGAGTGGAGTTTGACAGATGCTTATAATAACTGGAAGTTCTCTCTCACACTACACAAAATCAGCAACTGTCTGTGCAGGAGACTGGCTGTCTTCCATTTGCTAGAAAAGAAGCCAGAGAAAATAGCCCTAAAAACCAGTGTGGGGGGTTTGGATTAGCCAAATGAGGTCTTTTCTGATGTGGGTAGACAGGGAAAGCCTTTTTCAGGAAGAGGGAACACCTCCTGCTTGGTGCCTCTGAAGTTTGTCTCACCTGATCTTATAAAAGGTCTTGTCAGAAAGGACCAAGAATGAAGCCCCCACGCAGTGCATGGGAGGCCCATCCTGAACCCACGCAAGGTGATTTATGTGTGGTCACTTTTCTACATCTGGCAACAACCCTGAGAGATGATGCAGGTGAGAACCTCAGAGATGACTGCACAAGGTTGCATAATCATACACACAGGAAGACTGATGGTTCACACTAACAGGGCCCTTGTAATTTGCCTGGAAATTCTCTAAGCAGGAGTGGGCAGGATAGAAGTGGTGGCCTTCAAGCCCAGGTGACAGCTGCTACTTATCTTTCCCTGGATCCAGTGACCCCCCTACTGGATATAAGCCTTGGACAGAAAATAAAGTCTGCGGGTGAAGTAGAAGTGAGTCCCAAGTAGCCCTACATAGGGACCCTTCTCCTCTGCAAACAGAAAAAGGAAGACTTCTCTTTGTTCTGCAAGAACATCCCTTGTCCTTCCGTGAGACACTTACAGAACAGTAGGCAGGAGGTGAGGCCAGTGTCTCCAGTCCAGGCCTCAGGAGTGAGTGTTGACAGTCTAGGGTTGAGGAGCATTGCACATACATCAGTTGGAGCTGCTTTCAGCAGCTGATGAAATAATCACTGGCCAGCAGTAGCTTAAACAAATAGCACCTGCTATTTTTCACATGGTGAAAACTCAGAGGGTAGGTAGTGGCTCAGCGGTGTCAGACCCAAATCTCTGCAATTCCTATGACTTCTTCCACTTTTCTTGTCATATGGTTGCCACGGCCCTGGACATTACATCCTCATTCAAGGCGGAGAAAAGTTGAGGGAGGAGGAGGGTTTTTTCTTTATCAAGAAGGCAAATGTTCCCTGGCATCTCATGGCTAAGGGTTGGGTCACAGAGTGAACCTGAGCTGTGAGACTGAGTGGGTGACTTTCTAGGCTTTGTAGTGGAAGGTCACTAGGGGGAGAGGAGGCTGAGAACGGGCACTTGTCAGTCATCTAGGAAACCTAGACCCTCTCAGGAAAGTCCCAAGAAAATAAATTTTACGAAGGGCTGAGCTCCTGTTAACTAAGGGAGGATAGGAGGGGAAAGTTGAGTCATCGTCAATTTAGACATGAATGTGACCTTTTTTGCCTCCCCTCTGTTACAGAGAATTTGGGATATTGACCAAAAGCCAGTTCTCATTTTCTTTATGCATGAGCCTTTCCAATGCACTGAAAGGGACAGCCTGGCCCTGCCTCCCTTCCCTCATTTCCTCCTGCTCGTTGATGCATGCATGCTCAGATCGCCTTCACCTGACAGGCAGGGCTCTGCATCAGCCCACTGGTTGGTCTTCTTTTGTCTAAACTTATCCACATTAGCCTGTCCTCTGCATGATATCCAACTGGATCTCACTGAAATGCAAATTTGACCATGTTAGCCTAGTGCTTCAAATCCCTCAATGCCCCACTCTGATCTCCTTGAGGGTAAAGTCTAAGCTCAAGGGCACAGTGCACAGGCCCACTGGACAAGGTCTTCCCCACACCCACATAAAACGATGGTTTCTGGTAAATCGAATATATGAGCAAATATACACACATATACATATAACACATTTTGGTTTGTAATTTCATATTTATTTTTGAGAAAACAATCACAAAATGTTATGAGGTGCCTAGAGTAGTCATGTTTATAGAGACCGAAAGTAGAATGGCAGTTGCCAGTGTCTGGTTTAGGGGAGTAAAGTGTTAATGTTTAATGAGTGCAGGGTTTCAGTTAATGGAAAAGTTTTGGGGATGGAAGATGGTGATGTTTGGACAACAGTGTGGATACATTTAATGCCATTGAACTGTGCACTTAAAAATGGTTAATATAATAAATGTTAGGTTATGCATATGTTACATATACATACAATACACAAAATACCTACATGCAATGTATTCAATAAAACCATAATTTTATAATACTTTTCCAATACATGCAATATATATTTTTTGAGATGGGGTCTTCCTAGATTGGTCAAGTTGATCTCAAATTCCTGGGCTCAAGTCATTCTCACACCTCAGCATCCTGAGTAGCTGGGGTTACAGGCATACATACAATTTTTTAATGGGCATACCTCAGAGAACATGTTCCTATGGTTTACTGTCAGGGAGAAAGACAATAAATAAGTAAATAATGAACATGTTGAGCCAATTTTAGATACTAATATGTGCTGTGGAAAAATCTAAATAGGTGCCAGCCACCATGGCATGTGTCTGTAGGCTCAGCTACACGGGGGCCTGAGGCCGGAGGATCACTCGAGCACAGGAGTTCGGGGCTATAGTGAGCTATGCTCACACCAGTGAATAGCCACTGCACTCTAGCCTGTGCAACATAGCAAGACCCCATCTCAAAAAAAAAAAAAAAAAAAAGGAGGGAAAAAAGAGAAAGATAATATAAATCTAAATAGAGTATAAAGAGAGAGAAATCAGGGTGGGGTGAAACATGAGGTTCTGACTCTAGTGTTGTTGGAGGCCTTTCTGAGTGGGTGATTTTCCAGCCTGAGTGATGGGAAGTGGGTGGCTATGTGTGCAGCCCTGGAAGGAGGACTCCAGGCAGAGAAACATCCCTGAGATGTTGAAAGAGGGCAAGGATGAGTGTGCTGGGACACAGTGAGGTGTGGAGGTGAGCTGGATGACTCAGGAGACTGGCTCTCATGGGGCCCTGTAGAATCAGGTTCAGTGTGCACTGGAGTCATGCAATCTGATGCACACTTCAGAAAGTTAGTCTGCCTTCTGAGGGAATAATAAAATTTTATTTCAGAGGGAAGAAAGAAAGGCTAGATGAGAGGTTGTTGTTTTGTCCAGGCAAGAAATGATGGTGTGCTGAATGGTACTGGTCACAATGGAGACAGGGAAGATGGTTGGATTAGGAAAAGACTTAGAAGGTAGAATTCAGGAAATCTCCTATGGGCCAGACCAGTGTTTCCAGGGAAAGAGAAGAACCATGAATGATCCCTAGGGTGTTGGTCTCAGGAATGAGCATGTGATGATGCCATTTACAAAAACAAGGAATATGGGCAAAATAGTTTTTGGATGTGTGAATTCAACAATTTTTTTTTTTTTGGATCTTCTCAATTTGAGATGCTTGCAGAGGAGGTAGAGGCAGATAGATCAATGAACCTAGAGTCCAGGAGTGAAGTCAGGGCTGAAGCTAAAGATATGGTCATTATTTGTACAAAAGGAACACTTCCTAGAGAGAAGGGGCAGAGTAGGGGAAGCTGGTAAGAGACTGACAGAACTAGAGGTGGAGAGTGTGGGATCCTGGAATACTGGAGGGGAAGGCATTTCAAGCAGGAAAAAGATGAACACTGCTGAAGATATGAAATAATGCTGACTCCTCCAAGATAATATTCAAATGTCAACCACAAGGGGCTTCTTGAAATGGGAACTGAGTGGATGGCACAGTCAGGAAGGAGTTACAGAAAGCAAGAAGCTACTCAGAACTCCAGGACAGGATGCTCAGCTGTAAGTTCAGGTATCATCAGGGTCAGAAGTCCAGGACAGTGTCTGTAATCCAGTGGCTGAACCATAAGCCTGCCCTTCTCTTACAAAATTCTAGGGCTTCTCCCCCTTTCTGCCAGGATTCAGAGATCTGGAGAGACAACTCTGGGGAGAGGGAGCTGCCTCTGTCCCCCGGGCTTTGAGAATGGGATGTCTTAGCTGAGCCTGGGCCTGCTGAGTGAGCCTCCCTTGTCTGCCAAGGCCTGGAAGTCCCTGTGAGACAGCTTCTTCTTTCTCCAGGATGGCCATTTCTCCATAACAGCCCAGAAGAGAAAACTCTGGGCCTGTGTGTGAAGCACCTCCAGGCCAGTGTGCGCTGCTGGGAGTGGCAGGACTAGCCAGCGGGGCTCAGGTTTCTCAGTGGCTTTGACTTCCAAGGCAAGCTCACACTGCCTTTCTCCTCAACCCCAGGTAAAGCAATTATTGTCCAATGGTGGGGAGGAGTTTTCTCTTTTCAAACAAGTTAAAGTGGGGCAAGAGGAAGAGAGAAGATGATTTTGGCCCCGGTAGGATCTAGAACATGAATTGATCAATACAATGAGAGAACAGAGAGCAAAGGTGGAAGAAGAGTGAGTGATGTTTGCACATGTCAGCTTTCTCTACGTTCCCAGCAGGGGCCATGTGTCCTGGTAGGTGCAGCCTTGAAGCCATCTTGTAAATGGTGTTGAGGGCACAAGGGTCCCTGGTCCAGTAATCAGAGCAGGCCATGGGCTGGGAGAGATCCCTCCCCTCCACTACACTGACGAGACCTTGACACTCCTGCGGCAAGAGTCACGCATTGTCTTAGTCTGCTCTGGATGTCATAACAAAATACCATAAGCTGAGTGGTTTATAAACAACAGAAATTTATTGCTCACAGTTATGGAGGCTGCAAATCTATGACCAAGTCACCAGCAAATTTGGTGCCTGGGGAGGACTCATTTCCTAGTTTATAGATGGTGCCTTCTTACTGTGTCCTCACATACTGGAAAGGATGAAGGGTTTCTCTTGGGCCTCTTTGAAGAGGACACTCATCCCATCCATAAAATTTCCACCTCCATGACCTAATTAATTCCAAAAAGCCGCAACTTTTCAACTCATCACTTTGGGCGGGATTAGGTTTCAACATGAATTTGTGGGGAACATGACCATGGTACCCACCTTTTATAGCTACGGAAAACCTGGACTGAACTACCCTACCACATCAACCTCCACTGTTTCAGAACTCTGCACTGAAGATATAGAGAATCCATAATTATGTAGGGGGAATTTTAAGGGGAAAAGAAAAAGGGGAAGAAAGTTCATGCTGTTGATCACTTCATCGTGGCAGGTCATTTAAAAAAGTATTCATTTTTAATTCCTCAAACCGTATTTTTTTTACAGAGGAGGGTATCAAAGCTTAGAGAATCAAAGTAAATCTTCAAGATCACCTAGTTGTCAGAAGAAGGCAGAGCTGGAGTGCAGACTCCTATCTTCACAATTAAGCCAGTGCTCTGGGTGCCGCCCCACTGTCCAGGTTGTGGGAGGTACAAGCCAGCAGAGGGGTGAGGGTTTAAGTGATTTCCTCGCAGATGTCAACCCTCAGTCAGCATTCTGGGCCTTGATGCTGTCACTTCAGATGCTCTCAGTCCCCAGGGCACTAGGATTCAAAGACTTTCCCCCAGGAGACTTCATGCAGGAAAAATATCCACTTCCTCTAGGCATTTGAACAGACAGGGCTGAGGCAGAGTTCAGGAGACAGGAGACAGAGGTCACCGTGGACAAAGGAGTCTGCTGGATATGAAGCCTTGGGTTGCTCCTGTGAAGGCTGCCTGGGCCTCCTAGGGCTTCTCCTTCACCACTGGGGTTAATTCCACGGTTCTTCGCTCTTTGCTAAGCTTAGAAACATGCCGTCCTCTTCACACTTTTATTAGGGGAATGAATTTGAGTCCCTGAGCACCGGATCCCCCCACTGCCTGACTGGGCAACAAGACAGGACAAGCTTTCCGTTAAGCCCATTTCCTCCTGTGATACCAATGAGGGTGTGAAAACAGTCACTCATGGAGAGTTACTCTGAGCCCAGTGGGCCCTTTGCTATGTCTTTTCTCTCCTTTAATCACTACATCAATGCCTTACCCCCAAGATAAAATAGGAGCTTAGAATTTCACTAATGTGTACAAGGAGACACAGCTAAGTGGAGGAACTGGAATCATCCCCAGGTCTGTCTGGCGCCGCCATGTATGCTTTCTGAGGCCTGCTATTATCCCTGGAGACAGATGATAACCCAGCTTCAAAGGGGTGTCCTGAGGGTCGATGGGGCAATGAGTGTGAATGTGCCCAGTGGGCAAGGAAAGGGCACATGATTTTATCTCAGAAAGAAGAAATGTGTTCTGAGCTAATTTGGTTTCACTTTTATTTGACACCAATCCCTCTGGACCTGGTGGGTTTTTCAGCAGGTCACGTTTGTGCTGGGAACTGCTAATGGGGAAACTGGACTCCAGCTCCTCCAGAGGGCTCTGGTCCCTGACTGGTCAGATGGCATTTCTCTCCTCTGAATCCTAAGCTGATCGAGCCCCAGAGACCAATTAAGTTGTGATTTTACTATTTCACTTAGTTCTAGCATCATGTTTTATAAGCTCATACCAGAAGATAAAAGTTTGGAAAATGTAGAAATTTGAAGTAAAAATAAGAGGATTGTCAGAGACAACACCACTACCTAAGTGATCAGTAGAAATCATCTGGCAGCAGGCCAAATGAACATTATCATATATTGTATGTAGGCTGACTGTAAATAGCAACCCAATTTTAAGACAGTGGCTGAAGGGAAGGAGCAATAGTCTTGTCTACCTGAAATAATTAAAAGGATCAGCACCCACTTTTTTTTTTTGAGATGGAGTCTAGCTCTGTCACCCAGGCTGGAGTGCAGTGGCACAATCCTGGCTCACTGCGACCTCTGCCTTCCAGGCTCAAGCAATTCTCCTGCCTCAGCCTCCCGAGTAGCTTGGATTACAGGCACCCAGCACCACGCCTAGCTAATTTTTGTATTTTTAGTACAGGCAGGATTTCACTGTGTTGGCCAGGCTGGTCTCAAATTCCTGACCTCGTGATCCACCTGCCTCGGCCTCCCAAAGTGCTGGGATTGTAAGTGTGAACCACCACGTCCAGCCCAGAACCCACTTTCAAAGAGTGCATTCAAGCACAAAGCTGAGAATAGCCATGCAGGCAACCCAGACACCAAGGAATTGGTCAGCGTTCCAAAGCTAGAAAGTTAAGGTTTTGCCTATATGGGCAGAAGACAAAGAAATTTAACAGGATTACATTTTTCATATAAGGCTAGTTAATGATTTACAATAACCTGATTAGTTACAGCAATTTAAAAGAGTATATTTGAGACCATGGTGAAACCCCATCTCTACTAAAAATATAAAAAAATTAGCTGGGTGTGGTGGTAGGCACCTGTAATCCCAGCTACTCGAAGAGGCTGAGACAGGAGAATGGCGTGAACCTGGGAGGTGGAACTTGCAGCAAGCTGAGATCGCGCCACTGCACTCCAGCACTCCAGCCTGAGTGACAGAGCGAGACTCCATCTCAAAAAAAAAAAAAAAAAAAAGTATATTTTACTTTCCACCTTAGAAAATAGGATGATCGCCTTGAAGTCTTCGTGTAAGAGAAATGAGAGAGAAGTTAATCCGTAATAAAGATCAACCTTCAAGAAGGAAGTGTCCTATCTGGCAACCTTTAGTCCTTTACAGCATTTTACAAAACAGTGCAGGTGAAGGAAAGGTTGACCTGTAGTCAGAGGAACAGAGGTTACAGCTGCCTGTCACATGACTCTGTCCCATAATCACTATCTTTTAAGCCCCCAAATAATTTAAAGTTCCAACAGCTTTGATTTTTAATTACATATTTTTGCAGTTTTATCTCACTCAGCATGAGGGGCTGCTAGGTTGAGTTTTGGAGGCCTTGTCTTGCCTGCTGCCACTGAGTTGGGACGTCCTTCCCAGAGTGGACTGAGAAGTACCCCAGCTGTAAGTCTCCAGGGCCTGGACCTCAGTCCTCAGTGTCTTGCCCACTGTCCACGCTTTCTTTCTTCAAAAAGTCAAACAACACCGCCACCTTTGTGCCCAGTTTGATCTGAGGGTCAAAGGAATGTAAGTATTGCTATTTCACATGTTTAACATGTTTAAGCTGTAATGACCACTTTCTAAGCGTAAATCACAGGGCTGGACACTGGAAATGATACAGAGGTGGCTCAGATATTGATATGATTTGGCTCTGTGTCCCCACCCAAATCTCACCTTGAATTGTAATAATCCCAACATGTCAAGGGCGGGACCAGGTGGAGACAATTGAATCATGGGGGCAGTTTCCCCCATGCTGTTCTCATAATAGTGAGTGAGTTCTCATGAGATCTGATGGTTTTCTAAATGTCTGGCATTTCCCCTGCTGGCACTTCTCTCCTGTTGCCATGAGAAGAAGGACATGTTTGCTTCCCTTTCTACCATGGTTGGAAGTTTCCTGAGGCCTCCCCAGTCATGCGGAACTGTGAGTCAATTAAACCTCTTTCCTTAATAAATTACCCAGACTTGGGCAGTTCTTTAAAGTGATGTGAGAATGGACTAATACAGGTATTATCCTTGCTTTCAGGAAGATTTACAGCCTAGAAAGGGTGGCAGACGCTGAGGAGAGTAAAAGTCACCTGGTGACCACTGAACAGAGAATGGAGTAAAAAGCTTATAATTTGAGGAATTTAGATGGGAGAAAAGACCCCCTGGTGACCATCCAACAGGCCATCCAGAGACAAAACTCCTTATGTGAGAATATAGAAGTAATTAAATTTCTCTAGTATCTTAAGTCGGCATCTGGTTCCAGGCCTCTTTCAACTTTTATAAGTAGCTGTTGTGTCTGTACGTCTCTGAAATGCCATGTGGAAACTCATTTTCCAATGCTTGCTGACAGTAAGGCACCAAAATGTCTACAAATGTAATCATTTGTTACGACCTATGTGGCTAATGTGACCCAAATTACCTTCAAGCTCCCCTCTTAAGCTCCATAAATGCTCCGAAGGAAAATTCACTGTGGCACACTCAGTCCTCTCTCGATGAGGCACCTCACTGCACGCTTTTGCAGTGTGATTCCTTTCTAATAAACTTTCCTTTTTCAAACCTGTACTGTTGTTGGTAAGTTCTGTTTGCCAACCCATGAGTTGGCCACTTCCCAATGCCAGGGCTCTGACACCTCGCCCAGCAGATGCAAGTAAAACAAGAAGAGCCGACTGTGAATAGAAGAAGGGAGGCTGGGCACAGTTGCTCATGCCTATAATCACAGCACTTTGGGAGGCTGAGGCAGGTGAATCACCTGAGGTCAGGAGTTCAAGACTAGCTTGGCCAACATGGTGGAACCCTGTCCGCACTAAAAATACAGAAACTAGCTGGGCATGGTGGTGCATGCCTGTAATCTCAGCTACTTGGGAAGCTGAGGCAGGAGAATCACTTGAACCCGGGAGGCGGAGGTTGCAGTGAGCCAGGATAGAGCCACTGCACTCCAGCCTGGCAACAGAGCAGACTCTGTCTCAAAAATAAATAAATAAATAAATAGCGACAAGTGCCTGGGACTCAGATAGCCAGGGCCACCAAGAACAGAGGGTGATCTCAGGCACAACCGTCGGTGGTCCTGCTGCTTCAACTCTTGCTGAGGGCAGGGTCAGAAGTCCAGAGAGTCTTGGCAGCTTAGGAGGCTGGAGTGCAGGATTCCAGATCTGGACTTCATCCACCTCCCTCCAGGGCCTCCCTCAGCCCCACAGGCACTCCCAGGTGGACTCTGGGATCATTTTGCCTATCACTGATGAGGCTAACTATCACTGTCCATCAACTTTCAGATGGAGAGTAGCTCCAGGCCAAAGCAGGAGGCGGGTTGCCCTGTGGAATGCATGTCAGCTTTGCAACCTGAAGATTGGGTTGGAAATCCAGCCTCACTGCTGGTAACAGCACAACTGAGTCTTGAACCAAGCTCTGGTCACCCAAGTGGGTGTGTTCTCTGATGTTCTTGGGTGGCTCTGAGTGTACTCTGGGGGCCCCACACCCCCATGTGGGACTTGGTTCACACGTTATGCCTCAGTGGGGATAGGTGCAGGGCCCTTGTGGGTTTCACCTGCTTCCGTGCAGGCCTCTGGGATAATGGGAGCCACCAAGCTGGGAGTTCCTGTGGTCACCGTGCATGTGGGCTTGACCTCATGTGCGTGTCTCCCAGTGTCTGTGCCATGCTGCCACTGTTCATGTGTGGTCAGGCGTGTAGTTTAATCTTGCAAGTCACTTGCTTCTGTGCTGTGGTCTCTCTGTGTTTTTGTCCCTGTGGTAGTTAGGATTTTGGAGCAATGAAGCAGCTAGAAGTTGAAAAGTCATCTTTGAGCCTCCTCTGCAGCCAGAGCTGGGCAGAAGTGAAGGATAAATATATCTGACCCAAACCCTTTCACCTGGAGACAGTTAAAGGCTTTCCAGATCCAAATTTTTGAAATATTCTCCTCTGACTTTTCACTGCAGCATGATTAAATGGGTTTGTGTGTGTGTGCATGCGTGTTTGTGTTACTAAGCTTTGTGGCTTAGTAATAATAAGACTTTCTAATAAATCTCTTCAGAGAACTTCCACATGAGGCTGTCTTCTTAGGTTGAGTGGCCTTTCCCCTGGGGAGGCTCCGGGCACTAGGGAAGCATTTGTGGGATGGGGCTCCGTGTGGGTGGGATGCAGCCTCCTTTCCCACAGTTCCTGAAGGCTCAGCTCCATGTTAGGCCACACAGCACATTACTAAAAGGACTGCACTTTTGTCTGCCCTCCAGGTTGATAGGTCTGAATGGTTTAGAAACCCATGAGATGCTCACAGGGTTTACATTTTTTAGCGGAGACTAAGGCTAAAGGTTTTACCATGAGAAGAGAAGGGGTTAGGGAAAAAAAGATGGTGACAAAAAAAATGTGGGTCTCAGTAACCTTCCCAGGTTCAAACCCAAAGCCTGCTTATCATCACTTCCTCCGGCAGCAACACAGGACATGGTACTTAGAGATGAATTCTGTTCTCTCTTCCTGGGGCAGAAATGCAGATTCACCTCACCCCCCGACCCCCACAGCTCTAGGAGCTGCCATGCTCCATGATCACCTCCCCCAGTTCAGATGTCCCTCACCTCCTCTGTGCCATGGCCCTGCCCCCGTCCATGCTTGTTTTCCAGGTGCATCCTGGCTCTACATTAAGAGAATGACAGCAGCACAGGAATGACAGCAATGCTGTGAACACTCACTATGCCAGACACTGCACTAATCAACCCTCTAAGTGGAAACAATTCACTGTTCTTTAGAGGAAGGAAAGGAGACTCAGAGAGGTTGAGTGATTTACCCTGTGTAACACAGCTGGTAAACTCTAACCAGGGTCTGACTGAGCCTTCAACCCAGTATGTCAATCTCTGTGCTGTGCTGTACTTTACCTGCCATCCTCTTCCCCTCCCTCCTTCTGAACCAGAAAGCAGAGAGCAGATGTCTGTGTCTCTCTGTAGCAACCCAGCTGTCCCTGAGACCTGGCACTTGGGGAGCTGACACAGCTGAAGGCTGGCCTGGAAGATCAAAGTGAAGCTAAGGTGAGGGCCAGTGTTGGTTAAAGCCACCAGGCTTGTCACCTTTTCATAGATAGACTTGAATAGGTACCTACAGAATAGAACAGAGCTCCCCTGTTCCTGGGTGGAGAAAAAGGGCAAGTGTGCTGTCTTCCCATCTCCACCAACCTGTAAATGAAGAGGCAAGGCAGGTGCCCCATCAGTGAGGCAAGGTGCCTAGGGCCTCATTAGCTTGTGTTTTTGGAGGCTTCTGTGAACAACAGGTGCTCAGAGCTAGCCCAAGGGAGAGAACAAAGCTGTCTCCATTGAGAGCATAGAGAAAGCATCATTTTTTTCATCTTGTCCAGATGGATCTGCAGCTTCTTTAAGAAAAAGAGAAAAAAGCCCAGTAAAGTCGGTCTGCACTGGGAGAGCAGGAACAGTATTGATCAGCTGCTACTGCTTCCTACTTCTTGATAATAGTTAATCCGTGACCCCACTTTGCATAGCACTGATGGAGCTGTAAAGCCATTTGTCCAAACGATGAGATCAAGTGGAATTGGGGAGGAGATGCTTCAGGCTTTCCCAAATCTCACCAGGTCCCAGAGCTTTGGAATGGTGAATCAGGCACAGTGCCCTCTGGCCAAAATAGTAGCCCTGAGGATGGGGGCTCCCTGCAGAGTAATCAACTCTTTCAAATGGGGGCTTTGGCTCTCCAGCCGGATGGTGAGCTCCTTAAGCACAGGAATGTTTCTAGAGAAACATAGTGGAAGGGGATCTTTACAAAGATCAGGCCATTTCTTCATTTACAGGTTTGTATATGGAAATGCCAAAAAGTGAGTTCACCTGTGAATGTTGCAGCCCCGACCGCCTTCAGGGAGTGTTTGTGGGTAATTTTGAACAAGAGTCCTGGGAATCTCAGTTCACGTCTAAGGCTTTTCCACTTTCTAATGTTAATTTTATACCCATATCTCTCTTCCCCTAGGTTTTTAGACCCTTGTCTGGTACTCAAAAAGACATGCTAATTAAATGCCAGGGAGACCAAGATTTAAAGTCAGCTGCTGCCAATGGGAAGGTGCCAGGTCTCTTCTTTTATAGACAGAATTCTTCTCAGGTTCATTCCCTGGGATTCTCTGTGCGTCTCTGACAGTCCGGACCCTGTATGGCAACCTGCATGTGTCACTTCCTGCAGCCAGCGGCCCTTGCTTGCCACAGGTCCATCTTCCCCTTCCTAAGGAGCCGGACGCTCCCTGTCCTCCTCTCCTGATCCTACTGCAGCCCCCGCACCTACCTGGGGACCACTGCCCACCTGGATGTCCACTTCTCACGGGTCACAGGGTCAGGCAGGGACTGAGCTCCAGGAGTGGGAGAGTCCTCTTAGCCCAGGTGTTGGAATTAAGAGAGGATTCTTTACATAAGGGCTGAGGGAGGGGGTGTTGGCAGCTCTCCAGAAAAACAGAAACCACACCCAGGGGGAGGAAAGACCAGGGAGGTGACTCTCCATTCCAGCTCTGTGAACACCAGAGACAGCGCTTGCTGTGAGCCTTTGCAGCTTTCCTTGCTTCAAATGCTCTGATTTTTCTCATTGCTGAGCATATTGAACAGGAAACGATAACAAACGCAGAGAAGATGCACATTCATTGAAGCACGGAGGGAGATTGTAAGCCAGAGGCATTGCATTTTGCTAGTCAAAGTCAGAAGCCATGGGCAGTTGCGGCAGAAAGGGAATAAGACAGATGAGTTTCCAGAGGGATCTCAGGAGAGAAGAGTCTGAAGGTCCAGGATCTAGAAACATCCATAGAGCTTTGTGGTAGAGTTCTGTTGGCTGCGACAGTTGCCTCCCACCACCCCAGGCCCAGCAGGGAGACTCAGGGAGCAGTGTGGACTGGCAGAGTGCTTAGTGGAGGAGCTAGGCGACCCAGGCTTCTGCTTACTCACCTACAAAATGCTATTGTGGTGTCTTCACAATTCATTCAAACACCCCATGTAACAAAAAGTGTACTCTACTGAAATTTTTTTTTTTTAATCCTACCCTTTTCAGAAAAGCACTAATTGTTCTGTGTCCATGGTGACAGGTAACTCTGCCAGTCTGGTTTAGCCCCACGTAATAGATTGAGGGCAGCTTCTCCACTCCCTGGCCCACCAGCAGCAGAGCCATTTCAGATGCCGGTAGAGGAAGTCGCTCCCATGCAAAGCAAGCCACTTGTTCTCTACTTGCTGCCATCCAGGGCTGAGGTGAGTATGGCGTTGGGGGAGAAGTTCAGGGTTGTGTCATGGGGACAGAATTCTGGCAGAGGCAAATGAGCAGCAGTGTGTGCTCAGGAGCGAGTTCCCACACCTGCAGCATGGCCATATTTACCAAATACAAACAGAGGACACCAAATTCAATTTGAATTTTAGATAATAAATTAGTTTTTGTATACATATATTTCAATAATTGCATGAGACAAACTAAAAAATCAAACCTGCCATCCTGTACTTTCTGTGAAAACCCTACATTCTTGCCATCTCAGCCACCCCTGGGCTGGTAAGATTGCAGAGTCACTGTGGGCTTGGGACAGTGGGGCCATGCTGGGGTTCTGACAGATGTGCCCAGGAACACGGGAGAAGCACAGCAGGACCCACTGGTGGGCTCGAGATCATCTGGTGCGCAGCAGTGTCCTGGACGTGCCCTGCCTCTGCAGTGTTGGACTCAGGGACTCTGAGAGCCACAGGCCCTGGGGCAGGGCTTGGCTAAGATGAGGTGAGCTTCCGGGCTTTGAGATGGGCCATGAGGACGTTGTGGTTGAATGATCCACATGCAGTATTCTCATTTTCATGAAATGCTTAATTCAAGTTCCCTTTCTGCTCAGTTATTTTTTTTTTCAATATCACAGCCAAGAAATAACTTTCCTCTGGAGCTCCTCATCATGATGCTTAAGTCCCCTTGGGTGTCTGGGAGAGCTGCATCGTGCAGTCTGAGCAGCTGGGCCCAGGAGCAGCTGATGAGAAAAGCAAGCAGAGCAGGGCTTAGAAACACACCTGGTGATGGGAAAATGCCAACCCAGGGACTCTTCTTTTCTTAGCTTCACCTGGCTTGCCTTGGACACTTCCATGAGGGAAAGACATGGCAAGGGGCCCTGGACACCAGATGGGCTTGGGTTAGAAGACAGGGAAGCATTTTCTGGATCTCAGCTGAGCACCAGATCCTCCATAAGCATATTCAGAGCTGCAGCCTCCTCCCTGCTCTAGGCCCTGGACCCCCCCACTGCAGCTCTGGGGGTGAGGGCTGTGCTCCCCAACATGGCCCACCAGACCCCTGTCTCTGCCTTAGTTCCCAGCTCTGCTTGGGCTTCCCTGTGGAGGGCAAGGTGTGCAAGGAGCCTGGGAAGTCATTTTCTGCCAGATCCAAGCCCACTAAATTCCCCTTCCTGAGGGAGAGGCTGGCAGAAGGCACACCCAGGCAGCTTCATCACCTCCTGTCTTATCTGGGACATGAGCTTGGGGTGGGAGCTGGTGGGAGACCCCCCTCCTACTGGCCAGGCCTCCTGGGCACAGAGGAGCCATTGGTATCTGCCAAGGGTAGGGCTGACTCCCCTGGCAGCCCTGTGTTCTTATGTCTAGGCTTAAGGGCAGTTGGGGAGACTTGAATGGGTTTTGGCAAGTGCTTCTCTCCCAAAGCGGCCTCTCCAGGCATTTGAGATTCTTTTCTTGGGAATAGGCCCTCAGTAAAAGCTAAAGCCTGTGGCAAAGGCCTCTTGGATAGAAATGGAGTGAATGACCTTTGCAGAGGTGGAGCTGGGGAGAGTAACGGGTCCTGGAGGAAGCAGGAAGGCAGGTGAACCAGTCCTGAAAAATATCCTCTTTCCCTTCTCTTTTCCCATTCCTAGATGCCAGCACCTCATCTGAGTCCAGCACAAGAAGCAGCCTGTAAGGCTTCCCAAAGTTCATTGTGGCCTGAAGGACCCGGGCAGTTCTGATGCTACTGTTGGCACCTCCAGGATCCTCCTGGAGAATCACAGAGCACTTGGTGGCACTCAGCAGGTCTTGGACTTAACCAAGCCCAAATGCCTGCCTCAGCTGCACCCCCTGTGCATCAGCAAGGCTGCCCTAGTCCTGCCTGCCTTCAGGAGCAGACAGACAGGTTGGGACCTTCAGCAGGGTCCACAGGCTTGGAGACATTCGACCTGGTGGCCCATGAGGAGCTGGGGTGGACATGGCCCTGGCTCTGTGACATTGTCCGGTCTTGCAGCCTAGAAAGGGCCTGATATGTGAGGCCATCCCTGCCCTCAGATGAAGGCCCTGCTTAGGACCTGGGGCCACCTGGCCTGACTGAGTGGCCACAGAGCACTTTTTTTGGTGACCAATTCTTAGAAAATAGGGTGAGCACCCACAAAGATGCTCTGTAACCTTAGCCTTTTATGTGCACTTCAGAAGAATGATCAACTGTGTGCTCTCACCCCTGCCATCCTGCCACACAGCACCCTGGGGTCAGCAATGGGGAGATCACGGCTGTAGGCAGTGGAGGGTGTGCCAGGGAAGGCACTCAGCTGGGCCTTGGGAATGGGGCAGGACAGACAGCTGGGCTCCCCTTTGCTCACAGGCCTGGAGGGGGCCATGGGTCAGGGGTGTGCCTGTAGAATGCCCATAGAATCTGTTGTCTAAGTTGGAAATTTTTGTGAACGACAGGGATGCTATTAACAATTATATCAGAACTGTCTAGGAAAGATTGCACTTTATGGTTACCTAAGAATATGAAATGGAGTGTTTGGGGGTTTGGCAGTGGAGATGAGGAAATACAAAATAAAGTTGTGGGACAACACAGAATAGACCAGAGTACATGGCCCCTGTTCAGCCTGGCAGCGGGTGCGTGCTCCCATAAGGCATTGGGAAATAAGGCTTGGGCCCTGGCTGTGGTCTGGGGAAAGAAGGGATAAGGTTGGAACAGATTGGGAAAGGCTTGAATTCTCTTGGACAGTGGAGGACATAGTGGGTTCCGGGCACAGCAGCAAGGGCAGTGCTGGGCTTTAGGAAGTTCACTCTGACATCGGCAAGGTGGATGGAGAGAGACACCGCATCTAAGATGGAGAAGCCAAGCCTGGCCACCAGTACAGGGGTGGGGGTCGGGGGACACTGAGCAGGGCATGAGCCAGGAAGTGGGGTGCATTCGGAGGTTTGTTCTCCAGGCTCCTCAGGCCTGGAGCACGGGGTCCTTGTTGAATGGGGAGCTGAAGCTACACTATGCCCCCTCTAAGGCCTGGGCTGTGCTGTAGGAGCAGCTTCATGGAGAAAAGTGGCCCTGACAGATTATGCTAAGGTGTTTCTGGGGTCACAGAAAAGCAACAGCCCCCAATCCAGTTCACCCACACCCCTTAACAAACCAAGCCACTGGCTGTTCCAAAATCCTCCTCAATGGATACCCCATTGGTCTGCCATTGCAAAGTACAGCAGATGCTCACTGGAGCATGTCTCCTTTGTCTGTTTCCATAGCTGAACAGGATGGCTCTCTCACCTGCCACCCCTCAATATGAACACTTGCCAGATGGCTGCAAGCAGGAGACTCCACTTCACACTCCTGAGACCCAGCTATGGAAGTCCAGGGCAGCCCCTGCAGGGTGGGGTGTGGGTCCTGCAGGCGTCACAGCAGGAGGCCTGCAGGCACAGGCTGGAGGCTGTTTGAGGATGTGGGATCCTCATCTGGGAGGGAGGGCCGAGAGGCAGCTTCCATGAGTCCCCTGCGGGCCCCGGTGGCATGGCTAGGTTCTTCTCTGTGTCTGCTGTGCTCAGTACTTGGCCTGATGCCAGTGAACTCCCTTTAGCACCCCATGCCCTTCCTCCCTGCAGTGAGCCAAGAGGACTACACTGCAAGCCAAGTGAGGTTGGAGACTCTTGTTACCCAATGATACAATAACTCTTTGAGGGGATTGTTGGGGATGGATAGGAGGTGGTCATGTAAATTGCACAGAGCAATCTCACACCCCTTCCAGTTACATTTCTGGAAAAGGCAGGGGGGTGGATATTTATTGCCTGGTACACCCCAGCCCATGGCCCTAAATGATACCAAACCCACAGGCAGGATTTGGGGGTGAGGTTTGGAAGCAGAATGAATGCTCCAGCAGCTGGCTCTTCTTTGCTGCCCCCACACGTCTCTGTATCTCTGTACCCCTGGAGCTCAGAATACTTGGCTGTGACACTGGGTGGAGCCTTCCTGGATGTTTGCTGACTGTCGGCCACTTGTCAGATCTGTACCATAGCAGGGTTCTGACTCCCAAGGTCCATATTGCACCTACTCCTGCAGGTCTTACGGCCTCCACATGCTTCACCGGCTTCCACACCACTGCCAGTTCCTGCTCTAAAAGACATTTGAGGCTGGACACTGTGGCTCATGTGTGTAATCCCAGCACTTTGTGAGGCCAAGGCAGCTGGATTGCTTGAGCTCAGGAGTTCGAGACTAGCCTGGGAAACAAGGTGAAACCCCATCTCGACAAAAAATATAAAAATTAGCAAGGTGTGGAAGATAGCACCACTACACTCCAGCCTGGGTGACAGAGACAGACCCTAACTCGAGAAAAATAAATTAAATTAAAAATAAATAAAAGATATTTGAGTCATTCATCCATAAGTTCATTCAGCATGTGTGCAGTTGTTTATAGATGAGGGCCATGTTCTTCGTGGTCCTCCTCCAAAGCTGTCAGCGAGCCCCTCCTGCTTCCTACTCCACGCCCAGCCCCTGCTTCTGCAGACTCACAGTCTCCAGCCCTGCCTTTCTCCCCAGCTTCACCCCCGGCACCCTCTCTGTGTTCTTGGTTCTTCAGGTACACCAGAAGTTTGGTTTGCCAAGTGATTTCCTGTGGGTCCTTGCCTGGCTCATGCTATTCTCACTGTTGGAAATGCACCTTCCCTCTTCCATTCTTGCCACCTGATTTCTGTGCATTTCCACAGGAGTCAGTGCCTTGAAAGTAGATAAAGTACTAACTTCAGAGACAGACAGACAGGGGTTTACTTTGGCAAATAGGTAAGTCCCTCAGCCTTGTGAACCCCATTGCCTCAGGTTCTGAGACAGCAATTGGGACATTTCCTCAGGGACTGCAGTGACGCAGTGGAGATAAGAAACACAGTAGTTAGCTCAGTGCCTGGTACATCCTGCAGTGCTTGGTGACAACCCACGTGTTTATTATTCACAGGAGAGTACCTGGCACAGTGCTGGATGTATCCTAGATGCTCCACGCAATGGGCTCCTTTTCAAACTTCCTGTAAGGAATCCTTCCAATGACAGGTGCTGCTCTACAGGTTCTGGGCTTGATTCAGCCCGGCCCTGGCTCACCTACCCAGACAGACCATCTCCTGCTTTCCAGAGTTGCCCGTGGTCCGCCACAGCCCTCCCTCCATCCACACCTTGTATTGTGAGGGAAACCTCGTTAGTCATCCCACACTGTCTCTGCACAGTCGATTCTGTCATTCATTATCCATCCTTCTTACTTGGACATCCATGGGCTTCAGTGCTGAGCTGGGAATAAGGGGTGTAAAATAAAAAACAGAATAAGAGTAAAAAGCCATATCACAACCCCACTGTCTATACAGTCAATATAAAAATTATCTTTCTTGTCTTCCTTTTACTTATTCTGTATGCCTTTCTCTCTGAAGTTACACATTTTTCCTGATTTTTCTCTCCTATGTTCAATGTTTCTGCATGATAGGAAAGCTCTGTCAAACTCTTAGAATAATCTGTTATTATGCTTAACTTCCTTCATAGTCAGCTTGATTTAAACAAACAAAGAAGCAAACAAAACGGGGTCAAACAAAGAACAGAATATAAAGCAAAACTGCTCTCACTCAGGAGAAGAAGACACCCAAACACAGGTAACCATGCCCATAAGGCCTGTGGAGAAACAGATGAAAACCCCAGAACTACCTCGAGGAGTTGGCGGGGGTTTTCTGGGTGACTGGCTGCTGAAAGATGGCCGCTGGATTTTCTGTTTCAGTCCCACTATCACCATGGCAGAGAGGGTGGCTGGTCTGTGCTAATGAGTGTGACATGCTTGGTTCTGTGTTGCAGAGGCAACCATGGACAGCTCACAGTCTTTTCCTGTGAGTCACAGCCCTGGAGCTCTGGAAGGACTCATGCTTTGTGCTCTGTCTCAAGAGAACTGCCCTGGGAAGAGCGAGCTCAATGCCATTTGCTCATTTCTGGTCTTAGACCAGCTCCACACACACTGGTGACCTTGGATAGCTGGCTTCACACGGTGGCTCCCCAGTTTACCCCTTGTGAATGCAGGCAAACAGCCAGATATGAGCCACATGGGGATGCTTGAAGAGCATTTGAAAAAATGTCAGGTGACAACAATCAACCTGTATTAATCCATGAGAGAAGTTCCACTAGAGAAGTGGCTTTGTCTGTCCTATTCATTTTATATCTCCAATAGCCTGGTCAGTGTTGCATAGCAGGAGCTTAAAAAGTGTTTGTTGAATGAATGAATAAATGAATTAAATACTCAATGGATAAGCTTTATGTTCCATACTTTCTGTAAAGCAGTGCTTTACAGAAATGCCCATATGCATTAGCAATAGAAGGGCTGCGTACTATGATGTTCAACTGAAGAATGGATGGAGAAAACTCAGCAATGCCTGCTGGAGAGAAGGACACAGGATCTTGATTGAGGCTGACCCCACTGAGGGACCTTCCCCCAGGCATCTCTGATAGGGTCTGTCTATCCCCATTGGTGTCAATGTGTCTCTGAGTCTCCGAGGTGGCTCCTGAGTCTAAGGAGACCCTCCCTGGCTGGTGACTGTTGTGCTATGCCCTCTGTTCCTCCAAGGCAGCTGGTCAAGGGAAGATGAGTGTCTGGGCTGGGGGCTGTAACTCCAGGGACAGAGGACCAAGAACTAGAGACTTCTGTCTGGGAAGCTCAGAAACAAAGCATTAAGGAAAGGCCTTAACATCTCACCCTTCCAGGAAGAAGGTGAACCAGGTAACTCCTTGGTGATGGCCAGGAACAGTACTGGCAAGATTTCCTCCATGACTGTGTCTTATGGCAGGACCATTAGGATACTACCATGATATTTTCCACATCAGCTGCACTTCTGCCTCATTTGTGTGATCTGTCAGCTCCTCTGCTCTGGTTCTGAGAAATGGCTGGGTGGGTATATCAGGTGGTAGTTTGAAAGGAATCAGCACAAAGTCATTTGGCAAGGTCATGCCTTGACTTGCTGGGCCCTTCTCTCCATTCATCTTTGCCCTCCCTCCAGGCTGGAGGTGGCTGGGCAGCAGACATTCTTTCAGGTACAGCTCACCAGACATTCTTTCAGGTATGCTTTTGCTCCTGCCCTACTGTATCTCTGGCCATGACTAGAACTGAGACATTACACTGAGTGCACGTGGACACTCATTTGACACAGAGCAATGGTTCTCAGAGTGTAGTTCCTGTGCCACCAGCATCAGCATTGTCTGGGGACTCATTAGAAAGGCAAACTTTTGGACCCCACCCCAGGTCTACTGAGTCAGAAGCTATGAGGGGGAGGGCCCACGATCTTCTTTTAACAGGCACTCCAGGTGATTCTGAGAAATGTGGAGGTTTAAGCCATTGCTGAGGAATAATTTCAGACCTTCAGAGGGGTTCCTGACTGAGGAGCTGGGACTTCAGGAATGCTTTCATGGCTTCATGGAGAACGGATGACTTGGGTTACAGGTTTCAGACAAAACTGGTTCAAATCCTCCCTGTGCCTTTCTCACAGAGGGTCATACCAGTTAAGAGACTATATACACTCAGATTCTCGGTATCCTTTCTTGTGTATCTGGGACAATATTTTCTACTCTGTTTTCCTTGCAAAATTAATTAAAGGATAAAAGAGGAGATGACAGGAGAAAGAGCTTTGCAAATCATAAAGTATGGCACAAATGTCATTTTCAAAAGGCAATCAAGGGTAGTGGCTTTGAGCATAAACATTGAAACTGGCTTTCTTGACTTTGAATCCCAACATTGGCACAGATTACTGTGGTCTTTTGATGAGTTAATTAAGCTCTCTGTGCAACAGTTTCCTCACCTGTAAAATACAGATGAATTCATGCCAACCAATGTAAGAGTTAAATGAATTAATATAAATTAAGCACTTACAACTGTGTTTGCCATATAATAATGTTATATAAAGGTTTACCATTATGATGATGATTATTACTTGTGGCTGTTGTTTTTGCAACCTGTGTTCTGATTAGGGCAATTCACACATGTTCTTGTCTTCTGGTAACTGCCAGTCCCAATGACCATCAGAAGTACAGGGTTCCGTGCCTTCCTGCTATATCAACAGAAGCATAAGGTGAGGCACCTGGCAGGGCTGGGCTGCTTCTCCTTTGCACGTGGATACTCCTCATTGAGCACCCTACTCCATGCCAGGCTCTGCCACGCCACACCCTTGGCCTTATCTCCAAACCTCACGGGGACCCCACCAGGTAAGCACTGTTATTTCCACCTTACAGATGAGAAGCCTGAGGCTCATGGAGGTGAAGATACTTGTCCCCTTCCAAATTCTAGCAGGAGGTAAAGTTGGGATATGATTCCAGACCTGTCTGACCCCAAAGCCTACTCCACATGCATGCAGACTTCTTATGTACAAATGTGGACACCAATCACTGGAGAAGAGAGGTAACTGCCCAAGGAACAGAGCCTATGTTCCTAACTCCCACACATGTGCTTCCTTTGGGGTCTGTGTTTTCCAAATGCTTAAATAGAAACAAATGCCACATCAACAGTTAACTTTTTCTTCAGTGCAGACCCTGTTGTGCTGTTGTGTGGTTTCATTGGTTGTGGTTACAGAGTGTGTTCTTCTCTTCAATACTTCCCTGTGCTCTCTAGAAAAGTGAGAGCCGTCTGAGTGGGAGGTAGGCTGGGACAATCTTCATCATCTCCAGAGCTGGATGACCAAGTGAGGTGAATGCCTCTTTCAAGCCTTGATCCTTTTGGGCTTGAGAAGTACATTGGAAATACTAGAAAAGTGTGACCACCAGGACATTGACATTTAGACCGCTGGTTCTTCAGACAGTGAAAAGTGTGAGACTTACAAAAATTAGAAGACTTTCCATGTCCAAGGTTCTGTTTTGGAGAATAGTGATGAGAATTAGCAACTGCACTCTGATAAATTCATTTCATTTGAGGCAGCAGAAACAGTGCAGCGTGGTCCAGCATTCCACAATCCCAGGGAGCACCTGAGTGCAGAACCAGCCCATCTAGAGTTTACATACACAAACAGTGTAATCCCTTTCCTTTTAACAATGTTTCTGTTTCTCTAATTCTTCATTCATGCATCCATCCATCCATGTATCCATTCATCCATATATCCATCCATTGATCTATCCATCCATCCATCCATCCATCCATCCATCCACCCATCCGTCCATCCACCCATCCAATCATCCACCCATCAATCCATCCATGCATCCATCTATCCCACATCCATCCATCCATCCATGCATCCATCCCGGCATCCATCCATCCATCCATCCATCCATCCATCCATCCATGCATCCATCTATCCATTCATGGATCCGTGCATGCATCCATCCATGAATCCATCCATCCATCTATCCATCCATCCATCCATCCATCCATGCATCCATGCATCCATCCACCCATCCATCCATTCATGCATCCATGCACACATCCATCCATGAATCCATCCATGCCTCCATCCATCCACCCATCCCTCCATCCACCCATTTATGCATCCTTCCATCCATCCATGCATCCATCCATCCATGCATCCATTAATCCATCCATCCATCCATAGATCCATGCATCAATCCACACATCTGTTCATGCATCCATCCATCCAAGCCCCCATCCATCCTTTCATCCATCCATCCATGCATCCTTCCATCTAACTATGAATCTATCCATAGATCCATTCATTCCATCATGCATCCATCCACGCATCCATCTATCCATGCATCCATCCATCCATGCATCTATCCATCCATCCATCCATGCATCCATCCATCCATGCATGCATCCCTCTATCCATCCATACCTCCATTTATCCATCTATCCATCCATGCATCCATCCACCCATCCATCCATCCATGCATCCATCCATTTATTCATGCATCCATCTAGGCATCCATTCATAATCCATCCACGCATCCATCTACCCATTCATTCATCCATGCATCCATTCATGCACCATCCATCCATTCATCCATCCACTCATGCATCAGTCCACATATCTGCCCATGCATCCATCTATGGATCCATCCATCCATCCATCCATCAATCCAAGCAAGTATCTATCCGTACATTCATCTATGCATCCATCCATGCATCCATCCATCCATCTATGCATGCATGCATGCATGCATCCATCCATCCATGCATCATCCATTTACTCATTCATCCATCCGTGCATCCATGCATCCATCTATTCATGCATCCATCCATTTATTACAACACAACATATGCAAAGCTTTTGTCACTATTCTTTCCTTAACGTGAAACTCTCTTCTTTCAGAGATCCACATGGTTCATCTCTGCTTGTTCCTTGAATGTGCTCACATTTTCTTTGCCTAGGGAGGCCTTCCCTGACCACCCTGTATAAAAATAGAAGCTCTCCTACTGTTCCTCTTAATCCTCCTTATTCTATTTTAGGTTTTTAAATATCATTTTTTTGATACACTATATTATTTTGTTTATAGAAGGACAAAGGATTTGTTATTTTCATTATAATTTTATTATATCCTATCCTAAAACAGTACTGGGTCTAAAATAAATACTCAATGTACAACTGCTGAAAAATGAAGACGATGAATAAATGAATGTTATAACTAAGTACATGCTATCTTTAAGAATCACCCTTTTGAAAAATTATATACTTAATTCCAATGATGCCACTCATAACGTTTTAAAATTAATAATTACTTGTGTTTAGCACCAACACATGCTACGCATGTATACACGTTTATTTCTAACTCATGATATGATGCTGCAGGAGAGTGATGTTATCCCCACTGTTAAGATGGAGGAGTGGGGCTTCCCAAAGTCATACAGCTGGTTGATGGCAGGCCCAGGCTTCTGACTCTGTCCATCTGTAGTCAATCTCCTTCCCTACTCAACACTGACTCTCAACCAGTCATCCCAGACTTTCTTTCACACAAGCCTCCCATATCGGTTTTAACAGCAACACACAGAGCCCAGCCCCATCACTCTGTGGCCACATCCGGCTCTTCATCATGTCTGTCTGGCATCCTGATTCCCCGCCTGGTCTGAGTTGGCACCAGATGATTTAGACTATTTCCCAAAATCAAACACCCCATAAAAAGGTAAAACTGTGCCTGAACACAAGACCTAATGTTCTGCTGAGGGCAATGCCAAAGGGGCTGGTCCTCACATGATTATAAGAGTGGCCTTCACAGGGAGGCTTTTGAAGAAAAATGCATTTCAGTGTAAATATTATGCTGTGTTTGTTAAAAAAGATGGTTCCAGACTTTACACTGACTCTGTGTGGTGATTTTCCAAAAACCAACTAAAACAATTGGGAAATTTTCAAGTAAATACTAAAAGCATCTGTGAGCATGTTTTACATATGATTTATCAGCACAATCACAGCCTATTAATTGGCATCAATTCTAAGAATTACATAGAAGCCTGTCCATTCCTGAGCCTTATGCAAAACAACTTTCTGAGTTTGTTGTTGTTGTTTGCTTGCTTGATACCCTATAATATGAAGGGCCTCACTTGATCAGAAGATTTCATTACATTGCTCTTGATGGAGAAATTCCTTTTGGTTCAGCAGAACACTTACTTTATGAGCACAAGATATGGCCAAATCCACTAGGGTCTCTGAGCTGGGGGTGTCTAGGGTCTTGCTCTTGTAGGAGAGAGCAACATGCAGCCCATTTCCATTGGAACATGACAAGGGCTGCACTAGAGGGCTCTCTCAGCACAGGCAAAGGGAAACAGCCATTGCAGGGAGGAAAATCCTCCTGAAAAAGATGCCGGAGTGGAGTCCTCCATGGCGTTGATACGAATGGGACAGTTAATGGTTATTGAGCCCTTGCTGTGAGCCAGGCAGCGTGCTGAGTGCTTAAACACATGTTCTCATTTTATTCCCACCACCACCTTATGAGATGGGAATTATGATTATTCACATTTTATGGCTGATGACACTGAAGCTCAACTCAAGATCACTTTGATGGTACCAGGTGCTCCTGGGATTCAAGTCTTGGTCCAGCTGAGCCCAACTGCACTCTTCAGCCCTGCTTTCTGAGCAGGAGTTGGCCAATGCTGAGAGGGCTGCATGGGCCAGGGTCTGCAGTGCAGAAAGGTGCTGGCCACAGGGGGTGGTTGCCAATGAAGACTTGTCATGCTTTCTCTAAGTGCTTTAGGTCAGGGGTCCCTAACCCTGGGCCGTGGACTGGTACTGGTCAGTGGCCTGTTAGGAACTAGGCTGCACAGCAGGAGGTGAGTGGTGGGTGAGCGAGCATTACCACCTGAGGTCTGCCTCCTGTCAAATCAGCCATGGCATTAGATTCTCATAGGAGTGACCACACATGCCAGGATCTAGGCTATGTGATCATTATGAGAATCTAATGCCTGATGATCTAAGGTGGAACAATTTCATCCAGAAACACCCTCCTGTACATGGAAGAACTGTCTTCTGTGGAACCGGTCCCTAGTGCCAAAAAGGTTAGAGACTGCTGCCTTAGCTGACTAAATACATTTAATCCTTAAAACAGCCTACAGAGAAAACATTGTCTCCAGGTAACAGGTGCAAAACCTACAGCACAGAGAGATGGAATAGCTGACCTCAGTCATCTTGCTAGTAAGGCAGGGCCAGGTTTCAAACCCTGCTGGGTCAACACCAGATCCTGGTTCTGAGCATGGGTCTCCCCGCATAGGTGTTTGGGAAACAACGCACATATCTGCGGCATGAATGGAGTCGTGTGGCACACTGCTGTGTGCTGTGCTGAGTGTCAAGACAGAAGGGAAAGTGGGTGTGGGGGAGACCTTGTCCAGTGGGCCTGTGCATTATGCCCATGAGCTTAGACTTTACTCTCAAAACGAGATCACAGTGGGGTGCTGAGGTATTTGAAGTACCAGGGTAACATGGTCAAATTTTCATTTCAGTGAGATTCAGCTGGATATCATGCAGAGGGCAGGCTAATGTGGATAAGTTTAGACACAAGACGACCAGCCAGAAGGCTGATGCAGAACCCTGCCTGCCAGGTGAAGGGAATCTGAGCATTGGTGTATCAATGAGTAGGAGGAAATGAGGGAAGGGAGGCAGGGATGGGCTGTCCCTTTTAGCACATTGGAAGGGCTCACCCTTAAAGATGATGAGAACGGGCTTTTTGGCAAGAGCTCAGTCTCTGTAGCAGAGGGGAGGCAAATAAGGTCACATTCATGTCTAAATTGAAGACGACTCAACTTTCCCCTCCTATCCTCCCTTAGTTAACAGGAGCTCAGCCCTTTGTAAAATTTATTTTCTTGGGACTTTCCTGAGAGTGTCTAGGTTTCCTAAATGACTGACCAGTGCCCATTCTCAGCCTCCTCTCCCCCTAGTGACCTTCCACTACAAAGCCTAGGAAGGCACCCACTCAGCCTCAGAGCTCAGGTTCACCACGCGACCCAACACTTACCCATGAGATGCCAGGGAACATTTGCCTTTTTGATAAAGAAAAATCCCTTCTCCTCCCTCAACTTCTCTCCGCCTTGAATGAGGAGGTAATGTCCAGGGCCATGGCAACCATATGACAAGAATAGCGGAAGAAGTCATAGGAATTGCAGAGATTTGGATCTGAGGCCACTGAGCCACCAACTACCCTCTGAGTTTTCATCATGTGAAGAATAGCAGGTGCTATTTGTTTAAGTTACTGTTGGCCAGTGATTATTTCATCAGCTGCTGAAAGCAGCTCCAACTGATGCATGTGCAATGCTCCTTAACCCTAGGCTGTCAACACTCACTCCTGCGGCCTAGACTGCAGACACTGGCCTCACCTCCTACTGGTCTCTGAATGTCATATCAAAGAACAAGGGATGTTCTTGAAGAACAAGAAGTCTTCCTTTTTCTGTTTGCGGAGGAGAAGGGTCCCTATGTAGGGTTGTTTGGGACTCACTTCTACTTCACCTGCAGACTTTATTTTCTATCCAAGCTTATATCCAGTAGGGGGTCACTGGGTCCAGGGAAAGATAAGTAGCAGCTGTCACCTGGGCTTGAAGGCCACCACTTCTATCCTGCCCACTCCTGCTTAGAGAATTTCCAGGCAAATTACAAGGGCCCTGTTAGTGTGAACCATCAGTCTTCCTGTGTGTATGATTATGCAACCTTGTGCAGTCATCTCTGAGGTTCTCACCTGCATCATCTCTCAGGGTCGTTGCCAGATGCAGAAAAGTGACCACACATAAATCACCTTGCGTGGGTCCAGGATGTGCCTGCCATGCACTGCGTGGGGGCTTCATTCTTGGTCCTTTCTGACAAGACCTTATAAGATCAGGTGAGACAAATTCCTGAGACACCAAGCAGGAGGTGCTCCTTCTTCCTGAAAAAGGCTTTGTCTATCCACATCAGAAAAGACCTCATTTGGCTAATCCAAGCCCTCCACACTGGTTTTTATGGCTATTTTCTCTGGCTTCTTTTCTAGCAAATGGAAGACAGCCAGTCTCCTGCACAGACAGTTGCTGATTTTGTGTAGTGTGAGAGAGAACTTCCAGTTATTATAAGCATCTGTCAAACTCCACTCCAGTGATCTTTCTCAGTAGTATTTTAAACAGAATTGAGGCTGAGCCTATCCCTCCAAATGCAGGAAATGAAGCCTCTTCCCATTTCCTGAGCCATTGCACAGGCTGCCCTTGTCACCTACTGAGACAGTTCTTGGCCAAAGCTCTGAATTGAGTCGATCATCCCCATGATGAGCAGAGAAGCAGGAAGGACCGTGGATACTGGCCCACTTGTTGGAGAGATGGGGGAGTGAGATGCCATTTGAACCCCTGACTGGGGGCCAACCCAACACGAGCAACAGCCAGAAAGGAAGCACTCTTTGCCTCCTGAGAGACTTAGCTTAACCCCAGTTGTTTCTCCTTTTCAAGATCAACCTTCTCCGGGAGGCACATCCACTTCTCAGTTTGGACCAAATTCAAACCTTGCAGAGAATGCAGCCATGTGGCCTTTTTATTTAAATCCAGATTCTAAGCTAGTTTAATCCCACCAATCCCAAGAAAAGGCATCTCCCTTTTCCTCTTGCAGCCCTCCTGGTTTGGAGGCCCTTTCTGATGCAAAGCCTCAGGCCTTCTTGCAGCAGTGAGGGCCAGATGTAGAGACAATGCCTCTTTGGGAACCATTGAATAGTGCATTAGGGGTGTTTGAAACATTGGCTCACTTAGAGCTCCACGGAACTCCACACTACACTTGAGAAATAAGATGCTCCTCTGCCCTCGCAAATATGCTTCCTGTCCCTCATATTTAGTAACTACCTCTAATAGTCAGGCTCTCTAGAGAATCTGGAGAGTATGTATCTCTGTCTCTCTACATATTTAATATCGATAGGTGATAGACAGATGATAGATCACAGACAGATGATAGATGACTGACAGATAATGATAGGGAGATAGCTAGATTGATAACAGATATATGGATTTAGATGTAGATATAGATATATAGACATATAAATATAAATATAGATATAGGGGCTGGAAATTCTGAAATCTGTGAAATCCCTTGACTCTTGCATGATTCTGAAATTATGGGAAAGAGTAAGGAGAATAATGATCTGAGGAACTCGGTACTATTCCCCAGCTTCATAGAAAACGGAACAACCAGGCTGTCCTTGTATGGGCTGAAGATTCCCTGGACACAACATATTCCCTGGGCCTGATGCATTTCCCTTACAAGACCTCTGTTTGAACGGACTCTCCCTTACATAGTTCTCTCTTTTGACTGTGAGGCCTTGGTGTTACAGGGGTTGGATCTCTATGTATGTAATATCCCAAATGCCTGTGTCAAAATCAGCAGTGAGACTATGCCCCACTGTTATGGCACACAGAATGCCCTGGAGTTAAATCAATAAAACCAGAGGAGTGTAATTGGATCTGAGTTTAAATCCTGGTTATGTTTCTTACTACCTGGATGACCTTCAGCAAATTCTTTAACCTTTCTAAAGCCTCAATTTTCTTCACTCTATGATGACATTGGAATTTCTTTAGGCTTGTTGGGAAGAGTTGATATCATATAAATAATGCCTGATGAAGGGATAACACGTAACAATATTCAGTGAAGCACTATTCTCCCTACTGTCACCACTCATAACAAAGTATGTTAATCTAAAAATACTCAAATCTAAAACTGCTCATCCCTTTTTTTCTCTAGAAAACAGTTAAACTTCAGGCAAATGTGTTTGGCTCTTTGTCCTTGTGATTCGGTTCTGCTCACTACAGTCTGCCGTAAGCAAGTTCTTGTCACTGCTGGGCAGGGCAGTGAAGGAAGGAGCAGCTCTCCATGTTGAAGTCCCCAAATCCTCCACACAGACCATGACTGCAAGCCCCTCACAGAGGCAATGTGAGCAGAGCCTCTGGCACTTGCTTCTATTGGAAGGAAGCTCAGACACATGTATGATGTTTAATTACAGCAAGGATATATTCCTCAGAAAAGCTGATGCGCGACACTGCCTCTTGTTTCTTTTGTTCTGATATTTGTTATATTCATTTCCTTTCTTAGTATCAACCTTCATGTAAATGTTTTTATTGTGAAAATGAAATAAGGTGAGATATAAATTAACTTAGCACATCAAAATAATCCTGATTATATACGTCAATCACCAGCCAATCCCTGGATTACTTCCCCTCTAGATGTTGTGGCATCTAATATATAAATAAATATATACTTATGTTTGTATATATACACACAAGCATGTGTCAGCAAGCATGAGTATACCTAAGCTTCCTGTTTTGTTTTTCCTAGGCCCCTGCTTGGTGGAATCAGGCAAAGTGTTGATTTGGGTAGAGACTGTCATAACCCTTCGCAAAAAAAAGATAATGCACTCAGTCAACAGTTACAACAATATCACCTGTGCTCACAGAAATGATTTCATATCAGAATAAACATACATAGAGAAAGGCATACACACGGTCTGAACAATAAATTAGGTTTTGATCAGCAGTGGGAGAAAACACTGAAGAAAATGGTGAGATGCAGCACACATCACCCATTCCTGGGGCTCCACTTTTCTACGCTTCGGTGAAATTTCCTAGCTAATTGTCCTGACAACTCGATTGGGCTCTCTAAAATGGGATCTTTCCCATTTTAACAACAGATCTGGGAGATTTAGTTGCAAGTCTAATTCACAAATTACCTAGTTGGCTCTAGAATTTTAACATACATTCAGCTTTAGATTAGGAGGTATTATTTTCTCAAAATGCGCAACCTAGGGACAGGCAGCTGATGGTGTTATTTTAGAGCTAGCTGGTGTGAGTGATGGTCTCTCTTTGTTCTCTTGGCCTTTATTTTATCCTCATGACCTCATCATGACAACATGGTACCTCCAACTCAATATTATATCTATAATCACAGCAGAAAAATAAAAATATATTTCATTAGTTTCAACTATTTCTTCAATTTGGAAAAAAATGTTCTAGACCCCCCAATAATCACATACAATTCAATAATCTGAAAAACGACACATCACTACCCCTACTGTCAAATAGGCTTAGGAAAATAAGTATTGAGTTTTCCAGACCCTGTAGTGAAGTAAAAAAAAAAAAAAAAATGTGTTTGTGATTGCCCAATTAGTGAGCTAAGTACATTGACTGCCACAGTGATAGAATAGGAATAAAATTTGAGTCATTAAATACAAATTTTATTCTCCCCTACCTCCTCCTCCACCACACACATACATACTTTTCACTGCAATATTACTGGCTTGTTTTCTGAATCCATATCTACCATTTTATAAAATATGTATATTTTCAAAGAAAGACCATTTTCCATTCCAATTTGCTGCTATTTTAAAAACAGACTAAGTTACCTATCTAGACAGGGCAAGGTGTAATAGAAACTCACCATGTCAAAATCAGGACCCGTTGTTTTTTATCCTGACTTGGTAAGAAATGGAAGATTTTTGCCTTCTCTATACTTCAGATTTAGCTGTAAATACAAAGAAGCATTATATTCTACCTCCTTAAACAAGATGTAGTTTGTGTGATATATTTATAAATGGATTTAAAACACTGTTTATAAGCACTATAGATTGGAGTGATATGAATACCACTGTCCACTCCTACATACAATATCTGCACACAGCTAAATATCTTAAAATCATCTTAATATGCATAATCCATATTAGAGCCTTTCTTCATCCATTTATATGTTTAATCTGAGTAGGAAAACATCTTGCAGTTTCACATCAGGCAACAACACCTCTCACAAAACACACATTTTTCACAATTTCAATTAAAATCCAAATAGCTTTATACATCTTGCTTTGTACAGCCCATCACTTATGCAACAGCCGCATTAAGAGTCTCTTAAAGTAATAACTGGCATGATGCTCTCACTTCTCTTCCACGATCTGCCTCCCGCCAATGGACCCAAAGAGAGGAACAGGTCTGTAACCTGAATGGAAAAACTCTAGTGACCTGAAGATATTGGTGCACATTTCTGGGAGAAGTGGGCCTGTCTGAGGGATGATTTAATAAGAATGTCAATGAATAGTTCAAAATAACTGATTCTGAACAAGATTCATTGTTTTCTCTGGCTGTGGATGAGAAGAGTTTCAATATAGCAATCAGGGCCTCCAGACAAAGTCTGCTGGTTGAAAAGCCCAGCCTGTCCTCAGCCCTCAGACTAAGGCCCAGAAAACTTCCTGGGATGAGGAGACGAACAATAAAGGTTAATGAATAGGTTTTGAGCATCTCAGATAAACTCAATTTCTTCAGGGTTAGGGGCAGGTCAGAAAGGATGATGGTGCTGAGGACAGAGAAGAGAAGCAAAGTGTTCACTTGCCCACCTAACCATGCCCAGGCTGCTACCTTTCTTGGTTAGAATGCAGTGTTGGTAAAAATTGGAGACTCCGCATGTTCTGACTTCCCCCTCCTGCTGAGGTGAGGGGCCTTCTGGGTATTCTGCCACTTAGAAATGCTACTTACCAACTTCGACTAAAATGCATGAATGGGGCTGGGCACAGTGGCTCACACCTGTAATTCCAGAACTCTGGGAATCCGAGGCAGGAGGGTTGCTTGAGACCAGGTGTTTGACACCAGCATGGAAAACATAGCAAAACGTCATCTCTACAATTTTTTTTTTAATTATTTGGAGATGGTGGCACACATCTACAGTCCCAGCTACTCAGGAGCCTGAGATAGAAGGATTGCTAGAGCAGAGGAGTTCAAGGCTCCAGAGTGCTACGATTGTGCACTTCAGCCCAGATAACAGAGTGAGATTTCAACATAATAACATAAAATAAAATGCATGAATGAATAAACAAATGTGGTTTATTCATATAATGGAATATTATTCAGCCACAAAAAGTAATGAAGTATTAGATACATGCTATAATTTTTCACTTAGCATAATTTTCATCATGTGTTCCTTATTTGAGCATAATGTGCACAAAATTAGACCCAAAAAATCAAGTACTATATTATTTCATTTATCTAGAATAGTTAAATCCATACAGAGATATGAATAGTTCCATATCTAGAATAGTTAAATCCATACAGAGAACTGATTAGTGGTTGCTAGTGTCTGGGAAGAAAGAAGAAAAAATGGAAAGTGACTAAGGGTAAAGGGCTTTTCTTTTGAAAAGATCATAAAAATACTTTGGAACTAGACAGAGGTATGATTGCACAACCTTGTAAATGTGCTAAACATCATTGAATTTTACACTTTAAAACTGTTCTTTATGTTACATGAGTTTTACCTCAGTAAACAAACAACAAAAATGTTAGTGTCATTTACCTCAACAAGAAAACACTGTAGGGCTCTAATCCAATATATAGCTAACCTGACATTGTGGGCAACTTCTGCTGTGAATTCACTGTGCCTTCCACTGTCTTCTCTGGATCTGGCCTGAGGATGTGTTCTGGGAGGCTATTCACCTTGAAGACTATGAGCTATGTAGTGGGAGAATAGTGTAATGTATTGGGTTGGTGCAAAAGTAATAGCGGCTTTACTACTACTTTCAATGGTGAAAACCACACTTACTTTTGTACCAACCCATTTTCCCTCCAGCTCCTTCTGTCAATATTTAGGCCTATGTTTGACCTCGGTATGGTATAAAACCTAAAACTAAAGCTACAACTATATGATGTGCTGCCTTGTCATTTGGTGAAACCATGACAGCTCTGAAGATTCCAATGCAGTTTTGGCCCCACTCTGACTCTGTGAATAGCGCCTCGTAGTCAAACAAGCCTCCTTATCAAGGGACTAGGCACAGTTCTTGTTTATCTCTGAGACGAGGCCTTATGCTCCCTGCTAGCCTGCACAGTCACACATACAAGCCAAATGGTTCTTCCCTGGAAACCAGAGGCACTCTATCCTTTTGCGACTGAGAAGCCTGTCTTGAGCAGTCTTTGGCTATGCTGTCTGTTCCTAAGTTATAAACTTTTGGCCCATTGCTTAAGAGTTGCCTGCTTTGGGGTAAAGAACACTGGGATCTCTTGTGTCACTGATACCCACAGTACAAATGAAGGTAATAGGTGCCTCCACAGATGCTAAGGGTGGAAGAACAAGGCCTTAGCAGGAAACTCCTCATCCCCATGGAGTTCTATACTTTATTGGCAGTGACCAAGTCCCTCATTTCCCTCCCCAGAGTGCCTAATGCTGAGCTCTTGAAAAAGCCATTTGTTGAAATTTTCACCTACCCTGCAGGCCCTGAAAAGTTGGCTTCATTGAGACATAATCAACTCTTCAAAGAACTCTTATTAAGGTACAAAGTTGCAAATGGGTCTCATGCTGGGTGTCACTGTGGTCAAGGGTATTGACTAGTCTTGAATCACATTCATGCTTCCTGGGGACAAGCATTCACTGTGCCAATGCCACATAGTTCCCTCAATTGCCGTTATTGGTCATAACAAGAGACACCTTGTTTTTGACAACTGCCCCACCATGTGGCCCTCACCCTCCTGGTCTAGTACCCACTTCACTCCCTAGGGAGATAATTCTACTTTCCAGGAGTCTGAATGAGGCTGAAATTCAGCAGGACTGGTTTTGCAGTGTCACCAAGAGCCTGCTGGTAAAATGAGATGTGGTAAAGAAGCTGGTTCAAACCCGTGAAAACCGAGATGGCAAGGAAAGTGACTTCTGGTTGTGCTTATCAGACACTAACTGTAATACATTAGCAAACTACAGGAAACGCCCAACAGCGCATGGCAATTTAGAAATGCCGTGGCTACATGGGAACATTACCGTATATGGTCAAAAAGGGGGAAGAACCCTCAGTCCCAGAAATTGCCCACCCTTTTCCCAGAAAATTCATGAATAATTCACCCCTTGTTTAGCATATGATCAAGAAATAACCATAGAAATAGCCAAATAGCTGCCCTGAGGGCTGCTCTGCCTATGGAGTAGTCACCCTTTAGTTTTTTTACTTTCTTAATAAACCTGCTTTCACTTTAAAGTTGGCTCACTCTTTAATTCCTTCCTGTGTGAAGCCAAGAACCCATGTGGCCTCCCAGGCTGAACCCCAACTTTGGGGTTTGCCCTGTGAGATCAGAAAACACCATAGTTTAAACTGAGGTCAGGGCATCAAGGTGCCAATTACAGTGTAAGGTCTGACATTAGGTTTCAATAAATAGTATGTGCCACCTTGACATCTGGAACTAGAAGGGCCTTGCATAGCCTGAGCCCACGTTGCCCGCCACCACCACCCTGCTCTGCTCATGCAGGTAAGGTTTCCTAATTAAACAAGCTACCTTGTCAGGAAGATAATTAGCAGTCCTTGCATACTTCTGAGTAGCAGCATTTAATTCCTTGCCAGCCCACAGCATTATTTAAACAAGCCAGTCACACTTTCCTGTAGGAACCAGGGGCACCTCACCCTCTTGCTACTACAAAGCCTGCCTCTCTCCTTGTTCACTGTGTACAACCCCCATGTGGCCCTGCATGAGTCGTGTGTCCTCCTGCCTGGCTATGAGTATGTTACTAATTAATGGCCGTGGGTCTCATCTGTCCACTTCCAGGCCACATGTTTGGCCACACCCATAACCCTAGAGTGGGAATTCCTTCCTCAATAATGGGGAGAATAGAAAGTGGCTAAAACTCCTGGATAAGTCATTTTACTTCTCTTATAATTAATATCATGTTTTTAGATCCAGTCCTTAGATTTTATCCAGGAATATTCATCAGAATTATCTACGGAAATGTTTAAAAGCAGCAGAGCAATTACCCAAAGGCCAGCGATTTGGATGTGAGGGCTCTGGAGTGGGCTATGGCTGCTGTATAGTTAGGTGATTGGTGATTCTGGTGGTCAATTAGGTTGATAACCATTGGTCCACTTCTATGCTGTCAACATACCCTGTGCATATGAATCACCTGGCAATCTTCTTTAAATGCATATTCTGATTCAGCAGCCCGGGGTGGAGTTTACACCTAAAATTTACAAGCTCCCAATGGCTGTTGCCGCTGGTGGTCTAGTTACCACATCGTCTATAGAAAAAATATAGACCAGTGGTTCTCAGCCTTGGAAGGGTTTAGAATCACCTGGCAATGTTTAAAAATAATTGATACTCAGGCTATACTTTAGATTAATTCATCAGAATTGTAGACATAAACTCATATGTCTACATTTTTATCAATGTCTCCAGGAAATTCTGATTGCATGTAACATTTAGAGCTAGTGGTCTAGAAGGGTGTTTCTTAACCTTTTTTCTTTTATAATCACTGCCCTAAAGAGCCTTCTTAGGCATATATTTTCCTAATTACTTCTACTGTTCTCCTCATAAAATTTTAAAGCACTGATATGTATTATGTATCTGTCTATGTACTGTGGCCCTTTAGAGGGACACGATCCATTGTAATATCTAAATTTTTTCATCTCTAACAACCAATCTCTCTCATTGTGGGCAATACTGACCCTATTGAGAATGCATGGCCTAAAATGACAATCTTTGAGCACCATTTCAACTCTCTGATCCTTTGACTATGATCATAACTAGTGAAATCCCCAGAAAATAAGCAAAACAATCTAGAGAGACTCTATGATGTACAGGAAGCAGAAACTGTTTTCAGTGTTGCAGCATCTAATGAGAAAGGGCTCTGGGACACCCCTATCACATATTATCAACGTGTCTTCTTTGTACCTGCCTGGCATGGAAAGCTCTGTCCTCTGTTAATGCCTCTCATGTGTGTGTGTGCGTTGAGGGCGTGGGGGTGTCTTCCCTCATGGGGTAAGGTTCTTGTGGTGCCATCACACAAAGACCCCCTGCTCTGACCGATTAATGTGCCTATGACCTATGGCAGCCAATCAGATACTGCATTTTTGTAATTTGAGTTTTGAGTTTGGAGACAGAAAGAATGGCCAGGGTGAAGCTGTATTCACCCTGTGACACCCTAAGAGGACTATCATCAGTGTCTAAAAGTTCAGCTCCTGCAGCCAGTGTAGTATTTTTCCTTTCTAAGTCATCCATATTTCTCTTTCATTAGCTCCTCCTGATCTTTGCAAAGGTTTATTTTTTACTTATTATTGAAAGTGGCTTTGTCACCTACAACCAAGCAACACTAACTGATATTCTCTGTATGTAATATATAATCCCATATGATTATGTTCAACCTATATTTTAGTATTTTTAAAATAGTAATAAAAGAATAGAGTTCACCTGGATGGTAACCCCAGGCCCAGGAAGGTATCCTCTCCTCCCGCACCTTTGCCTCATACGTGGCCTGACTCTGGGCACTCAGACAGCTGATAGCTGATTGAAGGACCAAGTGACACATACATGAGAAAATAACTTCTTCCCATGCTGAGTCAGACATTTTATCAAAACTTGCTAAGGCCAAAAATTGAAACAGGCAGAATATTTAAACAGCATCTTCCTCCTTCCCTCTTTTCTAGTTCTCTGGTAATTTTTCTGTCCTCTGTTTCCAGCTTTCTCAAGTAAAGTAACACATATGGTAGGCCAGTCCCAACATCACTAAGAGGCATTTTCCCATCTTCCTTCTCTGTCCTTCTCTCTGTAAGGCAGCAAATAGGCAACCTGGGATTGGACCAAGCTTAGGACTCAAAGGCCAGCACAAGCCCTAGCCTTACTGCTCTCAGACTCCAGGCTCTGTTTCAGAGTGGTGATCCGAGATCTGAGACACAGACTGGGTCAGTACCATTGATCTCTAGGAAAAGCTCAAGGCTCCTTGCACCTCTTCACCTTCCTCTCATTCTGCCATGAACCTGTCCAGCCCCTTTCTCCAAAATATACACTCATTATTTTTCTCCAAGGATGAGAGTAAAAACTAAAACTAAAAGTCAATGATTGGCCAAAAAGAACAGGTATAGACCTCTCATAGCATGCAAAGTTCATGCCACCCTCCCCTGCATTTTCTTTTCTGTCTTGTCAAATCTTAATTAAAGTGGAAAGCTTCTTCTCAAAGAGTGAAAAAGATCAATCATTTTTTTCTTTCTTTTTCAGCCAGATCTTTGTCTATTTTTGACTTAGCCTGCTTGGTGCCAGGCATTGGGATCAATTTCTCTTTCTGTAGGGCCCATTTCCTCTGCCTGGCAGGGCCTCTCTGATTGGCCACTGCCGGTAAGATCTGAGGCTTTGTTACAGGACAGAGAAATATGTTACAGGAAAGGGGCCCAGATTCAGACCCCAAAAGATGGTTCTTGGATCTTGCACAAGAAAGAAATCAGGGCGAGTCCACAGGACAAAGCAAAAGCAAGTTTATAAAAATAATGTCTACTCCATAGACAGGTCAGCCCCAAGGGCTGCTGGTTGCCCATTTTTGTGGTTATTTGTTAATGATGTGCCAAACAAGGGATGGATTATTCATGCCTCCCCTTTTTAGGCCATATAGGGTAACTTCCTGATGCTGCCATGGCATTTGTAAACTGTCATGGCTCTGATGGGAGTGTAGGAGTGAGGATGACCAGAGATCACTCTTGTGGCTATCTTGGTTTTGGTAGGATTTACCTGGCTTCTTTACTGCAAACTGTTTCATCAGCAAAGTCTTTATGACCTGTATCTTGTGCCAACCTCCTGTCTCATTCTGTGACTTAGAATGCCTTAACTATCTGGGAATGCAGCCCAGTAGGTTGCAACCTCATTTTACCCAGCTAGTATTCAAGATGGGGTTGTTCTGGTTCACATGCCTCTGACATTTGTCCCCTCCCTTTTATAAGAGAACCCTTAATCTTAACAGCTGCAGAGAGATGAAGATCCATCTTCTGCAACTTTTTCAGGCTGAACAGGGACAATGCTATCCCTGCCTAACTGTTAGGGTCTCTTGTGTTCAGGGTAGAGCGTATTCAGTCAGAAAGCATCAGTATGGTGAGGGCCATCCATGACTCTTGAGTTTCAACAAGAGGTGACAGCTGGAAGATTAATAAGTGTTTAGTTTAAGAAAATATTCTGTAAGCTAGTTCTGTATTTCTACACAAAGAGTATAACAGCAATATATTCTGCAAGAGTAAAGCAAAGTTATTCCAAGTAAACTAAATTAGAAGGCTTTTCATGAACTGGGTAACTGTTGGAACAAAGCTGATATGGGGTGGTTAGCTGATTGTAATGTGCTGAGAATTAGAATATTGATCTGGATCTTTACATTACTCATCCCTCTTGTTTCTTCTGAATAGCAGTCAGAAATCACTGGTAGATTCACAGGAATAAGCAGGGTTAGGCTACATTGCAGAAACAAACGTAAAAACAACTAATGAGACCAGAATTTAATAACAAGTGTACCATAGTTCTTGAAACAAAATCTTTCTCTCTCAAGTTTCTGATTTTTACTAAAGACAAATTGTGGTAAGACCTATTTATTTAATTATATTTGGCATGATTATTTGTATAAAGTGCAGCAAGAATAATTATTTTTCACATAAGTCTTTTTAAATTGGTTTTGATGGAACTCTGTTCCCTAGAAGAATCTCAGATAAGACTTTGTAAAGCCAAACTCAGCCATGGGTTTGTACCCTCAAATATCTATGAGTTGGGTAAATTTCTTTCTTCTTGAGGTTCCAAGATAACTTGCAGCTCCTGGACCTGTTTGAAACTGACATTCTTTACTTAGTACAGGTCAGAAACCCTGTACAGGGGCTGTTGTAGGTAAGGTATGAGGCCAGTTTCCCATGGGACTTATATCGGCTCTGTAAGTCAAGTTGGATTCCTTAAAGGAAAGAACACCACACACCATTCCAGTCAATGCCTTGGTAAAATAACCAATTTCTCCAATTGTGTCCTGTTACAAAAGAAAACAGATTCTTATGGCACTTACGCAAATAACTGTATTGCCCCAAATTAAGAATACTCACAGTTGCCAAATTTTGGAGGAATCAGGTAGAGAGAAAAAAATATGCTCCAAATTTTGTTCACAGGATTATACTTTACTTAATTGCTAAAAGCTGTAAAAAGCTCAAAAGTTTCCTTGACTCTGAAAAGCAAAACCAAGGATCAGCGGCATTTTAAGCAAACTTAAAAAAGATTAGACTTCTTCAGTTTAGTCCACGTAGTTAACATCTGTTTGACACTTATGAACATTTCAGCTCTCTCTCAGAGTTCTGAAAGTTTTTTCCTCTATTCTGATGTCACAATCTCCAAAGTTATCAGAAAACCTGCAATTAAGGACACCTGTTAGGGTTCTAGAATTGACTATAAATCACCTTCTAAAGAGGATTAAAACAAGGTAACAATTGTTTGTGGATGGCAAAACATCTTAGGACAGCCACAGTTGATAAGGAAATTTGGTTACTTCTGCGGCACACGAAATTTTACATCACAATTATAATTATTAATAACATACATTAAGTTATATTAGAATTAGAGAAGTTTCTCATAATTTTGGAATATATACCAATAACACATTTATATAAATACAGCCCAAAGAAAACCAAACACCATTTTATATTTGACAATTCTTTCTGTATGATTTTTGAAGTAAATAAGGCAAATCTCACCTTTACATTAATGTACTATTAACATTAAACCAATTTTTAATAAAACCGTATAGACACATACACCCACTTTTAATGTTTAACCATAAGGTAAGATTCTTATAACCCTTTTATAACTCTCCACGTTTTTTTTTTTTTGTGTGTGTGTGAAAGAGCAGATCAGTGCTCTAAGAAAAACTTGTTTTTCTATTTCAATGTTTAATTTATTAAAAAACTGAACAATATCCTTTTAACTTTAGCCAATGTGTTTACACACAGAATCTGACAATTAACTTTTATAAATCTTCCACAACTTGTTTAAGCCTTTAGATTTTTTTTTTCTTACTTAAAAGCAATCTTTTAACACTTTAGGCAGAAAAAAAATCCACATTCCCATGACTTCTTATAATCATTTACCAAAAACACATTTTACTTTCTTTACGTACCTTGCATGTAAAATTGTTTCTTTGGTAGTTTTAATTACATGTTATAATGTTAACTTTTAGCAATTTCTATTGTTGGTGAAAACCTTGGAAAGTTCAAGATTTTAATTCTCTACTAGGTGTGGAAGCTAGCCCAGGGCACACCAGGCAGAAGTGTGGTTAAGAGCTGACTCTCCAGCTTCCCTCTGACAGTTTGAGTGAACGTAAATGAAAGGCTTTCTAACCTTTAGTTCCAAGCTCTAAGCTGCCCCTGATCTAGTCATGAAGAATTTCCCAGTGTTTAATCTAGAGTAGTATATTTACTATTGGGGATTGGAACAAAAAGCCACAGTTAATAGTAACATATTCTAATACTTTCCTTTGCTATTGTTACTTATGCATATGTCTTCCTTTGAAGAACTCATGGGAATGAGAGGTCTGTAAAACAAGGAGTTTGTGTATTTTTGTACCTACTGACTGATCCCACATAACACATAATGACCATATGCTTTTATCATGGAAATTCCTAAAATTAGCAATAGATGCTGTTTTGGGGGGAGAAACTTTTCAATAGATCTGGATATGGGGTAGATGGACAAGGGAGAAGACAGACTAAGAAGTCAACTTGAAACCATAAGGCAGACAACCTGGAAAATAATCTTCTAAAGCCACCCATATCTGGCTTTTTGGGATATTTTTATAACCATTTTAAGGAATGATTCTTTTCTAATAAAAATGTACCCAGATGCTGGCAGGGACACTGATGTCATGAAGACTAGAGACAGCTGTAAAATAAAGTGGTAATTACTGTGAGACAGACCCAGAAACCAGGCAGGACACAGATGCAATTAGGATGTGGCTCATTTCTCAGGGCCATAGAACTTGCAGCCACAGAGTTGCAGTGCCCCTTCCAGAACATTCTCTTCCTCTGTCTGGTCAGTCCAATATTTGGAGGGGCTGCAGGCTTCAAAGTGCCATACTCTAAAACAGACTTTCCCACAGAAGCCAAGTATATCTCATTCTGGCCTGGTGGCCTGGGTCTCACCTTCCAGACCACAGCAGGCAGGCTGGGGAGGGATGGAGAAGGGAAGAGAACACTGCCAGTCTTTGCACTACCTGCAGCACAGATGAAGGGGGGATGTGTGCATGGACACTGATAGTTTAAAAGATGGACTAAGGTTTCTCCCAAATTCTTAGCACCTTGCTCCAGGATATGACCTTCCCTATCAGTGGCAGAACGCTAAAGAAAACAAACTGCTTTCATTATTTACATGAATAAAACACAATCTGAAGCCTCATCCATCAAAAATAGACACAATTATCATTTTTAATTGAAATGACTCTTTCACCTAGTCTCCTATTTAGAAGAGAAGAAAGTTGAATGCATGCATCGAAGCTAGATCAGCCCTCTGACATCAGAAAGATTCTCATATTTGAGTGTGTGGGCATCAGGGGATATTTTAGTAGGATTCTCATTTTTGCTAGAATGAATCTGAAATCAGATATGCTTTGGTTGGGATTACTTCCTCTTTGTTCTCCTTTTTTTTTAGACATAATATCCATGCAATTAAACAGAGAACCAACCTCGATTTATGGCATGTTCCAGCACTGGTCTAGTCCAAGCTGGCCCTCTTCTATGATTGGTTTAGTTACTTCTTGAGTTATTGCATTAGTGACGTATTTTTAATAATATGGTATTGCCCCCCTTGCTGAATTGGGTGGAAGACAATATAGGGTGCTAACTATTTAAGAAGCACATGAAGGCTGAGGCAGGGTGCACGCACCTGCTTTTTACCCACCGAAACCTTAGTCTCACAGGGGCAGGAAAGTCAATCAACTTCTGACCCTGAAGCCCAAAGGAATAAATCTAAATTTATTGTCTAAAGATCAGAAGCCAGGAGACAGCTTTAGACCAGAGTAAGAGTATTGAAAGATGTGGTGATTCTGCTTTAAACAGAAACACAAGAAAGCTAAGCGATGGACAGGGTGGAAGGTGGGAGCTGGAGCCTCCTCACAGTCACTTTTGGCAGTACATGGGGACAAGGGCTGGTTCCATGAACCGCGAGCTGAAGAGCCAGCTCAGCTCATTTCTACTGGGGATATCGGGGGTGGATGGGTGTAGGCAGCAAATGCTGAGGATGAGAAAGCCTGGCTGGTAGGGATGCAGACAGGGGAATCTTCCAAAGCCAGGTTGGGTTGCCATAATAAAACACTGCGCCCTGGTGGCTTCAGCAACAGACATTTACTTTCTCACAGTTCTGGAGGCTGGAAGTTCAAGATCAACATGTCAGCAGGACTGGCTTCTCTTGAGACCTCTCTCCTTGGCTAGTAGATGGCCGCCTTCTTGCTGTGTCACCACAGGATGTCTGTGTCCTGATCACCTCTGCTTATAAGTGCAGCAGTCATACAGTCCAGGGCTCCTTATTACCTCCCTTAACCCTAATCACCTCTTTAAGAGTCCTTTCTCCAAATACACCCACATTCAGGGTCAGGACTGTTGGAGAATTGGGCTGAGGGGCTGACAGATTGAAAGTAGGCAGAAAAAAATCCCTGAATCCGAGGCTGGGTCCTTCTCAGACATTAGTGAGCATAATCCAGTTAGCAGAGATGTGTAGATTGTCCATCAGAGAAACTAAGATTAAAAAAATTCAGATTTATTTCATATAGTCCAGACTTAGTTTTTGGCTCAACTGTACATTCAATGTGGCATAGACTTCTTCCAAAAGGCATGAAGCCCGACAGTGCATTACCAGGAGAGAGAGATGGGATGGCGTCCACCAGGTCAGGATGGTGTGTTCACTCTGCTCCCTAAAAGAACTGGCCCTGCTGTTTCTGTGTGGATGGGCAGACCCTGAGCTTATGTTGTTTTATCTTGACATGTTGTCTGTCATTAGATGAATCCCCTCTTTACCCTGAGGAGGCTGTACACTTCCTTAGAGACAGAAACCCCCAGTGGAATCTGCCTGGGAACAATGGCTTCAGGAAGGCCATGGGGGAGGCAGCATTTGCCTTCCAGGCCTCATTTCTGTGGGACAGGGGTTACAGAAGCTCTCTGTGACACAGTCAGCCCAGGCGAGGACGGAGAGATGATGCGTCCGTTCTGCTGTGAACTGGACTCCCTGGCTGTTCTGACTCATTCCAGTTCACTCCTATGTGTCCACTTCCATCTTGTTTTATTCAAGGTTTAGTAAAGTCTTTTATATATTTTTTCATGTCAATCAGGGTCATTTAGGCTTGATCAAGAGCAACACTAATCAGTAGGGACACCTTCCCCTAAAGTCAGTGTAGAGGCAGAACATAAGGATTCCCCATGGAAGGTGTCCCTCAGGAGAGGAATACGCAGAAAGGGCTCAAGAGGCCTGGCCACCCCAGGAGGAGCTTCCCTGCAGGGCCAACCTTCAGGAGCTCTGGGCTTGACTTTGCTAAGGTATGTTCCCTGCAGCAGCCTCAGTGGTTGTTACAAGCTGGGGGGTCCTCTGGCACTGTGAGTGAGCCCCATAAGCCCTGACTCTGAGCTGATGAGTCTGCCCACAGTCACCCCCATGGACAGTGAGGCACATACACTGCAGGGTACCCCCAGGAGCAGCAGGGCCCTGCAGAGAAGGCCGCTCTGCCCAAGGGACACAGCCACGGCCACCTCCTACAGAATCACCTTTCCCTCATGCACAGCATTTGTCATACCCTGAGCCAGAGAAGCCGTGGGGAAGGACTCAAACCAAGCCTGAAGGTGGGCTCACCTGGAAGGGGTAGACTCTCCTGAGGACTATGGGTGTGCCCTCGGTACCATTGTAGTAAACAGTTATAAAGCATTATTTGGTTAAAATATGGTATATATGTATATATGTGTGTGTTTATTTATACATATGTGTGTTTTGTTAAAATGAGTTATATGTGAGGGTCTGCGAGAGTGAAGACCAGTGGGCCCCTACCCAGTGCCTTTCGGAGACCCCAGCATGCACCATGTGTCTCCAACATATTTGACTGGGAGTGTTATTCTTCAGGCATCTTCTGGAAAAGTTGATAAGCTAGGAGTGCCAAAATGATTGTTTTTTGGTTATGGTATTATGTATGATTTGTATTTTTGTCTGTTTGCTTATCTGCGTTGAATATATTTTCTACAATGAATACATATGGCTTTTGTCATGAGAAAAAATTGCTTTAACAAAATGCAAACCCCTCTTGTCTCAGATCAGACTTAATCTTGGAAAATCTCTTGAAAACTCTTACATTTTTCAAATATGGACATGCAGGGCATAAAATTCCTGTATGTTCATACAAGTTGAAGATTTCAATAGCTTTTAATTGGACTGGACTTCACCATATTAGCAAAAGGAAGGAAGCTTGAGTTATAATCTGCATTTAAAAAGTCTTGATGGAAATTTTACTGTTCCTTATGACAAGTTAGTCCAGGCTAAAGAAAACGGCAAGTCACTTTCCTTTTAGCTAGAAGGATATCAAATGAATGTTGAAATAGTGCTTATATTAATCATGATGACTAGAAGGCCCATTTGGCAGAAAGCTATTAAGAAAGAGGTGAATTGCCGGGCGCGGTGGCTCACGCTTGTAATCCCAGCACTTTGGGAGACCGAGGCAGGTGGATCATGAGGTCAGGGGATCGAGACTATGGTGAAACCCCATCTCTACTAAAAATACAAAAAATTAGCCGGGCGTGGTGGCGGGCACCTGTAGTCCCAGCTACTCGGAGAGGCTGAGGCAGGAGAATGGTGTGAACCCAGGAGGCCGAGCTTGCAGTGAACCGAGATTGTGCCACTGCACTCCAGCCTGGGCGACAGAGCGAGACTCCATCTCAAAAAAAATAAAATAAATAAAATAAAAAAAGAGAGGTGAATTATCTTTGATAAGTGGGAAAATAAATTTATAATTTCTGTTATTTGAATAATTATTGAACGTAATGCATGAAGGACAGACTTGTATCTGGGGCCTGACGAGGGTGAGTATAAAATAATTTGGGTGAACATGATGGAAATTGCGCTGGGTTATTGAGGGACAGAAAATTCTGAAATTATAAAATGTTTTTGATCGACTAAAGTGCTTTTGTGAGTCGAATTAAAGAACACTGAGCTTCATGAGACTGAAGCTTCTGGTGATGAATTGATTCAGAACTCAGATTGAGGGAGAAATTTCAAAAGGAATGAAGTATAGATGAACTTTGAGGGAATTGAGCAGTTGATACGGAGTGGTGGTAGGCCTGAGGGCTCCCGTGATACATATTGTACGATTAACAGGATGATACACATCTGTGGAAAAGTTTGGGAAGTACCCTTACATCATAATATTGCTTAGCATTCATTCATATTATATCCTAAGGTAACAAAGCCCTTTGGTGTTTTGGGAATCTATGGATAATTGATTCCAAGAAGAGTTGCCATTGATGGAAATTTGGTTCCTGTGATCAAGTCAATGAGAACACTTTTGGCACTGAGTAAGGGCTTACATGGGGTCCAGGAAGATGGGATTAGGGACTCTGGTTACAAGTAAAGGCCTTGAATTTTATAGAAGCCTTGTTGAGGATGGGACATAGGAGTGTATTGCTTTTTAGAATACCTTATCCTAATGGAATCTCTAAGTGAATACTTACTGAGAACAGATAATGGGTGCTTTACGTATATTTATTAATGGAATGAATATTTGCTTTTAAGAAGAATGATTAAGAAGACAGTCTCATTTCTCACAATGGCTCACTGTCTTTTCTCAAACCCTGTGCTCTGCCTGTATTTAATGATTTATATAATTCCTTCAACTCTCTTTGTTCTCTCACCACACCAGCAATTTGAACTTGCTATACCTCTTGCTGAAAATTCGTTTCCTAATTTTTTGCTTCTATTAGACCACCATGAAGACTCCTCAGAGGTTAGACTTCCTTCAATCATCCTGACCAAGACTCTTCTTTATGCACCGTTGGTTCTCTGTACTTGATCTATTGTAGTATCAAACGTGTTGCCTTGTTTTAGTAACCTGAGTTTTGAAATCAGAGGCTGTGTCTTTTCCTTCCTATTACTTATATCATGGTGCTTGGCACGGAGTAGTTGTTTTCAGTAAATATTTATTGGGTAAACGAATGAATAAATGAATGAAAGCAAGCAGAACCAAGTACTTTCTGGCACCATATGTGCTTATACTTGAATTCTACAGTCTTTTAACCATGAAACTAAAAATATTTTGCAGATAGAATTTCATTGTGATTTCAGTTTTACAGGGGCTCTTGTGCTTACTGAGCATGAGAAAGGTTTCTCCTGACTCATGTATATTATACAGATATATAACTCATTATTTGATAAACGGATCAGTGTATCTACTGTCTCATGGTTCCATGTCTCATTGTTCCATTTCATGTGTTGTTCTCCTAAGTTAGACAACCAGAAAGTAAGGATTCGTGGGTCTTAATATTAGGTTTAGCACCAAAATTGATAGTGAATTTGGTCACATTATTCTACATTCTATAGCCATATCTACATTAAGAAAATCATATTTCCTTTTTGTAAGCTGCTGCAAAGCCTGTTTAGAAAGAAGGATATAGGTAGATTCAATACAGTGATAACATTAAAATTATTTTCTAGAGATAGTTTGAGGGATTGTGTGGCATGCTCGCCATCTGAATAATAAAATCTTTCCTCAGGAGACTTCGGAGGGAAAAAGAAAAGAATCAAAGAATCACAGATCCATGAATTACCCAGGTTTTCCCAGAAAATATTTTCCTCTTTAGAGTGGAGCCCAATTGGCTTGTCTCCAGTTCTCAATGATTTTCTCTTCTCTGGTAACTTCATCCTCCCCTCTGCTATTCACATGGTCATAATGATAGCAGCTTGCCTCCCCAATATGATCTTGCCCCATGGCCTCAAATGACTCAACAGGGCTAATGATTTAAAATTGAGTCTAAGAGATTCCAGAGTTCAAGTCATTCTAAGGTGTGGCTGACTTTAGAACAGAGATGTATGCTAGTAACTATTGATGGTAATGGGTTTTTCTGTGGAATCCAGAAAACAGAGAAAGCCAGTCTTTACCAGGGAAGAAGAATGAAACAGAGACAAATGAACATAGAGACAGAAAGACAGAGGATTTGCTGGGTTATCTGTAGTACCATGAGGAGTTTGTTCATGTTTTTTTCTGAAGATGTCTCCAGCCACCCTGTATTCCTATAATAATTTAACCTCACTTGTCTTCCCAGCTCAAGGACATTTCTGTTACTTGCAACCAAAAGAATTTGATTCTCAAACCATCCTTAAGCTACTGGTCACAGAGGCACAAACTGGGCTTTCTGTCACTGCTGTGGGCACAATCAAAAATAGTAATGGGTCTTGTGACCTGGACACTACAGTCAGGGGACCCTGCACCAAAATTCCTCCTTTTCATAATCTGCTTTCTGGGCCAGGTAGAGTGGTGCATGCCTATAACCACAAAACCAGCATGAGCAACGTGGCAAGACCTGTTAAAAAAAAAAAAAAATCTGCTCTCCGTAATCCGAAATTAATTCAGAGTAAATACGCATGACTGACAGTATTTCAGAATACAGTTTGTCCCTTACCATTTTTTTTTTTGAGACAGAGTCTCACTCTGTCACCCAGGCTGGAGTGCAGTGGTGTGATCTCAGCTTACTGCAAACTCCGTCTACCGGGTTCATGCCATTCTCCTGCCTCAGCCTTCCGAGTAACTGGGACTACAGGCCCCTGCCACCACGCCCGCCTAATTTTTTGTATTTTTAATAGAGATGGGGTTTCACCATGTTAGCCAGGATGGTCTTGATCTCCTGACCTCATGATCCACCCACCTCAGCCTCCCAAAGTGCTGGGATTACAGGTGGGAGCCACCGCACCTGGCTGCATTTTCAATTTTAAGGAACTGCTACCTTGGAACCTCTAAAATATATTCAGAAGTTAATGCAAATCAGAAAAATTAAAGCCAGAAATCATTTTAGATATCATTTTGTCCAACCACTACATTTTATAGACAAGAAGGAAAGAGTAAAGAAAGTAGAAAATTGGAAGAAGTTGGAAAAAAATAAAATAAAGGCAAGAGAAACACAAAGAGAAATTCTAACAGACTGTCTTCTGGTAAACTTTCCTGGGACTTTATTTTCAGTTCTAAATTTCAATATATAAAATTACAAGGAGTGGTAGAGAAAAGTTTATATTCATTTTGTATAATTGTTAATCTGTTTTTTTCTCTTCCAGTACATAACATTTTGTTTTTCAGCTGTTTATTATCCAAATCATTTCCTGCACTAAAGTGCTAGACTCTAAGATGTTTTATGCTAATGAGAGAAAAAAGTATTGGATGAGTTGCAAAGCATAGATTTTTGAGTGACATGGCAAAATAATCAGAATCTAAATGAAAAGAAAACTTGGGTAGCAGCCATTATGTTTAATATGCCAGAATAACTGATTGATATTTTAATTAGATGAGAAAATATAACTATATTTTTAACTCTCAAAGGACCCTTGCAAGAAAGACGGAAATTAAATTAGAAAACACTTGCAAGAACACAAAGAAGTAACAAAGAATATTAAGATGCACTAAGTTCATGACATGAGTTATTAATTCCATGGATCATGAAGCAAAACGTTTTTGAAAGTTAACTTGCATTTATCGTTTTGACAACAGTTTGAATTATAGTGATTGCATTTTATTAAGAGAATTGTTTTCTATGGCTATCTTTGTTATGGCATAAATATTTATGTTTCAAACTTTAAAAAAGTCTCCAAAACTGAGCGGCTGAGAGGTACCTACCAGCCCATTATGAGAAAAATGAGGCGTATATATTGCTGCACACAATATAAGGTAGATCAACTTGAACGAATACTTTGTATGACTTGAAAAAGTTAACCATTCTCAAGGTCTGTGGAGAACAGATGCTAGTATAAATCCAATATAAGAGGGACAGCAATTTGAGCTGGAAGTCATAACTTCTCCAGACTAATTGTTTTAATTTTTACTCTTATGAGGCACTTCTGATTAATATTGAATATTAAAAATATGGATGATATCCTCAAACGAGTTAAGTCAAAAAATATCGACATAGGAAGAGAATTCATCATGTGGGAGGATCCAGGAAGTGAGTTAAATACATAAAGGATCTGATTATAAGATGGTACCACAGCCTCCTTACCTTCAAGTACTGACATGTGAATCTCCTCTCTCTCTCTCTCATAAAAGTGAAAAGACATAAAAGTGAAAAAGCCTCCACGTCAGGAGTTGGCAAGTTACAGCCTGTGGACCAGCTCTGGCCTGCTGCCTGTTTTTGTGACATTCATGAGTTAAAATTGATTTTTGAAATCTTAAAGCAGTATTTTAAAAAGATAAATTGTGCAACAGAGACTGTATGTGGTCCCCAAAAAGTAAAATATTTACTCTCTGTCTCTTTAAGGTGTTTGCTCACTCTTATTCCAGATGATTCCACCCCTAAACATCATGGAGCCAAGACAAGTCTGCTCTACTCTTTCCTATCCAAATGCCTGAATCACAGAATCTGAGATATTAATAAGACTGTTGTTTCTGCCTGTCTGTCTGTTTGTTTTCTTAGAGATAGAGTCTCACATGTTGCCTATTCTAGACTCGCTCTCCTGGACTCAAGCGATCCTCCCCCTTTTGCCTCCTACCTAGCTGGGACTACAGTTGTGTACCACCTTGCCTGACTAAACAGTGCTGTTTTACTTCAAGAAGTGTGGAGAGGTTTCCTATGCATCAGCTGGTAACCAGAAGTGTTTTTACTGAAAAAAAGAATTACAAGCATGGCCTCTATAATAACAAATTATCCATGACAGAGAATCCCCAGCTTACTTGGAAAATATGAATTTGCTATCATGGGTCTAGATCATCCTTAAGTAGTTGAATTTGTATTTTTAGAAGATCTTCTGTGCATTAGCTATTTAGTGAACACTAAATTGTTAATTCTGCGTTGAGACTCTTAAATGGTTAAATGGATAGAATAAGAAAGCTCTCCTAACAGGTTACTTTATTAAAACAGTTGAGAATTACATGATGCAGTAAAACTTGCCTTGTTAGATAAATAGTTGTGATGCCATATAAACTCAGATATTGTGCATGTGCCACAGTGATAGTCTTCTTTGATTTTTTCTTCATGCACAATTTTGTGTAAGTTTGAGCTTTCCAGGTAGAATTAGAGTAAACCAAAACCTCCTTTTTAGTAAGAACACATTGACATTCCCAGACCTTCCCTTAGTATAGTATCTTAGCCCTTTGGGAGTCTGGCTGAACCTCTCTTGAGGTAATAATCTATTTTAAGCTGTTATATTTTCATAAGTGCCAATTTTGCTACTCCACAGAAATAAAATCTAAACTATATGGGGATTGTTTAATCAACAGCACTGACTGGCTGCACTATAGGCACTTGTAAGTAAATCTTTACTCGATAGTTGTCCATTGTTCAAGAAGTAGCATTTTATCCATTTCTTCTTTAAGTCTTCCAGAGAATTTTTATGCATATACAAACAATCTTCACATGTCTGTATAATCTTCCTTTTCTCTTATATAATTAGGGTACACTATACATTCTTTTCCTTAATGTACCATCTTTCTAGAATACCTTTCCATGCCAACACATAAAGATCTACTTCATTCTTTTTAATGGTTACATAATTTTCCAATGTATAATTGTGTTGGGTGGTGTCCATAAACATTTTTTAAAATAAACCAGTCTACCCCTTGATGAGATCTTTAATTATGTGCCAAACACTTTTGGTCTGAGATCTAAATGTCATATTTAATCATTCATATGAATTAAAGAGATATGGAAATCTTCACATGAAATGAGTTTAAGGCAATATCTATAAAAAGTAAAATACTCAATGGTTTGACTGTTGTAGTCACAGGTCATAGAAAGGACTCCCAGATTGACTGACAATTTGATTTGGTACTAATAATGGCCTAAATATTACATCCTTTGTTTTACCAAAACTTGGCAGCTGTTGGGACAATACAAGGTCTTATACAGCTGTGGAAAAGAGCAAAAATAGAAAATCAGTTCACTTCCAAACATAGTGAAAGACTCTAGACACAGGAGTCAGTGTTTCTCACACATCTGTGCACAGACTGTGCCAATCAGTTATTAAGCTTTCACCAATGTGCAGCACAATGAGAAAAATAAAGACAGGGCAGTGAGTTTTCCATAAAAATAAATTTAATTATTCAGTTTAAAGAACTGTTATTCTGAGATTAAGTCCTAAATATATTGGTTAATATTTCTCTTCTATCTTCCATGTAGTAAACTGTAATGTTCTTTTGTTTTGTTTTGTTTTGAACAAAAATGTGCTTGTAAAATCTAAATGCTAGGAACTACTGTTTTGATTTTCTTCTATTCCCCCTATTGTCAAAGGGAAATTCTTCTACCCTAAATTGGATGAAGTGGCTGATTTTGTGATGCCCAAAACTGGATGGATGAGATGGACAACAGTTTATCAGTCACCCTCATCACCAGGGGGAGGACATTTCATGCTATTCAGGGCCACACAGGGGACCCAAAGTGGCTGTTGGAGATAGGTTTTGTCGTAACAGGAGAGGGGGGTGCCCGCTGATTCCTGAGGGATGATGCAATTTGATGTTAGAATCATTTCATGGGCTACCAGGGAAGTGAAAGCTGTTAGGTTGAAGACTGGGTGGAGTGCAGCCAGGTGGGAAGCCTTCCCCTTGAGTGGGGAGCGTATCTGGGGAGAGTAAGGGAACTTGCATTTAGGGGCTTGGGGCTCTATAAGGCTCAAAAATGTCAAGGCAGCACTTAAGATGTTAGGACTTACCGTAAAACCACCAACGTAATTGTGACACAATTCAATATACAATGTCACATTGGTGGTTAAAAAATCTGAACTAAGCAATTGTACACATTTTGAGTTGTAGAGTCTACATCACTGCTTCAGGTGTTGCTTCAGAAGGGTGAGAGAAGGGACTTAACAAGGGTCACATGTGGGGAGCAGAGCATCTCTTCAACAAGGACAATCTGAAGTGGCTTGTTGACACTCAGCATTTGAGGGTCTAGAGCTGTGGGCACTGTTGGCATTAGATCCAAATTGATAATCAAAGCTCTGTGAAGCTGTAGGAGGTGTTTTATTGCCACACACATGTAACAAAAACCGTAGGAGGTGTTTTCTTGCCACGCACACACATACTGTCCACTGTCATGCTTAAAGGAGGTAAGGAGGAGGAAAAGAGAGCAACAGATAGGAACACAGATACACACACCCCATTGATAACAGAGTAGAAAGAAGGGACAATTTTCTATTTGTAACAGAAATGTGCCATAACAGATATATAACCTGTGTGCTCAATATTGGCAAGTCTCATTTGGATAAGAAAGTTCATGGGATTTAGAAGCAAGAGCAGTAACTCAGCCTCTTTAAATCTTACTTCTCTTATGGACAACACTGTGATTGATGCTGTCATCTACCTCACAGTGTTGTCATGAGGAGTGGATAAAATAGATCTGTAAAGTGCCCTATGAGGCAGGTTGACAGCAAGTATTCAATAAAAGTGAGATTTAGATAATGTGACCCAGTGGCAAAGTGACACTGAGAACTTGGATTGCAAAGGTTCAGCTAAATTTTCAGCATCATTTCTGTTCTAAATGTAGAGGTTATGTCTAAACCTTTTGCAAAAAACCCTCTAAAAAGAAGAGTTGACTTAATGAGAACAAGCCACCAAGTATGTATGTATATATATATATATATATATAAAGCTGCTCAGATGCTCATTTCAAAATGTGAAATGTAACCAGGGTAATTTAAAACAAACTTTAGAACTTTTCAGATCATCAATTCCTTCAGCCTAGATCAATGACTCTATCACTGTTCATCTTCCACTAAAATTTTTTTAATAGACCAAATACGTTTTTTAAATAGACCAAAGCATCCCGACTTATTTTGGAATTAACTAACATATAATTTTAATAAGAATTAAATTGTCAACAGTCATTTCCCCATCCCACTCATTTTCTATAAGCACAAAGCAATGGCTACCTAGATGTCACATGTATCCTTTGTTACAATTATACAAAATATACTTGAGTTACACATTCCTTCTAATGTACCCATAAAGAATTCCTCATTGGAGTTTACATTTTAGGGCATAAATTCAAATGACATTCTGAATTGCATTAGGTCTCCAAACTGTATTTCATATTGTTTATCTGCATGTGTCAAAAAGAGTTAGATGGGAAGATAAAATTATAATTTCAATAACAAAAAATATACTATAAGAAACTACCGCACATTATTGTAAAGTGAGTTAGTATCCCTAGAAGATATTCCTTCTTTTACACATGATCACAAAAGGGTCAAATGTAAAGGTTGATATGTAAAGGCTAGACAAATTTGGATCTTTATGCTGAGCAAAGAGGAAGTGGAACTAAGCTGAGACTAAGTACCTGACCCTATGTTAAACTGTACTATGCTTTTTCAATTTTTGTTTTGTGAGATGGAATCTCTGTCACCAGGCTGGAGAGCAGTGGTGCGATCTCAGCTCACTGCAATCTCTGCCTCCTGGGTTCAAGTGATTCTCCTGCCTCAGCCTCCCAAGTAGATGGGACTACAGGTGCATGCCACTACACCCAGCTAATTTTTGTGTTTTTAGTAGAGACGGGGTTTCACTGTGTTGGCCAGGATGGTTTTGATCCCCTGTCCTCTCCATTGACATTAAATAGATAATAAAAATGTATTATATTTGATTTAGGTATTGTTTTAAACAACTATAAATATAGCTAAATTGTAACACAGTATCCTTTCAAACTGGTCTAATTACCAGGAGACACTCTCTAGAAGCTGATGGGTGTCATTCTCATGTACTATTACCCACTGTTCAGAACTCCCCAAACTACAACTTTGGGCTGTCTATACACCTAGACTCCAAGATAATAGAGGTGGATATAGTTGGTTTGTCCATGTTGTCCTCTTATCTTATAATTCCTTCTTTCTTAAGGATATGCTTTTATAGCCTTCATCTTTAATTCAACAGCTTAAGATGTTTTGACACATGCCTCTTCCATTCAACACTCAGATTCAACATTCTAAAGGACAGTTATATAAAATTTTACATTACACATTTTCTTTATTTATGCACTTCATTCTTTCTGCTAATCAATATTCCTGAGAACACATTTGCTTCAGATATCTATACATAGCTCTACTCTGATCTATTACATGCTTGTAGGTCTTAAGGTGCTTACTTTAACAGAAAAAACTTTTTTCTTTTTATTTTCTTTGCTTCTAAGTTATTTGTATAATGGCAGCACATCACAGTGTTTGATCCATTGTAGGAACTCAGTTGACATGTGCTGAATGAATTAATGCATGAACTGATTTGCATAAATGAATCAGTCCACCAAAATCTGTAGCCAATGCTTACAGAGCCAGAACCCACATTTTGCACTTCTCAAAATCAACTGCAGAGTACTTTCCATTCTGCCAAAATAACTATTAAAATAGATTGTAGACGTCTAAATATATTATTCACATTCTTGGGATGTAGAAACTGTTTTCCGCATCAAGAGGTTTGATTTATTTTTAATAATTATTCATTGTATATTTTATACAATCTCAAGTCACAGAAAACTGGAAAGCTGAAATTCAACACTGGCTAGGGTCAAATGATTCCTTTACAAAAAAGGATTTCGTTTCTAGGAGTGAAACAAATGGATCATGGAGAATGAATGCAGTAGATCATTACACAAGCGATCAGTCAGCATCTTTGCCTCCATATTAAGGTTACTGAGTGAACAGCTCAGACTTATATCTGAATTTCATGCCAGCATAAAACCCACAACATAGCCTGGGTTATCATGAGACATTAGGAAGAAATTATGGTGATAATATATCCATCCAATTGCTACATAAACAGTAACATGGTAAGAAAGTTGGCTGAGCACCTTAACCTAATTCATAATGTCTCCAAAAAGCCATAGAATGATTTAGGGGAAATAATGAATGCCAGACAAAGACATACATAATTTAAGATATGTGTGTATCATACATATTTCAGTCTTTAGACTTAAGCAGTGTAATGTTAGACTTCCCTAGAATTTTCCACTAAAAGATAAAATATCCTGATGTTTTCTGCTGCTGTCAAGACATCCTTATACAGTTTCATTAGTTACTAAGTTTGAAAATGTACCTTTCTCATATTTTTCTAAAGAAATTTCTCATGTAGTGAAATTACATTGACTTTCTAGGTAGACAAACCAGTCTTCTCACACACTAGCTACATTGACTTGAGTAAGTTATTTAACTTCTCCAAGGTTCAGTTTTCTCAGTACATAAAATTAACTTAATTACGTTGCAGCAAAGGAAGTATATTCACCAAAATCAGAGTCATTTTTATCTTGGGAAGACTGGCTGCCTACATTTCCTAGCCTCTTTTGCAATTAGTTGGAGTAATTTGACTGAATTAGTTAATAAAATGGTGATAGAAAGTAGGTAAGCCATTTATCAGCCTGGTCCTGATCCTGAAAACCTCCTATGTGTAATTCATTCTTTCTTATACTTTCTTTATTTGCTAATCGGTTGTCCAGTGAAGGACTTCAAGATGTTAGGTTGTAGAGCCATCAATGGAAGAAACGTGGATTGCAATGTTCTGGACCCCACCACCCACACCTTACTGTCTCATGTCGGACTGTGACATGAGTAAAAATTTTTATTGTGTTGAGCCACTAATATATTTGGTTATTTGTTATGACAGTTAGCCTACAGTGACTAATACAACTACCTACTTTCCAGAGAGTTGCTGAGGTATAAGTTTATGACTATAAAAATCATAGTACAGGCTGGGCGCAGTGCCTCACACCTGTAATCCCAGCACTTTGGGAGGCCGAGGCAGGCGGATCACCTGAGATCGGGAGTTCAAGACTGGCCTGACCAACATGGAGAAACTCCGGCTCTACTAAAAGTACCAAATTAGCTGGGCATGGTGGTGGGCCCTGTAGTCCCAGCTACTCAGGAGGCTGAGGCAGGAGAATCACTTGAACCTGGGAGGCGGAGGTTGCAGTGAGCTGAGACGCCATTGCACTCCAGTCTGGGAACAGAATGAGATACAGTCTAAAACAAAAAACAAAACAAAACAAAAAGCTGGACAAGGTGGCTCATGCCTGTAATCCCAGCACTTTGGAAGGCTGAGGTGGATGGATCATGAGGACAGGAGATCAAGACAACCCTGGCCAAAACGGTGAAACCCCGCCTCTACTAAAAACACAAAAATTAGCTGGTGAAATGCCATGTCTTACATGAGAAACACAAAAGGTTCGTGACCAACTTTTTATTTTGTGCTTATCCTCCTTTAATTAAGCAGACTGTCATCACAGAAATTATTCATCAAAGAAATATTGTTGGTTTAACAGTTTTAGAATAGACCAGACATAAGTGTTAGATGTTGTGTAACGGGAATCACTAAGACATTTTCCTCCCCACAACCCTCACAAGCTGAATACCGAAGATTGATTTATTGTCACATAAACCCTGGCACACATATTTTCCATATTAGTTACATAGATAGCAGTGAGAAACATCAGGTGAAAGATGACTAGATCAAATAATACAGTACATTTTTCTCAGGGAAATAACAAGCATTCATTAGAGGTAAATGGCCCAATGGTATTGGTGAAGAATTATTTCTTGAGTTACTAGTTTACATTTGGCACAACTCTATTTTTTCTTCTTTAAGCAAGTAGCTAGGCAGAAAAGGCCTGAGATGGAATACCACCACCACCACCGACAGACAGAGAAAAATACAATTGTAGACAGCAGGAAGAGAGACTTCTGCTAAACTATAAAGCTGATGGTCAGCTTTTTCCCACATGTAGTAGAGATTCATGTTCAACTGGTAACAGTCTCCAGGTGAGATGGCAAGTCCTCAGATAGCTGCACGTGGTGTCATTGGGGGTATGGTGCATTTGGAGGTAGAACTCTAGACATAGGGATTGCCAACATTATAACAAAAATTCATGCCTCAAGCACAGAAGCAGCAGAAGAGTTCAGCAGGGATAAAGAGTCTTGTACTGATAATGTAGAAAGGTGGGTCACCACTGAAGGAGGTAGGATGGCTGCCAGTGTCTTTTGCTATATGAGGCTCAAGAAGAATTATACTTGCAGAGAAAACTTTAGTAATGCCTAAGTTGGAATTTTATGCTAGCTTTTATTTTAAATACATATAAAGAATATGATAAATATAAATTAAAAGCTTGAGTTTATAAACCAAGATCTACATCTGCTGTCATGCCTGATACAGATCAAAAACTATTTAGTCTGGAGTTGATGAGTGTCTAGAAGAGTTTCATGAAGAAGATATGTCTTGAAATGAAATTGACATACTCATGGAACTGCCTATGTTGGTGTTCAAAATAGAGGTTAAATGCTCCCTTATGGAAATACAAAATTTATGTTTCATGGACAATTGAAATCAAGATCACAATTAATTATTCATCAAAAGTTCAATAATGCTATTATGCAGAGAGAGCAATTCATTTGCTAATCTGCATTGTATAGCCACAGTCAATGTGCTTTGACAAAAATATCTATTATTTAGAAGAAAGTCATAATACACTTATAAGCCTCTGAAATTTAAAAGAAACTTAAGAGATTCTAATCCAACTCAAAACCGGTGCAGAAATCCTCTTAACATTCCTGATAGCATCTCTTTGAACAATATTCCCAATGGACAGCATATCTTTGAATATATCCCTAACAGGGATGTGGAGCTTAGAAGCAAGACTAGTAAGTTATTGGAAGTGGATAGAAGATCCCAGCATTGCAGCTATTTCATACAAAGAGAGACTGGCAGGCAAAAAGAAACTGAATGGCATCACTTGCAAATGTCAGATCACAGACATATTTTCCATTCTAGCAATCCTCTACCTCTACTGTATTTATCTGTTTCATTTGGGTCTTTACAATTCCCAGTGAAATTTTGCTACAGTGTATAACAATCTGGTCCAACTTGAAATTTTTTCATTTAAAATTTCACTTTCTATAAAGTGCAGTTTTATTTCATAAATTTTAAGATTAGAAATTCAAAACAAAAATAATTCAGTGATGAATCATTTACATTTGGCTTTCTCTATTTGTTCCAGACTTTTTTCTTTATTTGGGCCATCCTAATAAGTGATTCACAAATATATCAAAAGGCAGCCATTACCTTTTATGTCACTTCTAAGTAACTCAGTTTTCACTACCTATAGTAGAAAATATCTTAATAGATTTCTTTCTTATTTTTATTATCTACTGAAATAACATTATTTTCGGGTTACTATATGTGCATTTAATTGACTTACGTACTCTGAAAATTGTGTGGCTAATGCATTATTATGTTTGCCTAAAGTTAAGGAGGCTACTCCCCTGTATTTTCATTGTTATGTGCTACATATATGTGAAGTGAGCTCTGACAAGCAAGTGAGGTAATTTATTGGTCATCATACTGCCTCTACAATCCACTGCATTTGATTAAGGCCAGCCATTCAGATTAAAGACTGGAACCAAAAGGAGCTCTGAAATGGGTCTTTTGGATTGGGTGGTGGGTCACAAAGGATACAGAGAAACCAAAGAATTGCTTGGAATGGTAAGAAAATACCTCTCACTCCCCACAGATAGGCGGGCAGCAGGAAGGGAAAAAAGTCAAGAAAGGTGTCTGTGATGTTGTAACAGACTTTCAGGGTTAGAGAGTAACTGATGTTGGATCAGAGCTTTGAAAACTTTGAAAACAAAGTTGTGAGTTCTTAGCAGTTTTTGGAATCATTGGAAGTTTTTTTTAGCAATTTCTGGAATCAGCTGCTATTTTCTATTTGTTCACTGAATTTACAGGTTCCTTTCTATTAACTCCAATATTAAAATAATTCCTTATAAATATCTGGAACCACCAACACAAATTCTTGATACTTCAGCATTTTAATATTTTTTAATATTGATTTTTTTTGTTCATGGAGAATAAATACCATTTTTCCTGTTGTTGAGAATTGTTCTTTTTCAGGCTTCAAAGTCTGTCTCTTGATCTAGCACCATCTGTCCATCAAAGAGAGAACATTAAGATGTTTATCTCCTGTGGTACCTGTCAAAAGGTTATATCCATGTGTCAGAAGATTGTAAACTGCTGTCGTTTTTCATACTTCCAATGGCTTAAGGAATTCCTGATTATTGAATACAATCATTTAATGACATTTTAATAACATCAAGTAAAATGCAACATGTTAATATGCTTAGCAGTGTTTGCAACAACTGAAAATATTGTCAGTCATTTTTATTATTTATTAACCAAAACAGAAAAGACGCGAGGAGTATATTCACATAATCAGAAAGCAACAACTCATTTTCACTTGCGTATCAGGAAGTTTTGAGAATCATTGAAAAGTGATGACAAGGAATGTTTATTGCTGTTTGTGAGACAGTTATATTGTAAATAAATTGACTAAATCTGCCATCATGGGTTCTAGGTACAAAAGTTAATACCACTAGTTAGTTATGGGGACTTTGAAGTGCATCCCCCCCAAGCTCCCCCAAACCTGTTTGTTCACTTATGTTCTGTGGAATACCTCACAGGACCATCGCGAAAGGGAAATGAGGAAATTCAGGAGTTCGGGAAACATTACATCATTTAATTTTGTTGAAGATTTTGCCTCAAATTTTAAAGTGCCCGATGAAGAAAAATTAGCATCAGTTGAACTCATGTTAGAAGATCATTACATACCTTTATTTTTAGTTACTTTGGTGGATAATCTAAATTAGAAATAAAGATTTGAGTTTTAATCCATAACATAAACTTAGATTTAGAAAATTTTCAGAAAAACATCAATTAATAATTATAAAAGTCCCTCTTAACACCTAAATTCAAAACAGCAATTACCTTTGAAAGCTAAAGAAGCTGGTATTTTGAGTCAAGGCTTGGAGAGATTTGTGAAGCCTAAAAGTAACTAAGTGAAACCCCTGAAGGCTGATGAGGCAGGAACACCATTGCCAGATAAAATATAGAATACCCAGTCAAATTTGAATTCCAGACAATTAGCAGAATTTTAGTGTATGTCCCATGTAATATAATTGGAGCAAACTGACACTAAAGAAGTACTTTTGCATTATGCCTTATGCACGATCTGGGACATTCTTATACTAGAAAATTATTCATCAATTATAGAGTTCAAATTTAACTGAATGATCTTTGTTGTTGTTGCTTTTGGTTAAATCTGGTTACCTTTGGCGAAAGGAGATACTTAACATTGAGTGGAATCACTGCATATCCCAAAATGATTCTTCTGTCATAAATTCAGGCTATAGTAATGTTCTTTTTGTGTGTGTGTGTGTGTTTTTATTATACTTTAGGTTTTAGGGTACATGTGCACAATGTGCAGGTTTGTTACATATGTATCCATGTGCCATGTTGCTTTGCTGCACCCATTAACTCGTCATTTAGCATTAGGTATATCTCTTAATGCTGTCCCTCCCCTCTCCTCCCACCACACAACAGTACCCGGAGTGTGATGTTCCCCTTCCTGTGTCCATGAGTCCTCATTGTTCAATTCCCACCTATGAGTGAGAACATGCGGTGTTTGGTTTTTTGTCCTTGCTATAGTTTACTGAGAATGATGTTTTCCAGTTTCATCCATGTCCCTAAAAGGACATGAAGTCATCGTTTTTTATGGCTGCATAGTATTCCATGGTGTATATGTGCCACATTTTCTTAATCCAGTCTATCGTTGTTGGACATTTGGGTTGGTTCCAACTCTTTGCTATTGTGAATAGTGCCACAATAAACATACGTGTGCATGCGTCTTTATAGCAGCATGATTTATAGTCCTTTGGGTATATACCCAGTAATGGGATGGCTGGGTCAAATGGTATTTCTAGCTCTGGATCCCTGAGGAATCGCCACACTGACTTCCACAATGGTTGAACTAGTTTACAGTCCCACCAACACTGTAAAAGTGTTCTTATTTCTCCACATCCTCTCCAGCACCTGTTGTTTCCTGACTTTTTAATGATGGCCATTCTAACTGGTGTGAGATGGTATCTCACTGTGGTTTTGATTTGCATTTCTCTGATGGCCAGTGATGATGAGCATTTTTTCATGTGTTTTTTGGCTGCATAAATGTCTTCTTTTGAGAAGTGTCTGTTCATGTCCTTTACCCACTTTTTGATGGGGTTGTTTGTTTTTTTCTTGTAAATTTGTTTGAGTTCATTGTAGATTCTGGATATTAGCCCTTTGTCAGATGAGTAGGTTGCAAAAATTTTCTCCCATTCTGTAGGTTGCCTGTTCACTCTGATGGTAGTTTCTTTTGCTGTGCAGATGCTCTTTAGTTTAATTAGATCCCATTTGTCAATTTTGGCTTTAGTTGCAAAAATCCTCAATAAAATACTGGCAAACCGAATCCAGCAGCACATCAAAAAGCTTATCCACCATAATCAAGTGGGCTTCATCCCTGGGATGCAAGGCTGGTTCAATATATGCAAATCAATAAATGTAATCCAGCATATAAACAGAACCAAAGACGGCCGGGCGCGGTGGCTCACGCTTGTAATCCCAGCACTTTGGGAGGCCGAGGCGGGCGGATCACGAGGTCAGGAGATCGAGACCACGGTGAAACCCTGTCTCTACTAAAAATATAAAAAAAATCAGCCGGGCGTGGTGGCGGGCGCCTGTAGTCCCAGCTACTCGGAGAGGCTGAGGCAGGAGAATGGTGTGAACCCAGGAGGCCGAGCTTGCAGTGAACCGAGATTGTGCCACTGCACTCCAGCCTGGGCGGCAGAGCAGGACTCCGCCTCAAAAAAAAAAAAAAAAATAAAAAAAAATAAACAGAACCAAAGACAAAAACGACATGATTATCTCAATAGATGCAGAAAAGGCCTTTGACAAAATTCAACAACCCTTCATGCTAAAAACTCTCAATAAATTAGGTATTGATGGGATGTATCTCAAAATAATAATAGCTATCTATGACAAACCCACAGCCAATATCATACTGAATGGGCCAAAACTGGAAGCATTCCCTTTGAAAACTGGCACAAGACGGGGATGCCCTCTCTCACCGCTCCTATTCAACATAGTGTTGGAAGTTCTGGCCAGAGCAATCAGGCAGGAGAAGGAAATAAAGAGTATTCAATTAGGAAAAGAGGAAGTCAAATTGTCCCTGTTTGCAGATGACATGATTGTATATCTAGAAAACCCCATCGTCTCAGCCCAAAATCTCCTTAAGCTGATTAGCAACTTCAGCAAAGTCTCAGGATACAAAATCAATGTGCAAAAATAACAAGCATTCTTGTACACCAATCACAGACAAACAGAGAGCCAAATCATGAGTGAACTCCCATTCACAATTGCTTCAAAGAGAATAAAATACCTAGGAATCCAACTTACAAGGGATGTGAAGGACCTCTTCAAGGAGAACTACAAACCACTGCTCAATGAAATAAAAGAGGATACAAACAAATGGAAGAACATTCCATGCTCATGGGTTGGAAGAATCAATATCGTGAAAATGGCCATACTGCCCAAGGTAATTTATAGATTCAATGTCATCCCCATCAAGCTACCAATGACTTTCTTCACAGAATTGGAAAAAACTACTTTAAAGTTCACATGGAACCAAAAAAGTAATGGTGTTTAAAACATGCTCTGAAGAAAAGCCCTATTGTTCTCAGGAGAAAGCTAGGAGGACTGAATCTGGAAGGCTAGGTCTCCAATGCACATTTCATTTGTAGTTCACAATACAGACAAGGCCTCATTGCACAAAAGCTACTGTCATCCACCCTATTTGTTTCTAAGCTTCGTGGTCTTTTGTCCCTTTGCATACATCATTTTTCATGTCTTAGATTTCCAGAAACATTCACTTCTGCTTGTTCGAATTCTACCTTTATTTCAAGTCCACAATTGCTCATTTGCTCCTGTGATACAATATACAAATAATTATCCCATAGATCAAAACACATTTGAGAGTGCCACTAGATGGATAGAATAAACTGGAAAAAATTCTATAGCATTTGTCTGTTTCTCTTGTTGCTTTAGTCTGTGGATAATCTTTTTTAGAAAACTTTCCCTCTGTAGCTCCATCATTTAGATGAAGAATTTGCAGCAGTATGCCTTGCTCCATTGGTGCAGCAATACTGAGCAATACAAGTGTGCCATCTGCAATGTGACTTTTCAGCCCAAGAGATCCTGTGCTATTTACTTCAAACTTAAAATCAATTCAGCAAATATTTGTAGAGGACCAACCATGTGGAAGGCATTGTACTAGGTGCTGGAGGTACACAGCTGGAGTTGATAGCCTCTAAAAAAAGAGTCCAACAACCTAAAAAAAGATAGAAAGGAAAGGACTTCTTAAATGTTCTTTTGTCCTGCTAAGATTGTTGTGTGGTAACTTGGAAAAGTATGAAGGCTTAGAATTTCATATTCTCAGCTGGTAAAAGAGCCATGTGAATAAAAAGTGATGAAGGTGGGCTTATAAGACACAGAGGGTGTGTCAAATGAGAATCAGGTGGTAGGTCTAAGAGAAATTTCATACCCTCAGCTTCTCATCTTTTTTCCCCCTCTTTTCTGTTTGGCTGTCATGGGAATGTGTGTTTGTGGAGGAAACGCTGATTGTGTTTGCCTAGGGCAGATGTGTATAATACCCCCAGCCTTTAAATTTAGCAGTGGCAGGACAGATGGACCTGTGCCTGGGTGGAAGGAAAGGGAATGATACTAGTAACTCAGGTAGGAAAAGTAAAACCATGACAAACTTTTTCCTTTTTCTTTTTTTTTTTTAAGACTTCATGTGCTGAATTGAAATAGAAAAACTTTCAGGAAGTTTTGAGGAAGGCTATTCAGAACTTGGCTTGCTCTGATTTTGTTGTTATGTTAAATAATATATATTAAGGTGGTTGTGTGTGCCGGTGTGTGTATGTATTGAAAACAAGAAAGGGAAGCCCTGGGAAATTAGAGGAAAGAAACACTCAATCCTTCAATATACCTAAATTTTTTTCATGAAAATATGAATCATTAGTATAACCTACAGCTTGCTATTTTTAATGACCGTTGAAGATACTATTTTTTTTTAGCAAAAATTACATTTTCTTTATGAGTCAGGTTTATAGATTATTATTTTTTAAGTCCCAGCTTTATGTATGTGTTCTATATGCCAGTGCTGGAGAAGGCATGATAGTCTTGTTAGCACTTAATTTTTTTAAATTTTTTAATTTTTTATTTTTTATTTTTGAGACGGAGTCTCACTCTGTCACCCAGGCTGGAGTTCAGTCCCGTGATCTCGGCTCACTGCAAGCTCTGCCTCCTGGGTTCATGCCATTCTCTTGCCTCAGCCTCCTGAGTAGCTGGGACTACAGGCACCAACCACCACACCCAGCTAATTTTTTGTATTTTTAGTAGAGACGGGGTTTCACCGTCATCCTGTCAGCCAGGATGGTCTTGATCTTCTGACCTCGTGATCTGCCTGCCTCGGCCTCCCAAAGTGCTGGGATTACAGGCATGAGCTACTGTGCCCGGTCACCCAGCCTGCACTTTTTAATCTTACACAATTTTTCAAAGATAAATTCATCAATATGTGATAGATGGTACCATGAATGCCATGTCTAGCTAAGGTCTAATCAAAGAAAATTTACGAAGAACCTATGAGTCCCTTTTCTTGATTTTTCTTTTCCCCAAACCTTTGGTTTTGACTTCTTTTAAACTCACCCAGAACCAAGTTATTTTTTCTTATTTTTATTTATTTGTTTGGTGTTTGCTTTCTGATGCCATTGCAAATAATTTCACATAGATGTTAATGCCTGATTATGGATTAAATATAAAAGTTGAACCATATTAAATTGCCCATATTTGGCCATCAATTTCATGCTCAGACTGCATCAATTTCATGTGGTTCAGCCTTACACTTTGAAATTTGCATACGAACAGTGGAATTCCAATGCATGGCTATGTTAGGCAATTCGGCTCATGGTAGTCAGCATCAAAGATATTTTAGGGAATGAAGACCTTTTATTCGGAGCTTCAAACTCCCATCATGAAAGTTATTACTATTACACACAAAAGGGCCTTCTGTCTTTTCTTAGAAATGGCATATATGTGGTCCCAAAATATTAAAAAAAATAATTGCAATACATAATTATTTATTGGTTCACTTGGAGACAAATTTTAAACTTGAAATTATACTTGCTATAATGTTAGTTCAATGCCATTTTTGGAAAAATTAGTTTTAAAATAAATGATTTGTTATAAGTTGCTGCCTATTAATTATCTAATTAAACTGCCATATTTCCTTTAGTGTGTAGGTCTTGACAATGCCTTAATATGCCAGGAGACCATCCAGAAGCTATTGGGATTTTGAAGTTATTTCCAGGTAATCAGATATACCAGGTGTGGTGTTATCTCCATTTTGAACACAAGTGAACTGTTGCTTAGAGGCTAAGTAATCTGCCCAGGGACCCAGGCAATATGGTCAAAACTGTGTTTCAAACTCAATTCAACAGGACTTGACACATCTTTCCCTGAACCATAGACAAAACTTGCTTCTGGTGACATCATATTACATTTTCTGCTTCAAATGCATTTTATTTTCAGCCAACATAATTAAGACATCACTAAAAATCACATTACAAGCTATATCTAAAACATATTTTGAGACTGAAGTGGTGAAATGCATTTTCCAAATAACTAAGTTAATCAGAAAAGATTTTTGCTTCAATCCATGAGGTTAGACATTTTTCTGAAAATGTCAGCTCTCCAGCCTTAAATTCCACAATTGATATATCAACACATGCATTCAAGAAATATTTACTGAACATCTACTATGTATCATCTGCCTCACAACAGGGAAGATTAATGATAATTGTAATGTGTTCATGTGAAGCATGTTATGAAATGAGAGAAGGTACAACAGTATACTCATTATAATTCATCTTTTTAATGTGAAGTTCTTTTACATCTCAAGTACATAATAATCAGTTAGTTCTCATTATATTAAATATAATGTGTATTCAGTGTAGGAATATGAGCTAAACCTCAAGCTTTCTTGGGCATACCCAGTATGTAACACTTTGGGCTACTAACTTTTTAAAATAATAATTTGATTCTACCTTTGAAACCACATTGCTGCAAAAGAATAAGTAGGGGGAGTCTGCAGAGGAGGAGAAAGAAGAAAAAGGGAGGAAAAAGAAAAAAAAAAACCTCAAGAAATCTGTTTTAACCGTATAAATATTTGTCAATCTCCAACTATGTGTCAAATACAGTGCTAGTCCATGGGTGGACAGAAAGGAGTTGTATTAGAGTAACAAACAATAACACAAGTAATTAAATCAGTGGCAAGTGTGGTGTAATCAATAAAATGTCTTAAAAATTTTTGATCGAGTTAATGAAAATGAGAATAAGTAACATTGAGTGAACTAAACTAATAAGGAGCTGACATTTCATCTGAGACCTGAAGAATGAAATATGCAAGGAGAAGGGAATGAAATATATAAAGTGGTCAAGACATTCCAGGGAAAGGGAACCGCTTGTGCTGAAATTTAGGTACAGGAGAGCACAGCATGATGCAGGAATATAAAGAATCTCACTTAAGCTGAAGCTGATATCAGGAAAATAAGACAGGTTACTGAATTGGAGCAGGTATGAATAGGTACCTTCACTCCATGTATTTTTACTCCACTTTTGCTACTAGATCTAGGGAAAAACGCTTCACTAAGGCCTAAGGAGAATGACCTGGAACCTATAATTCCCATGTGTCACTAGAGAATAAGGGAGGCCTCAAAAACTAGCCTAATATTCTTTGGGGACAGAGTCCAAAACTGAATTCCTTATGACTCTGTAAAAAAAATACGTGCTTCTTAATGTCTACCTGATAATACAATGTAAGAGGGCTGAATAAAATCTTATGTAATATCACCTATAGTGATATTCTCTATAAAACAAAACAAAACACGGCCGGACATGTTGGCTCACACCTATAAATGGAGCCCTTTGGGAGGCCAAGGCCGGCAGATCACAAGGTCTGGAGTTTGAGCCCATCCTGGCCAACATGGTGAAACCTCATCTCTACTAAAAAAATACAAAAAATGAGCCAGGCATGGTGGCATGCGCCTGTAGTTCCAGCTACTTGGGAGGCTGAGGCAGGAGAATAGCTTGAATCTGGGAGGCAGAGGTTGCAGTGAACCCAGATCATGCCACTGCACTCCAGCCTGGTGACAGAGCAAGACTCCACCTCAAAACAAAACAAAACAACATTGAGAGAATAAAATCTGTTTTATCCACCCATCATAGAAATCACTTTTCTTACATCCTCGGTTTTAGCCAAGAAAGTAGATTAGCATAAGTCTCTTTGGATTTCCTATTAATGTCATTCCATGACCTGTTTAAGAGGAGTTTTAAATTTAATCTCTTCTCTGTTTCCTGGAACAATTCTTTGAAAAAAATAATTATTTTCTTGCCTCATGGACACACATTACTTTTAGGTCAATAAAATTACTTTCCCTAGGCTTTCTTTACTGGGAAAAAATGTGTTAGCTTACACTGGATTGCTTTTTTAACAATTAAGGTAATTAAGGGTTATATTTTGCAATGGGTTTCCAAAACTACAATCTCCAAGCACCTATTTTTGTAACTGCATTTTTAATTGCCAATTAGATAAAGAGTATATCATGTGAATCCACTTAAATGTGCTCATAGCTACAAGGTAATCCCTTTGTAAATTTGGTGTTGAAGGGTGCTTTGTAGGGTAAATTCACTTTCAATTGTGGTTGGCCTGTTTGAGCCATGATTTGACTTCTGATATATTCTAACATCTGGATGATAGTGAATTATATTCTCATGTAATTCCAATGTTTAAAATATTTGTAACAGTTAAGATTTTAACCAAGAAGTTCAAATCAAGAAAACAAAATAAGGATATAATTATAAAATACAATAAGTTAAATAATAATTTCAATAGTAAATCAAGGAAAATCTTTCAAGAAACATACATTTCATGTTTTCTTTTAATAAAGCATGTAATTTGAAATTTAGACATAGGGAACATCACTGTGCCTTTAATGTTTTGTTGGTAATAATGTAATGTAGTTTAGGTCCTAGGGATCCATTCAAATATTTAACAACTTTTGAGCATATAATGCATGCCAGAGAGTAATCTAAAGGATAAGAAAAAGAGATTAATATGAAGAAACCCCTCCCCCAAAGAGCTGATAGAGTCACCAAAAAATAAATTAAACCAAATATTATAGGTTTTATGCTGGGAGTACGTTCATACCACAATGAAGTAATAAAGGAAAAATATTAAATGTGGAAAGTCCAAAAATTGACTCCGTTTATTTATTTATGACAATTAAAAGCATTAAATAATTACATCATGTTTTCATTTAGAACTTTTATGTTAAAAAACGAAGGACTACTAACATCAATATGAGTATTGAATATGTAGTTAATCTTCCAAAAGCCATCATTCATAAAATGAACAATAGCCAGGTTTCAGGAATACAGATAAAAATGCTATTCAAATGTAAGTGTGTATGTTTTAATTTGAAGATCTAGGTTAAAATTATAGCCTTACCATTTTGTAGCCTATGAAATGAAGAAAATCACTTAACCTCTCTGAATTCTGGTTTTATGAATAAATATAAGTATTATTTACTTACCTAGTTGGCAGTGTCATCATAAGAAAACTAAGCAAGCTAATGTGTGTGAAGCCCAGGTAAGAATATCGGAATTCTAGTTAAGTCTATTACAGTATCTAGTCCATTGAGGCATATTGTGTAATGTAAGTCTGGGCCTACTTTTACTGTTAACTATGTAACATTCTTCTTTGTATTCTCAGCACCTAAAAATATAACTGGTGCCCAATTAATGTATGTAAAATGTTTGGTGGATATAAAATTGCTGTATTGATTGTAGTTTCTATGTAAGCCTGGATAATGTATCTGAATATTTAATGTTCTTTAGATGAAAGAAAAATCTTACCATTTGAAAAATATTTGTATTTTCATTGGGAACATTTAAAACATACACACAGATATCCAAGTATAGTCTAAATATTCAATTTTTAACTAGCATTAAGGCTTTGCTTATTTTGAATTCTCAAACTAAGAATACAAAATACTATGATAACTACGTATGTTAACCATGCAGAGAGATTTATTGTTTAACTTTATAATACAGTAACATCTTCTATAAGTTATTCTAAGCAAACACACATGCACACTTAAAAAGTACACTAATATTCTACATGTTATTTTGAAAAGTTATGTTTTCACTAAACATAAATAGTAAACAACATATGTCAACCGTTATAATGATCATTTTTTAAAATGAAGATTCTGCTTTGTGGACGTACCATATTAATAGACAATTTTGTTTCTTATAAGTAATTATTTAAAATAATGGACTTCTGCCTTTTATTGCATTATTCCCACTAGCAGACAAATATGTTCCCAATAGCAAAAAAGTTTTATTCATGTAAAAAGTAAATCTTTAAAAATAGTTTATTAAAAATGTTAATGGAGTTAATATTTTAAATTATTGATAAAGATAATCGATGTAAATATAAAAACTAAAAAATATAATATGTAAACATGTTTAAAATATTTTTTAGAAACTATCTTGACCATACCCTTTTCTGCATCCAACGTCTGTTTCACATTATAAATATCTAAAAATATTTGTCTACACTACGATCTTAAAACATTTTTAAAAGTATTTTGAAAATCTATATATCCACCCCTTGTATATTTCAATTGATCATTTTTTCATAAGTAGTTGCAAAGATCATATTTGCATATTAACATTTTAAAATAAAACACCAATTAGACATATTAACATTATGTGCCTCCTGATACAATGCTTTGAGAAGGATGCAGCGTCAGTTCTATTATATTACTGCCCCAAATGCATAACCTGAATTTAATCATGGAGAAATATAATAAAAACCCCAATTAGGGAACACTTAAGAAAGTAACTTGTCTATGTTCTTTAACTGTGTTAAGATAATACGAGACAAAGAAAGAATGAGGACCTCTCCCAAATTAGAGGTGACTATGAACCTGTGCTAACTGAATGCAATGTGTAATCGGGATTTAGATCTTAGACCAGAAAAAGAATGAGTCAGATAGAGGGAGCTACTTGAATAATATCTGTTGCTTAGTGTTAAATCAATATTTATTTCTAGATTTTTGTTATTGCATTTGTGGTTATGTATGAGGTTAACATTAAGAAAGCTGAGAGGATACACAAGATTTATATTTACTATTTTTGCAACATTTGTAATGTCTAAAATAATCTTAGAATAAAAAGTTAGAAAATTTTGAATTTTAGTTTCAATTAATGTTTCTATGCAATTGATTGTAAACTATATATTAGAAATTTTGATAAATATTTTAAGAAGGATAAAATTATTTGAAATGCAATAAAAGGAAATTCTTTTCCAATGTGTGTGTTTTCCAGTAGATAGTGTTTAAAACGATGTAGGTTCAACATCAATTTTTCTCTTTTTGTTTTGATTTTGTTGTGGTTTATAAATCCAAGCACTGAAATTTCATATTTAAGTGAACTAAAGGATGGGAAAAGAATTATTTTAAGGCAATGAGAATTTATAAAATTTTTATTTTTTATGCCCAAAATAAAAAAGTATTTGTTATAAAAAATTTTTTATAAATTAATAGCTGACAATTTTATTTGGTTCTCCTTAAACTTGGCTAAAAAGAAATAACTGAAAACACTGCATTTGGATAATTCACTTTCTCCTTTTCTGGAAAAAATATGAAAAATTTTATTGAACTATATCAAATTACTGATAATTAATTTTTTAAAAAAATTAGAGAAAATGTTTAATATAATCAGAAAGTGTTGGGAGATATAAAATGTTATTAACTCCTAAACACCAGCAGTATTTGTTTTTAATAAAATACTTTTATTGCATGTCTTAAAATATTTTTAAAGTCTTGAAACTTCAGATTTAGCTAATTCAATTTTGGAAAAATATGTACAATATAACATACTTCCTAAAGTTGGTTTTCATTGCCAAACCAATCAACCAGATCAGATTTACCTTCTGTCAGTACAAAACAAACATATACAAGCAAACAAACATGTAATTTCTCAATTACATTACTGAACTTTTCAATGAATATTACTAAAAAATTAAAGATCAAAAACATTCTACGGATTACTAAAGGAAATTGATACAATGTAATTAATGAATGCTTATTATTAGTTTTAAAACAAGTTACAATAATTCAATGTTATATGTGAAACTATATCTTTCAGTTATTTAGTAGGCAAAAGTATGATAAACAATATTTTTATGAGTATATGTACACTTATATTTTGAATTCTAGTTTTAAGTTTTGGGGGAATAGTTAGTTATGTATAATGGTCAGAAATATCTCCATCAATTTCATTAAGTATTGTAGCAATCTTTCCTATTTATTTAATGAAAATAAAAATATTAATAAAAATTTATTATCAAATACCATGTAATTTTAATTTTCAGTTATAAGAAGTGAAACAACCTAGAATTTTATTGATTAAGATGACTATTGTGATTGGAACAAATATTTTACGGAATTGATAAAACAGGTTGAAATCTCTGTATTGGGTAGAACATAGTAACCTAAAAAGATCTCAGTAAAGTTTTTCTATAGATTTTTTTCTATTATAAATGGACATTTTTGCCTTTTATTGTTTAGTGATCTCTATCATTAAATCGCCTGTCAGAAAATGCATGCCAGTTTTCACATCCAACGTGTTTTAAGTGACTTTTCCAATATTGATATGAAAATTATTTTTTAAACTTTGTCAACTGATAATATGTAATAGTAATGCTTTGTCATACTTTTAAACTTTTTGATTTTCCTGGAAATTAAATCTATTTTCCTATGTTTACTCGTTAACTTGATTTACATATATATGCTCTGTTGCCTGTTTATGTCCCTTGCCCATTTAGTGAGTGGTTTGTTTTGTTTCCTTATTAATTCTTAGGTCTCTCTCTTTCTCTGTCAGTGTGTGTGTGTGTGTGTGTGTGTGTGTGTGTGTGTGTAGGCTATTAACCCTTTGTTAGTCTCGTTTGTTTCAAAAAGTTTCCCCAGTATTTTGAAAAACTTTTTACTTAGATATTACTGTGTAATCGTATTAAAGCAATTCAAGAAATTGCAATTAATTGTTTCTATTAAAGCAATTAAAGAAAGAATGTAATATGACTGACTAATGTGCTAACAAGAAACAATAAGTAGCATTTGAAATAAGAGGCCCATGAGTTAACTGCTACTTCCATGAATCTCTATTAACATTTGAATTTGTCATCCCAATTTTCTAAATATCAGCAGACAGCTTCATATTAAAAATTCTAATGATACTTTGTTCTTTGAGCACAACTTTTTATGAAATATTTCCAGGAAAAATGAGCTTATTCTTGAAATTTTGCTTTTCCTGCACAATTCAAAACATAGGTGGCCTGCCTAAAGGGTATTCAGTTGATGTTAAAACATTGCTATTGACATGCTCAATGATTTCCATGATTATTTCTGACAGATATAGGTTGCAGAAGGTTTATTTTTCTATTTTTCCGTAATTGAAATAAAAAATCATTTAAAGAAAAAAACAGCAAAGTTACATATTTCAATAGCTACATAAACAAATATTTCGGTGCAAAAATGAATATGACGAAATTCAACTACTGATTTAAGTGCAGTGCCACCAGGCCTAACTTAAAATGTTTGTCAGTGGCTTTTCGGAAACCTGGATTTCTTCTACAAAAGCAGTATTAAAAGTGTCATTCCACAACAAATAAAAGTGTGAATTTTATGACAAGTTAAGCAAGTCAGTAAAACCATTCCTCATTGCTATTTACCTCGGGGAGTGGGGCATTGGACATCAATTTGAGGCAATCACTGGTTCGTCTGAATCGTATGGCTGGCTAGTTTAGCTCTTCCCAACTGAATTATAGAAGAACTTTTGTTGAAATCACTTCCATTCAATTATTCTTACACATTGGGTCTCTAAAATGTTTTGGTTTGTAATTTCGGTTTAGGAGATGCAGGGAAGTGTAATATACTAGTTGTGAGCACATACTCAGGGGAAGACTTAATGACTGGCATTGGACAAAATCTCTTCTCCAACACTTATTAGCCTGGCAAATAAACTCTGAAAGTGGTCTCTTCTTCTGTAAAAGAGACATAAGCAGGATAATCCCAACTCTTCTAGGGGACTATTTTGAGAGATTAAGTAATGTTCATGAAAAGATCTAATGCAATGTATCTGAAACATAGTAATGCTCAGTAAAAATTAGCCGTCTTTATCATCATTCTATGAAAAGCTGTGGATGCAATGGGGAGAAGCTCTGAGCACCATCTAAAGAAGATGTGGAGCTACTGAAGGAGAATCTGCATCATCAGATGTTGGCTTTGAAACCTGGAAACTTTGGGGAAGATGGATCTAAGGAAGCCAAGGCTTCCTTAGGAAGGTCATGTAAGGAACTATTGTACTGATTTGAGCAGAAGACAGCTTGATGCAGAGCAGAGGTGATAGGTGATGGAAAGTGGTGAAAAATTGATTCAAGAAGCATGTCAGACTCAAAATTGGAAGAACATGGTAAAAGTTTGAATGTGCCTAGTGTGGTGGATGGAGAGGAGTTCGAAATGACTTATGTCCACTTAAAGAAAGAAGCTGAGGCATCAAATATAATTTTAATGGAAGAGTTTACTTGAGCCAAAGTAAGGATAATGGCTGGGACACATTTCCAACTTTCCCTGGGAAATGCTGCATTTGGCTTCTCACGAGCAGGTTTTCAAAGGTAAAAGGGAACAAAGAGCAGGCTGCTACGAAGTTGTTTGACAGGAATTTTTGTTGGTTTCCAAATGTGATCTGAGAAACCAAAATAGATTGTCCTTTATCAACTAAGACAGACCCCAAGATTAAGAAAATAAATACTATCTACAGCCTTAGAATGCAGAGCTCAGCTGGCATTGCAACTTAAATTCCTACAGCTTAAAAAAAAATAAAAAAAATAAAAAAAATACCACCACACTCTTGCTAAACTTCCTAACAATAGGAACTATCAGGCAAACTGTCACTCCCTTTCTACCTCTTATTTATAACCCAGATCACTACAACACTGATTGGACAGGGGAGTGGCCTTACACACATTCTTTCCTCTTAAGCAACTCCAGACTTTAATCCAACTTCAGGCAGCTTTTAGAGGCTGCATACAAACTGTCTTTGTGCCCTAAAGTTCACCTTTGATGTAAAGAGCCAAATTCCACCTTGTTTTAATGCTAAAACTCCACCTCAAAGTGAACATGGGATGTATGTTACATATATGTTTACCCTTTGTGCATGTGCTTGACTCTCCTCATACCCCCCAAACCTGCTGAGTATGTATGAGTCTACTGTGTAATACAGACCCTGTGAAGTATAAAAATCAACCTGTCTTTTAACTCTTTGAAGAGCACCTTAGGTACATGCCAGAGACTGTCTCTTCCTAGTTTGCAAACTGATATTGCCAATAAAGCTCTCCTTTCTACTATGTAGCCATCCTGGCAGTCTATTGGACAATACAGAGATAACACAGATTAGTGATTGACTATACATTATTGGAACAATAGGTTATGAGTTATGGTGTTCAGTGTGTGGCATTTTATGGCTATCTGGCATCAGTTAATCTACAGCCTACGGAGCAAGTGGCTTCAAGAGGTAATAGTTTAGCATAGAGGGGAAGTAAGATGTGACTGTTGTCACATTTTAATGCCTCTCTGGGCCTGATAATATAAAGGGGCTCACATTTCTTAGATAAAAACTTTGTTTTCTTTTCTCATTTGGCTTTCCAACATCAGTGACTTGGTAGAAATAGAGACATTCTTCAACCCATTTAAATAATATATTTTCTTTTCCTCATGTCTCATGGCCAAGACCCCATTATAAGGCCCAGTTTCATTACCTTTGTTGGGCCTATCCTTTTATATGGGTGTGCAGAGGGGTGATTTACCTATAGGCTAAAGCCTATGACTTCCAGCGTTCAAATTACTAACATTATTGTTGCATTGATTCAGTCATTAACATTTATTTAGACGTGACATATTAAGTCATTAATATTTACTGTAAATTATTTTTGAAATTTTCTTTCTGAGGGTTCTTAAATTCCTTGTCGAAGAAGATGAGGAACTGAACAAAGGAAAGGGCAGTTAAAAAAAAAAAACACTAAATAGGGAAGGGGAAGAAATAAAGCACGATTGGGTCCTCCTTCTCTGTGGGCTCAATAAGAACCTGATCATTGCCCCACAAATGAGGGCCGCTATCAAATACGAAGATAGATTGATGTGCTTTAATCCTTTCTGATTAACTTGCTCTGAACTAATGAACTCTTTTCTTACTTTTTATTATAGAGAAGTTAGGGTTGAACTGAGCCAAAGATTCCCTGAACTGGTTGAGAGAAGTCTTCTCTAACCTTGATCCACAAAGATAATTTAATACAGTCTGTCTTTGGAACTGTTGTACATCTTTCCAATTACCACCATCTCCTTGCTTGAGCCTCTCTCTTAACTCTCTTCCTTTAGACATCCTGCAATGCTTATTCATTCCTATATGGCGCTGACTGATAAGGCTAAACATTTATGAGGAATTTGCATTTTAACAAAGTTCTCATGAAACTGAAAACACATAAAAGGAATCAAGCTTAGAAGCACAGACTGATTGTTCATACCTTTCCTAATGGAGGCCAGAAGTTTGATGATCATAAACCTCACCCAACTGTGAGAAGCCAGCTAATATTAAACTAGTTGGACAGAGCTAGGGAATGTCTCTGCCAGAAAGACTTGCCTGACTTCCCACCTCCATCTCATGAATGTGCACAGGAACACTTCTTTGATTGATAGCTTAAGTGCCCCATGTCTGAGTTCCACTGACAACTTTGCATATCTCCAATGTAGTATTTAACAAGCTGGACTGAAAAAATATTTTCTCACCCAATTTTCATCCCCTTGAGGGCAGGAATTGTCTTGTTAATCTGTGTACACAATGACCAACACACCACCGTACCTAGTGAAAAGGTGGCTTTACAGGTAGGAATAGTCTATTGACTAGTTGTTTTAAGACCTGAGTTTTTCTAATGGTTTGGATACTAACTACTGAACAATCAAAAAATCTTTAGATTCTCTACAACTCCTTTTTTAAAAAAGAATGATATTGGCCATCTCTATTCCTCCGATCTGCTCTACCTGAAACTCAACTGGGAAAAATCTGTAAAAAGCATGAGTCCAATGGAAGAAATTTTAAACATCATTCTTGATAAAAATAGTGTAGTGCTAGTCTAGGGCAAAATTATCAATAGATAATTTATAAGAATTACCATTTTTATTTAGAATAGAATTATAAATTTTCTTCTTGGTTTCTCCTTTCCATATTCGGGGAATATATCATAGCTTTACTCCTATAATTCCATCTATCCAGGCCTTTCCCTTTGGTCAGTACCATCTATAATCTTCCCTTACCTCCCTCATATAAGACAAATGAGAAAATGCATTTGTAAGTAGTCATGGAGCCAAGCATTATTCTGGATCCTTTACAGAAGGTGTCTTATTTTATTTTCTCAACTACACTATAATGTACTTGCTATTAACTCATTCTACACAGAAGACAGCTGAAGTTTACAGAATTAAGTAACTTGCCAAAAGTTGCCCAGATAGGAAGTGGCAGATTCAGAACTAGAGTCTTAAGTTGTCTGGATGCAAATCATTAAATATTCTCACCAACCAGCTATTATTTTCTAACCTGTGATTTCCAAGGTGATATTTTGATCTGTAGTCTATCTCTAGAATCATCATTGAGTGTGAAGGATCTAGCAGATTCTTTTCTATCAAGACCATATGTGTGCATTATTACAGAAGCATGCCTGCAAGTCATGGCAGTGACTATCAGGCAGGCACTTTTGGGCAGGGCTGATCTGTAGAATCAGGATACTAGCTAATGACCAAGAGGTAAGATTCACAATTGGGTGATGAAGAGAAGCAGGTCAAGAAGAATGAGAATAGAACTAAGACTTGTTAAGTCAGCTATGCTTCTTTGCACTCTCAAAATTGTGCTTTTGAATACTGGCAAAACAAGGAGAAAAATCTATTCAAATTTTCTGACCAAAAAGGATAAAGATTTGCACATAGCCAAATTAAAAATTAAAATTGATGTCACTCCAAATGCTTAATTCAGAAATAGCAAGATCTCTTTTGGAAGCTGTCAACTTTGACAAAATCTTTTGTTTATAAAGATGCAATGGGAAGGACCATGCAATGGGTGTTTCAAAGCACCCTCTCAGCAAATCTGCAAGGTAAGTAGGGCAGGCATTAGAAAAGAATTATAGAATGAATGTATACCCTAAAAAAGTCCTTGGAGGCAATGAAGTCCCACTTCTTCATTTAGATGCATGAAGAAGTCACAGCATAGGGAAAAGTAGTGACTTCTTTATCCAGGCACTGGAAATCTACCCAGTCAGGGTGGGATAGGTTACACTGTGGAACAGTGGCTTAGTCCTTAAAAGTGTTTCTTGTTAATGCAAAGTCTGCTGCAATTTGGGTAGTTTTCTAGGGCAGCTCTTTTCCAATAGATGACTTTATACAGCCTTACATTCTCCATCTTGTGGCTTCATCATCTCTATATGTGCCTTTCAGAATCACTGTGATAGGTGGAGAATGTGAATGTGTTGCCAGGCCAGTCATAGCTGCAGCTCAAAAATGACATGTGTAAATTCTGCTCACAGTCTACCAGCCAGAAGTGTAATATGATCCTTATTAAGCATCCAAGAAATGTATATTTCATGTGTCCAAAAAGTAGAGGAGAACCAGATGTGGGTGAGCACTAGTCATTTCTGCTGCAGAAGTGGATCTAACACCCAGGTTTCCTGGTACTTAGACAATTGTTCTTTCCACAAGCTCATGTTCTCTGAGCATGGCTTGTAATGTGTGGTGGAAATTGTAGAAGACAAATTGAGCATTTCAGAAAACTCAAATACTTATCTTAAGTCTAAATATTTTTGTTTCCAATAATTTTAGGAAAGTAAGTTTTACTTAGCTTCATTCTTTCCAAATATAACTGACAACATTAAGAATTGCCAGATTTCTAGGGGACTACATCTTTATTTTGTCCTTTAATCTTAGTAGTAAACTTTTAAGATTGTCACTACTAGCTCTTGTTTCAATATGAATGCTTAATTTGCAAATTACAGAAAATTAATAAGTTATCTAACTAAAATGACAAAATCATATTAAAGAGACCCAGAGCTCACGGAAACTCAATAGAAAGCCATCAGGAAGCCAAACTTCTGACAAACTGGAATTGGGCCTCATTCAGCAATTTCAGAATTTTCACAAGTTCTCTCTGATCTTCCCCACATCCTGTCTCTCAATCCTCTGTCTCTCCCAAAGCACAGAATGAAGCTGTTCTCCAAAGTTCCCTTATCTGTGTAAAGTCTGGACCTACCAAAAAAAAAAACCAAACAGAACAAAACAAAGAAACAAACAACAAAAAAACTCACAATTACTCTGGGTTCCTTCTCTGAGTTTTCATTAACTGAACTCAAATTGCAGAAAGACTGAAGTCTGTCAACACACCCGACAGACTTTCGTCACAGATAGTTGTCTGCTCTGCAGGCCCAACAGACTTTATCCAAGACCATTGTATGCTCTTCAAGCCCATTGCCATTGAATGCTCCTAAAAATCATTTGCTAACCCCTTTAAATGATCTTCACTTTCTCATCTCCTTTCCCTAAGAAGAAGAATATATAACCATTTATACCCCATTGTGTGGTGGGATCATCACTCTGATTTTTCTTCCCAAATTATCAAACTTATATGCCTTTCCTCCTATTAATATGCCTTTTGTCATTTGATTTTCAGTGACCCTTCAAAAGACAAAGGGGAAATTGTCCCCTACAACATCTTAGTTGCAAATTTCAAAATACTGTTTACCTGGCTCATTCTTGTGAACCAGGCCATGTATGCCTACATCAAAGGCCCACTTATGGATCTGTAGGTCAAGCATCCAAGCATCTACCTGCATGCAAAAAACTTTGGTCCTGGTTAGAGAAGTTGGAGAAGCAGTGGACATGAACACTCCACTTCTGCAGGAGCAAGGGCAGAGCAGCTTGCCACAGAAAGGGGGGTGGGTGGGCAGGTAGCAATGGATATGTCTCATCTTGTGCAAGGTCACAATGCTAGTAAATGTCAAGGTGAGACTTGAGTGTAAAATTGCCTGACACCTCAGTATCAAGCCAAACAAGGAAAAATGAAGAAGGAGCACCTAGGCTGGAACTTACTAGATTTCATTATCTTTTACTCTGTAGATGCTCAGCCCTCAACCAGCCACAGGTGTAGCTAAATAGAAACCTCACAAAAGTTAAATATTTTGCTAAAGCTAAGTAAAGTATTTTACGGCACATTTACAGGATATTCCTAGTTGAATCAGGCAAATATGGAAATAGTAAGAACAACCAAATGAAAATAATAAATCAACCGATCTCAGACTAGAACTTTAAATTTGGTCTCTTTGAGCCACGTAAGCCAGGCTGGATCTGCTCAGATGGGAACACTGCATGGTTTCAGTCCAAGAATTAATTTTGTATTCTTTATTTCAACATTTGAGAATGTTGAAGTAAATAAATAAATACCAATTCTGATGATCAAACTTTGTCACAAAATCCCCAGTGACATTACAAAGAACACTTAGCCTCTCTGCACCTCAGTTTCCACAACAATAAAATAAGATGGGTTGAATTAAGTTACCTCCTAGAGTCTTTACAGCTATAAAATTCTATAAATAGCTCGCCTTAGAAATTTAGCACACATGTATCTACATCTATTGATTACAACCTGAGGCAGATCATTTTCCTTAACATTCATTTTAAATAGCATCCAAGAATCCTTGAACAGGTTTTTTTAACTAAACTGTGGCACTGTTTACTGCTACTAAAGGCATCAAACTTCTTTTACCAAGTCACCTGTGACCAAAAACGTTGTTCTTATGTCAAAAAAGAGTCCTGTAGAACTATCTGTGATGATAGAGACAATCTATATGTATCCAATACAATAACCTCTAGCCACGTGGAACTACTGGGCACTGAAAGTGACGCTAGTACAACTGAGGAACTCAATTTTTTTTTTTTTTTTTTGAGACGGAGTCTCTCACTGTCACCCAGGATGGAGTGCAGTGGTGCGATCTTGGCTCACTGCAACCTCCGTCTCCCAGGATCAAGGGATTCTCCTGGCTCAGCCAGAACAAAATTTTTACTTTCAATTATTTAAATATATACAGCCACATATCGCTAGTTGCTAACATATTGAACGCTGTAGTACTGGGGATATATATAACACAAGTAACAAAGGGAAATCAAAAGGTAATGATAGCTATTACAGAGAAAGATGTAATATTTGAAAACCACTAACTTTCATTTTTATGTTGAACTGTGGAGTCTGTTTTTTTTTTTTCTTATTTTAGATAACAAACTATTCTGAGATGGTGCAAGCCTTTCCAGAAACATGGAAAGAGATAATTTCTCCAATTCTAGCTCTGTGTATCAGAATAGTAATAAATACAACTCAGCAAATATCAAAAGTTTGTTTAAAAAATAGCAATGATTTCTTACAATGTCTCATCAGAGGTGTGAGATATGTATATAAGACTCTTTGCAAATACAGAGTAGTTATAAAAGTCTTTAGCAGTTCACTGGATGTGAAATTTGAATCCTTGAATTTCCAGTTCCAGCTTTATCATCAATTACTATTTTCTCTAATCCTAAATTACTATTTTATGTACAACTCACCATCAATTTAATAATAGCATCAGGAGAGGGGAGGTAGTGGTGTGGGAAAGAACTGTTTCTTTAGCTAATTATGGCATTCATTACATGGCTACCATTTTCATTTTCTGTAGCAACACTATCTAAAAATTCCCCAAGAATATAATCTAACAAATCTTACACATTATTTTTAAAAGTTTACAGGGTCAAGCTGTTTTCGAGTCTTCCAAATTATAAATCTTTACCTTTTCAACTGCTTTAGAACTGATGTTGTATTGAACAATTTCAGGGTTTTCTCTTCATTTCCTATTTGGTAAAATTTATACATTCATTTGTCTTTGATTTAATTATATATTTCTAAAAATTAAGTTAAATAGCTTTTTTGGTATAACAGCAAAATGCTTTTGACAAATAGATGCTCTATGTCTAAGTGAGAGTCTTTTGTGACACATAGATCAATCACAAAACAGTCTCTGAGAAGTTGCAGACTTATTCTGAAGGATCTGACACTCTCTATGGCCTTTGTTTTGCCTGGCATGTGGCATGCTGTCTTCTCCATATGCAATCACCTTTTATTGCAAGGTCGTCTCCTAATGGAAGTTTTTGAAGAAATCTTTATGGGAATGTACATTTCCATTACAATTTTAAGTTAAGATATAATTGTGGTTCTTCCAGGAAAATTAACTGCATTGACTGGATGAACCCTCTGTGCAAGGATTACTTCCAAAGGCATAGGCAGCACTGGCTCTGTAACAAGTCTTCTCTGCTTCTCAAGTGGCAGTTTTGTTTTTTTGTTTTAAATCTGTGTACGTCTTATATTTGAAGAAATGTGACAGTTGTGCCATTGCAGGCAACTGTCTTCAATATATTGGGTCAAGTATAAAAAGGAGTTAATGATGCTAATAACTGGTTACCCTTCCTCAAATACACTTACACTTCTAAAATAGTATGATTTTTAGAGAATATTTTATAAACCATCCATTTTAATCCATTATCTTTTGAACAGGGAAGATCAACCTTACACTTCTAAAATACTATGATATTTTAGAGACCTTACAAAGCATCTAACTCATTATCTTTCGAACAAGGAAGATCAACCAGTTAAGGACATAATCAAGATCATAGTTTTATTTGTATATAGCAAGATGTTGCTTAGAACACCCAAAGGAGGAGGACTGCCCAATTAGGTCAAACTGCTATATAACTGAGATGTGGTCTACTTTCCTTCTTGTCCTACACAAAGTATTTTACCAAGCCCAGTTTCCTGTTTACAGCTTGGTATATGGATAAAGTTCTATTGGATAAGAAAATACTACAGGGTTATTATATTATTGTTTTGGGGTTTAGATGAAGTAGAAGGGTAAGAAAGAGATGACCCAATATGTGGTTCACACACGATGTGTTTTAGTTCACATCTTCACATGGAATAGTGTTTGCTGTTTATATTAAAGGCATTAAACTTCCACCAAGTCATACATGACCAAAAACTTGGTTCTTATATCAAACACTTCGGTATGCAATTTTAAGCAGGCTAGTGTAATTCTAATTTATTTCATTTTTAAAAATTTCTTATTTTTTTCCTTCTAAATTTTCTTTCTTATATTTCCTAGTATTCATGTCTTCACTTTAATTTATTTTCCTAAATATTTGGGTGGCCAGCTGATTGATTTTCTAAAAGTCTTAAGTGCTTTTGTTTTTTGTTTTTTTAAAAAAATCATTTCCTTTAGGAATTTTGCTAATATTAGCACACTATTTTTGATGTGTTTCAAGTCCAGTATAAAAACCAGGTATTGACACCACTTATTTGGTAATCTGGTAGCATCTTAAGTTGTTTTTTAATTTTGCTCACTCGCTCATATTTATTATGTCCTTGATCATACCATAAGAGAGTATTTTCTTTAATTAATTTTATATTTTAGTGATATATAAATATTTAAATATTAATAGCAATCCATTAATCAATATACCAGCCATATCTTTTTGTGTGTCTGGATGTGTGTATCTTCTGTGTCACTGTATACCCTGCTTTATTGTACTAGAACTAATTTCTTAAATTAACTAAAAATTCTGATTAGCTGCATTCTGATTAACAGTAGTTTTATTCTAATAATAAACTTTCATTTTCAACATGTACTTTTTTTTATTTCAGGGAGGTTCAGTAGGCAGATAGTGGTACCTAGGTTTAATATTTTTCAGATTATTTGTAGTAAAATGTCTTAGAATTTTTTCCTAGTAGAATAAAATATTTGTCTTTTATGAGACAAGTTATTTCAAAAAATGTGGAAAAGAGAGTCTTAAACACATCAGTACTGATTTTTTTTTTCATTTTCAACCATGGAGGATGATCCTTGCTTATTTGAACCTCTTCAATGAATAAAGCATTAGTTTTCTATCCACTGACAACCTGGCCGTTAAAAAATTATGTATCATTCAAAAGAAAGTTGAGGAACATTATTTATATGAATACAAATTGAATTACTGAGAATCTTCCTCCAGACGACATTTCTTCTAAATTGTTACATTTATTTTGGTGCTTACTGTCTTAATTTCAAGTGGGATCAGGGCCTCTTGCCATCCTTTCATAGAGCCCATTTTCTGCTCACAGATAACAGAAAGATTCATGGTCCTGTCATTTTTTGTTTCTGCTGTCAAATCTCTATATAGTTCTCAGGAGCTCAGATAGGTAGAGGCTAGGAAATGTGCCATAATATTAATATACTCATGATTTTAACATGAAAAGGATTCTTTCAAGTGACTTTTGTCTTTCTAGGGAGATAGCAACCCCATTATGAAACAGGATCAATGTTTTTCTCTTTTTCATTCTCAGTGGCTCTTCTTTTCTTTGTTTCTTTGCTCAGTCTTCCTAATGATCTAATATCACATGATGTGGAAAAGTCTGATACTTCAGAATCCTCAGAATCATTTTACTTTATTAGTTTATTTTTGTAACAAAAAAAATCATAGACTTACTTAGATTGTGCCAATTAATGGAGATTTACCATCTAGGTCTCAAAGAAACCCAGAGAGAACCTTACAAAAAGCCTCAGAAAAAGAACTAAACCCTAAATATGCCATGAGCTTTTCAGAAAGTAGAACTTGGTTCAACAACTTTCAAGGAGCCAGACCAGGTTTCTGGGCCAAGAAAGCTCAACCTGATTTCCTTAATAAGAGTGTTGTTTAAGCTTTTCTCTGTTTACAGCCATCAATATGATTGAATCACTCACTCTTCTGTCTCTGCTTCTCTTTGTTCCTGCTTGTTTTTTTTTTTTATACTTTAGGTTTTAGGGTACATGTGCACAATGTGCAGGTTTGTTACATATGTATCCATGTGCCATGTTGATTTCCTGCACCCATTAACTCATTTAGCATTAAGTATATCTCCTAATGCTGTCCCTCCCCCTCCCCCCACCACACAACAGTCCCTGGAGTGTGATGTTCCCCTTCCTGTGTCCATGAGTTCCCATTGTTCAATTCCCACCTAGGAGTGAGAACATGCGGTGTTTGGTTTTTTGTCCTTGTGATAGTTTACTGAGAATGATGTTTTCCAGTTTCATCCATGTCCCTACAAAGGACACGAACTCATCATTTTTTATGGCTGCATAGTATTCCATGGTGTATATGTGCCACATTTTCTTAATCCAGTCTATCGTTGTTGGACATTTGGGTTGGTTCCAAGTCTTTGCTATTGTGAATAGTGCCGCAATAAACATATGTGTGCATGTGTCCTTATAGCAGCATGATTTATAGTCCTTTGGGTATATACCCAGTAATGGGATAGCTGGGTCAAATGGTATTTCTAGTTCTAGATCCCTGAGGAATCGCCACACTGACTTCCACAATGGTTGAACTAGTTTACAGTCCCACCAACAGTGTAAAAGTGATCCTATTTATCCACATCCTCTCCAGCACCTGTTGTTTCCTGATTTTTTAATGATGGCCATTCTAACTGGTGTGAGATGGTATCTCACTGCGGTTTGATTTGCATTTCTTTGATGGCCAGAGATGATGAGCATTTTTTCAGGTGTTTTTTGGCTGCATAAATGTCTTCTTTTGAGAAGTGTCTGTTCATGTCCTTTGCCCACTTTTTGATGGGGTTGTTTGTTTTTTTCTTGTAAATTTGTTTGAGTTCATTGTAGATTCTGGATATTAGCCCTTTGTCAGATGAGTAGGTTGCAAAAATTTTCTCCCATTCTGTAGGTTGCCTGTTCACTCTCATGGTAGTTTCTTTTGTTGTGCAGAAGCTCTTTAGTTTAATTATATCCCATTTGTCAATTTTGGCTTTCGTTGCCATTGCTTTTGGTGTTTTAGACATGAAGTCCTTGCCCACGCCTATGTCCTGAATGGTATTGCCTAGGTTTTCTTGTAGGATTTTAATGGTTTTAGGTCTAACATTTAAGTCTTTAATCCATCTTGAATAAATTTTTGTATAAGGTGTAAGGAAGGGATCCAGTTTCAGCTTTCTACATATGGCTAGACAGTTTTCCCAGCACCATTTGGAAGCCTTTCCCCATTTCTTGTTTTTGTCAGGTTTGTCAAAGATCAGATAGTTGTAGATATGAGGCATCATTTCTGAGGACTCTGTTCTGTTCCATTGATCTATGTCTCTGTTGCGGTACCATGCTGTTTTGGTTACTGTAGCCTTGTAGTATAGGTGAAAAAGGCCATGGTGAAAAAGGATATATCTTCCCAGAAAAACTACACAGAAACATTCTGCAAAATTTCTTTCTGATGTATGTATTCATCTCACGGAGTTAAAGCTTTCTCTAAGTTCAGCAGGTTTGAAACTGTTTTTCTAGAATCTGCAAGTGGATATTTGAGATTATTTCATACGAAGTGGGTTATGAAATATCTTCACATAAAAACAAGACAGAAGCATTCTGAACAACTTCTTTCTGATCAGTGCATTCAGTACAAAGAGCTGAACCTTTCTTTTGATTGAGCAGTTTGGAAACACTCTGTTTGAAGAATCTGCAAGTAGACATTTGGAGGGCTTTGTGGCCTATAGTGAAAAAGGATATATCTTCCCAAAAAAACTACACAGAAACATTCTGTGAAATTTCTTTCTGATGTGTGTATTCATCTCACGGAGTTAAAGCTTTCTCTAAGTTCAGCAGGTTTGAAACCGTCTTTTTCTAGAATCTGCATGTGGATATTTGAGATTATTTCGTCCAAAGCGGGTTATGAAATATCTTCACATAAAAACTAGACTGAAGCATTCTGAACAGCTTCTTTCTGATCGGTGCATGCAATATACAGAGCTGAACCTTTGTTTTGATTGAGCAGTTTGTAAACACTCTGAAGAATCTGCAAGTGGACATTTGGAGGGCTTTGGGGCCTATGGTGAAAAACCATATATCTTCCACAAAAACTACACAGAAACATTCTGCGAAATTTCTTTCTGATGTGTGTATTCATCTCACAGAGATAAAGATTTCTCTAAGTTCAGCAGGTTTGAAACAGTCTTTTTTTAGAATCTGCAAATGGATATTTTAGATTATTTTTTCCATAGCAGGTTAAGAAATATCGTCACAAAAACTAGACAGAACCATTCTGAACAACTTCTTTCTGCTCGGTACATTCAATACACAGAGCTGAATCTTTCTATTGATTGTGCAGTTTGGAAACACTCTGTTTGAAGAATCTGCAAGTGGACATTGGGAGGGCTTTCAGGCCTATGGTAAAAAAGGATATATCTTCCCAAAAAACTACACAGAAACATTCTGCGAAATTTCTTTCTGATGTGTGTATTCATCTCACGGAGTTAAAGCTTTCTATAATATCAGCAGATTTCAAACAGTGTTTTTCAAGCATCTGCAAGTGGATATTAGAGATTATTTCCTCCGAAGCTGGTTATGAAATATCTTCACATAAAAACTAGACAGAGGCATTCTGTACAACCTCTTTCTGATTGGTGCATTCAATACAGAGAGTTGAACATTTCTTTTGATTGAGCAGTTTGGAAACACCCTGTTTGAAGAATATGCAAGTGGAAACTTGAGGGCATAGAGGCCTATGGTTAAAAAGGATACACCTTCCCAGGAAAACTAAACAGAAATATTCTGCGAGATATTTTCTGATATGTATATTCATCTCAGCGAGTTAAAGCTTTCTCTAAGTTCAGCAGGTTTGAAAGAGTCTTTTTCTAGAATCTGCAAGTGGATATTTGAGATTATTTCGTCCGAAGTGGGTTATGTAATATCTTTACACAAAAACTAGTCAGAAGCATTCTGAACAACTTCTTTCTGATTGGTGCATTGAATACACAGAGCTGAACATTTCTTTTGATTGAGCAGTTTGGAAACACTCCGTTTGAAGAATCTGCAAGTGGACATTTGGAGGGCTTTGAGGCCTATGGTGAAAAAAATACATCTTCCCAGTAAAACTACACAGAAACACTCTGCGAAATTTCTTTCTGATGTGTGTGTTCATCTCACAGAGATAAAGCTTTCTCTAAGTTCAGCAGGTTAGAAACAGTGTTTTTCTATAATCTGCAAGTGGATACCTGAGATTAGTTCGTCCGAAGCGGGTTATGAAATATCTTCACATAAAAACTAGACAGAAGCAGTATGAACAACTTCTTTCTGATTGGTGCATTCAATACACAGAGCTGAAGCTTTCTTTTGGTTGAGCAGTTTGGAAACACTCTGTTTGAAGAATCTGCAAGTGGACATTTTGATGGCTTTGTGGCCAATGGTGAAAATGAATATTACTTCCCAGAAAAACTCCACAGAAATATTCTGCGAAATTTCTTTCTGATGTGTGCATTCATCTCATGGACTTACAGCTTTCTCTACGTTCAGCAGGTTTGAAACAGTGATTTTCTAGAATCTCCAAGTGGATATTTGAGATTATTTCCTCCGAAGCGTGTTATGAAATATCTTCACATAATAACTAGACAGAAGCTTTCTGAACAACTTCTTTCTGATCGGTGCATTCAATACACAGAGCGGAACTTTTCTTTTGATTGAGCAGTTTGGAAACACTGTGTTTGAAGGATCTGGAAGTGGACATTTGGCAGGCTTTTAGACCTATGGTGAAAAAGTATATATCTTCCCAGAAAAACTACACAGAAACATTCTGCAAAATTTCTTTCTGATGTGTTTATTCATCTCACACAGTTAAAGCTTTCTCTAAGTTCGGCAGATTTGAAACCCTGTTTTTCCAGAATCTGCAAGTGGATACTGGAGATTATTTCATCCAAAGCGGGTTATGAAATATCTTCACATAAAAACTAGACACAAGCACTCTGAACAACTTCTTTCTGACCGTTGCACTGAATACACAGAGCTGAACCTTTCTTTTGATTGAGCAGACTGGAAACACTCTGATTGAAGAATCTGCAAATGGACATTTTGAGGGCGTTGAGGCCTATGGGGAAAAGGATATATCCTCCCAGAAAAACTACACAGAAATATTCTGTGAAGTTTGTTTCTGATATATGTATTCATCTCACAGAGTTAAAGCTTTCTTTAAGTTCAGCAGGTTTGAAACAGTCTTTTTCTAGAATCTGCAAGTGGATATTAGAGATTATTTCGTCCGAAGCGGGTTATGAAATATCTTCACATAAAACCTAGACAGAAGCATTCTGAACAACTTCTTTCTGATGGGTGGAATCCATACACAGAGCTCAACTTTTCTTTTGTTTGAGGAGTCTGGAAACACTCTGTTTGAAGAATCTGCAAGTGGACATTTGGAGAGTTTTGTGGTCTATGTTGGAAAAGGATATATCTTCCCAGAAAAATTACACAGAAACATTCTGCAAAATTTCTTTCTGATGTGTGTATTCATCTCATGGAGTTAAAGCTTTCTCTAAGTTCAGCAGGATTGAAACAGTTTTTTCTAGAATCTGCAAGTGGATATTGGAAATTATTTCATCCGAAGCGGGTTATCAACTCTCTTCACATAAAAACTAGACAGAAGCATTCTGAACAACTTTTCTCTGGTGCATTCAATACACGAATTTGAACCTTTCTTTTGATTGAGCAGTTTGGAAACACCCTGTTTGAAGAATCCGCAAGTGGATATTTGGAAGGCTTTGTGGCCTATGGTGAAAAAGGATATATCTTCCCAGAAAAACTACACAGAAACATTCTGCGAAATTTCTTTATCATGTTTGTATTCATCTCCCGGAGTTAAATCCTTCTCTAAGTTCAGCAGGTTTGAAACAGTCTTTTTCTTTATTCTGCAAGTGGATATTTTAGATTATTTTGTCCGAAGCGGGTTATGAAATATCTTCACATAAATACTAGACAGAAGCATTCTGAACAACTTCTTTCAGATCGGTGCATTCAATACAGAGAGCTGAAGCTTTCTGTTGATTGAGCCGTTTGGAAACACTCTGTTTGAAGAATCTGCAAGTGGACATTTGGAGGGCTTTGAGGCCTATGGTGAAAAAGTATATTTCTTTCCAGAAAAACACAGAAACATTCTGCGAAATTTCTTTCTGATGTGTGTACTCATCTCACGGAGTTAAACTTTCTCTAAGTTCAGCAGGTTTGAAACAGTCTTTTTCTAGAATCTGAAAGTGGATATTTGAGATTATTTTGCCCGAAACGGGTTATGAAATGTCTTCACATAAAAACTAGACAGAAGGATTCCGAACAACTTCTTTCTGATCGGTGCATGGAATATACAGAGCTGAACCTTTCTTTTGATTGAGCAGCTTGGAAACCCTCTGTTTGAAGAATCTGCAAGTGGACATTTTGTTGTCTTTTAGGCCTATGGTGTAAAAGGATATATCTTCCCACAAAAACTACACAGAAACATTCTGCAAAATTTCTGTCGGATGTGTGTATTCATCTCACAGAGTTAAAGCTTTCTCTAAGTTCAGCAGGTTTGAAACAGTCTTTTTCTGGAATCTACAAGTGGATATTTGAGATTATTTCGTCCGAACCGGGTTATGAAATATCTTCACATGAAAACTAGAAAGAAGCATTATGAACAACTTCTTGCTGATCAGTGCATTCAATACACAGAGCTGAAACTTTCTTTTGATTAAGCAGTTTGGAAACACTCTGCTTGAAGAATCTGCAAGTGGACATTTGGAGGGCTTTGAGGCGTATGGTGAAAAAGGATATATCTTCAAACAAAAACTACACAGAAACATTCTGCGAAATTTCTTTCTAATGCGTGTATTCGTCTCACGTAGTTAAAGCTTTCTCGAAGTTCAGCAGGTTTGAAACACTCTTTTTTTAGAATCTGCAATGAGATACTTGAGATTATTTCATCCAAAGCGGGTTATGAAATATCTTCACATAAAACTAAACAGAAGCATTCTGAGCAACTTCTTTCTGATCAGTACCTTCAGTACACAGAGCTGAAGCTTTCTTTTGATTGAGCAGTTTGGAAACACCCTGAAGAATGTGGAAGTTTACATTTGGATGGCTGTGAGGCCAATGTTGAAAAAGGATATATCTTCCCACAAAAACTACACAGAAGCATTCTGCGAAATTTCTTTATGATGTTTGTATTCATCTCACGGAGTTAAAGCTTTCTCTAAGTTCAGCAGGATTGAGACTGTCTTTTTCTAGAATCTGCAATGCATATTTCAGATTATTTCATCTGAAGCAGGTTATGAAATATCTTCACTTAAAAAATTCAGTGAAGCATTCTGAACAACTTCTTTCTGATCGGTGCATTCAATACACAGAGCTGAACCTTTCTTTTGATTGAGCAGTTTGGAAACACTCTGTCTGAAGAATTTGCAAGTGGACATTTGGAGGGCTTTGAGGCCTATAGTGAAAAAGGATATATCTTCCCAGAAAAACTACACAGAAATATTCTGCGAAATTTCTTTCTGATGTGTGTATTCATCTCACAGAGTTAAATCATTCTCTAAGTTCAGCAGGTTTGAAACAATCTTTTTCTACAATCTGCAAGTGGATATTTCAGATTATTTCGTCCGAAGCATGTTATGAAATATTTTCACATAAAAAGTAGACAGAAGCATTCTGAACAACTTCTTTCAGATCGGTGCATTCAATACAAAGAGCTGAAACTCTCTTTTGATTGAGCAGTTTGCAAACACTCTGTTTGAAGATTCTACAAGTGGACATTTGGAAGGCTTTGAGGCCTATGGTGAAAAAGGATATATCTTCCCAGAAAAACTACACAGCACCATTCTGCGATATTTATTTCAGATATGTGTATTCATCTCATGGAGTTAATGCTTTCTCTATGTTCAGAACGTTTGAAACAGTCTTTTTCTAGAATCTGCAAGTGGATATTTGAGATTATTTCGGGTTGCAATCCTAGTCTCTGATAAAATAGACTTTAAACCAACAAAGATCAAAAGAGACAAAGAAGGCCATGAAATAATGGTAAAGGTATCAATTCAACAAGAAGGGCTAACTATACTAAAAATATATGCACCCAACACAGGAGCACCCAGACTCATAAAGCAAGTCCTGAGTGACCTACAAAGGGACTTAAACTCCCAAACAATAATAATGGGAGATTTTAACATCCCACTGTCAACATTAGACAGATCAACGTGACAGAAAGTTAACAAGGATATCCAGTAATTGAACTCAGCTCTACCAAAGTGGACCTAATAGACATTTACAGAACTCTCCACCCCAATTCAACAGAATATACATTTTTTTCAGCACCACACCACACCTATTCCAAAATTGACCACATAGTTGGAAGTAAAGCTCTCCTCAGCCAATGTAAAAAACAGAAATTATAACAAACTCTCTGTCAGACCACAGTGCAATCAAACTAGAACTCAGGATTAAGAAACTCACTGAAAACCGCTCAACTACAGGGAAACTCAACAATCTGCTCCTGAATGACTATTGGGTACATAATGAAATGAAGGCAGAAATAAAGATGTTCTTTGAAACCAACGAGAACAAAGACACAACATACCAGAATCTCTGGGACACGTTCAAAGCAGTGTGTAGAGGGAAATTTATAGCACTAAATGCCCACAAGAGAAAGCAGGAAAGATCCAAAGTTGACACCCTAACATCACAATTAATAGAACTAGAAAAGCAAGAGCAAACACATTCAAAAGCTAGCAGAAGGCTAGAAATAACTAAAATCAGAACAGAACTAAAGGAAATAGAGACACAAAAAACCCTTCAAAAAATTAATGAATCTAGGAGCTGTTTTTTTTAAAAGATCAACAAAATTGATAGACCGCTAGCAAGACTAATGAAGAAGAAAAGAGAGAAGAATCAAATAGATGCAATAAAAAATGAAAAAGGGGATATCACCACCGATCCCACAGAAATACAATCCACCACCAGAGAATACTACAAACACCTCTATGCAAATAAACTAGAAAATCTAGAAGAAATGGATAAATTCCTCAACAAATACACCCTCCCAAGTCTAAACCAGGAAGAAGTTGAATCTCTGAATAGACCAATAACAGGTTCTGAAATTTTGGCAATAATCAATAGCTTATCAACAAAAAAGAGTCCAGGACCTGATGGATTCACAGCCGAATTCTACCAGAGCTACAAGGAGGAACTGATACCATTCCTTCTGAAACTATTCCAATCGATAGAAAAAGAGGGAATCCTCCCTAACACATTATATGAAGCAAGCATCATCCTGATACCAAAGCCTGGCAGAGACATAACCAAAAAAGAGAATTTCAGACCAATATCCTTGATGAACATCGATGCAAAAATCCTCAATAAAATACTGGCAAACCAAATCCAGCAGCACATCAAAAAGCTTATCCACCATAACCAGGTGGGCTTCATCCCTGGGGTGCAAGGTTCGTTCAACATACGCAAATTAACAAATGTAATCCGGCATATAAACAGAACCAAAGACAAAAACCACATGATTATCTCAATAGATGCAGAAAAGACCTTGGACAAAATTCAACAACGCTTCATGCTAAAAACTCTCAATAAATTAGGTATTGATGGAATGTATCACAAAATAATAAGAGCTATCTATGACAAACCCACAGCCAATATCATACTGAATAGACAAGAACTGGAAGCATTCCCTCTGAAAACTGGCACAAGACAGGGATGCCCTCTCTCACTGCTCCTATTCAACATAGTGCTGGAGGTTCTGGCCAGAGCAATCAGGCAGGAGAAGGAAATAAAAGGTATTCAATTAGGAAAAGAGGAAGTCAAATTGTCCCTGTTTGCAGATGACATGATTGTATATCTAGAAAACCCCATGGTCTCAGCCCAAAATCTCCTTAAGCTGATTAGCAACTTCAGCAAAGTCTCAGGATACAAAATCAATGTACAAAAATCACAAGCATTCTTGTACACCAATCACAGACAAACAGAGAGCCAAATCATGAGTGAACTCCCATTCACAATTGCTTCAAGGAGAATAAAATACCTAGGAATCCACCTTACAAGGGATGTGAAGGACCTCTTCAAGGAGAAGTACAAACTGCTGCTCAATGAAATAAGAGGATACAAACAAATGGAAGAACATTCCATGCTCATGGGTTGGAAGAATCAATATCGTGAAAATGGCCATACTGCCCAAGGTAATTTATAGATTCAATGTCATCCCCATCAAGCTACCAATGACTTTCTTCACAGAATTGGAAAAAACTACTTTAAAGTTCATATGGAACCAAAAAAGCCCGCATCGCCAAGTCAATCCTAAGCCAAAAGAACAAAGCTGGAGGCATCACGCTACCTGACTTCAAACTATACTACAAGGCTACAGTAACCAAAACAGCATGGTACTGGTACCACAACAGAGACATAGATCAATGGAACAGAACAGAGCCCTCAGAAATGATGCCGCATATCTACAACTATCTGATCTTTGACAAACCTGACAAAAACAAGAAATGGGGAAAGGACTCCCTATTTAGTAAATGGTGCTGGGAAAACTGGCTAGCCATATGTAGAAAGCTGAAACTGGATCCCTTCCTTACACCTTATACGAAAATTCATTCAAGATGCATTAAGGACTTAAATGTTAGACCTAAAACCATTAAAATCCTACAAGAAAACATAGGCAATACCATTCAGGACATAGGCATGGGCAAGGACTTCATGTCTAAAACACCAAAAGCAATGGCAACCAAAGCCAAAATTGACAAATGGGATCTAATTAAACTAACAAGCTTCTGCACAGCAAAGGAAACTACCATCAGAGTGAACAGACAACCTGCAGAAAGGGAGAAAATTTTTGCAATCTACTCATCTGACAAAGGGCTATTATCCAGAATATACAATGAACTCAAACAAATTTACAAGAAAAAAACAAACAACCCCATCAAAAAGTGGGCAAAGGACATGAACAGACACTTCTCAAAAGAAGACATTTATGAAGCCAAAAAACACATGAAGAAATGCTCATCATCACTGGCCATCAGAGAAATGCAAATCAAAACCACAGTGAGATACCATCTCACACCAGTTAGAATGGCCATCATTAAAAAATCAGGAAACAAAGGTGCTGGAGAGGATGTGGAGAAATAGGAACGCTTTTACACTGTTGGTGGGACTGTAAACTAGTTCAACCATTGTGGAAGTCAGTGTGGCGACTCCTCAGGGATCTAGAACTAGAAATACCATTTGACCCAGCCATCCCATTACTGGGTATATACCCGAAGGACTATAAATCATGCTGCTATAAAGACACATGCACACGTATGTTTATTGTGGCACTATTCACAATAGCAAAGAGTTGGAACCAAGCCAAATGTCCAACAACGATAGACTGGATTAAACAAATGTGGCACATATACACTGTGGAATACTATGCAGCCATAAAAAATGATGAGTTCATGTCCTTTGTAGGGACATGGATGAAACTGGAAAACCTCATTCTCAGTAAACTATCACAAGGACAAAAAAACCAAACACCGCATGTTCTCACTCATAGGTGGGAATTGAACAATGAGAACTCATGGACACAGGAATGGGAACATCACACTCCAGGGACTGTTGTGGGGTTGGGGGAGGGGGGAAGGACAGAATTAGGAGATATACCTAATGCTAAATGACGAGTTAATGGGTGCAGGAAATCAACATGGTACATGGATACATATGTAACAAACCTGCACATTGTGCACATGTATCCTAAACCTAAAGTATAACTAAAAAAAAAAAAAAAGAAATGCATATTATCTTGCCCCACCCCAGACTTACTGGATCAGAAATTTTGTGAATGGGTCCAGCACTTGGTCCTTTAACAAGCTCTCTGGGTAATTCTGATACTGATGTTTGAAGACCAAAGCATTAGACCTAAAGCTTTGCCTCAATTTGTAGGAAGCTATCTATAAGTACTTAGGGAGAGGAATCCCCTCCCCCCTTTATTGGAAAAGGTAATGGAAAACAGTGTATATGGGGTGGGCAGAACTTTTTAATTTGAGAACAATTTGAGAAGCTGCCTTGTGTTTCTGTGAGGAGATGCCATGCCAGTTATGCCAAATATATTTACATATCATCTTCCCAGGAGACAAGGTAATTTTTTGAATGTAGTCAAGTACATTCTTTTAAAATTCTTAGCCAAGTTTATTATAGTGCCAAAGACAACTTGAGATTTGTAATGAGAAAAAGAAAAATGTTAATGAAAAATAAATACATAAGAAACAATCCATGCTCTTCCTAGAAGAAAACTTAGGGGAAAAGCTCCTTGATACTGACCTTGATGATTTTTTTGATATCACACCAAAAGTTCAGCCAACAAGAGCAAAATTAAACAAGTGGCACTACACCAAACTAAAAAGCTTCCCAGTAAAAGAAACAGTCAATAAAATGGAAATGCAACCTATAGAATTGGAGAAAAATTTTAAAAACCTTGTATCTAGTAAGCGTTAATACCCAAACAATATATGAAACTCACACAACTCAAAGGCTAATAAAAGCCAAATAGCCAAATTTACAAATGAGCAATGGACCTGAATCAAAATTTTCCAAAGAATATATGCATATGGCCAATAGAAATGTTAAAAAGTGTTCAACATCGTTAATCATCTGGGAAACGCAAATCAAAACCACAATGAGATATCACCTCACACAAGCTGAGAGATAACAAGTGTTGGAGAGAGGGTGTGGAGGAAAGGAAACCCTTGTATATTGCTGGTGGGAATATATATTGGGACAGCTATTATGGAAAACAATGTGGGTGTTCTTCAATAAATTGAAACTAGAAGTACCATACGACCCAGCAATCCCTCTGTTGGGTGTATGCCCAAAGGAAATGAAATTAGCACCTCATAGAGATATCTGTGCTCCTTTGTTCTTTTCAGCATTATTTATAATAGCCAAGATACAGAAATAATTTAAGTATCCATCAACAGATGAATAGATTTTTTTTAAAAATTGTGGTATATATCTACAATGGAATATTATTTGGCCTTTAAAAGGAGAGATACTGCCATGTGTAACAACACGGATGAACCCAGAGGACCTTATGCTAAGGAAGTAAGCCAGACACAGAAAGAAAAAGACTGTATGATTTCACTTATACACGGAATCTTTAAAAATATATATTTGAATAAATAGAAACAGTAAAACAATGGTTACCAGGAGCAGGGAGGGGGAGGAAAAGGGAAGAAGTAGGCTAAAGAGTACAAATTTGCAGTTATGTATGATACATTTAGAGATACAATGTACAACATGAGGATATAGTTAATAATATTATATTGTATACTAAAAATGTGTTAAGAGAGTGGATTTTAGGTATTCTCAATTCACTCACATACCCACGGTAACTATGGAAGGTGATGGATATGTAAATTTGTTTGTAGTAACATTTCACTCATTTTCTGCATAAAAACACAATGTTATACATCTCAAATATATACAATAAACATTTTTAATAAGAAACTATAAACAAAATGTATATTAAATGACCACAATGAAAAAAAAAACTTTAAAAGTCAACAAAAGCAACCAACTTTAAAAATTTCTGATAAGTTAAACCTTTTTTTTTTTTTTTTTTTGGAGATGGGGTCTTGCTCTGTCACCCAGGCTGGAGTGCAGTGGTGCAATCTCGGCTCACTGCAAGCTCTGCCTTCCAGATTCACGCCATTCTCCTGCCTCAGCCTCTCCGAGTAGCTGGGAATACAGGCGCCCGCCACCATGCCCAGCTAATTTTTGTTTTTTTGTATTTTTAGTAGAGATGGGGTTTCACCGTGGTCTCGATCTCCTGACCTCGTGATCCGCCCACCTCGGCCTCCCAAAGTGCTGGGATTGCAAGCGTGAGCCACCTTAGCACACACGGAATTCACTGGCCAGAAGATACTGAGGCAAATAGTTTTGTAAGAGTGAAAAATGATACATTTATATAGCTAAGAATAGAACTAGCAATTATAGTACCTAAAATAAAATTATAAGGACTATAAAACTTTATCCTTTAGGGTATACTGCTGGGATTAGAAAGAAAAACTACTTATAATTTATGGTCTTAACAGTTCTGAGATTTCCATGAGTGTTTTTTCTTTTTCACTTCTTAAACTTGCTTCGGCCAACCTTACTATGGCACTTGGAGATTCCATTTTATAGTGGAAATATACCATGTAACCATGATCCATGTTCAGTGTCTCAGTAACAAATATTCCTTGTTAACACATATTACCAAAATACAGCTTCTTGTGAAAAATAAATTTGAGTCTAAGTATCTCAGAGTATAGCAACAGGAAATGCAAGAAAATGCGGTCCACTATATGTGGATTGAGGTGTTTTATCAGTCAAGTGAGAGTCGGTAGACTTGGCTTAAAAGCACCATGTCATAAAACACAATAGCCAAGTAAATCTGTGTAGGCAGGTTATATATAGACAAAGCATAGCATAGACTATTGCAAAAATATAATGAGAAAAAGGGATGCTTTCTTTAAGGTCATTTATCAACAGCCCTTAAGCTCGATCTATAGAGAAATTAAAGTGCTGAAGTGAGACAATTACCTGGAAAGACTGGCTAATAAAAGTTTAATTTTTTAAGTTATTCCAGCTTTATCTATTTTGGTTGTTTACATTCAGATCACTGAATAATCACCCAATTGCCCAGGTAGCTTTGAGTTATAAATGAGCATAAGTTGTTTACCCAGGGCAAAAATAAATGAGTTTTCCACTGTAAGACGGAGCTAGGAAATCAGAAACGGAGTTCATCAGAACTAAACGTCCTAAAAAGCTTGATGCAGAAATAGTCAAAGTTACAGTGGCACACGAGTAGAAGTGATGTAAAAAAACATCTAAAATGAGAGAAAAAAGATTAATCTCGTGGTGAAATTTCAGTATTTGTGGAGTCTGAATGGAAGAGATATTTTTGTTCTCTTAAAAAAAAATGTTTTTGTAAGCCCCTGAATTTCCAAGCAGGCAATTTAAACCAGTCTTGATGAGAGGGCAATAATTTAAAAACAAAAATAGGAGCAGAATTAGAATAGATTAATAATAATATGAACTAGACCTGTGACCTCTAATATTTGCATTTCCTGCTCTTAAAATTTTTGATCTTGATTCCTTAACCATCTCAAAGAAATTCTGAAGAAAAAATGGTAAATGAAGGAAAAGCTATTCACAACACATATTCTCTGAGGCTGTCTGTTGATTATAGTCTTATATTCTTTATCTGGGTGGAATATGCCTCATCAGTATAATGTCCATGTATTTCATTTCTGACCTCAAATTTTTTTTCACATAGTCTGATAAACGTTTATTCCTTACAAAGAGCCATGATACATTTTATGCCATTAAATTCTAACAACACCTCTATGAGATGTCAAAGTGGTTATTAAACCTATCAAGTAGTATACAAAGAGTTAGCAAAACAGAGGTCAGCCTGAGTTTGAAGCCAGGTTCTGCCTCTTACTAACTGTGGAAGTTTGAGAAGTTACTTAACCGCTTGATGCCTCAGTTTACTCATATATAAAGTGGGGACAAAAAATATTCCCTCCATCAAAGGGTTGTTGTGAGATTTGAGTTAATGCTTGTAAAGTACCTGGAGCCATGCCTGGAACATAGTAGGTGCTAAATAACTAGAAGTTGTTAGTACTCTATTTAGAGTTAGATCTAATTTTGAAATCTCAATTCTATGTGTCTTGTAGCTGTGTGCCCTGGGAAAATCCCTTCATTTATTTGATGGCTTCTTTCATATTTGGATAATTTGGAGATTTAAAAAAATCAAAAAGAAATTTCACAGGGATGTCATGAAGACTTAATGGGATAAACTGTATCACAGTTCTTTGTAATGTACAAGGAATAAAAGTTGACTTAGATGGCTAAGAAGTTTTGGTGCCAGAAATCAACTGTATGTATATAATACTAACCTACTTGGACACCAATGTTCACTGACTTTCTGACTCTGGGAGTACATTCCAGATTTGTTTTGTAATAAAGGAAAGTAAAATTGATCCTTAACCCATCAAGGCTAACCTGTACTTACCATGGAAAATGACAAAGTTAAAAATTACACTTCTGGCAAAAGTTACATGTTAACAATAGCTTTTCTTTTCAGTATGAGCATCATTCTCAGTTATGTGATAGTATTGTAATCAAAGGTTCAGAAAAGCAAATGAAATACTATAAAATGTCAACTGTAAAATTAATTTTGGTGGAACGAATTGGCGAAGTGGAAATGACAAATTGGTTGGGAATAAGATCATCCTAATAATTAGCCATCAGAAAATGGTCTCACTGAGCAAAATAAAGGTCACATGGGGGTCAGCTGCTAAGGTTCTGAATTATGAATCAGAAAGTGGATAATATACAGAAATCAATGGAGAAACTAAAGACTTTAAGCCATGCAACATAATCAACGATGAATTACACTTATATAAACACATTCTTCAAGTCTCCAAATACATGGCAATCGTGACAAATGAGGCAAAAGTAGGTGGAAGGTTGAGGAGGGAAGAAAATTGGCTTTACATGTGGTGATGGGGCAATTTTAAAAGTCCCTCTTCTGATATGGCTTTTAAATATACCAAACAGGAAATGAAGATCTTATCCTGAATTCAATGGCATTTCCCTCAAACGGCAAGTGATTTCTCCAAGATTGTGTCTAGACAAAGGAATCCATGACTGGGTGTGGCGGTACCTGGGCACGTCCTTGTTCATCATTCCTTTTGTTCAGGGGCTCTGACGAGGTTGTCCTTCTGGCTCCTGAAGTGTCAAGGATGGTTTTGCACAGTAGTCAGTAAATCAGTGTTTAATGAATGAATCTTCATACATGTCTTACTCAGTCAATTATTAAAATCTTGACAGAAAAAAATAATCTTCTATTTGTTTATATTCTTCACAGTATATATGGTATAATAAATGTAAACATAGACAAGTGTTAAAAATTTAATCGGAAGAGTTTTTATTTGTATTTTTGAGAAATTATGGTATTAATACACACTGTTGATCCGTTATTGACTAGGAAAATTGTAAATTAAGATCATTTATATCAATTATAAGAAATAAAGCAAACAGTAAAAATTAAAAAAAAAACTAGACAGAAGCATTCTGAACAACTTCTTCCTGATGTATGCATTCAATACACAGAGCTGAACCTTTCTATTGATTGAGCAGTTCGGAAACACTCTGAAGAATCTGCAAGTGGACATTTGGAGTGCTTTGAGGCCCATGGTGAAAAAGGATATATCTTCCCACAAAAACTACACAGAAGAATTTTGCGAAATTTCTTTCTGATGTGTGTATTCATCTCACAGAGTTAAAGCTTTCTCTAGGTTCAGGAGGATGGAAACAGTCTTTTTCTAGAATCTGCAAGTGGATAATTAAGATTATTTCATCCAATGCGGGTTATGAAATATCTTCACGTAAAAATTGGACAGAAGCATTCTGAACAACTTCTTTATGATGTATGCCTTAAATACACAGAGCTGAACCTTTCTATTGCTTGAGCAGTTTGGAAACACACTGTTTGAAGAATCTGCAAGTGGACATTTCGAGTGCTTTCAGGCCTATGGTGAAAAAGGATCTATCTTCTCACAAAAACTACACAGAAGCATTCTGCGAAATTTCTTTCTGATGTGTGTATTCATATCACAGAGTTAAAGCTTTCTCTAGGTTCAGCAGGTTTGAAACAGTGTTTTTCTAGAATCCGCAAGTGGATATTTGAGATTATTTCATCCAATGCGGGTTATGAAATATCTTCACATGAAAATTAGATGGAAGCATTCTGAAGAACGTCTTTCTGATGTATGCATTCAATACACAGAGCTGAAACTTTCTATTGCTTCAGTAGTTTGGAAACACACTGTTTGAAGAATCTGCAAGTGGACATTTGGAGTGCTTTGAGGCCTATGGTGAAAAAGGATATATCTTCCCACAAAAACTACACAGAGGCATTCTGCGAAATTTCTTTCTGATGTGTTTATTCAACTCATAGAATTAAAGCTTTCTCTAGGTTCAGCAGGTTTGAAACAGTCTTTTTCTAAAATCCGCAAGTGGATATTTGAGATTATTTCATCCAATGCGGGCTATGAAATATATTCACATAAAAACTAGACAGAAGCATTCTGAAGAATTTCTTTCTGATGTATGCATTGAATACACAGAGCTGAAACTTTCTATTGATTGAGCAGTTTGGAAACACTCTCTTTGAAGAATCTGCAGTTGGACATTTGGAGTGCTTTGAGTCCTATGGTGAAAAAGGATATATCTTCCCACACAAACTACGCAGAAGCATTCTGCGAAATTTCTTTCTGATGTGTTTATTCATCTCAGAGAGTTAAAACTTTCTATAGGTTCGGCAGGTTTTAAACAGTGTTTTTCTAGAATTGGCAAGTGGATATTTGAGATTATTTCGTCCAATGCGTGTAATGAAATATCTTCACATAAAAACTAGACATAATCATTCTGAACAAATTCTTTCTGATCTGTGCATTCAACACACAGAGTTGAACCTTTGTTTTGATTGAACAATTTTGAAACACTCTGAAGATTCTGCAAATGGACTTTTGGAGTGCTTTGAGGCTTATGGAGAAAAAGGATATATCTCCCCATAAAAACTACACAGAAGAATTCTTAGAAATTTCTTTCTGATGTGTGCGTTCATCTCACCGAGTTGAAATTATCTCTAGGTTGAACATTTTTGAAACAGTTTTTATGTAGAATCTGCATGTGGATATTTGAGATTATTTCATCCAATGCGGTTAATGAAATGTTTTCACATAAAAACTTGACAGAAGCATTCTGAACAAATTATTTCTGATCTGTGCTTTCAACACAGAGTTGAACCTTTCTTTTGATTGAGCAGTTTTGAAACACTATCTTCGCAGAATCTGCCAACGGACATTTAGAGTGCTTTGAGGCCTATGGTGAATAGGATATATCTTCCCATATAAATTACACAGTACCATTCTGTGAAATTTCTTTTTGATATGTACGTTCATCTCACAGAGATGAAGCTTTCTTTTCATTGAGCAGGTTTGAAACAGTCTTTTTGTAGAATCTGCAAGTGGATATTTGAGATTATTTCTTCCAATGCGGGTAATGAAATATCTTCACATAAAAACTAGTCAGAAGCATTCTGAACCACTTCTTTGTGCTCTATGCATTCAATACACAGAGTCGAACCTTTCTTTTGATTGAGTAGTTTTGAAACCCTCTGAAGAAACTACAAGATATTTGCAATGATTTGAGGCCTACCGTGGAAAAGAAATCATCTTCCCATGAAAACTACAGAGAAGCATTCTGCGAAATTTCTTTGCGATGTGTGCATTAATCTCACGGATTTGAAGCTTTTTTTTGGTTGAGCAGATTAAAAATTGTCTTTTTGTAGAATCTGCAAGTGGATATTTGAGATTATTTCATCCAATGCGGGTAATGAAATATCTTCACATAAAAACTAGACAGAAGCATTCTAAACAAATTATTTCTGATCTGGGCATTCAACACACAGGGTTGAACCTGTCTTTTGATTGAACAGTTTTGAAAAACTCTGTTTGAAGATTCTGCAAATGGAAATTTACTGTGCTTTGAGGCCTATGGTGAAAAAGGAACTATCTTCCCATAAAAACTACACAGAAGCATTCTGCGAAATTTCTTTCTGATGGGTTCATTCATCTCACAGAGTTCAAGCTTTCTCTAGGTTGAACACATTTGAAACAGTCTTTATGTAGAATCTGCAAGCGGATATTTGAGATTATTTCATCCAATGCGGGTAATTAAATATCTTCAAATAAAAACTAGACAGAAGCATCCTGAAAAAATTCTTTCTGATTGGTGCATTCAACACATAGAGTGGAAACTTTGTTTTAATTGAACAGTTATGAAACACTTTGAAGCATCTGCAAATAGACATTTGGGGTGCTTTGAGGCTTATGGTGAAAAAGGATATATCTCCCCATAAAAACTACACAGAAGATTCTGCGAAATTTCTTTGTGATGTGTGCGTTCATCTCACAGAGTTGAAGCTTTCTTTTGGTTGAGCAGGTTTGAAACTGTCTTTTTGTAGAATCTGCAAGTGAATATTTGAGATTATTTTGTCCAATGTGGGTAATGAAATATCTTCACATAAAAACTAGACAGAAGCATTCTCAATAACTTCTTTCTGAACTGTGCATTCAACACACAGTGGTGAGACTTTCTTTTGATTGAACAGTTTTGAAACACTCTGAAGAATCTGCAAATGGATATTTGGAGTGCTTTGAGGCCTATGGTTTAAAAGGATATATCTTCCTATAAAAGCTACACAGAAGCATTCTGTGAAATTACTCTCTGATGGGTGCGTTCATCTCACAGGGCTGAAACTTTGTCTAGGTTGAGCACATTTGAAATTGTCTTTATGTAGAATCTGCAAGTGGATATTAGAGATTATTTCATCCAATGTGGGTAATGTAGTATCCTCACATAAAAAATTGACAGAAGCATTCTGAACAAATCCTTTCTGATCTGTGCATTCAACAAACAGAGTTGAAACTTTCTTTTGATTGAACAGTTTTGAAACACTGAAGAATCTGCAAATGGATATTTGGAGTGCCTTGAGGCCTATGGTGAATAGGATACATCTTCCCATAAAAACATCACAGAAGCATTCTGCGAAATTTCTTTGTTGTGTGCGTTAATCTGACAGAGTTGAAGCTTTCTCTTGTTTGAGCAGGTTTGAAACTGTCTTTTTGTAGAATCTGCAAGTGGATAATTGAGATTATTTCATCCAAATTGGGTAATGAAATATCTTCACAAAAAAACTATACAGAAGCATTCTGAACAACTACTGTCTGATCCATTCTATCAACACAGAGAGTTGAAACTTTCTTTTGATTAAGCAGTTTTGGAATACTCGGAAGAATCTGCAAATGGATATTTGGGGTGATATGAGGCCTATGGTGAAAAAGGATATACCTCCCCATTAAAACTACACAGAATTCTGCGAAATTTCTTTGTGATGTGTGCGTTCATCTCACAGAGTTGAAGCTTTCTTTTGGTTGAGCAGGTTTGAAACTGTCTTTTTGTAGAATCTGCAAGTGGGTATTTGAGATTATTTCGTCCAATGCGAGTAATGAAATATCTTCACATAAAAACTAGACAGAAGCATTCTGAACAACAGCTTTCTGATCTGTGCATTCAACACACAGAGGTGAACCTTTCTTTTGATTCAACAGTTTTGAAACACTCTGTTTGAAGAATCTGCAAATTCATATTTGGAGTGCTTTGAGTCCTATGATTAAAAAGGATACATCTTCCCATAAAAACTACACAGAAGCATTCTGTGAAACTTCTTTCTGATGTGTGCGTTCATCTCGCAGAGCTGAAACTTTCTCTAGGTTGAGCAGATTACAAACAGTCTTTATGTAGTATCTGCAAGTGGATATTTGAGATTATTTCGTCCAATGCGGGTTAATAAAATATCTTCACATAAAAACTAGACAGAAGTATTCTGAACAAATTCTTTCTGATCTGTGCATTCAACACAGATAGTTGAACCTTTCTTTTGATGGAGCAGTTTTGAAACACTGTTTAAGAATCTGCAAATGGATATTTGGAGTGCTTTGACGCCTATGGTGAATAAGATATATCTTCCCATAAAAACTACACAGAAGTATTCTGCGAAATTTCTTTGTGATGTGTGCATTCATCTCAGAGAGTTGAAGCTTTCTCCAAATTGAGCAGGTTTGAGACAGTCTTTTTGAAGCATCTGCAAGTGCATATTTGAGATTATTTCGTCCAATGCAGTTAATGAAATATCTTCACATAAAAACTAGTCAGAAGCATTCTGAACAACTTCTTTCTAATCCATGCATTCAACACACAGAGTTGAACCTTTCTTTTCATTGAGCAGTTTTGAAACACTCTTTCTGAAGAAACTACACGTGGATATTTGGAGTGCTTTGAGGCCTACGGTGGAAAAGATAATATCTTCAAGTAAAAACTACACAGAAGCATTGTGCGAAATTTCTATGTGATGTGTGCGTTCATCTCACAGAGTTGAAACTTTCTTTTGGTTGAGCAGATTGGAAATTGTCTTTTCATAGAATCTGCAATTGGATATTTGAGATTATTTCATCCAAACTGGGTAATGAAATATCTTCACATAAAAACTAGACAGAAGCATTCCGAACAAATATTTTCTGATGTATGCATTCAACACACAGAGTTGAAATTTTGTTTTGATTGAACAGTTGTGAAGCACTCTGTTTGGAGAAACTGCAAATGGACTTTTGGAGTGCTTTGATGCCTAATGGTGAAAAATGATATATCTCTCCATAAAAATTACACGGAAGCATTCTGCGAAAAATTTCTTTGTGATGGGTTCGTTCATCTCACAGATTTGAAGCTTTCTCTAGGTTGAGGAGATTTGACACAGTCTTTTTATAGGATCTGCAAGTGGATATTTGAGGATCATTTCATCCAGAATGAGGAATGAAATATCTTCGCATAAAAACTAGACAGAAGTGTTCTGAGCAAAATCTTTCTGATCTGTGCATTCAATATACAGAGTTGAACCTTTCTTTTGATTGAGCAGTTTTGAAACCCTCTGTTTGAAGGATCCGTCAATGGACATTTGGATTGCTTCGAGGCCTATGGTGAAAAAGTTTTTATCTTCCCATAAAAACTACACAGAAGCATTCTGTGAAATTTCTTTCTGTTGTGTGCGTTCATCTCACAGAGTTGAAGCTTTCTCTAGGTCTAGCAGATTTGAAACAGTCTTTAGGTAGTCTCTGTAAGTGGATATTTGTGATTATTTCATCCAATGTGGGTAATGAAATATCTTCACAGAAAAACTACACAGAAGCATTCTGAAGAAATACTTTCTGATCTGTGCATTCAACACACAGAGTTGAAACTTTCTTTTGATTGAGCAGCTTAGAAACACACTGCTTGAAGAATCTGCAAATGGACATTTGGAGTGCTTTGAGGCCTTTGGAGAAAAAGGATATATCTTCCCATAAAAACTACAATGAAGCATTCTGCGAAATTTCTTCGTGATTTGTTCATTCATCTCACAGAGCTGAAGCTTTCTTTTGGTTGAGAAGATTTGAAACAGTCTTTTTGTAGAATTTGCAAGTGGATACTTGAGATTATTTCATCCAATGCGGTTTATGATATATATTCACATAAAAACTAGACAGAAGCCTTCTGAACAAATTCTTTCTGATCTGTGCATTCAACACACAGAGTTGAATCTTTCTTTTGATTGAGCAGTTTTGAAATACTCTGAAGAATTTCCAAATGGACATTTGGTGTGCTTTGAGGCCTATGGTGAAAAAGGATATGTCATCCCATAAAAACTACACAGAAACATTCTGTGAAATTTCCTTGTGATATGTGTGTTCGTCTCAAAGAGATGAAGCTTTCTCTAGGTTGAGCAGATTTGAAAGTGTCTTTTTCTAGAATCTGAAAGTGGATATTTGAGATCATTTCATCCAAAGCGGGTAATGAAATATCTTTACATAAAAACTAGGCAGAAGCATTCTGAACAACTTATTTCTGATCTCTGCATACAACACACGGAGTTGAACCTTTCTTTTGATTGTGCAGTTTTGAAACTCTCTGTTTGAAGAATCTGCGAGTGGACATTTGGAGGACATTGAGGCCTATGGTGAAAAATGATATATCTTTCCATAAAAACTACACAGATGAATTCTGCGAAATTTCTTAGCGATGTGTGCGTTCATCTCACAGAGCTGAAGCTTTCTCTAGGTTGAGCAGGTTAGAAATTGCCTTTTTGTAGAATCTGTAAGTGGATATTTGAGATTATTTCATCCAATGCGGGTAATGAAATATCTTCACAAAAAAACTAGACAGAAGCATTCTAAACAAATTATTTCTGATACGTGCATTCAACACACAGAGTTGAACCTTTCTTTGGATTGAGCAGTTTTGAAACACTGTGTTTGAAGAATCTGCAAATGGACATTTGGAGTGCTTTCAGGCCTATGGTGAAAAAGTGTATATGTTCCCATAAAAACCACGCAGAAGCATTCTGTGAAATTTCTTTTTGATGTGTGCATTCATCTCACAGAATTGAAGCTTTCCTTTGTTTGAGCGAGTTTGAAACAGTCTTTTTATGGAATATGCAAGTGGATATTTGAGATTATTTTGTCCAACGTGGGTAATGAAATATCTTCACATAAAAACCAGACAGAAGCATTCTAAACAAATTATTTCTGATCTGTGCATTCAAAACACAGAGTTGAAACTTTCTTTGGTTTGAGCAGTTTTGAAACAGTCTGTTTGAAGAATCTGCAAATGGACATTTGGAGTGCTTTGAGGCCTTTGGTGAAAAAGGATATATCTTCCCATAAAAATTACACTGAAGTAATCTGCAAAATTTCTTCGTGATTTGTTCATTCATCTCACAGAGCTGAAGCTTTCATTTGGTTGAGGAGATTTGAAACAGTCTTTTTGTAGAATTTGCAAGTGAATACTTGAGATTATTTTGTCCAATGCGGGTAATGAAATATCTTCACATAAAAACTACACAGAAGTATCCTGAGCAACTTCTTTCTGATGTATGCATTCAACACACAGAGTTGAAATTTTCTTTTGATTGAGTAGGTTTGAAACACTCTGAAGAATCTGCAAATGGACATTTGGATTGCTTTGAAGCCTATGGTGAAAAAGGATATATCTTCCCATAAAAACTACAAAGAGAGCATTGTGCGAAATTTCTTAGTGATGTGTGCATTCATCTCACAAAGTTGAAACTTTCTTTTTGTTGAGAAGATTTGATACTTCTTGAAGTATATACAAGTGGATAGTTTATTTTATTTCGTACAATGCGGGTAATGAAATACCATCACATAAAAACTAGACAGAGGCATTCTGAACAAATTCTTTCTGATCTGCGCATTCAACACACTGAGTTGAACCTCTCTTTTGAATGAGTAGTTTTGAAACACTCTGTCTGAAGAAACTGCAAGTGGAAATTTGGAGTGCTTTGAGGCCTATGGTGAAAAAGGAAATATCTTCCTGTAAAAACTACACAAAAGCATTCTGTGAAATTTCTTTGTGATGTGTGCATTCATCTCACAGAGTTGAAGCTTTCTTTTCCATGAGAATATTTGAAAAAGTCTTTTTGTAGTATCTGCAAGTGGATATTTGAGATTATTTCATCCAGTGCTTGTAACGAAATATCTTCACATGAAAATTAGACAGAAGCATTGTGAACAAATTCTTTCTGATCTGTGCATTCAACACACAGAGTTGAACCTTTCTTTTGATTGAGCAGTTTTGATACACTCTGTGTGAAGAATCTGCAAATGGATATTTAGAGTGCCTTGAGGCTTATGGTGAAAAAGGATATATCTTACAAAAAAACTACACAGAAGAATTCTGTGAAATTTCTTTGTGATATCTGTGTTCATCTCACAGAGCTGAAGCTTTCCCTAGGTAGAGCAGGTTTGAAACAGTCTTTTTGTAGAATCTGCAAGTGGATATTTGAGATTATTTCATCCAATGCGGGTAGTGAAATATCTTCACATAAAAACTAGACAGAAGCATTTTGAACAACTACTTTCTGATCTGTGCATTCAGTACACAGATTTGAACCTTTCTTTTGATTGAGCAGTTTTGAAGCACTCTGTCTGAAGAAACTACATGTGGACATTTGGAGTGCTTTCAGGCCTATGGTGAAAAAGGAAATATCTTTCCGTAAAAACTACACAGAAGCATTCTGACAAATTTCTTTGTTATGTGTGTATTCCTCTCACAGAGTTGAAGCTTTCTTTTTACTGAGAAGATTTGAAAGTCTTTTTGTAGAATATGCAAGTGGATATTTGAGATTATTTCCTCCAATGTGGGCAATGAAATATCTTCACATAAAAACTAGACAGAAGCATTCTGAACACATTCTTTCTGATCTGTGCATTCAACACACAGAGTTGAACCTTTCTTTTGATTGAGCAGTTATGAAACACACTTTTTGTAGAATCCGCAAGTGGACATTTGGAGCGATTTGAGGTCTATGGTGAAAAACGATATATCTTCCGATAAAATCTACACAGAATCATTCTGTGAAACTTTTTTCTGATGTTTGCATTCATCTCACATTGTTGAAACTTTCTTTTGATTCAGCAGTTTTGAAACACTCTTTTTGTAGAATTTGTAGACATTTGGAGCGCTTTGTGGCCTAAGGTAAAAAACGAAATATCTCCCAATAAAAACTACACAGAAGCATTCTGTGAAACTACCTTTTGATCTTTGCATTCATCTCACAAAGTTGAACCTTTCTTAAGATTGAGCAGTTTTGAAACACTTTTTGTAGAATCTGCAAGTGGACATTTGGAGCACTTTGAGGCATATGCTCAAAAAATGATACATCTTCCGATAAGAACTACACAGAAGCATTCTGTGAAACTTATTTCTGATCTGTGAATTCATCTGACAGAGTTGAACCTTTCTTTTGATTCAGCAGTTTTGAAACACTCTTTTTGTAGAATCTTCAAGTGGCCATATGGTGCGCTTTGTGGCCTATGGTGAAAAATGAAATATCTTCCGATGAAAGCTAGGCAGTAGCATTCTGTGAAACTTCTTTCTGATCTGTGCATTCATCTCACTGAGGTGAACATTTCTTTTGATTGAGCAGTTTTGAAACACTCTTTGTAGAATCTGCAAGTGGACGTTTGGAGCGCATTTCAGCCTATGGTAAAAGACAAAATATCCTCCCAGTAAAACTATGCAGAATCATTCTGTGAAACTTCTTTCTGATCTGTTCATTCATCTCAGAGAGTTGAACATTTCTTTTGATTGAGCAGTTTTGAAACATTATTTTTGTAGAATCTGCAAGTAGACATTTTGAGTGCTTTGAGGCCTACAGTGAAAAATGAAATATCTTAACCTAAAAACTACACAGAAGCATTCTGTGAAACTTCTTTCTCATGTGTGCATTCATCTCAAAGAGTTGAACCATTCTTTTGGTTGAGCAGTTTTGAAACACGCTTTTAGTAGAATGTGCAAGTGGACATTTGGAATGCTTTGAGGCCTGTGTTGAAAAACGAAATATATTCCCATAAAAACTACACAGAAGCATTCTGTGAAGCTGCTTTCAGATCTGTGCATTCATCTCAAAGTGTTGAACCTTTCTTTTGATTGAGCAGTTTTGAAACACTCTTTTATTAGAATGTGCAAGTGGATATTTGGAGGGCTTTGAGGCCTATGGTGAAAAACGAAATATATCCCCATAAAAACTACACTGAAGCATTCTGTGAAACTTCTTCATGATCTGTGGATTCATCTCACAGATTGGGAACTTTCCTTTGACACACCAGTTTTGAAAAACTCTTTTTGTAGAATCTGCATGTGGATGTTTTAAGCGCTTTGAGGCCTGCGGTGAAAAATGAAATATCTTCCCATAAAAACTACACAGAACCATTCTGTGAAACTTCTTTCTGATCTGTGCATTCATCTCAGAGAGTTGAAATTTCTTTCGATTGAGAGTTTTAAAACATTCTTTTTGTACTATCTGCAAGTAGACATTCTGAGCGCTTTCAGGCCTATAGTTGAAAACAAAATATCTCCCCGTAAAAACTAAACAGAATCACTCTGTGAACCTTTTTTCTGATCTGTGCATGCATCTCACAGTGTTGAACCTTTCTTTTGATTTAGCAGTTTTGAAATACTCTGCTTGTAGAATCTACAATTTCTCGTTTGGAGCACTTTGAGGCCTATGGTGAAAAACGAAATATCCTCCTATCAAAACTACACAGAAGCATTCTGTGAAACTTCTTTCTGACCAGTGCATTCATCTCAAAAAGTTGAATATTTTGATTGAGGAGTTTTGGAACACTCTTTTTGTAGGATCTGCAAGTTGACATTCGGAGTGCTTTGAGGCCTATGCTGAAAAACGAAATATCTTCCAATGAAAGCTACACAGAAGCATTCTGTGAAACTTCTTTCACATTTGTGCATTCAGCTGACAGAGTTGAAATTTTCTTTTGATTGAGCAGTTTTGTAACACAGCTTTTGTAGAATCTGCAAGTGGACGTTTGAAGCACTTTGAGGCCTATGGTGACAAATGAAATATCTTCCCATAAAAACTACACAGACGCATTCGTGAAACATCTTTCTGATGTGTGCATTCATCTAAAGAGTTGCACCTTTCTTTTGATTGAGCAGATTTGAAACACTCTTTTTGTGGAATCTGCTAGTGGATCGTTGAAGGGCTTTGAGGCCTTTTGTAAAAAAATAGATAACTTCCCATAAAAACTACACAGAAGCATTCTGTGAAACTTCTTTTTGGTCTGTGCATTCATCTCACAGAGTTGAACCCTTCTTTTGATTGAGCACTTTTGAAACACTCTTTTCGTAGAATCTGTAATTTGAATTTTGGGGTGCTTTAAGGCCTATGGTGAAAAACGAAATATCTTCCCTTAAAAACTACATAGAAACATTCTGTGAAACTTGTTCCTGATCTGTGCATTCATCTCAGAGATTTGAACCTTTCTTTTGATTGATCAGTTTTGAAACACTCTTTATGCAGAATCTGCCATTGGACATTTGGAGTGCTTTGTGACCTATGGTGAAAAACGAAATATCTTCCCATAAAAGCTAGATAGAAGCATTCTGTGATACTTCTTTCTGACCTGTGCATTCATCTAACAGAGTTGAACATTTTTTTTGATTAAGCAGTTTTCAAACACACCTTTCGTAGAATCTGCAAGTGGACGTTTGGAGGGCTTTGAGGCCTATGGTGAAAAATGAAATATCTTTCCATAAAAACTACACAGAAGCATTATGTGAAACTTCTTTCTCATCTGTGCATTCATCTCATGGAGTTTAACCTTTCTTTTGGTTGAGGAATTTTGCTACACTCTTTTTGTAGGATCTGCAAGTGGACATTTTGAATGCTTTGAGGCCTTTCATGAAAAACGAAATTTCTTCCCATAAAAACTACACCGAAGCAATCTGTGAAACTTCTTTCTGATCTGTGCATTCATCCCACAGAGTTGAAACTTTCTTTAGAGTGAGCAGTTTTGAAACACTCTTTTTGTAGAATCTGCACCTGGACATTTTCAGCGCTTTGAGGACTATGGTGAAAAACAATATATCTTCCGAAAAAACTACACAGAAGCATTCTTTGAAACTTCTTTCTGATCTGTGTATTCTTCTCAAAGAGTTGAAACTGTCTTTTGATTGAGCTATTTTGAAACACACTTTTTGTAGAATCTGCAAGTGGACATTTGGAGCGCTTTGTGGCCTATGATGAAAAACGAAATATCTTCATATAAAAACTACACAGAAGCATTATGTGAAACTTCTTTCTGCTCTGTGGATTCATCTCACAGGTTTGAACCTTTCTTTTCATTGAGCAGTTTTGAAACACTGTTTTTGAAGAAAATGCAAGTGGATGTTTGGAGCACTTTGAGGTCTATGGTGAAAAATGAAATATCTTCCCATAAAAACTACACAGAAGCATTCTGTGAAACATCTTTCTGATCTGTGCATTCATCTCACAGATTTGAACCTTTTTTTTTTGTGGAACTCATAATCTTTTTTTTGAAACTGCAAGTGCACGTTTGAAGTGCTTTGAGGCCTATGGTGAAAAACTATATATCTTCTGATAAAAACCACCAAGAAGCATTTTGTGAAACTTCTCTCTGATGTGTGCATTCATCTCACAGAGCTGAACCTTTCTTTTGACTGAGCAGTTTTGAAACACCCTTTTTGTAGAGTCTGCAAGTGGAGATTTGGAGCACATTGAGGCCTGTGGTGGAAAATGAAATATGCTCCCAGAGAAACTACACAGAAGCATTCTGTGAAAATTCCTCCTGATCTGTGCATTCATCTCACAGATTTGAACCTTTCTTTTGATTGAGAAGTTTTGAAACACTCTTTTTGTATAATCTGCAAGTTGAAATTTAAAGCACTTTGGCGTCTATGGTGAAATCAAAATATCTTCCCATAAAACATACACAGAAGCATTCTGTGAAATTTCTCTCTGATCTGTGCATTCATCTCACAGAGTTGAAGCTTTCTTTTGATGGAGCAGTTTTGAAACACTCTTTTTTTATAATCTGCAAGTAGACATTCTGAGCGCTTTGAGGCCCATATTGAAAAATGAAGTATCTTCCCCTTAAAACTACAAAGATGTATTCTGTGAAACCTCTTTCTGATGAGTGCATATATCTCACAGAGCTGGACCTTTCTTTTGATTGAGCAGTTTTGAAGCCCTCTTTTTGCAGAATCTGCCAGTGGACATTATGATCGCTTTAAGGACTATGGTGAAAAAGGTAATAGCTTCCCATAAAAACTACAACAGAAGCATTCTGTGAAACTTCTTTCTGATCTATGCATTCATCTCACAGAGTTGAACCTTTCTTTTGATGGAGCAGTTTTGAAACTCTTTTTTTAGAATCTGCAAGTAGACATTTGGAGGGCTTGGAGGCATATAGTGAAAAACGAAATATCTTCCCCTAAAAACTACACAAAAGTATTGTGGGAATCTCCTTTCTGATCTGTGCATTGATCTCACAGAGTTGAAACTTTCTTTTGATTGAGCAGTTTTGAAATACTCTTTTTGTAGAATCTGCAATTGGACTTTTGGATCACTTTGAGGCCTATGGTGAAAAACAAAATATCCTCCCATAAAAACTAAACAGAAGCATTCTGTGAAACTTCTTTCTGATCTGTGCATTCATCTAACAGAGTTGAACCTTTCTTTTGATTGAGCAGTTTTGAAACACTTTTTGTAGAATCTGCAAGTGGACATTTCGAGAGCTTTGAGGCCTATGGTGAAAAATGAAATGTTTTCCCATAAAAACTACACAGAATCATTCTGTGAAACTTCTTTCTGATCTGTGCGTTCATCTCACCGAGTTGAACCTTTCTTTTGATTGAGCAGTTTTGAAACTCTGTTTTTGTAAAATCTGCAATTGGAAATTTGTAGCGCTCTGAGGCCTATGGTGAAAAACGAAATATCTTCCCATAAAAACTACACAGAAACATTTTGTGAAACTTCTTTCTGATCTGTGCTTTCATCTCACGGAGTTGAACCTTTCTTTTTTGAGCAGTTTTGAAACAATCTTTTTGCAGAATCTGCAAGTGGACATTTGGAGCACTTTGAGGCCTATGGTGAAAAACTGAATATCTTCCCATAAAAACTACACGGAAGCATTCTGTGAAACTTCTCCCTAATCTGTGCATTCATCTAACAGAGTTGAACCTTTCTTTTGATTGAGAATTTTTGAAACACTCTTTTCATAGTATCTGCAAGTGGACATTTCGGGCATTTTGAGGCCTATGGTGAAAAAGGAAACATCTTCCCATAAAAACTGCACAAAAACATTCTGTGAAACTACATTCTGATCTGTGCATTCAACTCACAGAGTTGGACCTTTCTTTTGATTGAGCAGTGCTGAAACAGTCTTTTGGTAGAATCTGCAAGTGGATATTTGGAAAGATTTGAGGCCTATGGTGAAAAACGAAATATCTTCCAATAAAAACTATACAGAGTCATTCTTTGAAACCACATGCTGATTAGTGGATTCATCTCAAAGAGTTGAACCTTTCTTTTGATTGAGCAGTTTTGAAACAAGCTTTTTGGTGAATCTGCAAGTGGACAGTTGGAGCGCTTTGAGGCCTATGGTGAAAAATGAATTATCATCAAATAAAAACTATGCAGATCCATTCTGTGAATTTTCTTTCTGATCTGTGCATTCATCTCACAGAGTTGAACCTTTCTTTTGGTTCAGAAACTTTGAAATACTCTTTTTGTAGAATCTGCAAGTGGACATTTGGAACACTTCGAGGCCTACGGTGAAAAACGAAAGGTCATCCCATGAAAACTAGACATAAGCATTTGGGTAACTTCTTTCTCATCCGTGCATTCAGCTCATTGAGTGGTAACTTTCTTTTGATTGAGCAGTTTTGAAACACTGTTTTTGTAGAATCTGCAAGTGGATGTTTGGAGCGCTTTGAGTCCTATGGTGAAAAATGAAAAATCTTCCAATAAAAACTACACAGAAGCATTCTGTGGAACTAATTTCTGATTTGTGCATTTATCTCACAGAGTTGAACACTTCTTTTCACTGAGCAGTATTCAAACACTCTTTTTATAGAATCTGCAATTGGACATTTGGAGCGCTTTGAGGCCTATGGTGAAAAACGAAATATCTTCCAATACAAATTACACAGAAGCATTCTGTAAAACTTCTTTCTGATCTGTGCATTCATCTCACGGAGTTGAAACTTTCTTTTGATTGAGGAGTTTTGAAACACTCTGTAGAATCTGCAAGTGGACATTCTGAGAGCTTTGAGGCCTATAGTGAAAAATGAAATATCTTCCAATAAAAACTACACAGAGGCATTCTTTGAAACTACCTTCTGATCTGTGCATTCATCTGACAGAGTTGAATCTTTCTTTTGATTGAGTACTTTTGAAACACTCTTTTTGGAGAATCTGCAAGTGGACATTTGGAGCCCTTTGAGGCCTATGGTGAAAAACCCAGTATCGTCCCATAAAAATTACGCAGATCCATTCTGTGAAAGTTCTTTCTGATCTGTGCATTAATCTCACAGAGTTGAACCTTTGTTTTGATGGAGCAGTTTTGAAACACTCTTTTTGTAGAATCTGCAAATGGACAATTGGAGCACATGGAGGCCTATGGTGAAAAACGAAATATCTTCCAACAAAAACAACCCAGAAGCACACTGCGAAACTACTTTCAGATCTGTTCATACATCTCACACAGTTGAACTCTTCTTTTGATTGAGCAGTTTTGAAACATTGTCTTTGGAGAATCTGCAAGTGGACATTTTGAGCACTTTGAGGCCTATAGTGAAAAACAAAATATTGTCCCATAAAACCTACACAGAAGCATTCTGAGAAACTTCTTTCTGATCTGTGAATTCATCTCAGAGAGTTGAAGTTTTCTTTTGATTGAGCAGTTTTGAAACACTCTTTTCGTAGAATAGGCAAGGGTACGTTTGGAGTGCTTTGAGGCCTATGGTGAAAAACCAAATATCTTCGCATAAAAACTAAACAGAAGCATTCTGTGAAACTTCTTTCTGATCTGTGCATTCATCTCACAGAGTTGAACCTTTCTTTTGATTGAGCATTTTGAAACACTCTTTTCGTAGATCCACAAGTGGACTTTTGGAGCACCTGGAGGCCTATGTTGAAAAACGAAGCATCTTCCCAAAAAAACTACACAGAAGCATTATGTGAAACTTCATTCTCATCTGTGCATTCATCTCTGAGAGGTGAATCTTACTATTGAATGAGCAGGTTTGAAACACTTTTTTAGTAGAATCTGCAAGTGGACATTTGGAGCGCTTTTAGGCCTGTGGTGAAATCGAAATATCTTCCCATAAAAACTACACAGAAGCATTCTGTGAAACTTCTTTCTGATCTGTGCATTCATCTCACAGAGTTGAATCTTTTGTTTGATTGAGCAGCATTGAAACACTCTTTTTGTAGAATCTGCAAGTGGACATTTGGAGACCTTTGAGGCCTATGGTGAAAAACGGAATACCTTCCCATAAAAACTACACAGAAGCATTCTGTGAAACTTCTTTCTCATCTGTACATTCATATCACAGATTTGAATCTTTCTTATGATGGAGCAGTTTAGAAACAGTCTTTTTTTAGTATATGCAAGTGGACGTTTGGAGTGCTTTGAGGCATTTGGTAAAAAATGAAATATCTTCAAATAAAAACTACACAGAAGCATTCTGTGAAACTTCCTTCTGATCCGTGCATTCATTTCACAAAGTTGAAACTTTCTTTTGATTCAGCAGTGTTGAAACACTCTTTTTGGAATATCGGCAAGTGGGCATTTGGAGCACTTTGACTCCTATGGTGAAAAAACAAATATCTTCCCATAAAAATTACACACAAACATTCTGTGAAACTTCTTTCTGATCTGGGCATTCATCTCACAGAGTTGAACATTTCTTTTGATTGAGCAGTTTTGAAGCACACTTTTTGTAGACTCTGCAAGTGGCCATTTGGAGCACTTTGAGGCCTGTGGTGAAGAACGAAATATCTTCCCGTAAACACTACACAGAAGCATTCTGTGAAACTTCTTTCTGATCTGTGCATTCATCTCACAGCTTTTAACCTTTCTTTTGATTGAGCAGTTTTGAAACACTCTTTTTGTAGAATCTGCAAGTGGAAATTTGGAGCACTTTGAGGCCTATGGTGAAAAACGAAATTTCTTCCCATAGAAACTACACAGAAGCATTCTGAGACACTTCTTTGGGATGTGTGCATTCATCTCACAGAGTTGAAACTTTCTTTTGATTGAGTAGTTTTGAAATACGCTTTTTTTAGAATCTGCAAGTAGACATTTGGAGAGCTTCATGGTCTATTGTGGAAAAGGAAATATCTTCACATAGAAACTAGACAGAAGAATTCTGAGGAACTTCTTTGTGGTGTGTACATTCATCTCACAGAGTTGAAACTTTCTTTAGATTGAGCTGTTTTGAAACACTCTTTTTGTAGAATCTGCAAGTGGACATTTGTAGCACTTTGAGGCCTATTGTGGAAAAGGAAAAAAACTTCACATAAAAGCTATAGAGAAGCATAGAGAGAGTGTGTTTTCTCCTAATTTTTAGATTTGTTTCTCACCTTTTTTTTGGGAGGAATTGAGCTGTGGACTAGAGCTTTTGTGGAGTGGGTTAAAGTGTGCCTCTTGTGGGCAGGACTTCAAAATGTGTCACCACTGTGTCACGCCTGCCCACTTATATGTCTCAATTTTTCTCTCCAGAGGTCTAAGTGCCTCCTCAAGTTTTTTAAGAGAAAAATACTTGAAAATATGGAAACAATGCAACCTGTTGCCGAAAAAGGTAATATGTTGTACAAGATCTAGTTTTATTTATGCTGCTCTAACTCTTAGAATTCCTTCTGCACTCTTCGGCATGTGGGCAGAAATTCCACCCCTTTCTTCGAGTCCCTGCCTTCTTCAAGAGTTTTTTTATTTTTGCCACACAGCCCGTGTCCCCTAATTCTAACTTCCAACAAAAATATTTGTCTCCATCCATCCTTGGAGTTGTCAGATCAAGGATGTTCATGCCAGGTTTCTCAATGAGCCATTACACAGATATAGCAGGGAAATGGGAGTAATATCAAAGACACCTTGTATAAACCATTGGATGACCCCAGCCCTTGTCTCTGCCCATGAACAGCTCCCAGGGCAGAGAGTCAGGCAGCCCTGCTCTTGTATCCCTCAGCAAACTCTTGAGATTTTGTTCCTAGAGCCTCCCACAGTGGGAATAGGAAAATTCGTCTCATGACATCCCACTTTTCATTCAAATGAGTAATTGCGTTATGACACAGAGAAGGACACAGCATTGCTCCCCTTACTATAGCCTAGCAGATAAAGCACCAGCAAACTAAAACACCCAAACTTCTCAGTCACCATGCAAGCCCTTTTATATCAGATGCAATGGACTTTTCCACAAGCAAAACGAATGTTCTGACCAGTGGGCACCTTTGCTTTGACTCTAGGGCTTGGATATATTGTGCATCAACAAATCTCAGTACTGAATATAAACAAAAAGGAGAAGTGGTCCCAGGAAATATACTGAGATGACTTTGAGCTTTTACCAAACTGCACAACCCCCAATCACAGAACTTACTGAAGCCAATTAAATTGGCTAATTCCTGGGTGTAAGTGAAACATCATAATGTTTAAAAATCTGTCCAACTGTTTTTACGTTAAAGCCAGGTTTTATGTCAATTCCCGTGTGAGGATGAGGAGACATCAATTCAAGCCCATGACAATCTGCAAGGAGAGTCAGAGGCGGTGTCCAGGCAAGACTCACATTATTTATATTTTAACCTATTTAATTAAATATGTAATGTTCTCCAAACTTTAGATGTCATTTGCTGTAATCCTGACCCACTAAGATGTAATATTTGTGCTGTAATATTGTATTGTATTTGACAAATGCATAGTGGCAGATCTCTGGCATTAAAACATCACACAGAATGCTTCTCTTATTCGAGCTCCTCTTTCCTCCATATACAGGGAATCAACAGACTATCTTATATGGACTTTGGACTTTGATTCTTTATTTCCATCCTCTTTCATAAAAGAAAAAGAAAAAGAAAAAAAGAAAGAAAAAGAAAAAAGATACCGTGCTCCATTTGCATTTGATCTTCCAAAAGGAAGGTACCGATAAAACCGGAATGTCACTCCGGGGACTGTTGTGGGGTTGGGGGAGGGTGGAGGGACAGCATTAGGAGATATACCTAATGCTAAATGACGAGTTAATGGGTGCAGGAAATCAACATGGCACATGGATACATATGTAACAAACCTGCACATTGTGCACATGTACCCTAAAACCTAAAGTATAATAAAAAAATTAATTAATTAATTAAAAAAAAAAACGGAATTTCAGCGATTCAGACGCAGGTCAACCGCTAAACAGTGAAGGCCAAGAGTCCAGCGCTGCAAGCCCATAGCCAGCAGAGGGCAATGGAACTAGCTTTCTGGTCGTGCGGGGCGCATGCGCATGCTGCTTGCTGAAGCAGGGCCAGATCTCCAGGGAAGAAGGGAACTTCCCTTCCTCAGGCCAGGGAGGAGGAGGCGCAGGTCTGGCTTTGGGGCAAATCGGGCTGCATCCATCTTAAGGAAAACGCTCCTGTTCACAGCCCTACCTGCTAAGGAGTGAGATTCCATGCGCGTCTCCCGGATATTTTTTTGAAACAGCACTAAAGACTTCATTTTCTGGGCTGTTCCTACGTGTTTTCTTCTGCATGGTCTGTTGGGACATATTAGCAAGAATTATTTTACAAATATATGTATTCCTTAGGGATTTTCATTGATAACCATAGCAGGCTGTAATGTGTCTTCCTCGCAACCTCTGTCAGGATTGATTATGAGGAGAAACACAAGAAGAATTGTGAGGAAGATCTACAGAATATGGGGACCCTGCAGAGGAGGGAGTATGTGGCCCGAGCACGGCGGCGCAGTGTCGCGCAGCTCGCGAGAAAGGAGCCCCTGCAGGCAAACCCGGCACTCTGCATCCCTGCATTTTCACATTGTGAGGGACTCATCTTTCCTACAGTGTCAAAGTCACTGATAAATAGTGAGACAATGAAAGGGAGGGGCACTAATGCATCCTTAAATTGTTGCTATTAAAACGGCAAGAGCCACGTCTTTGATTTTACCATAACACTGCAGATTTAAAAGTGATTTTCATTACACATGCAACGGGAAAGCTACACTTTTGTGAAAAATAGTTTCCACTCCAATGAAAACATATTGCTTAAATATTTCTTCAAAAATAAGTTATTATTCTGTGTTACAGGATATATCCTGAGACTTTTATGCTGCAAATTTATTAATTTATCTATTAAAACATTTTGTTCATAATCAAAGCTATTATAAAGTTAGAATATTTATTTGGCGAGTCCCTCATATTTTTATTCTTGTACTGGTTTGCAGTCCATAGGTTTTCAGCTAGACGTGACACACAGAAACTCACAATGAGGGGCCTTTCTCTTTCTTGACTGTAAAATATACATACTCCAGAATCATCAATAGAGGCTATTTCTTCAATATCTCAACCTGAACCCCTCAGCCAGAAAGAATGTAGGCAATTAATCCAATGTTATAACTGCATCTGATATTCAGCCCATTACCTGCTGTTCTCCTCAGAAATTATCCAAGCCCCCAAAGCAGAGAGTTCTCTGGATAAAGGCACTAATGTTCCCCTTGGAGGCTTTTAAGACATTGGCAAAATTAAAGGAATCTTCCAGTTTTCCTTTTATTCATCTACATGATTTATCTAACTGGAGAGGAAAGCTTCAATGTGAAAGGCATTTGCTAATTAGATTCAATTTTTTTTTTAACATTTAAGGGAAACAGGGTCTATACTTCACCTAATAAAACTGACGGAATTATCAGCTAAATGCAAAGAGAATCCACAAACAAATTTATACAAGTTCTAGAGAGAGAAGGAAGCCCTGAGCTCAGGGGCCTGTTAGAGATGGCACGCTCAGTAATGGTGCACACTCACAGATTTTCCTTCCAGTTCAATTCTGGTGATTACTGGATTACTGTTTTCTCCCAATACCATCTATTATTCTTTATATTGCCAAATAATTTTTAATCTTAAAATGACTAATTCTGGGTTCAGGCATATGGTGTCTGGCCACCTGCAAGAAGTTTAGGTGACTTTGCCAATAAAAATAATGGATTTGTAATTAATAAGTACTGTTGAAAGCAAAACTTGCATTATAATTCTGAATTTAGTCCACAGGGGATACAGGCAAGAAATAAATTAACAGACAGATTAATACACAATGATATATTAGAAATTAAGTAAAGGTTCTTTTTGTATTTTCCCCAGCTTGTCTTATAATATTTGCTTCTTATGTTTGGAGAACTTTCCCCAGGAGATTCATTTTAAAACTTAATTCACTTAAAATACGTATTTTTTTATTTAAAAATACTGTCAGCCCTCCACATCCATAGGTTCCACCTTCATGGATTCAACTAATCTTAAATAGAAAATATTCGCAAAACATTTGCACAAGTTTCTTCAAAGAAACCTTAAATTTTCCATGCATCACATTCTATTTGAGTTCATATAAATGACGTGACGTCTGGGCATTGCATTAGGTATTGTAAGTAATCTAGAGATCATTTAAATTATATAAATTAATGTGAATATATTATATCCAAATTCTACACCATTTTATACAAGGGACTTGAGTATATACAAATTGTGGCATCTTTAAAGTTTTCTAGACTCAATCTTCTATGTTTGCTAAGAAACGACGTACACATGAACTTTACAGAAAATAACTGTCCTACCAAATTACTGAACAGACTACAATAGAAAGTAAATATCTATCGCTAGTTTAGAGTACTGTTATTTTATATCACAATTATATGGTGAATAAGAGTAGAGATCTTAACTTTGATTGAACTAGGCTAATTCTGACAGGGTCACACTCATATTGATTGAGTTTTGATAAAACCACTCCCATGCTGGCCCCTCATGTTGTTTAATCAGCACCGCTAGCTAATCGCTTTCATCCATTTTGACAAATCCCATGGCTCCACCTCTTATAAGACCCTTGGAGGATTTCCCCAAGGGCCCACTCTACCAAAGCACCATTTGGCCGGTCCCAGGCCAGGGCACACTCTTCCATGCTCTGGCTGTGCCGTGCTAGGGGCTGATAATTTTTCTCCAGGTAAAGTAAAATATCAAGGCATAAACTATATAGATTTACAGAAAATAGGCCAAAGATTGAGATTTTTTTGACACAAGCAAGTCCAGAGAACGTTTACTATGTATGGTTACCGGCGCCCAAGAAGCCCCAGGGATTCCCAGACAGAACCACAGAATGACAATGAAGGAGAGACCAGGTATGTCGGAGTATGTGGCTACTTTTGGTTGCCAGGAGGTTGACATGTGACTGTGTGTGACTCTGTGTGTGTGTGTGTGTGAATGTATGCTAAAGGGCCAAACTAGGGAAGAGAAGACACCCTGGCCTGCCATGACATTGAATGTTATAAATTTAGAACACATTGGGGAGACATGAGACCCACAGTGGAGGCCACAGGATGGAGCCAGAATAGGGGGTTTCTGGAACCTGTCAGGGGGCTCATCTCATGTTTCTTCCCATCGTTAATCTCTGTCCTCTGGGTAAATAGAAGTTGCCTCTTGTGTGGAGACAGGTAAACTGTGGGCATGATCTAAATTTTTTCCTTGTGCTCACTAGAAAATGGAACATTTCGTGTCATTTATCACTCCATTCACACTGTAACTGCACAGACACAGGGGTTAGATACCTGGAAAATCAGCGTCTTCTCCTAAAGTCCTCGGGCCAAATTAGATGTCCCTCCTTCTCATGTGGATGAGCTCCTGAAAAAGCAAACTGTTTCCTGTGATCACCATCTCTTATCACCCACATGCACCAATAGGAAAAGTCTCAAGAAAAGGAGAGGGTGGGAGATGAGTGTTAGGACTTTCTGGATGCAGGTAGGATTTGGAGCTGAACACAAGTGCATGTGATTTTGGGCCACAGCAACAATGTGTGCAGGGTGACTAATGAAGTTTGGGGCTTGTGAGAATTGGACTTTGTGTCACTATGTGGAAGATTGATGGGTCCCTTTCTGTCCTGCAGTTTGGCTACCACACAAATGAATCCACCCAAACGTCGCCAAGTGGAGCAGGGTCCCAGTACAGGTAAGGCACATTCCCCAATGTTTCTTAAGATTCCCATGCCTGGAAGTCAATGTCATGTCTCGTGATACCATAAATGGAGAGAGTGCTTTCTGCAGGATGAGTGGAAAGTCATGCTTGAGTGTTGGGGGCTGGTGTCCTGAGGCTGGCCAGTGCTGGGTGGTGGATTTCTGAAGGTCACATTCTGAAATGCAAGAGACTCTGTCTGGAAGAGAGCCTTAACCTCCCTCACTGTGGTCTCTCTGCAGGTGCAAAAATACCCTCAATTTCAGGAGCTCCACACCTGAATTCATGCCAGTCCCTGGAACCTCCCCAGGTAAGTTTCTGTGTCCTGGCATAGCAAAGATTGGACAGTGCTGCACAATCTTCAGGCTCAAGGGACATCCAGCAGATGTATATTTAGGTGGGTTGGAATGACAACCAATTCTGGGAGGGAGTTTGTATTTTAAAGTTGTAAAGGATGAAGCTCCTAGCATCTCCCTCCCCATGAGCATCATTTGAAGCCTTTTTGGAGGGCAGAATACTGAGGACTGTCTTTCCACAGGAGCAGCAGGATTCTGGCACTGAGGAGCTCATCATTGTCCTGGAACAAGGGACAGAAGTGAGGCTTAGCCTGGAAGAGGGCATCCTCATCCTGGCCCCAGAGAGAGCGCTGCAGCTGACCCTGGAGAACACAGTCCTTGTGATTGTCCCTGGGCATGTCCTGAGGTCACAAGATGGCCTCCAGTCCCCTGTGTAGATCCAGTACATCGTGCCTTCCGTTGATGACTTCAGCTTAGAGTTCCATGCTCAAGATGGAGACATCTCAGACATGAGAAGAGAAAATGTGGCTTTTTCACCTGCAGAAGAAAGGGAGGCAGCACCCCTGTATCATCAGCCCTTGATGATACCCCCAGCAAACCACATGGCTGGGATCAGCCCCTCTTTCCTAGTAACCCCATTGTGCATTCCACGCTGTCTCTCAGCCTTCCCCCAACGCTACCCTCTACCACCCACACCTAGTCCCGTGGGACGCCCTAGACAAGCTGACTGAAGTTTCATCCTTCATGGTATGGAGCTCTTGTGCACCTCCTCCCTCAGACCTATGCCCCCTTCACCAAGTCCTTGTCCCCAGGTCTATCACAGGGTTCACCATAGGCCTCCCAGCAGGGCACGGAGATGTTTCTTTAGGAAGTGATTTAACCCAAGAGTGACCCCCTGCATTAATAGGTCAGAGATTGTCCAAGTCCTTAGTCAGTGCATTCTCTGAAATGTGGAGAGAAAGTAATTCCAAGGACCGCTTGCTTCCCCTTTGCTGTTTCCCATCATCACCCACTGTCTTCAACAGCGGAGGGTCCCAGATGCTGCAGGGAGGGGGAGAACTGCAGGGAGTTCAAATAAAACATTCACATTTCACTTCACACACACTGTCCCTTAGACTTTCTCTTCCTATTTAACCAGATACATCCAACCACACTCAATCGAATCCCTGACTGCTCCATGTGAGAGTTCTGCTTCCAGCATGACGTGGCCTGAAAATTCATCTCAAGATAGTTGCTCACTCCCGGGGCTAACACCGCCCCTTGAATGCTGATGTCCTTTTAGTCATTGGTCTGATGCCACAATAAATAATTCCTAAGGCTGGTGCTCTATTTCTGCCCTGAGACTCTCCCCTTTTTCTCCAAGATGTGCCCCATCCGTTGTCTTAATCCAGGTTCCCTACACTCCCCAGGCCATTGCTTTTGAATAAATCTTGACGTAATTGAATGAAGTAGTGGTGACTGCTGTGCTTGCTTCCAACTGAGACACTCTTCTGCTCTCACTCATCACGTTTCCATTCACATTTGCTTTTGTTTAGTTTTGCTTTCCATTGTTTGGGTTTATTATTCATGTACTTATGAAATAACTGCCACATTTCTGACAGTTTTCTTGGCAAATTTGGGGCTTTTCCTGTGCTCCTCCTTCCAAGTCCTCGGTGGGGTCACTGTTTGCACCTCTGGGCCCTGGGATTGGTCTGGCTTGGCAAATGATTGAACAGAGCTTGGCTCTGTGTGTTGGGATGGGCACCTGCGCTTGCTCACAGCTGCTCCCCGGCTCTCCCAGTCGTGCCTGGGTGTCCCTGTGTCTCTGGAGTGTCTAGGAAGTCCAGCAGTCCTCTTGAGGGCCCAGCACCTCTTTGTTGGCCTGCATGTCCCAGCCTGTACGTCTATGGCCAGCTAGAGCTACCACTACCTTTTCCTGGTCAACCTGGGAGCCCAGGCCTGAGTCCGGGAGGCAGGGGAGATGCGGGGATAATGTCCTGGCCTCCCGGAGCCCAACTCCAGTAGGCGGGGAGTGCTCATGACCCTGCAGGGAGTGCAAGGTGTTTGCCTTTGACTTGCCTGAGCCTCTAAAACCTCACATGTCCCGTGGAGGTGGGTGCAGCTTCCTCCTACTCTGGCCTTGCAGGCCTGGGAAGGGCGTCCTTGGTCCCTTGAACCCTCACAGCATTTTCTCTTCTACTGAGGTTTCAGAAACTGCCTTTCCCCTCTGGGAAAGAGGACAGGCACCCTTGCAGGTTTGATTCTCCTCAGGGTTTTGGACCTCGGCTGAGGTGGAAACTGCCTTTATCCACATGAAAGGCCCAGCCAGGGCAACCTCACCAGCCTGGGCCTCCGGGTAGTTTCTGAGTCTGGTCGCTGGAGAGGCCACTTCTCTGAGGCCAAAGACAGCAGCCTCTGGGAAGGCCATTCTCCTCTGTGTCCTCAGGGTGTCAGGACCCACCTGTGTCCAGGAAGTCCCCACTGGGACTAGACTGTCCTTGGTGCAGCCCTCCAAGAGCTGCCCAGAGGCAGATGTGGTGCACTGGGCCTAAGGAAGCAGTGGTAGCGGGGGCCAGGGAGGACCCAGACTCTAGGGCAAGGGAGTGTCTAACCTGGGTACAGCTGGACCCCATTCAGGGAGTGGCACTCCAGGGTTCTGTTGCAGGTGGAGCTGGGGCCAACTCAGGATCAAGTCCCTCTCCTTCCACCTCCAGGACTCACCCAGGGGCAGGTGGGAGCTCCAGGTTCTCCTCCTCCTGCATGTGTTTTCTCTTGCTTTATTTCTGTGAGTCGAGAAATTGGGGCTGTCCTTCATATTAGTGAATTTCGACACTAATCATCATGACTTGTTGTGGAAAAGAGTCATATTCTGCAAAATATTTGAAGATATTTATTCTGAGCCAAATATGATTGACTATGTCGTGTGACACAGCCCTCAGGAGGTCCTGAGAACATGTGTCCAAGGTGATCAGGGTGCAGCTTGGTTTTATACATTTTAGGGAGACATGAGTTCAACTAAGTGCACTTAAGAAATACATTGATTTGATCCAGAAAGGTGGGACAACTTGAAGGAGGGGGACTTCCAGCTTATAGGTAGATTTAAAAATTATCTGGTTGATAATTGGAGGAGTTTATCTAAGACCAGGGATCTATTGAAAGGAAATGTTTAGATTAAGAAAGAGAGTTGGGGAGGCCAAGTTTTATTGTGCAGAGGAGACCTTCAGATAGTAGACTTGAGAGGCAGTAGGTTGTAAAATGTTTCTTATTGGATTTAAAAGGGAGCCTGGCACTTTGTTGATTATCTCCTGTGTCTGGAAAGAAAGAAAGAAGAAAAAAATTGGGGAGCCTTAACCTCCCTCACTGTGGTCTCACCACAGATGCAGAAACACCCTTACTTCAAAGAGTTCCTCACATGAATTCATTCCAGGCTTGGAACCACCCCAGGTAACTTCCTATGTTCTTGGATAGCAAAGATTGGACTGTGTTGCACAATCTCCAGGCCACGAGACACATCCAGTGGTGGTGCGTTCAGCAGGGACAGCATGACTGCCGCTTCTGTGAGGGAATTTATATTTTAAAGTTGTAGAGGGTGAAGCTGCTCCATCTCCCTCCCCAGGAGCATCGTTTTCAGCCTTTTTTGAAGGCAGTGGACTGAGGGCTGTCTTTCCACAGCAGCAGCAGAATTCCAGCACAGAGGTGTTCATCATCGTGGTCCTGGAACAAGGGACAGAACTCACACTGAACCTGGAAGAGTATGTCCTCATCCTGTCCCCACAAACAGCCCTGTGCTGACCCTGGATAACAGGGTACTTATGATTGTGCCTGAGCATGTCCTGAGGTCACTTGATGGCCTGCAGTTCCCTGTGCAGATAGATTACATCTAGCCCTCTGTTGATGACTTCACCTTGGAGTTCCATGTTCAAGACAGAGACATCTCAGGCATGAAAGAGACAATGTGCCTAACTCACCTGCAGAAGAGGGGGAGGCAACACCCCTATATCAACAGCCCTTGATGAGATCCCAAGAAAACCATGTTGCTTGGCTCAGCCCTTCTCTTTCAATAATCCTATTGTGCATTTCATACTTTCTCCTGTGTGCCCTACCCTCTACCAACCACACCTAATCCAGTGGGATTTCCTAGACCAGCCAATCTGAGCTTCAGCCTGTATAATACAGAGCCCTTGCCCAACTCCTCCCTCAGACCTATGCACCCTTCACCAAGTCCAGCACTCAGATCTGTCAAAGGGTTCACCATAGTTCTCCTAACAGAGCACGAAGATTACTTTTCAAGAAGGGATGTAGCCAAGATCCACCACTTACATTGATAGATCAGAGATTGGCCAAGTCCTTAGTCAGTGCATGCCCTAAAGTGTGGAGGGAGAGTAATTCCAGGAACCTCTAGCTTCCCCTTTGCTGTCTCCCATCATGATCCATTGTGCTCACTAGCAGAGGAGCCCAGATGCTGAAGGGAGAGGAAGAACTGCAAGGTGTTTAACTAAAGTGCTCCCATTTCACTTAGCACACAATGTCCCTTAGAATTTCTATTGCATATTCAACCACTTAAATCCAACCACACTCAATCGAATCCCTTACTCATCAACGTGAGGGTTCTGCTTTCAGCATGCTTTCAGTAGCCTGAAAATTCACCGGAAGACCTCTGCTCACTCCCAGTGCTAACACAGCCACTTGACTGCTGGTGTCCATGTAGTCATTGGTCTGATGTCTGGATAATAATTCCTAAGGTTGATACTCTATGTATACCCTGAGACTTTCACCATTTTCTCCATGCTGTGAGCCAGTCCTTGCCTTTGCTCAGGTTCCCCACACTCCCCAGGCCAATACTTTTCAATAAATATTGAAATTATAGAATGAAATAGTGGAGACTGCTGTGACTGCTTCCAAGGGAAACACACTTCTGCTCCGGCTTATCGAGTTTACATTCCCACTTGCCTTTCCAAAGTTTTGTTTTCAAATTTTTTGGTTTGTATTTCATATACCTATAGAATAAATGTCATGATTTTGGCAGCATGTTTTTTGAAAATTCAGGGCAATAACTTTGACGAGGACAGACTAGTTTCTGTCTCCTTTATATAGAAAAAAAGGCAATCAAACTGGTGATATCAAACTTGTTGGATAAAATAGTAACAAGCCATGTCAGGTGTGTAGACTGAGATGCTACTGTGACTAGAACCACAAAGGAAAGGCTCCTGCACAAGTTATCTTGTGAGGAGAGACCTAAATGTAAATTTAAAAAATAGTTACAGTAGTGTATCCCTGCAGATACATCTAAAAAATAATGACAACCACATAACACAAGTGAGCGTCTATGTTCCTTGGAAGGGAAGAGACAGGGAGGAGTCGGAATGCTGAACCTGCAAACACTGGGGCATTTTCTCATGTGGCCCAAGTGACCCCATGGTCTTCTTGAGCTTTGGAACCAGTCGCGTCCCCCTTGACACTGCACCCGACTCCCAGTTTCTCAATCTTGCTGGCCCTCCGGCGACCTCCCGTTGGATGAATTGCACCCGCCCAAACTCGATTCCCCTTTGATTTGCGCTTCATTAATTATTCATAATTCAGGTTGGACCCCCTGCTTGCGACCCCCTGTGGCCGTTCTCCGAGCTTTCCGGTCACATCCTTTCCTTCCACGCTCTTTGGTTCATTGTGGTCATGCTCCTTCTGCTGTCAGAGGAGCAGAGAGTTGATCTTATTGATTCTGGATACCGATACTTTCTAGGTGATCTGGATAATCAAGATAACGACCCTCGACAGTGGCCGAAAGGGAGCAGCCATCTGGTGTGTCTCAGAGAATCCCGCTCAGTTCCCAGGGCTCCTAGATGGGGAATCTTGGTCAGAGTTATTCCCAGGTCAGAGAATGGAGGTAGCCCGTGCACGATGGGATATCCCTGCCTAGATCTTTCACTGAGTCTCTACCTCAGCTGCTCTTAGGATCAGGGGGAGAACCACGGGAAAGGCCCGGTGTCAGACATCCGGAAAGACCACGGGATGAATATTTTACCTCTGAAGTACATCCCAAATCTGGGAGTTAACTTCAGCTTTGCTGGGGTCTATGTGGGGAGTGAAACTGTGCCTGGCTTATATGCACATCCGGAAGCCACTTCCTGGTGGCCGTCCCATTTGGAACCACACACTTGGCGTCGGCGGTTGAGCCAAATGGGGACTCGCGGTGCGAGCAACGCTCCCCACGTGTTAGCGTGCGTGAGATTCGGTTGGTGGAATTTTACTAGGTGCGTGCCGGTAGAGTGGGGCTGAGGTTTTCTTGCTCCCGTGGATGTGTAAGAAGTCAGAGGTCCTGCCCCGCCCAGCGGTCCCCTCAGTCAACTCTGTTTCGGGGACATAACGATTTGGATTGCTAACAAGTCGGGAAATTCTCAAGCCCTTGGAAAATCAGTTCAACACAGACACGGAATGAGAGTCAAAAGACAACATGTCATGTTTTTGAGAATTTTATTCACTTCAAAACAAATTAAACACACATATTTACAAAGGCATTCCAGAGCCCAGTTTTCGAGGCTGAGGAAGGACTCCGAGAGCGCTTTGCGCAGCACGCTTCCCAGCTTCCCAAACACTGCTCTCTGGGCGGGGCACAGCGGAAGGGCTTCACCTCTCAGGGTTCCCGAACTTTTCCCTTATTCAGTCATCTAGAGAGCAAATACACAGTCATTCCCCAGTTTCCTACTGACGTCCCAGCGGAAGTCTGACCCCTGCGCGTCGCCCAGTTTCTTAGGCAACGAATCACTGGCACGGAAGCTTTTCCTGGCGCGTTTCCGGGGAGCCAGGCGAACTACAATGTCCCTCACCAGAATTCAATGAGGCAGAGTCCCCGCATCTGCTCCCTGCCTGACCTGAGCTCCCACATCCGCAGAAGCGCCACAGCCACAGCCAGGGAGCTTCGGAGTCACCGCACAGAGTTCGCTCGCCTCTCTGCGCTCCTGGGTCCTACAGTCCCCTCCCAGTCACGGGAGCTGGAGGCCAAGGAGCCCCTGCCACCTGCAGTCTCACTCCAGGTCAGAATCGCTGTCCTCTGAGGAGGAGGAAACCTGAAGGTCCTCATAGAGGACACTCGTGGGGAAACGAACACAGGGACCCTCAGACTTCTCTGAGACATGAGGGCTCTGAGCGAGGAAGGCTCCCGGCTTCTCAGGAGAGTGAAATGAGGGAGCTGTCAGGAGGCTGGAGCTCCACCATCCGTTTTCCAGTCTCCGGAAGAGCACTCTGAGAGGCCGGGTCCCATCATGGCTGGCCGCTGGGTGATGGGACATGGTGCAGGCCTGGGCAGTAGGCAGGCAAGGTCTGCTGTGCGGAGGCTGCCGGTCGATGCTGGGCACCTGGGCGGGTGTCCTCCTGCCCATCTGGGGCGACGTACTTGGTCCAAGGTCGGTTACGGCTGGCGCAGGTTGGAGAGTCTCCGGGGCCCCCAGCTCACCTCCCTGGATGGCGTTTTCGGGGATCTGGAAGGGACCCAGTCTCGGTATCTTGGGGAAGTTCAGGCAAGCCTGAATCGGAGCCTGGACAGGCCTCTTGGCTCCTGGCCTGAAGCTGAGATTGGAGCCTAGGCCCAAGCTGTGCGTGGCGGCTGGTGGGCAGGGCTGTGAGGTCAGCGCGGGACATTTGTCTTGTGCCTGGGGGCTGGTGACCTGGAGCAGGCCGTGGGTTTTGGAGGCACCCTGGGGAACTTCTCGGCAGCCACCCTCCTGGCTGCTGTCTGTCGGCTTCCCCACGAGGAGAGGCCCCGGACCCCGGTGCCTGACTGCAGGCTGAGGGATGTCGGCCGCAGCCCCTGTCTGTCGTTCCTTTGGTCCAAGACCTGAGGAGGAGCTCAGACTGGCGTTTCTGAGGGGAGATAGTGAAGCCGAGACGGAGCCCCTGTCAGACATTTTGGTAGCTGAGCAATCAGTGAGGACAGGGTCCACGCGTGGCCTCTTACTGGTTGTGTGGAGCGGCACTGGCCTGCTTGCAACCTGAAAGACAGGAAACCACACACGTTACAAGTTCCTCTGCATGGAGCCGACACGAAAATCAGCCACATCCAAAGACGAGGGGCACGCGCCATGAAATTCTCAATACAGAATCGACAGGCGGTCCTTGGAAGTAGGGACAGACCCTCCACCTGAGTGCTGATCAGGACAAGACTCATGAAAGATGTGCTCTCGAGCTATGTGTAGCTGATCCGAGCACACCATTGTTCGAAAGAACAATGTCTTGGGCATTAACTGGATCAAAGCACCTCCACTCAGCCAAACTACAGCTCCCCAGGGTCCCTCCAGGTCCCCCTTCAATCCGTCATGCTCCCCTCAAAACAACGGCCTCTCCTGGGAGCCCCTGCCCAACCTGTCCAAGGGCCGGGCCCTGGTTCCTCCAGCCCCCCTCACACTGCAGGTATCGTAGCATCCTCAGGATCGGGAACACACACTCAGCTGGTGGGACCAGAGGTGGCCTTTGCCCAGTGTTGCCCCTCTCTCAGGACAGGGGTTTGCAAATCAGTGGAGCCCCTGAAGCCCCCTTCCATACAAATGCTCAAGGCACCTGGTTTGTAAAACCCACAGGCAGAACTACTCCAGGTGAAGCAAGGAAGGGTCTGAGTGCAGCGCCCCCCCACCCCCACCCCCCAACAGGCTGACAGCCACAGGGCACGCAGCACAGCCAGAGCATCTGAGAACCACAGTCTGGGGGCCCTGCCTGACTTCTTTACTGCCTTACTTTCGCTTCCTTCCTTCCTTCATTTTTAAAAAATGTTTTAACTTTTATTTTATTTTTTTGAGACAAGGTTTCACTCCTCTTCCCCAGGCTGGAGTGCAATGGCATGATCTCGGCTCACTGCAACCTCTGCCTGCTGGGCAAGAAATTCTCCTGCCGCAGCCTCCCAAGTAGCTGAGACCCCAGGTGAATGCCCCCACACACAGCTAACTTTTTTGTATTTTTTTCTGTAGAGACGGGGTTTCACCATCTTGCCCAGGCTGGTGTCAAACTCCTGAGTTACAGTGATCCACCTACCTCGGCCTTCCAAAGTGCTAGGATTACAGGTGTGAGCCACTGAGCCCCTTCATTTATTTTATTCTTGAGACAGGGTCTCACTCTGTCACTCAGACTAGACTGCAGTGGCGTGATCATAGCTCACTGCTGCCTTGACCTCCCAGTCTCAAACAATCCTCCCACCTCAGCCTCCTGAGTATCTGGGACTACAGGTGTACAGCTAATTTTTTTTGTTTGTTTTTTTAGAGGCGGGGGTCTCACTTATGTTGCCCAGGCTGGTCTCGAACTCCTGGGCTCAAGTGATCCTCCTGCCTCAGCCTCCCAAAGTGTTGGGGTAACAGGCATGAGACATCACACCTGGCCTTTAAACACTTTATAAGAAAGCCCCAGTCAACCCAGCTATACCAGAACTTGGGCACCAAGGTTCCCCTCACTGGCTCACCACACCACTCAGCAACCCGTCTCCACACACTTTTCTCCAGTTCAATGGTGGACAGGCTGATGTCTGACCTCCAGGGCCTGCCTGCACGCCCCAGCCAATCAGTCATCACATAGGCAAGGCCCTGTATCACCCTCAACTTGGAAGAGGAGGCTCAAACTGTTTTACAAAGACCCTCCTATGAAATCTCCCTGAAATCCAAGACCATGGGAAGGGCACTTATGAAAAAGCTTCTGGCCAGTGCTGGCAAGGAAGTTAGGCAGGGGGGCTTGGCTGGGTGAGTCTAACTCTCTCAATGGCCTTCCCCGCCAAGCCCTACACACAGATACGAGCAAACTGTGCTAGCGACCTACACACACAATCCCACACATGGGATTCCCGGGCCCATCCATAAGCCCTTTTCTGCTCCATGTGTCCGAAGCCTTCCCTGGACACTCACTTCGACTGTGGTGGGGCCGGGTGCAGTGGCTTACGCCTGTAATCCCGGCACTTTGGGAGGCCGAGGTGAGCGGATCACTTGAGGCTAGGAGTTCAAGACTATCCTGGCCAACATAGTGGAACCTAGCCTCTACTAAAAATACTAAAATTAGCTGGGTGTGGTTGCACACGCCTGTATTCCCAACTACTCAGGAGGCTTAGGCATTAGAATCCATTGAACCCAGGAGGCGGAGTTTGCAGTGAGCCCAGATCACACCACTGCATTCCAGCCTGGGTGACAGAGTGTAACTCCGTCTTAATAAAAAAGCCTGTGGTGAATTTGAGGGTCTCTGTCCATTGCTCTGGGCTCCCATCTGAGCCCCAACTCTCCCCTGCGGGTTTGCAATTTCAAGCAAGCTCTGTCCGTGCTGCAGCTGCCAGAAGACACCCTTTCCTGGGACTTAAGGAGGGGTTTCCTCCTGTCCTAGAGGACACCTCCTTGGACTCCAGTGGAGCAGCCTGACAAAGCTGAGGCATCTTCCATATGGAGTAATGGTCACACAGTACCCACGGGTTCCTGGGGACTGAATGTTCAGCTTGGGGGCCCTTAGCAGTATCTATGGAGAAAAGCATAGTTCCAGTCCGTATAGCAGTTTCCAGGCTGCCAAGCTGGGGAAGGCTGGCCAGAGAGCCAGAGGCTGCCAATCAAGCCACAAAAGCTGCAGTCAGCCATCCCTTCCAGAATGCCAAGAGTCCTGACAAATCCTTCTCCTTGGGCCTCTCGAAGTGACCCCCGGTCCCTCTGTCCCATGAGACCAATCCTGTCCCAGGCTCAGGCACATTTACAACTACCAGGATAGCAGCTGCGCTCCACCTCCCAAGCCCAAAGCTAAGATCCCTTCACCCTGCCCCTCAGCCAGCCTCTGAGAAGGCAGGTGAGCCTGCCAAGTCCTCCCCCGAGAACTCCTGGCAGCAGGGCTCCTGTCCTCCCTCACCCCTCCTGAAACAGAAAGCTGATGGCTGCTGTCATTCCATTTGAAGAACCTTCACAGCAGTCCCAGATCCAGAGAGAAGAGGAAGAGTGTACGCACAGGCACACACACACAGTTAAAGGCAGCTAGCTGTGGGAGCTGGGACAGTCGGAAGCACCGGGTCTCATTGGTAATCTCCTCTCTGTCCCCAGGGCGGTGGAGATGGCAGCAGGGATGGGAGGGAGCCTTATACTTTCTCCTTGCTCTCTCCTGGGCTGAGAGAGGCACACAGCCGCCTCTGTCCACTGGCAGGCTGTGGCCAGCACAAAGAGCTAGCCCCTTCCTCATCTCTCCCCTGGCTTTGTTCCCCAAGATGCAAGGTCAGGCGACATACAGGGACAGAGGAAACACCCCAACCCTACCGCCAAAACAAGCCCAGGACTCTGGGCCATGACTCCTCAGTGGGCAGCCCGGCCTGGCTCCCTCTGCTGGTGACCACGCCCACATAAGCATGCCTCACAGATGTCTCTGGGAGAAGCCCCTTGCTCTCCCACAAATCCCTGGCTTCCGTGTCCCAACCCCCACTGCAGGAGAGTTGAGTCCAGAGCAGAGCTGACAGGCTTCCATGGGAAGGGGTGAAAGGAGGAAGGGCTTTCATCAAAGAGGTAACATCAAAACCAGGCAACTTGTGAAGCTGTCAGGGGCCGGGAAATCTGGAAAAAGGTGTCTAAAAATGAACACCTGGGCTGGGCGGGGTGGCTCACACCTGTAATCCCAGCACTTCGGGAGGCTGAGGTGGGTGGATCACAAGGTCAAGAGATCGAGACCATCCTGGCCAACATGGTGAAACCCAGTCTCCACTAAAAAAAATACAAAAAAATTAGCTGAGCGTGGTGGCACACTCCTGTAGTCCCAGCTACTCAGGAGGGTGAGGCAGGAGAATCACTTGAACCTGGGAGGTGGAGGTTGCAGTGAGCCAAGATCGCGCCACTGAACTCCAGCCTGGTGACAGAGCAAGACTCAGTCTCAGAAAACAACAAAAACAAAAAACAAACAAACAAAGGAAAACCCTGAAGCCAGGAAAAGGCTCTGGTGGCTGAGTCGCTCGCCACCACACCACAGGACACATGCCCTGTTCAAAGGCCTGGAACCCAAGAAGTCTCCTCCAGGGAGCTGTCTCTCCAGATGGGCCCTTAAGGTCGAGGATGGCACAGATGGGATGGGAGACGCCTTCCTGGAGTGAAATGGGGAGGGCTCCCCAGAGGTGGCATGCTAAGCAGGCCTCGGGCACTGATACCTTCCTTCCTGCCATCACCGCCAGTGACATACCCCCGACCTCTAGTCCAACTGCAGCCGGCCAAGCACATCCTGCTCAGCACCCATTCCTGCCACCACCCTCCAGCTCATCAAGGAAACTCCCTCTACCCTCCCCGCGCCCTGCCCTCCCCGCATGACAGCCCTCCCCTTTCCAGGTCTGCTCACTCCCAATGTTTCAATCTTGTCCTTGACCACCAAGGCCACAGCTGGTGACCCAGGGCCTCATGGATTCACTCCTCAGCCTTGACCGAAGAATCCAGGAGCCGTCTGAGCTTCCATTTCCATCCCCACCGCCCTGTCCCTTTTCCCAACGTGCTCTGGTGAACAAAGTTGCAAGGATCCTCCAAGTGTGCCAAGCTCCCACTCTCACAGACTCTCCTGTCCTGTTCCCTGCCCCAGCCACACTGACCGCACCCTCTGCCCAGCCCTTGCTGCCCCAGGCTGTCCATGGCCTACCTGGCCCCACAGAGGCAGGGGGCACAGGGCAGCCTCCTTGGTCAAATACCACCAGCAGGCTGATGTCCCCAAACATATCCACCAGGCCAGTCCTTTCTGAACTCCAGACCACACATACCATTGCCTACTCCACACCCCTAACTTGGATGTATCTCAGGCAGCTCCACTGACATAACCCAATAACCTGGCTTCCCCCCAAACCAGGGCCTCCCTCAGTTCCCCACACATCAGTGAAAAGCATCACTACATGCTTGCCCACCTGCCCAGGCCAGAGATAAGTGGAGCTCACTGTGACTCCCTCACTGCCTGTCCCCACAACAGCCAATCCACCCGAAGTCCGTGAGTTCTATTCCAAAAGTGCCTGTAAATCTCCATCCTTGTCTGCATCTCTACAGCCGCTGGGCCTGCCCAAGCCACCGCCACTCACACAGGGATTCATGACAGCCTCCTAAGCACCTCTACCTCACCCCAGTTCTGTGGTCCAGCCCCTTCCTGCCTGCGAATGGGACAGCCCACCTTGTAAACACATGGCTCCAACTCTCTTATTTTCCTGGTTGGAACACTGTAGTGATTTCTTGCTGCATTTAGACCAAAGCTCTGCCTAGAATGTTCTTACCTCCTCTCTCCAAAGGCTCCTCTAGGACTCTGCCTTGAGGTGATCTCCCCGAGAGGTTGTCCCTGACCATTCTGTTCAAGTCGGTTCCCTGACTTTTCTCACCCTCTCCTTCTCTAACACATGTCCCATTTTTGTCTGACATTGATTACCTGTCTTCACCACCTCACTGTAAATGCCTGTTTCATGCACCAAAGTTTCATTCACATTGTGCCCATTATAGCACCGACACACAGAAAATAAACAGGTTAAATGAATGAATCAACAGTCATTTCCAAGCCCAAATGGGTCATTTCCCTGGTTTCCAGGTTTACAAAACATTTGGAGGAGGGATGCTTAAAAGGGCAAGTTTTAAAAAAATCTCTGTAGACACACAGACCTCTGTCAGACAGCCTGGTGGCTGGCTCCCCTTCCTCCAGGAAGGTTGTGCTGCCAGCATGGCCAGTGACCAGGTTAGGAAGTAAAGGAGAAGGGCCTGCCATTGCTGCTGCAGCTCTGGGCTCAGGGAGCAGGTGCATAGCAGAGGCAGGGCCAAGGGCAACTCGTGATTACCTGGTGCCTGCCCAGCCACGGGGAGCCTCAGGTCCTTGCTTTGCAGGCCTCTAGCAGTGGGAGAGAAAAGTGGACTGTCCTTGCATCTGAGCCAGGAGTGTGGGATTAGCACTAAGGATGTCTTTGGTCAAACGCAGAGCCAAACCATCCAGACCAGGTTCATGAAGGAGCTCTCCATGCTCTTGGGAAATGCTCTGGCTCCCACAAGGTCTTGGGCATCTGAAAGAGATGCCAACAACCTCTGCCCATCTTCCTGGCCCCACAGGTACCAATTCCATGAGGGCCCCAGAGTGCTGCTCTCCCCAAGAGGTGATTTACCTCTTCCTCCCACTCTGGGCAGTCCTACTCAGCTCCACCCAAGGGACCTGGCTGTCCCCAACACACACACTCCAGGCCTGTGCCTCACCTTCATGTAGGTGTCCAAGGCAGAATGGACATGGTGGGCAGCCGCCCAGTGGACAGCATGGTGGTATAGGGGAAGGTGGCTGTCACCACGCGGCTGGATGCCTGGAAGTCAAATTCCTGGTAGATGTGGATGAGCTCAGGGGAGGGAGATTCCTCACCTTCACTCAGGAGGCTGCCCACGACACAAGGGCACTAGTCAAGAGGAACCGGGGAAAGGAAGGCATGTGCATGAGAGCTGATCAAAGGAAGGAGGCCCTAAGACCTCCTACCTCCTGGGTCTGTCCAGATTAGGCCTGAAAGAACCATCAGCTCTGACAAGCCATGCAGACCTGGATACCAGGACACAGCTGGCTGTTTTCCTACTGGAACCCACCTATGCCCCGCCCGTGGCATCCTACTGCAGGACTCTCAGCCATTCCTTCATTTATTCCTTCCACAAACATGCCACACCCTCTGGAGAACCAGGGATTCTAGTGAGGGGTTAGACTCATTCTTTGCCCTCCAGGAGGCCAGGAGAAGGAAGGACAGAGAGGACCTCTGAACCATCACCCTCCACGTGTCCACTGACAGCACCAATGAGGAGGCGCTTCCACCTCCCAGTGAGACCCTCTGTCAGCCCCACTCCCCATGGCTACCAGCAGGACTGTAGCATGGCTGATCCTGCAGCCTGGGCCCAGCACATCCCTATTAGCTCATGTTCCTCCTGTCTCCTGAAGAAGAGCAGGCTTCACGGGCACAGAAATTATGGCAGGAAAGGGAGCAAAACGGAGGAGTAGGAATAAAGAGCTCAGAACCCTGCAAGGTGCTGCCTGAGGAAAGCAGGAATGTATGTGTGCACATTTACACACGTCCTTGCAGGGTCACGACCTGGCAAGTGGCTGTGGAGGGGCTGCAGGAGGCACCTGTCAGGACATGGGATCGGGATCGCTGACCTCAGGGCTGCTGATGAATTTCTGTGAAGAGATCATCCTCCCATCCCCCAGGGAGGTCAGCGACCATCCCCAGAGCCTCTAGATTTCTCCAAACCACAACCCACCAGGGAACGACCCATTTCCTAAGTCCCTTCCTGGCTGAAAGTCGAGACTGCTGGCTCCCTCCAAGTCTCTAGGCTGCTAGTACCTGCACTTCTCACTCTGCTCCCTCCAGACCTAACTTCCCTCCTCTGGCTCCCAGAAACCCCAGCCAGGCAGGGCTCCTGTGTGAGCCTCCAGCACTTCCTAGGATGGACCCAAGGCCACAAGGCCCAGCACTCACTTCTCCTCCTGGCATCAGGGACCCACTTTGTCTCACCTGCTACCTGTTTCCCATGTCAGCTTTCCAGGTGCCCAAGTCTGTTCCAGCCTTCCGGCTGGACCCTCAGGGGATATAATCCTGAATCCAGGAGGTTCAACACAGACCTCATACCCTCAATCCTGGGTTTCGCTCACTCTAAAGGCTTGTTTCTCCCCTATCAAGGGCCTACTGACCCCTAAGTTTATTAAGTTTTACTTTTTAAAAAACTTTTTTTGCCAGAAGTTCATGTTCATAAGGATGAGCCCCAGGTTTAAACAGGCTACTCCCTCCACCTCCACTTACTCCCTCCCCAGCCCCCCGCTCAGCACTGTGACTTCATCATCCCCTCCTCACCTCTGCACTCCCATTATGGCCCTTTCCACGCCCTCTCCGAGATCCCCGGGGGATTCTCAGCCCTGAATGGCCTCCTCTACTCCCAGCCACCCCAGCCCTTCCTTTTAGTCACAGTTTGCCTTGGATGTGGTCACATACTCCAGGCTGTCACCTGAGCAGACCCCAGTGGTCACCCTCAGCTGTCTGCAGCTCTGGACCCCTTGCCGCCCCCTTGAATCCTATGGCATCCAAACCTGCCTCAGAGGTTTCGTGGTCGTCGGAAGCGGTGAAAAGTCCATATCCTTTCCAAGGGACTCTTTTCCTGGAAAGCCCCTGGAGATTGGCTGGCTCATCCTGTGAAGCCAGCTCTGGCCACTAGGAGCGGGGCCATGAGGTCAGCCTGGAGGGAGCCTGTGGGGCACCTGCACTCTGGAGGAAGGGACAGAACAGGCCACCAGGCACAGGCAGGTGAGGGAGGCAGGGGGATGGGACTGAAGTCACCTGGGCTGGATGGAAGTCAGTGCCCTTGGGTGCTGGCACCCTGCCTTCCCAGGCACCGAGAGATCAGGCTTCTGAGCCTGTTGGCCATTAGGGCCAGACTGTCCCCAATGGGTGCCATTCCACCTGTGGAATCCCCCAGGTGTCACCAGGCAGCATGCAGGTAACAGGCCTGGAAGGTCCCCAGCAGCCCAGCTCAGACATTCTGGGGTCCCCATTCAGTGGCACAAACCACAGGACCCAGTGAGGGAAACAGGATATGCCAGGTCAAGAAGTATGGCTAAATCCATTTACTCTAAGGGTAAAGGGGTGACTGGAAAGGGGTAGGAGGGACATGGTGGGGGCGGGGCCTCCAGCCCCCCTTCTCCTGGCTTTGCTGAAGGCAACTGGCTTTCCGATGAGGGTAATTTTACCTCATGGTTCTTGTCAGCCTGGTAGAAAAACAGAATGCAGGGGATGCTGCCCAAGCCTGGGCGCTCCTGAGCGTTCTGCATCTCACCAAACAGCTGCATGATCTGCAGTGCAGTGGGGTTGTCGCGGGGAGAACCCTCCCCGGCCTCTCCTTGTGCAGGCTCCACGCTGCCGGTGAGGCTCACCTGGCAAAGATGTTTGGAGAGAGGGAGGAGGGCTCTGAGCACACTGCCAGCCTCCCTTGCTCTTGCCTGCTCACCCCGCCTGAGGGCACTACTCACCACCCTGCTTGTCGGCAGCCCTGAGCTCCGGGGGGCTGGGGCCCCTGGAGCTGGCTCATGAGCAGCTGCCAGGAATCTGCCATGGCCCTCGTTCCTGTTGCCCACAAGCCGCAACACCAGCTCCTGCAGCTCCAGCAGCTTCACCTGGAGGAAAGGGTGTTCAGCTGCCATGCCTGAACCCACACCCAGCCCACAGCCACCCCCCAGGTGGAGAAGCTCCACGCCCTGCCTTGATCTCCTCCTTGTCCTGGGCTAGCCTGTGGATGTGCTCCTCCTCCTCTCGGTGCTGCTCCTTCAGCGCTGCCCCCTGGCTGAGAGAGGGCGGTGTAGTCTCCTGCCAGAGGACAGGGCTCAGATGCTGGGTTCCTTTCACCCGCTGGGCAGCTCCCCCTGCTGTGCCCTGGCCTCCACCTCACCGATGGTGTCTGTCTCTCCAGAGAGCTGGATGCAGCGATGTTCCAGCTCCTCCACCCGCTCCTTCAGGTCCACCTTTTCCTGCGTCAGCTGCATAAAGCAGCTCTGGAGCCAAAAGAATGGGGTCACATCTCGGCAGCGAACTGCCTCGCTCCTACCCTTCTTGGCCCATGCCAGGAGAGACTCACTCACCTGCAGTTTCTCCATGGCCCCCTGCAGGGCCCGGTGGGTCTCCCCACACACAGAATCGATCCCAGTCCCTGGGGCTGGGGCTGCTGCTTCTGGCTGCTTCTGGGCTGGCACCTTCTGGGCTGGCACCTGGCTCACCTGTTGGCATGGGCCCAGAAGCAGGCTCCTTCAGCTGCCCACGGAGCCGAGCCTGCTCCCCGTCTGCACTGGCTACAGCTGATGTTAAAAATGCCACCTGCAGGCAAGAGGTGTGCATTCTTCTTGGGGGATACACAGGACCAACGGGGCAGGGAGGTGGAGAGGAGCCCTTCGCTTGGGGCCTCAGAGTGTGCACCTGTTGGTCACAGGTCAAATGATATCTGAACACTGGCTCCCCAGGAAAGGGGTGAGGGTCCAGATAAATAAGAAAGCAGGAAACCAAAAGCATAAGAGGGTCTGGGAAGGACCACAGAGGGAGGGGGCAAAGATGGGGCAGGGGGAGTCAGGCTCACCATGGACTCCTGGCTTTCCAGGTCCTGCAGGATGCTCGGCATGGGCCAAGGTGCCTCCTCCTCCTTCTCCTCCTTCTCCTTCTTCTTCTTCTTCTTCTCCTTCTCCTCCTCCTCCTCCTCCTCCTCCCCTCCCCTCCTTCTCCCCCTGCCCCCATCCAGTCTATCTCCTATGGTGCATAGCCAGAGGGGTCCTCATGCAACCCAACAAGGGAATTAGGGTGGGCCCACCTCTGCCTCAACCCTCACTGGATAACCTGGGCCAGTCCCTCCCCAGAGGGGAATGAGCAGCTGTAATTTATTATTATTATTTTTTTAGAACCAAAGTCTTGCTATGTTGCCCAGGCTCAGTCCCACTACCGTGTGGCAGGGGAGTTCTGACCTGCTTCATTTCTGACCTGGGCCAGTTCACCCATCCTTAGGCCACCTGGTGGCCCCTCTACTCCCAGGAGGTCACCGTTTTGATGCCAAACTTAACTCAGAAACCCGGTCGGCATAGTGTCCAGCTGTTCTAAACTCCTCAATCCTATGCTGCTAACAGTCCCCCCTTCCTCCTGGGCTCCCTCCTCTTCCTCTGAGTGGTCCCCCATACCTTCCCCAGGGAGAGTCATGAGGCTCAGCTGGGCCTGTAGCTGCTGGTTCTCTGGCTGGCAGCTTCCAGGTGCTCCTAAGGGGCCAGGAAAGAGAGTTGAAGGCACAGAGGCTGCCAAGTCATCCCCCTCGGGCCACGCCCTCAGCAACTCCCACAACTGGGCCCCCCCAACTCTTGGTGGGCCATCTCGGCCATCGCTTCCTGCTGCTGCAGCTGGTCCATGAGCTGGGTCTGCAGCAGTAACTGTCTGTGCAGTGTCTCCATCTCAGAGCTCAGCTGCTGACAGGCAGCCACGTACTGCTGCAGGTGACCCAGGGACTGGTCTTGCTGCTGCTGCACACTCTGAGGCTCTTGGCTTTTCACCTCTACCTGCAGGAAGACCTGGGCGAGAGGGCAGGTGGTGGCCTGCTTCCAGATTCTGGGACCATGAATAGGGTAGCGAGGGCACTGCAAGGCTCTGTCTCCTGCCCAGGCCTGTGGCCCCTTGCTCCAGGCCTAAGTGACTGCCTAGAGCCCCATGCCTCTTTCCCTGCATGAAATCTCATACTCTTCTTCCCACCACTTAAACTGTAGGCCACAGAATGCTGGAAAAGCAGAAGGAGCGAGCCATCATCTCCTAAGTGTCCAGCATGCCTAATGCTCTCCATGTATTATCTCATCTAATCCTTGGCACCTCTGCAAAGAAGATGCTAACTTCATTGCAGCTGGAGAGCCCAGAACTTGGTGTCTGCCTCCCATGGCACCGGGAGGGGTGAAGTCAGGTTAGAAAAATCATCCCCACCTCCCCACAGCCATTGGAGCAGGGCTCTGGTTCACAGGTGCCTTCAGAAGTGCCATTTCACGCGAAGGTTACACCACCCCATTTGACAGGCGGGAAAACAAAGGCCCAAAGGGCTAGGGAGGAGGGCTGGCTCCCCAGGTGGGGCCGTGCACCAGCTTTATGAAGCAACTCTGCAGCTCGGCCAGCTCTTCCTTGACCTCACGGGTCTGGGAGAGCGTGTGGCTGACAGCAGTGTGGTCCCCATGGTCTGTAGGATTCGTCTGCACTCCTCCACTTGCTTCCCCAAGGGCTCAGCCACCCGCTCCAGCTCCTCCTGCTCCCAGTTCAGGTGACTCAAGCCCTCATTGTCCTGTACCTGGGCTTGGAGCTGTCCTGCCAGACTCTCCAGCTCCTCCCTCAGGTGCTCAGCCTCCTCTGGTAGCTGCTGCTCCACCTCGGAGGGCCTTGCTAGGGGTGCCAGGGCTGGGAGTTCAGCTGAGAAAAAAAGCAGACAATAAGGGCCTCTGGATTCTTAAAAAAAAATCTTCCTCTTGGTCCACAGCTCCTCTCAGGCTCCACAAACTTGGCCTCCCTGCTAATGATTCCCCACACCTGGATGGTAGGGAATCTTCCAAGCCTCTTAAAGATACAGACATTGTGTGGGTGGCTGACAATGGGCACTCCTCCCTCTTTGCTGACTGGGAAACTGAGGCTCATGGAGATTACCAGACTTGCCATCTCCTAGCACATACCTCTTTTCCTCTGCCTCAAAGTCCTTCCATCTACCCACCTCCCTAGGACATTCTAACCCACCACCCATGGCCCTCTGATGTCAGTCCTCCTCCCAGGTCACCCCAGTCTCAGCTTACTCATCTGTTTTCTCAATCCCACCAAGCTTGTCTCCATCTCCTGTAACCGATTCATAATACACTCCTTCTTCTCCCTCAGTGTGCGCATCTGCACAAAGCACAGGGATAAAGGGCCCTGGAGAGGGGGGCTGCTGGCTGGACAAGCTACCATCTCCCTCTCTGCCCCCCTCCTCCACAAAGCCCAGACCCATGACCACCTCTGGCTATACCCCTCCCATTTTACAGATGCCCAGAAAGATCTAAAGTGGGGCTGAAGTGTCAGGTCTCACTTGCTCCGACATCTGATTCATCCTCTGCTGCCACGTGACTCTCTCTCCTTTAAGAATCTCAGCAAATGTATCTCTCTCCAGTTGTATTTGTCTACATGCCTCCATTACCTGCAAGAATGGGCATAGAATTTAGGAAGGGCTGTCACTGGTCCTCACCTGCTCCTGGCCACCTGAGGTCATCTTCCTTCCACATCCCTCCCTCTGCAAAGCCTCACTGCCCCAGGTGTGCTTCCACCTGTGCCCGCTCCTCCATGGCCTGTCATAACTGCTGGTTAGCATCAGGGGCTTCACACCAGCTTGAAAACTGGATGGTGAAGCACAAGAAGTTCAGGTCTGGGGACCCCGGGCTGTTCCACACAGTGCCCCTTAAAAGGGCTAGGGCTAGGGTTAATGTACAACCTGTCAATAAAGATCTCTACTGTCAAGTTACTTTGCTTTAGAAATAAAAACTTAAATAATTTTTTAAAAATCTCAGGCTTGGCATAGTGGCTCATGCCTGTAATGTCAACATTTTGGGAAGCTGAGGTGGGTGGATCACTTGAGCTCAGGAGTTCAAGATCAGACTGGCCAAAATGGTGAAACCCCATCTCTACTAAAAATACAAAAATTAGCCAGGTGTGGTGGCGGGCGCCTGTAATCCCAGCTACTCAGGAAGCTGAGACAGAAGAATTGCTTGAACTTGTGAAGTGGAGGTTGCAGTGAGCTGAGATCACACCACTACACCCCAGCCTGGGTGAGAGAGGGAGACTTTGTCTCTAAGAAACAAAGCCCCAAATTCCATATGTCTGCTCTTAAAGTTATTCCCAAATTACCTCTAACCTTTAAGATATGTCTCACTTTCTCCAAGATAATAAAAGATGTGGGTGAAGGGAAAAAGCCCAATCAATCAAGCAGGTGAAGAAGCAGACATAAACAGGCAGAAGGGAAATGGTAGCAACATAAAATAAGCCAGAGGCAAAGTATCCCCCAAACCAGAGGAGCCTCAGGGGCATGCCCAGCTGGAGAGAGCATCTGGAGAGGTATGGTGTGAGGGTGGGGCCCTCCTGGAGCTCCTGTCTTCTGGACTCCAGGGGCTTGGGTGAGGAGGCTCTTCCCTGAGTTGGCACTGTGGGTGTCAGGATATGCTTGGCAGAGGAAGGAAGGAGAACCTACAGGAGGCCAAAAGGGTAGAACAAGGGCAGGTGGACAAAGACAGAAGAGGCTTAGAGAGAGGCAAGAGATTCAGGGGAGGAGGAAGAGGTGGCTTCAGGGACATGAAATGTTGAAGGAGAACGGAGGAGATCAAGACCATGGCCTGTGCCTTCCAAACGGCTGCCTGCTGCCTTGCCGGGGGCAGAAACAAATAGATAGAACAGTCCCCTGAGTGGTGCAGTCACACAGGTGGAGTCACCTGACAATGCTGCTCTGAATACTCTCGTTGGACCCCTCTCCTCAGGCCCGGGATGTGGGCATAAATCTGGTAGAGCACCAGACCTCCACCTCCATTTCAAAAACCAGACTTTTGAGTAAGGGTTCGCTTCAACATAGGAGTCTCCAGCTAAAAAACAAGTCTGAAAGACACTGATCTTATCCAGTGTCATCTTACAGAGGAGTTAAAGAGGCCAAGGGGAAGAAGTGATTTTTCTGTGGTCACCCAGCACGCTGGCAGCAAAGATGAGCTCAAAAGTTAGATCTTCTCCCAACCTTGGTGCTTGGGGCTCTCCTCATCACAACCTTGGGCCCTTTCAGTCACTCAAAAAGAGACAGCCTGATGGCAAGTGGCTGTTCCCATTGGCCTGGCTTTCCCTTGAGACTGGGGATGAGGAAAATGAAACAGCAATTACCATTTCCTGGGTGTCCTGGGTCTTTATGGCAGGCCCTGTACTTGGCATTAACATAAAAATAATAACAAATCTCATTTAAGCTTCACAAGTGTAAGTCAAACAATACCACCTTTATTTTACAGATGTGAAAAGAGAGGCCCAAAGAGCTCAAGCAATTTGCCCTACATCATATCCCTAGCAGATGGAGAGGTAGGATTCAAATCCAGAATTCTTAACCAGGACCCAACAGTTCTTCCACAATCTTAACAAGTACTCTCTACTTTCCTTGGGCCCCCTGTCCCCAGGAGCCTGGCCAGCCAAGACTCACATCTTCAGGTGAGTGGCAACCACCAGAAGTGGTTGTCTCGGGGTTACTGCAATCTTTAATTTTCTTTTTCACTCCTGTAGGAACACCAGGGCTGTTCCTCCACTGATAGTCTCTCAACTGTGGAAAAGAAAAGCAGGAATACTCATGAGAAGTCCCTACAGTCATATCTGCCTTTACAGTTTTTACAAAACTTTCTTTTATGCCATCTGATTTATTGCCACAAACAACTGTACAAGGTGTTGTCTTAATGACTTAATGACTGAAAGGGATTGATACCACGGCTTAAAAAAGGGCAAAAATTGAACTTGAACTCTGTCTTCTGACCCCAAGCTCTGGGGTTTCACCACAAATCAGCAGCTGCCAGGGCCCAATACCAGAGGCAGAGGTAGAAAAACAGACACTAAGTAGGCAGGAACTGGGCACTGTGTGGTTTAGAGTCACACATTATCACACGTCTGTTAGTGTAGGAAGTGCGGCAGCACCTCTCAAACTTTTACATCAATGAGTCCTCATGGCAGAAGGCAGCCTTTCTGTTACAGCTGGGAATTGAACAGTAAGAGGACAACCTAAGCCTCTTTTCAGAGTGAATTTTGGTATACTCTTAGAAATCTATGGGACTGTCATCCCTAAGTCCATGAACGTTTTTTCTCTCTCAAGAGAATCAAGGGAAACTGATGCTTCAGAAAGATGCCCCATATTACCCTGTGGCACTCAAAGTCCCCTAGGTTGAGATATCAGGAAGATTCAAGTGTCAAGTTCAGTTTCCCAAGATGTGTTTCATGGTAAATAAGCAAATCTCACTGCAGGCGGGGTCTGGGCTGTTGAGGGGAGGGGCTCACTGACAAGACTTTGGTAGAGGGAACCCAGAGGCAGCTGGGGGCCCAGCCCAGTGAGACCAGTGGCATGAGCTCTGGCCACGGTCCTGCCATCAGACAGCACCTGGGGCTGGGTCCTTGGGCTGCCACCAGGCGCTTCTACCTTTTTCTTTGCTGCTGCCAATTTGCTCGTCGGGTTTCTTCCGACATGGCAGGGCGGGAAGGGAGGTCGGTTTGGGGCCACATCAGCTCTATCCCAGTTACCACTGTGGAATAAGTCCTGTCTGCCACCGGGCAGCTGTGAGACTGACCAGAGGAGGTGTAACCAGGGCCAACTAGAGCAGAGATGGGGGGACGTGGCCTCCATGCTCCAAGCCCATTGGTTGATGCGAAAGATGACAGAAAAAGGAAGCACAGCCAGGCAACAGGGCATCCAGGGGGATGTGAGACATCACAAGGAAAGCTGAGCAGGCAATTGCGGCCCCGCCCACTCTGGGAAGAGGGGCGGGGCCGCTGACTCCGAGAGAGGGCGAGGGGCGGGGCCGCCGGCTTCAGGGGGAGGAAAGGGGCGGGGCCGCCGGCTCTAAGGGTGGGGAGGGGAGGTGCCTCCTGCTCCAGGGGCAGAGGGGCAGGGGACTTTCTCTGGGTGAAGTCTAAGCTTCCTGGGCTACCCTCATGCTCTAAATCAGAGTTCCTTTACAGGTGGACCTGAGAGGTGACTCACCAACTCCTACCCTGGACCCTCCTGTGCCACTGAATCCCTGACCTGGGGGCCTCGGAACCTAGGGCTCAGGAAGTGGGTGAGGAACGGACTCAACAGTTTCTTTCCTGACTCCTCACAGCCCTGCCCCAGACTTTCCCTTCCCAGAAATCACCTCTAAGGACCCCTAGCCAATGTTCCAGACACACCCCCTCTCGGAACGTCCCATTCCTAGAGGGTCCCTACCATGATTCCGGGAGAGCGTCTACCCCCTTTCCAGCTAGATCCAGTCCCGGGCGCTCCTGCTTCCCAGCTCCTCCTCCTCCCGCACCCCACCACACCCCTTTCTTCTCAGAGCGGCCGTGGGTCCCATCAGGCTTTCCCCTCGGATCCTCTCCAGGATGAACCAGGACTTACCCGAGGTTACCAAGTGAACTTCTAGGAAAAGTCCAATGCTCAGATGCTAGATGTCTTCCAAAAATGAAGCAAATTGGTAACTTAGTAGCTGAGTCAAGTATTCCTGTTAGATGGTCAACATCAATTTTTTTTTATTTGAGTATTTTTAAGTGGCAACTCTAGTGTGTAAGAAAATGAATGCGACAGCTGAATTTGTAGAAAGCTGCTCTGACTCTCTTGGGCTCCGTCATAAGCCCTGAAACGAAATAAAAGTCTAGTGAATACAGGGAAGCCCCCTTCTTTTTCTCCATATTTACCCCTCACCTTAACCATAATTTCACATAATTAACCACATTGAAGGTGGCTGATAATAAAGTGAGAATGTACAAGATTCTCTTTAACCTTGAATTAGCAATCCAAAAATTAGGATTTGTTGCATTCCTAGAAGTAAGCTCAGGGTTCCTGAGCAGGTACTCAAGCAGACACAAAGACAAAACTTCCATTTTATTTCAGAAGAGCCTCCATAATCCCATGAGTCAGTTCCCTTAGTAAATTATCTTGTCTATCTATCTATGTGTCTCCTATTGGTACTGTTTCTTTGGAGAACCCTAATACATACACTCTTTTTTCCTGGCTCTTTGAGTATAAGATGATTGGCCAGGATTAAGAATGTAGCCTCCTCGAAGTTAGCAGTGAGCTGAGATAGCGCCACTGCACCCCAGCCTGGGTGAAAGAGGAGACTCTGTCAAAAAAAAAAAAAAAAAAAAAGAATGTAGCCTCCTGTAGCCACTAGCTCATTCGTTATTTAATGAGTCCCCCCACCCTCCCAGAGCACCACACTTTTTGTCCATTGATCATTTGCCTTGATATACTTGACAAATGTCATTGTCACGCATGAAACACCTCCATATACAATAGCGTGTATACTAAAAATAACTCTTCCTCCTCTTCCACTCAAAAAAGAAGAATTCTAACGGTTATAGATAAGGAACATTTTGAATCTGAGTTTACTTTTAAATTATATTAAACATTCACAAAGTGCAACACTTTATTTTTTATAACAGATTGTTTGTGAGGCACCCTTACCACAAAATAGGACAGTCCATTGTGTCCTGTCTAACCCAAAGATTAAAATAAAATCAATACATCTCAGCAAAAAGAACCATAGACAATGAATGCTGTTTGTCAGGAAGATACAAGTTCATACAAGGAAGTTTTTTTTCCTGATTATTTTACTCTAGGGTAAAATAATTTCCTCAACCAAAATCAGTTTCTCCTGGAATACAGTCTGTCGTGTTTAAGTCATGGCAGCTAAGCCAGGACTATATTCTTCACTACATCAAGCAAGATGAAGGAGCTCCAGAAATACTTTAAAGCAGGAATTTGAAGTTTGGATAGGATGGCTACCATTTAAGTCATATTCAAGCTGCTCCTTTATAAGGCTTGCAAGGCCCTTTGGAATCTGACTTCTGCATCCTTCCTTTCCAACCTCATTCCTCATCAGTTCCCCACTTCCCTCCTCTAACAACCTCCATCCATCCACATCATGCACTTCAGCTATTCTGAACTTCCCTCCTGAAACCAGTCACTCACAGAGCAACACTATTCAAATCCTGCCCCGACTTGTGTAACCCAAGGCAGGTTTCCAAACTCTCTATGTCCCAGTTTCCTCATCCTCATTCCTAAATTTGGAACAATAACATCCAAGTCACAGGGCCATTTGGAAGTAATAAGATATATCTTTCTACATTACTTTCTTCCTTCTAAATTTGTGGTTTCCAAATGCAACTTTCCATAGACCAATTACTTTAAATACATTTCATTATATAAGCCTCTTCCTCATGTTATATTATAGGCTCCCATTCCATCAAGGTTGAATATAATTCAGAGTTTGATAGTGTCTCAAGTTTATTAAAACAGGACTTAATTTTTACATAATACAGTCTTCTCTGAAAACCAGGCTCTTTTCAAATAGCTGTGTGTAGTCAGTGAGCCAGGCCTAGGAGCTAAGAACCACACAGGATGGATTATTGTCCTTAGGGCTGTTATATCTGCCTTGAGCCGCGAAGAATCCACAAACACTTGCCCAGCTGAGACACTATCCACCTTGCATCAAGGCCTTGCACATAGTAGGTACTCAAGAAATATTTTTTCTTAATTAGACCTGAGGTAATTTTACAAATCCTTCAATTGTCTTATGGTTTTTTTCATTCTCTTTAAAATCTGTGCTTCTCAAACTTTAATTGCATACAGTATGCATCACCTAAAAATCTTGCTAAAAAGCAGATTCTATTTCAGTGGTGCAGGGTGTAGCCTGAGATTCTGCATTCCTTACAAGCTCCTAAGTGATGTCTGTACTCTTGGTCCATGATACACACGATGAGTAGGAAAGTTATAAATCTTATTTCAAAACACGTTAGTGTTTATATCGTTGTCCTCCTGGAGCACCCTGTGCCTTCCCTAACTTAACCATACTATTTACAATCTTGTATTTATTTTTCTATATACCTTTCTAAACTATAATCTCTCTGGTGACAGGAACTAAATATACCTGGTTTCCTGTTGTATTCTCAGTGCCTAACAGATAATTAACACTCAGTAAATACTTATTGAATGTCAATTGACCAAATGAATGCATATATACCAAAGACATACTTTTATACACACCCTTGATCACATGCAAACACTCCCCTGCTACCTGTTCATAAAAATGTCACCATAGCTTTGGGAATTTTTCAAGGTCAGAGTAAAATTTATTATTATGATCATGGCTAACATTTATTGAGTACATTATGCATTCACTCACTGAGTCCGCACTACAGCCATATAAGGTAAAATTATTATAATTCCCATTTTATTTATTTAGTATGGTTTTTGACATTTTTAAGTTGACAAATAATAATTGTACATATTCATGGGGTACATAGTAGTGTTTTAATACATACAATGTGTAGAGATCAGATTGGGGAAATTAGGATATCCAACATCTCCAACAGCCATCATTTCTCTGTGTTGGGAGCATTTAATATCCTCCTTCTAGCTATTTGAAACACATATTATTGTTAACTATAGTCACCCTACTTTGGTATGGAACCCTAGCACTGATTTCCCCTATCTAGCTATAATTTTGTATCCTTTAACACAGGGATCCCCAACCTCCTGGCCATGACCAAGTCCCCGTCCATGGCCCGTTAGGAACCGACCACACAGCAGGAGGTGAGCAGGGGGCGGGTGAGTGAGTGAAGTTTCATCTATGTTCACAGCCACTCCCCATTGCCCGGATTCCCACCTGAGCTCTACCTCCTGTCAGATCAGCTGCAGCTTTAGATTCTGGTAGGAGTGTGATCCCTATTGTGAAATGCACATAGGAGGGGTCTAGCTTATGTGCTCTTTATGAGAATCTAACTAATGCCTGATGAGTTGAAGTGAAACAGTTTCATCCCAAAACCATCCCCATCCTCATCCAAGGAAAAATTGTCTTCCACAAAACCAGTGCCTGGTGCCAAAAAGGTTGAGGATCGCTGCTTTAACAAATCTCTCCCTCTCACTTCCTTCCCCATAATTTCCATTGTAAGGGTGGAAATAGAGGCACAGAAATGCCAACTACCTTATCCAAGTTGACATAGCTAGTAAATGCCACTGCTAGGAGTCAGGCTCCACAATCCATTCAACTAACGTCTACACCATGAAGATGAAGAAACTGAGTCATTCTGTGACTTAGTCAAATTCTTTAAACTTAATACTCTTTAAATCTGCAGAACAGAGATTAGATCCCATTCTAAAGAGTACCCTGCCGAATTCCATATCTAATTGTCACTCAGGCATTCTCAGATTCAGTTCTCTTCTTGAGCAACCCCACAGGTTTATGTCACGAAGTAACCTGTAATGTTGCTAAGATACAAATGTGAATGACAAACTCTGTCCAAGGCTGGTCCACCAGAACAAGATGCTGGCTGGTACAGGAAGGGCAACCAATGAGGAAGCCAACATCTCCATGAGCATGTAGCTTTACATTCCTCTCCTCTTGGTACACATTGAAATTCCAGAAAAATGGTGTGCCACAGTGGTATTCTTAAATTTGGAATTTGTAAATGTTGTCAGATATACCCCAGACAAATGTCAAGAACCCACTCTATGTTCCTGGGTGACATTCTCTCCTGTGGTCACTCACCTGAATTATAAACTTTTCCACAACTAAGGAAAAGCAGATATTATATGCATTTAAACATATTGACTATATTTACAGAGTGATAATACATAGCAATTTTTATGAAGGGAACAAAATAATACAACTACATAAGACACAAGTCGCTATGGTAACCATTTCTTGGCTTAAATTTAGAGAGGCAATGCCTTCCACTACTGAAAGATTCTCTCAGCTTTTAACAGCAAGTATTATGTATGATTTTATATATTGGGCCTGGTTTTTGTCTTGTACTAGATAAGTTTCAATGTTACCTTACGAAATAGGAAATGCTATATCATTTCATAAAATGAGTCATATTGGATATTTAATCATTAAATGGTCATCTCATTGGGTGGTGCATCCTCAATGACAAATAAAAATTATGACCAAATTTATCACCCAGAATGTTAACAGATGGTCATACGTAGCTTGAAACAACTGTGTGGTTCTATCGTCAATACTTTCAATTGTCTGTAAATGTTATTTATTTCCAGAAAACTATTTCCTAAATTAATAGAGAAAAGTTAACACATAAAACTCTGTATTTCACACCAAGATAATTTTTTAACCCACACTATTTTCTTACATATCATTGGCAGATCCCCTTCCTGCTTTCCCATTCAGTGATGGATGTATTATAACAAAAAAGGCTTTCCTAATCAGTGGCAAATACTTTCCAGATTTCCTGCAAACAGGAAAGATAGTTAATTTTGTTATACTTTAACAATGCTTCCTCCAACCACTTTTAGCCACTTGCTTGTTGCACTGGCCTGGAGAACTACAATTTCAGAACCACAATAACAGCAGTAATAATAATATCACCCATTAAGCTCTTGCTTAGTATCAGGTCTGGTTCTAAGCACTTCACATGGGACACCAAATATACAAACTTAGCACAACCAAGGGAATCTAGAGACAGTATGCATTTAAAGATCTCATATTTGTTTATAAAAAAGAGATAAGACTGGGCGTGGTGGCTCATGCCTGTAATCCCAGCACTTTGGGAGGCCAAGGCGGGGGGATCATGAGGTCAAGAGATCAAGACCGTCCTGGCCAACATGGTGAAACCCCGTCTCTACTAAAAATACAAAAACTAGCTGGGCATGGTGGCGCTTGCCTGTAGTCCCAGCTACTCGGGAGGCTGAGGCAAGAGAATCACTTGAACCTGGGAGGCAGAGGTTGCAGTGAGCTGAGAGCGTGCCACTGCACTCCAGCCTGGCAACCGAGCAAGACTCTGTCAAAAAAAAGTAAAAGTAAAAATAATAATAATAACATTTAGCATTGACTATAAAGGTTTCCCTTTTAATCCTTATAACAACCCTATGAGCTTGCTTGCTAATGGATACTTTGGATACTGTACAAATCAGCTTCCATGTCCTGTAAGTCCTCCCTGATTTGTACAGATTAAGAAACCCAGTCATTTTCTCTTAGGTGTCATAGTTTATGAAATGAAATAAACAATGCACTGAATGTAAATGTATTAATAAGATTCAAGAATAAATGGCTGCTACCAAATAAAGACAGAAAATTGGCAAGTGAAACATGTCATAAACATTCAATGCTCCAAATCACAAATGTGCAAGATGTCAACATTTCCTGTAATAATACATTAAAACATAATTTCTGCTTTTGTCTTTGCAGTATTCCTGGTGTTGTGCATTTATACTTTATGTAAGTGATGACATTATGAATACTCTATTTATACCTGAGGAAGCCTAGAACTTAAATATTTCGGCCGGGCGCGGTGGCTCACGCTTGTAATCCCAGCACTTTGGGAGGCCGAGGCGGGCGGATCACGAGGTCAGGAGATCGAGACCACAGTGAAACCCCGTCTCTACTAAAAAAGACAAAAAATTAGCCGGGCGTGGTGGCGGGCGCCTGTAGTCCCAGCTACTCGGAGAGGCTGAGGCAGGAGAATGGCGTGAACCCGGGAGGCGGAGCTTGCAGTGAGCCGAGATTGCGCCACTGCACTCCAGCCTGGGTGACAGAGAGAGACTCCGTCTCAAAAAAAAAAAAAAAAAAAAATATTTCATACACATCAGAGGAACATACTGCTGCCAGTTTTTACTGAGATCTCATTTTCTTTTTGTAAAAAGGTAGATGAGTAAATCATAGCAATAAAAAAGCGGCCAGGCACAGTGGCTCACACCTGTAATCCCAGCGCTTTGGGAGGCTGAGGCGGGTGGATCACGAGATCAGGAGTTTGAGACCAGCCTGGCCAACATGGTGAAACCTCGTGTCTACTAACAATACAAAAATTAGCTGAGTGTGGTGGCATGTGCCTGTAATACCAGCTACTTGGAAGGCTGAGGAAGGAGAATTGCTTGAACCTGGGAAGCGGAGGTTGCAGTGAGCCAAGATAGCACCATTGCACTCTAGCCTGGATGACAGACAGAGCAAGACTCTGTCTCCAAAAAAAGAAAAAAGCAACTTAAGTTAAAGGCTTTGCTTATGATTTAGATAGTTTGTTACATAATGCATTGGTGTATGAAAGGAAGTCAAATTATTTAACTGACTGGATTTTCTATTCGTCACAACTATTTCTGGTAAGCACCCCCACAAACTGTTTATACAGTATGAGTGAGAGGATATAATGAAAGAGCAATAAAATAAACTTATCACTGCACTTACTAAACACCTGAAGTGCCCCAATGTGAGGAACTTTCAGTGATAAATGATTTACTGTATCCACAGCATTTTCAAAATAGCTGATAGACTGTGTCACCTCACACTTAGACTATTATGGCACTTAGTTTTTCCTAATTCTTCTCCAGCCTTCAGTTTAAAAAGAAAATAGCTCTGTTTAACCCTGTGAAGAGGCAGACTGGGGATGGAATGGATTTTTTAGGCTTTTAAGTAGATAAAAATGGACACTCTTAATTATTCCATGTGTCTGTTTTACCTCAATCATTCCTCATACCCTATAAGCCCTGATAGTAAGGCCCATTCTGCCAAAAAGACATTATTTGAAGTCTTTTGTTCACAGGTAAATTGTTTTCTGCAGTCAAATCCCAAAGAGCTTTGCAAGATTTCAGCTAGTCAGGTGAGCCAAGAGTAACTACTACTTTCTATAAGTTCCAATAATCTTTCTGGCCCTATGGGAGCATTCAGTTTATGAGTTAGGCCTAAATACCCTAAGGAAATGGAAATGAGTAATTTTTTTATTTCACTAGTATTGGTTCAGATCACTCATTATGTTAATTCTAATAATTCTCCCTGGAGGCAGGGAAGAGGCAGCCTCATTAGTAATGCTGCCCAGACAAGGGCAAGAGGCTCTGCGGCCTGCGCAGGGACTGCCTGCCAGGCAGCTGGCATCTGACACCTGACCAGAGGCCCATGCGTTTTTGCTGAACACACTAGCCACTGACACTGCTGTTTAATTGGCTTAAATGAGCTTGTTTATTTTCCATTTTTCTGTTTATTGAAGTAGAAGTGGAAATCGGCCTTCAAAGACCAGCCTCTCAGCATCTCCTTCCTTGGCTCACCTGACCTTCAGGCAGTGCAGCTACCTGAACTGAGTTAAAAATGGACTGTCAAGCTGGCTTTCATTTCTCTTGCTCTGCCTGCAAATGTCCTCCCACTGGTCTGCTTCTCACACTTTTCATACCCCTCTGTTGTTGTTTCTTTAATGAGAGTTTTATGCCAGGACAGCTGAAACTGTGTTTCAAGACTGTAACCTGCAGATCCTTCTACAGGTGATCCTAGAGGACCTGGAAGCCAGCACCAGAATCTCTACTCTAGGCACAACCTCCCCTCCAGGCATCCCTAACCCACCCCAAGCTCACTGGGAATTCCCCCTCTGAACAGACCCGTGTCCTCTTAGCAAACCGCAGCAGGAAAACCGTCTTTTAGTCACTTTGGAAGAAAAAAATAAGATTTGGCTTCTTGCTAATGGCTTCTTGCTAATGGCTTCTTGCTAATGGGTTGTGAGGGCACAAGTTCTCTTTCCAGAACTCCTCTGCCCCTCCGAGTGTTCCTGGGCAAGACCACGCGGGAGATCTCACAGGGATTCTCTCCAGCAGAATACAACGCTCATTATCTTCCTTCCCTGAAACCTCTTCAAAACATCCCAAATCCAAGATCCTCCCCACAGGGCTCACCAGAAACTTCTGCCTCCAGGAATGACAACGGCTCCCAGTGATGCATGGATGGAAGAAGTACTAAGGTCCCACTCAAGGTTTTGCTTAGCTTCTTGGCCAACTCCCGCTCAATTCAAGCTCCCCACACTCTGGGGCAAGGTCTAATGAGAAAAGCGCCAGGCTCGCCCTTCCTGCAGAGAAAACGCTTTAGTCACACATGGAAGGGCAGGAAGGATGCGGGGAGCCAGGGAGTGCAAGGGGTGAATAAACGCTGGGGGGCCTTTGGTGAGGGAAGGAAAACTAGACCTGACCTGGCGTACAGGTAAGAAGGACCCAGAACCCTGGGAGGTGGAGTAGAGTTGACCAAGCTAGAGGCTGGAATAAGTGCATCAATGATGCCCAGTGCACGTTGCAACAGATTGAAGCCACGTGTTCAGGATGACACAGCAGAGCCTCGGGTTATGGAAACACGCACACATCGCTGGAAGCTTCCCGCTGCCTGCCGGTGGCAGCCTGGGTGTGCAAGCGCGCGCTCGGGAAGGGTCCGGTGGCACTGGAGCATCGGGGTCAGGCTTGGACCAGTCGGACCCACGGAATTGCGGTCACAGTGATCGGGGCCTATCCTGGAAACAGCAGGTGTCCGCCCTACCGCAGGCTCATCCTCAACACCCAGGGCAGCCTCGGGACCGCTGGAAGTGTCAGGGTTGAAAGGGTCCCGACTCGGGAGGGGAGAGGAGGGAAGGGGAGGGGAGGGGAGGGGAGGGGAGGGGAGGGGTGGGGAGGGCGGCGCAGGGCGCGGAGAGGGAGCTGGACCTGGAAAGTGCTCGCTGCCCCCACCCCCCACCCCGCCCCGGGAGACCTGCTGCAAGGTAGAGCCGGCGCTGGTGGGCGGAGTGAGCAGGGGCCGCGGGCTGCGGGGTCTGCAGGTCCCCGAGTCCCAGGAGAGGGGATCCTGAGGGAACTGCCCGTGTGTCCTAGCAGCGGGAATTCGACCCCGCGGACTCCCGGCAGGTGAGCGAAGCTGCGGCCTCGGCGCGGGCAGCGCGGCCGGGGCAGCTCCGCGGGGCCAGTGGCTTCCCAGTTTGCCATCTGTGGAGGGAGTTTCAGGTTGTGGCTGCAGCTGGAGGCGCAGCTCCCAGGGTTTGTCAACTTGCGCTGCAGAGGCCGATGCCTCCCCTTTGGAAAAGGAGCTCCTCCGCTCGTTCGCTCCCGACGCTGGCATTTTAGGAGCCTCTGCACTAACCTGCTTTACAAATCCGTCCCTTCTGGCCTCCTTTTTCCAGCGCCCAGGAAAGGCCGTTTCGCCCTGCGAGGGACACAGAGCCGTTGACCGTGGTTGCAACTGGCATTTGGCGCAGTTTCAGATTTGCTGGGCCGTGGCTGTCACCCAGGGAGCTGCTAAGGGGTGACTGTTCCCGCGGCCTTCCCTCTCCCCACAAAGGTCTGTGCCCTCGGTCTATGGGGTTGGCGGGCCTGCAACCTCCTCCCTTCTTCCATGTAGGGGGTGCCACAAAATCCATCTGAGGACACTCCTTTCCAGATTTCCTAACATCTTCTGTCCATGATAGAAACAAAAGTAGCAAAAGTACCATACCCGAGGGCTATCTCTCTAGTCTGGTGCCAATAGGCTCTGTGGGATGAAGCTCCTTATCTTACGTGATTGTGAGGAACACAGTTCTGCATATTTCAGCAAATGTATTTGTCCCTGGAATCAACATCACCCCTTCCCCCGAATTCCCAGGCATCCACGTGCCTCTGTTCCTCAGTCTCCCCTGACCCCAGGGAGCTGCTCATCTGATTTTTACCACTCCAAGTTCGTGTTGCCTTTCGGTAACTGCAATCATACACTAGGTAGTCTTTTGTATCTGATTTCTTTCTCGAAATGCAGTGGGATAATTTAGGAATCAGAGAGACCAAGGGGTTGAGGAGGATTTATTATTATTATTATTATTATTGTTATTATTATTATTATTATTTAGGTGCACCGGCCCAGTCAGATTAACATCTAAAAAGACTGAGCCCCAAACAAAGAGTCAGGTTACCTTTTAAGCATTTCGTGGGGTCCGGGGAGATCTGTGCAGGGGGAAGCATATTACAGAAGCGAGAAACAAAGACAGTTCTTCAACTGAGACATGCATTACATTATTTCTTACTTTTCAAGGAAAAACATGTTTTAAAACTTGAGTTTATCTGCCTAGTGACCTTGCAGCTGCACAGCTAGAGAAACAGGGTCTTCACAATGCCTGGGAAAGGGAGAGATAAGGCTCACTAGCCACAGACAGAAAAACAGAGAGTTAATTTTTAAAGGACTCCACCTCTTTTTCTTCCTCAGGGGGAATTGGGTTTTCTTACATACAACTGAGTTTTTGCTTACACATTCTTTAATTTCTTTTAATTCCTGTTTCAGCAGCCTAATGCTTTTGAGCTCCTTTTATGTTATTGCTTAAATCAGTGTGTTCATGCTTATTACTGAGTAGGATTTCAGTCGTGGATACACCCATTATTCATTTTTAGTGTGAGAAGGAAACTGTTAAACAGCAGCGGTGCTGGACTTGCTGTCACTGGCTATTTTATTTTATTTTGAGATGGAGTCTCACTCTGTCACCAGGCTGGAGTGGAGTGCAGTGGTGCAATCTCGGCTCACTGCAACCTCCGCCTCCTGGGTTCAAGCGATTCTCCTGCCTCTGCCTTCTGAATAGCTGGGATTACAGGTGCAACCACTGCACCTGGCTAATTTTTGTATTTTCAGTAGAGACGGGGTTTCACCATCTTGGCCAGGCTGGTCTTGAACTGCTGATCTCATGATCCACCCGCCTCGACCTCCCAAAGTGCTGGGATTACAGGTGTGAGCCACCGTGCCCGGCCGTCACTGGCTATTTTAAACAGCAGTTTCTAAGTGAACACACTGCTCTGCCACTAAAGACTGTAAGAGCATAGATAAATTGCCCAAGCATTTCGTGTTTTCCTCCTCTCCGGGTGATGTGGTTGATCACCTGATTTATAGGCCAGAACTCTAAAAGTCCCTGTCTTCAATATATATTGAACATGGAGTCCTTTTTCTTTGGAATGCATTTGTTTCATTTAGTTGTAACATGTTTAAAAATGACCTAAGTGACCTAAGTGCCGATGCAGGCGGAACACTTGAGGTTGGGAGTTTGAGACCACCCTGCCCAACGTGGTGAAACCCCGTCACTACTAAAAATACAAAAATTAGCCAGGCGTGGTGGTGGGTGCCTGTAATCCCAGCTACTCAGGAGGCTGAGGCAGGAGAATCGCTTGAACCTGGGAGGCAGAGGTTGCAGTGAGCTGAGATTGTGCCACTGCATTCCCGCCTGGGTGACAAGAGTGAAACTCCATCTTCAGAAAAAAAAAAAAAAAATGACCTAAGTGAATACATGAAGTGGAGAGGAAAGCGCAATAGGTGATGAGGTGGAACTGGCTTAGGGAGCCGCAGGGCGTGTGACTGTGTGTGGGGTGGCATCCTGCCAAGTGGTAGGGTTAATTTGAGGGGCAGGTGACCAAATGCAGAGATTTTCCGTTGGGCCAATCTAATTTTATTTCCCCAGGATTCTTTTGTTTTGCTTGGCTAAGAAAATCATCTCAGCCAGTTGTAAATATCCTCATGAACCTCAACGATCTTCTGTGCACAATTTTCAATCAAAGAACTTCAAGTTAAAATTGAGATCTACAGGTCACTCCAGTAAAGACTTTTGTAAAAAAGACACAAATTTGATAGATCTTTAATATAACTCGTCAAGCTCATGGACTCATTTAAGAACAATAGCAAAAATTTTTTATTTTACAATACATGTATTCCTACAGTTAAAAAGTAACAGCCTCTTAGTCCAAAAAAGAAGTTATAATGATTTTTATTCCAGAAGTAATGCACGTTTTCTGTAAAACAAAATTAGAAAACCCCCAGAAGCAAGTAGTCAAGAGAGAAAAAAAATCACCAGTAATCTAGGATAATCACAAGTAGATTTTTGATGCACGGTCCTTATAATTGTGTGTGTGTTTTGTGTACACATATAAATTTAAAGAAAAATGGTTATGTCCTATCCACTCTATTTATCTAAACCTTTATTTCATACATGAACTTTCCGTCATGAGATGCTAAATGATTCACTGTATTACTTAGCTAGTCAACAGCAAACTGACGTCAGCTGACTGAAACAAATCCTAGGAACAGGCAGGTGTGGTAGAGAGAAGTAACCAATGTTGATATCTTGGTGTGTTTTTTTCTATTTTAAAATTATTTTTTCTTTTATCTAAAAAGAAAACTCCATTTCCTACAGATTTTGACTACTGGGATTATGTTGTTTCTGAACTCAACCTCAACGAGGTAATATTTGAGGAATCAGCATACCCGAATGTGTTTAAATGCTGGAGAACTGTCTGTCCAAATCAAAGCAAATCGAACTTGGTTGCTCAAAAATCCTTGTGCAAATAGTTTGAGAGGAGACCTCAGAAATGCCTTGCGGAGGAGAATTTAGTAAAAAAAAAAAAAATGTTAATTGACTCTAACAAAATAGAAAGTCAGTCATCAATTTTAATAACTCTCTAGTGTTAGTAGTCTAAGGAGTGAGTGAGCCTCAGAATTAGAACCAGTTCATGCTATACTAAGAAATAAATATTTTCTTAAATGACAATATGGTGTTATTAGGTTACATTCAAATGAGGAAGACTCATATTGCTTCAATTATAATTATGATCATTAAGGCATTCACAATGAAAATACCTGGAATTGATTCACACAGATATTTACATTAGTTGCCAAACACTCACTCATTTGATAGTCAGCTGCATTAAAGAAAAAATATATATTATAAGGATTACCTTAACTTGATTACTAGAAACACATGCCAGGGTATTTCTGCTTTCATGAAACAAATAGCGAATAAAAAGTGTCCAGATTTTGGAAGGCCCAACACACTATGATATTGTAGTCAATAGAGAAAATAAGCCCGTGGCGTTTCCTTCTGTATCATAATTCTGTTGCATTTTAATTATTATTGTAATAAATCATTAAACAGTTGCTTTAGGTTTTGCTGTGATGGTAGAATTGACTTTCACATTGCTTTGCTGTCCCATGAACATGACCTCATCCCTCATCAGTGTAGCTCTAACCTTGAGATGTCTCTTCATTTCCTTTTTTTTTTTTTTGAGATGGAGTCTCACTCTGTTGCCCAGGCTGCAGTGCAGTGGCATGATCTTGGCTCACTGCAACCTCCACCTCCCAAGTCCAAGCAATTCTTCTGTCTCAGCCTCCTCAGTATCTGGGATTACCGGTGTGCACCACCACACCTGGCTAATTTTTGTATTTTTAGTAGAGACGGGGTTTCACCATGTTGGTCAGGCGGGTCTCAAACTCATGACTTTGTGATCCGCCTGCCTCGGCCTCCGAAAGTGCTGGGATTATAGGCCTGAACCACTGTGCCCAGCCCATTTCCTTTTAGTAACTAGAGTCTAAATCCCTCAGACACATTCTAGAATCCAATGCTCTATATGTATAATGGATTACAAGCTCTATTAGGATGTAATAAGGTTTTAGCCACATTCCCCACAGCACTTTAGGGTACTGCTGCTTCATGAGATTTTTTCTCTGAAGCAACCTTTCAAAGTCAGCCACAAAAGCTCTTATTCTAGATCATGCTGGCATCTGACCTTTGTAAACTTACAAGAAAAAATAGGAAAAACGGAGATGCTAAGGGAGACACAGTTATCTATTTCAAAAAGCAGCTCTACCCACAAGCTACAGAGACATCATGACCTATAAAGTTCAGAGCCGTGTTGATTCTAACAGTTACCCACAGCTATTATGATTTCCTCCCGTCACTAAAACTGTCATTGCTAAGATAATCGCTCCAGTTAGAGAAGGTAGAAGATTTAACAAGTAACTAATATCTAAAGGGCAGGGAAAAGAAGGGGTAGAGGGTGGTATGATCCCTGGCTTTTCACACTGTTAATATGCCAGGTGATAAAATGTCTCATTCACTTGGAAACTCTGTCACTAGTCAGGCACTCCTTACAGTGTTTGTTCTCATATGTGTCCTCATAGTTTTTTCTTTTAAATTGGCTCTGAGAAATGGCTAATGTACAATCTAATCATGTGATAATAAGTGTTAATGACAGTATTATCAGGTGATAACTGCGCTTCATTAACGCGCCTCATTATGATTCTCAGTCCCTTGTGGAAGATTGTGAAGAAAGGATCTTGGGTATTCCAGATTATATTTGACTGTAGCAGTTATGGAGCCCATATCTAGAGAGAAAGGAAGATATCAGAGACATCTTTAAGCTCTTTCTCTAACCTTTGCTTCCCCAAACCTAAACATCCATCAATCATTCCTTAAAATTCACCATATACCAGCCAGGTGCAGTGGCTCACAACTGTAATCCCAGCACTTTGGGAGGCCAAGGTGGGCAGATCACGAGGTCAAGAGATCAAGACCATGCTGGCCAACATGGTGAAACCCCATCTCTACTAAAAAAAAATACAAAAAAATTAGCGGGGCATGGTGGCATGCGCCTGTAATCCCAGCTACTCAGGAGGCTGAAGCAGGAAAATTGCTTGAACCTGAGAGGCAGAGGTTGCAGTGAGCCGAGATTGCGCCACTGCACCCCAGCCTGGCGACGAAGTGAGACTCCGTCTCAAAAAAAAAAAAAAAATTCACCATATACCTTCAGCATAATAAAAATAGTATAAGTCCTGATATGACAAATAATATGTATGATCATTTTAATTATAATTGCTGATATATTCTGGTATAAGTATGCAGGCATTTATGTCCAAAACATTACAACCTTAATTATCCATAAGCAGGTTCAAATCGTTTAGAGAGGATACATTTATGTAAAGGTTTGAACATGTTAAACTTTGGTTCAGCTATACTATTCTTAATATTAAGAGTAGTATTGTCAATCTATCACCCAGATTCCATTTCAATTATTTTTAATTTTTATATATCTACCCCATTCTGTGTAAATTTATAGAATGTTTTAATATTTGAGAGCACAAATCTACTGTCACAGTTATTTAATCTTTTGCAATTTTTTCTTATTATTTTATTTTTTAAATTGACATATAATAATTGTACATATTTACGGGGTATGTAGTGATGTTTGGATACATACAATGAATAGTTAAGAGATTAATTAGCATATGCATCATGTCAAACATTTATCATTTCTTTGTGATGGGAACATTCAATATACTCCTTCTAGCAATTTGAAACTGTATATTATTGTCAACTATAGTCATCTCATAGTGCTATAGAACACTAGACCTTATTTCTCCTGTCTAGCTGTAATTTTGTATTTTTTAACAAATCTCTCTTTATCCCTCTCTCACCCACCTCTCCAGCCTCTAGTATCCTCTGTTCTACTTTTTCCTTCCATGAGATCTTCTATTTTTCAGCTTCCACATACAGTGAGAACATGCACTATTTAACTTTCTGTTCTTAGCCTATTTTACTTAACATAATGTCCTCTGGATTCATCCTGGCTGCTTCTTATGATTTGTATTTGAAATATGTATGTGTGCACGTGTGTATGTGTGTACCTGTGTGTGCATTATGTAGCATATATTAGGTAAACAACTAAATAATTGTAAATAAGACTAAATCTTTTGGGGTACGTAGTGATGTTTGGATATATGCAATGAATAGTTATGTTACAAAATAAGCATAAGACATATCTGTCCCACACTTTTGTATCTTTAGCATTTTGAGAAATAGTGTTAATGTCAGGCCCAATACTTTGTTCAGTTGTAACTGAATCAGCAAAGATGTCATGATGCCATAATGGATCCACTCTAAAGATGATGTTAAATGGAATATATCATTATATTTGAAAAGTTAGGACTAGTTTGAGATTTATATTTAAGTTTCTGAGTATCTGTGCTTACATTCTTATATCTAATAAACTTATATCTAAAGAACTTAACATTCTTAAGGCCTAGGGCAAGAATAATAATAAAAACCTATATAGTACATGTTTAAATATTTAAAAGTTATAAATCATGTTAACAAACTGTTAAGTATGCTTTGTTCTCCCACTTTGACACATGTAGCTTCCTAATGAAATTCAAGTTTGAAGCTAGAATTCTTGGGCCCTCAAAGTCCAGTACCAGAATATAAGGGCATGGGGAGAGCTGGTCCCCCAACGTGGTCTCACACCATGACAGGCCTTGCGTGTACACATTTTGGGTACCTCTGTGGATATGTCCAAGCTCAGTCTACCACTGAACCTCTGGTAAACAGCTTTGCATTGGCCCACAGGGCCTCTAGTTGTGCGCTCTCTATACATGGCTCACCACGAAAGACAGAACTGGAGGAAAGAACCATGAACGCTGGAAGCCACATCCAAGCCCTTTGAAGAGAGAATTCTAAGTCTTTATGTTCCACAGCATTATCTAAAAGGTGGTAGGTGGGGGTGAGTAACTTATAAAGGAAAAAGTATAATTGACTCACAGTTCAGCATGGCTGGGGAGGCCTCAGGAAACTTTCAATCAAAGCAGAAGGCGAAGGGGAAGCAAGGCACCTTCTTCACAGAGTGGCAGGACAGAGTCAGTGAGTGCAAGCAGGGGAGATGCCAGATGCCCATAAAGCCATCAGATCTTGTGAGAACTCACTCACTATCACAAGAACAGCATGGGAGAAACCACCCCCATGATCTAATTACCTCCACCTGGTCCTGCTCTTGACATGTGGGATTATGGGAATTACCATTCGAGGTGAGATTTGTTTGGGGACACAGAGCCAAACCATATCAATGTCAAAGGATTTTCAGCTATGTTTTAAATTTGCCTCAGTATACAACTTTATGTTAACAACTGAGGATCAGGAATGAACACACAAAATTGATTTCCCTGGATTTTTCAAGGGAGAAATCTTGGTAAGAAAAGTGAGATGAGAAATGCAATCTTTGAAAGGCAGTACTCTGTACTAGGAAAGGCTTTTTGTAGTGGGGATCGATGGGTCTATATCCTGTATTCTATGCTTGAGATTTTTGACTTTGAGAATCAGTTTTCCTGTGAGGGCTAACAAAACCCGTCAATCTCCGTGGTCAGCAGGAAAAGCAGGAAATCCAATAAGGTAACACAGAGACCAATACACGCCTTCTATTAACATGCCAGATTATCAAGGCAAACCTAAGGCAAGAAAACAAATCAAAAGGCAGTAGTCACTTGATACTTAGTCTTGATTTAGCTTAATGAATCATAGGTTCCCTTTCTAGAAGGGAAACTATGACAATCCGATGGCATTGTAGAGTTCAATTTTGTGAGAAGCCCTGAGATGGTCAATTGCAAATGTGTCACCGTTTTAAAGACCTAGGTCACCCTTCAGGCAAATCATATATTATAAGCACATTTCAGATTTATCTAGAGCATAAAGCATAGCAATATAACAGCAAACATTTGTTAAGAGCTTACTATGTGCCAGGTATTATGCTAAGTACTTTATATGGATTTAATCGTAAGGACCATATTATTATCTACTTGTTAGCATGGGGAAAAGGAAGTTTATAGAGATTACATACTTGATGAAGGTCTGGAAGCTCATCAGAAATGGAGCTGGAATTTGAATCCACCCTTGTGTACATTATACTGCCTAATGACACAAAACTTAGCCTGTTTGATAGCTTTTTTAGGATTGTGCTAACATGACATCAAATTAAATTCTGATCTAGTCTAATTTAATTCAATATCTATGTATTGGACACTCTTCAATCTAACTGAACTAATATTTAGTGAGAGGTTAATATAAACTAGGCATTGGTGTATAGATTTGACAAGATGAAAATTTCACCTTCAAGGAGAACCCACAATTACTAGAAGAAAAAAACACATAAGTAACTGTAATATTGAGTGGTATATTCCAACCTAGTTTTAAACATTGTATTGGTGCTAAGGAAATTTGAAAAACAAACCAGACACAAAATCTGCCCACAAGTGCTTGTCATTTACTTGAAGAACTCAATTCTAACATAGTTTCATCAGGTAATTCAGGTAAATATTCACTCTAGGCCCAGATTTATGGCAACTGATAATTACTGATAATTTCTTTTTCTTTCTTCTTTTTTCTTTTCTTTTTTTTTTTTTTTTTTGAGACGGAGTCCCGCACTTTCACCCAGGCTGGAGTGCAGTGGCGCGATCTCGGCTCACTGCAGGCTCCGCCCCCCAGGGTTCACGCCATTCTCCTGCCTCAGCCTCCCGAGTAGCTGGGACTACAGGCGCCCGCCACTTCACCCAGCTAACTTTCTGTATTTTTTAGTAGAGGCGGGGTTTCACCGTGTTAGCCAGGATGGTCTCGATCTCCTGACCTCGTGATCCACCCGCCTCGGCCTCCCAAAGTGCTGGGATTACAGGCGTGAGCCACCGTGCCCGGCCAATTACTGATAATTTCTTTAGATTTGTTGATATTCTACTTGATGAAACATTCAACTTTTACTTTATGTAAATGTGGCCAAAAGTGTCAGAAAATAACCAATTGTGCTTTTTATAAAAAAAACAACGAACAATGCTTGACTAAAGCCACCACATAGAGTGACTGTCATTATGGATACGCTGTCTTTGAATTTTAAGGTATTAATTACAGAAGAGGAAACTCAGCCCTGAGAATTGCCTATTGGGTGGTTAATCATTTCTGTTAGTTACGTTTTGACTAATCATCCATCCATCCATCCATCCATCCATCCATCCATCCATCCATCCAGCTAATATCCCATCCCACTCCACAGGAATATGGTGGGCATCTTAATATTAGCTATAAGCTGAAGCTGGCTCATATATGCTTGTGAGGGAAGATTGTTAAATTTCTGAAAACTTTACATGCTTTCCATACAACCATTAAAAAACTAAATTTTACAAACTTAAATAAATTATATTACAAATAAAGTTAATAGATACACAAAACTCATCATTTCCTAATAATTTTACTATATCTTGGTATTATCTGTGCTCTTAAGGTTATTCACATTTACTGTATCTGTATGATGAAGTTACTGCAATAATGGTGTGCTACTTTGCATCTCTTTTCAACTCCACATTCTGTGATGTCATGTTAGTAGCTTGAAATGAACTGTAATGGGACTATTTATACCTTGGGAATTAGCAAACACATTTCAGTATATGTCATAGAGTAGAAATAGCTGGAGCAAGTGTTTTAAGTAATGGAGATCTTTGAAAGTACCACTTAGTTCTTTATTTATTTTGTAATGCATACTTTTTACTTTACTAAACATTTTAAATAAACCAAGTACATTTAATAATTTTAAAAAGTACATTATCTCTGGAGGTTTTATAATTTTTACAAAAACCCAGTCTGATACACAGCCATACTCTGTGTAGCAATCCCTTTAACTCTTAACTGTTTCTTCTGGCAGTTGTTTTAACATTTAGAAACAATATTCTTACATTGCTTTTATTTGAATTACCAATTCTGGACATTATATATTAATTTCCTATTACAATAAATGAAAACATTGCTCTTTCAAATTCCTTTCTTTTCTTCATATCGTCTTCCTAAAGTCAGTGACCTCAGTATTTTTAGTTAAATCTATCATTGCTCATCTTACTATTACTATATGTATTTTGGTAACGGTAGGTGCAACTAGTGTATGCCAAATTATTTTTCCATTTTATAAAGCATTTTTCCCTAAATTTAATAATTGATTCCTTGTATAATGTTTTTAGTTGCATAATTCTCTCTACCAATGTATGTTAGCCATTATCACTGTTGTTGTTTCGCTTATTGTTTTCCATATATCCTTAATTATATTGGAATGTTTAATCATATAATCTATTTTAACAATGAGTCCAATATATATTAGCCGTTATCACTGTTGTTGATTCTCTTATTGTTTTCCATATATCCTTAATTATATCGGAATGCTTTATCATATCATCTATTTTAACAATTCCTGAAGTCCTCCTTCCTGAAATCTTCCACCCTTCTCCAATTTGTGCTGGTTTCTCTCTAGCCTTGTTGCTGCACTGGTGTCATCCTAGGACATATTTACGCTTTGTGGTTGGAGCTATTATGTTGGGAAAACATGTCTTCCTCTTTCTTAGTTTAAGGCATTGCTTTACTATATTACATCTACCAGTAGTTTTCTAAGAAAGGGTATATAGGAGATAGATTTTATGAGACATCAAAATACTTCATTCTACCACATTTGATTCCAGAAATTGAAATTGAAATTATTTTCTTCTGGAATTTTGAAAGCACTTCTTTGTATTCTAGCAGCCTATGTTGTTATTAGAATATCTGTTGTCTGGTACCTTTGAATTTCACCTTCTTGTGTGTGTGTGTGTGTGTGTGTGTGTGTGTGTGTGTGTGTTTTAATTCAGTGAGCTGGACATTTATTGAGCATTTTCATTTTCCTTTAGTTTTATCATGGAAGAGTACCTTGAATTTATCTTCCAACCATGGTATTATTATTATTTTTTAATTTCAGGAACCATATTTTAAAATTTCTAAAGGGCTTTATAAGTCACTTTGTTGTAAATGACTCATGCTACATTTACTTATGTTTTACTCTATGTCCACTCTGAGAGTCTTTGTGTTATAATAGGTGATTTCTATACCATTTATTTATTAATATAATATATGGATAATTAAATTTGACCTTTTATTTTATATTATGTTCTTTACTTTTCATTCATTTTGCTAAACACTTGATGGGATTCTTCAATCTGCACATCATGCCTCTAAAAAATACTGCATGGTATTCAAGTTTGTTAATTTCATAATCTAATAACTCAATCTTCTTTTATTTCTCCGTACTTCTTCCACCAACCCTACAGTCTTGGAATAATACTGAATTTATGTTGTATATATTTAATAAATATTGTTTACTTGACATTCCACTGTGAGTTTGCTATATAGAGACTGTCAGGAATCTAATTTATTTAATTTCCTCAAGTACACAGCGTTATTAGACATTATAAAAATATTTACTGAATAAATCAATGGTAGGATTACCTCAGCCAGAGAATAGTACCTATTGCTCCAAATTAAATTTCATTTGTGTAATATATGGTGGAAATACATTAGAAAACCCTACCTCTTGGGCTGTAACATTATGATCTAGGAGAAACGTAGTTGTAGGCCCTTCTTGAGTTATATTTTTTTGAAAGGAGATGCTATTCTCACTTACCATCATACTATTATTTTTCTCTGGGAATACTTCTCCGATTTATAATAGAGGTCAGTGAGGGAAAATAGTCTTTCCCTTACAGAAATTTATTTTATGATCAAAATCGATAGAGCCTATCTGTTCAATAAAAACAAGATGCCTACAAAAAAAAACCCAAAAGAAATCCATTACACAATTTTTCATTCTTATTACTAGATTTCTTTCAAACAGGAGATGGTTAAATAACACAGCTTAAAATATATCCTAAGACTTCCCAATTTAGTCCTATTTTGCTTTTTTTTTCAGGCTCTCTTTAATTAGCCTGATGGAGCGAATTTGAAATCGTAAGTGTCATAGGAGCCTGAGCCAAGTTCCCAGCTCATCAATGTCTCAGTATTTCTGAATTTCTCACAATGTTCTTTAAGTGTAATACAGCTCTGTATATCAAACTTTTTAGAAAGAAGAGATTTAACACAGTTCAGATTTCGATTTTAGTGGATTCAAAATAATGTGCTGTGTAGAGTTTATTGAGGCTTTTTACGTGAAACTGATTAGCACTTGTAACTAGGTAAATACTTAGCAATGTTCTACACAATTATCTCCAGGATTGATCTAGAGAATTTCACTTGTCTATCCTTTTCTTCTTTCATATTTCCTTCCTTCATGTTTTAATGAGAAGAGACCAGTTAACCCTTGACTCAGTCGTTGACAACGTTTCCTTCACTTTTCCTTGTTTTCCGGAGACTGGGTGTAGTTTGACTGAGTAATAAGGCAAAACAAGGAAGTTGGCAAGGAGGTAAGAGTAAGGTGAGTGGGTTGCATGTATGCCAGTCCTCAAAAGACACATCAATAGCTTGTGCCAGGCCGGGCATACCATTTATTATGGATTTAAATGGACATTACAGTCTCGGGATTGCCATCTGGTTCTAACACTAGACCATAAGGGCTTTGAGAAGATCATATAGCCAATCACCCTGTCTGCCTTCCTTCCTTCCCTGCAAACATCACTGTGTGCCAGACACCATTCTAGTGAACAAAACAGATGGAAGGATACTGACAAAGACAACATACACATTAGATAATTTATAAGTCTAGTGTCTTAGAAAGTAATAGGTACTGTGGAGAAAAGTAAAGCTGAGAAGGGCATAGGGAATGCTGGAAGCAGGGAGTGAGACCATAGGCTTTGTCCAAATCCACTGAATCAGAACATCCAAAGATGTGAGGAGCAGGTATCTAAATTATAAACAAGCTCCCCAAAGGATCATGATACCTTCTAAAGTGTGAGAAACACTGATGTAAATAAAATTCCTACTGCTGCACTGCATCTCAGAAGTAGAGGAAGCACATTCTTCTCCAAAAGTTTCATAACATTTTTGTTCATTGAGGCTATTTTTCTCTATTTGAGTTTCCTTTGAACATATACTAAAGTCTTCTTAGCATCCACATGCTTATTTCCATGGCCCCCTGCTAATGGGAGGGCATACTGGGTTTTAAACTGTTGAAGCAAATATATTCTTTTTTTGCTCTAGAGAGCCTGGTCCTTTTTTGAATGATCCCTAACTTTGAAATTGCTAGTATTTTGTTACAGGTCTTGAGGAGCTAAACAAATAAGTGAGAGGCATCTTGACACAGTGAAAAAAGTTCTTAAGTTGGGTTCAGAAAACCTGAGTTTGAATTTATGTTACTACTAACTACTTGTATAGCCTTTCTGGGCCTCCATTTTTCATTGGCAAAAACTGGAGTAATGCATAAATCCCAGGACTGCTGGAAGGATTAAATACAATAACATGTAAAATCTGCTAGCACAGTATCTCGCACATATGACATGCTCAACAAATGCTAGTTCATATAATATGATGTGACATGGTATTATGCTTCATCCAAGGACCAGTATACATGACTCAGTTAGTGAAGTTTTCTATGCCTGTAGGAGGAATCCTATATGAGAGCATTTATTATCAACGATATTGGTAGAAATTTTACACTTACTGGGAAATTTGGATACTGTATTTGCTGGAGATAATTATACCAACAAAATGCCAAGACCCCTGGAGCAATATGCCTCAACAGAGTATCAGTACACTTTAATAATTCTTCTCATAAAGTAAAGGTCTGCTTCAAAAGATAACCTTAAGACTCTATATCGTTGATTCTGTTAGTTTCTAAGATAGAAAAGAAAATGTTGCTCAGTTGTATGGGTAGGTAGTTGAAGAGGCTGATGTATGTGTGTGGGAAGGGATGAGACATTTCTCAGGATTCTGGTTTTAAAGTTTTATTAAATATGTGAAGAACCAGAGGAAGATCACAATGCTGACTGTGAGAATACAACTGTTCTGTGTGGACTTACTTTTTTAAGCCTGAGAGGCTGTTAGCAACTCGGGGTTCTGCCCTGGAAAGCAGCAGGTTTACTGTTATGGGATCCTGTTGGTCTCTGGCTGCCAGAGTCTGTGTGACAGCAGACTGAAATTGATCTCCATTCTTGCAGACCATGATGAGCCTTACTGGCTCGAGCCAGGACTTCTCAAGAACATGGGATGGACACCCTCTCTTGCTCCTTCTCATAATTCAGGAAATATACTTGTCCCTGGGGCAGAACATTGGCTTACATGTGGGGCAAGAATATGAAATGTTCGCCTTCCAAACCAACAGAACCTTCATGTGACTATGACTATCCAGCTACAGCACTCACGTTTCCATGCTACAAATCACTAAGCTTGGCACCCTCATGTCAGACTAAGAAGACAAAGAGTTTATAATGTGAGGACAATTTACAAATTGTTTCTTTAACAAAGAAGAGTCTCACAGGGTATTTAATAAAACATCGTATTATTCCCTTTTCTTACATACTATTTTTACATAAAGTCGAGCCAGCAAATCTCTTTTAAAATTAGTCTTTATTTATTAAACATATCCTTAATCCTTTTCAATGAGAGAGAAGTAAACTTTAAATGATCAGAAGTGGGAAATGAAATGAATTAGTACAATTCTAGGAGAATACATTATTCCTGAATCCAATAATTTCACAAGCATCATTATTGCATTTTCCACAGCCCATTAGTAAGACAGTAGTGTACATTCAGATTTGGTTTTTAATCACTCCTTGGGAGAAATGTTGTTACAGTTGGGATCTTTTTTGAAAAATTTGCCTATGGGGCGAGAATATAAACTTATAAACAGTCACAGAACCAATCTGTCTGAAGGCATTTTTTCTATAAAAGATGATAGTCCTAGGAACTTGTTGGCAAGATGGCTGCATAGGAACAGCTCCAGTCTGCAGCTCCCAGTGAGATTGACGCAGAAGGAGGGTGATTTCTGCATTTCCAACTGAGGTACCCAGTTCATCTCATTGGGACTGACCAGACAGTGGCTGCAGCCCACAGAGAGTGAGCTGAAGCAGGGTGGGGCATCGCCTCACCCAGGAAGCACAGAGGATCAGGATTTCCTATTCCTAGCCAAGAGAAGCCATGAGAGACTGTACTGGAAGGAACAGTGCACTCCCGCCCAGATACTGCACTTTTTCCACAGTCTTTGCAACTGGCAGACCAGGTGATTCCTTCCAGTGCCTGGCTTGCTGGGTCCCACCCCCATGGAGTCCAGCAAGCTAAGATCCACTGGCTTGAAATTCTGGCTGCAAGCACAGCAGTCTGAGGTCCACCTGGGATGCTCGAACTTGGTAGGGGAAGGGTGCATGCCATTGCTGAGGCTTGAGTAGGCAATTTTACCTTCACAGTGTAAACAAAGCTTCAGGGAAGTTCGAACTGGGTGGAGCCCACCACAGCCCAGCAAGGCCACTGAGGCCAGTCTGCCTGTCTAGGCAGGGCATCTCTGATTAAAAAGGCAGCAGCCCCAGCCAGGGACTTATAGATAAAACCCCATCTCCCTGGGACAGAGCACCTGGGGGAAGGGGTGGCTGTGGGTGCAGCCTCAGCAGACTTAAACAGCCCTGCCTCACAGCTCTTAAGAGAGCAGTGGATCTCCCAGCACAGCATTCGAGCTCTGATAAGGGACAGGCTGCCTCCTCAAGTGGGTCCCAGACACCCATGTATCCTGACTGGGAGATGCCTCCCAGTAGGGGCCAAGAGACACCTCATACAGGAGAAGTCTTGCTGGCATCTGGCAGGTGTCCCTCTGGGATGAAGCTTCCAGAGGAAGGAACAGGCAGCAATCTTTGCTGTTCTGCAGCATCCACTGGTGATACTCAGGCAAACAGAGTCTGGAGTGGACCTCCAGCAAACTCCAGCAGACCTGCAGAAGAGGGGCCTGACTGTTAGAAGGAAAACTAACAAACAGAAAGGAATAGTAGCAACATTGACAAAATAGATGTGCACTCAGAGACCCCATCTGAAGATCACCAACATCCAAAACCAAAGGTAGATAAATCCAGGAAGATGGGGAGAAACCAGTGCAAAAATGCTGAAAACTCCAAAAATCAGAATGCCTCTTCTCCTCCAAAGGATCACAACTCCTCGCCAGCGAGGGAACAAAACTGGATGGAGAATGAGTTTGACGAATTGACAGAAGTAGGCTTCAGAAGGTGAGTAATAACAAACTCCTGTGAGCTAAAGGAGCATATTGTAACCCAATGCAAGGAAGCTAAGAACATTGAAAAAAGGTTAGATGAATTTCTAACTAGAATAATCAGTTTGGAGAAGAACATAAATGACCTGATGGAGCTGAAAAACACAGCATGAGAACTTCATGAAGCACACACAAGTATCAATAGCCGAATCAATCAAATGGAAGAAAAGATATCAGAGATTGAAGGTCAATTCAATGAAATAAAGCAAGAAGACAAGATTACAGAAAAAAGAGTGAAAACAAATGAAGAAAGCCTCCAAGAAATACGGGATGATGTGAAAAGGCCAAATCTATGTGTGATTGGTGTACCTGAAAGTGACGGGGAGAATGGAACTAAGTTGGAAAACACTCTTCAGGGTATTATCAGGAGAACTTCCCCAACCTAACAAGGCAGGCCAACATTCAAATTCAGGAAATACAGAAAACACCACAGAGATATTCCTCAAGAAGAGGACACCAAGACACAAAATCATCAGATTCATCAAGGTTGAAATAAAGGAAAAATTGTTAAGGGCAGCCAGAGAGAAAGGTGAGGTTATGCACAAAGGGAAGCCCATCAGACTAACAGTGGATCTCTCAGCAGGAATCCTACAAGCCAGAAGAGAGTGGGAGCCAATATTCAACATTCTTAAAGAAAACAATTTTCAATCCAGAATTTCATATGCAGCCAAACTAAGCTTCATAAGTGAAGGAGAAATAAAATCCTTTACAGACAAGCAAATGCTGAGAGATTTTGTCACTACCAGGCCTGCCTTACAAGAGTCCCTGAAGGAAGCACTAAACATGGAAAGGAACAACTGGTACCAGCCACTGAAAAAACATGCCAAATTGTAAAGACCATCAATGCTGTGAAGAAACTGCATCAACTAACAGGCAAACTAACCAGCTAGCATCATAATGACAGGATCAGATTCACAATATTAACCGTAAAGGTAAACGGGCTAAATGTCCCAATTAAAAGACACAGACTGGCAAATTGGATAAAGAGTCAAGACCCATTGGTATGCTGTATTCAGGAGACACATCTCATAGGCTCAAAATAAAGGGATGAAGGAATATTTACCAAGCAAATAGAAAGCCAAAGAAAAGCAGGGTTTGCAATCATGGTTTCTGATAAAACAGACTTTAAACTAACAAAGATCAAAAGAGACAAAGAAGGCCAGTACATAATGGTAAAGGGATCAATGCAACCAGAAGAGCTAACTATCCTAAATATATATGCACCCAATACAGGAGCACCCAAATTCATAAAGCAAGTTCTTAGAGACCTACAAAGAAACTTAGACTCCCACACAATAATAGTGGGAGAATTTAACACCCCACTGTCAGTACTAGACAGATCGATGAGATAGAAAATTAATAAGGATATCCAGGAATTGAACTCAGCTCTGCACCAAGCAGATCTAATAGACATCTATAGAACTCTCCACCCCAAATCAACAGAATATGCATTCTTCTCACTACCACATCACACTTATTCTAAAATTGACCACATAATTGGAAGTAAAACACTCCTCAGCAAATGCAAAAGAACGGAAATCATAACAAAGAGTTTCTCAGACCACAGTGCAATCAAATTAGAACTCAGAATTAAGAAACTCATTCAAAACCACACAACTACATGGAAACTGAATAACCTGCTCCTGAATGACTACTGGGTAAATAATAATATGAAGGCAGAAATAAAGATGTTCTTTGAAACCAGTAAGAACAAAGACACAATGTAGTAGAATATCTGGGATGCAGCTAAAGCAGTGTTTAGAGGGAAATTTATAGCACTAAGTGCCCACAGGAGAAAGCAGGAAAGATCTAAACTCGATACCAAACATCACAATTAAAAGAATTAGAGAAGTAAGAGCAAACAAATTCAAAAGCTAGCAGAAGATAAGAAATAACTACAATCAGAGCTGACCTGAAGGAGAATAGAGACATGAAAAATCCTTCAAAAAATCTATGAATCCAGGAGGTATTTGTTGAAAAGATTAACAAAATAAATAGACCGCTAGCCAGACTAATAAACAAGAAAAGAGAGAACAATCAAGTAGACACAATAAAAAAATGATAAAGGGGATATCACCACCGATCCCACAGAAATACAAATTACCATCAGAGAATACTATAAATACCTCTATGCAAATAAACTAGAAAATCTAGAAGAAATGGATAAATTCCTGGACACATACACCCTCCCAAGACTAAACCAGGAAGAAGTTGAATTCCTGAATAAACCAATAACAAGTTCTGAAATTGAGGCAGTAATTAATAAAAAGCCTACCAACCAATGAAAGTCCAGGACCAGATGGATTCACAGCCGCATTCTACCAGAGGTACAAAGAGGAGCTGGTACCATTCCTTCTGAAACTATTCCAAACAATAGAAAAAGAGGGAATCCTCTCTAACTCATTTTATGATGCCAGCATTATCCTGATCCCAAAACCGGGCAGAGACACAGCAAGAAAGGAAAATTTTAGGCCAATATCCCTGAAGAACGTCAATGCAAAAATCCTCAACAAAAAACCGGCAAACTGAGTCCAGCAGCATGTCAAAAAGCTTATCCACCACGATAAAGTTGGCTTCATCCCTGGGATGCAAGGCTGGTTCAACATATGTAAATCAATAAATATAATCCATCACATAAACAGAACCAATGACAAAAACCACATGATTATCTCAATAGATGCAGAAAAGGCATTCAACACAACTCAATCCTTCATGCTAAAAACTCTCAATAAACTAGGTATTGATGGAATGCATCTCAAAATAATAAGAGCTATTTATGACAAACCCACAGCCAATATCATACTGAATGAGCAAAAATTGGAAACATTCCCTTTGAAAACTGACATAAGACAAGGTGCCCTCTCTCAGCACTCCTATTCAACATAGTATTGGAAGTTCTGGCCAGGGCAATCAGGCAAGAGAAAGAAATAGCGAGTGTTTAATTAGGAAAAGAGGAAGTCAAATAGTCTCTGTTTGCAGGTGACATGATTGTATATTTAGGAAACCCCATCATCTCAGCCCCAAATCTCCTTAAGCTGATAAGCAACTTCAGCAAAGTTTCAGGATGCAAAATCAAAGTGCAAAAATAGCAAGCATTCTTAAACATCAATAACAGACAAATAGCCAAATCATGAATGAACTCCCATTCACTATTGCTACAAAAAGAATAAAATACCTAGGAATACAACTTATAAGGGATGTGAAGGACGTCTTCAAGGAGAACTACAAACCACTGCTCAAGGAAATAAGAGAGGACACAAACAAATGGAAAAGCATTCCATGCTCCTGGATAGGAAGAATCAGTATCGTGAAAATGGTCATACTGCCCAAAGTAATTCATAGATTCAATGCTATCCCCATCAGGGTACCATTGACTTTCTTCACAGAATTGGAAAAAAACTACTTTAAATTTCATATGGAACCAAAAAAGAGCCCGCATAGCCAAGACAATCATAAGTAAAAAGAACAAAGTTGGAGGCATCATGCTACCCAACTTCAAACTATACTACAAGGCTACAGTAACAGAAACAGCATGGTACTGGTACCAAAACAGATATACAGATGAATGGAACCAAATAGAGGTCTCAGAAATAACACTACACATCTGCAACCATCATCTTTGACAAACCTGACAAAAACAAGCAATGGGCAAAAGATTCCCTATTTAATAAATGGTGTTGGGAAAACCCGCTAGCCACATGCAGAAAGCTGAAACTGGATCCTTTCCTTACACCTTATACAAAAATTAACCCAAGATGGATTAAAAACTTAAACATAAGACCTAAAACCATAAAAACCCAAGAAGAAAACATAGGCAATACCATTCAGGACATAGGGACGGGCAAAGACTTCATGACTAAAACACCAAAAGCAATGGCAACCAAAGCTAAAATAGACAAATGGGATCTAATTAATCTGAAGAGCTTCTGAACAGCAAAAGAAACTATCATCAGAATGAACAGGCAACCTACAGAATGGGAGAAAATTTTTGCAATCTATCCATCTGACAAAGGGCTAATATCCAGAATCTACAAAGAACTTAAACAAATTTACAAGAAAAAAACAACCCCATCAAAAACTGGGTGAAGGATATGAATAGACCCTTCTCAAAAGAAGACATTTATGCAGCCAACAAACATATGAAAAAATGCTCATCATCACTGGTCATTAGAAAAATGCAAATCAAGCCACAATGAGATACAATCTCATGCCAGTTACAATGGCGATCATTAACAAGTCAGGAAAAAACAGATGCTGGAGAGGATGTGGAGAAATAGAAGTGCTTTTACACTGTTGGTAGGAGTGTAAATTAGTTCAACCACTGTGGAAGACAGTGTGGCTATTCCTCAAGGATCTAGAACTAGAAATACCATTTGACCCAGCAATCCCATTACTGAGTATATACCAAAAAGATCATGAATCATTCAACTACAAAGACACACGCACATGTATGTTTATTACAGCACTGTCCACAACAGCAAAGACTTGGAACCAACCCAAATGCCTATCAATGATAGACTGGATAAAAAAAGTGTGGCATATATACACCATGGAACACTATACAGCCATAAAAAAGGATGAGTTCATGACCTTGGCAGAGACATGGATGAACCTGGAAACCATTATTCTCAGCAAACTATCACAAGAAGAGAAAACCAAACACCACATATTCTCACTCATAAGTGGGAGTTGAACAATGAGAACACATGGACACAGGGAGGGGAACATCACACACCGGTGCCTGCAGGGTGGTGGGAGGCTAGGGAAGGGATAGAATTAGGAGGAATATCTAATGTAGATGACAGGTTGATGGGTGCAGCAAACCACCACGGCACATGTGTACCTATGTAACAAATCTCACCATTCTGCACATGTACCCCAGGAATTAAAGTATAATAATAATTTAAAAAAAGATTATAGTCCTATTCAGTAGAGCAATTTACTTAAAATGTATACAGGATAAAGCACTATGGGAGGGGTAAAGGGAAGGAGGGGAAAAACCACCAACATAAGCTGAGGTCTGACTTTACACTTGACAGGCCCTCAGACTCACTGGGGAGGGCCATGCATGAATAGTTCACAATTAAATGGTAAAGCAAGGCAGCGTTGGAGGATTTCCTGCCAGAGAAATTGTGGAGGCAGAGTTTTGGAAACGGATGACAGCCAGCCAGATCAGTTTCTTGGTGTAGTAGGAGTTAAAAATACATCTTCCTGAGGCATTTGGGCGTGGTTGAAAACTAAAGGTGAATGGACTCAAGCAGGTGGAAAGTGCTGTGAGCTTTATGGACTTGGCATAGCAACACCTCTAAGGACTTTCAGATCCTAAATGCCATGGTGGGAGTTTTCCTCAAGCTGTGCTTAACCCTTCTGAGTCTCTTAGGAGACTGACACAGTCCCTTTATATACCTAAGTGGGCATCGTTTTCTCTGTAACTAAAGCCAAATTCATATCAATGATGAACTGAACAGTACAATGACTGTTTCTCTGCTGAATACTACCAACAGGGTGAAATGAATCACTCTGAGTCTAACTCATGAAAGCAAGCATTCTGGGAGAAATGATTCCCATTTCCTTTCATCCTACCCCTAACGGCAAGTGTGCAAATCCCTACATAGCAACCAAATGTGTGCTCTTTAAAAATAAATTAACCTTAATTACTCTGAAAGTCAAACTGAAACCTCACCGACTTCACCTCTTATTAAAAGAAGTTGCCCTAGACCAAATCTGGAAGAAATGCTTCATTTTCCTTGACTGTAGAGTCAATAACAGAAGATCTATTATTAGATGCATTTCAGAGATTGTTAGAAGTTAAAAAAAATCTATAGAGCACACAGTATCCAAACAAATTCAGGATTCAGTGGTTCTAACACCTGTGGGTATTAGAAGATTGCTACTGAGCATAGCCTTCAACAAGGTAAGACACAAAAACCTTTTTTTCAAGTTGTTCAAAGTTTGTTTCTCTTGGCATATCTAGCTATATCTTAGAGCTCAGTGATGAAAACCACTGAACTAAAATACATTGTCAGCTGGAGTCATGCATGGGGCTCCCTGACACCATGTGAAGCTATGCATCTTTCTTGTGTGACTTAGCCGTTTCCTATAGAGGTTGATGGCCATTGCAAGACACTATGGAATCATGCCAGGCAGCCCATCCTGAATGATCTAAAGAGGTACCATTAACCCCCTCTTGGCTCTTCCTAGTCACTAGCTCTCAGGGAAGAGCCTGGTGTTTCATTAGATAGCTAGGCCATCTTGCCTGATGTTTTTGATTACAGCCTTTATTTTTTATTTATATCCTATAATTTTAATAATATTTGAGATGGTTTTGAGACTCTTTAGGTCCTTATAAAGATGATTCTTTCTTAAAAGAGTAGGCAGTAACCCTTTTCCTTTCAAACTTGATGTTTCTTACCTTGACCTTGACTCAGAAAAAAGGCCAGAGATTGTTGTAATGTAAGGGAACATGCTGCAACATCATTCTGAAATAACAAAACCAGGTGACAATGCTTATAGTCATTAGCAACTGAAACTAATAAAAAGTTCTTTGTAATAAGCCACCTACACTAACATAAAACTTTTAACAGAGAAGGTGTTAATATATGCTTTGTTATTGCTTGGAATTTGGAAGTCTTTTTATAATTTTTTTTCCAGGCATGATTTCTACTATAAAGGAAATAGCCCTTTCCAATTTGCATTCATGTAGTACTTACTGCAGCATATAGTAAAAAATGTAGAACTTTCCTGTATTTAAATGAAAATTCCTTCATTTCTCCAAATGAAGAAAACCAAAGGGGATTCACATTTTAATTGAAATGAAAATATATATTACAGTTTAGAAAAAAGTTATCCTCAAATAAATTTCATCGCCAAGTTCTAGACATTTTACTTTGCTCACAAAATTTTGTGTCAACATAAGAGATCCGAAAGACACAAAAGCAAAGAGAAAGAGAAAATATATGTCAGAAATTGCTGAAAGAAAAATCCACATTTCACATATGGTTACGTGAAAAAACACTTATTCACCCCTGTGGGCCATTGAAACCAATTGTTGAGAACAGGACCTTGTCTTGGTAAAAGGAAAATATATATTCCACAGTTTAGGTAGAAGCTGAAAATGATAAACAATGTGTCCGGGGAAGAAGTGGGAGAAATTTTGTTGCTTCCATATGAATATGTCCATGCCATACAGATTGTGGGCCTTGGGGGTGGTGCAGAAGGAAAGAAATTCATCTGCTATCAGGGGTCCAGCAGCACCCAGGGTCAGAGCCAAGGTCTCCCTCTAAAGATGTTTCTTGACGTACATGATGATGAATATGTTGACTTTATGAACTCTGCTTTTTGGGGAGCATGACAAATGCAGTATTCCTCTGTGTACTCATCCCTCAGTTTCTGGAAATTTTACATCCAGAGATTAATGATCCATCACATAATCTACCAGGCCAATGGATTTATTTTTCAAAAGACTTGCTAGATGATCCTGATTTAAGTCATTCACCTAAAATTCCGATTCACAGCCTCAGTTTGATCATTAAGCTATTACCACTGCATCCCCAAATGGGTTTGCTGGTCATCTCCATAGTGAAGCCCAGTAAGATTCTTTCCTTTTCATTGCTTTTTTGTCTAGCAACACCTCTGACTGTCCTAACTAGGCCCACGAGAGGCCTACCTCTAGCAATAATGCTCAGTGAGCATGCTCAAAAAAGGATGTGTCTCTTCCATGGAAACCTGTGACACTTCAAATGCTTACCAACCTATATTAGATTACCATATTACTATATTAGAAGATTAGACTTATAAGTGATTTTTAGTATATTAGGATGATTAGTAACATATTAATATCTTCATGGTATATTCGATTATTCATTCAGCAATTTTTGAATACCTACTATTTGTTAGACATTCTTTTAGTCCTGTGAACAAAACCATTAACAAAACAGACACAAATCTTTGTGAATGTGGAAGGTTACATTCTATTAGGGGAAAACAAAATAAACCATAACCGTAATAAATAAGTAAATTAACTAAATGCTATGGAAACAAAAGTAGAACAGGACAGGTAAATCGGTCATGCTGGAGGGGTGGTTATAGGAGGTAGATGACAGTTTTAAATAAGGTAATCACCACTGAGAAATTGAGTTTTGAGCAAAGGCTGAAGAGGATGAGGGAGATACCCTGAGGGACAGAAAATCCAAGTAGAGGGAACAGCCCCTGCAAAGATCTTAAGGCAGAGAACTACTTGGCATATTCAACAAACAGCAAGGAGGCTCTACAGCTGGAGCAGAGGGAGCTAGGTGAGGCTGATGGAAGATGAGGTCAGGAACTAGAAAAGAACAAAATCTATTTCTTACAATTCTGGAGGCTGGAAGTCCAAGATCAATTGGGGTCAGCCAATTCAGTTGCAGTTGAGGGCTCTCTTCCCGGCATGCAGGTGGATGCCTTCTTGCTGTGTTCTCCTGTGGTCATTCCTTGGTCTGTTGGAGTGGAAAGCAAAGCAGAAAGCTCTGGTCTCATTCTCTCTACTTATAAGAACTCTAAGACTGTCTTATCAGGGCTCCACCCTATAACCTCATTTATCTTTCATTACTTCATTAACGCTTCTATCTCCAAATAAAGTCACACTGGGGATCAGGGATTAAATCTATGAATTTGGTGGTGGTGAGGGGGTGGGGGGAGAACAAGCACAACTTAGTCTATGGCAGGGTCTGTACTGTGATTCTTCTTAAAACCGGGATCTATTTATTGAATTATTGAATATAAATTTTCTTTATCTGTAGGATAACGCTCTGACTAGTAATTATTTAGTAGTGATAGATCTATTTCTGGAATAGCTGTGTGCTGTATTATTCTCATTTTAAGATGAAATAAACAATAATTTTAATGATGAAGGCAGATGTCTAAAATTAGCCTTGGGGGACTGACTGCTACTGTGTAGGGTGTCATCAGCAAATCTTATTAACAATTTAGAAGGTGCTTAAAATAATAAGTTAAATCTATTCTACTATGAGCTCTAGGATAGAAAGAACTGTTTTCAAGTATACTAATTTCCTTTATTGAACACACATTATATGATACTACTATTCCAAACTAGCTCATAATAACAATTTAACTAAAACTACCATATTCTTTGCTTTATAATATAGTCAAAATAAAGTCAGGTCACTAAGCCAGGAACGTTAGGAGGAAAAAGAGTATTGTTGATCCCTATTTAGGGATCTGAAATAAAACCATCTTTACCTCACCTAATTTATGTCTATATGACTTTCTAAACAACAGATTAGTTTTAGTAAATTTAGGGAAGTAGGTTGCCAATACAATAAGAGGGAAAATAAGAGTAAACGGTATTTTTGATCCAATACATGTGGTAATGACCGTACTCTTTATTAATCTACTTGAGTCAGACACATAAATTGTGACTTTAATGGCACATTTGGAATATGAGCTGCCAAAATCAGATGCTTTTGATAGCATTCTGGAAAAGAAGAAAGTACAGAAGCTTCGGGCTCAACCCCTTTTTGGTGATTAAAGCCATTACTCCAGAGGGACAATAGGAATGTAGGAGGTCATGCCTAGCAGAGTCTGGACTAGAATTTGAGACCAAGTCTTTTGTTTTTTAAGTAAATTTTAAGTTTATTTTAAAATTTAAAGTATTTTTTTTCATTTTTTTAAATTTTACTTTCAGTTCTGGGATACATGTACAGAACATGCAGGTTTGTTACACAGGTATTCATGTGCCATGGTGGTTTGCTGCACCTGTCAACCCGTCATTTAGGTTTTAAGCCCTGTATGCATTAGGAATTTGTACTAATGCTCTCCCTCCCCTTGCTTCCATCCTCTGACAGGCCCCAGTGTGTGATGTTCCCCTCCCTGTTTCCACGTGTTCTCATTGTTCAAAAACATATGGAACACTTCACAAATTTTTTGTCATCCTTGGGCAAAGGCCATGCTAATCTTCACTGTATTGTTCCAATTTTAGTATATGTGCTGCCAAAGCGAGCACCAGACTGGGTCTTTTTAAGTTGTATCAAACTTCTCACATGTACCACCCCACTGGAGATTTGGATTATATCCAAAATATACTGCCATGTTCTCGACCTAATAAAACATTGCTAAGAAAGGATTACCTGAGATATTTCTTGACTAAAAGTATTTAAAAATCCATAGAAGTACTCTTCAAAGAATATGAGAAGTAGCCTTTCTTGTCCTAAAAACTGTGTAGGCACAATGCTAAAAATTGCTATATTGAAATTTTAAGAAACTTATAGTAACAAAAGTTATCATTTTTAAGTGTAAAGAATTTTCGGCAGGGTGTGGTGACTCATGCCTGCAATCCCAGCACTTTGGGAGGCTGAGGTGGGTGGATCCCGAGGTCAGGAGATCAAAACCATCCTGGCCAACATGGTGAAACCCTGTCTCTACTAAAAATACCAAAAATTAGCCAGCATGGTGGCATGCACCTGTAATCCCAGCTCCCCGGGAGGCTGAGGCAAGAGAATCGCTTTAACCCGGGAGGTGGAAGTCGCAGTGAGCCAGGATTGTGCTACTGCACTCCAGCTTAGGCAACAGAACGAGACTCCGTCTCAAAAAAAAAAAAAAAGAAGAAAAAAAGAAAAAAGAATTTTCCTGGAAGAGTATCTTCTGTTTTCTTTACTAGTTCCATTCCTCCATTTTAACTATTTTGCTTTACATTTCTTTCTTGAATTTGTGAAATGTTACTTCCTTCTCTCACTAGCCCTAAAGAGTTTACTCTTACTAACCAGGTACCATGATTAGTGCAGGTGAGAAAACCATGTGTGCCTATGCACATGTCTTCAGCAAGGAATTGGTGAATCATCATTATTTTCTTTTGAAACTTATAGAAATACAAGAATATACCTGCGTACCATATTTTTAAAACCATACTGCAATCATTTCCTACTTCTAAGTAGCATGTGATGTGAAACAGCTGAAATGTTTCAAAACACCACGTACATGAAATGCTTACATTTTCTATCGAGTTTGATAAATAGCCTGAGACCTTGGGAAAGTCAGAATGTTTTCCAATGTGTCTGATATGTCGAGTGCTGTCATATTCATGTGGTTGCATGGTCAAATTGAGTGTGAGAAATGGCTTGGTTTTCTCATACAGAATGGTAGAGTCAAAACATTGTGTAACTTATTAAGACATGGTATATACTAAATGTATACATACACACATATACATCTATATGCACACACCACTATACATATACACATAAATATAAATCTGTACACACATAACAATATATATAACCTACTATGTATAAACAAGGATACTAAATTCTATGAGAGCTACAAAGACAATTAAGACAGTGCCCTGGAGAAGACGGCATGTAAATGTTTAAATAACATTGGTTAGAAAATGTTCAGGCGTATGACAATAGGCCAGAAGACTTTAGATGATTTTAACGAAGTTCTAGAAAGGGTAAGGAGACAAGAAGGTCAATGTTATCAAACAACAAAGAAACCCTCCAAACAAAACAAAACAAAACAAAATCCACTGCGTCTCCTTCACAACTTGTTTCCTGGGACTGGGTAAGGACAACCTCTAGGAGACATGAACACAAACAGGGCTGCCTGGAATCAATTCCTGCTCTACCCTTACTAACTAGAGACCAGGGAAAACTACTTACCTTCACTGTGCCGGTTTCTTCATTTGTAGAATGGAGTTGATCATCGTGGATACTTAACGGTATTGTCATGAGGATGAAGTGGGTAATTACATGTAAAATGCTCCAAAGCATGGAAGCCACGCACATCTTAGAAGGTCAGCCTAGGCCTAAACACAGGGATGGGATCACTTGGTGTCAGGAGAGGGAAAGAAGTGCTTTCTCTTGCTATTCCCAAGGTCAGTACATTTTCCAGCTTTAAAGTCTATAAAAAATAAAGTGAGAAATACTACATTGGTTCAACCTCAAGCTTACAACTTCAAAGTTAAAAAGTCCTAGAAAGTTTGAGTCCAATGAATCTCATAATAGTTATGTCACAGAGGCCCCCTGTGTGCTTTATTGGAGTTAATAATAACAACTTAATTATTTTCCAAATCAAATTATGAGGAACAGATGAGTTAACATTGTTTTGTAGACTTTTTCACTTCCTGATATTTGGGTCAGGAAAAAGAAAACACCTGCATTTATGTTGCTTTCCTCCTGCCCCCATCCCCAGCCCTTCTCTGAGGACAGCAATGCTCCTTCTCAGGTTAGTTGTGATCTCTGAGTGTACAAACTGCTTCCTGGGCTGGTGGGCACTTTCAGGAGCAGCCTTTAGGTTATTGCAGCAAAACACCATGAGATTTTATTTTTTTAAACTGATGTACTTTATAAGTAGCTGTCATAAGCATTATAAAAATTCTACTCTTTTAAGATGTAGACATCTCAGAGCGCTTTCTTTTCAAGATTTTTCTACAGAGTACTTTGAAAAAACACAACAAAAACAACCACAAAACCCTTTCAGTGATTTCCAGATAAGTAATTCCACTAATGTTTGTGTTTGGGTCTTTGACGCTGTGTCACTAAACTGGAAATTATTTTCTCCTTCAAAGATGCTAGAGTTGTTTGTCGTTAATTTTTCAGTTTTATTCCTCTCTCTCCTTAACATGTCAGACTGAAACAATAGATGTTTTATGCCTTTATGATATTGAAAAGGCATCAATAGTTTCTTTCCCTAGTGGACCTATCTTGTTTTCATTGATTAATATTTCCCCCAGGGAGTCCAATGAGGGTAGGAAAGGATTGTAGAGGGACTGGCCAGGCCTAAGCAACAGTGCAGGTAAGCTTGCCTGAAAGATCAAGTTGAGCCTTACACTATTCTAGAATGGGGCACTCAGTAATTAAGAACTGCAGGAATTAGGGGAAGAGCCTTTGCATTGTTAAAAGACTGAGTCACCTGAAAAGACAGAAATTGACTTTTGTAGTAAACAAGTTACATTTCTGTGCACCCAGGTCGACTGCAAACTGTTGACACCTTTGATTTATTTTTTTGTTTGAAGTCTCTTGATTGCTAGGGAGGCTGAAAGTAAGGGGAAATTACTGCTTCCAGGAAAGGGAAATTATTTTTCTCAACCAGTCACTGATGTGGATTGGTGGAAAAATGCCCACCTACCTCACCTTTTGAGTGATAACTCTGAGGTGAGTGTTCTATACCAATTCCTGGTGCTCCAATTGCCTATGGTGGAAACTGGCATGATCATGCCCTCTTAATTGGCTTCCTTCCTTTCCTTGCCTCTTTTCTCTACCCTACCAGGGTTTTCCTGTAGCACCTCCCAAGTAAACTATTGGCACATAAATCTTGTCTCAGAGTTGGCTTCTGGAGGAACCCAGACTAAAGCAACTCAATCCACCAAAATACTTGGAGAAGAAGAAAGCATTTTATGTCGGAAGTTAGAAAATGGCAATGTTCCCAAGTTTTCTTCTTTCTCTCCAAGAAGACCACCGATGGGTACAGATGGAAAAAAATCGATAGCATCAAAGTTTAATTTTTCCCTAGGTGCTACTGAAGAATAATTGACAAACAAAAATTGTATACATTTATGGTATACAGTGTGATGGTTTGATATACATATGCATCATGAAATAATCATCGCAATCAAGCTAATTCATATATCTATTACCTCATATATTGGCCCCCCCTTTTTTATTATACTTTAAGTTCTGGGGTACACGTGCAGAACGTGCAGTTTTGTTACATAGGTATACACGTGCCATGGTGGTTTGCTGCACCCATCAACCCCATCAACCCATCACCTACATTAGGTATTTCTCCTAACGGTATCCCATCCCCAGCCCCCCACCCCCTGACAGGCCCCGGTGTGTGATGTTCCCCTCCCTGTGTCCATGTGTTTTCACTGTTAAACTCCCATTTACGAGTAAGAACATGTGGTGTTTGGTTTTCTGTTCTTGTGATAGTTTCCTGAGAATGATGGCTTCCAGCTTCATCCATGTCCCTGCAAAAGACATTAACTTATCCTTTTTTATGGCTGCATAGTATTCCATGGTGTATATGTGCCATATTTTCTTTATCCAGTCTATTATTAGTGGACATTTGGGATGGTTCCAAGACTTTGCTATTGTGAATAGTGCCGCAATAAACATATGTGTGCATGTGTCTTTATAGTTGAATGATTTATAATCTTTTGGATATATACTCAGTAATGGGATTGCTGGATCAAATGGTATTTCTAGTTCTAGATCCTTGAGGAATCACCACACTGTCTTCCACAGTGGTTGAACTAATTTACACTCCCACCAACAGTGTAAAAGTGTTCCTATTTCTCCACGTCCTCTCCAGCATCTGTTGTTTTCTGACTTTTTGATGATCGCCATTCTAACTTTGCCTTCCTTTTTGTGTTGATAATACTTAAGATCTACTTTCTTAGCAAATTTCAAGTGTGCGTTACTATTAGCCATGCTGTATATTAGGTCTCTAGAATTTATTAATCTTATAACTGAAAACTTATGCCCTTAGGCTAACATCTTCTCATTTCCCACACCCCTAGTCTCTAATAACCATCATTCTAATATCTGTTTTTACCACATGTAAGTGAGTTCATGCAGTATATGTCTTTCTGCATCTGGCTATTTCACTTAGCATAATGTCCTTCAGGTTCATCCATGTTGTCTCAGCGGGCAGGATCTCCTTCTTTTTAAGGTGGAATAATATTCCATTGTATACATACATAACATCCTATTCATCTGTCACCAGACACTTAGGTTGATTCCATATCTTGGTTATTGTGTATAATGCTACAATGAGCACGGGAGTGCAGACATTTCTTCAACACACTGATTTCATTTCCTTTGGGTATATACCCAGTAGTGGAATTGCTGGATCCTATGGTATTTCTATTTTCAGTTTTTTGAGAAAACTACTGTTTTCTTCATGCTATTTTCTGTAATGGCTACACCAATTTATATTGCCACTGACAATGTGGAAGGGCTCCCCTTTCTCCATATCCTTCTCAACACTTATCTTTTGAATTTTTGGTAATAGCCAACCTAACATGTGTGAGGTAATATCTCACTGTGGTTTTGACTTTCATTTCTCTGATGATTAGTGATATTGATCATCGTTTCATATACCCGTTTGCCATTTGTATGTCTTCTTTAGGAATATGTCTACTCAGGTCCTTTGCCCATTTTTGAATTGGGTTGTTCTATTGCCATAGAGTTGTATTCCTAAGATAGTTTAGATAGTAACTACTTATCAGATAGAGGATGTGCACATAAATATTGCATTCCATATGTCTTTTCATTTTGTTGATTGCTTTCTTTGTTGTGTAGAAACTTTTTAGTTTGATGCAGTTCCATTTGTTTATTTTTGCTTTTGTTGCCTGTGATTTTGGTATGATAACCAAACAAGTCATTGCCAAGACGAATGTCATGGAGTTTTTCCCATGTTTTCTTCAAGGAGTTTTATGGGTTTCAGGTCTTACACTTGTCTTTAATCCATTTTGAATTGTTTTTTGTGTATGGCATGACATAAAGATCCAATATCATTTCTTTGCATATGGATATCCAGTTGTCCCACCATTTATTGAAAAGACTATCCTTTCCTTATTGGGTATTTTTGGTGCCTCTGCCAAAAATTTGTTACCATAGGTGGGATTATTTCTGGGCTCTCTATTTTGTTCTATTGGTCTATACTTCTATGTTTATGCTAGTGCCACACTGTTTTGATTCCTATAGCTTTGAATTATAATTTGAAATCAGGAAGTGTGATGCCTCCAGCTTTGTTCTTCCTTTTCAATATTGTTTTAGCTATTCAGGGTCTTTGTGGTTCCATATGAATTTTAGGATTTTTTTACATTTCTGTGAAAAATGCAATTAGAACTTTGATAGGGATTGCATTGACTCTGTAGATCACTTTGGGTAGTATTTAACAATATTAATTCTTCCAATCCATGAACTCAGTATATCTTGTCTTTTTTTGCACCTCAGAATTTCTTTTACTCTTTAACATAAACCATTTATTGGTTTTGTTTTTGTTTGCTTGTTTAGATTCAGGGGGTACATGTGCAGGTTTTTTATATGAAATATATTGCATAATGTTGAGGTTTGGGCTTGGTATCCCATCACTCAAATAGTGAACATAGTACCCAGTAGGTAGTTTTTCAACCCTTGATCCTACTCGCTTAAGCCTTTTGGAGTCTCCATTGTCTATTTTTTCCATGCTTATGTCCATGTGTACTTAATGTTTAGCTCCCACTTATAAGTGAGAACGTGGGATATTTGGTTTTCTGTTTCTGCGTTAACTCACGTAGGATAATGGCTCCCAACTGCATCCACATTGCTGTAAAGGTCATGATTTTGTCATAAACACAGTGTATCTTTCCATTTGTCTTCTTAAATTTTTTAAAATTAATATCTTATAGTTTTCACTGTACAGTTCTTTTACTTGGTTAAATATATTCATAAGTATTTTATTATTTTTGATGCGATTGTAAATGGGATTCATTATGAGCTGTAACCATTCTAATTCTCTCCCTTTGGTACAAAAGGGGTGATTTCTCTTTAGAGTCATTCAGCTTTTTCCTTCCGTGCCTAGCTGGCTGAGATATGCTTCAGGCTGCCTGCCCTGCCATCATCTAGGAAACTCATTTTGCTGCCTCTGTCCCTGCTAGTGTGTCTATTGCCTTGAATGACAGCTGGACACCAGCAGTACCTTCAGGGATTTGTGTGGCTGGGAGCACAGGTCGCTGCATACTTCTGCCCCAGGCAGACTGTCGTGTGTGCGTGAGGTGTGCAGCTCCTGTTTTCTGCAGCCAGGCCCACCACCACTCGGGAAATTGTCACTGATGCTGTGAAAACTAGAGATGTATTCCTCTGCTCCTGAGTCAAAGAGTTAAGGGTCTCACAGCCCTCACCTGCTCTCCCAGCTCTGAGAAACCTGGTATCTGGCAGGCAGAGTATCACCTGCGTGTTTTTAGGCTGAGATTGGCTGTAGTATCTTCACAGATTTGGATAAATTTCATTCCCTCTACCTCTCCCTGAGGTTCCTGCTCTTTGGCCTCAAGCATAGCATGAAAACATTGTTTGAAAGGCACTGATGGCTTCATGTGATGGTGGTTGGTCATATGGCTTCACTAGTTATTGATACTGTTGCAGCACAAAGAATATTGTGACATTTCACTATTATATACGTGATGTCATTAAATTGGACAACTTTGTCTTCTTTCAAGAGATAAAGAAAAAAGGTTTCCTTCTTTTGGAACTACAGGTGGGTGGGGATGAGGAGGGGCATGCTCTTCTCTCCTTATTATACTTATGTCTCAACCACTCCTTATTGATTCTCTCACCTCACATCCCCTAGGAAACTTTATAGGCTGCTGCACATCAATCCAGGACTTCCCCTTTTGGAGTCCTAGGCAAGGAAGCAATCTCCTAGTGCTGCCTAATACTCAGGATTTGGAGTGTTAGCAGGATATGAGCAGATAGCCAAGGGCGTGACAGAAGCCACAGGGTTGCTATTGGGTCCTCTAGTGGACTGGGGGGCAGGTGGAGTAAGTAGGCAGACTGAGGCCCCAAAGGGTCTGGGAAGATAAGGGTATGGGTGTACTAGGGCACCAAGCAAGGCATGGCCCCAAGTAGGAAGATGCCATGGGAATGAAAGAAAATTCATTGTAGAGTGTTGAGACTACAAGGCACTCTAGCAAATAGCAGCTGTATTTCCTGCCCAGGTCCTAAACAAGTTGAAAAATAGAAGAGAAATGAGAAAGGCCAAAAATGTCACTTTCATTTCTGATAGACTGAGAAGACCACCTTCCCTGCCATATAAGAAGTCTGGCTACCCTGAGGACTCCATGCTGGAAAGCCCATATGGAAAAATCACATACGGATAGAGAGAGAGGCTGCAGGTGCCCAGTTCAGACGTGTCGGTGAGTGAGACTGCAGGTGATTCCAGTCCCAGATACTATTTGACTGCATGCAGAATCACTGAGCCAAGCCCTTTCCATATTTTTAACCTGTAGAAATGATAAGTCATGTTAAATAATTATTTTAAGCCATCGAATTTTGTTATTTTTAGCTACACAGAAATGGGTACCCAAATCCTACTTTCTCATTTTGAAAACAAATTGGTTATCATCATTTATTGGATAAAACATTTTGCAGTTGGTATTAGCAAGCCCTATCTTTGTGTGTGTGCCTGTGTGTAGGTGAGTGTTTATTTTTCACTTTAGTGCATGTTTGTGAATTATTATCATATGTTTTGTAGGCTAGCTAACAAATAACATCCATGAAAGGCTTGAAATCCTGCATTTCTAACAAGCTCCCAGGAGATGCTGATGCTACCCAGCCAGGGACCACATTTTGAACAGTTAGGCACTAAACTCTATTGTTTCAAATACCAGCTGGTGGGCCGCATGTCTCCTGGTAGACCGTAGGTTGTGGTTGGGATAATGAACTCTCGCTGCCTCACTAGACTGCATTACAGAATTTAAAATTGGATCAGAACCTCCTGTAACAAAATGCCAGCCCAAATGCACTAGTGGGCTTTTCAGGCCCTTCTTCCTTTGGTTCTATCTGTTCTGTTGCTGCTAACCCTTGTGCCAGGCCACATGATAGAGAATGTTTTTCCAATGTAACATGGCCTTGAATTGTGGCCAATATGTTCTTCTGTTTTTGTAGGTTGGATAGATTTAAAATGAATAGAAGGGTTTATGCTTATTGAAGTTTATTTTAAGCCCTTTTGATAATTAATAGAAATTTCCACCAGATAAAAGATTTTAGGAAACTACAATTAAGTTTGCCATAATCCTTATTATTGAGGAAGCAGTATGTTACCAATATTTAAGTAGCCAATAAGCACAATGTTAGGTTTATGCATCTTTATCAATTGAAACAACGTATCTTGAAGTGTCCCATCCATGCCTTTCAGAATCCCCTGCTAACCTGTCAATCTTCTGAGCATCCCTGAACTCACCCTGGGTGTCCACATGACTACCTTTCCTACTTAGCTCATTGTTGTCCCTAAAGTTTTCTCCTTCCCCTTTTTGCAAAAAACCTTCCCATATTGTATTTCAGTGTGCAACGGTGGTGAGTTGTGTTCAATCAGCCTCTTGGTTGCACCAAAGTATTTTTTCTGTCATGAAGAGGCTGTATTCCTGTCCCATAGACCCCCAGTAATCCCCTTATGCCTGCACCTCTGACCAACTTGCCTCTCAGGGCACCAGTTTTCCAGGGGTAAAGTTCCCCTTCTTTCCATCCACAGCTTTTCAGCCCAACCACAGAGCCTCATGGAGTTTGGGGTGAAAGATCAGGACACCCACATGGCCCATTTTGGCCACCAGGTGACAGACAAGGATAACATTAAGCCTGGGCTGACTTGAACTTGAGGGAGGGAAGAGGCTTTCCTTTTAGTGGACACTGACTGGTGCATAATGTTTCCCCGACAGTCTGAAAGCATTTTTTGAGCACAGGCTGCATGCTTGTCTCTGTTCCCAAAGTGGGTATCCAGGATTACTGTTTAGACTTAATAGTTATTTTTTAACAACTTTATGGTAAAATAACTTACAATTAAATTTACCCACCACTCCCACTTTTTTTTGAGACAAAGTCTTATTCTGTCACCCAGGCTGGAATGCAGTGGCACGACCACAGCTCACTTCGGCCTCCACCTGCTGGACTCAAGTTATCCCTCACTTCAGCCTCCCAACTAGCTGGGAGCACAGGCGCACACCACCACGGCTGGCTAACTTTTAAAAAATTTTCTTTTGTAGGGACGAAGTCTCACTATGTTGCCCAGCTGGTCTCCAACTTCTGGAATCAATCAATCCTCCCATCTTGGCCTCCCAAACTGGTGGGATTACAGGGAGGCGTGAGCCCCCATGCTCGGCCTAAACTCACCCATTTTATGTGTACAATTTAATCACTTTGAGTAAATGTGTAAGACATGCAAACACCATCACAAGTTTTAGAATGTTTCTATCACCCCAAAAATTCCCACACGCCCTTTTGCAGTGAGTCATTGTCCTGATCCACACTTCTAGGCAACCACCAAATTGCTTTTTGTTGCTATAGTTTCCCTTTTCTAGAATATAAATGAAATAATATAAATTATAAAATAGTAATACTAATTACATAAATAAAATAATTTGTGATTGGCTCTGTCAATCATGTTCTTGAGATTCAACCAGTAGTTCTTTTTTTTTCTTGAGATGGAGTCTTACTCTGTCACTCAGGCTGGAGTGTAACGGCATGATCTCAGCTCACTGCAAACTCCACTTCCTGGGTTCAAGCAATTCTCCTGCCTTAGCCTCCAGGGTAGCTGGGATTCCAGGCACCTACCAGCGCATCTGGCTAACTTTTGTATTTTTAGTAAAGACGGGGTTTCGCCATGTTGGCCAGGCTGGTTTCAAACTCCTGACCTCAGGTGATCCGCCCGCCTCAGCCTCCCAAAGTGCTGGGATTATGGGCATGAGCCACTGCGCCCAGCCCAGTAGTTCTTTTCCTTTATCGCTGAGTGGTATTCCAGGTATGGATGTGCCATCTTTCCTTTTCTTTAGAGACAGGGCCTTGCTATGTTGCTGAGGCTGGTCTTGAACTCCTGGGCTTAAACAATGCTCCTGCCTCAGCCTCCCAGAATTCTGGGATTATAGACGTAAGCCACTGTGCCTGGCCAATATACCCCCATTTTTTCCATTCATCAGTTGATGCACATTTGAGTGACTTCCATTTTTGGGGTATTTTTATAAAGCTGCCTTGAACATTTTCAGACAGTCTTTCATTTCTTTGGGGTAGACACCTGAATAGACACTCACCATATGGCGCCATTGCTGGGTCATGTGGCGAGTGTGTGTTTAACTTTTAAAGAAAATACCTCTTATTTAAAGATCTACACTAGGCCAGGTGGGGTGGCTCATGCCTGCAATCCCAGCACTTTGGGAGGCTGACGTAGGCAGATAGCTTGAGACCAGGAGTTTTATACCAGCCTGGCCAACATGGAGAAACCCTGTCTCTACAAAAAATATAAAAATTAGCTGGGCGTGGTGGCACATGCCTGTAATCTCAGCTTCTTGGGAGGCTGAGGCACAAGAATTGCTTGAACCTGGGAGGCAGAGGTTGGAGTGAGCCAAGATGGTGCCACTGCTCTCCAGCCTGGGCAACAGAGCAGACTGTGTCTCAAAACAAATAAATAAATAAAGACCTACACTAGCCAATAAGTAAATAGAATTTTTTCTTTAAAAATGTCAAACTATTTTCCAAAATGACTGTATGATTTTTGCATCCCCATCAGCCACCTATGAGGGTTCCAGATGCTTCCTATTGTCACCAACATTTGCTCTCGTGGGCCTTAAATCTGATTTTTTTTGGTTTTGTTTTTTTCTAGAATCGGGATCTGGCTCTGTTGCCAAGGCTAGAGTGCAGTGGCATGATCAGAGCTCACTGTAACCTTAAACTCCTGGGCTCAAAGGAATCCTTCCACCTCAGCATCCTGAGTAGCTAGGACTGCCAGCACTTTTAAAAATTTTGTAGAGATGGGATATCATTATGTTGCCCAGGCTGGTCTTGAACTCCTGGGCTCAAGTGATCTTCTAGCCTGGGCCTCCCAAATTGCTAGGATTACAGGTGTGAGCCATCATGACTGAATTATTTTTAACGGGCATTTAGTGGCATCTCATTGCAATTGGTTCATTGGGCTTCTAGCCTCTGCTTTAGACTTGTTTTCTCTCTCTGTGACTCTCTATCTCTCTAAATATACTATATATGTAACACTTCTCACACACACAGAGAACTGTGCTCCTGAGACGACTCTTTCTTCATTTTGCATTTTTTTGTTTGTTATTTGTTTGGTTTTTTGAGACAGGCTAGTTTTTATTACCCAGGCTGGAGTGCAGTGGCAGGATCATGGCTCACTGCAGCCTTGACTTCCTGGGCTCAGGTAATCCTCCCACCTCAGACTCCTGAGTAGCTGGAACTACAGGCATGCACCACCAGCCCAGCTAAAAAAAAAAAAAAAATCTGTAGAGACAGGTTCTCACTATGTTACCCAGGCTGGTCTTGAACTCTGGGCTCAAGTGATCCTTCTGCCTCGGCCTCCCAAAGTGCTGGGATTACAGGCGTGAGCCACAATGCCTGGCCTTCATTTAACATTTTTATGATTCCCTCAGTCGTCGTCAATGCCAAGACCTCTGAAAGATAGCACAGTAAGTGGTGGAGTACATGGGGATGTTCACCCCAGCAGTCATACACAGCAGCCCAGGGATTTGGAAGAAGTTGCCCTGTTAACATAAAGGAGCTTTGTCACTGGATTCTGAGCTGGGAGGAGCTGGGAACCTCTTAGCACCCACAGCCCGGGTATTAATTAGGGCATGAGAACTAAGGGCAGAGATAGTATCTACCAAGGCAAGAGGCTGGGAGGATGGCTGGGGCCACAGCCATGTTGGATGGGAGACACTGAATCAACAACAGGCTGTGCTGTTGGGTGGAGTTCAAGAGCAACTTCTTGGGGAGACTGGAAGGAGAGAAAGTAGAGACGTCAAAGGTGGATGACTTTAGCTTTGCTAGAAATAAGAACAGAAGGGCCAGGCGTGGTGGTTCACACCTGTAATCCTAGCACTTAGGGAGGTGGAGGCAGGAGGATTGCTTGAGCCCGGCTAATTATTTGTACTTTTAGTAGAGATGGGCTTCCCCCATGTTAGCCAGGCTGTCTTGAACACCTAACCTCAAGTGTTCTGCTGGCCTCGAACTCCCAAAGTGCTGGTTTACAGGCGTAAAAGCCATCGCACCATGCCACTTTGCGTGTATTTCTAATTAACCCCTCACTCCATTCCCAGCCCTTGCCAAACAATGATCTCTTCCAGAGTGACATGTAAATGTGATTAAACAAGTATATAAATTTTTGAATCTGATTTCTTTCACTAAGTGTTACACATTTGAGATTCATCCAGATTGTTGTGGGTATTGGTAGTTCTTTTTATTTCTGAGTATCATTTCATTGCACAGATGCACCACAATTTATCTATTTACCAGTTGAAAGGCATTTGAGTTGTTTCCGGTTTTTGATATTATGAATAAACTCATTATGTATTATTTGCTTATAGTTTTGTATATGGACATAATATGTTCATTTCTCCAGGATAAATGCCTAGCATTAAAATTGCTGTGTCTTATGCTAAAGCGTGTTTAATTTTTAAGAAACTTAGCTGGGTGTGGTGGCAAGTGCCTGTAGTCTCAGCTACTCTAGAGGCTAAGGCATGAGGAAGCTTGAGCCCAGGAGGTCAAGGCTGGATTCAGCTGTGATCACACCACTGCACTCCAGCCTGTGTGACAGAGCAAGACCCTATCCCAATAATATTATTACTAATAATAAACAATTTTATAAGAAACTGCTAAAATGTTTTTCAAAATGGCTGTTCCATTTTGTATTCCACCAGCAATGTTTGAGTGTTCCAGGTGCACTATATCCTGGCCAGAACTTGGTGCTCTCATCATTTTTTTTTTTTTTTTTTTTTGAGATGGAGTCTCACTCTGTCGCCCAGGCTGTTGTGCAGTGGTGTAATCTCCACTCACTGCAGCCTCCGCCTCCCAGGTTCAAGCAATTCTTCTGCCTTGGCCTCCTGAGTAGCTGCAATTACAGGTGTCCGCCACCCCGCCTGGCTAATTTTTATATTTTTAGTAGAGACAGGGTTTCACCATGTTGGCCTGGCTGGTCTCAAACTCCTGACCTCAGGTGATCCAGCTGCCTTGGACTCCCAAAGTGCTGGGATTACAGGTGTGAGCCACTGCGCCTGGCTGGTGCTCTCATTTTTTAACCTTTTTTAAAATTTAGGGTCTTTTAACTGAACGTAATGATATCTCATTGTGGCTTTAATTTCTCCAATGACACCTGATGTTCAAAATCTTATTATGAGTTTTGCCATCCTTGTATCTTCTTTGTTGAACTCTATACTCAAATCTGTTGCCTATGTATTTTTATAAAATTATTTGTTTCCTTATTATTGAGCTCAAGAGGTCTTTATGTATTCTGGATACAAGCCCTTTATTAGATATGTGTTTTGCCATGGAAATGTTTTCTCCAAGTTTCTGGTTTGTGTTTTTATTCTAACAGTATCTTTTGGAGAAAAAATTTTAAATTATGATAATGTCTAATTTATCATAATTTTATGGATCATATTTTTGGTGTCATGTCCCAGAAATTTTTGTCTAAGTTAAGATCACAAAGATTTTTATTGTAGGTTCTCTTCTATGTGTTTTATAGTTTTATATTTATGAATACAATCTATTTTAGTTTTGGTATATGATACAAGATATGAATTAAAACTTTTTTTATATATACAGATGTCTAACTGTTCCATCACCATTTGTTAAAAACCTATACTTTCTCTATTGAATTTCATTTTGCATTTTTGTGAAGAATTAATTGCCTATGTATAGTTACTGTATTTCTAGTATTTATTCTATTGCATTAACCTACATGTCTGTCTTTTCACCAGAATTACACTCTGTTATAATAAATCCTGAAGTCAGAAAGTAGGAGTCTTCTAAATTTGTTCTTTCGGAAGTATTTTGGCTTTTTTATTCTTATGAATTTTCATGTGAATTTAGAAACAGCTTGTGGATTTCAAAAGAAAATGTCTGCTTGGATTTGAATGGAATTGTGTTGCATCCAGATCACTTTGAGGAAATTTGTATCTTAATTCTATTGAATTTTCCAACAATAGACATGATGTAGCTCTCTATTCAGCACTTCTTTGATTTTTTTAAATAGAGATTTACAGTTTTTGGCACAGAATCTGGATATGTTTTGTTAGATTTATAGCTAAGCATTTTATGTTTTTGATGCTGTTTTAAAATTTTAATTTCCAACTGTTCATTGCTGCCATACAGAAATAAAATAGAAATACAGAAATACAGTATACAAAATAAACTTGACCTTGTTTCTTTCACTCTTGATAGTATTGCTTATTAGTTCTACTAAGTTTTTGTTAAGTTCTTTGAGATTTTTCTCCACAAGCAATCATGCTAACTAAAAATAAAAACAATTTTGGTTTTATTCAATTTATTCCGATCTAGATGCCTTTATTGTATTTTTTTCCTTTTACTGCACTAACAAGGACCTCAAGCAAAATCTTGAATATAAGTGGTGAGAGAGGACATCCTTGCTTTGTTCTCGCATTCAGAGGGAAAGCATTCAGTCTTTCCTTACTAACTGAGAAGTTAGCTGGAAGTGTTTCAGAGATGCTAACTATCAAGTTGAGGAAGTTCTCCACTATCCCTCTATGCTGAGAGATTTTATCATGAGTGGATATTAAATTTTGTCAAACATTTTTTCTACATCTTGTGAGATGATTATATGGTTTTCTGCTTTCATTTGTTAATACAGTAAATTACATCTATTGATTTTAAAATGTTCAAGCAGATTTACATTTCCTGATATATTTAATCATAGCATGTTATCTTCTTTTTATTCCTGAATTCAACTTGATCATATTTTGAGGATTTTCACATCAATTTCAATACTATGTCTCCTATTTTATGAGGAATATTATTGGGAGTTTCCTTTCCTTGCTTTCTTTCTTGTAGTATCTTTGTCTGGTTTGGGTGTCAGTAGAGTGCTGGCCTTATTGAATGATTTTCACACAGTGTTCCCTTCTCTTGTATTTTCTGGAATCGTTTGTGTAGAATTGGTTTTCATTCTTTTTAGCTTAATTTACAATATCATATCCTTGGAAAGACTTTCCTAGCATTCCAATCTAAATTCGATTCCCTCTGCTATGATCTCTTTTAGTGTCTTTTTTTTCTTTGTAGGTTTTATTGCGATTTATAATTATAAATATATAAATGTGTTTTAGGCTTATTCCTGTAATGCTTTCATCTTGTTCCAAGAGTCCAGTCCCATTTCTTTGTTCATCATGATATACTCATTGCTTAGCACAGTATCTGATACGTAATAAATATTGCCTGAATAAATAAATGAATATCTAGGGTTTAACAAATGTTATTATTTATTATTCATCGTTACAGTTGTAAGCATTATACCTATAATTGCTTACTATGTATGTGAGTAACTTTACGATAGAGACAAGGAAAGCACTTAACACACAACCTTAATGGATAGTAAAACAACATAATATTGTAATATAACTAGATAATCACTTAGTAGTTGTAGAGTTAGAATTACCATAAATTACTTTAATCCTGATAAAAATGCTTTTGTGCTTTGTCATGTGTTTTGAAAGAAAAACACAAAATTTTTTAAAATGTTAGATCTCACATTTAGCCTTAGCATGAAAAAAATAATTTAGTAGAAATGAGATTTTAGTTATTTAGCTTTCAAAAATTAAATATGACAAATTTAAACAAAGAATTTATGTTATGTAATACTGTCAATATTTTCTAACTCTTTTTTCAAATAAAATCTACTAAATATACTTTGGTAATGCAAATAGCAAATTGGTTATAACAGGAAACTGCAGAGCCTAAGGTCCAAATCTGGGGGCACTGGAGTAGCCTTATCTGCAGAGGCACACAAAGGAGAAAGATGACAGAAGTGTTTACAATTCTAGTGGCTTCCATTTCAAATAATTTTTCAACTTGTTCCCAGGTAAACAGCTGCTGGAAGTTCTCTTTTGCAGCAGCATTAGCGGTTTTGGAGGGTAGAAGAGAAGTGATGCCTATGGTTAGCTAATTGAACACGATCTAGAAATGTGACATTAAGTTTAGCCCACAGCTAAACAATTTTACAATTTTAAGTTCAGCCTAAATGTTTCTTTGTACATAGTGCAATGTAAATTAATTAGACGTGTAAACAGGCTGTCACCTACTCTTGTACCAATCACTGAGTTTCAGCCAATCCAAGGCAGCCAACTTCGAAAACTATGTTTAAGTAAAAGGCAAATGCCAAGCTGGAAGCAATCCTACTGTTTCTGTACTTCACTTCCGTTTTCTGCATATTTTCCTTTTTTCTGTCCATAAATCTTTGACCATCTAGTGCTGGACTCTCTCTGAATCTATTCTGTTTCAGGGACTGTGCCATTAGTGAATTGTTCTTTGCTTAATTAAACTCTGTAAAATTTAATGTGTCTACATTTTATCTTTTAGCAGAAGAGCTCATGACTATGTTGAAAATAAAGCAAAAAACCCAAAATCTAAATGAAAGCCAAAGTAACTTTCCCTTGCCAGCTGAGTTTCATTCATTCATTGTTTTTCAACAAACATAGAGGGCATAATATATAGGGGATAGAGATTAAATGGGGATCCCAATACATGTAGCACTTGTCTTCAAGGAGCTTTCAATATAATGAAAAAATATGAACAACATACAAGAGATAACAGCAAATGACGTTAAGTCCTTTGATATGGGATGTGCAGGGATTACGGTCATACAAACTGGAGGAATATTCACCTAGGTAGGGAGTGGTTATTTGGGAAAAGGTTTCCTATTTAAGCTGATGTTTGAAAGATGCACAGGAACTAAGTATACAAAAGGAGGTGAGGAGGGGAATGAGTGTTATGAGCAGACACGTCAACACTGTTAACAACAACCAGTATTTTGGGGGCATATCCTAAATGAAAGGTACTATGCTAAGAATTTCACATGAGTAGTTGTAATCTCATTTGATCTTTACAATGACCCTATGACTTGAGTGTTATTTTTCCAAATTTAGGAATGAGGATGAGGAAACTGGGACACGTAATATTTGGAAACCTGCCTCAGGTTACACAGTTGGAGCCAGGATTTGAAAAGTGTTGCTCTGTGAGTGGCTGGTTTCAGGAAGGAAGTTCAGAATAGCTGAAGTGCATGATGTGGATGAATGGAGGTTGTCAGAGGAAGGAAGAGGGGAAATGATGAGAAATGATGTTGGTAAGGAAGGATGTAGAGGTCAGATTCCAAAGGGCCTTGCAAGCTTCATAAGGGAGAAACTTAAATATCACTTAAATGGTAGCCATCCTATCCGCACTTTAAATTCCTGCTTCAAAAGTATTTCTGGTGCTCCTTCCTCCTACTTGATGTAGTGAAGAATATAGTCCTGGCTCAGCTGCTATGACTTAAACATGACACAATGTATTCCAGTACAAACTGATTTTGGTTGAGTTTTTACACCCTAGAGTAAAATAATCAGAAAAAACTTCCTTATATGAACTTATATCTTCCTGACAAACAGCATTCCTTGACTATGGTTCTTTTTGCTGAAGTATATTTCTTTCATTTTAATCTTTGAGTTAGACAGGACACAATGGACTGTCCTATTTTGTGGTAAGGGTGCCTCACAAACAATCTGTTATAAAAAATAAAGTGTTGCACGTTGTGAATGTTTTAATATAATTTAAAAAGTAAACTCAGATTTAAAATTTTCCTTATATATAACCATTATATTAGAATTCTTCTCTTTTGAGTGGAAGGGGAAGAAGAGTTATTTTTAATGCACATACTATTGGCTATGGAGGTGTTTCATGCATGACAATGACATTTGTCAAGTATATCAAGACAAATGATCAATTGATAAAAAGTGTGGTTCTCTGGGAGGGTGGGGGGGACCCATTTAAATAAGGAATGAGCTAGTGGTTACAGGAGGCTACATTCTTTTTTTGTTGTTTTTTTGATGAAGTCTCGCTCTTTCACCCATGCTGGAGTGCGGTGGTGCGATCGCAACTCATTAAGACCTACCAGGAGGCTACATTCTTAACCCTAGCAAATCACCTTATACTCAAAGAGCCAGGAAAAAGAGTATATGTACTAGGGGTTCTCCAAAGAAACAGTACTAATAGAGGAGAGAGAGAGGGAGAGACAGAGAGACAGATAAATAGATAGATAATATACAGATAGATAGGTAATAGATAGATGAATGATCAATATATGATAGATAGATGAATGACAGATGATAGATATAGATAGATAAATGATAGATGAATGATTGATACATGATAGATGAATGATCAATATATGATAGATGATAAATAGATGAATGATAGATGATCGATAGATGAATAATAGATGATAGATGATTGATATGATAGATGATAGATGAATGATTATGATAGATGATAGATAGGTGATAGATGAATGGTAGATGGATGACAGATGAATGATAGATGATAGATGAATGATAGATGACAGATAGATGGATGATCAATATATGATAGATCATAGATGAATGATCGATATATGATAATAGATGATAAATAGATGGATTATAGACAGATGAATGATAGATGAATTATCGATATATGATAGATGGATAACAGATGACAGATAGATAGATGATAGATAGATGAAAGATCGATAGATAGATGAGATGAGATGATTTATGATGGGAATTAACGCATGGGATTATGGAGGCTATTCTGAAATAAAATGGAAGTTTTGTCTTTGTGTCTGCTTGAGTACCTGCTCAGGAACTCTGACCTTGGTTCTAGAAATGCAACAAATTCTAATTTTTGGATTGCTAATTCAGGATTAAAGAGAATCCCGTACATTCCCACTTTATTATCAACCACCTTAAATGTGGAAAAAGGAACCTGTGAAATTATGGTTGAGGTGAGGGGTAAATATGGAAAAAAAGAAGGGCGCTTCCCTGTTATTTAGTTCCAGGGCTTATGAAGGAGCCCAAGAGTCAAAGCAGCTTTCTACAAATTCAGCTGTCACATTCATTTTCTCACACAGTAGAGTTGCCACTTAAAAATACTAAAATAAAAAAAAAATCAATGTTGACCATCTAACAGGAATAGTTGACTCAGCTACTAAGTTACCAATTTGCTTCATTTTTGGAAGACATCCAGCATCTGAGAATTGGACTTTTCCTTGAAGTTCATTTGGTACCTTCGGGTAAGTCCTGGTTCATCTGCAGAGGAGCCAAGGGGAAAGCCTGATGGGACCCATGGCAGCTCTGAGAGGAAAGGGGTGTTGTGGGGTGCAGGAGGAGGAGGAGCTGGGAAGCAAGAGAGCCCGGGACTGGATCCAGCTGGAAAGGGGGAGGATGTGCTCCCAGAATCAGGGTAGCTACCCTCTAGGAATGGGGTGTTCCGAGAGGTAGGCGTCTGGAACATTGGCTAGGGGTCCTTGGAGGTGATTTCTGGGAAGGGAAGGTCTGGGGCAGGGCTGTGAGGAGTCAGGAAAGAAACTGTTGAGTCCGTTCCTCACCCACCTCCTGAGCCCTAGGTTCCGAGGCTCCCATGTCAGGGGGTTCAGTGGAGCAGGAGGGTCCAGGGAAGGAGTCGGTGAGTTGCCTCTCAGGTCCGCCTGTAAAGGAACTCTGACTCAGAGCGTCAGGGTGGCCCGGGAAGCTGCTGCGCCCACCCAGGGAAAGCCCGTCCCGCCCAATTGCCCATGGATCCGGTGGCCCCGCCCCTTCCGTCCTCCTGGAGACGGCAGCCCCGCCCCTTCCCTCTCCCTGGAGCCAGTGGCCCTGGCCCTCTTCCCAGAGTGGGCGGGGCAGCAATTGCCTGCTCAGCTTTCCTTGTGACGCCTCACAACCCCCTGGACATGCTGCTGCCTGGCCACGCCTCCTTCTCTGTCATCTCTCTCATCAACCAATGGGCTTGGAGGATGGCAGCCACCCCCCCATTCTGCGCTGTTACGCTTCCTCTTGGTCAGTCGCACAGCTGCGGGTGGCCGACAGGACTTGTTCCCCAGTGGTAAACCGCAATCTAGCTGATGTGGCCCCAACCCCACATTCCTTCCCTCCCTGCAATGTTGGAAGAAACCCTACAGAGAAAATTGGCGGCTGCGAAGAAAAAGGTACTAGCACCAGGTGGTGGCCCCCCGCCCCCAGCCCCAGAACCCCTCTGATGGCAGGACTGCGGCCAGAGCTCATGCCACTCCCGAGGCTTACTGGGCTGGGCCCCCAGGTGCCACTGGGCTCCCCCCATCAAAGTCTTTTCAGTCAGCCCCTCCCCTCAACAGCCCAGACCCTGCCTGGAGTGAGATTTGCTTATTTACCATGAAACAGATCTTGGGAAAATGAACTTGACAGCTTGAATCTTCCTCATATCTCAACCTGGGGGGCTTTGAGTGCCACAGGGTAATACGGAGCATCTTTCTGAAGCATCAGTTTCCCTTGATTCTCTTCAGAGAGAAAAAACATTAATGGACTAAGGGATGACTGTCTCATAGATTTCTAAGAGTATACCAGACTTCTCTCTGAAATGAGGCTTGGGCTGTCCTCTTTCTGTTCAGTTCCTAGATGTAACAGAAAGGCTGCCTTCTGCCATGAGGACGCACGGGAAAAGAGTAACAGTAAAAGAAAATTTTTTTTTTTTTAACCTTGCTCTGGAAGGGATGGGGTGTCTGAAGCCCATTCCTTTGGCCTTGGCTATTTGGACAGTGTTGTTTTATAACTGTGATTGAAATGAGCTTGCTAGGTAGAGGAAAACTTGTTCTTTTCTTTGTTTTTTTTTAAACCGCTGCCTTGCCACATTCTGGACCTTAGCTTTTACTTTTCTTGGAGTGAATAAATGTAGTACTTATTATTATTTTTAAATTTTTGCCTCAGTTTCCCCGTTTGATGATTTTTATGAAAGAAGTTTAGTAGAAAGCATTGCTATTACTTAGTTTTGCCTGAAGAGACAAGTTTTTTTTTTTACACAAAGATTGATATTTAAGCAGAGCTATTAGCTGAGTGTTAATTTGTCTAGCTACTATTGCCTCTATAGTTGATTGAATACTTCTAACAAGGAGAGGTAAGAGACAAGGGAGTATTAGGAAACATTTTGGTATGGCTAAAACTACTGCTATTAAAGTTTTGAACCCTCCAAAAAATGAAAACTAGCCTCCAAAGAGAGAATCTGGAGACTGCTCTTTCCAAGTTTGAACTCGAATGTGGGCTAATTTTTTTATTTTTGTAGTTATTTTTATAACTGCTTTTTTATTGTTTTTGATTTTCAGGCAACAATTAGTTAGACTGAATGTTTTACGTACTCCTCCTTCGTGGGCTAGGAGGTAGTCTAAAGTTAATCTGTTCTGATAGCGTTTTTTATTTTTGTGGTTTGCTGGGCTAGTAAACTTAATGCATTTGCCGTCTTATTAGTGATGATTGTAAGTACTGACTGCAACCTTATAATGTGGTTAAGCATGTAAATAGGACTGCAGTATCCCTATGACTTATTTTGTGCCCAGGTAGCTGGCCTATAGTATGGAATTTTTTTTTAGGATGCCAATTTGTGCTTTTTAATTTTTAATTTTTATATTTCTTTTTATATCTGTATTTTTTTTCAACTTTGTTATAGATAAAATACCCTAAAGTTTCTCTCTGTTGCAGTGGGAGTAGGAAGAAAGACAGTCTAATTGTTCCAAGCACACAGGCTGCTGTTCACTTAGCTGGCAACTGTTGATATGCCCATGGCCCACAGATCTAATAAAGACCAGGGGGTGCTTGCCAGGTATTTGGAGCTCCCAAATACTTGCAAACACTTCCAAATACTTGCTAAGAATTTGGATATTAAGTGTGGTTTAGAGAAAAGGAGCAGGAGAATGGATTTGGATGGGGTGTTTTGTAGTTATCTCTGTCCCGCTACAAAGTTTTGTTTAATGTTTTATTATAATACTGCTGTTTTAAGCAGGTTAGTTCTCCTACCGGGTCTGTAAAAACTTTTCCCCAGTGAGCAACACAGTATCTTTTAATAATGGAAGTTTTTAAGAGCCAGACGCTTGAACTTGTGGGCATCAGTTTGGGGAAAGAGTCAGTTAAAGTTATCTTGAGGCATTAACTCTTCTGCTTCCCAAGGCCATTGGTTTCCCATGTTAGTCCCTTTACAAACATAACATGAGGAAATGCCTAGGCTGCCGGTAATGTTTTCAGCCAGCTGAGCAAATAGGTTTTTGGTTAAAGGAGGAGGCTCTGGAACTTCTGGTTTACATGTTCAAAGAATGACTTAAGTACTTGGAATTGCTGCTGGGCTGACTGCTTGGTTTGAGTCCTCTTTATAATATATAAAGCTATTTTAGCTTTTTGACTGTAGCTTTGTAATGTCATGGAGTAACCTGTAGTCCATATAGGTAGATCTGGCTTTAAGATGGTAAGTTTTATAGGATTGTAAGTGCCTGTCTTACAATTCGGTTTTGCTGGTATTTTGATGAGCAAGATTGGCTCTGGCCTCAGTGATGATCTGTCAGTGAACTGCGTTGTGCAGTTCCAGCAAACTATTGCTAGGGCCTTGGAGGGACAAACAGGGTGCGTATATATAATTTTGTACTGGCAGTTTGTATAGTACCCTGCAGGACCAGAGATTGTGAGATAGGTTGTGTTCATGGATTTTAACTGACAAATATTAAAGTATATGGATATAGCCCCCCCGCCACCGGGGAAGAGAGGCTTGGGTTTGACTTATAAGACTTCCTTCCTTTGACTTGGTATGAATTTTAAACCAAGTCCCAGGTAAAGACTTAGGGTTATAGCATATATAAGGCTGGCCATTTCCTGGGTTATTAATTGAATAGGTGGTCTGATTGTGAGTACAAGTTTCTAAGCGAGTCCCTGTACACTTATAATACATATAGTATAATAGGGTTTTAGTTATACTGTTCCCTGACCAAGCAGTATATGTACAGTGGGGACACCCTTCTATAGGTGTTTTTTTTTAGTATGGTTAAGGGGGGTAACAGCAGCAAAACAATGTACAGCATACTTATATTTAGTAAGGACAAAGGAGGTCGGACAAGATTACTGTATGGGGCCGATCCCACATGGGTCTTAGAGAAGTTGGGTTTTACTTTTTAACTTAAACAGAGTTACTAGGTTTAAAGGGGTATACTGGATCTGTTAGACTTATAGGCATTTTTTTCCATACCCAGTCATGGACCTCTTGCATGGCTATTTTTAAAGCCTGCATTTTTTTTTGAAAGTTAATTCCTCTAGTTCTTAGAGATTGCCTTTAATTTGATTTATGATTTGGGGGTGGCCAACCGAACCAAATTTTATAGGGCAAATACCCAGTTTGTTTGGCGGGGGTGTACCTGACTCGGAGGAGGATCACAGGTAAAACCTGATATTATTATAGATCAATTTCCTGGCAATAATTTTTTAGTAGCTGCTTGAGTGTCCGGTTCATTTGTTCCACTTTTCCTGAACTTTGTGGCCGATAGGCTGCGTGTAATTTCTATTTTATTTTTAACAGTTTTGTTAAATTTTACACTATTTTCGATATAAATACTGGCCCATTGTCTGACTTTAAAGTTAGAGGGAGTTCAAACTTGGAGATAATGTCTTTTAGCAGTACTTCAGTCACTTCTTGTGCTTTTTCTGTCCTGTTGGGGAAAAGCCTCAACCTGCACTAGCATGTACTGATAACCTCCGGCATGGGGCAATTTTATGAAGTTTATAAGCAAGTTTTCATAAAGCATGGCTCTTTCTCCTGTTTAGTGTCTCAGAGGAGGGGTTTCCCCCACTTTGTAACTTCACATTAGCCATTCTTCAACTTAGCCATTAGTGAGAAATTGGAATCCAGATATGGCAGAATCCTGTTGCCTTTAACTTTTAATGTGACTATGGGCTTCTGGAAGCCTAATGAGAAGGTGCTCAGTCTGTCTCTAGTCTTTATATTTTTTAGCCCCTGCCAGCCCCGATTAGATTAGTATTGGTGTTTTTTTAGGGTGCGACACCTTTTAGCTGGTGACTTTTTTATACCACAGCCTTTACTACTCTCTTTATTACCTTCTGGACATTTATTTTTTTAGTGTCCTTTTTTTGCATCTCACACATTGATCTTTTTTTTAACCTTGTCCGGCTCTCAAATCCTTGTTTAATTTGACCTCTTTCATGTCTATGCCCATGTTCGTGTCCTCTCACATTGTTAATTTCTCTTTTTATAAGAGCTGTTGCCAACAGATTGGCCTTTTTCTTAAGCCTTTAATTTACATTTTTTTTTTTCTTTTTGAGTTCTTCTTCTCCTGCGGCTGGCTGGTGGGGCTGGACAATTGCACAGGCACTGCCCCCACACACTGATGTCTATTTTTTCTATTTTTTTCCGTTTTTTTTTTTTTTTTTTTACTTTTTCCTTTCCTTTTTTACACTTACTTTTATTTTTTTCTTTTCTTTGCTCTTCTCCTGGCACTGGTTCCTGCCCCCTCTTTTTCTACATAGAATTGGGCTGGGGAGACGGACTTAACCCTTGGAGTGCCTAGCTTGTTGCTTTTGCTCTTTCCCATTTTGTTCCCTTGTTACAGTTAACATATACCTTGGTGGCCACTTTTATAAGTTGAGTGGCTTTCATGTCTGCAGCTTCCGCTTGATGTTACCCTGGGCTTGCCTGACAAATGCTGTGTTCACCACGTGCTGATTTTTGGCAGCCTTAGGGTCAAATGAGGTGTAAAGCCAGAATGTTTTACAGTCTTTTATAAAACTAACTTGGGCTTTTGTTAGCTCTCTGAAGCACTTTTGAAGTTTTCCTTATATTAATTGTTTTCTTTTTACCAGCTCTTCGCCCCTGTAAAAGCGACCTCTCTGTACCTCTGCAGGTGCTGAAGCTGGGTCCTAATTGGGGTCTGCTTCTGGGAACCGGCCTTGAGCATATGCTTGAGCATTCACTGCGTCTGCTGGTGCATGGGCTTCTAGCCAGCGAAGAGCTGCTTGGGTCATTCTCTGGCACTCTTTAATGTTAAACAACGTTAGCAAAAGCTGCCTGCAGTTTGGCCAGGTTGGATTATGTGTCAGAAAGATGGATTGCATGAGATTTATAAGAGCTTGGGGCTTCTCCGTGATGGTGTGTGGTGTTAGTTTAGTAGATTAGTGGTTGAAAAGGGCTGATAGATGAAAGTCCGTTGCCCCCCTACCCAGATGTCGCCCTGGTCGTTATAATAGATGGGTCTTCGCGTCTCCCTGAGAGGCATTTGTATAGCTTGAGCACAATCAGATTTGGGACGGCCTGCTTGACTATTTTGACTTCCTTCCTTAGTCTCTTGAGGCTCCAGTCTTTCCATTTGGGGTGAGACTTGGGGCATGCTGGCTCCTGAATCTGGATCCTGGGGAGCTGGATCTGTTGGCCTCGGTAAAGGGGGGTAGGCTGGGACATGTGGAAGGAGAATTTTTGTTCCCTCTGGTGGCTCCTATAAACTAGCTTCTTTTGCTTTTTCTGGGACTTTTCCTTTAACTCTGTGTCTGCGAATGAAGCTGTTTTTATTTTATTTTTGGCTTTTTGTAATAAGCCATTAAACAGGACTGGATTTATGTCTGTTTTGTTTACATTATATTCAACCATGAGTCAATTTAAAGGAATTTGGTCTGGGTACCCTGGCTGTCCTCCCACCCCTGTCACCACCTTAAATATATGCCTAATTGTTTTTTAGTTTACAGTGCCTTTGGTCAGCTATTTAATACTAAAACAGTGTTATTTTAATTTATGGAGAGTTTTTAACTTTTGGGGGTTAACTCTGTAATTTTCTGTAAAACTTTTTAAAAAGTTTTTGAATATATATTTTATTGGAGTAGGTTTTGATGACTTTTTTCCCCATTTTCTCCCAGTTATGGTGCTGCACATTTACTTTTGTACAGTAATTTTTCTTCTCATTTTGGCCGACTATGCTGTCTCCTATTTTGGGAGTTTTCAGACTCCAAAGCTGCTTGGCTTTGGAGAGTTTTTTATTTTTCTTATAACTTTGAGTTGTAGGGTAGCTCCTATTAGTCATATGTAGATTGTTATTAGTCTTATTTGGCCCCATAATTTTCTTGGAGCATACAGTTTACATTAAGAGATTTGTGATTTCTTATTTTGTGGCTGATAAGCCTAATTAGGCCCCTCCATTTACACACTTTTATATACTTTTAGTTCTTGTGTTTGTACCTGGGGTGGCAAGCCACTTTTGTTACCTCTAGTTTTGCAGTTGGGGTGGCGAGCCACTTTTGCCACCTCTAGTTTTCTAGTTGGGGTGGTGAGCCACTCTCCCCACCTTCAGTTTTCTAGCCGACTTAGTGAGCTACTTTCGTGTCCTGTGTCAGCTGAGGTGTGAGTTTTATCTGAATTGATGAGCCACTCCTGTTGCCCCCAGGCCCTCTGGGTTGGACTATTTGGCACACCCCAGGAGGCGATTAGGCTTCCCTTCTGTCCCCATGGGACAGCTCCTGCCTTGGGCCCCCAAAACCTTACCGTGGTTCCTGAAGTGCTCTGTTTCTGAAATTGTCCTGTAGTTCTTTTCAGGTTTTGTTGTGCTGCTGAGTAGGGGGCACCGGGTCAGGGGAGAGCTTATTTCCCTTCCAGGCTGAAGATTTTCTGGCAGCACCTGGGGTCACAGGTTCCCCTGGCCCAGGGCTCCAGACCCCAGAGGCAAAGGAGACAGTAAGCCTGCCGTCTCTGGTCCCTTCATGGTTGCCAAAAATGTTGTGGTAAACTGAGGAATGGAGAGACCAATATGGAGTACAGGAAGATTGTTGTTTATTTTAGGTACACACCGGCTCAGTGGATTTATATTTAGAAAGCTGAGCATTGAACAAAGACAGAGCGGGGTTTTTATAAGCAGCCTTACAGAAGCAAAACAAAAGCAGTTAATTATACAGTCATAGGTCGTGTAATCTATAGCATAACATAATTTGTGACCTTGTATAGTTGGTGACCTTGTAGCTGCATTGAAAGAAAAACAAGAACTGGCTAAATATAGACATTTGTAAAACATAATAATGCTTAAGAAGCCTGGGAAAAGAGTAACAGTAAAACAATCTTTTTTTTTTTTTTTTTAACCTTGCTCTGGAAGGGGTGGGGTGTCTGGAGCTCATTCCTCTGGCCTTGGCTGTTTGGACAGTGTTATAACTGTCCTTGAAGTGAGCTTGCTAGGTAGAGGAAAACTTGTTCTTTTTTTTTTTTTTAACCCTTGTCTTGTCACATTCTGGGACTTAGCTTTTACTTTTCTTGAAGTAAATAAACGTAGTACTTATTATTATTTTTAAATTTTTGCCTCAGTAAAAACTGTAGAGTCGGATGTGACTGTAGGGACTTCTCATGAGAATTCCTGCTCTTCTTTTCCACAGATAAGAAACTATCAGTGGAGGAACAGCCTTGGTGTTCCTACAGGAGCGAAAGAGAAAATTAAAAATAGCAGTAACCCTGAGACAACCACTTCTGGTGGTTGCCACTCACCTGGGTATGTGAGTCTTGGCTGGCTAGGCTCCTGGGGACAGGGGGCCCAAGGGCAGTAAAGGGTAGTTGTTTAGATTGTGGAAGAACTGTTGGGTCCTGGTTAAGAATTCTGTGTTTGAATCCTACCTCTCCAGCTGCTAAGGATATGATGTAGGGCAAATTGCTGGAGCTCTTTGGGCCTCTCTTTTCACATGTGTAAAATAGGGGTGGAATTGTTTGACCTACACTTGTGAAGCTTAAATGAGATTTGTTATTGTTGTTTTTATGTTAATGCCAAGCACAGGGCCTGCTATAAACACCCAAGGCACCCAGGAAATGATAGTTGCTGTTTCGTTTTCCTCATCCCCAGTCTCAAGGGGGAGCCAGGCCAATGAGAACCGCCACTTGCCATCAGGCTGTCTCTTTTGGAGTCACCGAAAGGGCCCCAGGATGTGGTGAGGAGAGCCCCAGGCACTAAAATTAGGAGAAGATCTAACTTTTGATCTCATCTTTGCCTCTAGCATGCTGGGTGACCTCAGAAAAGTCACTTCTTCCCCTGGGCCTCAGTTACCTCCTCTGTAAGATGACATTGGATAAGATCAGTGTGTTTCAAACTTGTTTTTTAGCGGGAGTCCCCTTTGTTGAAGTGAACCCTTACTCAAAAGTCTGGTTTTTAAAATGGAATTGGAGGTCTGGTGCTCTGCCAGATTCATCCCCACATCCTGGGCCTGAGGAAAGGGGTCCAATGAGAGTATTTTTTTTTTTTTTTTGAGACGGAGTCTTGCTCTGTCGCCCAGACTGGAGTGCAATGGTGCGATATCTGCTCATTGCAGGCTCCGCCTCCCGGGTTCACGCCATTCTCCTGCCTCAGCGTCCCGAGTAGCTGGGACTACAGGCGCCCGCCACTACGCCTGGCTAATTTTTTGTATTTTTAGTAGAGACGGGGTTTCACTGCGTTAGCCAGGATGGTCTCGATCTGACCTTGTGATCCGCCCACCTCAGCCTCCCAAAGTGCTGGGATTACAGGCGTGAGCCACCGCGCCCGGCCCCAATGAGAGTATTTAGAGCAGCATCGGTCAGGTAACTCCATCGTGTGTGACTGCATCTCTCAGGGGACTTTTCCATCTATTTGTTTCTGCCCCTGGCAAGGCAGCAGGCAGCCGTTTTGAAGGCCAGACCATGGTCTTGATCTCCTCCGCTCTTCTTCAGCATTTCGTTTCCCTGAAGCCACCTCTTCCTCCTCCTCTGACTCTCTTGCCTCTCTGTAAGCCACTTCTGTCTTTCTCCCCCTGCCCTTGTTCTACCCTTTTCACCTCCTGTAGATTCAGGACATTCTGAATGTCCTGGTGTCTGACCTTAACCATTCCGGTGGGGTAGCACTCCCCACATTGGACAAGTGGAAGGTGAGGCAGTGCCAAGACCCCTCTCTGACTTGCTCTCTCCAGCTGGGCATGCCCCTGAGGCTCCTCTGGTTTGGGAGATACTTTGCCTCTGGCTTATTTTATGTTGCTGCCATTTCCCTTCTGCCTGTTTATGTCTGCTTCTTCACCTATTTGATTGATTGGGTTTTTTTTCTTCACCCACATCTTTTATTATCTTGGAGAAAGTGAGACATATCTTAAAGGTTAGAGGTAATTTGAGAATAACTTTAAGAGCAGGCATATGGAATTTGGGGCTTTTTTTCTTAGAGACAAAGTCTCCCTCTCTCGCCCAGGCTAGAGTGTAGTGGTGTGATCTCAGCTCACTGCAACCTCCACTTCACAAGTTCAAGCAATTCTCCTGTCTCAGCCTCCTGAGTAGCTGGGATTACAGGCGCCCGCCACCACACCTGGCTAATTTTTGTATTTTTAGTAGAGATGGGGTTTCACCATTTTGGCCAGTCTGATCTTGAACTCCTGAGCTCAGGTGATCCACCCACCTCAGCTTCCCAAAGTGTTGACATTGCAGGCATGAGCCACCATACCCAGCCTGAGATCTTTTAAAAATTATTTAAGTTTTTATGTCTAAAGCAAAGTAACTTGACAGTAGAGATCTTTATTGACAGAGTTGTACACTGAGCCTAGCCCTAGCCCTTTGAAGGGCACTGTGTGGAACAGCCCGGGGTCCCCAGACCTGAACTTCTCACTCTTCACCATCCAGTTTTCAAGCCAGTGTGAATCCCCTGATGCTAACCAGCAGTTACGGCAGGCCATGGAGGAGTGGGCATAGCTGGAAGCACACCTGGGGCCATGAGGCTTTGCAGAGGGAGGGATGTGGAAGGAAGATGACCTCAGGTGGCCAGGAGCAGGTGAGGACCAGTGACAGCCCTTCCTAACTTCTGTACCCATTCTTGTAGGTAGTGGAGGCATGTAGACAAATACAGCTGGAAAGTGATACATTTGCTGAGATTCTTAAAGGAGAGAGAGCCATGTGGCAGCAGAGGATGAATCAGACCTGACCCTTCAGCACACACCTTAGATCTTTCTGGGCATCTGTAAAGTGGGACGGGTATTGCCAGAGGTGGTCATGGGTCTGGGCTTTGTGGAGGAGGGGGGCAGAGAGGGAGATGGTAGCTTGTCCAGCCAGCAGCCCCCCTCTCCAGGGCCCTTTCCCCCTGTGCTTTGTGCAGATGCGCACACTGAGGGAGAAGAAGGAGTGTATTATGAATCGGTTACAGGAGCTAGAGACAAGCTTGGTGGAATTGAGAAAACAGATGAGTAAGCCGAAGCTGGGGTGACCTGGGAGGAGGACTGACATCAGAGGGCCCTCAGGGTGGGTTAGAATGCCCCAGGGAGTTGGGTAGATGGAAGGACTTTGAGGCAGAGGAAAAGAGGTATGTGCCAGGAGATGGCAAGTCTAGTAATTTCCATGAGCCTCAGTTTCCCAGTCAGCAAAGAGGGAGGAGTGCCCATTGTCAACCACCCACAGTTGTCTGTATCTGTAAGTGGCTTGGAAGATTCCCTACCATCCAGGCGTGGGGAATCATTAGCAGGGAGGCCAAGTTTGTGGAGCCTGAGAGGAGCTGTGGACCAAGAGAAAGATTTTTTTTTTAAGAATCCAGAGGCCCTTATTGTCTGCTTTTTTTCTCAGCTGAACCCCCAGCCCTGCAACCCCCAGCAGGCCCTCCGAGGTGGAGCAGCAGCTACAAGAGGAGGTTGAGCACCTGAGGGAGGAGCTGGAGAGTCTGGCAGGACAGCTCCAAGCCCAGGTACAGGACAATGAGGGCTTGAGTTGCCTGAACTGGGAGCAGGAGGAGAGGCTGCTGGAGCTGGAGCGGGTGGCTGAGCTCTGGGGGAAGCAAGTGGAGGAGTGCAGACGAATCCTGCAGACCATGGAGACCAGACCGCTGTCAGCCACACGCTCTCCCAGACCCGTGAGGTCAAGGAAGAGCTGGCCGAGCTGCAGAGTTGCTTCATAAAGCTGGTGCACGGCCCCATCTGGGGAGCCAGCCCTCCTCCCTAGCTCTTTGGGCCTTTGTTTTCCCACCTGTCAAATGGGATGGTGTAGCCCTCACGTGAAATGGCACTTCTGAAGGCACCTGTGAGCCAGAGCCCTGCTCCAATGGCTGTGGGGAGGTGGGGATGATTTTTCTAACCTGACTTCACCCCTCCCGGTGCCATGGGAGGCAGACACCAAGTTCTGGGCTCTCCAGCTGCAATGAAGTTAGCATCTTCTTCACAGAGGTGCCAAGGATTAGATGAGATAATACGTGGAGAGCATTAGGCATGTTGGACACTTAACAGATGATGGCTCGCTCCTTCTGCCTTTCCACCAGTCTGTGGCCTACAGTTTAAGTGGTTGGAAGAAGAGTGTGAGATTTCATGCAGGGAAGGAGGCATGGGGCTCTAGGCAGTCACTTAGGCCTGGAGCAAGGGGCCACAGGCCTGGGCAGGAGACAGAGCCTTGCAGTGCCCTTGCTACCCTATTCATGGGCCCAGAATCTGGAAGCAGGCAACCACCTGCCCTCTCGCCCAGGTCTTCCTGCAGGTAGAGATGAAGAGCCAAGAGGCTCAGAGCCTGCAGCAGCAGAGAGACCAGTCCCTGGGTCCCCTGCAGCAGAACGTGGCCACCTGTCAGCAGCCAAGCTCTGAGATGGAGACACTGCACAGACAGTTACTGCTGCAGACCCAGCTCATGGACCAGCTGCAGCAGCAGGAAGCTTAGGGCAAAGCGATGGCCGATATGGCCCACCAAGAGTTGCGGGAGACCCAGGTGTGGGAGTTGCTGAGGGCGGGGCCCGAGGGGGACGACCTGGCAGCCTCTGTGCCTTCAACTTCCTTTCCTGGCCCCTTAGGAGCACTTGGAAACTGCCAGCCAGCAGAACCAGCAGCTACAGGCCCAGCTGAGCCTCATGACTCTCCCTGGGGAAGGTACAGGAGACCACTCAGAGGAAGAGGAGGGAGCCCAGGAGGAAGGGGGGACTGTTAGCAGCATAGGATTGAGGAGTTTAGAACAGCTGGACACTATGCCGACCGGGTTTCTGACTTAAGTTTGGCATCAAAACGGTGACCTCCTGGGAGTAGAGGGGCCACCAGGTGGCCTAAGGATGGGTGAACTGGCCCAGGTCAGAAATGAAGCAGGTCAGAACTCCCCTGCCAGGCGGTAGTGGAACTGAGCTTGGACAACATAGTGAGACTTTGGTTCTCAAAAAATAAAAATAAAAATAAATTACAGCTGCTCATTCCCCTCTGGGGAGGGACTGAACCAGGGTTATACGGTGACGGTTGAGGCAGAGGTGGGCCCACCCTACTTCCCTTGTTGGGTGGCATGAGGACCCCTCTGGCTATGCACCATAGGAGATAGACTGGATGAGGGGGCGGGGGGAGAAGGCAGAGAGGAGAAAGAGGAGGAGGAGGAGAAGGAGAAGAAGAAGAAGGAGAAGAAGAAGAAGGAGGAGGAGGAGAAGGAGGAGAAGGAGGAGGAGTTGCCTTGGCCCATGTGGAGCATCCTGCAGGACCTGGAAAGCCAGGAGTCCATGGTTAGCCTACTCCCCCTGCCCCACCTTTGCCCCTCCCTCTTTGTTCCCTCTCAGACCCTCTTATGCTTTTGGTTTCCTGCTTTCTTATTTATCTGGACCCTCACCCCTTTCCTGGGACCCAGTGTTCAGATACCATTTGACCTGTGACCAACAGGTGCACACTCTGAGGCCCCAAGCGAAGGGCTCCTGTCCACCTCCCTGCCCCATTGGTCCTATGTATCCCCCAAGAAGAATGCACACCTCTTGCCTGCAAGTGGCATTTTTAACATCAGCTGTAGCCAGGGCAGACGGGGAGCAGGCTCGGCTCCGTGGGCAGCTGAAGGAGCAAAGGCTGTGCTGCCGGCGCCTGGCTCACCTGCTGGCCTGGGTCCAGAAGCAGCCAGAGGCAGCAGCCCCAGCCCCAGGGACTGGGATCGATTCTGTGTGTGGGGAGACCCACCGGGCCCTGCAGGGGGCCATGGAAAAACTACAGGTGAGTGAGTCTTTCCTGGCATGGGCCAAGAAGGGTAGGAGCGAGGCAGTTCGCTGCCAAGATGTGACCCCATTCTTTTGGCTCCAGAGCTGCTTTATGCAGCTGACGCAGGAAAAGGTGGACCTGAAGGAGCGGGTGGAGGAGCTGGAACATCGCTGCATCGAGCTCTCTGGAGAGACAGACACCATCGGTGAGGCGGAGGCCAGGGCACAGCAGGGGGAGCTGCCCAACAGCTGAAGGGAACCCAGCATCTGAGCCCTGTCCTCTGGCAGGAGACTACACCGCCCTCTCTCAGCCAGGGGGCAGCGCTGGAGGAGCAGCACCGAGAGGAGGAGGAGCACATCCACAGGCTAGCCCAGGACAAGGAGGAGATGAAGGCAGGGTGTGGAGCTTCTCCACCCGGGGGGTGGCTGTGGGCTGGGTGTGGGTTCAGGCATGGAAGCTGAACACCCTTTCCTCTAGGTGAAGCTGCTGGAGCTGCAGGAGCTGGTGTTGCGGCTTGTGGGTGCCAGGACTGAGGGCCATGGCAGATTCTTGGCAGCTGCCCAGAGCCCCGCTCATGAGCCAGCTCCAGGGGCCCCAGCCCCCCGGAGCTCAGGGCTGCTGACAAGCAGGGTGGTGAGTAGTGCCCTCAGGCGGGGTGAGCAGGCAAGAGCAAGGGAGGCTGGCAGTGTGCTCAGAGCCCTCCTCCCTCTCTCCAAACATCTTTGCCAGGTGAGCCTCGCCGGCAGCGTGGAGCCTGCACAAGGAGAAGCCAGGGAGTGTTCTCCCCGCAACAACCCCACTGCACAGCAGATCATGCAGCTGTTTGGTGAGATGCAGAACGCTCAGGAGCGCCCAGGCTTGGGCAGCATCCCCTGCATTCTGTTTTTCTACCAGGCTGACAAGAACCACGAGGTGAAGATCACCCTCATCTGAAAGCCAGTTGCCTTCAGCAAAGCCAGGAGAAGGGGGGTGGGAGGCTCCGCCCCCACCATGTCCCTCCCACCCCTTTGCAGTCACCCCTTTACCCTTAGAGTAAATGGATTTAGCCATACTGCTTGACCTGGCATAACCTGTTTCCCTCACTGGGTCCTGGGGTTTGTGCCACTGAATGGGGACCCCAGAATGTCTCAGCATGTTGAGCTGGGCTGCTGGGGACCTTCCAGGCCTGTTACCTGCATGCTGCCTGGTGACACCTGGGGGATTCCACAGGTGGAATGGCACCCATGGGGGACAGTCTGGCCCTAATGGCCAACAGGCTCAGAAGCCTGATCTCTCGGTGCCTGGGAAGGCAGGGTGCCAGCACCCAAGGGCACTGACTTCCATCCAGCCCAGGTGACTTCAGTCCCATCCCCCTGCCTCGCTCACCTGCCTATGTCTGGTGGCCTGTTCTGTCCTTCCCTCCAGAGTGCAGGTGCCCCACAGGCTCGCTCCAGGCTGACCTCATGGCCCCGCTCCTAGTGGCCAGAGCTGGCTTCACAGGATGAGCCAGCTAAGCTCCAGGGGCTTTCCTGGAACAGAGTCCCTTGGAAAGGATATGGACTTTTCACCGCTACCGACGACCACGAAACCTCTGAGGCAGGTTTGGATGCCATAGGATTCAAGGGGGCGGCAAGTGGTCCAGAGCTGCAGACAGCTAAGGGCGACCACTGGGGTCTGCTCAGGCGACAGCCTGGAGCAGGTGACCACTTCCAAGGCAAACTGCGATGAAAAGAAAGGGCTGGGTTAGCCAAAATAGAGGAGGCTGAGTGCCGAGAATCCCCAGGGGATCTCGGAGAGGGCGTGGAAAGGGCCATAATGGGAGGGCAGGTGAGGAGGGGATGATGAAGTCACAGTGCTGAGCGGGGGGCTGGGGAGGGAGTAAGTGGAGGTGGAGGGAGTAGCCTGTTTAAACCTGGGGCTCATCCCTATGAACATGAACTTCTGGCCAAAAAAAAATTTTTTTTAAAGAAAAACTTAATAAACTTAGGGGTCAGTAGGCCCTTGATAGGGGAGAAACAAGCCTTTAAAGTGAGCGAAACCCAGGATTGAGGGTACGAGGTCTGTGCTGAATCTCCTGGATTCAGGATTATATCCCCTGAGGGCCCAGCCGGAAGGCTGGAACAGACTTGGGCACCTGGAAAGCTGACATGGGAAACAGGTAGCAGGTGAGACAAAGTGGGTCCCTGATGCCAGGAGGAGAAGTGAGTGCTGGGCCTTGTGGCCTTGGGTCCATCCCAGGAAGTGCTGGAGGCTCACACAGGAGCCCTGCCTGGCTGGGGTTTCTGGGAGCCAGAGGAGGGAAATTAGGTCTGGAGGGAGCAGAGTGGGAAGCGCAGGTACTAGCAGCCTAGAAACTTGGAGGGAGCCAGCAGTCTCGGCTTTTAGCCAGGAAGGGACTTAGGAAGTGGATAGTTTCCTGGATGGGTCGGAGTTTGGAGAAGTCTAGATACTCGGGATGGTCACTGACCTCCCTGAGGGGTGTGGAGGATGATCTCTTCACAGAAATTCATCAGCAGCCCTGAGGTCAGCGATCCCCATCCCATGTCCTGACAGGTGCCTCCTGCAGCCCCTCCACAGCCACTTGCCAGGTCCTGACCCTGCAAGCACTTGTGTAAACACACACACATATGTTCCTTCTTTCCTCAGGCAGCACTTTGCGGGGTTCTGAGCTCTGTATTCCCACTCCTCCATTTTGCTGACTTTCCTGCCATAATTTCTCTGCCCGTGAAGCCTGCTCTTCTTCAGGAGATAGGAGGAACATGAGCTAATAGGGATGTGCTGGGCCCAGGCTGCAGGATCAGTCACACTGCAGTCCTGCCCTGGGGAGTGGGGCTGACAGAGGGTCTCATTGGGAGGTGGAAGCGCCTCCTCAGTGGTGCTGTCAGTGGACATGTGGAGGGTGATGGTTCAGAGGTCCTCTCTGTCCTTCCTTCTCCTGGCCTCCTGGAGGGAAAGAACGAGTTTAATCCCTCACTAGAATCCCTGTTTCTCCAGAGGCTGTGGCATGTTTGTGGAAGGAATAAATGAAGGAATGGCTGAGAGTCCTGCAGTAGGATGCCACGGGCGGGGGCACAGGTGGGTTCCAGTAGGAAAACGGCCAGCTGTGTCCTGGTATCCGGGTCTGCATGGCTTGTCAGAGCTGATAGTTCTCTCCGGCCTAATCTGGACAGACCCAGGAGGAAGGAGATTTCAGGGCCTCCTTCCTTTGATCAGCTCTCATGCACATGCTTTCCTTTCCCCAGTTCCTCTTGACTAGTGCCCTTGTGTTGTGGGCAGCCTCCTGAGTGAAGGTGAGGAATCTCCCCCCCCCGAGCTCATCCACATCTACCAGGAATTTGACTTCTAGGTGTTCTCCTTCCAGGCACCCAGCCACGTGGTGGCAGCCACCTTCCCCTATACCACCATGCTGTCCACTGGGCGGCTGCCCACCATGTCCATTCTGCCTTGGACACCTACATCAAGGTGAGGCACAGGTCTGGAGTGTGTGTGTTGGGGACAGCAAGGTCCCTTGGGTGGAGCTGAGTAGGACTGCCCAGAGTGGGAGGAAGAGGTAAACCACCTCTTGCGGAGAGCAGCACTCTGGGGCCCTCATGGAATTGGTACCTGTGGAGCCAGGAAGATGGGCAGAGGTTGTTGGCATCTCTTTCAGATGCCCAAGACCTTGTGGGAGCCAGAGCATCTCCCAAGAGCATGGAGAGCTCCTTCATGAACCTGGTCTGGTTGGTTTGGCTCTGGCTTTGACCAAAGACATCCTTAGTGCTAATCCCACACTCCTGGCTCAGATGGAAGGACAGTCCACTTTTCTCTCCCACTGCTAGAGGCCTGCAAAGCAAGGACCTGAGGCTCCCCATGGCTGGGAAGGCCCCAGGTAATCACGAGTTGCCCTTGGCCCTGCCTCTGGTATGCACCTGCTCCCTGAGCCCAGAGCTGCGGCAGCAATGGAAGGCCCTTCTCTTTTACTTCCTAACCTGGTCACTGGCCATGCTGGCAGCACAACCTTCCTGGAGGAAGGGGAGCCAGCCACCAGGCTGTCTGACAGAGGTCTGTGTGTCTACAGAGATTTTTTTAAAACTTGCCCTTTTAAACATCCCTCCTCCTCTAAATGTTTTGTAAACCTGGAAACCAGGGAAATGACCCATTTGGGCTTGGAAATGACTGTTGATTCATTCATTTAACCTGTTTATTTTCTGTATGCTAGCTGCTATAATGGGCACAATGTGAATGAAACTTTGGTGCACGAAACAGGCATTTACAGTGAGGTGGTGAAGACAGGTAATCAATGTCAGACAAAAATGGGACATGTGCTAGAGAAGGAGAGAGTGAGAAAAGTCAGGGAACCGACTTGAACAGAATGGTCAGGGACAACCTCTCGGGGAGATCACCTCAAGGCAGAGTCCTAGAGGAGACTTTGGAGAAGAGGTAAGAACATTCTAGGCAGAGCTTTGGTCTAAATGCAGCAGGCAGTTACTGCTGTGTTCCAACCAGAAAATAACACAGTTGGAGCCATGTATGTGCAAGGTGGGCTGTCCCATTCCCAGGCAGGAAGGGGCTGGACCACAGAACTGGGGTGAGGTAGAGGTGCTTAGGAGGCTGTCATGAATCCCTGTGTGAGTGGCGGTGGCTTGGGCAGGCCCAGCGGCTGTAGAGATGCAGACAAGGATGGAGATTTACAGGCACTTTTGGAATAGAACTCACGGACATCGGGTGGATTGGCTGTTGTGGGGACAGGCAGTGAGGGAGTCACAGTGAGCTCCACTTATCTCTGGCCTGGGCAGGTGGGCAAGCATGTAGTGATGCTTTTCACTGATGTGTGGGGAACTGAGGGAGGCCCTGGTTTGGGGGGAAGCCAGGTTATTGGGTTATGTCAGTGGAGCTGCCTGAGATACATCCAAGTTAGGGGTGTGGAGTAGGCAATGGTATGTGTGGTCTGGAGTTCAGAAAGGACTGGCCTGGTGGATATGTTTGGGGACATCAGCCTGCTGGTGGTATTTGACCAGGGAGGCTGCCCTGTGCCCCCTGCCTCTGTGGGGCCAGGTAGGCCATGGACAGCCTGGGGCAGCAAGGGCTGGGCAGAGGCCGTGCTCAGTGTGGTTGGGGTCAGGGAACAGGACAGGAGAGTCTGTGAGAGTGGGAGCTTGGCACACTTGGAGGATCCTTGCAATTTTGTTCACCAGAGCAGGATGGGAAAAGGGACAGGGTGGTGCGGATGGAAATGGGAGCTCAGATGGCTACTGGATTCTTCCATCAAGGCTGAGGGGTGAATCCATGAGGCCCTGGGTCACCAGCTGTGGCCATGGTGGTCAAGTACAGAATTGAAGCATTGGGAGTGAGCAGACCTGGAAAGGGGAGGGCTGTCATTCGGGGAGGGCAGGCCACAGGGAGGATAGAGGGAGTTTCCTTGATGAGCTGGATGGTGGTGGCAGGAATGGGTGCTGGGCAGGATGGGCTTGACTGGCTGAGGTTGGACTGGAGATGGGGGGCATGTCACTGGCGGTGATGGCAGGAAGGAAAATACCAGTGCCCAAGGCCTGCTTAGCATGCCACCTCTGGGGAGCCCTCCCCATTTCACTCCAGGAAGGCGTCTCCCGTCCCATCTGTGCCATTCTCAACCTTAAGGGCCCATCTGGAGAGACAGCTCCCTGGAGGAGACATCTTGGGTTCTAGGCCTTTGAACAGGGCATGTGTCCTGTGGTGTGGTGGCGAGCGACTCAGCCACCAGAGCCTTTTCCCGGCTTCAGGGTTTTCCTTTATTTGCTTGTTTTTTCTTTTTGTTGTTTTTTGAGATGGAGTCTCGCTCTGTCACCAGGCTGGAGTGCAGTGGCGCGATCTTGGCTCACTGCAACCTCCACCTCCCAGGTTCAAGTGATTCTCCTGCCTCACCCTCCTGAGTAGCTGGGACTACAGGAGTGTGCCACCACGCCCAGCTAATTTTTTTGTATATTTTTTAGTAGAGATGGGGTTTCACCATGTTGACCAGGATGGTCTCGATCTCTTGACCTCGTTATCCACCCGCCTTAGCCTCCCAAAGTGCTGGGATTACAGGTGTGAGCTACCACGCACAGCCCAGGGGTTTATTTTTAGACACCTTTGTCCAAATTTCCCAGCCCCTGACAGCTTCACAAGTTGCCCATCAGCTCTGCTCTGGACACAACTCTCCTGCAGTGGGGGTTGGGACACGGAAGCTAGAGACTAGGGGGAGAGCAAGGGGCTTCTCCCAGAGACATCTGTGAGGCATGCTTATGTGGGCGTGGTCACCAGCAGAGGGAGCCAGGCCGGGCTGCCCACTGAGGAGGCATGGCCCAGAGTCCTGGGCTTGTTTTGGCAGTAGGGTTGGGGTGTTTCCTCTGTCCCTGTATGTCGCCTGACCTTGCATCTTGGGGAACAAAGCCAGGGGAGAGATGAGGAAGGTGCTAGCTCTTTGTGCTGGCCACAGCCTGCCAGTGGACAGAAGCGGCTGTGTGCCTCTCTCAGCCCAGGAGAGAGCAAGGAGAAAGTGTAAGGCTCCCTCCCATCCCTGCTGCCATCTCCACCGCCCTGGGGACAGAGAGGAGATTACCAATGAGACCCGGTGCTTCCGACTGTCCCAGCTCCCACAGCTAGCTGCCTTTAACTGTGTGTGTGTGCCCGTGCGTACACTCTTCCTCTTCTCTCTGGATCTGAGACTGCTGTGAAGGTTCTTCAAATGGAATGACAGCAGCCATCAGCTTTCTGTTTCAGGAGGGGTGAGGGAGGACAGGAGCCCTGCTGCCAGGAGTTCTCGGGGGAGGACTTGGCAGGCTCACCTGCCTTCTCAGAGGCTGGCTGAGGGGCAAGGTGAAGGGATCTTAGCTTTGGGTTTGGGAGGTGGAGAGCAGCTGCTATCCTGGTAGTTGTAAATGTGCCTGAGCCTGGGACAGGATTGGTCTCATGGGACAGAGGGACCCGGGGGTCACTGCGAGAGGCCCAAGGAGAAGGATTTGTCAGGACTCTTGGCATTCTGGAAGGGATGGCTGACTGCAGCTTTTGTGGCTTGATTGGCAGCCTCTGGCTCTCTGGCCAGCCTTCCCCAGCTTGGCAGCCTGGAAACTGCTATAGGGACCAGAACTATGCTTTTCTCCATAGAAACTGCTAAGGGCCCCCAAGCTGAACATTCAGTCCCCAGGAACCCGTGGGTACTGTGTGATCATCACTCCATATGGAAGATGCCTCAGCTTTGTCAGGCTGCTCCACTGGAGTCCAAGGAGGTGTCCTCTAGGACAGGAGGAAACCCCTCCTTAAGTCCCAGGAAAGGGTGTCTTCTGGCAGCTGCAGCACGGACAGAGCTTGCTTGAAATTGCAAACCTGCAGGGGAGAGTTGGGGCTCAGATGGGAGCCCAGGAGTTCGAGACCAGCCTGGGCAATGTAAGTGAGACCCCGCCTCTAAAAAAACAAACAAAAAAATTTAGCTGTACACCTGTAGTCCCAGATACTCAGGAGGCTGAGGTGGGAGGATTGTTTGAGCCTGGGAGGTCAAGGCAGCAGTGAGCTATGATCACGCCACTGTACTCTAGCCTGAGTGACAGAGTGAGACCCTGTCTCAAGAATAAAATAAATGAAGGGGCTCAGTGGCTCACACCTGTAATCCTAGCACTTTGGAAGGCCGAGGTAGGTGGATCACTCTACCTCAGGAGTTTGACACCAGCCTGGGCAACATGGTGAAACCCCGTCTCTACAGAAAAAAAATACAAAAAAAGTTAGCTGGGTGTCGGGGCTTGCACCTGGGGTCTCAGCTACTTGGGAGGCTGAGGTAGGAGAATTTCTTGCCCAGCAGTCAGAGGTTGCAGTGAGCCGAGATCATGCCATTGCACTCCAGCCTGGGGAGGAGGAGTGAAACCCTGTCTCAAAAAAATAAAATAAAAGTTAAAATATTTTTTAAAAATGAAGGAAGGAAGGAAGCGAAAGTAAGGCAGTAAATAAGTCAGGCAGGGCCCCCAGACTGTGGTTCTCAGATGCTCTGGCTGTGCTGAGTGCCCTGTGGCTGTCAGCCTGTTGGGGGGTGGGGGTGGGGGGGCGCTGCACTCAGACCCTTCCTTGCTTCACCTGGAGTAGTTCTGCCTGTGGGTTTTACAAACCAGGTGCCTTGAGCATTTGTATGGAAGGGGGCTTCAGGGGCTCCACTGATTTGCAAACCTCTGTCCTGAGAGAGGGCAACACGGGGCAAAGGCCACCTCTGGTCCCACCAGCTGAGTGTGTGTTCCCGATCCTGAGGATGCTACGATACCTGCAGTGTGAGGGGGGCTGGAGGAACCAGGGCCCGGCCCTTGGGCAGGTTGGGCAGGGGCTCCCAGGAGAGGCCATTGTTTTGAGGGGAGCATGACTGATTGAAGGGGGACCTGGAGGGACCCTGGGGAGCTGTAGTTTGGAGATGTCCTGGGGTGGTGGTGACTGGACTCCTGAGTGGCAGATGATGGTGTGGCAGTACCAAGGGGCAGCCAGCTGGGAACTAAGGCCTATGGGCCCTAGCAGGGTGCCTGTGGAAGTGGGCAGCCTGTTGAGCTGTGGGCTGGAGGATGCTCGAGGCAGCCTGGTCACAGCCTGTGCTCTGCCCAGTGGGTGCAGAACCCCGTGTGTGCTTCCTCTTAGCCTACCTCAGGGACCCTAAGCGAGATCTTGGTTGGTCTGAGTCCACGCCAGGGCCACAATACCAGTGGGCCATGGCAGGGGACAGGCAGGTGAGGGAGCCCGATAGGAATGTGAAATCTTCGGTCATTTCCCTCTTCCTGCCTGTCACCTTTGCCGAGCTAATGTGGGAGCTTCCAAACTTTAATCTTAACAAGGGAGGCCCTCTTGGCATCTCAGCTCAGTCACTCAGTCACAGTTTACTGAGGTCTCTTGTGTGTGTCATTGTTCTGTGCATGGTGGGACCAGCAAGGACGCATCACAGAGTCCTCATCCAAGCCAGCATCCCCATCGTTTTACTGTGGGACACTGAGGCCTAAAGAAGGAAGGTGCCCTGAGGTCAAGGGATGGAGCAGTGGCTGAGGCCAGACTGGATCCCCTAGGCTGAGGATCCTTCTGATGGCTACCTGCCTTTATTTTATTTTATTTTATTTTATTTTATTTTTTATTTTTTTGAGTTGGAGTCTCGCTCTGTCACCAGGCTGGAGTGCAGTGGCGCGATCTCGGCTCACTGCAACCTCTGCCTCCCGGGTTCAAGTGATTCTTCTGCCTCAGCTTCCTGAGTAGCTGGGACTACAGGCATGCACCACCACACCCAGCTAATTTTTATATTTTTAGTAGAGACAGGGTTTCACTCTATTGGCCAGGCTGGTCTTGAACTCCTAACCTTGTGATCCACCCACCTCAGCCTCCCAAAGTGCTTGGATTACAGGCTTGAGCCACTGTGCCTGGCCGGCTACCTGCCTTATGCCACTCTGTCATGTACATAAGTGGGGCTGGATCCAAGAGGCTGAGGATTTGTCACCAATTTGGGATACGCTCAGGATGGTGCGCCAGGTGGGCCTGGGATGGCTGCACTGTGGCCCAACACCCCCTTGATCTTCTTTCTCCAACCCTGGTAGTCAGCATTGGGGGCTGAGGCTTCAGGTCTAGGAGACTGCTGGGCCGGAGGCAGAGCACAGGGAGAGCCTGTCTGCCCACCTGCCCAGCAGGCACTCCTTAGGGAGGCCTTGGCACCTACTGGGGCACAGGAAGCAACTGCTGCAGGTACCTTATATGCCTCATGTCCACACCCTCAATGAAGCAGAGGTGACTGCATTCCCAGGCTTCCCTCTGGATCTCAAGGGCTGGTCACCTGCTGGGGCTGCCCCTGCTGTGTGGCCTGCTCTGCACAGGGAGGAGATCACTTTTGGCAGCATCGGGACCTGGAGCTGAGTGACCATCCTCCGGCACTCTTTCCTCCCCATCTTCTCCAGCCACAGAGCCTCGCCATGCCTGGGGGTGGGGAGGGGAGGGATGGATTCCCTGGGAAAGGCAGAACAGCCCTTGCAGGATGGGGGCATTTGGGCTACACCTATAAGGAGGGCAGTGTCCCAGGTGGAAGGCTGTAGGGACCAGCCCCACAGGGTCAGTGGGTTTTTCTTTCTGTGTGCGGAGATGAGAGATTGTAGAAATAAATACACAAGACAAAGAGATGAAAGACAGCTGGGCCCGGGGGACCACTACCCCCAAGACACGGAGACTGGTAGTGGCCCCGAATGGCTGGCTGCGCTGTTATTTATTGGATACAAAGCAAAAGGGCCAGGGTAAAGAGTGTGAGCCATCTCTAATGATAGGTAAGGTCACATGGGTCACATGTCCACTGGACAGGGGGCCCTTCCCTGCCTAGCAGCCAAGTCAGAGAGAGAGAGGGAGAGAGAGAGAGACAGCTTATGCCATTATTTCTGCATATCAGAGACTTTTAGTACTTTCACTAATTTTGCTACTGTTATCTAAAAGGCAGAGCCAGGTGTATAGGACGGAACATGAAAGCGAACTAGGAGCGTGACCACTGAAGCATAGCATCACAGGGAGACGGCTAGGCCTCTGGATAACTGTGGGCAGGCCTGACTGATGTCAGGCCCTCCACAAGACATGGAGAAGTAGCGTCTCCTCTAAACTCCCCCAGGGAAAGGGAGACTCCCTTTCCCAGTCTGCTAAGTAGCAGTTGTTTTTCCTTGACAGTGATGCTACCGCTGGACCACAGTATGCTTGGCAACAGGTGTCTTCCCAGACACTGGCGTTACCACTAGACCAAGGAGCCCTCTGGTGGCCCTGTCCGGGCATAACAGAAGGCTCACACTCGTCTTCTGGTCACTTCTCACTGTGTCTCTTCTGCTCCTATCTCTGTATGGCCTGGTTTTTCCTAGGTTATGATTATAGAGCGAGGGTTATTATAATATTGGAATAAAGAGTAATTGCTACAAACTAATGATTAATGATATTCATATAGAATCATGTCTATGATCTAGATCTAGTATAACTCTTGTTGTTTTATATATTTTATTATACCGGAAAAGCTCATGCCCTCGGTCTCTTGCCTTGGCACCTGGATGGCTTGCCGCCCACAGAAGGCAGATGAGGCAAAGGTGCTGGCTTGGTGGCCATCATGGTGTGTGTATCCAGTGAGGGTGGAGTGCAGGGAACGAGCAGAGCTTGGGCATGAGAGGTGAGGCTGGGTCCTGCAGGCACTAGAGAGAAACTGAGGGCGTCTGAGCAGATGAGCCACAGTATCCAGGCTGTGCTTCAGAGCAAGACCCTTGAATACCTGGGAGATGGGGATGAAGAGCCAGAGCCCATAGCCAAATTCTGTACAAGGATAACAGGAGTTAGCTGAGAGTAACAGTGACTTTTTCTTCCCAGATACCCCCAAGCCAGAAGGCGATCCTTCCACCACAACACGGCTTGGTTTTCCCAGCTCTCATTAGGGAACTACTTTTGGGTGTGGAGGTGTAGGGGGACCCACAGGAGGTCAGGCCTCTCCCCTTCATCGGCTGGGGCACTGGAACCTGCTCCTTAGCCTCTCTGGCTTCCCCCCTCCTACCTCTCCTCCCCCAGGAATGAAAGCACAATGTCAGCTTAAGGATTGGGGCTACTGGCTTTCTGATACCCGTGGGTCAATCAGCATTGTCCAGGGTGGAGAGGCGGTCAGGGCCGGGGGTCCTGGGATGGAAAGTCTGGCAGCGGACTTTGGCTTGGGCACATGGTCTCCCTATCGTGGGATGGTCCAGGGGTGCCAAGCTTCATGGTTCAGTTAGACCAGTGGCTGCTGGAACAGCCTTTTGCTCTCAGATTTACACATAGGACAGCAGTGCCAGGCTCCTGGGTGCTTTGCCCACCTGCCCTAGAGTGTCATCCTGGGTCCTCAGACTAGTGCATTCTGGAGTCAGGGACCCTGCTGTTAGGGTGCTCTATGGGTGCCGCCCTCAGCAGGGCTTTGGAATGTGGAAGAGACTGAGAGGCAGAGCCAGCCCTTGGGACAGAATAGGGACAGTTCCTGGGGCCATCCAGGGGACAAGGGAGTCAGGGGCCCTGGAGGGCTCATTCTAAATTCTACAACTCTCTGACTAGGAGCAGAAGCTGTGTGTCTACCCACTGCTGGAAATCTACCAGCAAGACCAGATCCATTTCATGTGCCGCTGGTGTGGCTGGGAGACATCCAGGTACCTGAGGTGGATGAGACAGAGCAGACATGGTGGGGGCTTGTGGAGGCCAGGGAGGCCCAGGTGGATGGCACAGGTACAGAAGGCAGGGTGTGAGGGTGGGGCCCTCCTGGAGCTCCTGTCTTCTGGACTCCGGGGGCTTGGGTGAGGAGGCTCTTCCCTCTCTGAGTTGGCACTGTGGGTGTCAGGCTATGCTTGGCAGAGGGAGGAAGGAGATCCGCCTACCCAAGGACCCATCTGTGGAGTTGCCTGTTTCCAGAAACATGGATCTGCATAGATGTGGATTCACACACATTATTACCTCCTGGCAACACAGCTACAAGGACCCTGCCTGGATTCCCTTTAGAGGCAGCAGGAGGACTCTTGGAAACAAAGATCACAGACAGATGGATGCTCATGGGAGGGGGCCGAGGCTGCTCAGGACAGGGGTCCCTTGGGTGAGGCTCAGCAGGAAGTCAGATTGGCACTGGATCTGGAAGGGAAGGATGGGAGCAGAATGTTCTCCTGTCACTCAATACAGGGCCCTCCGCAGAGCCAGCTGCTTTCTTCCTGCCAGGGAACAGCCGGGGAGCTTACAGAGGAGAACCAGGAGACCATCCCCTGTGCCTTCCACCAGGGCCACTCCTCACTCCAGGTGGCAGTGCAGTGCCCCAGTTCCAGGCTGGAAGGCTGCTTGCCTGCCCCCTCTCTGCCAGGATCCCTGTGACCCCAGGCTGTCCCAGGCACCAGGGGGTCTGCTAGTTCCATCCCAGAGGGTCTCAGGGAGCCTTATTCTTGGCCAACCTGGTGGAGTCCGTGACTTCTAGGCATGATGCAGGGCTGTGGGGAGAGGAGCTCTCCCTCCTCCCCTCCTTTAGCAGTTGCTGCCCATCTAGTCTTCAACAGCCAAGGTCACCTTAGGGAGAGATGTGTCAGCCAGGCTGGGCAGGAGGGTACCGGGAGCAGCCTCTACTCCCTAGGGGCCTGTGTCCAACACAGTTAACTGTATCTGCCCCTTAGTGACCTCCATGGGGTACAGCTCCCATCTGCCTGGCAGTGCCCAGAAGACACTCTTCAGTGCCCCTGCAGTGGGCACAGGACGTGGCACAAGGTCAGCAGGTTCAGGCAGCCTCCAGGGCAGGAAGACCGAGCACCTTCCCTTTCCTGTGACCTCCCTCTGCTGCCTGCCTCCCCCTCCTTGGCCCAGCCACCCAGCTTCCTTCTGTCCCAAACACCACCTGCCAAGGGCAGGGAAGGACCACTTGGCACCTACCACAGCTGGCTGCAGCCGCAGCTCCACACTCACCAACACCTCAGCCTGTTTTTCTCCCCTCCAGTTCACCCACCCATGCTCTGATGTGGGTGCCAAGGAGTCTGCCCACCTCTGACAGGGCCCGTCCCGATACTGCAGGAGGACTCTGGGTGTTTGCCCACCAGGTGCATGCCCCGACACAGCAGGTGGTGGTGGGTGCATGGAGGGTGCCTGACTGCCCAAGGCTTGGCCTGTCCCTGCCTGCCTCCCTGTGTGGCCCCAGCTTGGGCTGGAGGTAAAAGGGGGTGATTAGCTGCCTTGTGCCTGTTATGACACGAATGTATGATTGAGCTCCAGAAAGGAGGTGAAAATTTGTTCTTCTTGCCCTGGCTGTGGGCAGAGGGGGAGAGAGGGAGGGATTGGGGTGAAGGTGGTAGCTTTTCATTCCCTGCCCCATTGGCCATAGAGATTGAGGTGGGGCCCTGCCTTGCCTGGTATCTTCTCCCCAGGGACGCAGGCACAGGACTTTGTCTATTTTTGTGTTGATCCTAGTGGACTATAGAGATGCCACTTCCCTGCCTTGGACTCCACCCCCACCCTCCCTTTTTTTTTCTTTTTAGGCAAGGTCTGGCTCTTTTGCCCAGGCTAGAGTGGTGCAGTGGCCAGATCTCCGCTCACTGCAACCTTCATCTCCCAAGCTTAAGCCATCCTCCCACCTCAGCCTCCTGAGTAGCTGGGACTACAGGGGTGCACCACCACGCTTGGCTAACTTTTCTATTTTTTGTAGACATGGGGTTTCACCATGTTGCTCAGGATGGTCTGGAACTCGTTAGCTCAGGCAATCCTCCTCCCTTAGCCTCCCAGAGTGCTGAGATTACAAGCATGAGCTGCCACGCCTGGCTATGCTTCCTTTGCTTGAAGTGTACATATGTCCCCAGGGGCTGTCCTCATCTCATCAGGCTGAGTCCTGGCCTGAAGGAGGCATCTCTAGGCTCTTTCCTCTGAACACTCCTAGCTTAGGAGCTGGCTGGTAGGAAGTGGCATGCTGGGAAGCAGGCGTATTCCTGTACCCGGGGTCCCAGGAGAGCCACTGGGTGGGTGGGCAGACAGAACATCCAGTTTAATAGGGCCATGGAGAAACGAGCCCTCTCCTCTGCTCTTTTCAGGCCTGCAGCACCCCGGGCACTGATGATTGTTTAAGGAACAGTGAGAGCCTAGGATTCTGCCCCCTGCAGAGGTAACTACCCAAACTCAAATCTCCCCCAGCTCCCCTCCACCTCACTCACAGGCCTCTGCCCTGAGGGCCACACCTGGAGCCTCAGGAAGAGGAGGGCCCCGGGCCAGGAGCCTGGGCTTCCAGGACTCACCTTGCCTCTGCCAGTAGCGTCCAGAGGGCATATTCTGGAGGCTGAGTGTGTGGAGGTGGTAGGGAAAGACCCCAAATTCCCCCACCCCCAAATTCTCCCACCCCCAACCTAAGCCCCAGCTGAGGCTGAAGGAGAGCCCCAGGCTGAGTCCAGGTGACAGGCAGACCCCAGGTGTGCCTGGCTTGGGCTCCATTGACATGGAGACATTTTCTTTTCTTTTTTTTTGAGACCAAGTCACGCTCTGTCGCCCAGACTGGAGCGCAGTGGCATGATCTTGACTCACTGCAAGCTTGGCCTCACAGTTTCAAGCGATTCTCCTGCCTCAGCCTCCTGAGTAGCTGGGACTACTGGAGCGTGCCACCATGCCCTGTAGAGCCACCACACCTGGCTAATTTTTCGTATTTCTAGTAGAGATGGGGTTTCACTGTGTTAGCCAGGATGGTCTCAATCTCTTGACCTCATGATCTGCCCGCCTCGGCCTCCCAAAGTGCTGGGATTACAGGCATGAGCCACTGCACCCAGCTATGGAGACACCTTCTGTAATGTTCCACAGTTGCCCCTCTCCCCCTCACACAGGAAGGGGGGCACAGCCACTGTCTCCCGATCTGGATTCCTGCACACAGTGTGTCTGAGCCTGGGTTCCCCCTTGCCACCCCCACTGCATTCAGTGCCTCTGATCTAGGGAGATGGACCCAGGGGTTGCTCCTGGACAAGGCAGATGAAGGAGCTGCTTGCCTGGAGGACGCATTGCGGATGGAAGGAGCAGGTTAGAAGGGGTTTGGGCCATCAGCCCAGCTCAGCACTGGTTTGGGGCTCCCCAGCCACCAGCAGAGTGGTCCCCTTTGCTGTCTTGTGGCTCAGGAAGCACCAGTCGGTGGGGGTGGGGTGGAAAAGGGTTTCTCAGGGTCGACCCAAACACAGGGGTAGAAAGCCCTGACTGGGTTCATCCCAGCCCCCACCTCTGTGCAGCGGGTTGAGTGTTTCTGGGGACTTCTCCAACCTGCTCGTGCTTCAGTCCCTCCTCAAGCGGGGACTTGGTTTGGGCCAGGGCAGGGGCACTCTGTGTGGGGAGGGTGGAGAGGGGCCTCCTGCTCCACTCTGCAGTCCTCATGCCCTGTGGGTGATGTTCTGTAGCTGGCCCTGGACTCAGCTCTCTCCAAGCCTGAAATGGGGGTGGTGGAATGTAGGGGTGTCTCTCTGTTCTCCCTCAGCAACTCAAGGCAGGGCTGAGTGGCCCTTAATAGGAATGGGGGAAGAGCAGCAGGCTTTGTGGAGGTGCAGGGAGCTGAGCTAGTTCAGCATGGGAGGAGGAGTGCACAGCCACTTGCTCCCTCCCCGTCTTTTTATCTTTTTTTTTTTTTTGAGACAGAGTGTCACTCTGTCACCAAGGATGGAGTGCAGTGCACGATCTCGGCTCACTGCAACCTCTGCCTCCTGGGTTCAAGCGATTCTCATGCCTCAGCCTCCCGAGTATCTGGGATTACAGGCGCATGCCACCATGCTCGGCTCATTTTTTTCTATTTTTAGTAGAGACAGGGGTTCACTGTGCTGGCCAGGCTGGTCTCAAACTCCTGACCCCGAATAATCCACCCGTCTTGGCCTCCCAAAGTGCTGGGATTACAGGCATGAATCACCGTGCCTGACCTTCCCTCTGCCTTTTTCCCATTGCCCCATCAGGGCAGAAGGTAGCTGCAGTGAGCGCCCTGGGACCAGGTGGCCGCATTCTTGATGACTGTGCTGTGTGTGCGGAGCTGCCTCTTCCTGGAGGAGAAGGCGGAGTGGACCTGGCTAACCTGGGCTCCCTTTTCCTGACCACAGGAGCTGACATGATGAGTGACACGAGTTCTGGAAGCTTGGAGGTGAGCCCTGGCAGCTGGGAGACTTCATTTGCCACCGTGTCACCTGCAGAGAGCGGCTGCAGCTGGGAGGATGGTGACACCTGCAGTGAGTGCAGCTACAGCGGGTCAGGCACCAGCGGCTCCTCTTTTGAGGAGCTGGACCTGGAGGGCGAGGTGCTCTTGGAAGAACCACGGCTGGACCCTGAGACTGAGCTCTTGCAGGCTACCAAGTGGCCCTGAGAGCCCAGTACCCTGAGAAGAGCAAGGAGTAACCCATGACCAGCCCCCTCCTGCGGGGTAGTGCTGCAGAACCCAGTAGACTCTCCAGCCATCTTCCTCCTTCCCCTGGGGGTGAAGGGTTCCCAGGGGACCTGACTCCCCCTGCTCTAGGCCTCTTGTGAAGCCTTCTCCTCACTGCCCTTTAGGCTCCCAGGGCCAAAGCAGCCAAAGACTATTTTCTGCACCAGCCCTGTGGGCCGCCACCCCTGTTGTATCTCTTTTTCAGACCATCACTGGAGCTTCCAGGATCCAGAATAAAACCAATGACTGAGTTGTTTCACCTGGATTTGGGCTGTGTATGTTTGACAGTTTCACCTGGATTTGGGCTATGTATGTTTGACAGTTTCACCTTTGTGAAACTGGCCTGTATAGACAGGCCAGGAGTAGGAAGGAACCTCCCCTCCCCAGGACAAGGAAAGGAGGGACCATGCCAGGTACCCTGGGGTGGGGGAAGGGGGCGATGGAGATCCTCCATGTCCTGCTCTGTGACCCCCAGCGGCCAGCCGCCCTCCACTGCAGCACTTTTTCACAGAGGTGGTTATATCTCTAGGATATGTTCCTTAAAGTGGGATTGCCAGATCTAAAGGTGTATGTGTGGCCATGAACAGGGTTAAGAACCCTTGCCAAGCTCCCCTCAGTGGAAGATGTTCTCATGTATCCTCCCAGCACTGAGACATGAGAGCTGGAATGCTCTCGTTCCTAGCTTTGTATTATGGAAATTTTAAATTTTCATACATACAGAAAAGTTGAAAAACAGCAGCATGAGCACCCATGTGCCTGCACCTTGATTTAATGATTATTAGTTTTCATAAGCCGTCTTCTTTCTCTCCCTCCCTATTATTTCATTTGTAAGTCGAAGACATCATGTCATTTTATCTCTAAGTACTTCAACATGCCTCCTTTAAAATTAAGAATATTATGTTCTAGCCACAATATCATGATTACACTTAAAAAAAGAAAAAGCTAACAATTCCATAGGATTACCTAGTATTCAGGCTGAAATTCAGACTTCCTGTTTGTCTCAGCTGTCTTTCATAGCTACAGATGCTATAGACAAGCTACAAGTGCCTAATATGTTGTTTGCAGTCAGTTTCTAAATTTAGAAAACTCGCAATAATTTTATGAATTTCATTGAACTCTGTTTCATGTATAAATCTCACTGAAAGGCATTATTCAGTAGCTATTTCCCTCAGTATTTTGGGGAATTTTCTATTGCTGGATTCCAAACCAACTTTATTTGAATCCTAGTCACATCTAAAGCCCCAAAGGTAATAATAAAAGGACAGCAGAAATGAAGCCAAGTTACCCCAAACAGTTCACATCTAATATTATTATTAATTATGACTTGCATACTTGGACACATGAGGTGTGTAAAAGTTTATTAGGTGCATACTTTTTAATATTAAGGTGTAATATTTTTAATACCTGGACCCAGAACATGTGCAGGAATGTAAATTCCATTCACAGACCTTCCCACAGGTGTGACTGTGACATATATTTTTGCCCAGCCAGAACTTGACTGATTTGAATATACTGCCCGAAGAAAGCCCGCAGTTTTGACTGTGACATAGAGCTAAGTCAATAACCTTGGTAATGTGGCCCTCCTGCCTAGTCCCTTCTCACAGATGGCATTGTGATATACCTCTGGCCTAATTTCCAGGTCATGCGATGGATGGTCCTTTCCTGCCTGGGCCTCATTCCCAAAGGGGATTGTAACATTTTGCTGAGCCCAGCACTCATACAATGTAATTCTTCAGCTTGGATTCTGCCCACAGAAGACATTGTGACACATCACTTGTCCCAGCACCATAGTGACATGAATTTTTTGCCAGCACTCAACTCACAGGAGGGACACTAATATATATCTGGCTCAGTGTTCAGGTGATGTGACTCTCCTGCCTGGTTCTGCCCACAGGTAGGATTGTAACATATACCTAGGTTCAGTTCACAGGAATAATGATGACTGTCATATGACAGCCCAGCCAATAGAAGAGATTTTCACTCTCATAGTTAAGGTTAGAATAATCAGTAAGGTTCTCGTTCTCCTAATTTTATAAAGATTACAGATGATTATGACACTTATGACTATTTTGTAAAATACTTGGGATTATCAGAGTCCATTACAGAAGTAAAATTTTGCCTCTCATAGGCACACTATCCAAAAATTGGGATTGTCAGTCTCACACATGGACAAAGCCCACTGGTGAAGTTGTAAATCTCACATGTGCAAACAGTCCAGAGTTAGAATTGGGACTGTCATATGTGTATCTGGCACATATAACAGATGTTGGAAGGTGACTCATTTCTGAACCCAGCTCATAGGCATGTCAATGTCTCTCATGCCTAGTCCCAGGAAATAGAAGACATGTTGACTCTTGTATCTAGGCCTACAACAACAGATAAGATCCTGGGCTTTCTACTTTTACAGATGTCTCAAAGAATTACAACACTCATGCATATTGTATAATGTCCTAAGGTGGTACAGAGAGTATTAAAACAGAGCCCAGCTCAAAATTCTTACTGGGACTCTTGTACGCACACAGCCTACAGTTAGAATTAAACGTGAACAGAACCCACTCATGAGGTCCTGGATCTCACTCACAGAAACGATTCACAGTTGGAATTGTGAGTGTCATGTCTGGATCCATCCACAAATGAGATTGTTTCTCATTTCTGGACCCAGATTACAGGTACATTGATGACTCTCATACCTGAACTGAGGGCAACATGTAAGATCATGGGTTTATACCATCATTAAGGTCTCAGAGCAGGTTTCACTCTCATGCAGACCATATGAAGCTCTTAAGTGGCACAGAGGGTGTCTTATAAACACCCAGCACACAGTTGATATTGTGACTGTTCTGTGCACACAGAACATACACTGAGGTATGTCATCTTCCCATAGAGACACAGTCCATTGTTGAAATTCTGAATATCATATCCAGATCAGTTGAAAGTTGACACTGTGACTCTGAAATATAGAACCAGTTCACAGGTAGAATGGTGACTTTTATACCAAACATCAGCACCCCTGTGAGGCAGTAACTACCCTAATTAGACAATGATTGCAGTTGAAGTTAGAGCTTTCATGCATGAACTCTGTCCATCACTGATATTGTAATTTGTGTACCTTAACACAAATCACAGGTGCTGTCTCATACCTTGAGCCAGAAAATATGTGGCGCTGTGAATCTCATCCCAAGGCCTTCCTGCACATGTGACTTTGACATATAATTTTTTCTCAGAACTTGATAGTTTACCTCCCTGCATAAGCCCTGTCAGCAGTTGGTATTGTGACATATACCTAACCCAAACAGCTAAATGATGTGACTGTCTTCCCTGAGCCTTGGCCACAGGGGGCATTGTAATGTATCTCTGAGCCCTTCACCTAGATGATGAGACTCTGCTTTCCCACTGTGCCCTGCCTCCGGTAACAGAAATAGGGGAATATTACCTAGGTGGTATGACTGTCCTCTCATAATTGGGCCCTGAGAACAGAGGGGGATTGTGACATATTGCTGCACCCAGCATCTAGGTGATGTGACTCTTTTGACTGGATTCTGCACACAGTGGGCATTGTGACATAATCACTGAGCCTAGCACAAAGGTGACGTGACTTTCCTGTGTGGGTCCTGCCCATAGAGGGATATTGACATTTCCCTGGCCGAGCATTCTGGTGATGTGACTTTCCTTCTCGGTTCTGCTCACGGGTGGGCTTGTGACCTATACCTTGGACCAGGCAACCGTCATGATGATGGCTTTCTTACATGGACCAAGCTAAAAGGAGAAATTTTGACCCTAACAGCTAGGCTTAGGGCAACAACTAAGGTCCATGGTCTACTAATTGTAAGAAGGTCACAGAAGATTATGACACTCACATGTATTTGATAAAGCCCTTGGGGTGTATAGAGAGAGTCACATAACACAGCCCAGCAAACAGATGAGCTTGTGACTCTCAAAGACACTTGTAGCCAACAATTAGGAATGTCACCTTCATACATGGACAGAGTCCACTAGTGAGATTCTAAATCTCACACATGGATGCAGTTCAGAGTTGAAATTGTGACTGTCATATGTGGATCTGCCCTCAGGCTGGATGATGACTAATATCTGGATCCAGCTTACAAGCATGGTGTTGATTCTCATATTTAAACCAAGCCAATAAGACATATATTGACTCGTACCTAGCCATAGGGCAAAGGGTAAGGTCCTGAGTTTCCTATCTGTACAGAGGTCACAGAGGAATATGAAATTCTAGCATATGGCATAATTCCCTCAGGTGGTACAGAATATGCAGAAACAGGGCCCAGCACACAGTTGAGGTTGTTACTTTCATATATACATCCAGTCAAAATTAATATTGTCACCCTCACACACAGACAGTGCCCACTGCTGAGGTCCTAAAACTTCTGTGCATGCAGTTCACAGCTGACATTGTGATGGCCACAGGTATGATGGTGATTTATTTCTGGACCCTACTCACAGGCACATTGATAAATCTCACTCCTGGACACAGCCAATAAGAGAGATGTTGACTCTCCTGTCTGGGCTTAAAGCAATGTGTAAGATCGTGCACAGAAACCCAAGCATGCAAGTTTCAGAGAGTATTGTGACTCTTATGCTTATTGTATAATTCCCTCAGGTGGTACAGAGAGCATCATAAAAGGGCCTAAAATACCGGTGAGATTGTTACTCTTATATGCACTCCCAGCCAACAGTATTGTCACTTTCCACACGAACACAGACCACTGTTAAAGTTCTGAATCTCACATCTAGAGGCAGTCAAAACTTTGCATTGTTTCTGTCATATGTGGATTCTATGCACAGGTAGGATGGCGACTCTGGACCAAGATTCAGCCCTTGTGATGTTTTTATTTTTTACTGGGACACTGTGTGCAGGCAGGATTGGGACTCTCATGCATGGGCTTAGTCTACTGTTGAGGTTGTTACCTGCCTTTTGGGTGCAACTCACAGGAACCGTTGCCTCTGAATCTGAAGCTGGGGAATATGAAAGATTGCAAGTTTTACCTCTGGACTTTTACACATCTGTGACTGTGACATACACCTTTGCTCAGGCCCAGGCTACAATTCAGATTGTAAAATATACTTAGGTTTAGCACACAGATAATGTGACTTTCCTGCCTGGACTCTGCCATCCAGGGAAATAGTGACATATCTCTTGGCCAGTCACCTAGGTAATGTGACTCTCCCTTTCTGCCTGGGCCAGTCCACAGGAGTCATTGTGAGATATCACTGGGCCCATTGTTATGTTATGTGACTCTTTTTGTCTTGAGTTTGTTTACAGGAGGAATGATGACATATTGCTGGGACCATCACCTAGGTGACATGACTGTCTTCTGCCTGGAACATGTTTACAGGGTGGATTGTGACATATTGCTTTGCCCAGCACCCAGAAGATACAATTTTTATTGCCAGGACCCTGCCTACAGGAAAAATATTGACATATCTCTGGCCCAGCACCTAGTTGATGCGACTCTCCCTCCTGGTCTTTGCCCACAGGTGGGATTGTCACATATAATTAGGTCCAGCCCACAGGTATGATGAAGACTCTCTTCTATGTGGACCCAGGCAGTAGAAGATATTTTGACTCTTATAGCTAGGCTTAGGGAAACAGGTAAGGATCCTGGTCTTCTACATGTAGAAAGGCCACACATTACAACACTCATGCATATTTTATAAAGTCCTTGGGTGATACAGATCATGTCATATCAGGGCCTAGAACAGGGGTAAAATTGTGACTCTACAGGCACACCCAGATGACAATTAGCACTGCTTCCCTCACAAATTGACAAAACTTACTGGTAAGGTCCTAACTTTCATATGAGGACACAATATACAGTTAGAATATTGACGGTCAAATGTGAGTCTGGCCAAAGATCGGAGGGTGAGTCATATCTGTACCCAGCTTACAGGCCCAGTGATGACTCTTATAACTGCACCCAGCCAATAAGAGAGCTGTTGACTCTCATAGCTAGGCTTAGGCCAAAAAATAAAGTCCTGGGTTTTCTACTTTAAAAAAATAATAATAACAGGTGATTACCACACACACGGGTATTGTGTAAAGCCCTCAGATGGTACAGTGAGTGTCTTAATAGGACCCAGCACAACACTGAGATTGTGACTATTGTATGAACACCCAGCTGACTGTTACAATTGTCACCCATACACATGGACAGAGCAGAATAATGAGTTCCTGAGCCTCACCGACAGACATAGTCCACTGTTGGAATTGTGCCTGTCGACATGTGGATTGAACCACAGGAGGGATGTTGACCCATTTCTGTACCCAGATCACAGGAATATAAATGGTTCTCATACCTGGACCCAACAAACAGGAGAGACGTTGATGGCCATGCCTGGTCTTAGGACAGAGAGCATATTTATACATTTGACTTTGTAACATACACCTGGGAAGGCACAAAAGTCTCAAAGCAGATTGTGCACATATGCCATGTAAAACCATCAGGTGGCACAGACAGTGTCATAACAGGGACCAGCAAACAGGTGAGACTGTGACTCTAATATGCACACCTGGCTGACAGTAAGAATTCTCACCCTCCCACAAAAGTCCAGCCTACTTATGACATTCTGAACTCACACTCAGAGGCAGTCAAAAGTTGGAACTGTGACTCTCATACATGGATGCAGTCCACAGGTAGGATGGTGACTCTCACAGCAAGATTCAGCACCCCTATGAGGCTGTGACTCCCCTATTGGGACACTGTCTGCAAGACGATTTCAGATTCTCAGGCACAGATCAAGTCCACTGTTGAGGTTGTGACTCAAGTACTTGAACACACCTCACAAGATATATTGACTCTCGTAAGTGAAGCCAGGACTTTAGTGGGATTTTGAATCTTATCTCTAAACATTTCTTCAGGTGTGATTGTGACATATACCTTTTCCCAGCACCTGGTTAATTTTACTTTCTTGCCTGGGCCCAGTGTAGAGTTGAGATTGTCACATATACCTGGACCATGCACTTTATTTATGTGCCTCTTCAGCCTGAGCCCTGCCTTCAGGGGAAATTATGATATATCTCTGGGGCAATCCTCAAAGTAAAGTGACTCTCCTTTCCTGCCCAGGCCCTGCCCTTAGTTGAGATTGTGACATATCACTGGGCTTTTAATGCAAGTGATGTAACTTCTCTGCCTGTGTTCTAATTAGAGAAGGCATTGTAAAATATCTCTGGGCCCATCACCTAGGTGATATAACTCTGCCTTCCTGCCTGAACTTGCCCCCAAGAGGCATTGTGACATATCACCAGGCCCAGCTCCCAGGTGATATAACTGTCCTGCCTTGGCCCTGCCCACAGAGGGCATTTTGACACATTGCTGTTTCCAGCACCTAGGTCATATGACCCTCCTGAATTGCCCCTGCTCCCAGGGGGGATTTTGACCTCTCACTGGGCCAATCACCTAGGTGATGGGGCTCTCCTCTGCTGCCTAGATCCCACCCAAAGTGGCAATTGTGACATATCTGTGGCCAGCATCTAGGTGATGTGACTCTGGTGCCTTGTCTCTCCCCATAATTGGAATTGTGAAATATACATGGGCACAGCTTACATGTGGGATGATGACTTATACCTGAAAACATTTTGACTCTTGTAGTTAGTCTTAGGGCAAAAATGAAGGTCCTGGGTCTTCAACTTTAGGGTGGTCATGGTGTGCTTTGACCTTCGTGCACATTTTATAAAGCCATCAAGTGCTACAAAAAATGTCATAATGTAGTTCAGCACACAGGTGAAATTGTGGCAGTTGTATGCACACACAGCCAAATGTAAGGATTGTCACCCTCCAACATGAACAGAGCCCACTGTTGAGATTCTGAATCACATGCCAATAGGCCATAAAGTTGGAATTGTGAACCTCATAAGTCAATCCAATCCACAGATGGGATGATAACTCCAAGACGAGGATTTAGAACACCTGTGGACTGTAATTCCCCTATTAAAACAGTCTTCAGGTGAGATTTGGGTTCTTGTGTACTGATTTAGTCCACTGTTATGACTAACTTGCATACTTGGACTCAACCCAAGAGGGGTTGACTCTAATACCTTTAGCTGGAATATGTCCAGGATTGTGAATTTCTCTTGTTGACTGGGCCCAGGTATAAGTTTTACTGCTGTGCCTGTGAGATGGGGTCAAAAATGAGTCACTGTGGCTCCATCTATGTATGACAGTCACAATTCCAAATCTGAATTGTGTTTGCACATGAGATTTAGGACCTCACCACTGAGTACTGTCCATGTGTGAGGGTAACAATTCTAACTGTCACCTGGATGTACGTATGAGAGTCACAACCTCACCTTTTCTGGGTCCTGTTGTGACACTCTCTGTACCACCTGAGGTCTTTATATAATGTGCTTTGGTGCCATAATACACTATGACGTTTGTTAAAGTAGGAGACCCAGGATCATGACTGTTGCCCTAACCCTAGCTGTGAGGGTCAAAATCTCTTCTCTTAGCTGGATCCCATGTATAAGAGTCATCATTTCACCTTTAACCTATGACTGTATATATATATATATATATATGTCACAATTTCACCTGTGAGCAGGGACCAGACACAAGAGTCACATCACCTGGGTGCTGGGTCAGCTATATGTCACAATTCTTACTTTGGCCAGAGTCCAGGCAACAGAGGAGAAACATCACCCACATGATTGGCCCAGTGATGGGTCACAGTCCTCTCTGGGAGCAGGGTCTGTTCAGGAGAGTTGTATCACCCAGCTGCTTGGCCAAGAAATATGTCACAATGTCCCCTGTGCACAAAGCCAAGGCAGGATAGTTACATCACATGGGAGCTGGGCCCAACAATATGTCCCAATTCCTCTTGTGGAAAGTGTTTCGGCAGAAGAGCAGAACCACATCACCTAGGTGATGGGCCCAGAGATATGCCACAATTTCATCTGTGGGCTGGACCCTGGGAGAATAATAACATCACCTGGTGCTGGGCCCAGCAATATGTTACAATCCCAACAGTAAAAAAAGGTTCCAGGCAAGACAGGAGAGTCACATCACCTAGGTGACTTGCCCAAAGATATGTAATAATATTCCCTTTGGGGAGTGCCAAGGAAGGAGTGTCTCAACTCCTCCATGCTCAGCCCAGAGATATGACACAAAACACACTGTAAGGAGGACCCAGGTAGGAGAGAAGAGTCCTGTTAACTAGGGGTTTAGCCAAGCGATATGTAAAAATTATTCCTGTTGGCAGATCCCAGCCTCCAACCCAAAAGAATCAAATCACTTGGGTGCTGCTTCCCATGAAAATCACAAGCCCTTTTGAGTGCAAAGCCCATGAAGAAGAGGCGATTCACATGACCTAGGTGATGATCGCAAAGATATTTCACAGTGCTCTCTGTGGGGAGGGCCCAGGGCGACAAGTCACCTCACTTGAGTGCTGGGCTCAGAAAACATCACAGTCTTCTCTGATGAAGAGCCCAGGAAAGAAGGAAGAGCCACATCACCTAGATGCTGCACCCAGTGATGTGTCAAAATCTCTATTGTGAGCGGAGTCCAGGCAAGTGAGGAGAGTCACATCTTTTAGGTGATTGGTCCAGAGATATTTCCCAATGCCCCCTGTGCACATAGCCCAGACAGAAGACACACACTACCTTGTTGCTTAGCCCAGTGATATGTCACAATGCTTCTTGAGGGCAGGGCACAAACAAGATCAGACAGTCACATCATTAAATACTAAGCTTAGCAATATGTTATAACCTTACCTGTGAGCAGGGTCCAGGTAGGTGGAAAGATTTATATCACCTAGGTGCAAAGTAGAGAGATATATCACAATTCCTTTGAGGGAAGTGTCTAGGCAAAATAGTCACATAACCTAGGTGTTTATCCCAGGTATAAGTCACAAGATATCTCTGTGGTGAGCCCAGAAGCACTGTCAAATCACTAAGGTTCTAGATGTATGTCACAATTATACCTGTGGGAAGGCCCAGTAATGAGACCCCCAAACCCACACGTCTCCATTCCAGGTAGAAGAGTCAGCAACTCTTGTGAGTTGGGTCCAAGTACATGAGTCACAATCTCAACAGTGGACTGCATCCTCACGTGAGAGCCCCAATTCCTTCTGCAAGCTGCGTCCTGGTAAGGGAGTCACAGCCTCAATGCTGTGCTGAATCTTGGTGGGAGAGTCACCTTTTCACCTGTGGACTGAATCCACCTGTGAGAGTCACAACTCCAACTTCCGACTGCCCATGGGTGTGAGGTGTAGAACCTCAGTTGCAGGTTATGTACATGTGGGCATGTGACAATTTCTACTTTTGGTTGTGTCCATACAGGTCTCTATGTCTCATCCATGTACCAAGTCCTGTTATGACACTCTCTGTACCACTCAAGGGGTATATTCGACATGCATGGGTTTTATAATCCTCTGACCTTCATACAAGTAGAAGACCAAGGACTTTACCCATTGCTCGAAGCCTAGCTATAAGAGTCAAAATCTCTCCTTTTGGCTTGGCTCACATATAAGATTTATCATAGTGCCTGTGAGTTGGCCCCAAATGTATGTCACCTTCTCAATTGTGGAGATCCACAGGCAGATGCAGTGAGAGTTGAGATGGGAGGAGGACCGAGATGTTCTCTGTGAGGGTGTAATTATTGTCCTGGGGCTCTTTCTAGATATTTTCAAATAAAATAAATTTAGAGACTTTAAACTAAAGAAGTATTGCAGTGGTGGAAGCACCAAGCATAATATCTGCAAACATCTAAAATATTATGAAGAAAAGAGCTGTCTTTGAAATGCGGGAGCAAAGTATATTAGAAAGAAGGGTGGGAGGGGAAGGGCACAATGGAGGGTGGCAAAATCCATTCAAGATTAGAGAAGATTTCACCCTGAAATCAGCCTGTTCTTGGGAGGGGCATAAACAGGGGTTGTATGTTTACTCAGACTGAAGGTGAAGCAGAGGCCAGGGGCCTGGGGGAAAAAAGAAACAAGTAAAATGTGCATAACAGTATTTTCTTCTGAACTCTGAAGACAAAGTATTTAATTGTTTATGAGAAACAAATGGGAATGTGGAGAATCTGTGAATCTGTGGTATCTAAAAGAGGATATAGCAACTAGGTAACAATGGTAAAGGTGTTTCTTTGCAGTAAGCTGTTCTCACAGAACACAACGAATTAGAGAGTTTTCTTAAACATCACTATTTTACCAGGACTCACTACCCACCCTGTCTTTCTTTTCTACTTTTCTTTGCCATATCCATTTTTTCCATTTGGCTTTTTCTGAATTGTATTTATTACAACAATCTGGCAAACATAGGTGAAATGTTTTGCCAACTACTGTGAGTAGTTTTATTAATTATTAAACTCGAGGAAGAGGGTTATGGGAACTTATGATTTATAGCTAGATGCTCAGAAGCATAGATGTGCTCCTGTTGCTTGTGACAGGCATGTGCAGTGGGGACAGTGTTGTGGGACTGAGTCCTGAACTCGTGAGGTCTATGCCGACTCTGGGTGGTGTCAGAATTAAGATGTTAGACTCCCAGTTGGTGTTGATGAATTAGCTGGTGTTCAACAAACTCCATGTATTTGGCGTTAGAACAAAGATATCACAGCAGCCTCGGCTGGAGGTATACTGTGGGTCTCTTGGGGAACAAAGACTCTATTCTTTTACACACATGCTGTCACAGTGTGAATTGTCTTGTGATAACGGGTCCCATCTAGGTGTCAGAGGGAACTGAGGATTAAAAAGGATGGAGTTCTGAGGGCAGACACCTCTCCCCACCCTGCTGCTATAAAGTGATTCCTGCACACTCACACACATGCACACTAGGCAACGATGTAGCTACACCCCTCCCATGAAAAGGCTTTACCCTCAGGAACTGTGCTGACAGAACCTCTGCTTCTAGAGTTTTCCAATAATATGCTATGTAAGTGCCCAGTGGACTCATGGCTTACTTCTATGCCCAGATCTTTCATCTGCAGCAGTGACCTATTTTCTCCAGTGGCCTAGGCTTCTCGACCCTCTGTCCATCTCATCTGCTGGCATACACACATTTAGAAATCAGAGTTACCCTGTGTAGGCCAGTGTCCATAGCACTAACCAGTCCTTTCACCAACTGTGCACTGTTCCCTACCCATGGGTTTTTTGTATCACTTTCTCTTAGTCTCCTTATTTCTTCTCCACAAACCCTCTTTCACAAACCCAAGGCCACACCTTAGGTGCCTAAATGCAAACCCTACTGGAAATAGAATGTCTATGAGTTCAGGATAAAATTTTGGAACCTGTTTATTTTAGAAAACTTTTATATGTAAATTATTTCTCTGCTTTTATCTTTTTTGTTGTCTTTCAAATTTTTATTGAATCTGTTCTTTTTTTTATTATTTTGTGTGTTATGTTAACATTGGGAGTAATTAGTTTTTTTCAAGGTTTTTGCAAATCGAAGTCATCTTGTTTATTTGAGATCTTTCTTTCCTCTTCTTATAGAAATATATCACTGTAAACTTTTGTCTTGGAACTGCTTCTTTGCATCCCAGAAGCTGTTGTATGTTGTGTTTTTATTTCTATTTTCTCAAGATACTTTCTGATTTCTTTTTTCTTTTCCTCTTTAAACCATTTGTTTTTCAGAAATATGATGTTAAATATCCACATATTTGTGAATTTTAAAATTTTTTTCTGTTATTGATCTCTGGTTTTAAAAAACTGTAATTTTAAAAGTTCATGTAATTTTAATCTTTTTAAATTTTAAGAGATTTTGTTGTTGTTGTTGTTGGCCCAACATATGATATGTCCTGGATAATATTCCATGTGTGCTCGAGAAGAATGTGTATTCAAATACTGTTGGATGGAATACTCTGTTTATCACTGTTAGGTGCACTTGTTCTACAGTGCTTTGTAAGTACATTGTTTTCTTACTACTTAAAACATTGTTTTAAGTAGAGTAATAACATCTTCTGTTATGATATTAATGGTCGTTTTTTTCTAGTCATATATAAAATATTATATAGACATAATATTACTATATTATATATATACACATATATATGTGCTCCAATGTTGGGTGCATATATAGTTATAGCCTTTTGAAAGATCAGCTTGTTATCATTATATAGTCAACTTCTCTGTATCTCCTGACATATTTTTTCTAGAAGTCTATTTTGTCTGATATAGCCATTAATATACTCTTTTAGTTAGTATTGGCATAGTATATTCTTTTTTTATTATTTAACCAGTAACCTATGTGTGCCCTTTAATCTAAAAAAATTTCTTATGTAAAATATACTGGTAAATTTGTTAATCTCTTTAGACATTTGTGAATGTTTCAGTTCATTTTCTGCTTCAATAACAGAATATCCTAGAGTGGGTAAATTATAAAGAATAGAAGTTTACTTAGCTCCTTTCCTTAGATGCTGAAAGTCCAAGAACATGTCATTGCCATCTGATGAGAATCATATTTCCACGTCACAAAATGGTCAAAGGCATAAGGTGGACAGAAGGTGTATACCAGAGAGCTTACTTTTATAATGGAACCACTCTCATGACAACTAATTTATTCTGGAAATAATGACATTAATTCATTCATGAGAGTAGAGCCCTCATGGCCTAGTAAATTTTTTTTTTTTTTTTTTTGAGACGGAGTCTCGCTCTGTCACCTAGGCTGGAGTGCAGTGGCGCAATCTCGGCTCACTGCAACCTTTGCCTCCCACGTTCAAGCGATTCTCCTGCTTCAGCCTCCCGAGTAGCTGGGATTACAGGCGCTCACCACCACGCCTGGCTCATTTTTGTATTTTTAGTAGAGATGGGGTTTCACCATGTTGACCAAGCTGGCCTCAATCTCCTGACCTCGTAATACACCCACCTCAGCCTCCCAAAGTGCGGGGATTATAGGCGTGAGCCACCGCGCCTGGCTTTTGTTTTTGTTTTTGAGACGGAGTCTCACAGTGTCGCCCATGCTGGAGTGCAGTGGCCCCATCTCTGCTCACTGCAAGTTCTGCCTCCCAGGTTCACACCATTCTCTTGCCTCAGCCTCCGGAGTAGCTGGGACTACAGGCGCCCACCACCACACCCAGCTAATTTTTTGTATTTTTACTAGGGACGGGGTTTCACCGTGTTAGCCAGGATGGTCTCAATGTCCTGACCTCGTGATTCACCCACCTCGGTCTCCCAAAGTGCCGGGATTACAGGCGTGAGCCACCGCGACCGGCCAGTAAATTCTTAAATGTCTATCTTCCTTATTTTGTAACAGTGGGAGTTAAATTTTAACATAAACTTTGGAGGGGACATTTATACCATAACAATGTGTTTTTATTGGATAATTAGACTTTTATATTTAAAAAATTATTGATAGGTAAGTACTTATTACTGCCAATTTGTTAATTGCTGTCTGATCATTTAGTAGTTTGTTTTTTATCCTGTCTTCCTTTGTGTTTTTGTTAAATTTTTTTTGCTTTTCTTGTTACACGCTTTGATCCTTTTTCTTTTTTGGATCTATTGCAACTTTTTTCTTGTAATTACCAACAGACTTACATAAACACCTCATAATTGTAAGAGTCTTGCTTAAGATAATAACAATTTATCTTCTATGTATAAAAAGACTCATCAATTTTACTTTTTTCAACACACAATTTATGTCACACTTTAAAGTACATTGTCCTAGAACCTTCCTCCATAAACTTTTCAACATTCTCTCTTGAAGCTTCTATATGGGCTCAGAGCAAAACTGCAAATGACCACAACACTCCCTTGTGTTAGAGGCAAAACGTTAGTCCCCAGCTTACTGACTAAGCTCCTAGGCTCCTGAGTGGGCTGCCTGTGACCATTTTATAAATTTCAGGCCAGCCTCTTCTGTCTTTTGGGGTCTCATCAGCTGACCTGGATTTCATGTTCTTCAGAAAATCTTTGGCCTTTCTTAGAAGAAACTTTAATATTTCCTCATGGTTTTGATGCCTCATTTGGTCCAAGAGTGCATCGAGATGGGCCTCCTGGACCTGAGATCTGCCTCCAAAACAAGAAGACGCTGAAATGAGACACCAGAGCTCAAAAAGTTTAAATGACATGCAAAGATTCTTCAAGTAGAATTGAAGACCAGGCACCCAGACAGGTGCAGAAATCTTATTACTACCAAAAAAGGCACCAAATTTGCCACTGACACCCCCATTTTTCTCTGCTTTGGGTCTCTGGGCTCCTCTCTCTTTCTGGAATGTTCTTCCCTGCTCACTTTCCATCTACCAGGACCCAACACATATCACATTCTTCAGGGAAACTTACCCCACCTATTCAGTCCCCTTCTATATTTTCCTGTGGCACCTGCTTCTAACTTTTCTTCTCACCATTTATACTTCCACTCAGATACAATATACAACCCCTGTTCACATCCTAGAGTTTGTCTTGATGCCAGACAGAAACACAAAATCAGCCCAGGTGTGGTGGTTCACACTTGTAATCCCAGCACTGTAGGAGAATTTCTTGAGCCCAGGAGTTCAAGACAAGCCTGGGCAACATGTTGAGACTCCGTCTGTATAAAAAATTTCAAAAATTAGCTGGGCATGGTGTTGCAGGCCTGTGGTTCCAGCTACTCAAAAGGCTAAAGTGGGAGGGTCAATTGAGCCTGGGAGTTCTAGGTTTCAGTGAGCTGTGGTCAAACCGCTGCACTCCAGCGTGTGGGACCGTGAGACCCTGCCTTTACAAAAAAAATTATATAAAGATATAGCTTCCTAAGAATGAGATATACATATACAAATATATAATTCTCTAGCGTCATAATGATGGTGCACAAAGCATTCTATTTCTTTTATAGAATCTGAAAGACTAGAGCATAAAAACAATCATAAACCTTTGTTAATGGATATGTTATATAAAAATATAAAAACATAAATATAAAATGTAATTTAAGTTTGAGGAGAGATGCAAAGAGAGAAAATTTTGTATGCAATGAAAGTTAATTTGTTACCAGCTGAAAACATATTTTAACTTCAAGATATTTTATTTAATCATCCTAATTACAATGAAAAATACCTGTAGAGATACAGTAAAGACAATGTGAAAGGAACCACAGCATATTACCACAACAGAATCCATGAGACACAAGAAAAGCAGTAAGAGAGAAAACTGGAAAAAAATAGCTACAAATAAGAAACACAAGTAACAATATAACTGATACGGTTTAGCTCTGTGCTTCCACCCAAATCTCAAGTCACGTTGTAATCCCCAGGTGTCAAGAGAGGAACCTGATGAAAGGTGATTGAATCATGGGGGTTAATTTCCCCATGCTGTTCTCATGATAGTGAGTGACTACTTATAAGAGCTGATGATTGAAAAGTGTGGCACTTACCCTTTCTCTCTCTCTCCTGCTCCACCATTGTGAAGACATTCTTGTTTTCCCTTTCCCTTCTGCCATAATTGTAAGTTTCCTAAGTCCTCCTAGTCATGCTTCCCATTAAGCCTGTATAAGTGTCAGTCAATTAAAATTATTTTCTTTATAAATTATTCAGATTCATATAGTTTTTATAACAGTGTTATAAAAAAAACTAGTACAATAGCCATAGTAAGTCCACCTGTTACTAAAATTTAAAAAACATACATGATGTTCATCATCACTTGAACATCCATACAAGAAATGCTAAAAGGAGACTTTTATGTTGAAAAATAAAACAATGCTAGACAGCTAATTATAAAGCCATATAAAAATATAGAACTCTCTGATAAAGGTAAATATGCAAAAAAATAGAGAATTTTCTATTATCATAATGATGGTGTATAAAATACACATAATTCTGCTATAAAATAGTAAAGAGAAAAACATTAAAAAATTTGCATGTTTGTTAATACAAAATATAAAAATCTATGTTGCAAAATTAATAAGATAAAATTTTATTGTATTAACATAATAAGGTAAAGAAAAGATGTAAAGAGGTGTTTTTTGTACACAAAGTTAAGTTGTTATGAGATAAAATATACTGATATAATGTTAAAGTGTTTTATATACTCTCTATTCCTCCTGGTGATCACAAAAGATTATCTATGAAAGGTGCACAAAAGAAAATAAAAAAGAAATCAAACTATGTCCTTACAAAATCAACAATGACCAAAAAAGGCAGTAAGAGGGAAAAGGAGAAAAAAAGTAACTAAAAGAAACAGAAAATAATTGAATGGAAATGTAAATTCTTTTTACTCAGTAATTACTTTAAAGATAAATCAATTAAACTTTCTATACAAAAGGCATAAAATGCATAAATGGATTCACAATAAATAATATCCAAAAATATGCCGTTTTTAAGAGACTCACTTTAGGTCTAAGAAACTAAATAGGCTGAAACAAATAAGATGAAAAAGGATAATCCACATGAATAGTACCAAAATAGGACAGGGTCACCATATTTATTTTAACCCAAATACTCCTTAGATTAAAACTGTCAAAAGAGACAAGGAATAATATTATGTAATGATAAAAGAGTCTATTTGCCAGGAATCTCCAGCATGTATAAATCTAAATAGGCACATAATATAGGGGTTCCCAAATATGTAAATATTGACAGAAGCAAAGCAAGAAGTATACATCAACACAATAATCGTAGGAGGCTTTAATACCCCACTCTTAATAATAAATAGAAAAAACAGGTAAAAGATCAACACAAAAGAAAACTTGAACAACATTAAAGACCAATTAGACCTAATAGGCATATATAGAGCTTTACAGTCAACCATAGAAGAATAAACAATATTCCCAATCACATGACACACACTTAAGGATAGACAATACATTAGGACACAAAACAAGTGTTATTAAATCTAAAAAGACTGAGACTATACATCTTTCTGGCCACAACAAAATGAAACTAGTAACTAAAAGCAGAAGGAAAATTGTCTATCCCAAAATATGCAGAACTTAAGCAATACACCCTTGAACCCACTCTTGTTCAAGAGTCAGACGGCTTCATATTGTTAAAATGTTAATACTGCCCACAATGACATGCAAGTTCAATGTAATCCCTAGGAAAATTACAATGGTATGTTTTTGCCGAATCATAAAAAAAAATCTAAAATGTATATGAAATCTCAAGCCACCATGAATAGCCACCATAGCTTTAGAAAAGAAGTATAAAGTTAAAGGCATCATATGTTCTGATTTCAAAACATAGCACAAAGTTACAGAAATAAAAACAGTAAGGTACTAGTATAAAGACAAAGAGGTAATGAAATAGAATAGAAAACCCCAAAATAAACCCTTGTGAACATAATCAGATGACCTGCACATGGGTTGCTATGACCACACAATGGAGAAAGAATAGTCTTTTCAACAAATGATGTTGGAAAACTGACTATCCACCAAACCAAAAATAACAATGTAGGATGCCTTTTTTTGCACTGTATATAAAACTATCTTAAATATTTCAATGTAAAAACTATAATTATAAAATTTTTTGAATAAAATGTTCCAAATATGTTTTACAAGGTGAGATAATTATTACTTTCATCTTGACAATACTTTCTTGGATATAACATAAAAAGCATAAGCAACAACAACAAAAAAGTAAAAGGAGACTGCATAAATCTATACATAACTAGTTTATATTAAACATCACTAAAATACATTTTCGGTAAGTGTCCACTTAATGTCATCAACAGGATCTTGAAAAATAACATTTTTTAAACTATTATTTTAAGTTCAGGTGTAAAAGTGCAGATTTGTTAAAACTTGTATCATGGGGGGTTGTTGTACAGATGGAAAATGACTAAGTGAAACATTGTACTGTATGCCATAGAAACTTAATGCTTGTTTATATCAAGCACTTATAATAAAAAATTATATTAAGCACTAGTGTATATAATTGTATGTGTAAAATTATACATATAAATAAACACACACAGTTGTCCTTTATATGGTTGTCCTTATGCATAAACATGTACCCATAGGGGATTAGTTCCAGGACCCCCTTGGGATGCCAAAATCCTAGATGCTTAAGTCTCTTATATAAAGAGAAGGATTATTTTCATATAACCTATGCACAATCTCTTGTATATTATTTGATTCATCTCTACATTACTTACTATATTTAATGCAACATAAATACTATTTAAATAGTTTCGTATTGCTGAGGGAATAATGACAATAATGTCTGCACATGTTCAGTAAAAAGTAAACATTGTATGCTTTACTACATTTTATTCAAGGTTGGTTTGAATTCACAGATGTGGTATTCATGAATATACAGGGCCAAATCGTGTGTGTGTGTGGGGGGGGGGGGGATTGTATACAAATAAATTCAACACCCTTAACCTACCAATTACTTAATAAAACTTCATTCCTACATCTGAAGCTGTCTGTATTGTCTACACAGTCTTTCCCAAATACAACTCTTTGCCTCTCTACCTCAGAAAATCATCATTCATCCTCAGTCTTCAGAAAGTATAATTCCTTTGACTTTTGTTATTAATTATACTACATATGTAGGTGTCTCTAAATAATACATTATTTAACTTTGTAAGTTTTAAAACTTTCTGTAAAGATGCATGCTGTATATACTTCTACAATGCTCTTTCCTTATTCAACATTGTAATTTTAAAAGCCTTTCATGTTTTAGTTTCTTATTCAAATATATGTATTGTTTATAACTAGCCTCTTAATTGAAGATACTGAAATCTACCTCAAAGAGAGTTCATGAGAGATAATGAATACAAAGTTCTTATAGCAGTGCTTGACCCATTGTAGTTGTTCAATAGTGCATATATAATAGAGTATATAACGTTATAAAATTAATACATGTAGTATTGTGTTCTGGACAACTAAATATGTTACTTTTCAGAAAACTATCATGGCAGCTGCATTTGCGCAAATGCGTTCGGGAGCACTTTATCACCCAAATATAGCTATTGGGGAACCGGTGGGCTAAAATGGTGGCAACATTTTCTAGACTCCAATTTTCCAACTGGTAACTCGCAGGATGACAAGTCGTAATTTCATGGTAATTTTGCACATCCCCGGAGGAGAGAGAGGAGGTGACGGCTGCGGCTCCCCCTTTGCACGCTCCCGGAAGGTGTCCGGCCCTCCAATCCCTCCCAGGCTGCGGCCAGCAGGAGCAACTCGGCGCTGCGCTGCGAGCGGGCTCAGGCCAAGGAGGACGCAACAGGCTCTGCAGGCGGCGCCCGGCGGCGGAAGAGGGGCTTCACGCACCGCAGCTGCGCTGGGTTCACGGTTCTGTCCGGAGAGCACGACGAAGCGTTTTTGATTCCAAGTTGCGGTAGTAGGAGCAGCAGCGGCGTCCACCGCAAAAGCCTGAGCTTATCGGGAGGCAGAGGGTGGGTGGTCCTGAAGCAGGGCCTGCGGCAGGACACCCAGCTGTCGGGTATTCCGCCAAGCCGGAAGCCCGGGCGGGCGGGTCGCATACGTCAGAGACCAGCGTCAACCCGCAGCGCCGGATTTCATTGTTTCTGTGGTTAAATCCTATTCCATTGTGTATGTACACAACATTGGCTTTATCTGTTTATCCGTTGATGGACACTAAGATTGATTCCATATTTGGGCTACTGTCAATGGAGCCATGATAAAGATGACGCAGATATCTCTTCAATATACTGATTTTATTTTCTCTTAATATACACTCAATAGTGGAATTACTGGATTAGATCATAGTTTCATTTTTAGCTTTTTCATTTTTGTTTTGTTTTGTTTCTGTTTTCGTTTTGAGAAACCTGCATAGTTTTTCATGGTGTCTAATAAAAAATAAATACATCTAAAAATGTACTAAATTTACATTCGTGCCAACTGTGTATAAGTGTTCCATTTTCTCCACATCCTCATCTAACTTTGTTATCTTTTGTCTTCTTGACAATGGTCATTCTAAATGGAATGAAGTACTATCTTATGTGGTTTTGGACTGCATTTTTCAGATAATTAGTGATGTTGAGCATTTCCTTGTGTCTTCTTTGGAAAAATGTCTATTCACGTCTTATGCTCACTCTTTAGTTGAATTTTTATTGCTGTTGAGTTGAGTCTCATATATTTTGGCTATTAACTCCTTGTCAGATGCACATATTTTCTATTATTTTATAGGCTGTCTTATCACTCTGTTAACAGATTGTATGCTGTCCAAAGCTTTTATTTTAATATTTTATTGATATTAATTTTTCTGTTCTCTAACTTGATACAAAGGTAAGAGTTTTCCCTCAGCTTCACAGGTTATCTGTGTTCTATCTCACTGCTTTTAAGAGTTTTTCTTCTTTTCGGTGTCATGCAGTTTGATCATTCTTCTTTTTTCAAGATGTATTTTATTTATAATTGGTGCATAATCATTGTACATGTTTATGGAGTACAGTGTGATGTTCCAATGCATGTGTATTCTGTACAATGACCCAATACGGGTAATTTGCATAATTAGCACTTTAAACATTTATTATTTATTTGTGCTAATAAAATTCAAAATCTCTCTTCTAGCTGCTAGAATAAATAGTACTTTATTATTAGCTGTAGTTCCTGTGTAATAGATCAGACTTTATTCTTCCTAACAGTAACTTTGTAACTTTGACAAACCTCTCCCCATTCCTTCATCCCTTTATTCTCCCTAGCATCTGGTAACCACCATTCTACTCTCTCCTTCTATGAGATCAACTTTTTTAGATTTCACATATGAGTGACATCATGTGCTCTTTTTCTTTCTGTGACTGGCTTATTTCACTTAACATAATGTCCTCTGGGTTCATCCACACTGACATAAACGACAGAATTTTATTGTTTTATTACTGAACATTATTCCTGTGTGTGTGTGTCTGTAACATTTTCTTCATTCGTCTGTAAATGGGCACTTATACACTATTGGTGAGAATGTAAATTGGTACAACCATTAGGGAAAACAGCATGGAGGTTTTTCAAGAACTTATAAATAGAACTACCATATATAAGATCCAGCAATCTCACCACTTAGTATATATCAAACGTAAATAAAATCTGTGCGTTCGAAAGATAATTGCACTCCCATGGTTATTGAAGCAGTATTCACAATAACCAAAACCATTATTTAAGTATTTCTTAATGTTTTTGACTCATTACACTCTAAACTTTGATAGGATTCATGCTTTGTTTCTAATTTCTGAAACTTATGAGCCACCAATTCATTGAATATTGCATTCCTGTTTATAAAGTCTAGTAAAACAATTAAATGTTTTTTTATTTCTTCTCATTTAGTCTTAATGTATAAATATATTTCTATTTTGTATTAATTTGCCTTCTATAGAGTATATGACTACATTAATTGTACCCAGCATTCAAGTTTACTAGTCTTCTCAGCACAGTCTATTTTAATAATGTAATTTGTATGCCGTAAATTATTTATTACATTTTCAATACTTCATTTTCCATTTGCCTCTTTTCCAAATATGATTTGACAAGCTCATAGGTTTTTTCCGCATTATTATGGTTTCTTGTTTATTAATGATATTGGCAAACATTTAAATATAAACCTCATATCTGAGTTTTATGTGCCATATAATTTATCTAATCCTTCACGCTAGTAGTGTATATCCTTTTCTGCAACATAATTTATAATTTAGTTCTCACATGTGGAAGACAGCACACTCCAGATGCCAGCAGGCAATTGATCTATGTTTATTCCATTTGCCTTGTCAGAAGCTGAACAACCCACATAGATGTGACATCCTTGTGATCAGATCCATCTGAATGGAGCACTGACCTCTTTCGTTGATACTTCTTTGGATCATTACCATTATTTTCTTCTGGTCCTGAGAAGTTTCCATATTTTTCTTTCAACTATATTAGGCATTTTGTGAATTCTTGCAACTTATTGGTAATTTTAGTTATCTGCATTAAGTTTTTAGAGCACTTCATTTTCCTGAAAAGCAGAAATATCAACATTTGCATACATGAATAAAATATTTTACATGGATTTTCTATGGCATAGATCACCACCTCATGAGAAATTCCAAGTTTCTTCATTTGAAATACCACTCTCTTCAATAGACAGTATTGTAGTAATTTGTAGGATGTGTTTCCCTTTTTACCATTAGAAAATTAATTAAGTATTATGCACATATTTCTGAAATACTTTACTGCAGTAAATAGTATATGGTCAGAATCATTGTTTCCTTTAACATAAAACTAATATGGGCAAAATTGTTTACCTGAATTCAGGTCTTTTGGCTTTAATTGCCATTCTACCTCATTAGCATTTACCTACCTCTATAAAAACTATCATTTAAATTTTTTGTTTAATTCGTAATTTATTGAAAAGAGTGTTTTAAAATTTTTTATGATGTTTGTATTGCAATTGAGGACATTTTCAATAAATATCTTAAATGGAGACCCTCACTAAGTATTCCTTTTGAACTAGAAATCAGATTTCTCTGGTGCAACTCCATTGCCTGCCATAATATTTATGAAAACTACAAATGCCAGCACACTGTTTCAATACTCAGTTGTTCATATCTAAATATCTTGTTAGCTATGAAGCAAGCCAAATATAAATGCTGAATATGTAGTACCAATAAACAGCTTCTTCACAGAAGACGACAGTAGAACACTAATTTTCTACGATATGTCACTAGTTTATTAGCTCTTCAATAATATTATTTAGGTTATATCAAGTATAAGAGGTTCTTTTACCTGGGTTCCAAAGGGCATAAACAAGGATGCATATAGTCAGATTTATTTTTATAAACTTTTGATGTTTCTCTTGCTGTGCATCTTACTGTGAATATATGGAGAAAAAGACAAATGTACATTTATTAGTGGTTACATGAGTTTTGCCTATATGGTTTTTTGCTTCTATGGATGTCATAAATGACAAGATAAAATAAAATAATGAAGTTTGATAAACTCATCTGTGCCCTGTAAACTTTAGTCCACTAACTGCATATCTTGATTCAGTTACTATTTATTGGTTTAAAAAATCATTTTTAAGAGCTGCAAACCAAACTTTATTACACATTTCTGAATCAGGAAAGGTTAAACTCTGACATAGTTCCTGTGTGCCACAGACTCTTTGGGGAATAAAAGTTCTGCAAAAAATGAAATGAAATAGATAAGAGTTTCCAAACTCTATTTTTAAGAAAGCTTGAGTTTTCCTCTATGATTAACCTGCACTCTACAGTCCCTTTTACCCAAGGCATGGTCCCTAGGTCATTTTTTAAAGGTTTAGTTTCTGGGAAGTTTTCAGCAAATCTATCTCGTGCTTTGTCCCAGTTTGTTTGTTTTTGTTTTGGAGAAGGTGAACATCTTCAGTTGAGGATGGATTGCCTGTCTCCAAGCCAACACGTGTTTGCTGAAGCTGAAGCTGAATCGGTTTTCATTCCTAGCCATCCTTCCCCAGGCCTTCACCTTTTATCCAACCCATCTTCTCCAACATCTTACTTTTGTTACTGTCGGTAATTTCAGAGGCAGGAGAATTATCTCTTTGGAAAGTTCCTTCACTTCCAATCTGCTATGTTTTCCACCTCTATTTTTATATTTTAGATTCTTCAATGACTATTTATCTTCATAGTCTGTTTCTGTAAACATATTTTACTTGTATTTTCTTTAATTATTTTATTTCCAACTATTTTTTCTCCTTACTTAGAGTTGGTCCAATTAACAATTCATCTTTCTTATCAAGGCAAGGGTGAGCTCTAACTTGTGGTTCACAGCCAGCCCAGGTATCACTGCTAGGGTGAGTGTAAAACGGTAACACAGTCTCTCCAATTTTCACTTCATGACTATGCTCAAGTACATAAGGGTCACAGTAATTTCCAGTTGAACAATCCATTTTCCATTGACAATTGTCCCCTTTTGACTGCCTTGATTTACAAGGACATAACTTTGTAAGTCATGGTCAAAATAAATTTCTGCATGAAACTTACTGACACCAACTTCAGGGATTCAAAGAGCATGCTCAGGATCATTTTCTCTTCCAATTGCAGCAGGTTTTACAGCAGTAATGATAAACAGTGACCCTGTATACAACACAGGTGATCTAATGACAATTACTCTAATACACAGGGCCAAATTTTTTTTCTCATTTTCCTCCTTAGTATCTTCTGCAGTTACATTCCCTTCACTGGTAATGTGCGGAGGGCTGCGCTGGGGCCATAATGGATGCTTGTGGAACCAAGAGGCCATGGGAATGCAGGCATCGAAAGGCAGCCTCGCCAGGATGGCTGCTGTGGCCCCCACCAGGATGCCCTGACACGGTTGCCTGGAGCCAAACGGGGCTGTGGGCAACAAGCGAGGGGACGGCTGATGGCCCTCCCCGATCTGCAAGGCCTGGAAACCAGAAAACTCCTGGGAACTATTACATCTTCCTCAGCTATTAGCAACAGCAGGAGGAGTGTAGGAGAAGTCAAGGGGCCAGAAGCGCTCGGGTCCTTCCTGGCTTGAGCCAGAAACAGTGGACAAGAGAGTTTTAAATAAAGTTTACATGTGGCTAGATAGGACCTGCTGATTACTCTTAAATTTTTTCCACATTTATTGAGCTATGATTTACGCATTGAAAAGTGTATACATTTAGGGTGTAAAATAGAGTGCTTTGAGATGTGTATATCTTCCCACTTTTCCCCACTTCCTAGCCCATGGTAACTAACATTCGACTCTCTGTTTTCTTTTTCTTTCTCTCTTTCTTTCTTTTTCTTTCTTTCTCTTTCTCTTTTTCTTTCTTTTTCTCTTTCTTTCTTTTATTCTTTCTTTTTCTTTCTCACTCTCTCTCTCTCGGATTCCACAAATAAAAGCATGCAGTATTTGTCTTTCTCCTATTTCACTTATTTCACTTAGCATAATGTCTTCAAGATTTATCAATATTGTTGTAAATGAAATAATTTATTACAGCTGAAATTACCTCTCACACAGTTTATCCATTTATTTGTATCAGAAGAGTGCAGATACCCTTGGCGATACTGTTTCTATGTCCTTTGGCTACATACTCCAAATTGAGATTAATAGTACTTCTAATTTACAAATTTTAAGGTATCTCCATACGGTTTTTTTTAACAATGTCTGCACCAATGGTCATGCTCAGCAACAATGTACAAATATTCTCTTTTCTTTGCACTCTAACACTTTTTATCTTTTGAATTTTTTATAATAGCTATCTTAACACCATGATAAGGTAATATCTCATTGTGATTTTGATTTTAATTACTCTGATAAATAGTGATGTTGAGAATGCTTTTACAGATCTGCTGTCCATTTTTAAGTCTATGGAAAATAGCTATTTAGATATTTTGCCCAATCAATAATAAAATTGTTTTTTGTTTTGTTCTGCTGTGGGTTTTTTTTTCATACTGATTAGTGTGACATATAATTTGGATAGTATCATATTATCCCACATATGGATTACAAATATTCTCTCTCATCCAATATACTATCTCTGTATTTTGTTGATTGTTTTATTTATTGTGCAGGAACTTTTTACTTTGGTATAGTTCCACTTTTTTATTTTTGCTTTTGTTGCTTGTGTTCTTTATGTCGAATCAAAAACATCACTGCTATGACCAGTGTCAAGGAGCTTTTTCCTGTTTTTTATAGAAAATTCATGATTTCAGTTCTTTTGTAGAAATCCTTAATTTATTTTAAACTCATTTTTGGGATGATATAAGAGAAGAACTCACTTTCTGTGAGCGCATATCTAGTTTTTTGTACACCATTTCTTGATGTCATTTTCTGTTTCTTCTCTAATTCCATGGTAACAGTTGACTGTATATGTGTGAGTCTATTTCTGGCTCCTACATTCTGTTCCATTGGTTTTTATGTACGTACCATACTATTTTGATGACTATAGTTTTGTACTATAGTTTGAAATCAGGACATTTGAGGCTTTCAGCCTGTTTGTTCTTCTCAGTATTTGGCTATTTGGATTCTGTTGTGGCTCCTTACTCATTTACAGTTGTTTGCTCTACATTTATTTTAATGGCATTAAAATTTTGATAGAAATTTAACCCTAGAACTTAAAGTATAAAAATAGAAAAAGAAATTTATTTAACTGTGTAGATAACTATGTGTAGTACAGATATTTTAACAATATTAATTTTTAGAATCCATGAACACACGATATAGTTCCCATTTTGTATTCTTCAATTTCTTTTATCAACCTTTTATAGTTTTCAGTATGCAGATCTTTAATATTCTTGGTTAAACTCATTCTATTTAATGAATTATTTCATTCTATTTGATAATACTATAAATGAAATTGTTTTGTTTATTCCTTTTTCAGAATATTTTGCTGTTACTGTATCAAATTGCAACTGATTTTCAATGTTAATTTTGTATCCTGCAACTTTACTAGTTTCTTAGCTATAACAGGGTTTGTTGCTGTTGGTGGTGGTGGTGGTGGTGAAATGGTGGGCATTTTTAACCCTAGTTAACACTTTAAATTGATAGTTGCTATTATTATTTCATAATTCTTTAAAATATGACCAGATGAATTACTGCTGTCATGAATTCAACGTAATTCACATGCTCCCATTTAAAATAATTTTACCTGTTTTGTCTGGGCCCCAGGATGAAGGGCACCCCATGGGAGCTGGGAGATTCCACATGGGGAGGAAGAAGCAAGCAGGGAGGAGGCTGAGCGAGAGAAAAAGAGAGGGGCTCTGGGGACAGTAGGGAGGAGAGGGGTCGTGTCGGAGATCCAGTGGGGAGAGAGAATGGGCCAGAAAAGAGGTTAAAGGTGAGAGTGGGCAACAGGACTGCTTCTTGGTACAGGCAGGGGGCAGGGAATTTTGCTGAAACTGCAGGGCCCAGTGAACAGTGTGGGCAGGGTGGGAGGGAGTGGAGAGGACCAGGCGGACCTCAAGGTCAATTTGGAGGAAGGAACATTTCCCAGTTCCTTCGCCTCTGCCCAACGTTCTGGGGGCATGGTCCCCCCAGGGGCAGGGCAGGGGAGGAGGCGGCTCCTGGCGGGCTCGGAGAGCTGAGAGGTGCACACCCGCTTTGCAGGGCCAGGATGACGGCGGAAGCAAAGACGGCTGCAGATGCCTCTGGCCCGGTGGGTAGGTGCTGGGGGGCCTAAGCTGGGCGGAGCTCACAGGGCCCAGCGTCTGGGGCCTGCAGGTGGCCCTGGAGGAATCACCCGCCCGTGTCTTCCGGGAGACAAGTGTGGACGACGCCGTGGACAAGCCCTTCCCAGCTGGAACATTTGCGAGGCTGGAATTTAAGCTCAGGCAGACAAGCGGCCAGAATAAGGAATGGATGAAACCCTAGTGCAAAGTCCAGCCCAGGGGAGGAAGCGGAAATGCCTGGCCTGCATCAAACTGGGCTCCGAGGATAAGGTTCCGTGCCGGATGGGTCACTGTCCTATAGAGACGCAGGCTTGGCGGGAGTCTGAGGAGTACCAGGAGACCCAGTGCATCCAGACGGAGCGGGCGGTGAGGACCCACAGCTACTGCTTCCCTGCACAGTTCGCCTTCTCCAAGGCCCAGCCCACAACTGACCCCAGCACTAAATTGCATGGCGCCTCCTGGACCACTGCCGGGGGTGATCAGTGGAAGACCCCACCTTCCAGAGAGAAGACCCCACTATATCCCCAGCAAATAAAGCTGCTCCCCCCACCAAAATAAATAAATAAATAAATAAATATACATCAAATAATTTTGGTCTTTGAAAATACTGTATATCCTCTGTTTACTGGTAAACGTGCTGCTCATGTATCTGTATGCCTAGTCAAACTTTTTAATGAAGTTAACATTTATGATTCTTTATTATGATACAAAACAGCAAATTTTATAATGGTTTTAATATCTAATATGATTGAAAATATGTTAATTTGTCATTGCTATGAATCTTTGTGTTATTTATTTTACACTGTAGTATTTGATTTTCTGTTTTGATTTATTTCACTTACAACAATGGCCTCCAGTTCCATTCATGTTGCTGCAAAAGAAATGCTTTTCTTCTTTACGGCTGAATAGTATTCCAGAAATGTATAAATGCATAGCACATTGATTGATAAATTTAAATTGACTCCATATCCTTGCTATTGTGAATAGTGCTGCAATAAACATATGAGTATGGGTATCTTCTTTAAGTAACAAATTATTTTCTTTTGGATTGATATCCAGTAAAGAGAGTGTTGAATCACTCTAAAAATAGAGCTCTAAAGTTCTATTTTTAGCTTTTTGAGAAATCTCCATACTGTTTTCCACAGAGGTTGTAGAAATTTACATTCCCACAAACAATGTGTAAGTGTTCCCTTTTCTCTGTATCCTTGCCAATATCTTTCATTTTTTTGCTTTTGAATAATTAGCCATTATGAATGGTGTAAAATGGTATTTCATTGTGGTTTTTAATTGTCATTTCTTTGATCATTGGCAACGTTGAACATTTTTTACATGCTTGTTGGCTATTATTGTCTTCTTTTTGAAAAATATCTGTTCCCATACTTTGCCTCCTTTTAAATGAGGGTACTTGTTTTATTCTTGTTGAGTTGATTGATTTCCTTGTATATTTTGCACATTAGCTCTTTGTCACATGCATAGTTCACAAACATTTTTCTTATCCCATAAGTTGTCCGCTCACATGTTAATTGAAAGCTCCTTTTAGAAGATTTTTAGTTTAATTAAGTTCCATTCGTCTATTTTTTTTATTGTTGCATCTGGTTTTGAGATCTTAGTCATGAATTCTTTGTCCAGGCCAATGTCCAGAAGAGTTTATCATAGGGTTTCTTCTAGAATTTTTATAATTTTAGGTCTTCATTTTAGTCTTTTAATTCATACTGAGCTGATTTTTGTATATGGTGAGAGCAACAGGTCCCATTTCGTACTACTGCATATGGCAATATAAATTTTCCAGCGCAATTTGTTGAATAGGATGTCATTTTCCCAGTGTATGTTTTTGCTGACTTTGTAAAAGATCAGTTTTGTGTAGGTTTGTGACTTTATTTCTAGGTCATCTATTCTGTTGCATTGATCTAGGCCTCTGTTTATATCAGTACCATGCTGTTTTGGTTATTAAAGCCTTCTAGTATATGATTCTATATGAATTTAACTTTTGCTAATTCTATGACAAATAACATTGGCATTTTGGTAGGAATTGCATTTAATATATAGATTGTTTGGGGAAGTATGGTCATTTTGATGATAATAATTCTTCCAATCCATAAGCATAGGATGTTTTTCTTATTTGTTTGTGTCATGTACAATTGATTTCATCAATATTTTGTAGTTTTCCTTGTGGATATCTTTAGCCTATGCGATCAATTGTATTTCTAGTTATTTCACCTTTTTTCTAGCTATTGTAAAAGGAACTGACTTTTTAATTTGGTTCTCAGGTTGTTCATTATTATGTATATCATGCCGCATAAAATGCTATAAAAAAGTGTATAAAAATGCTACTACTTTTTTTACATTGATTTTTGTATCCTGAAACATTATTAAATCTTTTATGAAATCTAAAAGTTTTTTGGTGGTCTTTAGATTTTTCTAGATATAATATTATGTAATCATCAAAGAGGAACAATTTGACTTCCTAGTTAAAATCATATGCATTGCCCACCAAGATCAACAGACAAAATCTGTGGGGAGGGCAGAGGTGATGGTATTATCTTTAAAGTGGTCATGTGACTATGGTTGGATGCCTAGGCTGAGAGACACTTAGCTAAGAATTGCCTCTCTAGTTTCAATGTACACATAAATCATTTCCAATTCCAGGCCTCTCTCTTAGTAATGTGATTCTGCAGGTTTGGAAGGGGTCCATGAATTGACTTCTTTAAAAAGTCTCCTCTTAATGCTGATGTTTCTTCCAGTACATCCATTGTAGTGGCACTAGCTAGAGAAAGTAGGCACAGCACACAGAGTTCCTGACACCCAACACTCTTACCACAACATAAATACTTTTGGCCCAAAGTGGAAACCACCAATCACCATTCAGAAACATGTTATTCTCAGCTGGCTCTGTAAAGTTTACAGAGGCTAGAGAAGGCATCAATGTTTGAGTAGGTCTGCATTTGGAAACCATGTACACATGAGTTAATACAATGTATATTTAGCATGTACTATGTGTTTAGAAGTGTGTACAGAGCACTGTGCTGGAAATATCAAGTGACATGAGCAAATCCTCATGGCTCCCTGGGAGTTGGGTGCCAAGTGTTCTGCAATTTCCAGGATTTAAATGAAGGGCCCAGTATTTCCATTTTTTCTTTCATTTTTAAAATTATTTACCTTAAGAAGAAAATATGTAGAAAAAAACTATATAGACACTTGAGAGGGATAGAGAAAGGGTGGACTGTTCAGAGGGATTTTTGGTATTTATATTGCCTTTCTTGTGCCTTGTAGAGCAACTACTGGATTTGCAGAAATAAAAAAAACAGGTTACTTGGTGGGATATCTGTAGAAGAACTGCCTTCAGTGAAAAAGAAATTGTGGTCCACAAATAGATAATTATTTGCTCCCATTTATCTGCTTTTTATTTTCAGGAAACTGTGGGCACCAGCTCAGGAGAGGCAGCAGGATCCATCTGTCAAATTTCTGGTCTCCTTTAACTAGTTTTGTGAAAGGAGATTCTAGGGTGAGGCCAGACCTGGATGAGGCCTTAGAAGAGGGTGGATCTGAGCAGGGATGCAACAGAAAGTGGGCCCCATGCATCTGATGCCTATGCTGGTGGAATATTTCCAGTTCTGTCTTTCCTAATCCTGCCCAAGACAAACTTGACTCCTAGAGTTTGTGTAATTTCAATCTATTTAGCCATTTCCCTGTCATTTTTTATAACACAGTAACAAGAAAGCTAACCAAAATTCTTAGAGTTTTTTAGGAATATTATATGAGAAACTAAAAAAATTATTTTTACTTAGGTTAAAGAAATGGGTATAATCTCAACAATAGCAATAATTCTTCTGTCCATGAATAGCCCTTCAGGTGATGACATCAGAACTCACAACAACAGCATAAGGGAAGTGGAACAAATGTAGCCAAAGTCCCCTGTACACCTCCTTTCTCTCTTCTGACCACAGAATGTTGAATTCAATTATTTAGCCATTTGCTCTGGAATGAAAGTATCTGGACAGTAGAAAGCATGAATCTGTTTCATCTGTTTTTCTAATGGACATATGATATAGTTTAGATGTCCTCTCCAAATCTCATATTGAATTTTAATTCCTAATGTTACAGGTGGGCCTGGTGGGAGGTGGTTGATTTATGGGGATGGATTCCTCAGGCTCTGTGCTGCCCTTGTCATAAGAAGTACTCACAAGTTCTAGTGGTTTAAAAGTGAGGTATATCTCTCCCCCACCTTTCCTGTTCCCACTTCTACCATGTATGCCTGCTCCTATTTCATCTTTCACCATGATTATAAGCTTCTTTATACGTTAATGTTGTTACAAAATTTCACTCAATTTTCTTATTATCTTACCTGTCCCTTCTTGTAGTAGGATCAGAGAAGCCAAGTTAAAACAGAAGATCCAGAGTCTCACAACACAATACAAAAATATCCAACTTTCACTTGAAAATCCCTTGTCATACCAAGAATGAGGAAAATGTCAAAAACAATAAGACAATCAACAGACGCCAAAACCAAGATGTCAGAGATGATAGAATTAACTGGCAGTGATTTTAAAGCAGCCATGATAAAAATGCTTCAATAAGGAATTATGAATGCACATAAAACCACCGAAAAATGAAAGTCTCAGCAAAGAAGTAGATGATATAAAAAACCAAATGGAAATTTTAGAACTGAAAAACACAACAACGAAAATAGAAACTCAGTGGATGTGCTCAACAGCAGAATGAAAACAACAGAGGAAAGAATCAGTGAACTGGAAGATAGAACAATAAAATTTACCCAATAGCAGAGAAAACATACTGAAAAAGAAAAGTAAACAGAGTTCCAAAGTTCTGCTGGAACATAACAAAAGATCCAATATTCATGTCATCAGAGTTCTGGAAAGAGAAGAGAAAGAGGGTAGGGTAAAAACACACCTGAAGAAATAATGACTAGAAGCTTGCAAGTTTGGCAGGATTTGGATAACAAGCCTACAGGTTCAAGAAGCTGAGCAGACCCCAAACAGGATAAACTCAAAGAAATCCATGCCAAAATACATCATAATTAAACTAGTGTAAGCTAAAAACAAAAATTTGAAAGCATCAGTGAAAATTTTATGCCTTACCTATAGGAGAGAAAATGTGATTGACAGCATCAGAGACCATGGATGCCAGATGAAAGAGACACAGTATTGTTCAAGGGCTAAAAGAAAAACATTGTCAACCCAGAATCCTATAACCAGTGAAAATATTCTTCAGGAATGAAGAGGAAATCAAGATATTCTCAGAAGAAGGGAAAAGAAGAAAATTTGTCACCAGCAGACCTATCTTCATAGAATGACTAAAGGAAGTTATCTAAACAAAAAAGAAATGATAAAAGAGAGGATATTGGAACATCGAAAAGAAAAAAACTCAATAAGCAAAGATATAGGTAAATACAATAAGCTTTCCTTCTCTTGAGTGCTCTAAATTATGTTTGACATTTGAATCAAAAATCATAAAATTGTCTAATATGGTTCTAGATGTATGTATGTAAAGGAAAAGTTTAAGACAATTATAAAAAAGAGATGGTAAAGAATAAGAAAGGGAGGCAAGGTTTCTACACTTCACTTGAAATGGTGACACCAGTAAACTGTGATGCTATGTACATATCATATATACAACCTAGAGCAATGACTAAAAAAGCTATACAAAGAGATATTCTCAAAAACAAATGCAATTCTGAAAAATGTTCGGGTATCCACAGGATGGCAGAAAAAAAGCAAATCAACAAATGAAAAGCAGAACAAACAGAAAACATAAAATAGCAGACTAAAGACTTAACATCAATAATTAAATGTGAGTGGTCTAAATACAATTAAAAGACAAAGATTGCCAAATTGGATTAAAAACATGACTCAACTGTATGTTGTCTACAACTCACTTCAAACAGAATATAGGCAAGTTGAAATCAAAACAATAGAAAAAGACATATCATGTAAACAATAATCAAAGGAAAGCAGGTGTGGCTATATTACTATCAGATAAAGTAGACTTTAGAGCAAAAACAATTATCAGAGACAGACATAAAGTAATCATAAACATGCTGACTCACCAAAAAGACATAGCAATCCTGAAAGAGCATACACCAAATAACAGAACTGAAAAATATGTGAAGCAAAAACTAATAGTACTGAAAAGGCAAACAAACAAATTCAGTTATAATTAGAGATTTCAACACCCCTCTCTCAACAATTCACAGAAGAAAAAAATCAGAAAGAATAAAAAGAAATCAACATCACCAACCAATTTGATCTAGTTGACATTGTATAGAATATACCACGCAATGACAGCAGACAGAATGTGAGAATGACTCACTTTCTTTTCATTTGCTCACAGAATATGATAGACCATATCTTGAGCCATAAAAGAAACCTCTAGAAATTTAAAAGAATTAAAATCATACAGTATGTTTTTTGACCACAATGGAATGAAACTGGAAATCAACAACAGAAAGGTAATAGTAAAACTCCAAATATTTAGACACTAAACAACACACTTCTAAATTCTGCATGAATCAAAGTATAAAAATAAAAAATATCAAAATTTACAAAACAGCTAGAGCAATGCTGAGAGACAAGTTTATAGCATTAAATGCTTACATTAGAAAAGAGAAAAAGTCTCAAATCAATCATCTAATCTCTCAGGTGGAAAACCCAAAACAAGCAAAATAAACCCAAAAGAAGCAGAAGGAACGAAATCGTAAAAAGAACATAAAAAGTAAAAATTAACGTTAAAATTAAATTTAAAAAAAGAACTAAAATAAATGAAATTGAAAACAGAACAATTATCAAAAAGAAAAAAAATACACAGAACAATGAAACAAAGAATTGGCTCTTAAAAGAGAGAAGACACAAACCACCAATATCAAATATGAAACAGGGATCATTACTATACACCCTGCAGATATCAGAAGAATAAGGAAATACTACAAACAATTCTATAAATATAAACCTGACAACTTAGAAGTAGTGGTCCAATACCACAAAAAGCACAAACTACCAAAATATACTCAATATGAAATAGGTCATTTGAATACACTTTTAACTATTAATGAAATTGAATTCACAATTTAAAAATTCTGAAAGAGAAATCTCCAGGCCCAGGTGATTGCGCTGGAGAAATCCATCAAACATCTAAAGAATGAACAGCAATTCCACACAAGCTCATCTACAAAATAGAAGAGAAGAGAACACTTCTGTATTCATTTTATGAAGCTATTATTATCGATAAAACCAGACAAAGACAGTGGCACAGAAAACCAAAACTAGAGTCCAATATTCATGAATATAGATGCAAAATTTCCTAACAAAAGATTAGCAAATATAATTCAGAAATATATAAAAAGAATTATATACCATGACCAAGTGGGGTTTATGCCAGAGAGGCAAGGCTGGCTCAAAATTTGAAAATCAACCATTGTAACCCACCATTTTCTGTTTTCCAATAAGAAAAATCATGTGATCATATCAATCTATCCAGAAAAAACATTAAAAGTCAGCCTATTCCTGAGAAAGGAACTCAGAAATAAAGTAGTCAACATCCACTTATGATAAAAATACTCAAAAAAAGAAAAAGAAATAGAGCAGAAATTCTTCAACTTGATAAAGAGTATCTAAAAACCTGGTCAACCTTATTTTTTGATGGAATACTAAACATATTCTCCCTAATATCAAAACCAAGGTGAGGAGGTCTGCTTTCATAGTGCCGGAAATTCTAGCCAGTGCAATAAGGCAAGGGGGGAAAAAGGCATAAAGATTAGAAAAGAAAAAAGAGAACCTGCCCTTATTTGCAGAAAACAATACTCTCTATATAGAAAATCCCAAGGAATCTACAAAAACATTCCTATAAGTACAGTTTAACAAAGTCATAGGATATAGGATAAACATATAAAAATAAATTATGTTTCTATATACTAGCAATGAACATATGGACATTGAAATGAAAAATATCACAATCACTCAAAAAAGTGAAATCATTAGGTACAAATCTAACAAAACACATATAACATTTGTATGCTGAAGAGTATATGATGCTGATGAAAGAAAACAAAGATTTGGCTGGGTGTGGTGGCTCATGCTTATAATCCCATCACTTCGGGAGATGGAAGCAGGAGGACTGTTTGAGCCTAGGAGTTGGAGAACAGCCTGGGCAACATGTCAAGACCCCATCTCTACAAAAAAATAAAGTAAAAAATATTAGCTCGGTGTAGTGGCATGCACCTGTGATCCCAGCTACTTGAGAGGCAGAGGTGGGAAGATGGCTTGAGCCCAGGAGACTGAAGCTATGCCATGAGCCATATTCATGCCACTGTACTCCAGCCTGGGTGACAGAACAAGATCTTATCTCAAAAAAAAGAAATCAGAGATTTTAAGTAAATGGAGAAATACATTGTGTTCACAAATTGGAAGGCGTTAATCCTTCCCAACTTGACATATGGGTTTATTAAAGTTCCTATCAAAATCTCAGCATGATCTTTTGTGGATATAGACAAAATTTTTTTCACATTTGTATTGAAAAGCAAAGGAACTTGAGTAGCTGAAACAATTTTGAAAAAAAATAGTAGGAGAAATCACTCTACCTGACGTTAAGACTTAATGTATAGCTACAGGTACTGGTGGAGGGATGGCTACACAGATTAGTGAAACAGAATAGGAAAAGAAATGAACCGTGACCTAAACCTCACACCTTACATCAAAATTAAGTAGAAAATGGATCACAACCTTATGTAAAATATAAAGCTATAAAATTTTTTTTTTAACATAGGAGAAAATCAGGATCTATGGCTAGGCAAACAGTTGTTATCACCAAAACCTCGACTCATAAAAGGAAAAACTGATACACTGGACTTCATCAAAATTAAATACTTTGCTCCATAAAAACCCACCCATAAAAACCCATATGAAGAAGGTGAAAAGACAAGCTACAGAGTGGCAAAAAATGTCTCCAAACCACATACCTGACAACGGACTAGTATCTAGAATATACAGAGAACTCTCAAACCTCTACAGTAAAGAAGAACAAACAATCCAATTAGAAAATGGGGCAAAAGTCACAGATATTTCACTAAAGAGGATATAAGGGTGGCAAATAAGCATATGAGAAAATGCCTGACATCATTAACAACTGGGGAAATGACAATTAAAACCACAATGAGATATCACTACAGACTTAGAATCAGAATGGTGAAAACAAAAAATAGTCAAAACACCAAATGCTCTTGAGGACATGGAGAAACTGGACCACTCAAACATTGCTAGTGGGAATGTAAAATGGTACAACTACTCTGAAAAACATTTTAGCGATTTCTTTAAAAAAAAAACAACACTAAACATGGAACTACCATATGACCTACAATTGCATCCGTGGGCATTTACTCCTTAAAAAATGAAAAATGTGTTCACACAAAAACCTGTACCTGAATGTTTACAGCAGCTTTACTGACAACAGGCAAAAACTGGAGACAATCTAGACATCCTCCCACAAGTGACTAAACAAACTGTGGAACAACCACACATTGGACTATTCCTCCACAGTAAAAAGGAGCAAGCTATTGGTACATACAACGACCCAGGTGAAGCTCCACAGAACCACACTAAGTGAGAAAAGCCAATCCCAAAAAGCCACATACTGTGTGATTCCATTTCTACATTTGTGAAATGAAATCAATAGAAGTGAAAAACAGCTTAAGGTGTGCCTGCAGTTAAGGAAGTGGTTGGTGGGAGAGGCAGGTGAGTTTGGCTCTAGGAGGGCAGCATGAGGGTCCTTGTGGTGATGGGAATATTCTTCCACTTGACTGGATCGATGTCAGTATTCTGGCTGTGATGTTGCACGACAGTTAAACAAGACGTTACCCTTAGGGGACACTGGTGAAGGGCATAATGCAGGATCTCTCCCTGTTATTTCTTACAACACTGTGTGAATCTACAATTACAAACATAATTTTAAGGACCTAAACCTCTCTTAAAGCTATATAAAGTAATTGTGAGATTTACTTTTCTTCTATCATTTGAAAATGCTTCATGAGAAGACCCTTGCACAGTTGAGTCTGACTGACTTGGTAGAGATGACTGTCTGAAGACCGTGGGAGTACACACATACATCTTGGTCCCATATTTCATATATTCATTCACAACTTAAACCCAAACTACTTCTCCAAGAGGACAAGAGCTTTTACCTTGGCTCCATATAACTGAGTTCTTCATTAGAAACTCTGGCGATGTCCGCGCTGTGACTCTGGTCGTCTCACACTGCAGCACACAGTTTTCCAGCGTAGTCTTACCACGGTGAACAACTGGGATGAAAACACACGCTGACTGTTTTAAGAAGTAATGTGCCAGGGGTGGAGCCAAGATGGCCGAATAGGAACAGCTCCGGTCTCCAGCTCCCAGCCCCAGCGACACAGAAGACGGGTGATTTCTGCATTTCTGCTTGAGGTACTGGTTTCATCTCACTAGGGAGTGCCTAACAGTGGGTTCAGGACAGTCGGTGAAGCGCACTGTGCGCGAGCCGAAGCAGGGTGAGGCATTGCCTCACTCGGGAAGCTCAAGGGGTCAGGGAGTTCCCTTTCCTAGTCAAAGAAAGGGGAAACAGAAGGCACCTGGAATATCGGGTCAGTCCCGTCCTAATACTGCGCTTTTCCAATGGGCCTGGAAAACGGCACACTAAGAGATTGTGTCCCGCACCTGGCTCGGAGGGTCCTATGCCCACAGAGTCTTGCTGATTGCTAGCACAGCAGTCTGAGATCACGCTGCAAGGCTGCAACGAGGCTGGGGGAGGGGCGCCCGCCATTGCCCAGGCTTGCTTAGGTAAACAAACCAGCCAGGAAGCTCGAACTGGGTGGAGCCCACCACAGCTCAAGGAGGCCTGCCTGCCTCTGTAGGCTCCACCTCTGGGGGCAGGACACAGACAAACAAAAACTCAGCGAGAACCTCCACAGCCTTAAATGTCCCTGTCTGACTGACAGCTTTGAAGAGAGTAGTGGTTCTCCCAGCACACAGCTGGAGATCTGAGAACGGACAGACTGCCTCCTAAAGTGGGTCCCTCACCCCTGAGCAGCCTAACTGGGAGGCACCCCCCCAGTAGGGACAGACTGACACCTCATTCAACCGGACAAAACTTTCAGAGGAACTATCAGACAGCTGAATTTGTGGTCTCACGAAAATCCGCTGTTCTGCAGCCACCGGTGCTGACACCCAGCCAAACAGGGTCTGGAGTGGACCTCTAGTAAACTCCAACAGACCTGCAGCTGAGGGTCTTGTCTGGTACAAGGAAAATTAACAAACAGAAAGGACATCCACACCAAAAACCCATCTGTACATCACCATCATCGAAGACAAAAAGTAGACAAAACCACAAAGATGGGGAAAAAACAGACCAAAAAAACTGGAAACTCTAAAAAACAGAGCACCTCTCCTCCTCCAAAGGAACGCAGTTCCTCACCAGCAACGGAACAAAGCTGGATGGAGGATGACTTTGATGAGTTGAGAGAAGAAGGCTTCGGACAATCAAACTACTATGAGCTACGAGAGGAAATTCAAAACAATAGCAAAGAAGTTAAAAACTTTGAAAAAAAATTAGAAGAATGGATAACTAGAATAACCAATGGAGAGAAGGGCTTAAAGGAGATGATGGAGCTGAAAGCCCAGTTTCGAGAACTACGCGAAGAATGCAGAAGCCTCAGTAGCAGATGCGATCAACCGGAAGAAAGGGTATCGCTGATAGAAGATGAAATGAATGAAATGAAGAGAGAAGGGAAGTTTAGAGAAAAAAGAATAAAAAGAAATGAACAAAGCCTCCAAGAAATTTGGGTCTATGTGAAAAGACCAAACCTACATCTGATTGGTGTACCTGAAAATGACGGGGAGAATGGAACCAAGTTGGAAAACACTCTGCAAGATATTATCCAGGAGAACTTCCCCAATCTAGCAAGGCAGGCCAACATTCAGATTCAGGAAATACAGAGAACGCCACAAAGATACTCCTTGAGAAGAGCAACTCCAAGACACATAATTGTCAGATTCACCAAAGTTGAAATGAAGGAAAAAATGTTAAGGGCAGCCAGAGAGAAAGGTCGGGTTACCCACAAAGGGAAGCCCATCAGACTAACAGCTGATCTCTCAGCAGAAACTCTACAAGCCAGAAGAGAGTGGGGGCCGATATTCAACATTCTTAAAGAAAAGAATTTTCAACCCAGAATTTCCTATCCCGCCAAACTAAGCTTCATAAGTGAAGGAGAAATAAAATACTTTACAGACAAGCAACGCTGAGTGATTTTGTCACCACCAGGCCTGCCCTAAAAGAGCTCCTGAAGGAAGCACTAAACATGGAAAGGAACAACCGGTACCAGCCCCTGCAAAAACATGCCAAATTGTAAAGACCATCGAGGCTAGGAAGAAACTATAGCAACTAACGAGCAAAATAACCAACTAACATCATAATGACAGGATCAGATTCACACATAACAATATTCACGTTAAATGTAAATGGGCTAAATGCTCCAATCAAAAGACACAGACTGGCAAACTGGATAAGGAGTCAGGACCCATCAGTGTGCTGTATTCAGGAAACCCATCTCACGTGCAGAGACACACACAGACTCAAAATAAAGGGATGGAGGAAGATCTATCAAGCAACTGGAAAACAAAAAAAGGCAGGGGTTGCAATCCTAGTCTCTGATAAAATAGACTTTAAACCAACAAAGATCAAAAGAGACAAAGAAGGCCATTACATAATGGTAAAGGGATCAATTCAACAAGAAGAGCTAACTATCCTAAATATATATGCACCCAACACAGGAGCACCCAGATTCATAAAGCAAGTCCTCAGTGACCTACAAAGGGACTTAAACTCCCACACAATAATAATGGGAGATTTTAACACCCCACTGTCAGCATTAGACAGATCAACGAGACAGAAAGTTAACAAGGATATCCAGGAATTGAACTCAGCTCTACACGAAGTGGACCTAATAGACATCTACAGAACTCTCCACCCCAAATCAACAGAATATACATTTTTTTCAGCACCACACCACACCTATTCCAAAATTGACCACATAGTTGGAAGTAAAGCTCTTCTCAGCAAATGTAAAAGAACAGAGATTATAACAAACTGTCTCTCAGACCACAGTGCAATCAAACTAGAACTCAGGATTAAGAAACTCAGCCAAAACCGCTCAACTACATGGAAACTGAACAACCTGCTCCTGAATGACTATTGGGTACATAATGAAATGAAGGCAGAAATAAAGATGTTCTTTGAAACCAACGAGAACAAAGACACAACATACCAGAATCTCTGGGACACGTTCAAAGCAGTGTGTAGAGGGAAATTTATAGCACTAAATGCCCACAAGAGAAAGCAGGAAAGATCCAAAATTGACACCCTAACATCACAATTAAAAGAACTAGAAAAGCAAGAGCAAACACATTCAAAAGCTAGCAGAAGGCTAGAAATAACTAAAATCAGAGCAGAACTGAAGGAAATAGAGACACAAAAAACCCTTCAAAAAATTAATGAATCCAGGAGCTGGTTTTTTGAAAAGATCAACAAAATTGATAGACCGCTAGCAAGACTAATAAAGAAGAAAAGAGAGAAGAATCAAATAGATGCAATAAAAAACGAAAAAGGGGATATCACCACCGATCCCACAGAAATACAATCTACCATCAGAGAATACTACAAACACCTCTATGCAAATAAACTAGAAAATCTAGAAGAAATGGATAAATTCCTCGACAAATACACCCTCCCAAGACTAAACCAGGAAGAAGTTGAATCTCTGAATAGACCAATAACAGGTTCTGAAATTGTGGCAATAATCAATAGCTTACCAACCAAAAAGAGTCCAGGACCTGATGGATTCACAGCTGAATTCTACCAGAGGTACAAGGAGGAACTGGTACCATTCCTTTTGAAACTATTCCAATTGATAGAAAAAGAGGGAATCCTCCCTAACACATTTTACGAAGCCAGCATCGTCCTGATACCAAAACCTGGCAGAGACATAACCAAAAAAGAGAATTTCAGACCAATATCCTTGATGAACATTGATGCAAAAATCCTCAATAAAATACTGGCAAACCGAATCCAGCAGCACATCAAAAAGCTTATCCACCATGATCAAGTGGGCTTCATCCCTGGGATGCAAGGCTGGTTCAACATACGCAAATCAATAAATGTAATCCAGCATATAAACAGAACCAAAGACAAAAACCACATGATTATCTCAATAGATGCAGAAAAGGCCTTTGACAAAATTCAACAACCCTTCATGCTAAAAACTCTCAATAAATTAGGTATTGATGGGACGTATCTCAAAATAATAAGAGCTATCTACAACAAACCCACAGCCAATATCATACTGAATGGGCAAAAACTGGAAGCATTCCCTCTGGAAACTGGCACAAGACAGGGATGCCCTCTCTCACCGCTCCTATTCAACATAGTGCTGGAAGTTCTGGCCAGAGCAATCAGGCAGGAGAAGGAAATAAAGGGTATTCAATTAGGAAAAGAGGAAGTCAAATTGTCCCTGTTTGCAGATGACATGATTGTATATCTAGAAAACCCCATTGTCTCGGCCCAAAATCTCCTTAAGCTGATTAGCAACTTCAGCAAAGTCTCAGGATACAAAATTAATGTACAAAAATCACAAGCATTCTTGTACACCAATCACAGACACAGAGCCAAATCATGAGTGAACTCCCATTCACAATTGCTTCAAAGAGAATAAAATACCTAGGAATCCAACTTACAAGGGATGTGAAGGACCTCTTCAAGGAGAACTACAAACCACTGCTCAATGAAATAAAAGAGGATACAAACAAATGGAAGAACATTCCATGCTCATGGGTTGGAAGAATCAATATCGTGAAAATGGCCATACTGCCCAAGGTCATTTATAGATTCAATGCCATCCCCATCAAGCTACCAATGACTTTCTTCACAGAATTGGAAAAAACTACTTTAAAGTTCATATGGAACCAAAAAAGAGCCCGCATCGCCAAGTCAATCCTAAGCCAAAAGAACAAAGCTGGAGGCATCACGCTACCTGACTTTAAACTATACTACAAGGCTACAGTAACCAAAACAGCATGGTACTGGTACCACAACAGAGACATAGATCAATGGAACAGAACAGAGCCCTCAGAAATGATGCCGCATAGCTACAACTATCTGATCTTTGACAAACCTGACAAAAACAAGAAATGGGGAAAGGATTCCCTATTTAATAAATGGTGCTGGGAAAACTGGCTAGCCATATGTAGAAAGCTGCAACTGGATCCCTTCCTTACACCTTATACAAAAATTAATTCAAGATGGATTAAAGACTTACATGTTAGACCTAAAACCATTAAAATCCTACAAGAAAACCTAGGCAATACCATTCAGGACATAGGCGTGGGCAAGGACTTCATGTCTAAAACACCAAAAGCAATGGCAACAAAAGCCAAAATCGACAAATGGGATCTCATTAAACTAAAGAGCTTCTGCACAGCAAAAGAAACTACCATCAGAGTGAACAGGCAACCTACACAATGGGAGAAAATTTTTGCAACCTACTTATCTGACAAAGGGCTAATATCCAGAATCTACAATGAATTCAAACAAATTTACAAGAAAAAAACAAACAACCCCATCAAAAAGTGGGCAGAGGACATGAACAGACACTTCTCAAAAGAAGACATTTATGCAGCCAAAAAACACATGAAGAAATGCTCCTCATCACTGGCCATCAGAGAAATGCAAATCAAAACCACAGTGAGATACCATCTCACACCAGTTAGAATGGCCATCATTAAAAAATCAGGAAACAACAGGTGCTGGAGAGGATGTGGAGAAATAGGAACACTTTTACACTGTTGGTGGGACTGTAAACTAGTTCAACCATTGTGGAAGTCAGTGTGGCGATTCCTCAGGGATCTAGAACTAGAAATACCATTTGACCCAGCCATCCCATTACTGGGTATATACCCAAAGGACTATAAATCATGCTGCTATAAAGACACATGCACACGTATGTTTATTGCGGCACTATTCACAATAGCAAAGAGTTGGAACCAACCCAAATGTCCAACAACGATAGACTGGATTAAGAAAATGTGGCACATATACACCATGGAATACTATGCAGCCATAAAAAATGATGAGTTCGTGTCCTTTGTAGGGACATGGATGAAACTGGAAAACATCATTCTCAGTAAACTATCGCAAGGACAAAAAACCAAACACCGCATGTTCTCACTCATAGGTGGGAATTGAACAATGAGAACTCACGGACACAGGAAGGGGAACATCACACTCCGGGGACTGTTGTGGGGTGGGGGGAGGGGGGAGGGACAGCATTAGGAGATACACCTAATGCTAAATGACGAGTTAATGGGTGCAGGAAATCAACATGGCACATGGATACATATGTAACAAACCTGCACATTGTGCACATGTACCCTAAAACCCTAAAGTATAATAAAAAAAAAAAAAAAAAAAAAAAAAGAAGTAATGTGCCTTTTCCAATGTTAGAGATAGCCTGGCGCTGACATTAGCTATGGTCTAAATATTTCTCAATGGCTACCATTTAAATTTTCTTGCCTAATTTACAAATTCATAAAATATAAAACAATGACTATTTTGAGTTATTTTCTACAATCTAAAAGCACCATTCTTTAAAAAGAATGACTTGACCTCAGATACAAAAGCACTTTCCATTACCAGAAGACAAGAAAAGTATCAGAGAGCAATTTTTCTGAGTATCTCGGAAGAAAAAAACCTTGATTCAAGAAAGAGGATACAAAGATTCCAGCAAACAAATCCCACGTGAAGATAACTTCCGTCTAGTGCTATCTGGAATACACAGAACACAGACCACAACACTGGTAAGTTTTAAAAGAAAAAAATCACTACACAGAAAAGAAACTAATATTAAACAAGTTATAATGAATAGGCTATATTTCACTTCAGGGTTAAGATTGCTAAGTCGTCACACTAGGTACATAAAAAAATAATTTTTTAGGCCGCATGCAGTGGCTCACACCTGTAATCTCAGCACTTTGAGAGGCCAAGGGGGGTGGATCACTCAAGGTCAGGAGTTCAAGAACAACCTAGCCAACATGGTGAAACCCTGTCTCTACTAAAAAATACAAAAATTAGCCAGGCGTGGTGGTGGGTACCTGTAATCCCAGCTACTTGGGAGGCTGAGGCCGGGGAATCACTTGAACCTGAAAGGCAGAACTTGCAGTGAGCTGAGATCACTCCACTGTACTCCAGCCTGGGCAACAGAGCAAGACCTCTGCCTCCTGGGTTCAAGCGATTCTCCTGCCTCAGCCTCCTGAGTAGCTGGGATTACAGGCGCCTGCCATCATGCCCGGTTAATTTTTGTATTTTTTAGTAGAGACGGGGTTTCATCATGTTGGCCAGGCTGGTCTCGAACTCCTGACCTCAGGTGATCTACACGCCTAGGCTTCCCAAAGTGCTGGGATTACAAGCATAAGCCACTGCGCCCAGCCTAAATGAATTTTTTTTTTTTTTTTTTGAGACAGAGCCTTGCTCTGTTGCCTGGGCTGGAGTGCAGTGGTACGATCTCGGCTCACTGCAACCTCTGCTTCCTGGGTTCAAGGGGATTCTCCTGCCTCAGCCTCCCGAGTACATGGGATCACAGGCATGTACCACTACACCTGGCTAATTTTTGTATTTTTAGTAGAGACGGGGTTCCACCATGGTCACCAGGCTGGTTTCAAACTCCTGACCTCAGGTGATCCACCCTCCTCGGCCTCCCAAAGTGCTGGGATTGCAGGCGTGAGCCACCACACCCAGCCTCATAAATAATCAGCCTTCCATACACACGCATATCCCAGAGATATTGCAGGTTGAGTTCCAAACCACCACAACAAAGGAAATATCACAATTAAAGTGAGTCACACAATTGTTTTGGTTTCCCAGTGCATATAAAGTTATGTTTATGGGAGTCTGTGGAGGGTGGATGGCTTGAGGCCAGGAGTCTGAGACCAGCCTGGGCAACACGGCAAGACCCCATCTCTAAAAAATAACAAAAATTAGCCAGATGTGGTGGCACACGCCTGTAGTCCCAGCTACTTGGCTGGGCAGAATTGCTTGAGCCCAGGAGTTTGAGGCTACAGTGAGCTGTGATCATGCTATTGCACTCTAGCCTAGATGAGTGAGACTGTCTCTAAAAACAAAAAATAAATAAAACTTATGTTTATACAAATGAGCATATGAGTTTATACTAATGAGTACTATGTTTATAATGCATCTATTAAGTGTACGAAAGCATTATGGTTTTTAACAATGTATACATCTTAATTTAAAATACTTTATTTTGCTAAAACATGCTAACAATCCTCTGAGCCTTCAGCAAGACACAATTTTTTTTGCTGGTGGAAGGTCACCTCAATGTTGATGGCTGCTTACTGATCAGAATGGTGTTTGCTGAAGGTTAAGGTGGCTGTGGCAATTTTAAAAAATAAGACAACAATGAAGTCTGCCACATTGATTGACTCTTCCTTTCATGAAAGGATTTCTCTGTAGCATGTGATCTTGTTTGATAGCACTTTACCCACAGTAGAAGGTTTTTCAAAATTGGAGTTGATCCCATGAAAATCTGCCCCTGCTTTACCAAGTTTACATAATATTCTAAATCATTTGTTGTCATCCAACCATGTTCACAGCATCCTCCCCAGGAGATTCCATCTCAAGAAACCACCTTCTTCGCTCATCCGTAAGAAGCAACTCCTAATCTGTTCCAATTTTGTTATAAGATTGTAGCAATTCAGTCACATCTTGAGGTTTTCCTTGCTATCATCAGGCTCTAGTTCTCTTGCTATTTCCACCACATCTGCAGTTACTTCCTCCATTTGAGTCTTGAACCCCTCAATCATCCATGACGGCTGGAATCAACTTCTCCAGAATCCCTGTTAATGTTGAGATTTTAACCTCCTCCCATGAATCATAAATGTTCTTAGTGACATCTAGAATGATGACTCCTTCCCAGAAAGTCTTCAATTGACTTTGCCCAGACCCATCACTATCAATAGCTCGTATAGCCTTATGAAGTGTATTTCTTAAATGTAAGACTTGAAAGTTGAAATTACTCCTTCATCCGTGGGCTGCAGAATGGATGTTATCAGCAGGCATGAAAACAACATTAATCTCCCGATACACCTCCATTATAGCTCTCAGATGACCAGGTACATTGTCAATAAGCAATCGTATTTTTAAAGGAATCTTTTTTTTCAGCAGTAAATCTCAATAATGGGCCTAAAATATTCAGTAAACCACGATATAAACAGATGCGCTACCATTCAGGCTTTGTTGTTCCATTTCTAGGGCACAGGCAGAGTAGATATGCCGTAATTCTTAAGTGCTCTAGGATTTTCAGAATGGTAAATGAGCACTGGCTTCAACTTAAAGTCACCAGTTACATTCGCTCCGAATGAGAGAGTCAGCTGTCCTTTGAAACTGTGAAGCCAAGCACTGACTTCTCTCTAGCTATGAAAAGTACACAGAATTTATAAAATATTTTTAATATGTGTGACACAGTGACATCCAGGTTTTGTGAAATTCTCTGATATGGTAGATGAATAAGAGAACGCATTTCCCCTAGGGGCAGTCAGAGCTAATGACCCTATCAGTAAAGATCTCTATACATGTGAATAACCAATCAGCCACATGCAGAAGGCATACTTTCCTTGTTGTTGTTGTTGTTGTTGTTTTTGTTTTGTTTTTGAGACAGAGTTTCATTCTTGTTGCCCAGGCTGGAGTGCAATGGCGTGATATCCACTCACTGCAACCTCCATCTCCCAGGTTCAAGTGATTCTCCTGCCTCAGTTTCCCGAGCAGCTGGGATTACAGGCGCCCACCACCATGCCCAGCTAATTTTTTGCATTTGCAGTAGAGATGGGGTTTCATCGCATTGGCCACACTGGTCTCAAACTCTTGACTTCAGGTGATCCACTCACCTCGGCTTCCCAAAGTGCTGGGATTACAGGCGTGAGCCACCATGCCCAGCCAAAAGGCATACTTTCTAACTACTACATTTGGTATGCAATAGAAAATGAAAACACACAGACACACACAATCTCACACAGAAACATAAGGGAATCCGTTAAAATACTCTGACAGTCCCTCTGTACAGATCACATAGCTCACAGAGCACGATACCACAGTCCTGGAATGTTTGTCACTAAGCCATGACGAAGACCATCACACTACCAACAGAAGTCAGCCTCTTATTTCACACTGATTATGAAGAAGTACAGGAGTGTCAACTACAATGAAGAAAGTCAACAGAAGGAGCTGAGACACGACATCCTCAAGCAAATGTCTTTTTCATCATAGCAGCCTAACAGCCTTATGCATCCAAGGATGGTTAAACTACTTTGCCCAAACAATAATTAAGCAGCCAACCATGCTAACCCTTCACTAAAATAAATTATCTAGTATCGGTCACTGATACCCCTACTCAGGCAGCATGTTTTATCCATTTCACAAAGATTCCCTGTGGACTAATAATAAAGAGAGAACCTCGTGTGACTGTTCTTTATCAGAAAAAAAAAGTTAAGAAAAAGGCAAAATGAATTTTTAAATCTTTCATCAAAAAACAAAAACTCACATTTTCAATGTGACAAATATAACTTATACTTGCAAATTTGGAAAAGTAAAATTCAATATAAGAATTGTATTTCTTATAAAGTTTATTATAAGCAATAAACAATTCAGAAAAAAATGAACATGGAATAATTATGGGCACTCAAGTAAAAGAAGACAGACTTTTTTGTAATTCTCAGATAGTCTTCAAAAGAAATCAGAGCAACTGAATTGTTACATGCTTCAGAAGTTTACAAACAATTATGTGTTTATATATAAAGTAAAAGCCCATGGATGCCATGAATCGTTTTTTTTTTTTTTTTTGAGACGGGGTCTCACTCTGTTGCCCAGGCTGGAGTGCAGTGGCACAATCTCAGCTCACTGCAACCTCTGCGTCCCAGGTTCAAGTGAATCTTTAATTCAGTTGCAATTCTTTCAAAACCATCTAAGACCAGAAGGTGAATTAAACCATTTTAAGCACTTCGACATGTGATTTCACTAGGAGCTGATACAGGGTTATAGTAAGAGTAAACTCATACCAAGTACTGCTGGTCACGGTCCTCAGAGCGCAGCAGATGAAGGGCCCACGAGGCTCTGCTCATCAGCAGTCTTCTGGATCAGGGTCTTCTACAGGTAGATCTGGCTGATCTTGAATCAATGTGGATACCAAATTCATTATGGAATCCACCTGTAACATGCGAGACACAAGAAACCCACTGAGGTGAAACCATTGACATATAAAGCCACTGTAAAAAGTGTTTCCAGTCATCAAATTACAATACAGTATCAACAAGATAGTCCTTTTTTTGGTTAGGAAGTCGATACACATGTATGTCATACACACATATACAGACAAAAGTCTGGAAAGATATGCACAAAATGTTAATTAACAGTGGTTATTCTCTATCTGGTGGAATTGTAAATGTTTTATAATTCTTTATACATCCCCAATTTTCTAATTTATATAATGAATAAGTTACTTGTAAATTTTCTTTAATATTGAATTACCCTCCCTTCCCATCTCAGGTATCTAGGTCCAAAGTCTAAAATTGTAACACTGTTTCCCTAAAATAGCACGTAGATATTCTCTTACCTGGTCTTGAGAGACAAAGTCCAGAAACAACTGATGCTCTTTCTGGACTCATAGTCAAAATACTCAAAGAGTGGGTGAAAATGTTTTAATTTCAAGACTGTTAAAATATTTTTGTTAGTGTCAACTGGTATCTTCAAAAGTCTGGTGAATTCCTTTGAAACTGCACTGCTGGTAGCAATACTACGAAAAGAAAAACAGAAGTCTTAATGAATAATATTAACTTTCTATATACACAAATAGAACTTGTTCCATAAGAATTAGAAATTTTTCATTACACGTTAAAGGAAATGGGTCAAGTGACTGATACCACCAGAAGACTATAACGACCTCCTTTCAAGGGGATAAAAATGCTTATCTAAACACAAACATAAATTCATCTATTATTTTTCTGTTGATACAAAACTAGATACAGTTTCCAACTCATGAACAGATGGTATAGCTGGAGTTAACATGACTGTCTAGAATTTGATGACATTTCTAAGGGAAGTATTTTAAGTGGTAGTTTTGTTCCCAGGGGGCAGCCAACGAGTATTGTATATTCACGATGAAAACAAGTAGGAAAAAAATCCATGCAAAACCAGCAATTCGACACAATAGAAAAATATATAAACTATTTCCTCTGCATCAGATTTTGGTGATTCAGGAAAAGCAGGCTGACTGACTTTTAGGTAGTGGTTAGTAAAAGCTCTGTAGATACTGAGGCATATTGGGACATTTATTATGACCTCTTTAGAGGTTGTTATTTCTAATTATTTTGTCTATTTTTACTTTAAAATTCACTTGGGGGGAAAGACATAGATACATCATTTAGTTTTTTTGATTTAAAATTTTTTAATTTTTAATTTTATTTTTTATTAGAGATGGGGTCTTGCTAGGTTGCCCAGGCTGTTCTCAAACTCCTGGGCTCAAGTGATTCTCCTAACTCAGCCTCCTGAATAGCTGGGACTACAGGTGCAAGCCACCACACCTGGCACATCATTTAATTTTCTCTCACACTTAGCATTCCGTATCTGGACTTGTTTTCAGTTCACACACACACACAAACCCAAAAATGACCAAAAGAAAAAGGGTAATACAAAGGGGAAAAAAAGAAGAAATTTTCTTGATGCACGTAAACCACTGGAAGGGAGATAGAAAGGGGGAAGATTACATGAGGTAAAATTCTGAAGAATATGGGCGGGGGAGGCGGGTCTGGCTTAACCCGAGTCCAGAGCAATGGCGAATGGGGCAGGAAGGGAACTGCTGGGGAGGGTAACAGGATCAGAGCTGCCCACAGTGCCCACTAGAGGACGCCATAGGTCTAGGACAGAACAGCTGAGGCGGCTTCAAGTTGGAAACAGTACTGTTGATATGTTCTTTGATGGAATCAAAATCAAAGCTCAAAATAGAAAAGATATTTAAACCAATTTAATTCTGCACTTTAAATATGTATACGCCCCTCATTTTTCACCATGTACTCTTTCGTAGGAAAACACCTCTTATGGAAATAAATACTGGCTGACAAAGTTTCCTTACCAGTTTAAGAACAAACTCATCACACAAACTCATTTCATACTCAATACAGCAAGCTTGTCCAACCCACAGCCCACAGGCCGCATGCAGCCCAGGATGGCTTTGAATGCAGCCCAACACAAATTTGTAAACTTTCTTAAAACATTATGAGTTTTTTGCGATTTTTTTTTTAAGCTCATCACCTATTGCTAGTGTTTGTGTATTTTATGTGTGGCCCAAGAAAATGCTTCTTCCAATGCCGCCAAGGGAAGCCAAAAGACTGGATGCTCCTGATACACAGAAAGGGATCCAAATTGGAGAGACTGGTCCCTGAAGACTGCCTATGGTCCATAGGTACGACAATTTCATTAACATACACAACCAAGTAATTGGTCACCACTTTCTGCCCCTAGTAGTGCTAAGCATGACAATCTTAATGCACAATTAAAACAAGAAAAATGCCAGCAGTTCAAAAAACAATTGAGAAACAGAAGCAAATCTGGGACAAAAATGTCTTTATGAGGATTTTTATAAAAATGTAACTTACTGTTCAAGGCTGAGCTTATTGAATATCTCTGCTGTTGTTTCTTGAACTTTATCAACATAGTCCGCGTGATCAGGGTAACATTTCATGGCAAGATTAATGAGAGAAACTTGTAAAGACACAACATCCTCTGAAGGCATGTCTTGTCTAGACTGGAATGTTTAGAAAACCATACAATTTATTTTAAACAATGGTAAAAGGAAGGCAGAGAAGTTTCAAAGTTTTCAGAACTTAGGAGAAAAACTATACAAACCTGTATCACTGTAGCCACCTGCTGTGAAAACATATCAAAAAGTTTAATATCTGCTGGGATTCCAGGTCCATCTTCACAGTGAGCAAATAAAGCTAATCTAAAAAAAACCCCAAAACCCTTTATTTTAAAAGATACAGGGTTTGGGTAGTGAGATCACGGATGACATCTTATTCTTTATTGCTTTTCTATATTTTGTATGAGCCCAAAATGTTTTTAAGTCGATCATTCCCTCAATGCTTTGAGACAGTCTCCCTCTCTCACCCAGGCTGGAGTGCAGTCATGCACTCTCCACTCAATGAAACCTCCACCTGCTGGGCTCAAGCTATCCTCCCACCTCAGCCTCCTGAGTAGCTGGGGCTAACAGCTTGTGCCACCACGCCCAGGTAATTTTTGTGTTTTCTGTAGTGATGGGGTTTTGCCATGTTGCCCAGGGTGGTATTGACCTGGACTCAAGCAAACCTCCCTCCTTGGCCTCCCAAAGTGCTGGGATTACAGATGTGAGCCACTGCGCCCAGCCTCCTCAATTCATTTTTTTATTATTATACTTTAAGTTTTAGAGTACATGTGCACAACGTGCAGGTTAGTTACATATGTATACATGTGCCATGTTGGTGTGCTGCACCCATCATCAACTCATCATTTAACATATGGTATATCTCCTAATGCTATACCTCCCTCCTACCCCCACTCCACCACTCATAGGTGGGAATTGAACAATGAGAACACATGGACACAGGAAGGGGAACATTCATTTTTAACTAAACAGTTTTGCCAATGAAACCTTTTTCCATCAGCATTCTTTTTTTTTGAAATGGAGTCTCCCTCTGTCACCCAGGCTGGAGGGCAGTGGTGTGATCTCGGCTCACTGCAAGCTCCACCTCCTGGGTTCATGCCATTCTCCTGCCTCAGCCTCCCAAGTAGCTGGGACTAAAGGCGCCCACCACCACGCCCGGCTAATTTTTTGTATTTTTAGTAGAGACGGGGTTTCACCATGATAGCCAGGATGGTCTCGATCTCCTGACCTCGTGAACTGCCTATCTTGGCCTCCCAAAGTGCTGGGATTACAGACGTGAGCCACCACGCCCGGTCTTTTCATCAGCATTCTTATTTCATACCATACTAAGTAGATTTTCAACAAGATAATTCTCTCAAAGTCTTTTTTATTTATTTTTATTTATTATTATTATTATTATACTTTAAGTTTTAGGGTACATGTGCACAATGTGAAGGTTTGTTACATATGTATCCATGTGCCATGTTGGTGTGCTGCACCCATTAACTCCTCATTTAGCATTAGGTATATCTCCTAATGCTGTCCCTCCCCCCCCCTCCCCCCACCCCACAACAGTCCCCGGAGTGTGATGTTCCCCTTCCTGTGTCCATGTGTTCTCATTGTTCAATTCCCACCTATGAGTGAGAACATGCGGTGTTTGGTTTTTTGTCCTTGTGATAGTTTACTGAGAATGATGGTTTCCAGTTTCATCCATGTCCCTACAAAGGACATGAACTCATCATTTTTTATGGCTTCATAGTATTCTATGGTGTATATGTGCCACATTTTCTTAATCCAGTCTATCGTTGTTGGACATTTGGGTTGGTTCCAAGTCTTTGCTATTGTGAATAGTGCCGCAGTAAACATACGTGTGCATGTGTCTTTATAGCAGCATGATTTATAGTCCTTTGGGTATATACCCAGTAATGAGAAGCATAATTAAGTAGATATGGACAGAAATGCATTAAAGTGACAAATGTATTCAACAACCATGATTTAAATAAATGATCTTTAAAAAATAAAAGTACATAGACTATTTTAAGATACTGCATTTTTACTGAAGTTTGAAATAGAACTAAGTCTAAAATTCATAAAATTGACTTTTATTTCCCACATCTTAACTTACTCAAAATAATGTCTGTTTCATTATCATTATCTGTTTGTCAGAGTCACAACTACATCCACATTTTGTTATGCCCAGAAACATCACTACTGACAGAGATGGGTAAGTGACATTACAGGCAACACAGGAAAATCCAGTTACTAGCTTCCTTTAAGAGTGAGCCCAATAAGTATGGAATTTTTGCTGCCCAGCATTGAGCTGATAATTTGGAAAATTTTGTTATCTAAATTCTCAGACTTTAAAATGAACACCTTAGTTTTTTTAAAAAAACATACAAAAGGTATCTGCAGAAATAAATCTTCACTTAGGTTTCTGGTTTCATGACAATGCTTACAAGTAGTAGGACAGACATTATGTACTACTACACAACATGGCTGCAAAAAAGTCACCCATTGGCCAAGCGCGGTGGTTCACATCTGTAATCCCAGCACTTTGGGAAGCTGAGGCAGGCAGATCATTTGAGCTCAGGAGTTTGAGACCAGCCTGGCCAACCTGGCAAAACCCCATCTCTACTAAAAATACAAAAATTAGCCGGGCATGGTGGGGCATGTCTGTAATCCCAGCTACTCCAGAGGCTGAGACACCAGAATCACTTGAACCCAGGAGTCGGAGGTTGCAGTGAGCCGAGATAGTGCCACTCTAGCTTGGGTGACAGAGTGAGATTCTGTCTGGGAAAAAAAAAAAAAAAAAACTAAGAAAATAAAACTTCAAGTGGATGTACTAAACATATGTGATACTTAAAATTTTTTCTTTAAGAAAATGTGATGATAGAGGGATTACTTGAACATTTTCAATCATCTGTATCTTACGGCTAGTCTAAATCAAATGAGTTCCCACTGCAAGATACTTACATCATGGTAAAAAACAAATTTTGTTCTTCAATATGATCTTTGGATTTGTATGATTTAAAAAATAAGTCTGTACAACATCTTTAAATGTCAATTAAACACACAGAATAAAGATATTCATTATCGTCATGTCTCCTGCACATTTAAGTTAAGCTTCTTTCTTGTCTAACCTAGGCAAGTACCTAGTACTCATACTCTTAAAGCTAAATTATTTATAGTATAATTAAATTAAGATCATTGGTATGATAAAGATGTAACAGAAACAAATAATTGAAAAAAATGTTTAAAATTCATTATTCCCAAGTCAGAGCATTTATCCTCCAGTGTTGGAAGGTCTTACCTATCAATTAAAGCAATGATTATGTTTTTCACGTTGACACTCTGGTGTAACTCAGCACAGGCTCGAAGAAAAGGATTCAAAGTCTGGAGGTGAAATTCATCAGAGAAAACCTGAAAAACAAATGATCAATACAAGTAAAAGTATTTCGCATAATATTCTGAACTCACATATGGTAAAGTTCACATTTGTGGGAAAAAAACACTGTAATCTTATACAACTAAATTCAAACACATTACTTCTGAAGCTCTCTACTAAACATAAGCTCAGACAGAAATATTCCAATAAACAAAGTGTGCCTACAATTAAACTAAGGCTACAGAGATCTAGAAAACTCAGATTACTCATTCCTACATCTTGGAGGAAAACAAACCACATTGATACAAAGACCAAGTTATAAGTTAGAAACAGAAAATTCCTGTTTCTAAATTATTTTCAGAAGAAGCAAGATTACATGAACAAAAAGGAGCATTAAAAATGATTTTAATTTTTTATAGAAATGACATCTTGCTATGTTGCCCAGGCTGGTTTTGAACTCCTGGTCTCAAGAGATCCTCCCACCTTGAACTCCCAAAGTGCTGGGATTACAGGTGTGAGTCACCACACCCAGCAAGGAAAATTCTTTATTCAGGAAAGCTTATTTCCTATTCCATCAACATTTTTTCAAAACAATTAAATTTAATGAAAAATAAAATAGGCCCTTAAAAAATGAAATAAATGTTCCCACCTACCTGAATAACACACTCCATGAGATATTCTTGAGCCAAAGCATCCCTACAGTTTACAACTTGCTCCAATATGCCGGTCAAAACAATCTAAAAGAGAAAAAAAAGAAATACATGTAAGGGTTAAAACCTGTTTTCAAAATCTTAAGCTATTCCCATAGTAACACATTTGAACTACTAGCTTGAACATCGTATTGAGATTTTTCTCACCAAGACTTCACTTCTAAACTTTAAAAGCTATTTTCTTTTTGAGATAAGGTCTTGTTCTGTTGCCCCGGCTGGGGTGCAGTGACACACTCTCCACTCAATGCAATGTCCACCTCCTGGGCTCAAGCCATCCTCCCACCTCAAGCCTCCTGAGTAGCTGGGACTACAGGTACATTCCACCATGCCCAGCTAATTTTGGTAATTTTTGTAGAGATGGGGTCTCCCTATGTTGCCCAGGCTTGTCTCAAACTCCTGGACTCAAGTGATCCATCTGCCTTGGCCTCTCAAAAGTAAGCTTTTTTCTCCATGGCTTGTGCTTTTTTGTGTATCCTCAGAAACCTTTGTGTAATCCTAGGTCATAAAGATTTCCTCTGTGTTTTCTAACAGTTTTAGGTTCTATATTTAGGTCTCTGATCAATTTTTGTGTTTTTTCTATATGGTATGAGGGATGGTCAAGGTTCAGGGTTTTTTGCTTGTTTGCATATAAACATCCAATTGTTCCAGAATCACTTGCTGAAAAGGTTGCCTTTGTACTTTTATCAAAAATAACTGATCATAAATATCTGGGTCTGTTATGGATTGTCTAGTCAGAGATCGGTAAACTGAGCTGCTGCTTGTTTTTACAAATAAAGTGTTTCTGGAACACAGCCATGCCCATTCACTTCCATATTGTCTGTGGCTGCTTTTGCACCATTATCTGCAGTGTTAGTAGTTGTAGACTGGGGTGTTCAACCTTTTGGCTTGAAGAAGAATTAGAAGAAGAATTATCTTGGGCCACACATAAAATACACTAAGAATAGCTGCTGAGCTTTTTTAAAAAAAGCAAAAAATCTCATGTTTTAAAGTTTACAAACTTATGTTGGGCCATGTTCAAAGCTGTCCTGAGCCACAGGTTGGACAAGCTTGTTGTACAGCATATGTCTTGCAAAGCCAAAAAGCATTTATTATCTGGTCCCTCACAGGTAAAGTTTGCCATTCCCTGTTTTATTCCCCTCCATTGATTTGTGTGTCTGTGCTTTTCACCAATACCACACAGGCTCTCACTGTGGCTTTAGAGTAAATCATGAATTCGGGTTGTTTGGGTCTCAACTTTGTTCTTCCTTTTCAAATTTGTTGCAGCTGTTCCAAGTTCTCTGTTTCTTCACATAAACTTTAGAATCAGCTTCTTAATTTCTACAAAAGTCTGCTGGGATTTTGACTGAGATTACATCGGATCTACAGATCATTTTTTAAAAAAGATGCTATCTTGACAATATTAAATCTTCCAATCCACAAACATTGCATATATATCTTTCTGTTTATTTAAGTCTTCTTCAGTAAAAGCCATTTTAAGATTTTTTCAATGTAATATTATATAACAAAAATATTCTGATTTTAAACATCAGATTTCAGTTTATCTCAGAACATAAGAAGAGGTAACAAAAATATACAAACCTGTTTGTAAAGTTCCACATTTACACCTTCCAACTGACTGAGGCGCACCAAATTTGTTTCCACTAAAATTCTCAGTTCTTGTCTTTCTCATTCTCTTTTTTCTCTATCTCAGCTACGTCCCTGATGCTGCATTTGCACCCAGAGCTTGTTCATTCCTGCAAAGTTGAGCAGCACAAAATCCATGGAATCACTGATATCTCCTGTTGTTTCTTCACTGCAAAGAAACAGAAAAGCCTTTACACAGTATTTACAGGACCAACTTACTGCTATCCCTCTCCTTTGTGCATTTCCTACTTACCTCTGTAGTACCCCAATGGTTTATAAAAAACCACTTTCAATTTCATTGGCTTAGTGTTAAATTTCAAAGGGAACAGAATCTAGGGAAAAAAGTACCTGGAGAGGACAGTATAAATTTAAAGGGCAAATTACTTTCCCCAACTCCCTATCCTGGGCCAAGTGGACTTGCTCTTACGGCAACTTCCTTAATTCAAAAAGGCTAGAAGGGTGGGCATGGTGGCTCATGTCTGTCATCCCAATGCTTTGGGAGGCCAAGGCAGGAAGATCGCTTTAGGCCAGGAGTTTAAAACTGGCCTAGGCAACATAATGAGACCCCATCCCTACAAACCAAAAACAAAAACAAAAGGCTAAAAAATTAACACTTAGGGTGTACTGCTAACTACATCATTTTACTGTTGAATATTTTGTTTCTAATTGGAATGTAAGCTTTGTGAGGGAAGAGACCATGGATTTCCTGCTTTATTTTTCTACATCTCCTAGGATGGAGACCTCAGTAGCTTTCAAAAAATTTTATTGATTGCCTAATTAAACGCTCAAAATGGACAGTCAAAATGTAATAAAGCAAATAACTTTATCAATTTCTCTACATTGTTAAATTTTTTATCTTTTCTGTACTGATTAAAAAAGAAATTGATGCAGATATATTAAAAAACATTGAATTGTACACCTTAGAAATAAATGAAAATATTAAAAAGAAAAAAACAAAATCTGTTGGGGCAAACTGAAAAAAGATTAAAAATTAAAGAAAGAAAATAAATGAATAAACTTTAAAAAAAAAAAGGAATGAAGTTCTTTAATCTGGGGACCTGTCATGTGAACAGCTCACCCCACTGAAGACCACAGTTGGCTGCCCACCTGCCCCTGCTGTGGGATAAAAGTACAGTAGACTTCGATTCTAGAATACTGATTACACAAGAGACAGGAGTGTCTCCGAAAAGCTTTTATTTTTTCTTTTCTGGAGTTAATAGCTAACTTGTAACAGATAGTTCAAATCACTTATATTCCAAGGTAACTAGCAGTCTATAAATTATAAAAGCTGATAGACATTAAAGGAACAATTATGAAATCCAGCTGGCTCACACTTCATATTTCATTACAAATTCAATTTCCAAACATAACCCCCTTTAAAAAGTTGTATTTTCAAAGAATATTTAATGTAGTGGAAAAATGCTCAATTACATGAAATAAAAAAAGCAGGTTCTAATAATCCAAAGATCAACTTTGCATAAGAGTACATTTTAGATCATACCACATATACTGAGGAGTTCTATATGACAAAGGAAATCTATATATACAAATGTTGCCTAAATGGCTGACTGGGTGGAAGAATTATTCATACTTACTATATTTCTGTACATGTTTCCACACTTTTATACATTCTGCAATGAAAGAAATATTGCAACAAAATCAAGAAAGAAAATCACTTACTCTGTTGGCTCTCCTTCATCAGGTAAGATATTTCTGGTACACTGAAGAAAGTAATTTTGAAGAAACAAACCCCTCAAGGGATGCTGCACACCAGGGCACATTTCTACCAAATCTTTCAAAATGTCCTTCCTGGACTGAGGAAATGACTTGACATATACAACTCCAACTGTGATCAAAAGGTAACTAGGAGAATTATGAAGAAATGCTGATTAGAAATAAAATATTCAAATCAAGAATTTGATTATTTCCAAACACTTTGAACAAAACATTAAATAAACAAGACAGGAACCATGTTGTTTTCTCCTGCATGATAAGGAAAATATCTGATTTAAAATATAACCGCTGACTGCCCTCTAAAAACACTATCTATATATTCACTCTCATACATACACATACATACACACACACACACACACACACAGAGACATATACTGTATACATACAAGATAGATATTACCTTTAACATATTAGGAAGATAATAATTGTTATATTAATTTTTCTAACAGTCAAGACATTAAACAAAATAGCAAACATGTCCATTTTTTTCTGTTTCCAAAATTCTTCAAATATGTACATTATTTGAATCATCTCATTGGAAATGTCCCTAACACACTGCCAGAAAGCGGCCAGAAAGTAGTTTCTTCAACCTAACAGCTGGTTCCCTATTAAAATGTTACCGGGCCAAGCACGGTGGCTCACGCCTGTAATCCCAGCATTTTGTGAGGCCAAGGCGGGTGGATCACGAAGTCAAGAGATAGAGACCATCCTGGCCAACATGGTAAAGCCCCATCTCTACTAAAAATACAAAAATTAGCTGGGTGTGGTGGCGCATGCCTGTAGTCCCAGCTACTCAGCAGACTGAGGCAGTAGAATCGCGTGAACCCAGAAGGTAGAGGTTGCAGTGAGCCGAGATTGAGCCACTGCACTCCAGCCTGGCGACAGAGCAAGACTCTGTCTCAAAAAGAAAAAATGTTTCCAAGGGAACCTAGTAAAATGATTCTAAGAGGGAGCTTTGTGATCAGAATGATCAGCGTGCAAATACTGCCTATACCTTTTTTTTTTTTTTTTTTTTTTTACACAGGGTATTGCTCTGTGGCCCAGGCTGGAGTGCAGTGGTGCTTTTTGCCCCCGCCACCGCGGCTTTTTACCGCCGTGGCTTTTTGCTCCCCGCCGCCGCGGCTTTTTGCCCTCGCCGCCAAGGCCTTTTGCTACCCGCCGCCAAGGCCTTTTGCTCCCCGCCACCGCGGCATTTTGCTCCCCGCCGTCGCGGCTTTTTGCCCCCATCGCCGCGACCTTTTGCGGCTTTTTGCCCCCGCCGCCGCGGCTTCTTACCGCCGCCTCTCGCCGCCGCCGCCGTCTCTTGCCGCCTCTTACCGCCGCCGCCGTCTCTTGCCGCCTCTTACCGCCGCCGCCGTCTCTTGCCGCCTCTTGCCGCCGCCGCCTTGCCGCCGCCGCCGCCGCCTTGCCGCCGCCTCTCGCCGCCGCCGCCGCCTCTCGCCGCCGCCGCCGCCTCTCGCCGCCGCCGCCGCCTCTTGCCGCCTCTTACCGCCGCCGCCGTCTCTTGCCGCCGCCGCCTCTTGCCGCCGCCTCCTTGCCGCCGCCGCCGCCTCTCGCCGCCGCCGCCTCTTGCCGCCGCCGCCGCCGCCTCTCGCCGCCGCCTCTCGCCGCCTCTCGCCGCCGCCTCCTTGCCGCCGCCTCTTGCCGCCGCCGCCTCTTGCCGCCGCCGCCTCTTGCCGCCGCCTCCTCTTGCCGCCGCCTCTCGCCGCCGCCTCCTTGCCGCCGCCTCATGCCGCCGCCGCCGCCTCTTGCCGCCGCCTCTCGCCGCCTCTCGCCGCCGCCGCCGCCTCTCGCCGCCGCCGCCGCGGCCTCTTGCAGCCGCGGCTTTCTGCCGCTGCGGCTTTTTGCAGCATTTTCCCCCGGCCCCTGCGGCTTTTTGCCCCAGCCTCCGCGGCTTTTCCCCCCCGGCCGCCGCGGCTTTTTGCCTCTGCCGCCGAGGCTTTTTCCCGCCATGGCTTTTTGCCCCTTCTTAAAACAGTCAGCGTGTGTTTTCATCCCAGTTGTTCACCGTGGTAAGACTACGCTGGAAAACTGTGTGCTGCAGTGTGAGACGACCAGAGTCACAGCGCTGACATCGCCAGAGTTTCTAATGAAGAACTCAGTTTATATGGAGCCAAGGTAAAAGCTCTTGTCCTCTTGGGGAAGTAGTTTGGGTTGAAGTTGTAAACGAATATATGAAATATGGGCCAAGATGTATGTGTGTACTCCCACAGTCTTCAGACAGTCATCTCTACCAAGTCAGTCAGACTCAACTGTGCAAGGGTCTTCTCATGAAGCATTTTCAAATGATAGAAGAAAAGTAATAAATCTCACTATTACTTTATATAGCTTTAAGAGAGGTTTAGGTCCTTAAAATTATGTTTGTAATTGTAGATTCACACAGTGTTGTAAGAAATAACAGGGAGAGATCCTGCATTATGCCCTTCACCAGTGTCCCCTAAGGGTAACGTCTTGTTTAACTGTCGTGCAACATCACAGCCAGAATACTGACATCGATCCAGTCAAGTGGAAGAATATTCCCATCACCACAAGGACCCTCATGCTGCCCTCCTAGAGCCAAACTCACCTGCCTCTCCCACCAACCACTTCCTTAACTGCAGGCACACCTTAAGCTGTTTTTCACTTCTATTGATTTCATTTCACAAATGTAGAAATGGAATCACACAGTATGTGGCTTTTTGGGATTGGCTTTTCTCACTTCGTGTGGTTCTGTGGAGCTTCACCTGGGTCGTTGTATGTACCAATAGCTTGCTCCTTTTTACTGTGGAGGAATAGTCCAATGTGTGGTTGTTCCACAGTTTGTTTAGTCACTTGTGGGAGGATGTCTAGATTGTCTCCAGTTTTTGTCTGTTGTCAGTAAAGCTGCTGTAAATATTCAGGTACAGGTTTTTGTGTGAACACATTTTTCATTTTTTAAGGAGTAAATGCCCACGGATGCAATTGTAGGTCATATGGTAGTTCCATGCTTAGTGTTTTGTTGTTTTTTTTTTTTTAAAGAAATCGCTAAAATGTTTTTCAGAGTAGTTGTACCATTTTACATTCCCACTAGCAATGTTTGAGTGGTCCAGTTTCTCCATGTCCTCAAGAGCATTTGGTGTTTTGACTATTTTTTGTTTTCACTATTCTGATTAAGTCTGTAGTGATATCTCATTGTGGTTTTAATTGTCATTTCCCCAGTTGTTAATGATGTCAGGCATTTTCTCATATGCTTATTTGCCACCCTTATATCCTCTTTAGTGAAATATCTGTGACTTTTGCCCCATTTTCTAATTGGATTGTTTGTTCTTCTTTACTGTAGAGGTTTGAGAGTTCTCTGTATATTCTAGATACTAGTCCGTTGTCAGGTGTGTGGTTTGGAGACATTTTTTGCCACTCTGTAGCTTGTCTTTTCACCTTCTTCATATGGGTTTTTATGGAGCAAAGTATTTAATTTTGATGAAGTCCAGTGTATCAGTTTTTCCTTTTATGAGTCGAGGTTTTGGTGATAACAACTGTTTGCCTAGCCATAGATCCTGATTTTCTCCTATGTTAAAAAAAAATTTTTATAGCTTTGTATTTTACATAAGGTTGTGATCCATTTTCTACTTAATTTTGGTGTAAGGTGTGAGGTTTAGGTCACGGTTCATTTCTTTTCCTATTCTGTTTCACTAATCTGTGTAGCCATCCCTCCACCAGTACCTGTAGCTATACATTAAGTCTTAACGTCAGGTAGAGTGATTTCTCCTACTTTTTTTTTTCAAAATCGTTTCAGTTACTCTAGTTCCTTTGCTTTTCAATACAAATGTGAAAATAATTTTGTCTATATCCACAAAAGATCATGCTGAGATTTTGATAGGAACTTTAATAAACCCATATGTCAATTTGGGAAGGATTAACACCTTCCATTCTTTGAACACAATGTATTTCTCCATTTACTTAAAATCTCTGATTTCCTTTTTTTGAGATAGGGTCTTGTTCTGTCACCCAGGCTGGAGTGCAGTGGCATGAACATGGCTCATGGCATAGCTTCAGTCTCCTGGGGTCAACCATCTTTCCACCTCTGCCTCTCAAGTAGCTGGGACCACAGGTGCATGCCACTACACTGAGCAAATATTTTTTACTTTATTTTTCGTAGAGATGGGGTCTTGACATGTTGCCCAGGCTGTTCTCCAACTTCTAGGCTCAAGCAGTCCTCCTGCTTCAGTCTCCCGAAGTGATGGGATTACAAGCATGAGCCACCACACCCAGCCAAATCTTTGTTTTCTTTCATCAGCATCATATACTCTTCAGCATACAAATGTTATATGTGTTTTGTTAGATTTGTACCTAATTATTTCACTTTTTTGAGTGATTGTGATACTTTTCAATGTCCATATGTTCATTGCTAGTATATAGAAACATAATTTATTTTTATATGTTTATCCTATATCCTTATAACTTTGTTAAACCGTACTTATAGGAATGTTTTTGTAGATTCCTTGGGATTTTCTATATAGAGAGTATTGTTATCTGCAAATAAGGGCAGGTTCTCTTTTTTCTTTTCTAATCTTTATGCCTCTTTCCCCCCCTTGCCTTATTGCACTGGCTAGAATTTCCGGCACTATGAAAGCAGACCTCCTCACCTTGGTTTTGATATTAGGGAGAATATGTTTAGTATTCCATCGAAAATAATAAGGTTGACCAGGATTTTACATATTCTTTATCAAGTTGAAGAACTTCTGCTCTATTTCTTTTTCTTTTTTTTTTTTTGAGAATTTTTATCATAAGTGGATGTTTACTTTATTTCTGAGTTCCTTTCTCAGGAATAGGCTGACTTTTAATGTTTTTTTCTGGATAGATTGATATGATCACATGATTTTTCTTATTGGAAAACAGAAAATGGTGGGTTACAATGGTTGATTTTCAAATTTTGAGCCAGCCTTGCCTCTCTGGCATAAACCCCACTTGGTCATGGTATATAATTCTTTTTATATATTTCTGAATTATATTTGCTAATCTTTTGTTAGGAAATTTTGCATCTATATTCATGAATATTGGACTCTAGTTTTGGTTTTCTGTGCCACTGTCTTTGTCTGGTTTTATCGATAATAATAGCTTCATAAAATGAATACAGAAGTGTTCCCTTCTCTTCTATTTTGTAGATGAGCTTGTGTAGAATTGCTGTTCATTCTTTGGATGTTTGATGGATTTCTCCAGCGCAATCACCTGGGCCTGGAGATTTCTCTTTCGGAATTTTTAAATTATGAATTCAATTTCATTAATAGTTAAAAGTGTATTCAAATGACCTATTTCATATTGAGTATATTTTGGTAGTTTGTGCTTTTTGTGGTATTGGACCACTACTTCTAAGTTGTCAGGTTTATATTTATAGAATTGTTTGTAGCATTTCCTTATTCTTCTGATATCTGCAGGGTGTATAGTAATGATCCCTGTTTCATATTTGATATTGGTAGTTTGTGTCTTCTAAGAGCCAATTCTTTGTTTTATTGTTCTGTGTATTTTTTTTCTTTTAGATAATTGTTCTGTTTTCAATTTTATTTATTTTAGTTCTTTTCTTAAGTTTAATTTTAACATTAATTTTTACTTTTTTATGTTCTTTTTACGATTTTGTTCCTTCTGCTTCTTTTGGGTTTCTTTTACTTGTTTTGGGTTTTCCACCTGAGAGATTAGATGATTGATTTGAGACTTTTTCTCTTTTCTAATGTAAGCATTTAATGCTATAAACTTGTCTCTCAGCATTGCTCTAGCTGTTTTGTAAATTTTGATATTTTTTATTTTTATGCTTTGATTCATGCAGAATTCAGAAGTGTGTTGTTTAGTTTCTAAATATTTGGAATTTTACTATTACCTTTCTGTTGTTGATTTCCAGTTTCATTCCATTGTGGTCAAAAAACATACTATATGATTTTAATTCTTTTAAATTTCTAGAGGTTTCTTTTATGGCTCAAGATATGGTCTATCTTGATACATATTCTGTGAGCAAATGAAAAGAAAGTGAGTCATTCTCACATTCTGTCTGCTGTCATTGCGTGGTATATTCTATACAATGTCAACTAGATCAAATTGGTTGGTGATGTTGAGTTCTTTTGTATTCTTTCTGATTTTCTTCTTCTGTGAATTGTTGAGAGAGGGGTGTCAAAACCTCTAATTATAACTGAATTTGTTTGTTTGCCTTTTCAGTACTATTAGTTTTTGCTTCACATATTTTGCAGTTCTGTTATTTGGTGTATGCTCTTTCAGGATTGCTATGTCTTTTTGGTGAGTCAGCATGTTTATGATTACTTTATGTCTGTCTCTGGTAATTGTTTTTGCTCTAAAGTCTACTTTATCTGATATTAATATAGCCACACCTGCTTTCCTTTGATTATTGTTTCCACGATATGTCTTTTTCTATTAATTTCAACTTGCCTATATTCTGTTTGAAGTGAGTTGTAGACAACATACAGTTGAGTCATGTTTTTAATCCAATTTGGCAATCTTTGTCTTTTAATTGTATTTAGACCACTCACATTTAATTATTGATGTTAAGTCTTTAGTCTACTATTTTATGTTTTCTGTTTGTTCTGCTTTTCATTTGTTGATTTGCTTTTTTTCTGCCATCCTGTGGATACCCGAACATTTTTCAGAATTGCATTTGTTTTTGAGAATATCTCTTTGTATAGCGTTTTTAGTGGTTGCTCTAGGTTGTATATATGATATGTACATAACATCACAGTTTACTGGTGTCACCATTTCAAGTAAAGTGTAGAAACCTTGCCTCCCTTTCTTATTCTTTACCATCTCCTTTTTATAATTGTCTTAAACTTTTCCTTTACATACATACATCTAGAACCATATTAGACAATTTTATGATTTTTGATTCAAATGTCCAACATAATTTAGAACACTCAAGAGAAGGAAACCTTATTGTATTTACCTATATCTTTGCTTAATGAGTTTTTTTTCTTTTTGATGTTCCAAGATCCTCTCTTTTATCATTTCTTTTTTGTTTAGATAACTTCCTTTAGTCATTCTATGAAGATAGGTCTGCTGGTGACAAATTTTCTTCTTTTCCCTTCTTCTGAGAATATCTTGATTTCCTCTTCATTCCTGAAGAATATTTTCACTGGTTATAGGATTCTGGGTTGACAATGTTTTTCTTTTAGCCCTTGAACAATACTGTGTCTCTTTCATCTGGCATCCATGGTCTCTGATGCTGTCAATCACATTTTCTCTCCTATAGGTAAGGCATAAAATTTTCATTGATGCTTTCAGATTTTTGTTTTTAGCTTACACTAGTTTAATTATGATGTATTTTGGCATGGATTTCTTTGAGTTTATCCTGTTTGGGGTCTGCTCAGCTTCTTGAACCTGTAGGCTTGTTATCCAAATCCTGCCAAATTTGCAAGCTTTTAGTCATTATTTCTTCAGGTGTGTTTTTAGCCTCACCCTCTTTCTCTTCTCTTTCCAGAACTCTGATGACATGAATATTGGATCTTTCATTATGTTCCAGCAGAACTTTGGAGCTCTGTTTACTTTTCTTTTTCAGTATGTTTTCTCTGCTATTGGGTAAATTTTATTGTTCTATCTTCCAGTTCACTGATTCTTTCCTCTGTTGTTTTCAGTCTGCTGTTGAGCACATCCACTGAGTTTCTATTTTCGTTATTGTGTTTTTCAGTTCTAAAATTTCCATTTGGTTTTTTATATCATCTACTTCTTTGCTGAGACTTTCATTTTTCGGTGGTTTTATGTGCGTTCATAATTCCTTATCGAAGCATTTTTATCATGGCTGCTTTAAAATCACTGCCAGTTAATTCTATCATTTCTGACATCTTTGTTTTTGCATCTGTTGATTGTCTTATTGTTTTTGACATTTTCCTCATTCTTGGTATGACAAGGGATTTTCAAGTGAAAGTTGGATATTTTTGTATTGTGTTGTGAGACTCTGGGTCTTCTATTTTAACTTGGCTTCTCTGATACTACTACATGAAGGGACAGGGTTGGGGGTAGATGGGCATCATCTTGTTACTGGTGGAGGTAGAAGTCATGGTTCCCACTTGGCCTCCATTGATACCCAAGTTGGGTGGAGGAGCTCCTCATTACTGCTATGTAGGGGTGGGAGGTCTAGCTTCCTACATGGTCTCCACTGGCACTGTGATATATGGGAGTGGTCTTGTTACCACTGGGCAATGGTGAAAGTCTGGAATCTCCACTAGGCCTGCTCTGACTCTGCCCCAGTAGGGAGGGAGTGGTTGTCTTGGCACTGCCAGGTCGGAGTACAAGTCCAGGCTCCTCGTATAGTTTTCACTGACACTGCTGCAGGGAGGGCCTTGTAACTGTGGTTGGTGGGGATGAAAGTCCTGGCTCCTTGCTTGATCTTCTCTGGTACTGCCCCAGTCAAGGTGTGGTACCTGGTTACATCCTTGAGGGAGCAAAAGTTTAGGTTTTTCTCTTGATCTTTGCTGGCATGGGTGAGATTTGGGCCACTGTTTTATGCTGTAGTGTTTACCTGGAATAGAGCTATTATTATCTAAAAGTTTTCTGTCTTTCTAGGTTGCTTAGTCCTTTCATTAGGGCAGCTTTGTTTTAGGTGTATGTCTGTTGGTGTACTGGATTGCTGGCTTCTTCAGCTCCAAGTCTAGGGATTATGAAGCAAAAAGAAAGGAATTTAACCACTGTGTTGGTGTTGTTTCTTGGGTCCTGAGGTCCCTAGCTGGTCTGCCTTCTTCTCTCCACTTTTCTGTCTTATGCTTGTTTTATATATAATGCCCACGGTTTTTGGTCGTACCTAGCAGGAGGAATAGGGACATCTGCTCCATCATCCCAGGAGTGGCAGGCTCCTCAGTTACTTTTTAATTGACAAATTATCTGTACATTTTCATAACATATTTTGAATATGACTTTCATTTGCTACATGACTGCTGGTTTTAATTGTTCTCCTTTACAAATTTTATGTGATTCTTGATAGTTTGATATTTAATTTTAACTATCTTGCTGTAGATAATTTTTAATGTAATCACCCCTAAACCTTTTTTTTACACACAACCCCAAATTGAAAATCTCTTAGAAGAAGGCCCAATTAGCACATTTTTAAAATCCTCTCTACAGAGAGTTAGATTGGTGTATACATATGGTTCGGGCATATGTACAGGGTTAAGTAATCATAAATGTTTTCTCATGGAATACTACTGCTACTAGAAAATTAACTGAACATACATGCAGTAGATGTGTCATCAATGATTATAGCAACTGTTCTTCATCAATGCTGTTGTGTATTAAATTATTCCCAAATGGTTGCTGAAATAACTATAGAGGTTTGAGTGAATTATTTTTGCTTCCCAGAGTGCCTTGCATAGCATTAGGAAAGAAATTCTTATTACTTTTATGTTTTTTGGTGCCATGAGGTGTGAGAGAATAGTGTTATGTTTGATCCTTCTGGTTACTCTGTTTGAATGACATTGTACTGGCTGCTAACGTTAACGTGTGTGGTAGGGAAAGCCATTGTTTCACTCATAGAAATGATTTTTAATTTGGGTGGGGTATTTTAAAACTGGCACGTTTTGGAAAATGTGGGGTCTTGTTTCTATCCTCAAATTACAATATTTTACTTAATTGAAATACTTTTCTCCAACTAATTGAGTATCTGAGAGAATGGTCATTTTGAATAAGTGCATCTTTTGACAAAATTGTTAAATGACCTTTCTTTGGCAGAATCAGAAAACATTTATCTAGAATGAAAAGGTAGAACAAGAATTAACTGTTGGCACTTAGGCAAGTGTGTGTGTGTGTGTGTGTGTGTGTGTGGTTTTGAAAGTGATAAATTGTCAACAACTTGCTAGAAATGGAACAAATGGAAATGTTGATTAAAAATGGCTGATAAAACTTATCTGTAAAATACTTTATCTTTGTGCTGTATATTTGTACTGTGTTAAAGGCTAAGAAGTAATTATAATAAACTCTTATAGTCTTGCCTTTTAAAAACTGATTGTCATTTTCTCAAACTGTGACTCATAGGGTGCCCGTATAGAAATCTACCCTGGGAGTCAGTGCACCCTGAGTGACAATGGGATCCACCACTGCAAGGAAGGGGTCTTCATTAAGGTGAGCATTGGCCAAAACACCCACTTTTCAATGGATAGAATGGCTTCACTTACAAATTATGCTCTATTAAATTGTTGGGTTCTATTTTCTGGTTTTGAAAAACATGAACAGTATACACCTTTTGATAATATCTGTAGTCAGTGATTGGAATCTCTTGTGATAATGCTTTGTTACCTATAGATCTGCAGAAATGACAGAGGAAAGCTGTGTCACTAAGGGCTCAAACTGTGCTACAACATGGAACTAAGCATAGCTTTTCCCCTTTATTTTTAGAATAGTGTGAATACAGAAGATTTTTAAAGCAGGAAATGTTGAATATGACAGTTCCTAGAACATTTGTTTTCATTGCCACAGGACTTCTTAGATGAACATTGTGACATTCCCAAGATATCCACGGTGAATCATATAATACATAATAATGAAGGTTATGGTGCTGTCTCGGTGAAACCTACAGTCTTCTCTGACCTGCAAGAAAATGCTAAAGATGGAACTGAGGTATGTTATATTTAGTAATTTTTAACATAAAAACCAGACATAATTTATTTCAGCATTAAATGCTGATTAAGGATCTGAGTCTTCCTCTCTTCCTTCGAAAAGGTTGTTGGGATATGCTTGGGCATGGAGAGAGAGAAGGTTGATAAAGCCATAACATTATAGAATGTGAAAGAAACTTTCAAGGTCAACTAGTTCAACTGTCATTCAAAGTCTTGATGTTGTGGTTTCTGTGTAGTTCCCTTCTTATCATACTTAGCTTTCAATGAGGGTGGATGTGTGATATCAACGGTGGCTGTGTCTGACAGAATAGCCTTTAGCCATTATCACATTTGCAGATTTCTGGGCAGCCATATTTCCAATGTTTACTTTCCATGGGTTAATGGAAGTTGTAAGCTGCTTCTTAAAAGTTTTAGGCTGGATGTAGTGGCTCCTGCCTGTAATCCCAGCACTTTGGGAGGCTGAGGTGGGAAGATCGCTTAGGGCTAGAAGTTTGAGACCAGCTAGAGCAACATAGCAAGACCTCATCTATAAAAAATTTTAGAAATTAGGAAGGCATGGTGGCACACATCTGTGGTTCCAGCTACTCAGGAGGTAGAAGTAGGAGGATTGCTTGAACCCACGAGTTAAAAGGCTACAGTGACCTATGATTGCACCACTGCACTCCAGCCTGGGTGACAAAGTGAGGCCCTGTCTCTTAAAATAAAAAAAAAAAATCACAGGCTGGGCACGGTGGCTCACGCCTGTAATCCCAGCACTTTGGGAGGCTGAGGCAGGAGAATCGCTTGAACCCAGGAGGTGGAGGTTATCGTGAGCCGAGATCGCGCTATTGCACTCCACCCTGGGCAACAAGAGCGACATTCCATCCAAAAAAAAAAAAAAAAGCCATTAGGACCACATTTAAAATCTTATTATGCGGTGGTTTTCTCTCCTCTCCTCTCCTCTCCTCCTTTCCCCTCCCCTCTCTTCTATTCTCTTTTTTTTTTTTTTGAGACATAGTCTTGCTCTGTCGCCCAGGCTGGAGTGCAGTGGTGTGATCTTGGCTCACCGCAACCTCTGCCTCCCGGGTTCAGGCGATTCTCCTGCCTCAGCTCTTGAGTAGCTGGAACTACATGTGCGTGCTGCCACACCCGGCTATTTTTATCTTTTTTTGTATTTTTAGTAGGGATGGGGTTTCACCATGTTTGCCAGGATGGTCTCGATCTCCTGACCTCATGACTCCCCTGCCTCGGCCTCCCAAAGTGTTAGGATTACAGATGTGAACCACCGCGCCTGGCCTGGTTTTCTTTTACATAAGCCTCTTCCTTTGTTGAAACCATAAGATTTTCCTCACAGTGGAGAATCCTGAAAGCTCCCAGCAGCCAGCAATGAATGAAAGGTGTGGACAGGGCTGCCAGCAGGGCGGGGCCTGGTGAGCCACGTGACTGGGCTCCCACATCACAATGGGGGCGGGGGCGCGTGGAAGGGACTCTGGGCCTGATTGGTTCCTGGGAAGGAGGAGGGAGCTCTGCCGGTTGTCAGGGCAACCTCCTTCAGTTGGTGGGAAGCAGTGGAAGGAGGAGGAGCTCCCTCTGTGCTCTCTTCCTCGCAATTACAGCTTGTTACATCTAGACCCATTCTAAATAAACCAAGCAGGTTCCCAAGGGACCCTTGCAGACAAGTCAGCTGAGGGGAGGCATCTGAGGCGAGGTGCAGGCTGCTAGTGGGGTGCAGCCCCATTGCCAGGGGCTGGCCTGCCAGCGTACCTTTCCTGGGAAGAGGTGGAGGAAGTGCTGAGCTCTGCAGACTTGGAAGCAAGGGAGGGCCAAAGCTGCTGGAGAGGAGCCGAGCTACCCCATGGGGAACACGCTGAGCTGTTGCTTGTGCACCAACGCCAGCCCCAAGCGGGGCCAGCACAGGAGGTCTGGGGAGCTGTCCTGCAGCGCTGACATCTATGAGGCAGCATCAAGCAAAGGTGCAGGCCAAGGCAGAGAGGAGTGTAGCCGCCACAGATGGAACATGCTGCTCCCTAATGCCAGCCCCAAGCAAAGACAGCGCAGGGTGCGGTGGGCGGAACCACTCTGCAGCTGTAACATCAGGGAGGTGGAGGTGGCAGTAGCACCACACCCCACTGCTGTGGAGCCTGCCCCGTCGGATTTCGGAGCCCAAGAGGGCCATGACCTGCAGCACATCAGCGACCAGGAGATGCCCAAATGTAAGGAGGCAGCTGATACTGTTTTCCCTCAGGCGCGCCTCTGGCCGCCACTGACCCAAGGTCCCCCCTAGAGGCATCCACAGCCTTGGGTTCCTTCCTGCTGCCCCTAGCCAGCTTTCCTAGGCCCAGGGACCGGACCAGGCAGGAGGACTGGCCTTGCTTCATGCCTGCCTGCCCCCACCCCTCATTCTTTTTCCCTGCAGCATCTGGTGGTTTCTCTCCTCCTCCCTGCCCCAGTGCCCAGTTCTGGCCCCTTTCTCATCTCCCCAGGCTGGCCAAAAACTAAGTTTTCAAAATAGCAAATGTACGCTACAGATTTCATTCCTATGGTGGAAGTGTCTTACAGCTCTTCTGTTTAAACTTTGGTTGGCCTCTTGATTTATTTAAACGTTAGAATAATTAAGCTTCATGATGAATGTGCCTTTGTAACTGGAAAGTACTGTACTCTTGGAATATTCAAAAATCGTGAAAGAATGAACAAAGATAGTATGTGAATGAGTTGTACCTTTATACACAAAGCATGCAAGTACTTGTGAAAGTTTTTCCTTGTTTGGTGGTGTAAGGTAAGCCTCTGAGTGGTGTTACACACTAGGTAGTAGATGGGCAGTGTTGGAAGAGAGCCCAAAATAGACTCTTTATATCATTCTTTAGGATTTATAACACATTTTCATGTATGTCTCATGTATCACCCTGTCTACAAAAAAAAAAAAAAAAAGGTTAAAACCTAACCAGCTATGGTGGCTTGCACCTATAGTCTCAGCTGCAAGAGGATCACTTGAGCCCAGGAGTTTGAGGCTTCAGTGAGCTATGCTGGCTCCATGGCACCACTGCACCACTCCAGCCCGGGCAACAGAGTGTGACCCTGTCTCTTTACCAAATTGTTTTTTGCCGAAAACAGCTCTTTGTTTTTATATATTTGATATATGGAGCCAGTGTCTGACACTAATTGGCCACAGCATCACTTGCTGCTTGAGACTTTCCCTGAAATGTGCTGAAATAGCAGCATAGAGGAGGGTGGTTCTATTTGATAAGTAGAAGGAGGAGGGCATGTATATGATTCATCTACAAGTTGCATCAGTTTATTTAGGTGCAAGTTTTAGAAAGAAGTCCCAGACACAGCCTGGTTTTATTCCACGTACGTGGAGAACTTCTGTGATTTTCGCATTCTTCAGCAGAATTGGGACATTGTGGCCTTTATTTTCTTTACATTTATTGCTAAAAACTTTTCTCAAGACTGTTAAGAGTGATTAAAATGGATGTGTAGCTTTAAAAAGAGTCTTTTCTACTCATCTAAATTATTACATTTTTCCTTCTTCTTCCTCTGCAGATTTTGCCTCTGACCATCCAAGGGAAAGCACACTCTTCCTGAGAAAATATCAAATGAGTGGTAAGACAATATGGTTTCTTCCTCCAAGCAAAAAACTACAAACTTTCTGTTTTGCGTATTACAGAACATATTTAGAGGAACTCAGATATTAGTTAAAAATGTTTCAACTTTTCATACATTTACTTGTCTTATTTTAATGTGTGACATAATTTCCTTTAGTTGTCACTGTTCATGAACATGCAGACTTTGTGTTTACGCAATTGGTGACATTGTTATCAATGCAATTAATTGGCCACATGATTTAATGTAGTAGTCATGGACTTAGGCCTTTTTCTTCATACGTCTTTGCCATTTTTCCCTTGCTCCAAAGAGTCCATTTTAATGATGAGTGATAGGATTTAGGCTACAGGTTGGATTTCACTTGAACAAATGAAAAGAATCCATTGTTCTAGATTGGATCTGTGATTTTGGCCTCTTTTTTACACAGTGCTCTAACCACATGAGCCTATCACATCCATGTTCAGAGAGCCTATCACATCCATTCTCAGAACTTATTCATTCAAATGTAATGGAAATGTAAATATGGCCTGTGCCATTTTCCAGATTAGCCTTAGTGTGTGAAACTAGTGTAAATTTTCCACATCCTGCTTGTTTAAGGATGAGAATTAAAACTGTAGGAGTTTTCTGTACTCCTGCTTATTTTTTGTAACATTCTGCTAAATCTTACTTTATTTTCAAAAAAAAGCCATACACCATGTTTAGTTATTTTCAACAGCAAGAATACAAGAAGTGGGGATTCTATAATAACATCTGAAGTAATGCAGCACAATAAAAAGTGGGTTTCTCCCCTGCGTTTTCATAGTTTGTGTGGACTTTGCCTGTCTTGAGCTGGTAACTTCTGGTTAGGATTGTTATATTTCTCAGTTTCTTCCAGAACCATGGGCTTCTCACACATAGAGTGCATGGAAGTGGAAGAAAACCTACCCCGTGTCCTCGTCTCTTCAGCAGTGAGAAATGTGTGTCAGTGAGACCAGTTCAACTTCAAAGGAGGAGGCATTGTGGAGAACAAAGTGTGGCCCAAGTCCCCCTTGTAGCTTTTATTCTTTGGACCTGTGTTAGAACAAAATGATTTTCTGTGCTGAGGATACCATGTTCAATTATGTTAGACACTCATTTTAACATCTGAGTTTAAGAGAGGCTACTTTTCAGTTGTGTAAAGACCCATTTGTTTTTTCAGTAACATATTAGTAGATGACCGATAAGTCCTTTGGGATGCTTGCAGGGATTGTAGTGCATCTAGAGATTGGCTCCTGGCCAGAAATTGGTTCTTAGAGCTGTCAGCTCTATTAGATCCTGGTAATGAAAGTAAGCTATGTGTAAATGTAGAATCAGAAAACACTACAGCCTAGGGGTTCAGATATACAATAGGTAAATTTTTTATTAGCTAAATTTCTCATCTGTCCTGTATTTTGGCATTTCTATGAAGGAATACCTGAGACTGGATAATTTATAAAGAAAAGAGGCTTTATTGACTCACGGTTCTGCAGGCTGCACAGGAAGTGTGGTGCTGCATCTGCTTCTGGCAAGGGCTTCAAGAACCTAATAATCATGGTGGAAGGTGAAGTCACCTCTCACATGGTGAGAGAAGGAGCAAGAGAGAGTGAGAGGTGCCGCCTGCTTTTAAACAAGCAGGTCAGGCCAGGTGTGGTGGCTCATGTCCCTAACTCCAGCACTTTGGGAGGCTGAGGCAGGCAAATCACTTGAGGCCAGAGTCTGAGACCCGCCTTGGCCAACATAGTGAGGCCCTGACTCTACAAAAAATTTAAAAATTAGCCAGGTGTGATGGTGCGTGCTTGCAGCCCCAGCTACTCCGCAGGCTTAGGTGGGAGGATCAGTTGAGCCTAGGAGGTCAAGATTACAGTGAACCATAATCACGGCACTGTACTCCAGCCCGAGCATCAGAGTGAGACCCCATCTCAGAACAACAACAACAACAAAAAGCCAAGAAGATTATGCATGAACTCAGAGCAGGAACTCACTCATTACCAGGGGGATGGTGCTAAGCCATTCATGAGGGATCTGCCCCTGTGATCCAAACACTTCCCCAGCTCCAACACTGGGCACTACATTTCAACATGAGATTTGCAGGGCACACACTTGCCTAATTTGTTTTGCCTTTCCTTATGTACGTGGGGATTCTTTCATATTTGTGTAATAAAATATCTGTTAGGTCAAAAAGTAAAACTATATTTTTAGATTTTACTTTACGAGATTCATCATGCCAGATTATTTAAATTATAAATTCTGTTGGTAAGAATTTTTAAAAAAGGAATTTTATCTCATTTTATATAGTGATAATCAGATAATCAGCAACTACTTTTATTCTATGGTATTTATACCAGAATTGATTAGTTATTTTTTCATTCTTAGTGCAAGAAGAGAGGAGGAGCTCTCACCTATATTATGTAAGTAAGCTTTTGAAAAGTTAAGAAATTAATTGTTTGAATTAAAAGTCTATCTGTCATGATTCTTTAAATATTTAACAGGGAGCCAGTGCTGTCAGCATGATCCTTTTTTGGTGGAATTTCTGAATTTCTTCTATTTTCCTAAGTATCGGATTTATGCAGGAAAGTCTTTAGCTTACTGTGCCCATTTTTAAGGGTGTCTGACATTTAAGTTACACAATTTGGTTGTGATGTATCTGCCTTAAATATTTAATCTTTTGTATTCAAATAAAATTAAAAATAGCTAAGTCCACTTTCTTCAACACTTTCTGCTGACTTCCTGTCATAGCAGGTGAAAGCGTAGCTTCCTCACTCCACTGTGACCTTATTTCTCTCTGTTTCTTCCACCTGTAACACATTTTTAATTAAATCACTAATTGATATTTACATGACTATGGGTATGCACATATTATTCACTGCTGAGTCATATAATATTCTGACTGTGCCTCCTCTTTGTACATCCTTCATTTTTTTCTCTTAAATATTTCTGAAATCTGAACGCTTCTGTACTTCTACCAGATAACCCCCCCTTTTCCTAGCCCGTGATAGCTCATAAAGCCAAATGCGACCATTACCCCCCAGCTGGCCTCTTTGTTTTCATATCCTTCATTATTTTGTGTATGGAATTAATTTTCTGACTATGTTCCTTTGCCTCTTTTTTGACAGCTATTCTTCCCCAAGTGTTGTAACATTTGTCACATGCCTAACAGAAATAATGTTTTATCTACTAAAACATATGTAGCATGTTTTTCTCTTGGAGCAACTTTCCTTGGCCTTTGGTTTTCCTCCTCCAGGATAGATTATGTTTCCCTAGGCTGTCCTGGGCCTGTTTTCCTGGGAGCCCTCTCTGAACTCTTCTGCGCTCACTCACGTTGGATCCCTGACTCCTAGACTGTGCATTGCCCTCTGCCTTGTGTTACTCCCCAGTGGTGCTGGAGCACAGTTTCCGAGGAAAGGCTCATGGACACATATGTATAGAGATCTAGCCTCTCTCAAAACCCCTCCTTTGTTAAAGAGTATAAAATTCTAGAGTGAAAACTAAGTTTCATGGCTCTGAAGACATTTCTCTATTGTGTTTTCATTATACTGTTCTTGAAACTATTGCCTTTGTGTGATGCATCATATGTAACCATTTTTTACATTTCTTGAGCTTTTTAGGATCTTCTCTATTCCTGGGATTCTGAAATTGTACAATACAGCTTCGTGGAGACCTTTTATTTTATTGCGGCCATTAAGCCTGCAGACTATCTCTTTTAGAGAATTTTCTTATTTTCTCTGTTTTATTATTATTATCTTAGTATTCTTATGATTCAGATGTTGGGCCTCTTAGACCAGTATTTCTGCATTGATCTTTAATTTCTTCCCCTCCTATTTTCCAGTTTGTCTTTTATTCTGCTTCTTAGAGATTCTTTGACTTTCTGTGATAATCCTTCTATTGATTTTTTTTTATCTCCTTAAGTGTATTTTAAGATTTTTTTTTTTTTAAAGTTTTGCTCCTGAATTTTTACTGGTCCCAAGACTTCCATTTTCCTGTTGTTTTGATCTCTCATTGAAGGCTTCTCTCCGACGTGTGGTGGTCTTAGGGTTTTTCTGTTTGGAAGCAGGACCTTTGTTCACTAAGGGGTCTCATTGTGGGGATTTGGAGGTCAAGCCAGCTTTTCATTTGGGGGACATCAGTGTATTATATGAGGGTTTGAGCGTATTTTCTTTACAATGGTTCAGTTCTCTTCCAAGAAGGGTCTCCCAGTGTTCTGCCTGGGCAGTGCAAGCATGGCTGCTGGCTTTCTAGAAGCAGGGTTGAGAAGGAAGGTGGAGTTTCCCTTTGTGTGTGCAATTTAATCCCATTTCCTAGGTTTCAGCCCTAGTAGCTCTGAGCCCAGAAACCCTCAGGTATAATATATCCAGAGAATGCGCATACATATTCCTTATAAGATGGGAGGGGAGGTGGCCTTGGGGCTCTAAGCACAGCTTTACAGTTGACCTTGCTGGCTTCTGTTGTATATTTCACCCTACCTTCCCAGGTACCCTGTGCTTCTGATTTTGGAGCCTGGGTTGGGTTCTTCAAAACAAAGAAGATTGCTTGTTTCTGTCCAGGTCACTCCCTGTCAGCTCCAAAGTTGTGCTTCCATGGCGGTTGCCGCTCCTCTATCTGCTTTTCACCTTGCAGCATTGACTCAGGATCATCTGCCATCAATCCTGTCTCCTGGTCCTGTGTATAATGTTTTATTTTATGACTAATACTAATGAGATTTCAGAAGGAAGAGAAAATAAATTTCTGGTGAATCCATCATACTTAATCCAAATTTAGAACCCATATGTAAGCGTAAATCTAAGTTTAAATTCAACATAATTATGACATTAATTCAGACAATTTCTATTTATACCTCCAATAAGCATATTACACTTTTCCACTCAGGCCTTTGTGTAAGAATTCTATTCAAACTCCATACATGCCATGTGGTCCCATTGCTGTGCAACATAGATGGAGCTGTTTTTGTTAGCACACAAGGTGTTAGAAATTTTTAAGTCAGCTGAAAGTCATTATCTAAAAAGTAGCTGAAACATGTCTTGTAAAAAAATGGGGAGAAAAAAGTGATCTTGAGAGTTGAGCATGGTAACTCACACCTGTGTCCCAGCACTTTGAGAGGCTGAGGCACGCAGATTACTTGAGGCCAGGAGTTCGAGAACAGCCTGGCCAAAATTAGCCTGGCATGATGGTGCTCACTTGTATTTCCAGCTACACAGGAGGCTGAGGTGGGAGAATTGGTTGAACTTGGGAGGCGGAGGTTGCAGTGAGCTGAGTTCAGGCCACTGCACTCCAGGGTGGGAAACAGAGCAAGACTTCCAAAAAAAAAAAAAAAAAAACCACAGACCAATATATGTTCCTTATATGAAATTTTAAATAGAACAAAATGGGGACAGCTATCACCTAAAGCTGTACCAACTAGTCTATGTTTTGGTGCATCTTTTTTCTGTTCTTTTTAGTCTCATATATGGATGTTTCCTCAGAAACAACTTTTGTTATGGCGTAGTATTATGCTGTATCACCCCTAATAGTAGTGACTTTAAGGGATACCTTCTTTGACTTTGAATGAAAGTATCTCAATGAGTCCATTTTCATTTTTCATGCTATATTTGTTTTTTGAGGCAATAATAGTATGTACATTGACACACATACACTGTTAATGTAAAGTATATACGTTAATAGAATAGCTTAAGAGACATAAGAGTTCAGCTAGAGTTAAAACATTTCTGCCTTGAAGGAGAATTTGGTCCTTCAAATAGTAATATTGTTCAAAAACATCTGGGATTTTTGTTAAGTAGTAAGTGAATTTATAGTAAAAGGCATCTGAAACAAGCCAAATGTTGTTAAGAAATTATGGATATTTCTGATTATTGGCTACAGGCAATTTTTAAATACTCTGTACTTTTATAAACTACCATTAGATCTTCTCCCTACCCTGTCTTTCACGTACTTGTGGGAGACCCTGATGGAAGAGTGTGATAACATGATGTAGACAAGCATATCCCAATAGGAGGAAGGAAGGCTCATCTGAGTTATTTTTTTAAAGCTACAGTAATTGGTATTTTGTGGTTTTAAATAATGCTGTTGATCTCTTCAACTATTTGGTAACTAGGATTTGGTTACTGCCATTATTTTTCAGAAAGAGCATTTTTCTTTCATTTAGACGAAGTCTTGTTCTGTCACGCAGGCTGGAATGCGGTGGCATGAGCTCAGCTCACTGCAACCTCCACCTCCCGGGTTCTAGCAATTCTCTGCCTCAGCCTCCTGAGTAGCTGGGATTACAGGCATGCGTGCCACCACACACAGCTAATTTTTGTATTTTTAGTAGAGATGGGGTTTCACCATCTTGGCCAGGCTGGTCTTCAACTCCAGACCTCATCATCCACCCGCCTCAGCCTCCCAAAGTGCTGGGATTACCGGAGTGAGCCACCGCGCCCGGCCAGGAAGAGCATTTTTTTAAACACAGATGAAGCAGTTTCCATATTGACTGTTGCACTCTCGACAAATGAATAGATACTTTTAAAGTGTTTTAGAGATACTTTATTTTCTACAGGGCTCAAAAGGTTCACTGTCACCTCTCTGATAGCACTGCAGATAAATTTTCACCGATTTATAACTGTAGGAAGATTTATCTTCCAAATTGTAACTGATTTAAATAACTTGTCAAGCATTTATTGAACTCCTGAATTTCTCCCACATTCTGTGCTCAGCAGCTGCGGTTAGGAGAGGAAGGGCCCTCCCTCCCCTGGAGAGGCTTACTTTCTCACCAGGGGGATGCTCTGCAGGCAGTTGCCATCATGTAACACACGGTGAATTAGACTGACGAGTACACAAAACCGGAAATATTTTGTGGTGTGGTTGCTGGCAGAGGGATCCCAGAAGGCAGAGGAGGTGAAGCTTGCTGGGACAAGGGGGAAAGAAATAGGTATTCCAGGCAGAGAGCAGCATGAGTGAAGCAGGACAGTGCCATGATGTGTGTGAAATAACTTACAGAATAAAATCAATCAACTTTTGAAATGAATGTATTCTCGGAAGTTCTCATTTGAGTAATGTAATAGCAGTCTTATGTAAACATGAAGTGAAAGTTAAATTCCCGAAGTTGTTTTCATCATCTGATTTCTAGATGTGAGAGAGTCTTAAAGCAGTAGTTTTTCTATCTTCCCCCAAGGAAACAGGCCCAGAGAGACCTATGGCCCCTCACTTGTTTGGTCACTGGGCCGCCCTGGCACACAGGGTCTCTGACTCTAAAACGCTGGTTCCATCATACTGTCTCTTGAATGAGTACACTTAGGATTAGTAACTTAGTGAATGTAGTATTAGGTCTTTACTTACTGCAATAAAAATGCCTCTTGTGCCAATATTATTTAATGTATGACATTTTGTTGTAGTTAGTGAATAAGAAATAGAAAATCTCAGCTGCTTTTTACTGCATAATAAAAAACCATGAAATGTTATTTTAAACTTTTCCCATTATTTAAAAAGGGAGTTCATAATAGAGGCTTGCCAGGTTTGATGATTGGTATCATAGCAAGGGCAGCATTTTATAACCCATTCCTCAAACATCATCTGCGGAAGTTAAGCGCCTCCAATGAGTTTCCCATAGAGCTGCTCACTATACCACACTCAGGCAGGTCACGGGGCATAAGAAATACCTTAATGCTTTATTGTTTGACGTTTTGACTAAGGAAAAAAGCCCATACTTCTGTTGGTTCAGCCTATTGTGACATTTTTCTCTATCTTCCTTCTCCTTCAGATACCTCCATGGCTTCTTGCTAGAAACTACAGCTCACGTTCGACCATATTGCTAGATAACAGCACAGTCAGCCAGCCTGATCTTAGACACACACTAGAAAAGTGAGTACAACGAGGCTGCCAAGGGCTGAGTGACAGACCCCCGTATGCTAAAAGCATCCCGGCCATCTTCTGTCATTTCAGCCATTTGGTTGCCCTTTTCAGCAAGCCGTTTCAGAAATTGATGTCAATTATATATGGATTTCTGGGACCTAAATATGAATTTTCTGTTTCTCTTTTAACTTTAGATGCTGTGTGGTAGAAGGAAAAGCCAGATAGCAAATAAGCAATCCCAGAAAAAGCACATGCATTCATGTTATGATAGTGTTGAACCTAATGGGAAGGAGAGGTGCTTTTTATTGGGGTGTTTCTGGGAAAAATTATTAGTTCTTTATGGGCTACAGGCCCAAGATGATGGGTACTACTTTGGAAACTACTCTTGGATGAAGGAACAGCTTGTCCTCCAGTGGTACCATAGTGTATCTGCATTTAAATTTTCCCATCATGCATGAGCACGTCATAGGCCACAATCATAGATGCCTTTTCAAAACACCCTTGAATGATGGGTTCAAGTGTATTTAAAAAGTCACAACAAAGCCCAGTTCCATTGGAGGTGTCCAGGGAATATTATTAACATCTCCTTAGATTATGAGTGTTGATTTTTGGGAAAACGGTTTGAGAACTACTACCTTAGCCTGTTAATGTCCTTATCCCTAACTTAACTTTCCAGTCTATAAACATGACTAGCTTACAGGCTTTATTTTGTTTCTAATGTACTAGCTTTTTAAGCTAATTTGTCAGTAATTTCCACTTTGATTAAAATTGGGGGGTGGGGGGAGGGGGGAGGGATAGCTAATTTGTCAGTAATTTCCACTTTAATTAAAATTGGGGGTGGGGGGAGGGATGCTAAATGACAAGTTAATGGGTGCAGCACACCAACATGGCACATGGATACATATGTAACAAACCTGCACATTGTGCACGTGTACCCTGAAACTTAAAAGTACAATAATAAAAACAATGGTAAATTTATGATCATAATAATGTTACTTTCCTCTCTCATGTATAACAATTATTGAGATCAAATTCTGTTTCAGCAGGAACTGGACTCCACCTATGTCTAAAGCCCTGAGGTTTGGCCTCTATGGAGTCATCACCTAATGTTTGTATTCAGCCCTAAGTAAAAAGCCACTCTGTTTTGGCTAGAGTCCCTGGTTTCTTCTGATTTCAAAAGATTCTGATGTTTCAGTATGCAATTCAAAAGTAGTTTTTAAGCTTCACCTTGCTTAAACAAGTAGAGATTCTGCTTTTTCTTCCAGCATAGTCTAATTCTTATAAGTTTTTTTTTAAATAGGATTTTTTTTCCTTTTTAGAGATGGAGTTTTCCTGTGTTGGCCAGGCTGGTTTCAAACTCCTGGGCTCAAGCAATCCACCCAGCTCCGCCTCCCAAAGTGCTATGATTACAGGCAGGAGCTACCACGCCCGGCCTAGAAGTTTGTTTTTGAAGTACAGTTAGTTTTAATTTGCTCTCAAATCTTAGAAGGGATCATTTGGTATATTTACTTTTGATGAAATGAAGGTTTATTGAGCAAATTAATACAGCAAATTGGCTTTTTGGAAAGATTTTGAAAAATGTTTTTCATGGTTAGTAGTCCATTGTTCTCAAAGGGATGAGTGAGCCATATTAGAATCACATATACATGTTTCTTCAAAATATATGTCTGCAAACACATGCATCTTCCCAGCTCCACATTCCCTCCATCTCTGGGCACTCAGAAGCCTTTTAGAAAAACGTTTAAGTACGTGAGGCATCATTATATGGATAAAAGCATCCCAGATGATTCTGACCTTAACCCTAACTCAGTCATTCCCAAACTTTGCTGCACATTGGAATCACCTGGGGAACTTTGCCAACAACCCTGATGCCCAAATCGTACCCAGTGCAAATTAAATCAGAATGTCTCCAGCTGGCAGTAAGGCTGTTTTTAAAGCTCCTTGGGTGATCCAGTGTGCAGCAAACATGGGGGCCACTGCTTCCTTTGCGTGGAGGATTGATGGTTCTCACGTATAAATTACACGTTTTCCCTGTCATTTGCTCTCCTGTCTACCCATAGAGCCTTTCGTCTGTGCAAGTCATTTCTACGTATGTGTGCATATGCTTAAATTTAAACCGTACCATAGTGTTTCGTGAACACCTGCAGTTCACAAAAGCACTATGTGGAGACTTTGGGCATTAAATCAGTTTGAAGCCTTGGTTCTCTTATTTGTAAAATGGGTGGTTCATGGAGTGTCATGTAAGGTTCAGTGGTCTTTTCAGCATGTAACTTCAAATTCTGTGATTTTGAAATCAATTTGGAGATGAAACTGTTTGAGGCACTATGGAAATATCCATCTTAGATACTAATAATGTTCTAAGGCCTACTTTTTACAACTCAAATTTGCCTTCTCAAATTATTCTGAGCCTCATTTTAAATGCTGAGGGCAAATGGAAGCACAGAACTTATCCAAGAGAAGCCCCTGTTTGCTGCCACACAACATCTGAGGATGACTTAGGACCACAGTAACATACATCTGAAGAGTTGTATTTGTTCACTAATATTTTGTTTAAACGAATGTGGAAATACCTGTCATGAACATTGTATGGTGCAGTGTTACACTGTGTGTTTAGTGCTGCTTATATCAGGATAGCTAAAAGTGTCATTAATTTTGTGTGCATTATGTTTACTAATTTTCTGCTAATAATTATGCATAGGTGATTTTAAATTACTTTATTTGGTATAAAGCACATTCATTATGTGCTTTTATGGAAATAATGACAAATGGGTGAGTAGGTGATGGTGAACTAAATCAGCTGAAATGCAGGGCTTAGCCACTTATAAAGCAAAACATTACTATATGGCCTAAATAGAAGCATATGTACACATAGATGTAAGTGACTTGCACAGGATGAAAGGTTCTATGGATAGAAGAGCAAATGACAGGGAAAATATGTAATTATTTATATATACTAACCATCAGCAGAAACTTCTTCTAACAGCATATTGCCTAGCATTTTGGTTCTCCTATTTTCACTATAAAGCCAGAGAGCTAAAACAAAAGAAAAGTGCTCATACAGTACTGTTTCGAACAAGATGATTTCAGGGCCACTGAGAGGGTTCCCTCCTCCCCCTTTTAAAAACATATCTTCAGGCCAAACAAATGATAAAATCAGTTCTTACAAATATATTTTTCCCTCCACAGTGTGACTTTGGCAATATATTACAGCATAAAGCACAGGTGAGCTCTTTGAAAACCTGCCTTGTTACTCTAGCTCATCACTTTGTATAATAGGACACACGCTGTTAGGTCATAACTATAGACATAAGCTGTAGAGTGCTTATTTTACAGTATTAAAGTGAATCATTTGTGGGTTTTTGTAAGACTCTTTTACCTCTTAAATTATCGAGGGTCTCAAAGTGTATTTTTTAATGTCTTGTTTGCAATTTATTGTAAAGAAGAAAGAAAAAGATGAACTAGCCTCATGCAAATATATAGTAGAAAAAATGTGTATTTTTAAAGCTTTCAGGTAATTGTGGGTATTCTTTAGCCACACCAAAACTTCACAAGTGCTGATTTATTAAAGTAGTTATAATGGGATTGTACATATCAATGAATTTCTTCCACTAATACTCACTGATCTTTCTTGTACAATAAATGGATCTTTCCCCTTACCAGCTTTTATAATATTATGCATTGGCTATTTGGAAAATATTAATTCATGTTCATCTCTAGTGTCAAAAACTCACTTTCATTAGTATCACCATGATTATAAAAATGTCTTCAAATATTGAGATGCTGTCAAGCTCACAGTAGTAGATATGAGTTTTCCAAGTCCTGATTTTAGCTTGAAAGCGTTAGCTTTATTATACACAACAAATACTTGTTATTTTCCTTGAAATGACAGACTCACTTGACTTCTTTTTGAGAATGATAGTCAGTCATACTTTCAGATAGAAATGGTGTTCTGTGAAAAATTGGCTTGTTCAGCTCACAATTAAATCACAAGTGCTTTTCTTTAATACGACCATACTTCAGTATGCAGAAGTGCTTTATGTGAACTTCCTAGTTAGAATACTAAAAAGAGATTTCAGGATTTAATAACACCATGAATTTTTACTGTTTCATCAAGGACATTCTTAAGTGAAGCTGGCTACTTTAACAAAAACTGCAAGGGACAGTGAAGAGTGGAATGAATACTAGTATAATTTGGTACTACAGCCTTTATTCATACTGAGAAACCAGCAGTTTTACCCACTTTTGCTTTTATGCAATCATTAAAAGTGTTGAACAGTGAGAAAGCAAGCAATGTCTTAATACTTTTAGAAAGTAATAAATTATTCTTATGTTTCATTTTCAATCAGTTTGTCAGGTTGAATTAGTATTCTTATAAGAACATTTAGCGCCATAGGTGGTGGTTGACATCTGTAATCCCAGCACTTGGGGAGGCCAAGGTGGGAGAATTACTTGGGACCAGGAGTTTGAGACTAGCCTGAGTAATGTGGCAAGACCCCATCTATACTAAAAAAGAATTAAAAATTAGCTGAGCATGGTGGTGTGCACATTTCATCCCAGCTACTTGGGAGGCTGAGGCAGGAGGATCGCTTGAGCCCAGGAGTCAAGCCTGCAGTGAGCCATGTTTGTACCACTGTGCTCCATCCTGGGTGAAAGAAAAAAACCCTGTCTCAAAAAAAAAAAAAAAAAAAAAGTTGTGACATCACGGGCCTTCTAGGGGATCTCAGGGGTCCACAAACCACATTTGAAGAACCACTGGTTTCCTAAATGAGCACACAGTGTGTTAGTTTTTTAAAGTCCATTAAAGACTGGCCTCTTTTAAAATAAAAAGGCAATTAAGTTTGTAACTCAAACGACTTAAACAAATATGATAGATGTATATTACAGGAAGATTGGGGAAATCTGAATCTCATTCACATTTATTAAAAGTTCTAAAAACTTTTTTGGCAACCACCACTGCTTCATAAATTGTTCTTGTGTTCCAGCATGAGGTCAGAGGAGTGAAAATAGATATAATTTATTACCATTGACTGTTAGTGTGGGGTCAATATTTAAAGACAAGTCTGGCTCATCAATGTAGAAAAGACTTCACAGTTCAGGACATTATGTGCTGAAGGAAAAAGAGGTCAAGAAACCCTCTGAAGGCCAGGATCCAAGAGAAAAATTTGCAAAAACTGTTTTGGTGAACAAATTTTAGCAAAGCAAACAAGGTGTATCTCCCTCCACCCTCCATGCCCTACTCCCAGCAGGTACTTTACTGAGATGTTAACAATTCCCGAATTAATTTCGTAAATGCACGTTCTTATTTTATAGATCTGCAAATAGATCTCTGGCTATTTTGGAAGAGCCAATACATCCACTTTCAGTAAGTGTCACTTTCTTTGAGGTTCTATTTTTGTCTCATAGAGTTGTATTTAGTTGATGCTGAAGTCAAAATCACCCACCTTTAAGTCTTCCCTCTGTTGTGTCTAATCATCTTATATAAGGAGTGTTGTCCAGTGGGCATGCTGGAGTAAGAGCTGACTTGCAGCTCGGTTTAATTAGTGCACTCAGGGGAGTAAATATACCATCCAAATAACAAAATGTGTCATTTAAAAAAATAATTTTCTGTAGCACCAAACAATATAAATATTTGTAAATAGTCCTGACAAATATGCACAATCTCTGTGAATAGAACTAGAAAACAATTTAAATTTAAATCAGTTTAAATGCTATAAAAAGTTAAAAACTTCCTTCTTCACATATGATAGCCACAGGGCTACCATAGGGCCTATGTTTGCAGAAAACCAAAAATATTTTAAGGTCCTGCTGTTTATATTTTTAAAATTAAAAGACATCCCATCAGAATTGTTGTAAGGGACACGTGGGCACAAATGTGAACATTGCCATCTTAAGAGTTCTTAAAAAGTTTTCTTGAGTGGATATTTATGTTGCCTTTTTTCCTTCTTTCAGGAAGAGAAGGCTCCAGGGAAATCCTTCGAGCATGATCCCAAATGCAACTGTATTTTCAGATATTTCCATACTCTTTTTCAACTCATGAAACTAACAGCTCCATGTGCAATCGTAGCTTTGGTAAGATATTTCTTATCTATAAAGCATCTTTAACAACTGGTCTCCTACACAGGGTATGGCCGTATTTCTAACTAAAAGTAGATTCCTGGAATTATCATCAGATCTTTTAAGAGAAACCTGTGCAAGCAAAGTAAATACACATATTTGAATTTAATCTTCATTATGGTTTAAAATGATGCCATTGCTTTTCTTATCACAGAATAATTGCTATTAAAGGCAGCAGGAGAGATTTCTGGTTTCTCCTTCAACAGATTCCAATGTAGATCTCAGCTGAGTCCCAGGCCATATTCCCTGGGCACTTCTGATGCATGCTGTGACTGGGAGCTGCTGCTCTGAATGCTTTGTTGTTCCTGCTGACCTCTTGTGCCTGCTCCGTAAATTGCCCAGGAATGTGGTACCAGTAAGACTTGGACACAGGCTTTGCTAGATAGCCTGTTAAGCTGCAGCTGTGTCCTTACCTCTACATCATTCTCAAAGAATCACTGTGGTGAGACTCATTCTGAATAGCAAGTCCTCTTCAGATGGCTGGGATTGGTTTACCCCTCCCTACACTGACCTGTAGAGGAATGTCAACCACACAGCCAGGAGAGAAAAGATACTTAGAGCAGTACCCTCTCCTTTAGCATCTGGCTAGAGCTTAGAAGAGAAGGCTTTTGCTGGGCACCTGCATAGAAACCCCTCCGTGGGCACTGGATGAGATGCAGGCCTCTTCATCGAGCTGCAGGCCGTTTGGAATGCTCAGCACCTGCTGGCAGGAAGCAGGAGTGGAACTTGCAGCTGGAGGGAGAGAGAGAGAGAGCTGATGCTGGGGGGAAAGCTGGATTGGAAGAAGGGGGTGTTCACTGTAGACAGGCTAAATTTGGTGTTCCTGTAAGATAGCAGAGTGGCTGTGTGCAGTCAATATTTGGATCATTGGGACTGCAGCATGAATCTGAACTAGAAATAAGGAATGAAGACTAAGAGCACCTACTCAAGGCTGGGCACAGTGGCTCACACCTGGAATCCCAGCACCTTGGGAGGCTGAGGAAGGCAGATCACCTGAGGTAGATGGATCACCTGAGGTCAGGAGTTCAAGAGCAGCCTGGCCAACATGCTGAAACCCTGTCTACTAAAAAATACAAAAAATTAGCTGGGTGTGGTGGTGGGCACCTGTAATCCCAGCTATTCAGGAGGCTGAGGCAGGAGAATCGCTTGAACGCGGGAGACGGAGGTTGCAGTAAGCCGAGATCGCACCCCTGCTCTCCAGCCTGGGCAACGGGAGCGAAACTGTCTCAAAGAAACAAATGCAGAGAAAGTGTTTAGAATGAAAGTGGAGAAGCCAGGCATGGTGGAACACACCTATAGTCCCATCTACTCAGGAGGCCGAGGCAGGAGAATCCCTTGAGATCAGGAGTTTCTGTCCACCCTGCGCAGCATTGCAAGTCCCCATCTCTAAAAAGGAAAAGAAAAGGAGGACAGAAGATAGCTCTGTAAGGACTACCAGCATGTAAGGGACAAGCCTCCAGTAAAGTGGCTAGAGTGGGAGGAGGAAGAGCAGGAGAGGATAATAAAAGAAGAACAAAGGATGGGAAAGGCTGTGGTCACTGTGCTAAATGTTGCAAGAAGTTGTCTGTTCCATAAACACCCCCTGGATGCCGACCCCGTCCCACTCTTCTAAGTGCTGGGGAAGAGAAGAGGACAGGTTGAACACAGTCCTTGTCTTTATGAGCTTATGTTGTAATGAGGAAAGCATTTTTTTAGGTTATGGAAAATAGCAAAACGATAAAGCGGGATAAAGACAGAGTGACGGGAGGGGCTCACTATTTCAGAAAGGATGATCAGTAAGAGCCTCTCTAGAGAGGTCACATTTGAACAGTGACCTGACTATAAAGCGAGGACGATAAGGAGTGCTGGCATGACAGGTAGTGGGATGAGTGCAAGGACTGAGACAGGAACACATTTCATGTGTGTTCAAGGAACAAACAGCAGGGCCCCGTGTGGTGAGAGGAATGAAGGAAAGAACAGAAGAGATGAGGCTGCACAGGCAGTGCCACAGCTCACAGAGCCCTTTGGCTTGCAGGCCATAAGAAGGAGTTCAACCAGTTTGATGGGGGCACTCATGGTAGATCTTGAGCAGGGGAGTGCAGTGTTCTTAATTTAAGAGGTTATGGCGACTGCTTTGGGGAAAGCAGACCACAGCTGGGAGGAAGGTTAGGGCAGAGAAGAGGACCAAGAAGCAACTAGGGTGATATAGGTGAGCCATTACCCATGGTGGCTCAGAATCTGAAGCAGGCAGCCTACCCGTGAAGGCAGGCATAGAGGGATTGCACACAGATTGGAACAGGGTAACTCACACGTAAGTATTAGTCCCCAGGAGCTAGGCCAATGGCCATTCCCTGGACAAGATTAAGGCCAGCTTGGGGAGTGGAGCCTTAGGGTGAAGGGCTCTGGTTTGTAGGCGTCAAGACTCCAAGGACCTTGGCAAGAGGAGTCTCGGCAAGTGATGGGGATGGGTGAGGTGGGTTAATGAGAGATGGGAGGTGAGGAGCTGGCAACAGGGCCTGATGCTGTAAGCAAATGAGAGGATGCACCTGGGGAGCTGTGGGGAGCAGGATGGGAACAGGAAACACATTTGTATTGGGGGAAATCTCTGGCAGAGAGGGAGAAAGTCTTCAAGAAGAGGTAATTTGGACAAAAGTATTCTGTAACTGTGGGATGGGATCCACCGTGCTGACAGAAGAGTTGGTGTTAAAAAAGGAGATTTCTCACTGACCCAGGAGGGCAAGTGGCATCAGTGAGTGTCAGCAGCTCCAGCTTACCAGTAAAGGTGACAGGAAGTTGAGGGCTCACCAATGCTGTTCAAGTGCTCTCTAATGAATGCTGTGGAGTTGAACCCTGGGAGGGAGGGTCATTCCTAGGATACTCGATAGTGCAGAGTTAGGGTTTCAGGGAGCAGAATCTCTCATAAGAACATATCACGTTCCACAGCCATTTGAGTTTGGAAACACAGTTGAGTTTGGAGAACATTGCCAGATCTGAGCCACCGATTTATCACCTTCGGATGATAAATGAACTCTCTTAAAATGAACTGTTCTCCTTTGGTCTTGATACAAAGACTTCAAGTAGCATAGAGACATACTCTTCTGCAGAGCACCCTCTGGGGTGGCAACGCCTCACAGCTCATGTCTGTAACCTTCACTCAGCTGGTCCTTCACCCATTTCTTTATAGGATAGAGATTGGAAAGATAGAAAATACTTTCTGAGATTGTCTCACAAACTGCTTGGCAGGTTGAGAGGAACCCCAGGGATACAGAGGCCGACAGCTGTCTGTACCTAAAAACCAACCGAATTGACTGAATGCAGATACTGTAGGACAAGAAACGAGTTTTCATGAAGTGATTGTGGAGACATGGAAAATAGGGGCTGTGAGCAGGACCCTCCTTTCACGCACCTGTGTTCCTTAAGAAGGCACTGAATATGGAGATTATTTCTGAGCCACAGAGACCTGCACTTGTCATGCTGTCTGCACGGCAGGCATTGGGAAGTGCTCTTGGCCCGCAGTTCCTCAGCTGGTGTCCCAAGAGTGGGTTAGTTATTGTGAAAAGGAGAAGACAGCAGTGTTCTCAGTATCACTTGGGCGTTACATTTTCAAGCATGGCACACCTGTAAAATTCCTACCTGCCAGCCAGGTGTGACGCTGCACACGGACGGCACTGGAGTGTTTCCTGAACAACCTTAATCCGCACTGGGCCTGAGTTTGTGCTGCCTTTCATGAGTGTGAAGGTGCTAATGGTGCCTCTCTTCATGCCCACAGGGATGTCCAGTCATCCCTGTGACCGAAATTGGGCTGGAAATGTCTATGGGCAGAGTAGCCTGCAGAGGTATCTCAATATGACTGTGATTTGGCCTCTTGCTTTGAGCAAAGTCTCTGCAGAGCATAAGAATAAAAGACACTTACTTTCTGGTCAAAACCAGAAGAAATCTTTCATTCTTAAATGTTCGTATCACCACACTTAAACTGAACTGAAATCAAAGAGCAGTGCTCTATTTTGCAGGTGTACATTGAACGACTTCTAACTAATGCTAACATCGATCTTTGTCCTACTAATTGGAAAAAGATTGTCCTTGGAGCTGTGCTTCTTGCCTCCAAGGTTTGGAGAAATGGTGGTCTGTGGAGTGTGGATGACAGCCAGAATCCCAAGGACATTGCAGTTGAGAACATGTGAGTTTGTAAGGTTTTGGCGAACAGTGTAACCAATTTCCATAACTCATTTGCTCTCCAAGTTAACGTTGTAAAAAATATCTTTATAGGTTTCATTGTGCAGATAAAGGAAATAGGCATAAGACAACAGACTTCTCTCTACCCGGCTTTAGTGTAACAGTTTATATTTTCCGGCATTCATGGGTAGGTCTTGATGTGTTATTGTTGTAATAACCTCCTGGATAAACTGAAAAGTATTTTTCTGATTGTTTTTTGGCAAATCTCTTACAAGTGTCCTATGAGAATGGCACAGTACAGTAAATATCTTTATAGGTTTTTAGAAGCTATCTGCCAGTTTCAGTCCCTTTTTAAAGGGCAAACATCTGGCCTTTGAAATAATTGGCCACACTGTTAAGGTCTTAAGGATTCTGGACTGTGGAGAAGTTTTAGCTTCAACTTAAGTCCCCCATTGTGTAGTTGCTTTTGCTGGTCCTTTCCTCCCCCTTTTATCTGAAGATCTTTTTTTATAGGAACCTTGAGATATGAAGTTAAATAGCCATAGATTCCTGTGCCCTGGCCCCTCCCCACTGGGAGTGTTGCGTGTGCTTGGAAATCAGCCTGATGAGTTAGAACCTCCAACGTTCGCCTGTGGTGTGAAAAGCATTTCTGGGGCAGCTCCCCATGCCCACCACACTCAAGGCTCCATGGGTACTCAGACATCCGCGGCAGCACTCTGGGGTCTGGAGTTGCCCATGACAGTGCAAGGAGCCTTGCAGAGGCATAGGGTTCCTCCCAGATGCACCAACACCACACAGCTTCACCAGGACTGCCTTCCAATCCGGCCTCATGACTGCTGTGAAGGGGTGGGCCCTGGAGCTGGCAGGCAGGGTGAGCAGGGAGGTATTTCCAGAAGAGCCTTCCTGGGTGCCCGCTGGACAGTGAGGACAGCTGTGCAGGCTGCATCTGTGCAAGACAAGGGAGCAGCTCTTTTTCACATTGAGCAGCAGCAGCCCATCAAGATCATTCCAGGCAGTGGCACAAGTTAGTTTTGTGACCTTTCTCCATGACTCCAGATAATACTATCATTCTGAATCACCTCAGTGTATGTCTGCAATTGAAGATACAGTGTCTATTGTAGATATACCTCAGTGTATATCTACATTTAAAAATGACCCCTTTGCGGCTGAGCTCAGTGGCTCATGCCTGTTATCCCAGCACTTCAGGAAGCTGAGGTGAGTGGATCGCTTGAGCTCAGGAGTTGAAGACCTGCTGAGTAACACAGCGAACCCCGTCTGTACAAATTTTTTTTAAAAAGTTATCTGGGCATGGTGGCAGGCAACTGTAGTAATCCCAGCTACCTGGGAGTCTGAGGTGGGAGAATTGCCCGAGCCTGGGAAGTTGAGGCTGTAGTGAACTGTGATCACATCACTGCACACCAGCCCTGGGTGATGGAGCCAGACCCTGTCTCGAAAACAAAAACAAAAATCTATTTTTGCCACCACTTTGCTAACAGTATAAACCAAGTGATCGTGGTGGTATTCCTGGTAGCCATTTTAGCAAAGAGTGTGACCGCAAATGAATCTGAAACTAACGGAAGTGCTTTGGACGTTGCAAACACTAAAGTGGCCTTGATCATACTCATCCATTTGAAAACTGGTCCCTTGAAGGAAGCAAGGTTTGTGACTGCCTGACTACTTCTTGCCTGCTGCCTAGCCAGAGCTGATTTATTAAGACAGGGGAATTGCAATAGAGAAAGATTTAGTTCATGCAGAGGCAGCTGTACGGGAGACCAGTTTTACTATTACTCAAATTAGCCTCTCCAAAAACTCTGGGATGGTTTTTTAAAGAATAATTTGGTGGGTAGAGGGTCAGAAAGTGGGGAGTGCTGTTGGTCGCATCACAGATGGAATCAGAGAGCGTTGAAGCTGTCCTCCTGCACTGAGTTGGCTTATGGGTGGGGGCCACAAAACCAGATGAGCCAAGTTTGTTGATTGGAGTGGTGCCACCTGATCCCAGTACAGGGCCTGCAAAATATCTCAAGCACTGATCTTAGGTTTTACAATAGTGATATTATTCCCAGGAGCAATATGGGGGAGCTTCAGACTCTTGCAGACTTCAGCCGCATGACTCCTAAACCATAATTTCTAATCTTGTGGCTAATTTGTTAGTCCTAGAAAGGCAGTCCAGTCCCCAGGCAGGAAGCAGGTTTCTTGTGGGAAAGGGCTGCTACCGTCTTTGTTTCAAAGTTAAACTATAAACTAAGTTCATCCCAAAGTTAGTTTGGCCTCTGCCTAGGAATCAACAAGGACAGCTTGGAGGTTAGAAGTTAATTCAATAATTCAAGTTATATATATATATATATATAATTCAAATATATATATATATATTTAAATTTCTATAGACTTACCGACATGTGAACAGAAAATTACTTTTGGAAGTAGGTTCAGCTGGGTTTTAAGTTCAGCAAATTAGATCACCACATCTTGGCTCGTGGTCTAACCGTCCCCCTTACAGGAGAATATCAAGCATTTGTTGACTTAGCCACTGGGTAAAATATTAAAAACTTTCAATAAAATATTAAAAACTTTCAAACCAAGAAACCAAATGTATTGTTCAGATACTGCTCATTTTTAAGCAATTAACTCATTACAGAGGTTACTCTGAAAACAGCCAGATTTACTCTGTGTACCTATTAATTTAGCCTTGGTGAGGGCGGCTGGATGACCATGTGGCAGAGGACAGCTCCCAGCCCTTTCATCTCCCACTGTATTCAACTCCCCCAAATCCCGTTCTGGCCAGGGGTGACAGATGCTGAGCACTTCAGGGTTGCATTCCCAACTCAGGAGCAAGACTGCGTGTATAAGGCCAGGGCCCTACTGGAAATCACATCATAAAATGGGTTTAGTCTAGCCAAAATGTCTCTCCTTGATTTTTCTGCCTTTCAAACTTTAAAGAATATCCTTGCCCTGTCATAGTGGCAGTTTCAACTCTTCACAACACTAAGGTGAGCAGAAACTTGCATTATGCCCCCTTGACATAGCCTTGCGGGCTGGAGCAGAGGGAAGGGGATCTTTTTGCCATGGAATGTAGCTTGCTTGTAAGTATTTATTTGGGATGAATCCTTCTTGTAGCCTTAGAGTTTTTCCTCCTCTGAGATAATACGGTGGCTCTCCATGGGTCCATCTGTTGCCGTGGTGATGTGCCCAGTCCTCCTGTTGGTGCTTCTCTACTTCAGTTAGCCCCTTCCTGTTATCATCCTGGTAAAAATGCCTGGAGGTCCTTCAGAGCTAATAAATGGCACCCATCATTCCCGTGATGTGATTGCTATTGCGGGGCTTGTGAGTGAGCATGGAGTTTGAGTTGTGCAGCTGCCCTAAGGGAACTCTGAAGAATGAGCCCCAAGTCCACAGCAGGAGTGCAGAAGAGGCTTCCACCTTTCCCTCATCCCAAACTTGGGGTGCTGGGATGCAGAAGAGACCCCAAGCAGCTGTGTCTTGTTTGGACATTAGTGTAGGAACCCGACCAGGCAGCCTTTATTTGTTTCAAAACAGAATTTAGAGCATCCTAGTAGCTCAGAATGGTATTTTTAAAGATAACCCACTTGACTAGAATTGTCCTATGTTGGTTTTATTGTGTTTCTCCTCCCCTAGGGGCAAGATGGAGAAGGATTTCTTAGAGCTACTTGAGTTTAATATTCATATATCTGCCAGTGTCTATACAAAATATTACTTCGATCTGCATGCCTTGGCATATGGCCATGACCTGTATTTTCTATTTGGTTCTCTTCACAAAGATAAAGCACAGAAACTGGAGGTAAGGATGTGAAGTCACTTAGTGGAATTTTCCATCGGCCACAAAAGCCAACATCTGTTACAAAATCATATTAAGTAGTGATTTGGAAAATGAAAACCTTAAAATTAACAGACCAAAGAGCTTATTTCTTTGGCATCATATTTCTTATCTGTTACAGTTTATAGAAGGATCCATATTCTTAATTAATTAATTAATTAATTTTTTGTTTTTTTGAGACAGAGTTTAGCTCTTGTTGCCCAGGCTGGAGTGCAATGGTGTGATCTTGGCTCATGGCAACTCCCGCCTCCTGGGTTCAAGCAATTCTCCTTCCTCAGCTGCCTGAGTAGCTGGGATTACAGGCACGTGCCACCACACCAGCTAATTTTGTATTTTTAGTAGAGATGGAGTTTCTCCATGTTGGTCAGGCTGGTCTTGAACTTCCGACCTCAGGAGATCCACCCTCCTCGGCCTCCCAAAGTGCTGGGATTATAGGTGTGAGCCACAGTCAATGATCCTCCATATACTTTTTTTTTTTTCTGGGATGGAGTTTCACTCTTGTTGCCCAGGCTGGAGTGCAATGGCACGATCTTGGCCCACTGCAACCTCTGCCTCCCGGGTTCAAGCAATTCTTCTGCCTCAACCTCCCGAGTAGCTGGGATTGCAGGCATGCGCCACCATGCCTGGCTAATTTTATATTTTTAGTAGAGACGGGGTTTCGCCATGTTGGTCAGGCTGGTCTCGAACTCCTGACCTCAGGTGATCCTCCCACCTTGGCCTCCCAAAGTGCTGGACTTACAGGCATGAGCCACCGTGCCAGCCAGTGATCCATATTCTTAAAAAATTTTTGATATTCTTTCTGCTATGACCATAATTCAGAATATTTTTAATTACATTTAATCTGATTTTAATGGGTTTTGTCTTTAACCTCTATCCATTCAGACAAAAATACGTGAATAAATGCAATTGTATTCCTAATTATATCTGTATACACAATGCACTTACCACTCTTGACTGTCTTTTACTTACAGTTTGGAAATTTATGTCATTGTGTACTGTATATAACACAGTGCAGTCCCATGAGTTTATTAGACAAAGCAGCAGTGGCTGAGAGACTTGTACTTAGACTGCATAAGGTGCCAGTGTTTCAAGTACTGTCTGTAGGAAGGACATGGGTTTTTAATGAAAATGGTAACTTTCATGGGGCAACGTAAGATTTCTGGCTTATGACCCTTGGTGGGTATACAGGAAAATTACAACTGAAATAGACACATATAAAATTGGCACTTTTTCTGGTATCTTGGTGATACTTTAGAATAATACGTTTTTCTACCACAATGTGCAAGTAAAGTAGCACCTTATGCTGCTTCAGTCATTAGACTTCTTGGATGTTCCAAAATAGCCCAGCACACACCTGTCTCATTAAAATTTGCTTTGAGTACGTAGTAACTAATAAAGATAGGGTAGAATTTGAATCGCTGAGTAAATTGATTTTCTGGCACAAGTGCATGTTTATTATGTTGAAGGAACAGATGCACAGGTAACAGATGATATTGTTGTTAGGATCTTGTCACAATACTCTTGAAATCTTTGGGAGTCCTATTTTATTTTTTATGTAACTGTATCATTAAGCGATGAGCCCAATTTTACAATACCTTAATAAGTAAGTTCCTCTTGGCTCTGGCAATCTATTCATATCCCTTAAAGGAGAACACCTTAGTGAATGGGCAGGGAGTAGCATCCTCAGAACCTGGCCCTGTAAACCTCAGCCAAAGCAGCTGCAAAGGAACCATCTAAAGGAATCTGTATGTGTGGCTTGTCATCAGTGGTGCCTTTTAAAAAATGCTGGAGCCCGGCCGGGTGCGGTGGCTCACACCTGTAATTCCAGCACTTTGGGAGGCCAAGGCGGGTGGGTCACGAGGTCAGGAGATTGAGACCATCCTAGCTAACACGGTGAAACCCCATCTCTACTAAAAATACAAAAAATCAGCTGGGTGCAGTGGCGGGTGCCTGTAGTCCCAACTACTCGGGAGGCTGAGGCAGGAGAATGGCGTGAACTCAGGAGTCGGAGCTTGCAGTGAGTGCAGATCGCACCACTGCCTCCAGCCTGGCGACAGAGTGAGACTCCGTCTCAAAAAAAAAAAATAAGTTGGAGCCCTTTTTAAAATTATACCTGTTTTCTCTTTGATTTACTTTCCTAGGCTGTCACGGCCTTGTGAATACAAAGACTTGCATCGAGATGCCGCTGCAATGAAAAGGGCTGTCAGCATGAACTTCATTGGTATTCGGTGCTCTAATGCCATCTTATCTTAAAGAGAGAAATTAGCCTTAAAAGACCCTGAGCTTCTCAACTGTAAAGAGTAGAAAATATCACTTCTGCTGAAAGAAACAACAAAATTAGGATTTTCTTTTTTTTCTTTGTTTTGTTATTTGTTTTGTAAATAGTTTTTGTTGTTGTTGTTGTTAGTGTTTAGGATTTTCATCGAGAGGAAGCATCTTCCAGTCAGCCACATTGTGGAACTGGTGATGGTGGTATGAACAGTGGGTGCCAGGTGCTTCCTGCCCTTCCTCTTCCACTGGGTCCAGATGGCATTCCTAGGGCACCACCTTGAACAACTCTTGGGGAGAAGCAGTGTCACATGGACACGGCACATCCCAGCTCAGAGTCCACAGTCACCCACAGTCTCAAGCAGGTGCCAGTCATGTCCACAGTCACCCACAGTCCCTAGCAGGTGACTCAAAAAACTTTAGAATTGGCTCCAGATTTGTGAGAGCACCTGGGTTTGGTTCTCTGTCACTGAGGCACTGAATACATGATGGCCCACAACTCCCCAATGGCTGGGAGAGAGTGGCATCGGGGCGAGGCTGTCATTACTCCAAGCACCAGGGTGGCTCAGGCCTGCACATCTAGTCTTTGGAGGGAATCTGTGCATGTGAAATGAGGCCCCTACATCATGGTTCTAAAGGAAGAGATGAAATCAGCTCATCTTCCCCCAGGCTGATAATGGTCACACCACCTAGGGAAGCAGTAGAAGACCTGGCCTTGGGATTGTTAGGGGAGCTACGGAAGTGAAAACTGAATTTACCCAGTTCCGGGAAAACAACAAAGGAGGAACATCTGGGTTCAAAACATTATCAGAAGATCATTTTCCCAGCTAATCTTGCCCTGGTGCATTGTATGGTCTCGGACTTGTCAACAAAACAAAAGCCTCTCAATAATTCTAACACAGGGTCACACCACAACTCACATTTTCCAGTGCACCTCAGTGGTTCAAGAGATTGCTGGTGCTGCCTGCACCTGTCAGTCTGTTCACATATGGAGAGGAGCAGCGGTTCTCACAGGAGCGACTTCTGCATCCTGAGGAAGTTTGCCCACACGGTTCTGGTTGTAATAACTGGTGGCGCCCACTGACATGCAGTCAACAATGGGACTCCTATGGTGCACAGGACTGCCCCCCTTCTCAATCAAGAAAGAATTTTCTGGCATCCAAACTAGAAGGCGCTGAGGATCAACTGCCCCAGAGTCTACAAGGGAAACACTTTCTGAGACTTTCTTTTTTCTTACAAGACCAGATCCCCACCAATGTGAGACGTTGGATCAAGTTTTTGTGCAAGGGTGGATGTGGGGGGCAGAATCCTAAGATGCCGTTATTATCTCTGCTGTCTTTTGTTACACCCTGAATCTTTCCTTGGGTATGGCCAGGCCTGTGCCTTGTTCTAGACATTTGAATATGGCAAAGTGAGGGAGTGGCTTTCTAGGAGTTACCTTTCCTTTCCTTTTATCGGGAACAATAGCAATCCCTATTTTCTTGCTTTTATTTTCACAATGCAGTGGTTTGGAATATCCCACTGTTGATTTGTGATTTCCTCCTCCAACCATAATCTATGGCCCTTTATATGTAACTGAATATTTTCATGTATTGATATTTTGTGTCTGAAGATAAAATATTAGACTAAACATGTTAAAACATTTCATGCAAAACTTCAGTGGTTGTAGAGTCTACTCTTTGGTGAATACACAAATTTATCTATTTTATATATTAAAAATTGTATTAGTTGTGATAATGATGTTTTCTTTTTTATCTTCACTTGTTAGATATAGTTACTTAAATTTTTCCAAAATTAATGATATTGTATCTTATATTTTGTTTAAAATACTACTAGGATATTTAGATTGATAGTTGAAAATAAATGGCAAAATAAGAATTGCTGAAACCTAGTGATAATGTACTTAGGATGGGTTTATTATTATCCCTATCATTGTTAAATGTTTAAATTTCCATGAAAACCTCTATATAAGAACTTAAAATTTTGTGTAAAATCCTTCGTGGCCTGCACTTTAGCTCCACTGCATAATTAATAAAAGGAAAATGGATTCCCCTGTGGGAAGTTCTGCTGGACTCTCCCTTTCTTTTCCCTGCAACATGGGGAGAGTGTTTTGAGGTCGCCATGGGGTGAGGCGGCCGTGAGTGCGGGGAGGAGTGTGTGTGTGGAGATGCGTTTCGTGGCCACGATTCTCCCTTGGGTCTTTCTGGTTGTGGGTGGTGGCTTTGAGAATGGTTTCTGAGGATCCTTTCCAGGGGAGTCCTCCGCTTGTGAGGTCTCCCTCTGGAGAGGGAGCGAGGATGTCTGGGGAGGGATTCATAGGGTCGCCCCTGTGTGACAGAGGCGCCCCTTGCGGGGTCTCCGGGAAAGCATCTTTTTAGGGGTGGTGGGGGGAAGCCATCGCCTGAGTGGAGGGTGGGACCTGGTCACCCCTGTAGGGTGGGCGGGATGTCACCCCTGTAGGGAGTGCTGGAGGGTCGCCTGTGTTTCGGGGTCGCTGTGCAGGGTCTCAGTACAGCCCTTGACCTGGGAAGTCATTGTGGAGACTCCGAGGTGTTTGGGACGGGGAAGAGGGCAGCCTGGGCAGTTGCTGCGCTGTGTCAGTGTCGCTGATGCCAGGAGACAGGTTTGAGAGGGGTCTTTGGATGGGAATAATTGTGGAGTCCCCACGATCCCGGTGGGCGGGGGAAATTCGAGGGTGCTCCAAGGGCAGAGGTCAATGCGGGGTGCGCAGGAATAATCTAGGGCGGCTCGCAGGGGAATGATGGCTCCCCCGAGGGGTAAAGTGTGGAAGGAAGGGGCCTCAGCAAGTTAGGTCCTGCAGGGACCTTCTGTAGGGCGTCTGTGAGGTAGATCCATGGGGCCTCTAGGGTCGCGCCTACCCGGGGCGGGGTATTTTCCCGGCGTCAGACCTTTCTGGGTCCCGAAGGAAGGGCTTTGCCCTCCGCCCCGCCAGGTGGAGGCGGCCAGGAGGCCGGGGCTCCCGCCTGGCACACGTGGCACTTGGCAAACTCAGTTCAGGGGAGTCGCGGTGCTCCTGGGCAGGGAACCTCCTCCAGCCTTGGGGACAGCGGGGCCACCCCTTAAGGGCCGGCAGCAGGAAAGGACGGAGCTAGTCGCGCACCTCTGCATCCTTTTATTACGGAATTGGAATTGGGTTTACTTGGCCGACGCTGCGGAGCGGAGGGTGAGGTTGGTGCTCCCTCTGCTCCTTCTCTGCCAGGGGCAGTTTCCAGCGCAGATCCAAGCCCCTGGGATCAAGCCCCTGGGATCACGCTCCGCCTACTGAGGGGAGCGCAGCCTGGTGCAGGGGGCGGCCCCAGGCTCCGGAGACTGTCAGGGGACATCTGTGCCCTGTGAGCTCCAAGCCTGCCCCACAGCTCCTGAGCCAGCCAACACCGGCGCCCGGTGCAGAACGCGGACCCGCAGCCCGAACTCCGGAGGTGGACAATTTTGCTCCAGAGCGAGCGGCGACAGGTAGGGCTACAAACAGAGGGAATGCGGAGGGCTGGCCAAAAAAATGAAAAGAAAAAAAGGCAAATGATTGAATGTGGTAGTCATGAAATGTGGAGTTTCGTATTAGATTTGAGTGTTACACTGGGTTCAGAATGAGTGACTACAGTGCAGTTTTAGGACTGGCGGTAGACAACTGTAAAACTCTAGACAGCTGCAGATAGGAGAGTCGTTGATAACCTTGCTGTGAATTATCTCTTTTGATCTGTGTTTGATAAGAAATATGCCCAACCCTAGGAGTACAGCTTTCACATTCCTAACAATCTGAGTCACTCTGAGTCAGAGTGGTCTTCAATAAATTACAATCATTTCCTTTGCTTTTCTGACCTGGTTAAAAGAATCACATGGTTCCTGCCCATTAATACCCCTGCATCAGTAGCCAGATCTTTGCGTGTTCGCTTGCTGCCTCCCTTTTCTTTATAATGTTTTGAAATGGACAAGAAATAGATTTCATTTTTACAATCTGTGACTTGGGTTTCTGAAAATCTTAACCTCAGTATATGCTGACATGTTAATTTCTTAAAATGCTTTACTGACGTATACTTTAAATAATCACATATTTTAAGTACAACACCAGGCTATTTAGTATATTTATAGAGCCATGCGAGCTTAATTACCACCTAAGTTTAGAATATTTGTATCCCTTAAGAGGAAAATGCATCCTATTTGCATTCACCTTTGCCATGTCAAATCTAGACAACAATCAATTTTATGTCTCTCAGAGTTTCTAATAGCCAGGATCATGGATTATGTGGTCTTTTGGGACTGGTTTCTTTCACTTAGCCTAATGTTTTTGGGTTTCATTTCTGTTGTAGCTTGCATTTTTGCCCCCGCCGCCATGGCTTTTTGTCCCTGCCCTCGGGGCTTTTTGCCCCCACGCGCCGCGGCTTTTTGCCGCAGCGGCTTTTTATCCCCGCCGCCGAGGCTTTTTGCGCTCGGCCTTTTTGCCCCCGCCGCTGCGGCTTTTTGTGGCTTTTTGCCCCCCCGCCGCAGGGGTTTTTGCGCCGCAGCTTTTTATTCCCGCCGCCGCGGCTTTTTGCCTCCGCCGCCGCCGCCGCTTTTTGCTTCCGGCAGCCGGCGGCCGCGGCTTTTACCGCCGCGGCCTTTTGCCGCCATCGCAGCTTTTTACCGCTGCGGCTTTTGACCCCTGTCGCCGGGGCCTTTTGTGGCTTTTTGCCCCCGTCGCCGCGGACTTTGGCGGCTTTTTGCCCCCGTATAAGTGTTTTTGCCCACGTATAAGTGTTTCCTTTTCTCCACAGCTTTGTCAGCATGTTATTTATTGACTTTTTAGTAATGGCCATTCTGACTAACATGAGATGGTATCTCCTTGTGGTTCTGATTTGCATTTATCTGATAATTACTGATGCTGAGCAATTTTTCATGTTTGTTGGCCACTTGTATGTCTTCTGTTCAGGCATATCTGTTCATCTCATTTGCCCATTTTTTATTTTTTTGGCTTGTTGATTTGAGTTCCCTATAGAGTCTGTATATTAGGCTTTTGTTAGACTCATAGTTTGTGAATATCTCCTCCCATTCTGGAGGATGCCTCTTTCCCCTGTTGATAGTTTATTTTGCTGTGCAGAAGCTGTTTAGTCAAATTAAGTCCTACTTGTCTATTTTTGTTTTGGTTGCAATTGCTTTTGGGGACTTAGCCAAAAACGACTTGCCAAGGCTGATGTCAAAAAAGTATTTCCTAGGTTATCTTCCAAAATTTTTATAGTTTGAGGTCTTACACTGAAATTTTTAATCCATTTAAAGTTACTTTTGGGGCATGTTGAAAGGTAATGGTCTAGGTTCAATCTTCTGCATATGGCAAGCCAGTTATCTCAGAATGTATTGACTAGGGAGTCCTTTCCCCATTGCTTGTTATTGCCAGCCTTGTCAAATATCATATGGTTGTAGGTGTGTGACTTTCCGCAGTGTTTTGTAGTTCTCCTTGAAGAGATCTTTCATTTCCTTGGTTATCTGTATTCCTAGGTATTTCTCTTTTTGTGGCTATTTTAGGTGGAATTGTGTTCTTGATTTCACTCTTGGCCTGGACATTGTTGGTGTATGGAAATGCTATTTGTTTCACCATAATCAGTACTGTTTACACCGATTTTGTATCCTGAGACTATACTAAAGTTATCAATTCTAGGAGCCTTCTGGCAGAATCTTTAGGATTTTCTAGGCATAGGATCATATTTTCAGCGAAGAGAGATAGTTTGACTTCTTTTCATATTTGGTTGCTTTTTCTTTCTCTTGCCTGCTTGTTCTGCATGGGACTTCCAGTACTAAGCTGAACAGGAGTGCTGTGAGTGAGCATCCTTGTCTTGTTTCAGTTCTCATAGAAATAGTTTAAGTTTTTAACCTATTGAGTATGATGTTGACTGTGGGTTTCCCATAGATGACTCTTATTATTTTAAGGTATGTTCCTTGGATGCCTAGTCTATTGAGGATTTTTATCGTGAAGTAATGTTGGATTTTATTAAGAAGACCTTTGTGTATCTATTTAGAAAATCATATGGTTTTTACTTTGGATTCTATTTAGCTGGTGAATCACATTTATTGGTTTGCATATGTTGAACTAGCTTGCATCCCAGGAATAAAGCCTACTTGACCATGGTGTATTACCTTTCTGATGTGGTGCTGAATTTGGTTTGCTAGTATTTTCCTGAGGATTTTTACATTTTTTGTTCATGAGGGATCTTCGTCTGAAGTTTTGTTTTTTCACGGTGTCTCTGCCAGATTTTTGTATCATGCTACTGCTGGTTTCAAAGAATGAGTTAGGAAGGAGCCCCACCTCCTCAATATTTTGAAATAATTTTAGTAGGATTGATAGCATTTCTTCTTAGTATATCTGGTAAAACTCAGCAGCGAATCTATTTCAGGCCTTTTTGTTGTTGTTATTGTTGGTAGGTTCTTTAGTACTGATTCAATGTCAGAAGTTGATATTAGTCTACTTGGAGTTTTGATCTCTTTCTGATTCCATCTTGGGAGATTGTGTGCTTCCTGGAATTTATTCATTTTCTCCAGATTTTCTAATTTGTGTGCAGAGCTGTTCATAGCACTCCCTGAGGATCTTTTGTATCTTGATGTGATCCATTCTAATATAACTTCTGTCATTTTTATTGTGCTTATTTGGATCTTCTCTTTCTTTTTTATATTTGTTAATTTGGCTAGGAGCTTATCAATTTTTTTTAAAGAACCAATTTTTTGTTTTCTTGGACTGTTGTATACATTTTTGCATCTCAACTTCATTAAATTCTTCTCTAATTGCTGTTATGTCTTCTCTCATGCTAGCTTTAGGGTTGGTTTGTTCTTTTTTTCAAGTTCCTTTAGGTGCAAAGTTACATCGTTAATTTGAGACATTTCTAACTTCTTGATAAAGGCATTTAGGGCTGTAAAGTTTCCTCTTAACACTGCTTTGGCTGCATCTTAGAAATTTTGGTAAGTTGTGTTCCTATTTTCATCAATTTCAAATAATTTTTATATTTCTGCCTTACTTTCATGTTTACAAAGGATTTATTCAGGAGTAAGTTGTTTAATTTTCATGTATTTCTGTAGTTTTGAGAGATCTTGGTATTCATTTGTATTTTTTATTGTACTGTGCTCCAACAGTGTGCTTGGTGAGATTTCAATTTTTCTTAATCTATTGAGGCTCTATTTATCACTGAGCATGTGGTTGATCTTAGAATATGTTTTTTTGTGCAGATGAGAAAAATGTACATTCTGTGGATGTTTGATGGAGTTTTCAATAGATGTCTATTAGGTCCAATTGGTCAAGTGTTGTTGATTATAACTCCAGAGTTTTCCTGTTAGTTTTTTTATTTTTTGCCTCAATGATATGTCTAATGCTGTAAGTAGGGTGTTGAAGTCTCTTACTACTAGTGTGATGTTGTCTAAGCCTTTTTGTGGGCAAAGAAAAAGTCATTTTGTAAATCTGGGTGCTCCAATTTTAAGTGTTTACGGAGCAGGCGGGCCCATTTGACATTTTCAGTGTTTTAAGTTGTTAAGCTACATAAATGGGGGGGACTGCCTTTGGGGTTGGGCTAATTTGGGATGTGGGTCTAGTAGTGGATCCGTGTTGGATAAGGTGGCTGTAGAGGTAATTAAATTTGTAGTGTTGGTGAGGTGAGGGTAAGGGGAAAAAAGATGTGCTAGTTGAGGGGTAACTGTTAAAAATGCATATCACCAAAAGATGAAATTTGGGCTTTGGTTGGGTTGGTTAGGTTAAGGCTCTTTGTTTTTGGGATTTGGCAAAGATGTTTTCGGGTAATAGTGTCAGAGATGGGGGGGTTGCGAAATTTTTATTGTAGGGTTGGTGTGGGAAGTGCTTGTGGGTGTGTTGACTAGTTATTGTTATGTCCAAGAGCATGAATTAATTAACACTTTGTGGTAGGTATGCTTCTCCAGAATATTGAACGTAGGTGCGATTAATAATGGGATGAGGCAGGAATCAAAGACAGACACTGACACATAGGGTGCTCCAGGGCCAACATTTAAACACTTTGACGCCAGTGGGAATAGCAATAATTATAGTAGCGGAGGTGAAGTAGGCTCGTGTATCTACGTCTATGCCTACTGTGAATATGTGATGAGCTCATACAATAAACCCCAGGAAGCCAATTGATATCATGGCTCAAACCATACCTATATATCCAAATGGTTCTTTTTTTCCAGAGTAGTATGTTACGATATGGGAAATTATTCCAAAGCCTGGCAGGATGAGAATATAGACTTCAGGGTGACCAGAGAATCAAAAGTGTTGGTATAGGATAGGGTCTCTTCCTCTGGCTGGGTTGAAGAAAGTGGTATTGAGGTTGCGGTCTGTTAATAACATGGTAATGCCAGCGGCTAGGACTGGTGGGGAGAGGAGAAGCAGGACTACTGTGATTAGGACAGATCAGACAAAGAGGGGTGTTTGGTATTGAGACATGGCAGGGGGTTTTATATTAATAATTGCAGTAATGAAATTAATAGCCCCTAGAATGGAGGAGATGCCTGCCAGGTGTAGAGAAAAAGTAGTTAGGTCTACAGAGGCTCCTGGGTGGGAATAGATTCCTGCTAAGGGGGGGATAAACTGTCCAGCCTGTCCCGGCGCCAGCTTCTACTATAGCAGATGCGAGCAGTAGTAGGAAGGAAGGAGGGAGAAGTCAGAAGCTTATATTGTTTATGCGAGGAAATGCTATGTCGGGGGCGCCAATTATTAGGGGGACTAATCAATTACCAAAACCTCCAATTATGACAGGCATTACTATGAAAAAGATTATGACGAACGCGTGGGCTGTGACGATGACGTTGTAGATGTGGTCACTGCCTAAGAGGTTGCCGGGCTGGCCTAATTCAGCCCGGATGAGGAGACTTAAGGCTGTGCCTAGGACTCCAGCTCATGCACCAAATAATAAGTATAGTGTTCCAGTATCTTTATGGTTTGTGGAGAATAGCCAGCGGTCAGTGAACATCAGTGGGGAAGAGGTAAAATGGCTGAGTAGAGCATTAGACTGTAAATCTAAAAACACAGGCTAAACCTCTTTTTACCAGCCCTGAGGTGATTTTCTTTTTTTTCTTTTTTTTTTAATGGTGAATTACATTGATTTATATTTATTGTGATTATGGAAATGTTTTGATTTGTTGCAACTATGTAGTGTTGTACCTTATCTTACACTGAAATTTTCTGTTCTTTTTGTTGTTGTTGTTGTTTTTATTATTATTATACTTTAAGTTTTAGGGCACATGTGCACAATGTGCAGATTTGTTACATATGTATCCATGTGCCATGTTGGTGTGCTGCACCCATTAACTCATCATTTAGCATTAGGTATATCTCCTAATGCTGTCCCTCACCCCTCCACCCACCCCACAATCATCCCCGGAGTGTGATGTTCCCCTTCCTGTGTCCATGTGTTCTCATTGTTCAATTCCCACCCATGAGTGAGAACATGCGGTGTTTGGTTTTTTGTCCTTGTGATAGTTTACTGAGAATGATGGTTTCCAGTTTCATCCATGTCCCTACAAAGGACACGAACTCATCATTTTTTATGGCTGCATAGTATTCCATGGTGTATATGTGCCACATTTTCTTAATCCAGTCTATCGTTGTTGGACATTTGGGTTGGTTCCAAGTCTTTGCTATTGTGAATAGTGTCGCAATAAACATACGTGTGCATGTGTCTTTATAGCAGCATGATTTATAGTGCTTTGGGTATATACCCAGTAATGGGATGGCTGGCTCAAATGGTATTTCTAGATCTAGATCCCTGAGGAATTGCCACACTGACTTCCACAATGGTTGAACTAGTTTACAGTCCCACCAACAGTGTAAAATGTTCCTATTTCTCCACATCCTCTCCAGCACCTGTTGTTTCCTGACTTTTTAATAATCACCATTCTAACTGCCCCCCTCCTCCTCCAATCTGTCTTCCACCAGAAAGGCCATGGTAAGAATCAGTATGGATCCAGCTGCTCAACTGCTTTAAAAAACGTACTCCCTATTAACCATAGCAGTGGTTCTCAAGGAGGTGAATGGGGCATTGTGTCCCCAAGGTTACATTTCACTATGTCTGGAGATATTTTTGGTTTGGTTCTTGCAACTGGCCAGGGAGTTGAGGGGAGAAGGTTGCTACTGGCATCTAATGGAGATGCTGCTAAACATCCTATCATGCATAGACCCAAAATGTCAATGAAGCTGAGTCTGAGATACCCAGAGATACCGTATAAAAACCCAAGCTTCTCAGTATGCCATGATAGAGTCCCAAATTACTTTTTTTCTCTCCAGTCTCATTTAATTTTAAGACACTTTTTTTCATATCTTTGTGTCTTTGCACATGCTGTTTGCTTTTCTTGGAATGACTTACTTACTTCTCTACCTGAGGAATGTTTTCTGTCCTTCCAAGCTCTGCTTCAGATAGCCTCCTATATTAGGCCATTCTCATATTGCTATAAATACCTGGAATGGAAAAAGGAGAGAAGCCCTATAAAGGAATAGCCTGGAATTCTTTTTCTCCTCCCTCTCATCTGTGAAGATCTGCCTCACATTTCACCTCCTCAGGAAAGCCTTCTTTCTCTGCCCATCCTAGGGCAGAGTTGAAGATTCCTTTTCTGGGTTCCAAGTCTATGGTGCTTATAACACTATATTACAATGCCCCAATATTCTATCTGTTCCACTTGTGAATCTCTCAAAATCACAAATTGCATTCTGGTTCATATTTCAAACTCAGTGCCTAGGATACAGAACTTAAATAATTTTTGGAGAAGGAAGTGAAGAAAGAAAGAGACAGATTCAATAGGATGGACTGGCATGAGCAGAAATATGGATATGCTAAATTCATTCGCCTTAGACTGGGTAATTTATAAAGAAAAGAGGTTTAATTGGTTCACAGTTCTGAGGCTGTACAGGAAGCATGATGTTGGCATCTGCTCAGCTATAAGTCAATAGATACAAATCTAGTCCTTTTACTAATTTATTTATAGGTACATATGCATATTTCCATTGGGAGATAATGAGTATGTATTTTGTTTTTCTCCCCATAAAAGGAAGGAATATATTCTTCATATGTAGAAGCTCCTGGCATGGAGCTTCTGAAACTCTTGTAATTTCCTGAGTAATAGGGGTGAAAGGAGCATTTTTGGTTACTCATAATGAGCTCCTTTCATAATAAACCCTAGTTTATGCTAATGAGTTGGCTCATGGAGAATGGGGGCTGGTCATGAGGAGAACAAACCATGTGATCAGAGGGTTAGAACTTTCAGCCCCATCCCTTGACTTCTGAGGGGAGGGAGGCTGGAGATTGAGTTCAGTCACCAGTGGCCAATGGTGTAATAAATCATGCCTACATAATGGAACCTGTGCAAAAACCCTAAACTACAGAGTTCAGGAGCTTTCAGACTGGTAAACACATCCCCATGCCATGAGGGTGGCATATACATAACTCTAGGGAGACAGAAGCTCCTGAGCTTGAGACCCTTCCAGACCTTGCCCTGTGTACCTCTTCATCTGGCTTCATTTGTATTCTGTATAATAATTTTAATAATAAACTGCTAATAGTGAGCTGTTTTCCCTGGGTTCTGTGAGGTATTACAGCAATTTATCAAGCCCGAGAAGAGGGTCATGGGGAACCCACAATTTGTAGCCAAGTCAGACAGATGTGTGGATATCCTGGGGACACACTACTTGAAATTGGTATCTGAGGTCGGGGGCAGCCTTGTGAGATTGAGCCTTTAATTTGCAGGGTCTGTGCTAGCTCAGGTAATTGGTGTCAAATTGAATTTAATTGTAGGACATCCAGCTGGTGCTTGCAGAGAATTAAATTGCTTGGTGTAGAAAACCCACACATTTAGTGTCAGAAGTGTTGTGAGTAGATGAAGAAGACTTTCATTTTACTATAATAAACAAATAAGGGATCATATCATAGGTGGTGAGTTTTATTTTTCTATTACAGTGTTTTTCTTGCCCCACTTCCAAATCCAATAACCAATTAACTGTGCTAACAAAACAGTTGTAAGTTCTTCTCCACTTTTCTTCATTTTCATGTAACTATTTGCAAATTTATGCATACCTGTGCATACATACACATTTTTATCATTGTTACCTTAACAAAAATGTTATATCAAATATATTTCTTTACCTTTCTTTTCTTATTCAACAATACCTCATAGAAATTCTTCTAACTGTTACAGCTATAATTCATTCTTTAAAGTGGCTTCAAACTATTCCATTACATGGATTTTTCAAGCCTGTCTTTGTCATCGGCATTTATTTTTGCTACTACAAGCAATGCTGCAACGAACATCCTGGTATATGTCTCGTACTATATTGATGCTTTTATTACTATGGGTTGGATTCCCAGAAGTGGAATTGCTGGGTTGAACAGCATGTGTACTTTTAATGTGAAGAGCTGTTGCCATTTTACTTTCCAAAAAGACTATAAAAATTTATACTTTCTCCAGTAACTTTTGAGACAACATTTTTCCCATTATGTCCACCAGGAATAAGTTTTATAATTTTCAATTTTCTCCGGACTCTTGAAATTAAAGTCATATTTTGTCACTGCATTTTTTTTCTATTTTTGATGTTAAAATTTTTGTGGATACATAGTAGGTACATATTTGTGAGGTACAAGAGTGTTTTGATACAGGCATGCAATGTGAAATAATCACATCATAAGGAATAGGGTATCCATACCCTCAAACATTTATATTTTGTGTTACAAACAATCCAATTATACTCTTTTAGTTATTTTAAAATGCACAATTAAGTTATTTGTGACTATAGTCACTCTGTTGTGCAGTCAATATTTTATTCCTTCTTTCTATTATTTTTTTTTTTTGTGGCTACTAACCATCCTCACCTCCCTCCAAACCTCCCACTGCTCTTCCCAGCCTTCCTCTCCTCTCTATGTCCAGGCAATTGTTTTAAATTTTAGCTCCAACAAATAATTAAAAACATGTGATGCTTGTTTTTCTGTGCCTGGCTTATTTCACTTAACATAATGATCTCCAGTTCCATTTACATTCTTGCAAATGACAGGATTCCCTTCTTTTTTATGGCTGAATAGTATTCCATTGCATATACATACCACATTTTCCTTACCCATTTATCTGTTGATGGACATGTAGGTTGCTTCCAAATCTTAGCTATCGTAAACAGTGCTGCAACAAACAGGAAAGTGCAGATATCTCTTTGATACACTGATTTTCTTTCTTTGGGGTATACACCCAGCAGTGGGATTGCTGGATAATATGGTAGCTCTATTTTTAGTTTTCTGAGGAACCTCCAAACTATTCTCCATAGTGGTTGTACTAATTTACATTCCCACCAACGGTGTACAGGAGTACCCTTTTCTCCACATCTTCCCCAGCCATTTGTTATTTCTGTCTTTTGGATGAGCCCTTTTAACCGGGGTGAGATGATACCTCATTATAGTTTTGATTTGCATTTCCGTGATGATCAATGATGTTGATAATCAGATATGCCTGTTTGCCATTTGCATGTCTTCTTTTGAAAAATGTCTATTCCAATATTTTGCCCATTTTTTATTGGATTATTGGATTTTTTTTTCCTATAGAGTTGTTCAAGTTCCTTATAAATTCAAGTTATTAATCCCTAGTCAGAAAGGTAATTTGTAAATATTTTCTCCCTGTTGGGGGTTGTCTCTGCACTGTGTTGGTTGTTTTCTTTCCTGTGCAGAAGCTTTCTAACTTGATGTGATCCAGTTTGTTCATTTTTGCTTTGGTTGCCTGTGCTTGTGGGGTATCGCTCAAAAATTTTTTGCTCAGACCAATGTCCAGCAGATTTTCCCCAGGGTTTTCTTGTAGTAGTTTCATAGTTTGAGATCTTAGCTTTAAGTCTTTAGTCCATTTTGATTTTAATTTTGTATATGGTGAGAGACAGGGATATGGATATCCAGTTTCCTCAGCACCATTTATTGAAGAGACTGTCTTTGCCCCTGTGTGTGTTCTTGGCACCTTTGTTGAAAATGAGTTCACTGTAGGTGTGTGGATTTATTTCTTGTTTCTCTAGTCTGTTCCGTTGGTCTATGTGTCTGTTTTCATGCCAGTACCATGCTATTTTGGTAAGTATAGCTCTGCAGTATAATTTGAAGTCAGGTAATGTGATTCTTCCAGTTTTGTTCTTTTTGCTCAGGATAGCTTTGGCTATTCTGGGTCTTTTGTGGTTTCATATAAATTTTAGAATTTTTTTTTAATTTCTATGAAGAACATCATTAGTACTTTGATAGAGATTACATTGAATCTATGGATTGCTTTGGGGAATATAGACATTTTAACAATATCAATTCTTCTATTCCACAAATATGGAATATTTTTTCCATTTTTTTTTTTGGTGTCCTCTTCAATTTCATCAGTGTTTTGTCATTTTCATTATAGAGCTTTTTTTTTGTTTATTTCTTTGGTTATGTTAATTCCCAGGTATTTAATTTTATTTGTGTCTTTTATAAATGGAATTACTGTTTCATCTATTTTTTAGATTGCTCACTGTTGGCATATATGCTACTGATTTTTTGTGTGTTGATTTTGTATCCTGCAGCTTTACTAAATGTATCGGTTCTAATAGTTTTTTGTGTGGAGTCTGTGGGTTTTTCCAAATATAAGATCATGTCATCTGAAAACAAGAATAATTTCACCTTTCCATTCCAATTTGGGTGCCCTTTATTTCTTTCTGTTCTCTGATTGCCCTAGCTAGCACTTCCAGTACTATGTTGAATAACAGTGATGAAAGTGGACATCCTTGTTGTGTTCTAGATCTTAGAGGAAAGACTTTTGGATTCCCCCATTCAGTATAATACTAGCTGTGGGTCTGTCATATATGGCTTTTATTAGATTGAGCTATGTTCCTTCCATAACCTTTTTAGGGTTTTCATCATGAAAGGATGTTGAATTTTATCAAATGCCTTTTTGGCATCAGTTGAAATGATGATATGAATTTTACCCTTCATTCTGTTGCTATGATGTATCACATTGATTGATTTGCCTATGTTGAACCATCCTTGCATCTGAGGAATAAATCCCACTTGGTTATGATGAATGGTATTTCTAATGTATTGTTGAATTTGTTTTGCAAATTCATTGAGGATTTTTGCACCAATATTCATGAAAGATATTGGTCAGTAGTTTTCTTTTTTTTGATGTGTCTTTAGTTTTGGTACAGGGTAATACTAGCTGTGTAGAATGAGTTGGAAAGTATTTCCTTCTCTATTGTTTCAGAATAGGTTGAGTAGGATTGGTATTAGTTCTTCTTTAAATGTTTGGTAGAATTCAGCAGTGAAGACTTAGGGTCCTGGACTTTTCTTTATTGGGGCACTTTTTATTATGGCTTCAATCTTGTCAGTCTGTTCAGGTGTTTTATTTCTTCCTGGTTCAATCTTCATCGCTTGTATGTGTCTAGAAATGTATTCATTTCTTCTAGATTGTCCAATTTATTGGTATATAGTTGCTCATGGTAGCCACTAATGCTAATGACTCTGACTCTTTGAATTTCTGCAGTATCAGTGGTAATGTCTCCTTTTTCATTTCCGATTTTACTTATTTGTATCTTCTCTTTTTCTCTTAGTTAGGATGGCTAAAGGTTTTCCAATTTTGTTTAACTTTTTTAAAAAACAATTTTTATTTCATTGATCTGTGTTTTTTTGTTTTAAATTCATGTATTTCTGTTCTTATCTTTATTATTATTTTTTTCTACTAATTTTGGATTTGGTTTGCTTTTGCTTTTCTAGTTTTTTAAAATGCACTGTTAGATTGTTTATTTGAAAGTTTTTTCTCTTTTTTGACATAGACCCTTATAGCTATATTCTTCCCTCTTAGTACTGCTTTTACTGTATCCCATAGGTTTTGATATGTTCTATTTTCATTATGATTTGTTTCAAAAAATTTTTCAATTTCTTTCTTAATTTCTTCATTGACCCACTGGTCATTCAGGAGCATATTGTTTAAGTTCCATGTATTTGTATAGTTTTCTAAATTCCTCTTGTTGTTAATTTCTAGTTTTATTACATTGTGATCAGAGAAGATGCTTGATATTATTTCAATTATTTTGAATGTTTTAAAACTTATTTTGTGACCTAACATAGTCTATCCTTTAGAATGATCCAGGTACTGAGGAAAAGAATATGTATTCTGCAACTCTTGGATAAAATGTTCTGTAACTATCTATTGGATCCATTTGGTCTATAGTTCTGATTACGTCTGCAGTTTCTTTGTCTCGAAGATCTGTTCAATGCTGTAATTGGGATGCGGAAATCTCCAGCTATTATTGTATTGGGACCTATCTCTCTTTGTAGCTCAAATAATATTTCCTTTATATATCTGAGTGCTCCAGTGTGGGTGCATATATATTTAAAATTGTTATATTCCTTTTCTGAATTGACCCTCTTATCATTATATAGTGACCTTCTTTGTCTCCTCTTATAGTTTTTGTCTTGAAATCTATTTTGTATGATATAACAACTCCTGCCTGATCTTTTTTGGTTTCTGTTGGCATGGAATATCTTTCTCCATCCCTTTATTTTTAGTCTATGTATGCCTTTATAGGTGAGGTGTGTTTCTTTTAGACAACAGATTAATGGGTTTCATATTTTCATCCGTTCAGCTATTCCATGTCATTTTATGGGATAGTCTAGTACATTTACATTCAATGTTATTATTCATAGGTATGGACTTACTCCTGCCATTTTGTTATTTGTTATCTGGTTATTTTCTGGTGTTCTCTTTCTTTCTTTCCTTCCTGTCTTACTTTAGTGAAGGTGATTTTCTCTGGTGATATGGTTTAGTTTCTTGCTTTTTATTTTTTGTGTATCCATTGTATGTTTTTTTGGCTTGAGGTTACCATTAGGCTGGCAAATACTACCTTATAAAACATTATCTTAACCTAATACAGACTTAACACTGTTTGCAAAAACAAAGCAATGCAAAGAAAACTAATAAAAATTCTGCACCTTAATTTTATCCTCCTGCTTTTCAACTTTGTTGTTTCTATTTATATCTTATTATATTTCAAGACACTATCTGTGTCTTGAAAAGTTGTTGTAGTTATTATTTTTGATAGGTTTATCTTTTAGTCTTTCTACTTAGGATAAGAGTAGCTTACACACCACAGTTACAATGTTGTAATATTCTGTGTTTTATCTGTACATACTATTACCAGTGACTTTTGTACCTTCATGTGATTACTTATTGCTCATCAATGTCTTTTTCTTTCTGATTGAAGTACTCCCTTTAGCATTTCTTATAGGACAGGTCTGGTGTTGATAAAATCCCTCAGATTTTGTTTTGTCTGGGAATGTCTTTATTTCTCCAGGATATTTTTGCCACATATACTATTCTAGGGTAAGAGTTTTTCTTTTTTTTTTTCCTCAGCACTTTAAATATGTCATGCCACTCTGGCCTGTAAGGTACCCACTGAAAAGTCTGCTGTGGTCAGACATATTAAAGCTCCGTTTGATGTAATTTGTTTCTTTTCTCTTGTTGCTTTTTAGGATCTTTTCTTTATATTTGATATCTGGGAATTTGATTACTAAATGCCTTAAGATAGTCCTCTTTGGGTTAAATCTGCTTGGTTTTCTATAACTTTCTTGTATTTGGATACTGATATCTTTCTCTAAGTTTGAGATGTTCTCTATTATTATCCTTTTGAATAAACTTTCTACCTCTATCTCTTTCTCTACCTCCTCTTTAAGGAAAATAACTCTTAGATTTGCCCTTTCGAGGCTCTTTTCTAGATCCAGTAGGTGCGCTTCATTGTTTTTTATTCTTTTTTCTTTTGTCTCCTCTGAATGTGTATTTTTAAATAGCCTCTCTTCAAGCTCACTAACTCTTTCTTCTGCTTGATCAATTCTGCTATTAAAAGACTCAAATGCATTCTCCAATATGCCAATTGCATCTTTCAGCTCCAGAATTTCTGCTTGCTTCTTTTTAATTATTTCAATCTCTTTGTTAAATTTAGCTTATACAGTTCTGATTTCCTTTTCTGTGTTATCTTTAATTTCTTTGAGTTTCCCCAACACAGCTATTTGGAATTCTCTGTCTGAGAGGTCACATATCTCTCTTTCTCCAGGATTGGTCCGTGGTGGCTTATTTAGTTCATTTGAGAAGTCATGTTTTCCTGGATGGTGTTGATGCTAGTAGATGTTCTTTGCTGTCCGGGCATTGATGAGTTTGATATTTATTATAGTCTTTACTATCTAAGCTTGTTTGTGCCTGTCCTTCTTGGAAAGGCTTTCCAGATATTTGAAAAGACTTGGATGTTGTGGTCTAAGCTGTAACTGCTTTATGGGCACCCCCAACCCCAATAATGCTATGGTTTTTGCAGATTCTTAGAGGTACCACCTTGATGGTCTTGGGCAAGATCCAGGATAATTCTCTGGATTACCAGGCCGAGACTCTTGTTCTCTTCCCTTACTTTCTCACAAACAAACAAAGTCTCTCTCTCTGTTCTGAGCCACCTAAAGCTGGGGATGGAGTGACAAAAGTACCCCTGTGGCCACCACCACTATGACTGTGCTGGATCAGACCTGAAGCCAGCACAGCACTAGATCTCACCCAAGGCCTGCTATAACCATTCCCTAGCAACTACCTATGTTTGCTCAAGGCCCTGGGTCTCTATAATCAGCAGGTGGTAAAGCCAGACAGACATGCATCCTTCCCTTCAGAGTGGCAAGTTCCCTCAGGCCCAGGTGGTCCAGAGGTGCCACCCAGGAGTCAGAGACTAGAGTGAAAATCCTTAGAAGTCTACCTTGTGTTTTATTATACTGCAGCTGAGCTGGCACTCAACACACAAGATGCAATTGTTCCCACTCTTCCCTTCCCTTTCGAAAGGCAGAGGAGCCTACCCCATAGCCACTGCCACCACAGGCCCTGAGGAGTTCTGCCAGACTACCACTGACGTTCCCTTAAGGCATAAGGGCTCTTAAGACAACTTGTGAAGAATGCTACCTGGCTGGGACTCACCCTTCAAGGCAGTGGGCTCCCTTCTGGGATGCACTTAGAAGGCACTTAGAGATGCCATCTAAGTCAAGTCCAGGAGCCTGCTTGGTGCTCTACCCCACTGTGGCCATGCTGGTACCTAAGGGTAAAGACCAAGTTCTCTTTACTTTTTCCTTTGTTTTTCTCAAGTAGAAGAATTTTGGCCCAATAGCCACTACTGCTAGTAATGTGCTGAATCTCACCTGAAGCCAGCAAGTCTCAGAGACTCACCCAAGGCCCTTGATGTAGTATCTGGGTGTCACTGATGGTTTTTCAGGGACCAAGGGCTCTTCAGTCAGCAGGTGATAAATGCTGCCAGGACTGGGGCCTTCCCTTCAAGGCCGTGGATTTTCTTCTGGCCCAGAGTGTGTCCAGAAATGTTGTCCAGGAGCTAGGGCATAGAACAGGGACCTCACAACTCTGACCAGTGCCCTATCCTGCTATGGCTGAGCTGGTATCTAAGATGCAAAACAAAGTATTTCCCCCACTCTTCCCTCTCCTCTTCTCAAGTGGAAGGAAGGGGTCTCTTTTAGAACTGCAAGCTGTGCAGCCTGGCGTTAGGGGAGGGGCGATGCCAGCACTCCCTTAACCACCCCAGCTGCTGTCTCAGTAGGTTGCATTCTCCCCCACTCCACTTTCTTTGAGCCCAGTTCAGCCCTAGGACTCACCTTAGAGTTACAGTCCTTATGACCTAGACTGCCTTTCAGGTTTGCTTAGAGACACAGAGTGCTGTAGCCTGCAGTGGTGAGGTTTGCAGGGACTGACATTCTAATCCCTGGGATGTGTGATTCCCCCCTGGCTAGGGCGGGTTTAAATGCTCCCTCCGTGGGTGGGCCTCAGTTGAGTCTGGTCCAGTTCTCCTTTCTGCTCTAACAGGACAGCACTGAGTTCAGTGCCTTACAATTGCTGTGTTCTCCTTGCCCCAGTGCCCAGAGATGCTCTCTGCACCATGCTGTTGCTGCTGGTGGGTGAAAGGTGGTGTCTGTCATTCAAGATTGCTTTTTCTATCTCTTCAGTGCCTCTTTCAGGCATGCGTAGTTAAAACCAGATATGATGAGGACTTGCCTGATTTGGGGTTCTTATGAAGGTGATTTTTCTTTGTAGATAGTTGTTAAATTGGGGTCCTTATTGGAGGGCAATTGGTGGAGCCATCTATTCTGCCATCTTGCTTCTCCTCCAATTGCTGCATTAGTTTAATATTCCTGACTACGAATGACTGTTACCTTACATTACATAAAAGAATAACTTTATATTCACACAAAGAGTTGCACACAAGTATTCTTAACATTATTCAAAATAACCAAAAATTGGAAATAGCCTAAATGTGCATCAACGAGAAGGAAACTATATATATATTTAGGCTATATATATTTAGGATAATGAAGTTTATTAATCAGGACAGCATACCCAGAGGCTACAGAAGAATATGTAGGCAATTTGACTAAATATAATTTTATGTTTGTATGTCCAAACGTATTTTAAACAAAATCAAAATATAAATGTTAGACTTGGGGGAAAATTTATATTTATAGTGTAGATAACATGCAATGGCTAAAAATCAGTAATAGCCAACGAACTCTTACAAACTGACAATAAAGAGGCCAATAACTCAATAGAAAAATGAACAATGTTTATCAAATGGCAGAAAAACAAATCTCAGTGGCCAGGGAAATTACAATTAATTACAAAATTCCTACATAATTGTGAAAAAATGAAATCAACAAACACTACAGGAATATTTAAGGTGAAAAATTAATCACCTGCTGTGTGAGAGGTTCCTGCCAGAAGCAGGTGACACACTCAATGGACACACTTTAAACAGAAAGCTAAATAAAGGTGCAATATGCAGAGATGGTGGCACCAAGAAGGGAATCAACAGAGAATGGTGGCATCCTAAGGACCAGCAGCAGCCGGAAGTTGGTGTCACCCAGGTTGACAGTGGCCATAAGAAAGGAGGTGAGTTTCTAGACCAACAGTTGGATCCACATCTGACAGAAGCTATGAGCACAGAGGAATGCAGGATAGACCAGAATCACAGAAAAACAGGCAGAGGGCTGGGTGTGGTGGCTCATGCCTGTAATCCCAGTACTTTGGGAGGCAGGGGCAGGTGGTTCACCTGATGTCAGGAGTTCGAGACCAGCCTGGTCAACATGGTGAAACCCCGTCTCTACTAAAAATACAAAAATTAGCCAGGGTTGGTGGTGAGTGCCTGTAATCTTACCTACTCAGGAGGTTGAGGTGGGAGAATCACTTGAACCTGGGAGATGGAAGTTGCAGTGAGCCAACATCATGTCACTGCACTCCAGCCTGGGCCACAGAGGAAGATTTTGAAACAAAAAAAGGAAAAAAGAAAGAAAGAAAGAAGAAAGAAAGAGAACGAAAGAAAGAAAGAAAGAAAGAAAGAAAGAAAGAAAGAAAGAAAGAAAGAAAGAAAGAAAGAAAGAGAAAGAAAAGAAAGAAAGAAAAAAGAAAGAAAGAAAGAAAGAAAGAAAGAAAGAAAGAAAGAAAGAAAGAAAGAAAGAAAGAAAGAGAAAGAAAGAAGAAAGAAAGAAAGAGAAAGAGAGGGAGGGAGGGCACAACGGAGGGAGGGAGGAAGGAAGGAAGGAAGGAAGGAAGGAAGGAAGGAAGGAAGGAAGGAAGGAGAGAGAAAAAGAAAGAAAAAGAAAGAAAGAACATGCAGAGAGTGGGAGAGGATATAAATACCCCTCCTCTCTCTGTTCTTGCCCTCTCATCTATTTTCATGGATGCCCATTAGGCAAAACCAATGGGAAAATACAGGGCAAGAGGGGCCTTAGCAATTTAATACATAGAGGTCAGCCTCCTGGGGCATAGTGAACAGGAGAGGCTGGAGAATGGGTCAGGTTGAAACGGTCTACTGAGAATAACCATCATTTCTTTCTTGCCACTTATCCTCATCCCCAGAGATAAAATAGCCAGCATTAATCATCAGGGGTTTATGCTATCAGAATGTTTTCTATGCACATTCTTATCACCAGCTTTTCTTCCAAAGCTAATATATTTAATATTTAAATAACCTTAGTGGATCAATAAAAAAGAGGAACATCTAACAAAAAAAGATGCAAGAGACATAAATTGAAATTCACAAGTATACATATGGATAATATAGACCTAACAGAATCAGCCTATTTTGTAATCAAATAGATGCAAATTAAAACAATGAAATACTATTATTCATCTATCAAATTGACAAAGAATAAAATTACATATGGAAAATCTCCTGTTGTCAAGGGTGTGGTGGGATAATACTTACAGTCACTGATGATAGGAGAATAAGTTATTTTATCTTTTTTTGAGAGTAATTTGGCAAGATGTATCCAAAAGTTCATAAAAGTGCTTATATCCTCTCCCCTAGTAATTCTACTTCCAGGAATTTATCCAAAGGAAATACTCAGAAATGCACATGGGGTGTTATCACAGTATTATTTATAATAGTGATAAATTACAAAGACATAAGTATTCACAATAGAAGATTTGCAAAATAAATTATGATATGGTCATAAAATGAAAGATTATAAGGCCATTAAAATCATGTTGCAGAAGAATATTTAATGACACAAGACAACGCATATGGTATTCTATTAAGCAAAATAATCTGAATGTAAGCTGGGATATATTATGTGTTCTATGATCTTAATTTTGTAAAATATGTTCTGTCTGTGGTGTAAGATTATAGATTTTTTTTGTATTCTGTGTAGATAAAACAATGAATATGTTTTATCTGTACAATTTTTTTATATCTGTATAAAAACAGGCTTTTATTCGACAAATAATTCACCTTCTATTTGGCTATATGCAGAGTCTATTTCTCCCCAAATTGGTAGTTATCTTTTAAATTCTCAAATAAGGTGAGAGGTTTCTAGAATTTGAAAAGGAGATGACAGTGCTCTTTTAAATAAATTGATATGCCAACCTTCATGAAGTAACTATTTGGATGATTTTTACATTGACATAAAAATAAATAGTTTGATATTTTTTGAATCTGTATTCTGGAAGATAAAATGAAATCATCCCTTTGTGTATAATCCAACCGTAGAGTTCTGTGTTGTGCCAGCTCTTAAAACTATGATTGCTAATGGATGAACCATCTCAAATTAATGGGACAGTATTCATTGGAGAGAACTTGAGGGTGAACACCTCCCTTGGTGAGACTGTCTGCAATTTTCTGGGTTTGAATTTGTCTTAAGAAAGCTATATGCATGCATTTATGTAAATTTATATACATAGATAGAGGAGATCATTTCTCCCGGACTTCTAAGAGGGATTTGGTATACTCTAAACAGTGGGATAAATAGGAGTTATTTATATCCACATACATATTCTTATTTATAGCCATTAATTAATCAGTTGTCTTCAACATAGAAGAAAAAAGGAGCTCAACAAAACTAAACAGTGTGAATTTAGCAGTGCTAACCTTTAGATTTGAGTGGCAAAACAATACAATAATTAAGAAAGATTTTCTACTTTATGAGAATTCATGTCATCATCTTTTTCCACAGTTTGGAATTAAACTTCTTCAAACTTCATCTATTCTTCTCACACCTCTGCCCATTTTTGATACTGTAACTATTTAGGCATCATAGTAAATAAAAGATCATGCCTTGGATAGAGGCTGTGGCATTCTGGTCCTTAGGAATTTATTGTCTCTGTAAAATAGTGGCTGCAACAGACTCACATGAATCTGTCTGATGGCAAATCCTTGAGGTGAAGAACAAAGGCATAATGCCCGTGTCCTACTTAATGGCTGATGATCCAGGGAAAGACTTCCTTTTGCCTCAGTTTCTTCTTGTAGGCAATTTGACTAAATATAAAAAAAAAAACTGGGAACAACTATGGTATTTACAGCATAGGATGACTGACTATTTAGTTAGTTAGACTTACAGGACAATGCCCAGCATTATTTTCATTTTTTTATTAATGTATTATTACATACTGTAGAATTCAACCGATTTAGTGTGTAGTTCTTTGAGTGTGGATAAATGTACACAGCCATGTAATCACTACTGCAATCAAAATATACAACACTTCATCTCTTCCCCCAAATTTCCCTGTGTGTCTTCCTTGTCAGCTTCTTCCCCAGCCCACAGCCCCTGGCAAACACAAGTCTTTATAATTAAGCATTTTCTGGAATTATATATACATGGAGTCATATAGAATGCAGCCTTTAATTTTGACTTCTTTCACTTGGCATAATGAATTTGAGATTTATCTATGCTGTTACGTGTATAGTTCATTCCTTTTTATTACTGAGTAGTATTCCATTGGAGGGAATTGACTACAGTTTATTTATGCATTCATCTGTTGAAGGACATTTGAGTTATTTTCAGTGTGGGAAATTACAAATAAAGGCATCATAAATATTCTCATAGAGTTTTTTTTTCTTTTGTTGTTTAGAGACAGGGTCTCACTTTGTTGCCCAGGCTAGAGTGCAGTGGCACAATCATGGCTCACTGCAGCCTCAAACTCTTGGACACAAGCAATCCTTCCGCCTCAGCCTCCCGAATAGCTGGCACTATAAACATGAACCACCAAGTATGGCTTTTGTTTTTTAAGCTTTTGTAGAAATGGGGTCTTTCTATGTTTTCTATGCTGGCCTCAAACTCCTGTCCTCAAGAGATCCTCCCTCCTCAGTCTCCCAAAGTACTGGGAGAGGTTTTTTTTTAAAAAAAACATAAGTTTTCGTTTTACTTAGTAAATACATGGGAATGGACTACTGACCAGTAGGTATACGATTAATTTTATAAGAAACTTGTAAATCCTTTTGCAAAGTGGCCTATTTTGTTTTCCTACCAGCAATACATGAGCGTTCCATATGCTCCTCACTTCACCAGCACTGAGTATTGTCAATTTTTTTAGCCATGCTAATTGGTTGGTAGGTGTATCTCATTGTGACATCTCATTGCATTTTCCTATGACTAATGATTTTCAGAATCTTTCTGTGTGCTTATATGCAATCTTCATATTTTCTTTCATTAATGAATGTTCAAATATGTTTACTGGTTTTTTATTGGATGGCTTATTATCTTATCATTGAATTTTGAGATGTTTCTAAAATATATATACATATTTTGAATTTTTGGCCGGGCGCGGTGGCTCACACCTGTAATCCCAGCACTTTGGGAGGCCAAGGAGGGCAGATCATGAGGTCAGGAGATCGAGACCATCCTGGCTAACATGGTAAAACCCCATCTCTACTAAAAATACAAAAAAAAAAAAAAAATTAGCTGGGCATTGAATTTTTTTATCAGATAAATCATCTACAAATATTTTCTTCTACTCTGTAGCTGCTTTTTTCACTCTATTCACAATGTTTTTGAAGACTAGAATTTTTAAAGGTTTGATTATCTTTTGATTATCTGTTGATTCTACTAAAGATATTTAAAAGTAGTAGAATAAGGTAATACAAATAAGAAAAATGAGTTTTTCCTGTATAATTTAAAAGACAAATACTTGAAACAATAACTCTAAATATATGTTGATTGGCACAAAATGTATTAAGTTGTATATTTGATAATAACAACTTGAGAGTACAGTTTGTAAAAGAGTATTTTTTGGCATACTACTGAGAGTAAGTTAGTATTAATTCAAACTTGATTGTTATAAAATATAGATGTTAATTGTAATCCCCCATGTAACCACTAACAGGTAGAAAACCTGAAATGAATGAGAAGGAAAATAAATGAGAAGGGAATCAAAATGGTTTACTAGTAAAAAATCAGTTAATCACAAAATAAGGTATAAATAAAGGAATTAAGGGAAAAAAGATATAATACCTAAAGAAAATACATTTTAACATCATAAAGGTAAGTCCTTTCTTATCACTAACTATATTTAATGCCATGGATTAAAATATTTAATTAAAAGGCATTAATTGGAAGAATGATTTTTTTTCTTAAAAACAACCTAACTATATGATGTCTATGCAAGAGACTTACTTTAGTTTCAAAGACACAAATATGTTGAAAGTGAGAGAATGGAAAAATATATTCCATTCATATGGCAAAGAAAAGATACCTGAGGTGGCTATACTGACATCACACAAAACAGACATCAATTCAAAAATTGTTTTAAGAGACAAAGAAGGACCTTATAAATTAATAAAAGTGTCAATCCATCCAGAATATATAAGAATTATAAACATATATGCACCTAGCAACAGAGTCTCAAAATCTGAAGCAAAACCCTTGTTACTACGGACATATAAGTTCATCAGAAAAATGATTCAATTTGGTTAAACCTACATTTATGTTTTTCATAATGTTAATAACTAGAAGTAATGCTAATCTATGTAATCAATGTACACATATAAGTTTAGGAAAAATATACCCAATTTTTAAAGGTGCATTTGTAATATATTTAATATTGATAGATCAAAGAAGAAATCGTTGTTTTTATTAAACTGTAAAGATTAACCTTGTTTTCTTTGCCAAGGATTTACCTAAATTATGTGAATTTGAATCATTAAAATAGTTTGTGGAAGATTTTAAAATCTAGCATATTTAAAATATCCATAATATGATATCCTTATTTTCATGTAATTTTAAAAATATTACATTTATAAAAGCATATATATGCCAATAAAAACAGCTCCTTTAAGAGATTTTATATGCCCATGTTTTAATACTATGCAGAGGTAGGAAAACATTATGCACACCATCAGAAGTAAAGGCATTTCTGAATTTCAGACACATAGACATACAGGTACAGAGAAATAGAGCTTATATCTTCAATTCTACAACTTCGTCCATAGATCAAGAGTAAACACAGAAAGAGAAAAACTCACTGGTCCACACGTGAAAGAGTTGTTCTCCTCCTGGAAGGCATGAAATTCTTAATTGACTTGAACTAAAAAGACCCCAAAAATGACAAACCAGTTCTTTGTGTCTCTCACCCAATATAGACTAGATTTCTATAAACCATTAATCTATTTCCAAAGATCGCCAATGATCAGACCATAAAAATAAATTCCCAACCACTGCTGCCAAAAATTGGGAATAATTTATCTGCTATAAATATACCAAAAACCAAAGAATAATATAAATTTATTTGAGAGGAAAATTAAATATAGAAAAACGAAACATCAACAAAGTTCTGTTGGTGTTTTGGATTCAATTAAGAGGAGTCAAAAACAAACAAACAAAAAACAAAAAACACTCCTGGGCTTGAAGCATGCATGAGGTACACTTCTCTGTCAACAATATTTACCTAGCTATGGTAGGTAAATCCATTCAGCATGTTGTGAAATCTAAAAGAAGTAAAGGATATTTTAAGACAAGTTAAAATCATGGCCAGGCATACAGATATAAAACGAACATGTCTTAAAATATTCCATTCAACTCGTGAGAGAATGGATAGATGTTATAACTGGCTCAAAAGACAATTGCAGTGTCCACATGTGGTGTCCTTGCTGCCATTCTTGCGTATCTGATCACTTACATCTGAAGCAACAAGACTCACAGCAACAACAACTAGAGGCTCATCACTCTAATACATGTGTTTACGGTAGTGTACAAAAAACCCAAGCTCAGCCACCTATTTAAGAATGTACTTATCTTGCAGTTATTAAAATGCCCTGATCCATGAAGAATTATTGACACAAGTCTACTTTGGCATGAGTCTTTGCAGCTCCTTTCAACCTCAAAACTGCTCACAGGAAAGGGAGCCCCAATCTTCTGACATCAGCAAATTTGATTAAAGTTTAAATCTATGGGTGTACATCTGACTCCTCTCAGTTTCAGTCATTGTATGTTGGAGGTATCTGTGACACATCGACAGAGATATATCCCATAGAGAATTGGAGGGATAGAAGGGGGTGGTCAGCCTGAGGTGTTTGAATCAGTAATTCCAGAGAGGAGCAGCTTCTAATGAGGACCATGCAGGGAGTGGTTCTGGGTGGGTGTGGCTGGCTGAGTTGGTGGGATACAGAAGACTTCCTCCTTGGCTCTCAGGAAGTCAAGGTCTTGTGAGGACAGGATGCTGGCTTGAGCCACCTTTGCATATTGAAGTCCCAGAAAAAGTGGTAGTAATTGGGATGAAGTTGAAGACTGTAACTAAGATGCCAAAGTCTTTATTCATCGTAGAGAATGTCTAAAGGTCAGATAGCAATGAAGTGGTGGGTGGACAAGATGGTACAACAGTTGGCGTAAATTTAAACGATGCATAAGCTTTTACATGAATTGAGAAGGATGGGACAAACAATAAAGAAATTTACCAAAAAAAGGGTAAAAATAAAGAAAGGGAAAAAAATCAGCCACTATTTTACAACCCAAATAAAATGCCAAATTATCATATATCCATCCATACTTATTCCTAAATACATTTTTCCCAATAATGGGCTCATACAATGTATCATTAACATCTTTCCATTGCAATGCTTAAAGAGTTACATTATTATTTTAATTACTTCTATTCAATGAATTTCATTTATTTTCAATAGTCTCTTACTGTTGAATGTTTAAAATATTCATATCTAAAAATATTGTCATGATCAGAAAACATTAAAGCTAATACTTCACTTATTTAAAAAGAGTAAAAATAATTCATTGGTAATGGGACAGTGATGATGGACAGTGCTGGGTGTTGCAGGTGGAGGCCAGGCTGTGGGAATGCTGTCTGTCACATATGATCTCTTCTACACCATCAGCTCTCTGTCTCACAGGCCCCGAGGTCACCCTCCTTGATGCGGCTCCCTTCTTTTCAAGGTACTTTTCTGAGCCTGATATAAAAATACCAAGCCCCTCCATAACCTAAACTCCAGCAAAATAGTATCCATGTGACATTTTTCTCCTTTTATTCCATTTAGCTAACAAATTCGTCATGCTTGCTCTATGCCAATGGTCTAAGCATTTGAAAAATTAACTAATGTATCCTCCTAACAACTCTATAATGTAAATATTGCTATTATTTCCTATTTTAAATACAGGGGAGTAAAGCATAGAGAGGTTACTTTGCCCAAGGTCACCCAGCTAGCAAGTAGCAGAGTCAAGATCAGAAACCAGTATACACCTACTATGTACTGATGAAAATTAAAAATTAAAACAAGAAGAAATTTTTAAAAGGTAAGAAACCAGCACTGGCCACTTTCCCTTCCATGTTTCTTTTGTTGATGGAAAAGAGCCCTAGGAAGGGCTAATTGCACAAAAAGTAACAAAACTAAGGACTCAAAAGTTTTGTGTGTGCGTGTGTGTGTGCGTGCGTGTGTGTGTGCGTGTGTGTGTGCGTGCGTGTGTGTGTCTGTTTGCCAGAAGAGAGTGATGTTTTTTAACAGATGAGAACCGCTTCATCCTTATTTTATTGAATAAGATAATAACCAGCCACAGCAGTAATAGAATCTAAGGGGCCACAGAGCTGTGACTTTTACAGCCTTGCTTCTTTTAAAGAAACCACATCCTTTCTGTTACAGCATCCAAACTTATTAGGACATAACCTTTCAAACCTGAGAGAAAAGGTCAACTTTAACTAGAGAACAAAAGTGGTTTCTGAACCCGGGATGCTTCCATTGTGTCGGGTTCCCCATTTTTCCCCATCTCAGTGCCATTGAAAATTCAGCCACGTTTGCAGGAATCCAATTACTCCTACAGATTACACAAAGATTATCAAAGTTGTAAACAGCAGAATATTTGCAGAGATCGATGGAGCACAGCAAAGCTCATATTTAACAAGAGAAATAAAAGAAAGAGTACAGCAGCAGTCAGTGAGAGAGGAGTATAATGTCACATCATCATGCTGAAGGTTAAGACGTAATTGAAATCAATGTTAAAGCACAATGTATCCTCCAGTTCTCATGCACTTTGAGAGCGCAATTCTAATTTTATGTCTGAGCAATTCATTTGCCTTAAGCAGGTGCGCTATTAGGAGGGTGGTTTTATTACGTTACCTTGCCATAAGGTTTGAATTTGGTTAGATAGTGGCAAATTAGGCCGTCTTTCGGCAAACGAGATTATGACACATTGTTCCAAAAAAAACCACTGCATCCCTGTAGTTGTAGAGATTTAAGAGCAGTGACCAGATGTGGGATTCTAGAGTGGTTATAGGCATGGGCTTTGATGCTGAAGGGATATGAGCTGCAGGCTCAGTTCCATTACGTATTACTTGTGTAGCTTTTAGTTGGCCACTCAACATCTGCTTCTAGGTTACCTCATCTGTACAATGCAGTTGTTCTGAGAATTAAGTGAGATGTCTTATGAAGGGCTCATAGCAGGCAATTCTGGACATTATTAGTATTTGGGCCAGTTCAACTTATCAAGCCCACCATGTATGCCACCTCCTCCAGGAAGCCTTTCCTAATGTCCAAAACCAGAAATGATTTCTCCACTCTCAGTTATGTTTGCAATTAATTTTTGATTAATGGTTTTATCGAGGTATTTATCTACCATAAAATGGATCCGTTTTAAGTATATAATCTAATCATTTGAATAAGAGTTGTGCAACCGTCAACATAATCCAGTTCTAGAACAGTTTCATCACCCCAATAATATTCTTTACGCCTGGTTACAGTGAATTCCCATCCCCACTCCCAGACCCATGGTGTATCCAAACAACAAAAGACTATACAGGAATAAAAATGGAGACAATACCGATACATTCTATGGCATAGATGAACCATGAAAATAAAACGTGAAGTGAAAGAAGCCAGACACACACACACACACACACACATGAATGAGAGAGAGTTCATATTGTATGATACCATTTATATAAGATGTCTACAAAGCATGTTTTCTATTTTTACTCTCTTTTGACCTTTGATCTGTTTGTGAATTCCTTATACTTTCTAATTGACTTGAAGAAGGGAAGTCAGATTCATTACTGTCTCCTCCGTAACACCTAGTGAATTGCCTTGAGAAACAGTAAGATGCTCAGCTAATTTAAAATCCATTGAAAACTGGATGGACAGGAGAGCAACTAAGCCTTGTTGCCTATCAACTGTTAGTGCTGAAATTAGACATACGTCTTTGTGACATCAAGAAAGTCACTGGTTTTCTAGAGAAGGCTACTTCGTGGACAAAGGACTGATGGTGGCCCAGTTTTTCCAGCAACTGGGACATATCCCTGTTTCTTAGGTACCGCTCCTATGGACGGCTACCCTTTACTGAGCTCTTATCATGGACCAGGAAGTATTGGGTGTTTTACTTTCTGTTTTAGCTCTTAAAACAGCCTAGGAGGGAGGTATTATTACTGGTCCCATATTGCTGGTGGGGACAGTGAGACTTAGAGAAGATAAAGGATATGCCCAAGTTCACACAGCCAGCAAGTAGGGAGACAGGATGACAACAAAATACAGTGGTTGTTTTTTTATTTGACTACCCATAAAAAGGTAAGAAAATGGTGCTAGAGAAAAGGTATTTTTCCCCAGAATTAAATTTCTGTCCAAGACCTATTTGCAAAAATAATAATAATAACAGTTAATGCTTAGTGTTCACTATGAGCTAGGCATTATTCTAAGTGTTGTGCAATTATTGACCGTTTAATCTTTATGGTAACACTATGAGATAGATACTGCTATTATCTGATAAGAAAACGGAGGCAGAGAGAAATTAAACAGCTTCCTCAAGGTCTTATTGCTGGGAAATGAAAGAGTTGAACTTCAAATCCAAGCAGCCTGGCTCTAGAACTTGTATTCTACCTCCATTAAACAAAAAGCACTTCAAGAGTGGTGTTTACACACCCCTTGTTCCTCAATCCGAGCATAGGACATGGCCCAATGTAGGCAATGGACATTTGGGAAATTTACCTAGAAATGCTTTGCGAAAGGCACAAGCATGGGGAGGAATTATGGCATCTTCTGGGACTCCCTTAGAAGAGCCTGGAGTCTTAAAATAAGCCCAGTGGATGGAAAAGAAGTGTCTTGACCCTGGAAATCAGGAGACTTCATTTCTATATTTAGTCCTGACCCTTCAGTCACTCATTTACTCATTCTGTCACTCAACACCCGTTAATTCAACATATACTAGGTTCCATTCACTGATCTAGACCCTGGGGATACAGTAGAGCCCAAGACAGACTCGCTGTCTGCTCTTCGCAAAGGAAAGACAAACAATAATCTAGCAATTTCAAAGAAGAGAAGGGTTGTATTAGGACAAATATATGATGCTAAGACAGCATAAAACAAGTGAATCTGCCTGACCAAGGGGCTTATAAAACCCTTCCATGAGGAAACAGCTTTCAGATTAAGCCTAAAAAAAGAGTAGCAGGCCAGGCGCAGTGGCTCACGCCTGTAATCCCAGTACTTTGGGAGACCAAGGCGGGTGGATCATGAGGTCAGGGGTTTGAGACCAGCCTGGCCAACATGGTGAAACCCTGTCTCTACTAAAAATACAAAAATTAGCCAGGTGTGGTGGTGGGTGCCTGTAACCCCAGCTACTCAGGAGGCTGAGGCAGGAGAATTGCTTGAACCCAGGAGGTGGAGGTTGCAGTGAGCCAAGATCGTGCCACTGCAATCTAGCCTGGGCAACAGGGCGAGACTCTGTTTCAATAAAAATAAAAAATAAAAATAAATAAAAGAAATAAAAATAAAAGGAGCAAATGGCCAGGGAAGAGGTGAGCGGACTGTGAACCAGGCTCAATCAATGGAAGGAGTCCTATGCCAGCTTTATGTTTCCACATGTATGTTCTACTACCAATATAGCTGGTCATTAATTGGAAGTCCTACAGAAAGGATGGTATATATTATTCTGTGCAGAATTGAGGAAATAAAGGAGTTTGACTTGCAGATACAGGCAACTTTAGAGTAAATCACAGTAATTAAGGCCTTCTTGGTCAAATAGACTTTTGGTTGAATGCCACTCTTAATCCTGACAACCTCTCTTATTTGAGCTCCTTTATGACAATTGCAATTAAGACACTGCTTCCAGCTTGGCGATTTTTTAAAATCTGATGTCTCTAACCAACTACATAAATAAAGCCAAAGCATCCTCTCAGATTGACAGATCACAATTGCACTCTTGCCTGCTGCTCTAAGATCATGTTGTCAGTTCTCAAATGGGCCATAATTCTAAGTAACGTCTAGGCCCTAAGTGTTATGTGCAGGTCAGTACTCCATCCTGAAGCAAAATGGTTTGTAATCAGCAGAGCCATTCTGTGTAATTCACTAACAGCCTTATCATCTGTAATTCCCACAACATCATGGTGGATACTGGAACATGGGCAAACATTACACACAAATATACATACACAAAGGCTCATTATAGAGTTAGTAGTTAAGAAACATTTGAACAATTTAGCCATTTGGTGTGTGAAGATTCAACCATATTTTGGAAGCAGGTTGGAAGAGGCTTAGGCCATGGGAGGGTATGTGGAGTCACTCATTTTTCAAAGTGAAAGAATTACAGATGACCATTAGTCCAAGCTATAGGTGGTCACCTTAAAGTTATTTGACTTTTTGTTGTTAGGTTGTAGGAGTTCTTTATATACTCTGGATATTAGTCCATTATGAGATATATGATCTGCAAATATCCTTCTCCCTTTCCCTAGGTTGCCTTTTCATGCTGTTGATTGTAGAATGTGATGCGTGAAAGTTTTTAAGTTTGATGTAGATGCATTTTTCTATTTTTACTTTTCTTGCCTGTGCTTTTGGTGTCATACACAAAAAGTCATTCCCAAATCCAACGTCATGAAGATTTTCCCTTATGTTTTCTTCTAGAAGTTTTATAGTTTGGGGTCTTCATTTAGGACATTAACCTATGGTGTAAAATAAGGGTCCAACTTTATTCTTTTTGAGGGTTTTTTAAATCTGTGGTGTAAAATAAGGGTCCAACTTTATTCTTTTGCATGTGGAGATCTAGTTTTCCCAATAACATTTGTTTAAGAGACTGCACATATTTTTTATATATTCATATACTAAGATATATTTTAAATAATAAATAAAAAATAATTTTAAAGTGAAGTAGTGGCTGGGCGCAGTGGCTCACGCCTGTAATCCTAGCACTTTGGGAGGCCAAGGCAGGTGGATTACCTGAGATCAGAAGTTCGAGACCAGTCTGACCAACATGGTGAAACCCTGTCACTACTAAAAATACAAAAATTAGCTGGGCAGGGTGGTGCACGCCTATAATCCCAGCTACTCAGGAGGCTGAGGTAGGAGGATCACTTGAACCTGGTAGGTGGAGGTTGCAGTGAGCCAAGATTGCACCACTGCACTCCAGCCTGGGCAACAGAGTGAGACTCTGTCTTAAAAAAAAAAAAAAAAAGTGAAGTAGTTATAAGGCAGTAAGACCCTTTCCAAGCTATTATGAAAATGGCTGTTGTAGAGTACTACTAAGGAAGGAGATGGCTCAAAAATTCCCTTCAGGAGAGGATGGACTAGGAAAGGCTCATCCCACAATGTTGTATGATCCTCCAGCCATTCTTTCACAATTATGTTTGCAGATAGTGGTGGGGAATGAGAAAGAATTCTGCATTCTTTTAGGAAAGACTGAAGCCACTTCACTCCACTAGTAATAAACCAAAACATGATGTATTTTTTATTTTTTTAAGTGTTGAATATTAGCTGATCACATTATAGTCCAGTCATTTCTCCTAAGTCTCTTTATAAGAATTATTTAATTTCACCTTTACAATACCCTTATAAGGCTAGGTTCTAATATTAGACATATTTTACCGATGAGAAAACTGAATCTCAAATATATCAATATTTTTTTAAAGTAAAAAAGCTAGAAAGTTGGCTGGGCGCGGTGGCTCATGCCTGTAATCCTAGCACTTTGGGAGGCCGAGGCGGGCGGATCATGAGGTCAGGAGATCGAGACCATCCTGGCTAACACGGTGAAACCCCGTTTCTACTAAAAGTACAAAAAATGAGCCGGGCATGGTAGCAGGTGCCTGTAGTCCCAGCTACTCGGGAGGCTGAGGCAGGAGAATGGCCTGAACCTGGGAGGCGGAGCTTGCAGTGAGCCGAGATTGTGCCACTGTACTCCAGCCTGGGCTACAGAGCAAGACTCCATCTCAAAAAAAAAAAAAAAAAAAAAAAGCTAGAAAGTAGCAAAGCCTGAACTCAAACTAGGTATGTTTGGACCCAAAGCCTTAGTTCTTAACCACTATGCTTTCCTGACTTTTATATAATTGTATTTAAACATAAGAATATGTGTACAAAAGGTTCAATTTTTTTTCTTTTCTGCAATAGAATAAAAGTACTCACATTCCTCTATTTTCAACTTCCTGCTTTAAGGCACTAGCTACATATTTCATAAACCATAGAATGATGAATTTTGGCACGAGATCCCTCCCATGTTCCCTCTGTCTTTTATGGTAACTCTAAAATATAATATGAAAAGCAGAGTGAGACAAACCTCCAGGGATTTCTTGTAACAACCTACTATAAATCTATTATTATGAACAATAGCTTTCTTTATTAGTTCTTCAGCTGCCAATAATTTTTTGCATTATTTAGATTTTAAAAATGAGTTTATATCTCCCTGACTAATCATTTTTATTTCTAGCAATTTAATCTAAGAAATAACCGAATAAGTGTATTCTGGTGTTGTTTCTTGTTGTTTAGGAGGGATTCCCAGTTTTTCTCATTGATGCCCTTATTATTATTATTATTATTTTGGCCATGACTTTTTCTTTTTCTTATTTTGGTGGAACTCTAAATAAAGATGCCATGTGTCCTCTTGGCCAAATGGTGAATGTCGATGCAAGATAAACCTGGTGGATCCTCTTCCTGGACTTCAATCAGAAAATGGTTGAAATGGACACAGCTGCATGGTAGTTGCATCAACAGATTTCCCATTATTTCTGCTATTGGATTTTCAGGACCTCCTTTTTGATGTCTAGTTATTCCATTTGTGATCCAAGTAAGTTTGTGAGCTACATCAATCATTCCCACAAATTCCTCTTATCCCCTTTCAAATTCAAGCTAGTCATGATTGACTTCTGTTTCTTACAATATGTGATCCCAACTGAAATACAATCCAAAAATATAATGCACTCATCATCATATTGTTCCTTCTGGTGAAAAAAACTGGAAATGATCTAAATGTCCTACAACATGAGAATAGTTTAAATAAATAAGGGTTAATTCAAACAACGAGCCACTCAAATTGGTGATATAAATTTCTTATAGTTTATTAATTTATAGTCGATATAATTATTAACTTGCAAAATGTTTGCTACTAGTTATTTTAAAAAGTAAGTTACAGAACAGTATGTGTAATATGATTCATTATATAATATCATTATACACCAACATATTAATGGTCATTTTTCCTGAGCAGTGGGGTTACGAAGGTTATGCCATTTTCCTCTATTTTCTAATGTTCCTTCAATAAACTTGCATTTCTTAGGAGTGAAAAATATTATTTTAATGTATGCTCATATGAACAAAGAATAATACATTTTTTCCAGAGGAATTGTTAAGTCACAGCTCTAGAAAATTAAAATGAGAATACCAAATATTTTGTTGCTGAGAGTTTCAATAAAGCACCACAGATTTTCATGAGACTAAATTCCTGTTCCATTTTTTTGCAGCCTAAGTAATAAGCTGAATCACAAACAATGAAAATTAGTTGAGAGAAGTGTCAATGGCTTATGGAAGGGGAAAAGCAATTGGTTGGCTTTATCACAAATCAGCTTATGATTAGTTATCCTTTAAAGAGAGCCAGAGTTGTATGGTGAGAAAAATCACTGAACTGGAGTCAAGAGAAATGTGTTTTCATCCTGGATCTGTCACTAACCAGCTCTATATCATTGGGCAAATCACTTAACCTTTTAGTCCTAATCATATATAAAATGAGGGGCAGAAATAGATTATCTCTGTAGTTTCTCCAGACTCTAAAAGTCTGTGATTTATAAAAGGGCATAGAAACTAATTTCTTTTTTTTTTTTTTTTTTTGTTTTCAGAAATGTTTTTTTTTTTATTATACTTTAGGTTTTAGGGTACATGTGCACAATGTGCAGGTTTGTTACATATGTATCCATGTGCCATGTTGATTTCCTGCACCCATTAACTCGTCATTTAGCATTAGGTGTATCTCCTAATGCTGTCCCTCCCCCCTCCCCCCACCCCACAACAGTCACCGGAGTGTGATGTTCCCCTTCCTGTGTCCATGAGTTCTCATTGTTCAATTCCCACCTATGAGTGAGAACATGCGGTGTTTGGTTTTTTGTCCTTGCAATAGTTTACTGAGAATGATGTTTTCCAGTTTCATCCATGTCCCTACAAAGGACACGAACTCATCATTTTTTATGGCTGCATAGTATACCATGGTGTATATGTGCCACATTTTCTTAATCCAGTCTATCGTTGTTGGACATTTGGGTTGGTTCCAACTCTTTGCTATTGTGAATAGTGCCGCAATAAACATACGTGTGCATGTGTCTTTATAGCAGCATGATTTATAGTCCTTTGGGTATATACCCAGTAATGGGATGGCTGGGTCAAATGGTATTTCTAGTTCTAGATCCCTGAGGAATCGCCACACTGACTTCCACAATGGTTGAACTAGTTTACAGTCCCACCAACAGTGTAAAAGTTTTCCTATTTCTCCACATCCTCTCCAGCACCTGTTGTTTCCTGCTTTTTAAATGATGGCCATTCTAACTGGTGTGAGATGGTATCTCATTGTGGTTTTGATTTTCATTTCTCTGATGGCCAGTGATGATGAGCATTTCTTCATGTGTTTTTTGGCTTCATAAATGTCTTCTTTTGAGAAGTGTCTGTTCATGTCCTTTGCCCACTTTTTGATGGGGTTGTTTGTTTTTTCCTTGTAAATTTGTTTGAGTTCATTGTAGATTCTGGATATTAGCCCTTTGTCAGATGAGTAGGTTGCTAAAATTTTCTCCCATTCTGTAGGTTGCCTGTTCACTCTGATGATAGTTTCTTTCCCTGTGCAGAAGCTCTTTAGTTTAATGAGATCCCATTTGTCAATTTTGGCTTTTGTTGCCACTGCTTTTGGTGTTGTAGACATGAAGTCCTTGCCCACGCCTATGTCCTGAATGGTATTGCCTAGGTTTTCTTGTAGGAATTTAATGGTTTTAGGTCTAACATATAAGTCTTTAATCCATCTTGAATTAATTTTTGTATAAGGTGTAAGGAAGGGATCCAGTTTCAGCTTTCTACATATGGCTAGCCAGTTTTCCCAGCACCATTTATTAAATAGGGAATCCTTTCCCCATTTCTTGTTTTTGTCAGGTTTGTCAAAGATCAGATAGTTGTAGATATGCGGCATCATTTCTGAGGGCTCTGTTCTGTTCCATTGATCTATGTCTCTGTTGTGGTACCAGTACCATGCTGTTTTGGTTACTGTAGCCTTGTAGTGTAGTTCAAAGTCAGGTAGCATGACGCCTCCAGCTTTGTTCTTTTGGCTTAGGATTGACTTGGCGATGCGGGCTCTTTTTTGGTTCCATATGAACTTTAAAGTAGTTTTTTCCAATTCTGTGAAGAAAGTCATTGGTAGCTTGATGGGGATGGCATTGAATCTATAAATTACTTTGGACAGTATGGCCATTTTCACAATATTGATTCTTCCAACCCATGAGCATGGAATGTTCTTCCATTTGTTTGTATCCTCTTTTATTTCATTGAGCAGTGGTTTGTAGTTCTTCTTGAAGAGGTCCTTCACATCCCTTGTAAGTTGAATTCCTAGGTATTTTGTTCTCTTTGAAGCAATTGTGAATGGGAGTTCACTCATGATTTGGCTCTCTGTCTGTGATTGGTGTACAAGAATGCTTGTGATTTTTGTACATTGATTTTGTATCCTGAGACTTTGCTGAAGTTGCTAATCAGCTTAAGGAGATTTTGGGCTGAGACAATGGGGTTTTGTAGATATACAATCATGTCATCTGCAAACAGGGACAATTTGACTTCCTCTTTTCCTAATTGAATACCCTTTATTTCCTTCTCCTGCCTGATTGCTCTGGCCAGAACTTCCAGCTCTATGTTGAATAGGAGCGGTGAGGGAGGGCATCCCTATCTTGTGCCAGTTTTCAGAGGGAATGCTTCCAGTTTTTGCCCATTCAGTATGATATTGGCTGTGGGTTTGTCGTAGATAGCTCTTATTATTTTGAGATACGTCCCATCAATACCTAATTTATTGAGAGTTTTCAGCATGAAGGGTTGTTGAATTTTGTCAAAGGCCTTTTCTGCATCTATTGAGATAATTATATGGTTTTTGTCTTTGGTTCTGTTTATATGTTGGATTACATTTATTGATTTGCGTATGTTGAACCAGCCTTGCATCCCAGGGATGAAGCCCACTTGATCATGGTGGATAAGCTTTTTGATGTGGCACTGGATTCGGTTTGCCAGTATTTTATTGAGGGTTTTTGCATCAATGTTCATCAAGGATATTGGTCTGAAATTCTCTTTTTTGGTTATGTCTCTGCCAGGCTTTGGTATCAGGACGATGCTGGCTTCATAAAATGTGTTAGGGAGGATTCCCTCTTTTTCTATCGATTGGAATAGTTTCAGAAGGAATGGTACCAGTTCCTCCTTGTACCTCTGGTAGAATTCAGCTGTGAATCCATCAGGTCCTGGACTTTTTATGGTTGGTAAGCTATTGATTATTGCCACAATTTCAGAACCTGTTTTTGGTCTATTCAGAGATTCAACTTCTTCCTGATTTAGTCTTGGGAGGGTGTATTTGTCGAGGAATTTATCCATTTCTTCTTGATTTTCTAGTTTATTTGCATAGAGGTGTTTGTAGTATTCTCTGATGGTAGATTGTATTTCTGTGGGATCGGTGGTGATACCCCCTTTTTCATTTTTTATTGCATCTATTTGATTCTTCTCTCTTTTCTTCTTTATTAGTCTTGCTAGCGGTCTATCAATTTTGTTGATCTTTTCAAAAAACCAGCTCCTGGATTCATTAATTTTTTGAAGTGTTTTTTGTGTCTCTATTTCCTTCAGTTCTGCTCTGATTTTAGTTATTTCTAGCCTTCTGCTAGCTTTTGAATGTGTTTGCTCTTGCTTTTCTAGTTCTTTTAATTGTGATGTTAGGGTGTCAATTTTGGATCTTTCCTGCTTTCTCTTGTGGGCATTTAGTGCTATAAATTTCCCCCTACACACTGCTTTGAACGTGTCGCAGAGATTCTGGTATGTTGTGTCTTTGTTCTCGTTGGTTTCAGAGAACATCTTTATTTCTGCCTTCATTTCATTATGTACCCAATAGTCATTCAGGAGCAGGTTGTTCAGTTTCCATGTAGTTGAGCGGTTTTGAGTGAGTTTCTTAATCCTGAGTTCTAGTTTGATTGCACTGTGGTCTGAGAGACAGTTTGTTATAATTTCTGTTCTTTTACATTTGCTGAGGAGAGCTTTACTTCCAACTATGTGGTCAATTTTGGAATAGGTGTGGTGTGGTGCTGAAAAAAATGTATATTCTGTTGATTTGGGGTGGAGAGTTCTGTAGATGTCTATTAGGTCCACTTCGTGTAGAGCTGAGTTCAATTCCTGGATATCCTTGTTAACTTTCTGTCTCGTTGATCTGTCTAATGTTGACAGTGGGGTGTTAAAATCTCCCATTATTATTGTGTGGGAGTTTAAGTCCCTTTGTAGGTCACTCAGGACTTGCTTTATGAATCTGGGTGCTCCTGTGTTGGGTGCATATATATTTAGGATAGTTAGCTCTTCTTGTTGAATTGATCCCTTTACCATTATGTAATGGCCTTCTTTGTCTCTTTTGATCTTTGTTGGTTTAAAGTCTATTTTATCAGAGACTAGGATTGCAACCCCTGCCTTTTTTTGTTTTCCAGTTACTTGATAGATCTTCCTCCATCCCTTTATTTTGAGTCTATGTGTGTCTCTGCACGTGAGATGGGTTTCCTGAATACAGCACACTGATGGGTCCTGACTCCTTATCCAGTTTTCCAGTCTGTGTCTTTTAATTGGAGCATTTAGCCCATTGACATTTAACGTTAATATTGTTATGTGTGAATCTGATCCTGTCATTATGATGTTAGTTGGTTATTTTGCTCGTTAGTTGCTGCAGTTTCTTCCTAGCCTCGATGGTCTTTACAATTTGGGGTGTTTTTGCAGTGGCTGGTACCGGTTGTTACTTTCCATGTTTAGTGCTTCCTTCAGGAGCTCTTTTAGGGCAGGCCTGGTGGTGACAAAATCACTCAGCGTTTGCTTGTCTGTAAAGTATTTTATTTCTCCGTCACCTATGAAGCTTAGTTTGGCTGGATATGAAATTCTGGGTTGAAAATTATTTTCTTTTTCTTTTTTTTTTTTATTATACTTTAGGGTTTTAGGGTACATGTGCACAATGTGCAGGTTTGTTACATATGTATCCATGTGCCATGTTGATTTCCTGCACCCATTAACTCATCATTTAGCATTAGGTGTATCTCCTAATGCTGTCAAATCGAAGAACATTCCATGCTCATGGGTTGGAAGAATCAATATCGTGAAAATGGCCATACTGCCCAAGGTAATTTATAGATTCAATGCCATCCCCATCAAGCTACCAATGACTTTCTTCACAGAATTGGAAAAAACTACTTTAAAGTTCATATGGAACCAAAAAAGAGCCCACATCGCCAAGTCAATCCTAAGCCAAAAGAACAAAGCTGGAGGCATCACGCTACCTGACTTTAAACTATACTATAAGGCTACAGTAACCAAAACAGCATGGTACTAGTACCACAACAGAGACATAGATCAATGGAACAGAGCAGAGCCCTCAGAAATGATGCCGCATAGCTACAACTATCTGATCTTTGACAAACCTGACAAAAACAAGAAATGGGGAAAGGATTCCCTATTTAATAAATGGTGCTGGGAAAACTGGCTAGCCATATGTAGAAAGCTGCAACTGGATCCCTTCCTTACACCTTATACAAAAATTAATTCAAGATGGATTAAAGACTTATATGTTAGACCTAAAACCATTAAAATCCTACAAGAAAACCTAGGCAATACCATTCAGGACATAGGCGTGGGCAAGGACTTCATGTCTAAAACACCAAAAGCAATGGCAACAAAAGCCAAAATCGACAAATGGGATCTCATTAAACTAAAGAGCTTCTGCACAGCAAAAGAAACTATCATCAGAGTGAACAGGCAACCTACAGAATGGGAGAAAATTTTTGCAACCTACTCATCTGACAAAGGGCTAATATCCAGAATCTACAATGAACTCAAACAAATTTACAAGAAAAAAACAAACAACCCCATCAAAAAGTGGGCAGAGGACATGAACAGACACTTCTCAAAAGAAGACATTTATGCAGCCAAAAAACACATGAAGAAATGCTCCTCATCACTGGCCATCAGAGAAATGCAAATCAAAACCACAGTGAGATACCATCTCACACCAGTTAGAATGGCCATCATTAAAAAATCAGGAAACAACAGGTGCTGGAGAGGATGTGGAGAAATAGGAACACTTTTACACTGTTGGTGGGACTGTAAACTAGTTCAACCATTGTGGAAGTCAGTGTGGCGATTCCTCAGGGATCTAGAACTAGAAATACCATTTGACCCAGCCATCCCATTACTGGGTATATACCCAAAGGACTATAAATCATGCTGCTATAAAGACACATGCACACGTATGTTTATTGCGGCACTATTCACAATAGCAAAGAGTTGGAACCAACCCAAATGTTCAACAACGATAGACTGGATTAAGAAAATGTGGCACATATACACCATGGAATACTATGCAGCCATAAAAAATGATGAGTTCGTGTCCTTTGTAGGGACATGGATGAAACTGGAAAACATCATTCTCAGTAAACTATCGCAAGGACAAAAAACCAAACACCGCATGTTCTCACTCATAGGTGGGAATTGAACAATGAGAACTCATGGACACAGGAAGGGGAACATCACGCTCCAGGGACTGTTGTGGGGTGGGGGGAGGGGGGAGGGAAAATTCTTTTCTTTAAGAATATTGAATATTGGCCCCCACTCTCTTCTGGCTTGTAGAGTTTCTGCTGAGAGATCAGCTGTTAGTCTGATGGGCTTCCCTTTGTGGGTAACCCGACCTTTCTCTCTGGCTGTCCTTAACATTTTTTCCTTCATTTCAACTTTGGTGAATCTGACAATTATGTGTCTTGGAGTTGCTCTTCTCAAGGAGTATCTTTGTGGCGTTCTCTGTATTTCCTGAATCTGAATGTTGGCCTGCCTTGCTAGATTGGGGAAGTTCTCCTGGATAATATCTTGCAGAGTGTTTTCCAACTTGGTTCCATTCTCCCCGTCATTTTCAGGTACACCAATCAGACGTAGGTTTGGTCTATTCACACAGTCTCAAATTTCTTGGAGGCTTTGTTCATTTCTTTTTATTCTTTTATCTCTAAACTTCCCTTCTCTCTTCATTTCATTCATTTCATCTTCCATCAGTGACACCCTTTCTTCCAGTTGATCGCATCTGCTACTGAGGCTTCTGCAATCTTTGTGTAGTTCTCGAAACTTGGCTTTCAGCTCCATCAGCTCCTTTAAGCCCTTCTCTCCATTGGTTATTCTAGTTGTCCATTCTTCTAATTTTTTTTCAAAGTTTTTAACTTCTTTGCTATTGTTTTGAATTTCCTCTCGTAGCTCAGAGTAGTCTGATCGTCTGAAGCCTTCTTCTCTCAACTCGTCAAAGTCATCCTCCATCCAGCTTTGTTCCGTTGCTGGTGAGGAACTGCATTCCTTTGGAGGAGGAGAGGTGCTCTGCTTTTTAGAGTTTCCAGTTTTTCTGCTCTGTTTTTTCCCCATCTTTGTGGTTTTATCTACTTTTTGTCTTTGACGATGGTGATGTAGAGATGGGTTTTTGGTGTAGATGTCCTTTCTGTTTGTTAGTTTTCCTTCTACCAGACAGGACCCTCAGCTGCAGGTCTGTTGGAGTTTACTAGAGGTCCACTCCAGACCCTGTTTGGCTGGGTGTCAGCAGCGGTGGCTGCAGAACAGTGGATTTTCGTGAGACCACAAATTCAGCTGTCTGATAGTTCCTCTGGAAGTTTTGTCTCAGAGGAGTACCTGGCCAAATGAGGTGTCAGTCTGTCCCTACTGGGGGGGTGCCTCCCAGTTAGGCTGCTCAGGGGTGAGGGACCCACTTTAGGAGGCAGTCTGTCTGTTCTCAGATCTCCAGCTGCGTGCTGGGAGAACCACTACTCTCTTCAAAGCTGTCAGTCAGACAGGGACATTTAAGTCTGTGGAGGTTCCTGCTGACTTTTTGTTTGTCTGTGCCCTGCCCCCAGAGGTGGAGCCTACAGAGGCAGGCAGGCCTCCTTGAGCTGTGGTGGGCTCCACCCAGTTGGAGCTTCCTGGCTGCTTTGTTTACCTAAGCAAGCCTGGGCAATGGCGGGCGCCCCTCCTCCAGCCTCGCTGCTGCCTTGCAGCTTGATCTCAGACTGCTGTGCTAGCAATCAGGGAGACTCTGTGGGCATAGGACCCTCCGAGCCAGGTGCGGGACACAATCTCCTAGTGTGCCGTTTTCCAGGCCCGTTGGAAAAGCGCAGTATTAGGATGGGACTGACCCGATATTCCAGGTGCCGTCTGTTACTCCTTTCTTTGACTAGGAAAGGGAACTCCCTGACCCCTTGCACTTCCCGAGTGAGGCAATGCCTCGCCCTGCTTCAGCTCACGCACAGTGTGCTTCACCGACTGTCCTGCACCCACTGTTTGGCACTCCCTAGTGAGATGAAACCGGTACCTCAAGCAGAAATGCAGAAATCACCCGTCTTCTGTGTCGCTCGGGCTGGGAGCTGGAGACCGGAGCTGTTCCTATTCGGCCATCTTGGCTCCACCCATCGAAACTAATTTCTATGTTTAAATTGTTGCATTATCTGTCTGGCATCTCTTCTGGTCAGAGCAACCAGCATTGAAGTGGGAAGCTAATCTCAAAACTATAAAGTGCTTGATAAATCAGAAATAGCCAATGTTATTCTCTCTAAAGGGGAGTCAGTGGTTGGTTCAGACTTCAGTGTGTGCCTCAAATAGAACCAATGAGACTGACGCTAATAATATTTCCAGGATGAATTAGAACAGAGGCCCTTTCTTTCTGCTAGAATTGATGAATTGTCAAGATGGTTGCCCTTGGAGCTGTCTTTGCCACCAGAATAGAAGAACTTGAATGAAAATTATACCAATAGAGAGTGAAGTGGATCAAAGATGAGAAGAAAGAGAGAACTCTGATAACATCATTTGAACAACTGAATCCCAACTGTTCCGGAAATCATTATCATAGTCAGTTAGCTTCCCTTTTATAAAGCTTAAGCTTGCTTAAATTGGATTACTCTTGCTAAATAAGCAAAAGGGCCCTAGTTTAACTAATTTCTTTATACGTTTATAATCACTTGCATAGAGTAAACCTACATGATATATATTATAGAAACAAAATCTATAATAACAAACGTATCTTCCTCATTTCATCCTTATTCTCATAAAAATTTTGGAAGGTAGGTATTATTACTTTATGTTAGGGACAAAGAATATGAAACTTAATGACGTAAAATTTTTGGACCAAGATAAGTCAATAAATTTGCCTTACTTTGGAAATAACAAAGAGTGGTTGTGGTTGGTAATTTTTTGATTATTTGTTTCTCATGAGACCTGTTTACAACACTGAAATTTAATTTTCATATCTCACTTTTACCTTGGGCTATGATCTACTATTTATATAGCACTTAGTTTTTGGCAAAGATGTTGGTCATTTTCAAAGATTTGTTACTTACAAACAAGGGTGTGTGATAGAAACCCATATTTTCCGCCATCTTGGATCATGATGGAGATGCCGTTTGCCAGAAGGAGCTTGGATCCCGGAAGATTTTGTGAAAGAAAACCACCATACCAGCCTTGGATGGCCTTCCTCTCAATCTTTGCATGAAGGAGATAAACTCTGATCTTTTTTTAAGCCAAACTTTTTTTTTTTTTCAGACTCTCTCAGTTGCTGCCAAATAGAATCCACCTGATCCACTGCATTTTGCTGAACCAATTGATTTATCATAGAACTGTAAAATTGTAAAGCTGGAAGGAAGCTTTTAGGTCATTAAGTCCTATATCCACATTCTAGAAAAGAAGAATTGAGTCTTTAAAGAGAGAAGTGTTTTATTAGAGATGAATCAATCATCATTTTATTTTTTCCCTTGATATGTTAAATACCCTTACATCTGAATTCACATGGCACCCTAATTTTTCTGATTACTTAGCCAGTTTGGTTTTGAACTTTCTTCAAAAGTTTATAAAGTTGACATTTATGAAAACACCAGTGTTTGACACATACTCAAAGCTCAATCAATACTATTTTATTCTTTCATATGGGGAACACAGCTCTAATCTACAATTTGAATAGTCAGTATAATGTACTAAATATTCATTTTGGAAGTCAGACGGAACCTGGGATTAAATTCAGCAAACTTATCCATTGACTATGTAATTTTAACGTTATTTAACCTTTCAGACTCTCATTTTTTAACCTGTAAAAATAGGTTAATTGGATATCATATGAGTTGGGACAATGATTAGACATAATGTGTCTAAAGAGTCTAGTATATAGTAATCAACAATTGGAAGCTATTAATAATATTATGGTTCCACTGCCACTCTCCTGCAACATACTTACCTTAATATAACAGAAGTTTCCCTCTTAGAGGAGGACTAAAATAGACAAAGAGATTAGATACAGTCTGACTTCAGGGTCTAACATTTTTTTTATTGTCCTTACTGAAGGACATGATGGAATAATTAAAGTCCATTTTAAGTATACTTGAAAATACAATTGGAGAAAAGACAATTCTAATTAGCTTGTTCTCTTTTGAGTAAAAATTGGATAAAATTTGGAAAAATTTTGTGAACTTTGGCATGGATACAGAATCAGAAAAAAACAACGATTGTGTCACATAATTGGAATTCATGAAAGCTTCAGGGTCGTGACTGAAACTACATCTTCAATCTGCATATCATCAGGGTGCTATTATACACCCTCTTTCTTTCTCTCTCTTTCTCTCTCTCTCTCTCTTTCTCTCTCTCTCTCTCTCTGTCTTGGGAGTTTCCCCAAGAAGATGGCAAAGACATCCACCAATAGCTCTAAGCTTACATCTTATAATCATTTTAGCCTACCCATCAAAAAGAGAATGTCATTTTCCCAACAGTGTTTGAAAAATGGAAATAGTAGAGAAGAAGTAGATTATGAAAGGCTTTGTGTGCCAGAAGGAGTTCAGGAGTTTTCGCTTCATCATGAAAGCTATGCAGAACCTCTGAAAGTTTTCAAGTTAGAAATGTAATTCTATCTCCTGAAATGCAAATGTAATAGATTAGCAAGAGTAATGGTATGAAGATGAATTAGGAGGTAGTTTCAGGAATTTAGGTAGAACATTAGATTATTAATTAAATAATGACAATGGAGACAGAGAAGAGGATTCTGAATTAAGAAATAGTTTTGAGGTCAAGATGATAGGCTATTGCTACCTCCAGGGGAAGAGAGAAGCAGAGGGAATGGTTCAGGATACTTCTAATTTGGGCAACTGAGTAGGTCTTAATGCAGTTCACTTAAACTGGTAATCTAAGAAGAATGTGAGAAGAAATGAGTTCAATGGGCATTTTGTGTGCAACTTGTTTGTATCCTCCAGAAGCAGACATGTTTGCAATTGAGAATATGTCTAAAGCACTGCAGAAATCTGGAGTCTGGAGACACCATGTAATACAGTACTGAAGACAATTCTCAGAGTCACACTTCAAGGGGATAACTGACAAATGAGAATGAATTCAAGGAAGGACACCATAACGATGAAGTGTCTAAGAGTTGTGTCAGGTGGCAAGGTATTTTATCCATCTGCTTCTTAGTATTACTGTGAATAACTAAATTATTTCAAAGTGTGCAGGATTTCCCCTGGAAATACTAAAACTTCATGAAAGGACATTATTATTAGCAATCAGGGAAGGAAAGAGTTTGCCTGACTCCAAAAGGTAAACAGTACGGCAGCTACTAAAGAATCAAGAAACATACTATTATTGCATCTTTCAAATATCTTCAAGGAGTAGATTTAAAAATTGTCTGCAGGAAAAGAGGGTCTTGAGAACATTTCTCATGCCTAAAATAACTCTCCTCTTGCCCTTTGGGACTCCGTAGAAATACATTTACAAAGGTAAAAGAAAAAGCAAAGTCTAGTAATGTGCATTAGACCCAGAGAAAACTGAAAAAAAAAATAATGTCAATTGTTGTCTATTTGCAATTGAATACCTTCTGCTTGTGCCTAGTGAGGCTTGTCAGGCGAATGAAATTTGGCACTTGATAGCATTTCTATAGGAAATGAATGAAAGATTAAAGCCATGGAAATTTTAGCACTAGGAAGTACCTTAGAGATGTTTGGTACAACCCACACCCACTTACTTTATAACTGTGAAAGTGAAGACCAGATAAGTCAAATAACATCCTCAGACTCTTAAAGCTAGTTTAGAAGAAGAGTAAGTGCTGGAACCAGGTCATCTTGAAAATGTGTTTTCTTTTTCATTCTGTAGGAAATATACCACTGCTGTCGCTGCTGACACGCAGGCATGGGTTATGCTTCCATTGAAGGTCACACAATAAAAAGAAAAAAAGTGATTTGATTTTATTATAAAGTGATGCCTTTCCTTTTTTTGTTGTTGGTTTGAAAGAGGAAGATGAAGCATTCAGCTTATCCGCTTTAAACATTAATAATAGGGAACACACTCTTTTCATGAACAAATATTGAAGAACTTCTTTGGGCTCCTGAGAGGCCAAAAAGAGAAGATGGAAAATCAGAAAAAAAAAAAAAGATGTATGTTAGGGTGTAATGAGGAAGAGGAAAGTGAGAAGATGAAGAGGGGGGAAGTAAGAAAAGGAGAGAGGTGACAAAGGAAGAAGATGGGAAGTAATAGAGAGGAAAAGGAAAACGCCAAGATGGAAATTATTAATCTGCATATGCAGCAGCAAGGAAACAGATATGGAGAGGGAAGAAAAAATTCTCCGAAATTAGACAAAGAGCACAGGGAATGTCAGATGAATTTACAGAATTAATAGTTTTTACCTGGCTATTCACCTGGGAATGGGCATCAGAGAGAATAATGTCCAGTTAACACTATTCTTTAGATAATCTCTTTATAATTAAGACTGTGTTATTAATATCTACCATTTTCTATTTTTTTAATTTCAACTTTTATTTCAGGATCGGGGAGTACCTGCCCTCCCTCCCCCGCTTGGAGTCCCCAGTGTCTGTTGTTCCCATCTTTATGTCCATGTGTACCCAGTGTTTAGCTTCCAATTATCAGTGAGAATATGTGGTATTTGTTTTTCTGTTTCTGTGTTAATTCACTTAGAATAATGGCCTCCAGCTGCATCCATGTTGCTGCAAAGATCATAATTTCATTCTTTTTTTTTTTTTTTTTTTGAGATGGAGTCTCACTCTGTTGCTAGGCTGGAGTGCAATGGCATGATCTCTGCTCACTGCAACCTCTGCCTCCAAGGTTCAAACCATTCTCCTGCCTCAGCCTTCTGAGTAGCTGAGATTACAGACGTACGCTACCACACCCGGCTAATTTTTGTGTTTTTAGTAGGGACAGGGTTTCATCATGTTGGCCAGGCTGGTCTTGAACTCCTAACCTTGTGATCTGCCTGCCTATTTTTTAATGGCTGTATAGTATTCCATGCTATATACGTACCATGTTTTCTTTTTCCAATCCACCACTGATGAGCACCTAGTTTGCTTCCATGTCTTTGCTATTGTGAATAGTGCTGTGAGGAGCATACGAGTGCATGTGTCTTTTTGAATATCTACCATTTCCAAGCCCCTATTGTGTACCAGGTACTCTGCAAGCATTTGGGATGACCCTCAGAACAATCTACCATGTGAGTATTATCATATTTCCTGACCAGAAAACCAAGCTCCTTAGAGGTTAAGTCACTTGCCCCAGTTCCCCAGAAAACAACTGCCTCTTTTTATTTAGAAGTTTTATTATATGCGAAATGAGGTTAATCTCTCCCCCAAATAAATCAGGAATATTTTATAAATTATGAAGGAGGAACTTAGATTTTTAGAAACATATATTGGGGCATCAGCACATCATTTTATTCTGTTGTAATTCAGCACTAAGAATACTACCAGAACTTCGCTCAAAACCTAGTTGCTCAATAAATAGGTGAATAACTGAATGAGTCCATGAATCCCCCTGAATCCACTGAGCATTCAGCACCCCATGATGGACACTGGAGATACAGAGACACTAGATATGGGAACAACTATAAAAAAGTTTGATGAAAATTGAAGCTATAATTAGAAAACAGGAGTAAACCAAACCAAGATGCAGATTTTGGGGTCCCACATTCCGAATTTCAGTTTTGTAGGGGTGGAGGGAGGATGAGAAATTTGCAATGTAAAAATTGCCCCAGGTGGCTTATATTCACAGTAAAGCTGAGAACCACCACCCGGTGCAAAGTTTCCCAAATTGACCCAATCATAGGAGTCACCCAAAGCATGCATGAAACACACAGAGTCCGGGATCCCATCCCAGACCGAGAGAAGAAGAGGGAGCAACAGTGGGTTAACGTGTCTTTCTTTCTTCACTGGTCAGCTGGGGATTGCTGGATATTTGATAAATTGCCCCAGCCTAAAGGGAAAGAGCTGAGAAGAAAGCCAATTATAAATTATGGGGTGAATATTTCCCAATTATACTGAGGACTGTGTTGGTTGTGATGTTCTTCTTCAACATGACCTGAGAACAAGAATTCCTAATATAATTAGAATAATCTTTAATTAGGAGCTTTCTCTCTGCAGGGCACAAGGGCTAAGATCATTCACTCAAAGAGCATCTCATTAAATTCTCACAGCAATACTAGGAAGTCAACATTTCACTATGGCCTTGTTTGAAATGAGGAAACCGAGGCTCCAAGAGCTTATGTCACTCAGCTAGGAATGAAGGAGCTAAAATTTAAACCCAGGTCTGATTGGCTGAAAGTCTCCATCGGTAATTTCTATGCTCCTTTATCAATTACATTTTTGTTTGTTCTGCTCTGAGCCTCTACACTACACTGGGCTGCCATTGTATCTCCAAATTTTCCTCCACTGCCCTGTAACCTGCTCAGAAACTTCTCTTTGCTCTGGGCTAATTATTCCCTTTGGCTCCAGGTAAGATCTACCAGGGTCATCTGCTTTGAGAGGGGAAGCTGGACTAAAGGTGGAAGTTGAGACGCTAAGAAGTTGTGGGATCATGGGTAAGTCTTATAGCTGCAGATCAGCCCTCAGCTATTTAATCTGTCAAATAGGAATATTAAAGTATACCTTGTCAGGCTGTTATGAGAATGAAACAAATAGCATAAGTAAACTGGCACATGTCGGGAATAACTCTGACAAAAATTAATTCCCTCCCCTTCTCCACCTGCCGGAACTGGACTTCTCACTAAATCTGAGTGGCAGGAAGTTCTGCTGTCACCAGGAATCAGCTGGTGGGTGAAAGATGTGTGCTCGTAGAGTACTTCCAGATGATATTTTAATTGCACAAAAGATCACAATTTTCTTCTCTTCCGTGTCCCGCCGCAGTGCACGGGGCTGTGTCTGGCAAATAGGGATCAAATAGTGTCTGTTGAACAAAAGACTTCCCAATGAAGAACCACCAAGCCCATTCCCATCCACCGTCTCCCTTACATTTCCTTATAATTCTGTCAAGCTTAGCCTAGCAGTTTAAACCGTGGAATCCAAGGTTGAACATCTTGGGATTGAACCCTGCCTCCACCACTTACTATTTGTGTGGCCTGGGGCATGTTACATAATGTCTCTGTGCCTCAGTTTCCTTCCTCTGTGTCTCAGTAAAATGGGGGAATGATAACATACAAACATCATGGGGTGACCATGAGCATTTAATGGAATGCTATACATATAAAGCTCTTAGAACACTACCCGGTCTATGATGCATGTGATTTTAATAAAAGTCAGTTACTATCATTATTATAATCTCCTATTTTACAGATGAGAAAGTTAAGGCTCAAGTGTTCAAATGACTTATCTGCAGTCACATCAGTGGCACAGCCACTGCCTTAGACATCTGGCCTTCTCAAGTTTTCCCTTGGGCTTGGAGAGGGGCTATGGAGAACAGGAGATGGAGAAGAAAGGGAAAAGTCAAGCATTTTCCAGAAGGGAGTTCCTCATCCCTTATCCCTGGGAGGATTGTAAGGTCTCCCTCCCCATCTTCCTCTCCTTTCTCTCTTGCCCCCACCCACAACTTCAAGCAGCTATTCTTATGGTTGGCTAGCAGCAGGATGCCAAACACCCATTGAAGAAATGACCTGTACTAAGCGCTGTGGTCTTGACACAGCTTTATTAAAAATTAAGTTGCAAATTATAACACTCACTGGGGAAGACTTGCTTTCCTCCCAACTACAGTTAATAGAACAAAATTAATGTAGCAATTAATGTGGCTGCTATTACAGCCCACTGTAATCTGCGCAGGGCCACAGCTCCTGTTCCTACCATGGCCCGATTAAAGAAGAACTAGGGCCTGGAGCTTAATAAAATTTTGCTTTTCCTGTGTTTAAACTCTCAGGCCATAACTTACTTAAGAAACACACAAAAAAAGAGATTATTTAACATTTTAGAGGTTCCCATGAGCCATAAATCATTTTCACACACGCCATATTTGTTGAAAAGGACAGAATACATTCAATTTTGCAGTATATTAAACTTCATCTAATTTGAACGTAAGAACAGACCAGCAAAATAAATGACCAATTTCTGAAGCAGAAACTACCATTTGGTTGGTGCCATTACAGAGCTGCTGGTATTTTATCATGTTCTTAACATAATATTGCTTGTCTAGCGATGCACAGTTATAATGCTATTCCAAATTAGAAGACGGTGAAAGAGAAGTGCGTACAGTTTTTTTTAATAGACATCATTTGTCAGATGTTATTCTCAGGGCTTTGTGCTGATGATAATATGCAGATTAAAGTAGAAGTAAATAGGGAATAAAAGGAGCCGCCTCCAGGAGATGTGGGTCCTACGCCTGAGCTCATAGGAGCCTCGGCTGTCAGTAAGAGAGGGATGGCCAGGTGGCCGCAGCCTCTAGACACAGATAACAATAATTAATTTGTGCTGAAGACTTCCATGGAAAAGGAAGCTTCTGATGTTCAACAGAAAAAAAAAAAAATGCCGCCTGGAATTCCAATGTGGCGTCTCAGCTCCTACAATTGCAATTGTAATACCCACCACTGGCAGAAGGCTGCGTCATTTACGAAACACTTTCACATTCGTTAACACACTGAATGTGCCAAGAAACCCCGAGAGGTAGTCCCCTCATTTTCTAATTAAATCTCTGTTACAGAGGAGAAGAAGGAGGCTTGACGGGGTAAACAGGACTTGCTGGAATGGTCAAAGCTAGAAAGTAGCCAGGCAGTGATGCAAGGTTAGGCGGGTCGCGTTCTATTCATCAATTCAGTCGTTTCTTCAACAACAGTAATTAAGCACCTATCAGGCACCAAACTTTGTGCCAAGTGCTGTGGATAATACAGACCTTGGATCTTGACATTTTGGAAAGCTCATAGTCTAACAAGGTAGCAGTCAGTGCACATGGGTGAAATGCATGGATCTTGGAATTAAACTGCCTGGGTTCAAATCCCAGCTGGGTCATTTACAAGCTGTTTAAACTTAAGAAAGTTACTTAACCTCTCCGTGCCTCACGTTTCTCATCTGTAAAAAGGACACACTAATACTGCTTACAGCTCAGACTTGTAAAAATTCAATCAGTGACACTGTGCTTTACATAATGTTAACTGTTATTATTTGCTTTATGCCCAACCTTTCAACTCCCTGGCCACATCCTAATTCAGGTCACCAGCATCTGTCACCTGGAGCTCTCTGCTACCTACCTGGTCTTCCAATCTCCACCAGTCAATGCTACACAGAAAAGCCCATAAGCAATTCCTCGAAGAACTAAAAACAGAACTACCATTTGACCTAGCAATCCCATTACTTGGTGTATACCCAGAGGAATAAAAATCATTCTACGATAAAGACACATGCATGCATGTGTTCACTGTAGTACTATTTACAGTAACAAAGACACGGAATCAGCAAAAACGCCCATCAGTGGCAGACTGGATAAAGAAAATGTAGTACATATACACCGTGGAATACTATGCAGCCCTAAAAAAGAAAGAGATCATGTCCTTTGCAGGAATGTGGATGGAACTGGAGGCCCTTATCCTTAGCAAACTAATGCAGGAACAGAAAACCAAACACTGCATGTTCTCATATATAAATGGGAGCTAAATAATAAGAACACATGGACAGAAGGAGGGGAACAACGGACACTGGAGCTTACTTGAGGAAGGAGGGTGGTAGAAGGTAGAGATTCAGGGGAAAAAAAACTGTTGGGTACTATGCTTAGTACCTGGGTGACTAAATAATCTGCTAAGTAACGCCTGAGTCATGAGTTTGTCTATATAACAAATCTTCCCATGTATTCCTGAACTTAAAATAAAAGTTAAAATACCTTTTCAAAGAAAGAAAGAAAGAAAAGCCCACAAGAACTTTCTAGAAAGAAACTCTGATCACTCTGCACCCCTGCCTCAGCAAGTTCCCATGGCCCTGTGGATGAAGTCCAAACTCTTTAGCATAATCTGAGAGGTCTCTACCGTCAGACCCCTGCCGCTCCTCCAGCTTCTTCTCTCACCACCCACTCACTCCACTTCTAGTCTTCTGCCATACCGAATGACTTTCTGCTCCAGAGTTTTCTATCTTCTCTCCTTTTCATTCTGCCACTCATTTCCTTGATTTTGCAAATGCCATTCCCCCTTCCTAGAAGTGTCCTTTATGTCTCAGTTTAGAGATCCTCTCTTCTAGAAAGTCAACTCTCATGCTCCAAGACTAGCTTAGATGCCACCCTCTGCGCCACAGTAACTTGTGTTTCCCTCATCACAGCACTTCTCACATTGCAATACAGTTATTTGCTGGAATATGAGACTCAGGAGAGCTGGGATTATCCCAAGCACCATGCACAGGACCTGGCACTGAGAGGATGCTCAAGAATTATTGGTTGAATAACGAATTAATAAATGAGACGCAGCAGCCTCAGAGCCTCCGCCTTGCCCTCACCCTTTGCATTATAACATCAAGACTCTGCAGTAGGTGAGTAGGAGCTCGTACCTTGTGCTTTGCCAAGGTGTGCCAGGCTGAATCAGGGCTCACTGCATGCCTCAGATTTATGCCCTATGCTCATGGCTGTGGGGCCAGCCTCCACGATCACATAAATCACTCTGCGGCAATCTGGGTCCCGAGCTGGGGAGCCTCCGAAGCTCACAACACTTTGCAGAGGAGCCGCCAGAATTAGGCATAAATCCACTTCTTGATTGAATAAGCAAACACCCCACTGCTTGAAATGATTTACTAAATTACAATGCACAGTGACAGACTTGAGAGATTCAGAGCAAGGGCCTGCTTAGCAATCGGAGGCATTGTCTAACTCCATGGCTTCCTCCACGTCTGCCCTTCCTGGCTTCACCTGTGGCTTCTTTCCATTCATTCACTCATTTAGTCATCATTCATTGGGCACCCACACCATGACAGGTAAGGTACTTACACATAAATTATCTCATTTAACTTTCATCTATGCAACAACTCCAGAAAGTCAGTATCACTTGATTTTTCTATTTTTCAGATGAGGGAACTGAGGATCAGGGAAGTTAAGAAACTCCGTATCACACAGCTAGTAAGTGGTAGAGTTGAGATTAAACTCCAAAAACACCCATCAAGAAGCCCCAAAATTTGTCTACTGCAGACCAAATTCACTGTTGCTGTTTTCTTTTTGTCTACAAATATCTAACTCTTCCACTTCTTCTTTTATGCATTTTGTTTTCTTTTACTTGTATCTGTCAGGATAGGGTAGGGTATGCTGAGATGACAATACCCCCAACATTCTATGGCTTAATGCAACAGAAGTTGTTGTTATTTTTTTTTCTATTGCTTTCTCAACCTAAATGTTTCATGCAGTCCAGCTCAGCGTCTCCACTCTACATAGTCACTTAGGCTGGCAGACTCAGTCACTTAGGCGGACAGACTGCTCTCCTGCAGTGCTCCGTGTGGAACTCGGGGCCATCTTGGTTTCTGCAAGAGGAAAAGAGAAGTAGAAAGTTTCACACTCACAGTTCAATGTCTTCAACTGAAAGGATCACAAACTATTTGACATAACCTGATTATGTAATTCCACCCGCCCAAAGCAGGATTAAGTGCAATCTTCCATGTGTCCAAAAGGATATGATAATGTTTTATTGTGAACATTATACAACACCCTCATTCTCCTCTTTGTACTCATTCATTCAGCAGATAGTCACTGAACTTATGCAATATGCCAAGGCATTCACTGAGCTGAACATTGGCAATAAAGAGGTGAAGCAAAACACGTGCAACGCCTGCACTCAAGAAGCTGACGTTGTGATTAGAGACACATGTATTAATCAAGTGAGCATGCAAATAAACTAGAATTGTGTCAAGTTCTGTAAAAAGCAAGCAAATGGTTTTATGAAAACCTACAACAAAGGTATGAACTAAACTGGGAATTAGAGAAAGCTTTTGTTTCAGTAAAGGTTTTGATTACAAGCAACACAATCCATCTCTAGCCAAATTAAATAGACAGGGAATTTAATTAGAGGATATTGGGTAACTCACAGACTGAAATTTACACAGTCTCTGTTCTTTCCATTTGAAATCTGGGGCAGGTGCATTTGTTTGTTGGAGTGGTGGTCTACTTTGTAGCTGCAAGAAGTTCTGAAAACAAAAGTATCTGGCTATGTCAGTTTCCAGGTAGCAGAAAGAATGACATATGTCCTTTGAAGCTACTCTGAGAAAAACAGTGGAGTTGAGATTTAAAGAATCAACAGAAGCTAGCAAAAGGAATAGGAAGGAGGGGAATTATACTTTCCTCCTCCCCTCATTTATAAAAATTCAAATATTTACAAAAGTAGAAAAGATGACATAATAAAACCTTGTGTACCCATCACTTTGCTTCAACTGCATCTGGTTTTGTTTACACCCTCACCCACTTTTCTCTGTTGCTACATTTTTAGAATATATTTTTTAAAGTTCTCAGACATTATGTAAATAGTTTATTTGTGTATGTTTATGACTGATAAGAACCTATTTAGAAAAAGAAATAGAATCTTGATGCAATTCTCACACTTAAAAAATAATAATTATTTGATATCACCAAATGCCCAGTTAGTACTTACATTTTACTGATGGTCTTAAAAATTGGTATACAATTTGATTGAGCAGAACTCAAATGAAATCCTTATATTGTGTTTGACTTATATGTCTCTTGTCTCCTTTAATAGATAGGTCACCCCTGTCTATCTTCTTACAACGGACAGATAAGAAGGCATGGATATGGCCAGGTGCTGTGGTTCACGCCTGTAATCTCAGCACTTTGGGAGGCAGAGGCAGGTGGATCATGAGGACAGGAGATGGAGATCATCCTGACCAACATGGTGAAACCCCGTCTCTACTAAAAATACAAAAATTAGCCAGGCGTGGTGGTGGGTGCCTGTAATCCCAGCTACTTGGGAGGCTGAGGCAGGAGAATCGCTTGAACCAGGGAGTCAGAGGTTGCTGTGAGTCAAGATCGCACTACTGCACTCCAGCCTGGGCAACAGAATGAGACTCCATCTCAAAAAAAAATAAATAAATAGAAGGCATGGATACAAAGTTAGACATGAAAATAGATATAGATATAAATATAGATACAGAGACTGACATGACATAGACATAAACATGAACATAGAAGCAGAAATAGACATAGAGATAGATATAAACATAAATATAGACATAAGCATAGACGTGAACATAGTCATAGTTGAAGGCATAGACATAAATATAGGCAGCTGGAGAAAAACTGAGTCATTTCTTCTGGTGTCCCACAGTCTGAATTTTGCCAGTTGTTTTTCTATTTTTTGTATTTTCTGTGGATTAATGATAGATCCAGAGACTTGATCAGATGCTACTTCAAATTTTTGGTAAGACGATCATGGGAGATGCATACTTCCATTAGAAGGTGTGCAAGTTCTGACTGTCTCCATTTTTGTGATAATACCACCCACTGCTGATCACTGACTAGCTCTATTCATTAGAAGTTGCAAAATAGTGATATTTGCATTTTATTTTTTTCCTCTTTCATTAGCTGGGATAGACAATTAATATAGAAGAGTCGGGATAAATGCTTAATTCTCCCCTTTACTTACTAGTTTTCAAACAATGAGCTGGTTTCCTGGCATTTCCCAACAGTAAACAACGAATCGTTACTTTTTATAGAATCAGCATGAACTCATGAATTTAAACATATTTATATTTTAATCTACTGCAGGTAGTATTCTGATTGACTCTAATTGTCCTATTTTGGGCCAGTGGTATCTTATTCATGTTGGTTTCACATTTTTAACATTTTTTAAAATTCTAATTGACAAAAATTGTATGCATTTATTGTATACATTGTATGTACAAATGTTGGGATATTAATACTTTATGAAGTGCTAAATGATATGCATTCCTTCACATACTTATTATTTTTTGTGGTGAGAACATTTACAATCTACTCTCTTGACAATTTTCAATAATACAATACAATGTTAATACTTACAATCATCATGTTGTACAATAGATCCTTTGAACTTATTCCTCCCATCTAACTGAAATTTTGCCTTGTTTTTTTTTACCAACTTCTACCCAACCCCCAGCCCCCACCTCTTTCCCAGTCTCTGGTAGTCACTATTCTACCCACTACTTCTATTAGTTCAATTTTTTTTTTTTTAATTCCACATGTCTGTAAATTCACGTCATATTTGTCTTTCATGCCTGGCTTTTTTCACTTAATATAATGTCCTCTAGGTTCATCCATATTGTCACAAATAAGAGAATTTTCTTCTATTTTATGGTGAATGGTATTTAATTGTGCATATATACCACATTTTTAAAAACCTGTTTGTCTGTTGATGGACACAGGTTGATTTCATATTTTGGCTATTGTGAATAGTGCTGCAATAAACACTGGAGTGCAGATATCTCTTTGAAATACTGATTTCATTTCCTTTGGATATATACCCAGCAGTGGGATTGCTGGTTCATATGGTAGTTCTATTTTTAATTTTTTGAGGAAACTCTATACTATTTTCCTTAATGGCTGTTTTTCTTAATTTTCTTAATTTACATTTGCACCAACAGTACGCCAGGTCTCGTTTTCTCCATATCTTTGCCAATACTTAGCTTTCATCTTTTTGACACTAGCTATCTTAACAGGTGTGAGGTGATATTTCATTCTGGTTTCAATTTTCATTGCTCTAGTGATTAGTGAGGCTGAACATTTTTGATATACGTGTTGGACATTTGCATATCTTCCTTTGAGAAACATTTATTCAAATCCTTTATCTATTTTTTAACTGGGTTATGTATTTTCTTACTATTGAGTTGAGCTCCATATATATTTTGGATATTAGCCCCTTATCAGGTGTATGGTTCACAAATATTTTTCCCAGTCTATGGGTTGTCTCTTCATTCTGTTGATTACTTTTTCACTGTGCAGAAGCTTTATAGTTTGGTGTAATCCCATTTGGCAGTTTTTGCTTTTGTGGTCTTGGGGTTCATATCCAAAAAATCCTTGCCCAGGTCAATGCTATGGAGTTTTTTCCCTATGTTTTCTTCTAGTAGTTTCACAGTTCCAGGTCTTACATTTAAGCTTTAATTCATTTTCTGTTGATTTTTGTACATGTTGTGAGATAAGGATCTAATTTCATTCTTCTGTATGTGGAGATCCAGTTGTCCAAATACCATTTATCAGAGATATTGTCCTTTCCTCACTGTGTGTTCTTGACATCTTAGATGACAATCAACTGACTTTAAATGCATAGACTTATTTCTGGGGTCTCTATTCTGCTCCATTGGTCTATACATATGTTTTTATGCTAGTACCATGCTGTTTTAAATACTATAGGTTTGTAGTACATTTTGAAGACAGGTCGTGTGATGCCTCTACCTTTGTTATTTTCTCTCAAGATTTTTATGGCTATTCAGGGTCTTCTGTGGTTCCACACCAATTTTAGAATTGTTTTTTCTATTTCTATGAAAAATATTACTGGACATTTGAGAGAAATTGCATTGAATCTGTTGATTGCTTTGTATATTATAAATCTTTTCACAGTATGAATTTTTCTAATTCATAAACATAGACTACTTTCTTTTTATTTGTGTCTTCATCAATTTCTTCCATCAGTATTTTATAGTTTTCAGTGTACAGGTCTTTCATCTCCTTAGATAAGTTTATTCTTGTTTTGTTATTTTTGTAACTATTGTAATTGGGATTGTTTTCTTGATTTCTCTTATGGATAGTTTTTTTGTTAGTGTATAGAAATGCTACTAATTTTGTATATTGATTTTGTATCCTGCAACTTTATTGAGTTAATTTTTTAGTTCTAGCAGTTTTTAGGTGGAGTCTTTAGAGGATTTTTTTGTCGGTTTGTTTTTTAATATAAGATCACATTGCCTGCAAACCAAAACAGTTTAACTTGTTCCTCCTCTAAAGGAGTTATATTTTTTCTTTTTTAAAACTTGTATTTTAGGTTCAGGGGTACATGTGCAGGTACGTTATATAGGTACACTCATATCAGGGCATTTGTTATACATCTTATTTCATCAATCAGGTACTAAGCCTAGTAACCAATAGTTATTTTTTTCTGTTGGACTGAATGTATTTTCATCAAATACAAGGGGAAAAATTCAAGACTTTTGGCCTGGAGGACTTAAGTCAGAGTTGATATGTAAGGAAAAAATAAGGCTTTGATGGGGAGACTGAAGAGTGTATTTTAAGATATGATGCCTTTGAGATGCTCAGGTGGATACATGTAGGAGAAAGTTGGATACCTGAGGCTGGAGCTTGGCTACATTGAAGAAGAGTTTCTGAATCTCAAGTTACCTCTTACTTCTACAGGTGCCTACTGAGCAGCCAGAACACAAGCCCATTTTTATGCATATCTGTCCAAGCTTTGAACCATGACTATCGCTGGTAAGGTCAGAGTTTCACCAATCTCAGACCGACAGTCAATGAGGTGACCCAACGTGGGAATCTTGCCCAATATGGACAGGCTCTATTGCATGGTGACTAACTGACTGTATTGAAGAGTCATTAAATGTCTCAATCAGATTTCTCTTGGGGAGTTCATGTAAGAAATAGAGACACAGAAGACAGCATAGAAGTCTAGACATCCACAGAAAGAAGCAATAAAAAATAAGCTGAGAGACAATAGATACTGATGTGGAACCAGACAGATTCCCAGTAGACACAGCACAGTCAGAGATGGAAAAATCTGACTCCAGAAATCATTGAGACCCTAGAGATGCTGATAAATTCTGAATGATGTTCCTATTCATCCTGGAATTCTGTAATCTTTGTTTGCCTAATGTCACAGGGAATTCTGCCCAGGTTACAGCTGAAACTCAGATACCATGGAGGAGTATATTGAAACAACTCCCCATTGCCGCCCTTAGTACTCAGATTTCATTTTTATGAATTGCTATGCTCATGGATAATTTGTGTAAAGGCAGAGAGAAGGGTTTCTATTTGTAGGGGACAACATGGCCTCAGTCACTCAGAAGTGCACCAAAAGCTGAAGGGTTTTGTAAAACACAAGGCCAAAGCAACAAAAGTTTAGCACAGAACCAGGGGCAAAATTTTTGCCAAACTGGAGTGGAACCCAACACTGCTCTGATAACTGGAAGATGTGGGGAAGATTAGGAAACAGTCCCTGAAAAGCTGGCATGTTTATATATGGCATTGACAACAGAAGAGGATGTGTCAGTGTAGTGGGGGACACACAGGAACGTGAGTGTATCTGTTCCTGTCTTTCTGAGTCATCCTGTGACCTGCCTACATTCTGTAGGGAAGCCATGGGAGAGAGCCGAGTTTCCAAATATAAGATGGGGCTTAGAATTACAGAGATTTGAGTATTGGTGTTAATGTGCCTTCCTTTGTAATCAAGGAATAGCCAAACCCCAGGCCTTATTGTTACCTGTAACTTCCTTGCATCCTTACAATAAACTCCTGTGTCTCTACATGTCTCCTTTCTTTGTAATCTTAATGAGCCTAATTAACATCATTAATGGACATACAAATATAGATTTGACTGTCACTAGCAGCTTATAGGAAGTAGCTAAAGCCTATTCTAATTAACCCCTTCTTGCCTGATGCTTGATTTACTTGAGTTTTCATTGTCAGCTCAGAGTCCGACAGTTTAATTTATTAGCCCTCTACCTTGCAATAATTGCCTTCAAGCAATTGATGCAGTACCTTTGTACTGCCCAATCTCTTAGAATCTCAGCAATACCAGCGATTAGACCAGTTCTTTTCATATCTTTATTTTCCTACGACGAGGTTGTTAGCACAGTAGCAGGTGTGAGAAGATGTTCCATAAATGCTTCTCAATGAAAATTGGATACTTTTTTCATTATCTTTCTAAATTTTTTGAAAATTCAAGTAACCAATCAAGCACCAGGTGCACGTAGAAATGTATGGTCTCAAGTATTTTGTTGTAAATGCTACATCTTTTCTACCTGTGGGGCGATTTCCCTGTCTCGGCATTTTTGTCAGGAACATGGGCACTTGCTGGGGTATTTCCGCTAGTACATGTGGCCCTGGCCAGAGTTGTGCCAGGAACAGCCTTAATTCTGTGTCATTACTGTATGTAATTTTTCTTGTCTCCTCTTGACCATCCCAAGACATGCTGATCGTGTTGGCTCTGAGCTGAGTGGCAGTTCTGTTGAGCTGCAGGTGGATTTGCATTCTGTACCTTTGTGAACGAAATGGAGTGGAGGAGGGATTGATCATCTCAGCCTAAATAAACTGCCAATAGGTTTCAAAAGCATCCACAGTCCACGTGCTTTCCTTACCATCACAGTCAAATTGAGGCAATAGAGACAGACTCTGCCAGAACCAGGCAACAATTACTCAAGGACAGGGCAATATCAGACAGGCATTGCATGGAAGGAGGGATGCATTAGGCTATTCTTTCATTCCTGTAAAGAAATACCTGGGACTGGATAGTTTATTTTTATTTATGTTTTATTTTTATTTTTGTGGTACATAGTAGGTGCGTATTATGTATGGGGTACATGGGATGTTTTGATATAGGCATGCAATGTGAAATAACTACATCATGGAGAATGGGGTATCCATTAACTCAACCATTTATCCTTTGAGTTACAAACAATCCAATTACATTCTTTAAGTTATTTTAAAATGTACAATTAAGTTATTATTGACTATAGTCACTCCATTGTGCTATCACATAGTAGGTCTCATTCATTCTTTCTATTAAGTTGGTGCAATGCCCTTTAAATGGCAAAAATCAGAATTACTTTTGCACCAACCTAATGATTGTATTTTGTACCCATTTATCATCCGCACCTCGCCCACCACGGCCAGCCCCCTACTACCCTTCCCAGCCTCTGGCTACCATCCTTCTAGTCTCTATGTCCATGAGTTACATTGTTTTGACTTTTAGATCCCACACGTAAGTGAAAACATGCAGTATTTGACTTTCTGTGCCTGGCTTATTTTTAAGAAAAGAGGTTTGATTGACTCACAGTTCTGCAGGCTGTACAGGAAGTGTAGCTCCAGTCTCTGTTTCTGGGGGGGCCTCACAAAGCTTTTACTCATAGTGGAAGATGAAGCAGGAGCAGGCACATCACACAGTCAGAGCAGGAGCAAAAGAGCAAGAGAGTGGGGGTGGAGGTGCCACATACTTAAACCACCAGATCTCATGTGAACTCAGAGCGAGAACTCACTCATCACTAAGGGGATGGCGAAACCATTCATGGGCATCCATCCCCATAACCCAAACAACTCCTACCAGGCCCCACCTCCGACACTGGGAATTTCAATTCAACAGGAGATTTGACAGAGATATACATTCAAACTATACCCAGGGATAAAAGACCAATTTTGTTCTAGTGAGTATTTGATTGAATTATTTTACTTGGTCCACAAACAAACCTGGGACATTGTTACCACAATTTTGCAAATGGGAAAATATGGCTCATTCAGCCAGTCACCAGTAGGTTTCATCTCAGCTCTTCTTGACACCAAAGACAGTAAAATTTTACACTTAACTGTCTTTTGATGGAGTTCAAGAAGCAGACAGGAGCAAATCCAAGGGTTGGTGGTAAAAACACTGAAGATATCCCAGCCATCCAAAGCAGAGCCCCATTGAAGGGGTTCATCTCCCTAAGGAAAAGAGCTGACAGAAAGTGTGAAGCCCAGTATCTGCTTCCCACCAAGCAAACTGGAGACCCAGGAGAAGCCTGAAGTCCCTGATTAGGAAGTAAGTCACTCCTCACCTTTTCTTTCTACTTCTACTGGTATTTCTTGATCCAATCCTCTCTCATCTCCACGATATTATAGTAGCCTTCTAGCTGTTCTCTCTGAACTCTCTTATCTAAGTAGCAGCCATAAGGGTAATTTTAAAACATTAATGAGATTCTGCCTCTCTTTATTCAGAACACTCCAATGGATCCTCATCCCTCTCAGAGTAAAAGCCAAAGTCTTCACCATCACATACATGACTGTTAACGATCAACATGAGCCCTCCCCCATGACTTGGTTTATGGCTGTATACCCAGTGCCTGCCAAGTAGAAACACTCAATAAATGTCTTTTCACTGAAGAGTCAATGAGGCAGAATGTCCCTTGCAGGTCAGTATGTTAAAGTTAATGTAGTAGGTGGCTTCTGAAATGGTTCTCAATGATCCTCATTTCCTGATGTTCATGTCTTTATGTAGTCTCTTGCTTTTGAGTATGAGTAGGACCTATGACTTGCTTCTAACTAATGGAATATGGTAAAGGTAACAGAATAAACGTACTATGTGTACATAATCATACTAAGATTGCAGTGATCATCTTGCTGGAGTCTTTCTCTCATGCTTTGTTGGCTCTGAATATACCAAGTTGCCGTGTTGTGGGCTACCTATTCTTGAAGTTCCGTGTATCCAGGAATAGGGCATGACCTCTAGGAGCAGGTGACAACTGAAGCTGTCAGTTTTACAATCATAATGGATTGCCATGTGTCAGCAAAGGCTGGTGCTCTATTGTCTGATCCCCAGCCAACCTAGACTGCACCCTTGTAAGACCCTAAATAGAGGACCCAGTTAAGCCGTGCCTGACTCACAGAACTGTAAGATAATAAATATGTGTTGCCTTCAGCCACTAGATTTGAGGTAATTTGTTACTCAGGAGTAGAAAACTAATACAAACAGGCTAAAATCCGTGGTCTGTTATCCATCACGTGAAGGATCAGTTTGTGCTGTATAACAAGCACACCCCAGGACTTTAGTGACTTAAATGACAGCCATATTTACTTTGTAACTCTCTGGGTTGATTGAGTGTTTTTATGGTCTAGGCAAGTATGACCTATCTCTGCTAGACTCTCCCATGCATCTTTGGGTAGCTGGCAGGTCTGCTGGATGATCTGGGTTAGCCTCAGTCACAGGTGCTATGGTTGACAGGCTGTTAGCTTGTGTGACAGAAGATACTGGGCCACATGACTTTAATCATCCTGCAGGCTATCTTGGGCTTCCTCCTGTGATGGTCTTAGGATGTCCACGAGAGCATGAGAGAAGAAACTCCAATTTCTAAGTGCTATTTGAGCTTCTGTCACCATCACATTTGCTAATATCCCTTTAGTCAAAGCAAGTCACATAACTAATCTAGATTCAAGGTGGAGAAATAGACTCCACCTCTTAATGGAAGGAATGGCAAAGTCACGTTGCAAAGGAGCATTGGGATAAGAGGAATTTGTGGTCATTTGTCACTCTACTCCAAGTAGGAAGAATTGTATTAGGTACCATTCACTAGTGGACTGAGGCTAATGTTTATTTTCAGGTGAGGATGAGATGACATAAGGTAGGCTTTAATGGAAAGAAAAGGGGCTAGGGCAGTGACCAGCTTATTGGCACAGCAGAAATCTAGTACTGACCCTCTCCTTTCCTTTCATCTATCTTGCTCTCTCAGATGGGATATTCTTTAAGAACTTCTAATTCATCTGTAATTCCCCCCCTTTTTTCCTCTTGCCTATTGACTCCATTGTAAATGTCTGGCACTTCTTTCTCCAAATCAGTTTCTCCCCTCATTTGTCTTATATTTATTCATTCATTCATTCATCTAATAAAAGCATTTTGAGTGCCTACAGTGAACTAGACTTTAAATAATTGAGTCTTCCATTTATAAAAACCACCCTCTCATTCTTATACAGTTTGCACAAACATTCATAAGCTTACACACACACACTCACACACACACACACACACACATCTTACTCTGTTATGCCTTCCTTCTCCTTTTACACTTTTTTTCATGTTTGGCAAGTGGATGTGAAATAAAAAAAGTCTTTCAAAACCTGCTGTTCCTCTCCAGAACTGCTGTGTGGGTGGGAAGGAAGCACTTGCAAGACAAAACATTGTGGAAACCAGGATTCAGAAAGTCCAGGTAGAGTATCCACCACTGGCCACCCTTTTTAGCATTCAGCATGGAGGAGGCTGATCTGTATCCATTATGAAGGAGATGCAAAGGAGAAAAAAAGTAACATTTTAGTGGAATCTTCAATTTTTGGTTTTCTCTGGAAGAACCGAGGCTCTGTTTGCTCACAAGACTCTGTGAGTAAGGCAAGCTCTGGAATTCCGGAATTAATTCTTTCAACAGATAGGTGTTCAGTACCTACTATATGTCAGGCACTGTGCTGGGTCCTGGGGAATGGACCCCAGGTTGTTGTCAGGGACTGAAAGTCTGTATACCCCCAAAATTCATATGTTGATGCTCTAACTCCCAATGTGATGGTGTTTGGAGTGAGTTCTTTGGGAGGTAAACAGGTCATGAGGGTAGGACCCTGGTCCAATGGACTCAGTGCTCTTAGAATAAAAGAGACACAAGAGAGCCTGCACTCTCTCTATCTCTGTCCCTCTCTATCTCTTCACATACACACAAAGAAGAGGTCATGTAAGCACACAAGGAGATGGTAGCTATCTATTTCACAAGACAGAAAGAGCGCCTTCACCATAACATAACAAAGCCGGCCCCCTAATCATGGACTTCCAGGCTCCTGAACTGCGAGAAAATAAGTATCCTGTTTGAGCCACCCAGGCTGTAGACCAAGACAGTGGTGCAAAAGACAGAGAAGGTCTGCCCTTATACAGCTTACATTCTAGTGGAGAGAGGTGTATGTTTCATAAGTAAACATACAGATATATAAGACGTTGACAGAGTAATGTTATTTTGGAAGTAAAGTAGGCTAAAGTGGTAGATGGTGACAAAGGAATAGGCTGATCTGGTTGCTTTTGTGAGGAAAGGTCAAGTAGATAGCTTCTCTCCACATTTCTAGTTTCCATCAAGAGCCCATCTATAAAGCAAGACAGCCCATGCAAGGAGAGGTCATTGTTCCGCGGCTTAGATTTCCCATGCAGATGAGGCCCTATGGTGAGCAGAATGGCAAGAGGACAGCAGGTATAGCTAAAGCATGCGGCTAAACAGTGTCCAAGGCCAAGGATTAAAATGTTAAGTCCTGGGGAAATAAAGAGGCCCTAGAAGAGAGTTTCAATTCCAGCTCCCCAACAGAATTACCTGGGGAACTTTAAAACATAACAATACCTGAGATCCAGGCCCCAGTGAATCTGATGCCATTGGTCTGGAGTGGGGCCAGGGCATAGGCTTGTCATAGAAGATCCCCTGGTTATTCTAATGGACAACAATGGGTGAGAACCACTGGTTCAGGGAACATCCTAGAGGTTCAATCTCTCTTGCTATAATCCAAATGAAATACTATGTAGCCACAAAAAGGAATGAGATCATGTCCTTTATGCAGGGACATGGATGAAGCTGGAAGCCATTATCATCAGCAACTAATACAGGAATAGAAAACTAAACACCACGTGTTCTCACTTATAGGTGGGAGCTGAATGATGAGAACACATAGACACAGGGAAGGGAACAGCACACACTAGGGCCTGTTGGAGGGTAGGGTATTGGGAGGGAGAACATTAGGAAAAATAGCTAATGCATGCTGGGCTCAATACCTAGGTGATGAGTTGATAGATGCAGCAAACCACCATGGCACACGTTTACCTATGTAACAAACCTGCACATCCTGCACATGTACCCAGAACTTAAAATTAAAATTAAAAGAAATTCTTAATTTTCAACTTGCTTCTCACACCCCTTTTAATATTTTCCTTCTTATTGATCTCATTTCCCTGGCTACTTCTCTGGCTTAGTTCTCACAGGCTCCAAAATTGCCAGTTCTAGCCTCTTTTCTTACAGTAAATTTTTCTCATCAGCTACAGCCCTAAGCAGTTTCCTGCATCACGCAATGCAGCATCACGGCGAGGAGTCACTGTCTGGTGGAAAGAACACAGCGCTCAACATCACGGAGGAATCTGCAACTGCACGATGAGAAGCCAGCAAAGGAATTCAATAGACTAAGTGCAGTGGAGAAAATGGGTGCAAGGACAACAATCCTACCCATTTTAAAGATCCTACTAAACTAGAGGATTAGACTCTAGGATAGCTGCAGGTCTGGAAGTGTGACCACCAGACCGTAGCATCAGCCTCACCTGCAAACTTGTCAGAAATGCGAATTCTCCATCTATTACATGAGAATCTCTGGGGTGGGGTGAAGGAATCTGTGTTGACCAGTCCCTAGGCCATTCTGACATGAACTCCAGAGTGAGAACCATTTTTCTACTGGATGCTCAAAATGATGGCTGTGAAGCCTGGTGCAGTGGCACAGGTTTGTAATCCCAGCTACTCGGGAGACTGAGCTGATTGACAGGCTGAGATCAGCCTGAGCAACATAGTGAGACCCCATCTCAAAAAAAAAAATAATGACTATGTAAAATTAAATTATACTTTTTGATGTCTGTGCATGTTAACACGTTTTAAACACCGTCGCTCTCTATCACCCAGGCTGGAGTGCAGTGGCACTGTCCTAGCTCACTGCAGCCTCAGATTCTTAGGTTCAAGCAATCCTGCTACCTAATTCTCCTGAGTAGCCAGGACCGTAGGTCCAAGCCACCACACCCAGCTAACTTTTATACTTTTTTTGTAGAGACGGGGTCTCACAGTGTTGACCAGGCTGGTCTCGAACTCCTGGACTCAAGAGATCCTTCCATCTCGGCCTCTCAAAGTGCTGGCATTACAGGGGTGAGCAACTGTGCCTGGCCCACCAGCACATTTTAAGCCTACAATCAAGTGGCTATAATAAAGATTTCTTCCTATTTACTTCACCTCTGTTCAGTTCTTCTGTTCGTTCGTTCAATAAGAAATTACTGAGCTCCGACTTTTTTCTGGGAATGCAGTATCTGCCCTCTCTTAGTCGGGGAGACATGTGAACAAATAATTATAACACAGAGTATAGTAGTCACTAAGCCTACACCACGCTTTTGAAGCCCAGCAGAAGGAAGGGCTGACAGCTCTGCCTGGGGCAATCCAACAAGGTTCACAGACACAGTTGGCTTGACCTGGGTCTTGAGCTGGGGGTGGGCAGTCATTCATAAGCCTCAGAAGGAAGCAGGAAGCTCAGGCAGCAGAGCCGGCCAGGTGAGGGCAGAGACATGAAAGAACACTGCATGTTCAAGAAGCAGCAAGCCCCTCTGACTTCAAAGGTTGCCCATGTCAGAAAGAGGATAAGGAGTATAGAATTCTGGGATATGGTGAGCACAAGAAAGTGTTATAATCAAGATACTGCTGCAGTTGAATATTGCACTGAGGAAGTGTAAACTTTTCAGTCTGGGATCACCCTTTCCTACCATTGGAACCTTCAGTAAAACCTGTCAGCCTGTTGAGATCAATATTTCTGTTTCTTCTTCTCAGCCCTTCTCCCAGCTTCTCTTATCATGAGGCTTCAAACGGGGCCTGTATCTTTCTCAGCTCGCACCTGTCAGTGCTCGCAATGAAGGCGAGAGTGTGCTACGGAAAATGGGCCAGGGCCTCAGAGGTGCCTATTCATAATGGGAACGTGTGTGCATGTGCGTGTGTGGGTTGGAACAATTAGAACTTGGAACAGGAAAGAAGGGGCTGTGACAGAGAAACTGTCACTATGGCAGACTTTTAAGCAGGAAGGCCACTTAAATATCATCCGACTTTTTCTAAATAAGACAAAGTGATATGAAGAGGTCAGTGATTTTCCAAAACCATACAGCATTAATCACATTGGTAGGCAGCATGCAGTAATTAGCTTTTCCCAAATTGAACTGCCTGCTACAAACTTCTGGGAAGCTTTCCTACTGGAAGCCTTGGAATATTGCTAGTCTTTCCTCAGATTGACTGAACTAAATTTGTTTAAGGAATCTGTATTTTTTATGAAGTTCCCTAGATATTCCAAATTTGCACAAACAAATTTGAGAGCCCCAGTATAGGAGGAAAATCAGGAGACTTGGAATGTGATGTATTAGAATTATTCTCATTTCAAGTTCTTAATTCATACTGGAAAAAGTCAAAACAGGGATTTATTGCTCATTGCTCATTAAATGAATTTCAGGATGAATGGCTTCAGGCATAGTTGGATCCAGGATCTCTGAATAATGTCGTACACAATCTCTCTTTATTTCTCAGCCCTGCTTCATTTCTAGGCGGGCACTCCCCTATAGTGGTGAAAAATGGCCACTAATAACTTGGGGTTTCCATTTCATCTTCTTAGTAACCCTGAAAGAATGAGAGCAATTCCGTAGAAATCCTCAGGATTAGTTCTCATTGGTCTGCCTGTCTCAAGCTGTATGCCTGTCCCTGAATCAATCACTGTGCTGGAGAAATGGTCTGATTAGCCAGGCTTAAACTACATGCCCAAATCTGGATCCAAAGGTTTGTGCAGCATATCCTTAAACAAAGTGTGACTAGTTCTCAGAGGAAAAGCTTCAGCTACCAGAGAAAGGCAGGAAGTTGTAGATCAAGAATACAACTACAAAAATAGATGTTTAGTACACCTGGGTCCAAATTTGGGGGGTGTAATGGTAGAGCTGGGACCAGAACTCAACACCAGAAGGAGGTGGGGTGCTTAACTATTGACTTCTATTACTGTCAAGTAAGATTCTAACCTAGGCTGCATTAGCTCTAAGTGCTGTTGGAATGATTGGACTCTCACTCCTTGTCCCTATAAGAAACCCCGTCTCTACTAAAAATACAAAAAAAAAATTAGCCGGGCGTGGTGGCGGGCGCCTGTAGTCCCAGCTACTCGGAGAGGCTGAGGCAGGAGAATGGCGTGAACCCGGGAGGCGGAGCTTGCAGTGAGCCGAGACTGCGCCACTGCACTCCAGCCTGGGCGACAGAGCGAGACTCCGTCACAAAAAAAAAAAAAAAAAAAAAGACCCTGAACACACACTTCATAAAATTCCAGTTTCAAGCATTGCCTTCTCTTCCTCTTTATAATAGACTGGCAATTGTTCCCTTCTACCCACCCTGTCCACCAAGTAACACCATGTCAGCTGGACACATTTCAAACCCTCCCCTGTGGCTATGTGTTGTCATGTGACTCTAACCTAACCAGTGCTAGGCTTAGGGACTCCTCAGATCTCTTATTCCCTCCCTACTAGCTGGAGAAAGAAAGAAATGGGTCAACTGATTCAAACCACAAGCAGAAGCCTCATGAGGGTGGCAAACCCACCTGCTCTATTTCTCTACCACCTGGCTAACGCTGGACTGTTTTTGACAAAGAAAAAAGAAAAACCTCAATTTTGTTTCAGTCACTGTAATGTGTGGTCTCTTGATTATAGCAGCTTACCCTTACTAATCAACCATCTTGTAATTCATCCAATTTGTCTCTCTTTATCCCTTTCTACCTACCACTCTCCGTTCCACCCTTTCCTAGTTTTCTAATTCAATAACAAGTTCATCACCTTTACTTGTGATGTGTGTCTCAGGACCTTGACTCTGTGGGTCCGTTATCCAGAGAGGCATTATACAGTCCAAATTCTTATAATGACCATTTAATGCTGGAGGTGGCAGGAACAGAACATAGATCTCCTGTCTCCAACTAGCTCTCGGAATCCATATCTAAATAATTTCTAGTCACCTCAAGAGACAGCATTTCCAGGCACTGTGATGATTTCTCTTGGTCATGAGGATGTCAGGGATCACCAAAACACAGATGACATTTCTCTCTTTATTTAACACATAGGAAAATGAGACCTCCCAAAGGAAAATGAGCTAATTTATCTAATGTTCTCTTTGAGACTTTTTCATAAAGTGGTTTAGAGCAAGAAGTTCATCAGCTGGGCTTAAGGGGTCTCAGGAACCAAAATCAAAGAGAAGGTTAGGGGAAGGAGGAGAAGAGGAGAGAAGAGAGGAAAGTTAATCTGTGAAGATGGTCTGTAGTTTCCATCAGATGCTAAAAGAAGTCAGTTGTCCCTCAGTGTTTAAGATTAGTGATTATAAGCAGAATTTCTGAGTTCAGGTTCAAGCCTTATAACTTTTTTGTGTAATCTTAAATTCATACATTATGCTCTCCCAGTCTCTGTTTCCTCATCCGGAAAGTGAAAATAAAAAAGGGCATAACCACCTTTTCTTCTGAGAATTGAGTGAGATGATGTCAAGGAAAGCATTTAATATGTCAGAAACCTCAGTTTCTATTTTGGCTGGATTACCATCTAAAATGCACCCTCTCTGATATACTCTGGGCCTTGGGGAAAAGTGAGTTGTTTTCCTCTCCAGTTCCCCTAGCAACGAGCTCCCGGCACTGCACTCACTGAAGAGGATACGTCATGGCTGAGCAAGCAGGGAGACCTGCTTCCACATCCAGCTCAGCCCCTTCTTCCTGAAATTTGCCCTTCTGTGTTTGGCTCAATGAAGCGCCTGAATTTTAATTTTATTTTAACCAATCTGGATGGATCTCTCTCTCTCTGATTGTAACACTCATAGCGAATATTTTCCCAGTGTTTGTTTGTTGTTTTTTTCTGGTGATTTAGCACATAAATCTGGGCACCCATGCCCTGGGTCCTAATTATGGTTTCTTCACTTAAGCTACTTAAAGTAAAGCTGCCTCAGTTTCCTCATCTGTAAACTGAGGCTAACAATGGTATCCACCTCATTGAATCATTCATTTAAAAAACATATGTACTGCACATATCCCATGTCCAAGATGTAGTTCTGGGCTCTGGCAATACCACAACAAAAGAGACAGGACAAAAAGCCCTGCCCTTGGGTAGCGGAGAGGATAAGAAATTGCTGTGTGTAAAAAGCTTAGGCAATAGGTGTAGTGCAAGTGTCGGCTGCCGACATTGCTGTCATCATTGCTACTGTTGCTGCAAGAGCTGCTCCCACTTCTACAATGACTACTGCTGCTACTACCACAGCTGCTATTGCTACCACTACCACTGCTGTTATTACTACTGTGACTACCGCTATACTACTGGTACTATGATGACAACTACTACTGCTGTTATTATTACTATGGCTACTGCTGCTCTTACTACTGGTACTACGATGACAACTACTCTTGCTGCTATTACTCCTGTTGCTACTGCCACTATTACTACTGGTATTATGATGACAACTCTTCCTGCTGCTATTATGACTACTGCTACTACCACTATTACTACTGGTACTGTGATGACAACTACTACTGCTGCCATTATTACTAATTCTGCTATCACTATTACTACTGGCACTATGACTATAATTACTCCTGCTGCTATTATTACTTCTGCTACTGCCATTATTACTACTTGTACTACAACCACAACTACTTCTACTGCTATTATTACTACTCCTACTAACACTGGTACTACTGGTACTACGACACTGCTCTTGCTGCTATTATAACTATGGATTCTGCCGCTCTTACTACTGGTACTATGATGACAACTACTCCTGCTGCTATTATTACTACTGCTATTGCCACTATTACTACTGGTACTACAACCACAACTACTCCTGCTAGTATTATTGCTACTGCTACTACTGTTATTACAACTGGTACTATGACGACAACTACTACTGCTGCTATTATTACTACTGCTACTACCACTATTACTATGGTGCTACGACCACAACTACTGCTGCTGCTATTATTACTACTGCTACTACTGTTATTGCTACTGTACTATGATGACAACAACTATTGCTGCTATTATTACTACTGCTACTACTGTTGTTACTACTGGCACTATGATGACAACAACTATTGCTGCTATTATTACTACTGCTACTACTGTTATTACTACTGGCACTATGATGACAACTACTATTGCTGCTATTATTTCTATGGCTATTGCTGCTTTTACTACTGGTACTATGATTACAACTACTCCTGCTGCTATTATTACTACTGCTATTACCATTATTACTCATACCACAACAACAAACTACTCCTGCTGCTGTTATTACTACTGCTACTACCACTGCCACTACTATTGCTGCTATTATTACTATAGCTACTGCCACTCTTACTATGATGACAACTACTTCTGTGGCTCTTATTACTACTGCTACTCTTGCTATTACTACTGGTACTATGATGACAACTACTTCTGCTGCTATTACTACTACTGCTACTACAACTATTACTACTGGTACTATGACAACTACTCCTGTTGCTATTATTACTATGGCTACTGCCTCTCTTACTATTGGGACTACAACCACTAGTATTATAACTACTATTGCTACTATAGCTGCTACTTCTATACTATTGTTACAAATAAGGCTACAAATACTGCTACTGCTGTGGGTACTGGCACTGCTACTGTTTGACCACTTTTGATCTGAGCTAAGTTCCTGCTTTGGGGAGATCTCCTCTTCTTAGGCAGGACAGTTCACTTCCCACCCTGAAGGCTGCTTTCTCAGCCTACTTAGCTGCTGGGTATGAGCATGCCAGCTGCACTTGGCCAGTCAGGGGTGCCAGTGAAAACATCAAATAACCACAAATTACTAGAGTAATTTGGTATTTTTTTCTGGTCCTCCAGAGTTAGAATTATCAAGAATCCTTCATACATTCTCTGTTTAATCTAGCCTTGGTAACTTTTCTTTTGCTTTCAACTGAAGATATCACACATCGTTGCCCTGCTTTCCTCTCTTCTGTCATTGCCGTAGTGGCCTGATTAAACTACATAATCAAAGTCACAAAAATCTCAAAAAGCAGCACTTATAATCCCCCCATCATAGCCAACTATTTCTACCTTGGGGTACTTGCATCCCATCTTTGTCCATAAGCAGTGGTATTTTATCACAGTGGCAATCGTAGGGCAAAAAGAATTTTATAAAATTTTATTATTTATCATGACATCTAAACATTTTAAATATTTTTCTGAGATCCACATACTTACTATTTACAAATATACTCATTATTGCCTCCAATTTCTGTACCATAATTTCATAAACATTCCCCTGAGTGAGGAGCATTTGCAAAGCAACATTTGGCTAGTAAAGATAACATTGTGGTAAATATCTTTGGCATACAGTTTGATTTTATTTTCTTAAATTATTTCTAGAATTTTTTTTAGGACTGAGATTAATCAGTAAGGATGTTGTGTGTGTGTGTATAATCATATATGTAATGTTTTTAAAGTTCACTTTCTGAAAGGAGAGTCTCAATTTCTATTGACATCAAGAGTCTGAGTGTATGCCCCTTTATTTACAATCTCAACAACAACAGACTAATTTGTATGTTTTATAAAATGTATTTTGGTAGACATATGCAGTATGTGTGGTACTCATTTGTTTCAATGAATTTCTTTGGATTCCATTGAGAAAGAATCCTTTTTAAATATGGTGTGTTACAGTTTATCTTCTTCTCTTAATGTTGATGATGATAAAAACCGCAATAGCCATAACAAATAGGGCTTACCGAAGGCTTACTAACATACAATAGGCTTTATGTTAAATTCGTCTTAGGTCTTTTTAGGCCCAATGAGGTAGGTACAATGATTAACTCCTGTTTACAAATCTAGAAACTGCAGTAAAGACAAGTTAAATAACTCAAAATGTGAGCAAGGGCAGAGCTGGTGCAGGACCTCCTGTATGTCTGGCCAAAGCTCATACTCTAGTATACATGAATAAAGCCATAAAAGGTTTGGGGCAGAGCTCAGCGAGGTTTTCTCCATGCAGAGAACTTTGCAGACACCTGAGACCCATGGAAATGCTTTACTGGCATGCTTTTTTTTTTTTTTTTTTTTTTTTGACAGGGTCTCACTCTGTTACCTAGGCTGAATATAGTGACACAATCACAGCTCACTGCAGCTTCAACCTCACTGGGCCCAGGTGATCCTCCCACTCAGCCTCCCGAGCAGCTGGGACTACAGGCACGCACCACCATGCCGGGCTAGTTTTTGTATTTTTTGTAGAGACAGGGTCTCACTGTGTTGCCCAGGCTGGTGTCAAACTTGTGAGTTCAAGCCATCTGTCCACCTTGCCCTCCCAAAGTGCTAGGATTACATGCATGAGCCACTGCACTCAGCCTGTTGGCATGCTCTTATGAAGTTAACACCTCTTTCTGCCAGAGGACACTCACTAAGTATTTAAGAGGATGTCATGTGTCTTCTTCAATACTGGGATGTCCAGCTCTATGCATGGCCTGGATATGTTACACTCGTCTTTAGTCTCATTCCTACTATTTTTCTTCATCCCAAGTGTTGCAAGGATGTAGAATCCTTCCCAAACTTCAGTTATTTCTTACATACCACAGTCATGATTGGACATTTTACACTATCTGTGCTATGAAATAATAATACTAATGCCACTTATTGAACACATAACTATTTACCATGTATTAACTCATCTTATCTTCACTCACAATCTTATACGGTAAAATGCTACTACCCCTATTTCTCAAATGGGAAAACTAGTGGCACAGATAGTTTAAGTGACTTATCTAAGGTCGCAGGGCTGATAAGTAGAGTGAATGATTAGGGGTTGGTGAGTGTATTAGTCCGTTCTCATGCTGCTAATAAAGACATACCTGAGACTAGGTAATTTTTAAAGGAAAGAGGTTTAATGGATTCACAGTTCCACATGGCTGGGGAGGCCTCACAATCATGGTGGAAGATGAAGGAAGAGCAGAGGGACGTCTTAGATGGCGGCAGGCAAGAGGGCATGTGTAGGGGACTCCCCTTTATGAAACCATCAGATCTTGTGAGACTTACTCACTATCGCGAGAACAGCATGGGAAAAACCCACCCCCATGATTCAATTACCTCCCACTGGGTCCCTCCCACAACACATGGACATCATTACAATTGCAATTACAATTCAAGGTGAGATTTGGGTGGGGACACAGAGCCAAACCCTATCAGGAGAACCTGCCTTCTAATCATCTAATTCAACTGTTACAATATGCTTATATTTTTTCTTAACTCTGAACAGCCTTTTTGTTTCCTGCTTAGTCACATACCTTTCTTAGTCTCATACCAAGCTCAAGATCCACCAGTCACAGGTTCAACACATTGGTTATATATTTTTTTCTAAAATGCGTTAAAACAAACATACTTATTGCAATAACAAGGATCATCATTAAATCGGCTTATCTACCTACAGAGACATGAGCACCCTACTCTAGGAAATTCCGTTGGGCAGGCAGGTCCCTCTTGTTTGGTTGATTGTCCTGCACTCATACCCTGACTCTTCCACCTGCTTGGTGAGTAAATTTTGGTTTCCTCTTACCTTTGTGTGCTGAAGCTCTCTTAGGCTTTTTCTCCTGTAAAATGAGAATTTGAACATTTGCCCTTGTGAGAGAGGATAAGGGAGGGAGATAAGATTTAAATGTGAAACATCATGAAAACAGCTAATACTACACTTGGCACAGAGCGATTTTTAAAATCTAGCATATATAGTGCCTGTTCTGTGGCTGGAACTATGGATGGCACATAGTTGGAAATGTGAGATATATCTTTCCTCAAAACAGATCTGCAAGATACACATTCTCATTTTAAAAGCAGGGAAATAGAATCTGAGGAGCTAAGAAACATACCTACAGTGACACAGCTGGTAAATGAAACAGTCAGGACTTGAATCCAAGTCTGATTATATCCAAAGTTTGTATTCTTTATTATTACCAACTTTTATGCTCTCATCCTTTAGTTATTTTTTAATTGTACAAATGGGTTCATTTCGGCTGTGTTCCATACACTGAGCTAGGCACTAAACAGAAAATAATAAGCTATGTGCTCTTCCTTCAGGGAGGGCAAATTTAATGCCTGAGACAGAAAGATAATAAAATAATCACAAGGTTGAGTGGTAAATCCTGTAGATGAGATAGATTGTCACAGAATATTTTAGGGCCCAGAGGTGCTGGCTGGGCTGCCAAGACTAGAGTTCGCATCCTAGGCTGGACGTCAGATGGTCTTTACCAGGGCAGGGACCATGGGGGGCTCCTTCACCCTCATGAAGGCAGGCTTTTGGACAAGTGTCAGGCACAGGAATTGCCAGCTCTGTTTCTACTCAGTATCTCAGTGGGGGCAACGCATTCAGCAAAGGCAGGAAGCTGATGACCTGTCTATAGAGAAGAAGATTTCCCACAGTGAGCAGGAATGTTGTGGTCCTTGTGATCTGAGAGACCAAAATAGACTCCCATTTATCAACTAAGACAAACCCTGAGGTTAAGGAAACAAAAAGTTCCCTACAGGTAGAGGGTTCAGGGCCTGGCTGGCATGGCAAATTTCTAAATTCCTATCATTACAAGAAAAACCACACTCTTGCCGACCTCCCTAATAATCGGACCTATCACGCACATTATCCGACCCCTCTTAACTCTGATTTATAGCCCAGACCACTGTGACTCTGATTGGACAGAGGACCGGCCTTTTAAACATTCTTTTCTGATAAGCAACCGCAGATCTTAAGCCAGTTTCAGCAGCTTATACAGGCTGTGCACAAACTATCTTTGTGTCCTGTAGTTCACCTTTTGACATAAAGGGCCAAATTAAACCTCACTTTTATGCTAAAACCCCATGCCAAAGTGAATATGGGATGTATATTAGGTATATGTTTACTCACTGCACATGCGCTCAGCTCCTCTCACAAATATCTATAGCTTCTCCCCCAAATCTGCTGAATATGTAGAACTGTTTTGCGTAATACAGACCCTGTGAGACATTAAGACCCAACCTGCCCCTTCCCCCTGGAAGAAAGAGACTGGAGATTTTCTCTTCCTGGTTTGCAAACTGATATCATCAATAAAGCTCTCCTTTCTTCTATGTAGCCACACTGGTGGTCTTTTGGACAACATCCTTCTAATTTGTTCATCTACTCAGCACACACTCACTGTAGGCTTGCATTATGCCTGGCCCTTGGCTGGATGCTGAGGTCTCAGAGATGCCTGGGGGATCTCATAGGAAAGCACTGCACAGATAACACTGAGGCAGCAAGTGTCTTCTGAGGTGAGGTTGTAAAGGTGCTGAGCTCCAGGCTGTGGAATGAGGGCATATCTTATAGGGAATCAGAGCTATCAAAGGCTGTTAAACAGAAATTGGTCATGAGCAGCAGCTCTATCCTTCCCAAAGATTGCTGTGAGAGAATTATGGAAAATGGAGACACACAAGGTGGAAGCCTAAGGGTCAGTGAGCTTAGACCTTGGCAAATTCACCTGTCTCAACACCTTCAAAAACTGGCAAAGTTTGATTGTGAGGAAGAGAGCAAATTCATGTTTTATTTACTTGGAGAAAGAACAAGGAGTTGAAAAATACATGTGAAAAATCACGTCTTTTTCCAGTTGTAAGTGATAGATATGCAACTGAAACTAACTGTGGCTGAAAGGGATTCTTTGTTCATGTAACTGAAAAGCTCAGGGATAATTCAACTTTGAGCCAACTTAATTCAAAGACTCAGACAATATCTTCAAGAATCTGACAGTGTCTACCCTGTTTTCCTCTTTATTAGGCCCATTTTAGGTAGATATTTTCCTTATGTTGACAAGACAGTTCCCAGTAGTTCCAGATCTACTGTCTTCTCTGAACCTCCATTAGGAACAGGAATTCTGTCCTCTAATGTTTCAAAGACAGTTCTCATAACCAATTCTCATTTGTGTAGTCAACTCCACTTAAACCAAATATCCTGGGGGAATAGGGGAGAAATAGTTCCAGAAGGAAAAACAGAGTCATGTTTTTTGTTTGGTTTGGTTTTTTTGGTTTGTTTTTTAACTTAAAGAAAAGAAAATGGATCACAGGAGAGCAAAATCAATAGATGTACACTCTAATGAAGCCCACATTCTATTGACAGCGTGGTTCTAAGTCGGTGATTCTCTATCAAGGGCAATTTTGCCTCTCAGGGGACATTGAGCAATATCTGAAGACAATTTTAATTGTCACAACTTGAGATAGTGATGTTACTAGAATTTAGAGAGGAGAGGCCAGGGATGCTGCTTCGCATCCCATAAGCGTGGTGCATTCCCTTGCAATAAATTGTATCCCACCCATCAATGGTGCTGAGGTCAAAAGCCCCTGGTCTAACTGATGAGTTGCCTTGGACAGTAGGGAGTTCCCCATCAGGATAGGTGTTTAAGCAGAGACCGCTTGGCTGTTCATTTGCCAATGCTGTATTAAGATGTCAAGGTCTGATGAAAGATTAGACGATACTAATGGAAGTTTAGACTTTACTGGAATCTTTAATCTCTTAGTTCCTCTTTGGCATGATGTATAGGCTGCAAGGATCCTACAAGTAGCAGGTTACGTACAATTCCTATGGAGCTACGTGTAATTTCTCTTTCTCTGTCCTATTCAAGAAAGCATACCGTACATCTATTTAAACTACATATTTTCTCTGCTCTCACCTATACACTGATTCCGATAGGCTCTTCCTCACGAAGGAAGCATTCTCACCAACCAAACTTGGAAATCACTAACTTATTATCACAAGGTCTCTTCTAGTCTTGATGCTTGATTATTCCAAGCATTGGGGCCTTAAAAAAGAAGAATGATTTATGGTAAAAGGCTTAACAAGGGGAGACTGCAGGGGCCCAGGACTGTTCATTCATTCAACAAAAATTACTTAGCATGATGTGTTAGTTCGTTTTGCATTACGAAAAAGAAATGAGACTGGGTAATTTATAAAGAAAAGAGATTTATTTGGTTCATGGGTCTGCAGACTGTACAAGCATGGCACCAGCATCTGCTTACTTTCTGGTGAGTCTTCAGGAAGCTTTAATTTGTGAAAGAATGTGAAGGGAGAGCAGGTGTGTCACATGGCATGAGTAGGAACAAGAGAGAGAATGAGGGATGTTAAGCATGTGGCTCCCTTTTTACAACCAGCTTTCATGTGCATTTATAGATTGAGAACTTAATAATACCAAGAGGATAGCACCAAGACATTTATGACAGATCTGCTCTCATGACACAAACACCACCCACCAGGTCCATCTGCAACACTGGGGATTACATTTCAACGTGAGATTTGAATGGGACAAACAGCCAAACCATACTTATGGTCTATGTGTCATGCTATCCTAGGTCCTATAAAAAAAAATACGTAAGTACCCTGCCCTCATCAGGTTTCACAGGAAAAAAATATAAAACAAATAAAAATAATAATAACAAACAGGATGATCAGTGTTTTGATAAAGTTGTATTAAAATATGCTGTGAAAACACAGACTAAGGTCACCTAACCCACCATTAGGTTGAAGGGAGATTCCAGGGAAGAGGCATTTAAGCTGGGGGTATGTAAGACTTATCCAGGGGAATGAAGTAGAAGGGCCAGACAGAAGAAGCAGTAGGAAGAAATGGCTCAAAGGTGAGAAAGATCCCAGTGGTGAGTTTGCCGGCTTCCAAATCTGCACAACATTGAGACAGGCTGGAGAGAAGAAGGTGCTGGATTTCCTGGCTCTCGAGTGAGCTGCCCAGGAACCCAGTTGGAAGCCTGACCCATCTGTCTCGACATTTCCCTCTCTCCAGAACTGAGTAATTTCCCACTTACTCCTGGGGTGACATTTTTTTCCTCCAAAACCATGATCTGTAAAATTATGTATCTCAAGGAGCAATTCTCTCTGAAGGGAAGAAGGCATGTTCTGAGCCCAGGCTGGAAGATGTGAGTGTGTTTCCATCTTCTGCCAGGAGAATTGGACTGAGTGCAGACACTGCAATTGCCAGAGACATTTGGGAGGAAATAGAGGATGTGAAAGACACTGGGTTCTAGTAATGGGATGGGCTTCCATCTCTCATTCCTTGAGTGTAAGAAAACTCAGACAGCTAGGGAGGGGGGTAGACCAGCAATAAATGGAGACCTGAATATTGCAGAATCTTAATACAGCACGCGAGACTTTTGATGAGCCAATTCCTCTTTGGTTCTTTCTTTTTTTTCTTTTCTTTTTTTGAGATGGATCCTTGCTCTGTTGCTTAAGCTGGAGTGCAGTGGTGCAATCTCAGCTCACTTTAACCCTGCCTTCTGGGTTCAAGCGATTCTCCTGCCTCAGGCTCCCAAGTAGCTGGGATTATGGATGCCCACCATCACGCCTGGCTAATTTTTGTATTTTTAGTAGAGACAGAACTTCACCATGTTGGCCAGGGTAGTCTTGAATTCCTGACCTCAGGTGATCTACCCGCCTCAGCCTCCCACAGTGCTGGGATTATAGGCATGAGCTATCTCGCCCAGGCTCCTCTTTGGTTCTTTAAGCTCTTCGCCACTGTCACTATCCCCAGCCACACTGACATCCTTTTACTTTCTTTAAGTTGCCATATCATCTCTTAATTCCAAGCCTTGTTTATCCTGTGCAAGAAATATTAGACTATTTTTTCACTGTGACTTTCCCAAACCAACTCAACTCAATGCTACAGACTTTCCTTGTCCAGACCATCTCCTTAAAGGAGATTATATTTTCTCTGATATCCATAATACAACCTACTCGTCTTTATTTCACAGCACTAAAGTTGCTTTAAAAATTATCCACCTGCCAGGCATGGTGGCTCATGTCTGTAATCCCAGCACTTTGGGAGGCCAAGGCGGATATATCACCTGAGGTCAGGAGTTCGAGACAAGCCTGGCCAACATGATGAAACCCCGTCTCTACTAAAAATACAAAAATTAGCCAGGCATGGTGGCGGGCACCTGTAATCCCGCTACTGGGGAGGCCAAGGCACAAGAATCACTTGAACTCAGGAGCAGAGGTTGCAATGAGCCAAGATTACACCACTGCACTCCAGCCTGGGCAATAGAGTGAGACTCCATCTCAAAAAAAAAAATTTTCCACCTATCCTACTAGAGTATGCATTATTCCACAAAAACAAGATTATGTGTATCTGGCAAGTAATAAGGTGACTTGTATACATTTTCAGTAAACATTTGATGAACAAACAAGTGAATTAATGAATGAATGAAAATGTAAAAGAAAATTTAGAGGTAAAATAAGCCACACTCTCATCTTCCATATGAGAAACTGAAAAACAACTAGTAAATGAAAGCCGAGACCCAGACCTGCTCATTTCTACCTAGGCCAAAGCAATTTCTGCTACAGCATTATAAATTAGGTACAGGAAAAGAGCTCCCAGGAAATTGTTATGGGAGGTTCCTTTTGGCAGGTGAATGAGGGGGTGGATGGTTTCTAACAATGGAAATCTGAAAACCTTGAGGCTATGAGATGAAGACCCAAAGAAGTTACTATGGGCTACACCTCTTTCTGGTGTTTGGGTAGGCTTCTTTTGAGGACCATTCATCCAACTCTCTATCTCTGTTGGTGTTTGACTCTCATGACCTTCCCATTCCTGTTTTATTCTGAGCAGAAGCCATCCCCCACCCAGCATCCACTCATGAAATCTATCTTTTCCTGCCTAAGGCACAGAATACGTCTGCAGCCCCAGCCCTTGAGCTTTCCACTCTGAGAAAAGTCATTTTCACACACGTTGGGCAAAAATATGTCCTTCTATCAATTCATCTTTTTTTAGAAACTGTATCAGATATAAATAGAGTGAGTAATAAACCTTGGTTGGACTGAAACACTAAGATTTCAAGTTTTTCTTTTGCATCAGCTAACATCAATTATTCTGACTACTGAACATGATACAAAACTGAAATCAACTTATTTAATTCTGAAGAGCTTATGAATGATCTGTAGAAGCTAGTCAGAGATTGTTTTCCAGAGTGATTCAAGCTAAACTTTGAAGAATGAACAGAAGTTTTGCAGACAGAGAAGAAAGAATGTGCATACATCTGTGGTCCCTAAAGGTAGGGCCTAAGTGAACTGTAATGGTAAGCAAATTTTTCTGCCCAAGGAATAATAAGGAAATAAAATAAATAGATGTATCAAAAAATTATTTCATCATATAAGAAAATTCAACATGTGCAAATCTCCTTGATCATTTATTTAACCGTCTCCCATCTTTCAGAGATTTTTATTTTCATTTTACATGAAAAGTTTTATTGAGGTGAAATTCACATAGCATATAATTAGCCTTTTTAAAGTATACAAGTCAGTGATAGTTGGCATATTCATAATGTTATGCAACCAGTGGCTCTCTTCAGTTTCAAAACTTTTTTATCATCCATTGAATACCCTAAATTCATTAAGTAATTATTCCCCACTCCACTCCCCTTATACCCTGGTAAACTCTAATCTGCTTTATATCTCTTTGGATTTGACTAAAGGTTTAATATCCAGAATATATAAAGAACTTTTACAACTCAACAACAAAGAGACAACTAGTTTTTAAAATGGACAAAGGAATAGACATTTCTCCAAGGAAGATACACAAATGGCCAACAAGCATATAAGAAGATGCTCAATGTCATTGGTTATTAAGAAACTGCAGGGCCGGGCACGGTGCCTCACAGCTGCAATCCCAGCACTTTGGGAGGCTAAGGCAGGCAGATCATGGGGTCAGGAGATTGAGACCATCCTGGCCAACATGGTGAAACCCCATATCTACTAAAAGTACAAAACATTAGCTGGGTGTGGTGGCACGTGCGTGTAATCCCAGCTACTTGGGAGGCTGAGGCAGGAGAATCGCTTGAACCAGGGAGTCAGAGGTTGCAGAGAACTGAGATCTCGCCACTGCACTCCATCTTGGTAATAGGGCAAGACTCCATCTCAAAAAAAAAAAAAAAAAAAGAAAGAAAGAAACTGCAAATCAAGTGATGAGATACCATTTCATACCCACTATGATGAGTTTAATTTTTAAAAATGAAAGGAAATAACAAATGTGTAGAAAGACAGAACAAAAGAGTAACCTTTGTACATAGCTGATAGGAATGTAAAATAGTACAGAAAATAGTTTAGCAGTTTCTCAAAAAGCTAAACATAAGTTTACTGTGTTACCCAGAACTTCTACTTTCAGGTGTATGCCCAAGAACAATAAAAACATGCCTACACAGAAATGTACATGGATATTTATAATAGCATTATTCCTAATAGCCAAAATGTGGAAACAACTCAAATGTCCATCTTTTCTGTGACGGTCAGATACTTAACTGCAAAACAAGGTTTGTTCCAACTTTCGATATTGCCTTATTTTGCAAGCAAAGCAAAGGGCAGTACTTTTGACACTCACAAAGATGTAATCCTCAACATACTTTCAATTAGACTTTGTTTCATTGGTTATATTTCTATTATAGACATTAATCTTAACAACAATATATTTAGAAAATAACCTTCATCAGTTTTCCTATCTCAGACAAGAATAGCACTTCACCTTTCCCAGCAGAGATTTTCTTATTATAGGGTGGAACATACAGGCTATTAGTCCTTGTATTAACGTATCTAGGGTTTAGTCATGGCTCTCAGGTTGTATGTCCCCTAGCCCCTAACTACTGCTCAAACGCATCTGGTTCCTTTCTAGCCTTTGCTCAGTATTCCCCAAATACTTTGGGTTTCTGGGTCAGTGCAAGCTCGGGTCCATTTCAAGTCCTTTGTATCTGCCAGGAGTAGCCTTCTTCTTGCTATTCTTATGGGTTCTTCTCGCTATTCTTATGGGTTCTTCTTGCTATTCTTATGGGTTCTTCTCCTTATTCAGGACTCAGCTCACTTATGAACTCAAAAAATTCTTCCCTGACTGCTTTACCCACCGTAGCCTTCATTCCACATCATTCTCTCTTACATCATTATGTTCAATCCCCTATACGAAATTTAGCACTCTCTGCAGTTACCTTGTTGAATTGTGTTTATTTACTTCTTAATTTTCTGCCTCCCTATACTAGAATGTGTGTGCCATGGGGACAACAGGCTCCTTTACTGGTCTATCTCCAGTGGTGGCACAGCATGCTCCCAATAAATATCTGCTGAACTAGGAAAATAATTATGTTACCACTTATCTGGACACCTACCCAGAGTTGGGAAGTCTAGAAGGCTTTTCAAAGGAGGTGTCATTTGACAAGTTCCTTTAAAGATGAGTGCAATCCAAGGGATAGAAATGAATGCAAAAACTCAGAGGAGGAAATTAGTATTGATGGGTAAATGTCTGGGGAGTCCTGAGAAGTTCCTGGTATCTTGAGTATAGTAACTGCCATGTGCCAAGCACTTTACCAACACTATCTCAATTAATCCTCATAATAATGATACAAACATGGACATATTAACATTACCATGTTCTAAATGAGAAACCAGATTCTCTGATTAAACAAAAAACAAACCTGTACAAAGGGGCACAATGCTCATGTGTCAGAAGTGGGATCCATGCCCTGTGCTTCTGCGTGCTGTGCTTTGCTGACACAATGAGTAGAGGGAGTCAGAGATGGCAATAGGAAGTTGGGAAAAGCCATGTAGTTGAAGTCATTGTATACCAAGACAAAGAGCTTGGATACAATTCTACTAGAATTGAGGATTGTTTCAAGGTAGGGAAAACATGACTAGATTTGCATTTTAGTCTCATTACTGTGCAACGTGAGATGGGTGGGAGAGATAAAGTTAAAATCTAAAGAAGATAGAAAGTCTAGAAAAGGGACTATAATAGTTTTGACCAAAATAGTGATACTGAAGATAGTGAAGAGGGTGTGGATTTATGTGATATTGGGGAGGGGGCTTACAATCATCAACAGGATATAGAAGCTGGGTAGATAAATGGTGAAATGACCTTCCAAAGAGAGGAAAAATAAAGATGCTCAGGCTCTAAGTTTCAGAGTTTAACACACAGCATGGAACAGAACATCTGGTCTGATTCTTCCTTTCCATAAAAGCCAGAGCCAAACAATCATAGGTCCAGTGGAGTCTGCAAAGCCTGTTATTTCAACTCCGAGGTGCCATCCTCCTGCTGACTCAAGGCACCCTCTCTCCTTTCTCACTTGCTCAGTTAATCATCATGTCCAGCATATTCTACCTCCCCTTAAACTTACTGAATCTCTTCACACCTCTCAGTTTCCATATTACTTCCCCAGACAGCCACTATCACCTCCTCCTGGACTGAGAGGCCTCCTCGCACCCTCTCTTGATGCTGTCAAGATTAACACCTTTCTAGAGTTTTTTACCCTGAATCTGTAAGATGATGTGTAAGGACTTGCATAATCTCTGTGTTTGATTCTGCCTACTCCTCCAGCTAATCTTGATTTGCAACTTTTTATTTTAGTGTTTTCATATAAAAAATTGATAGAAAAGTTGTAAGAATACTACATGGAACTCCCATATTCTCCTGCCTTGGATTCATCAATTTTTTTCCATTATCTTAGAAAGACGCATAGGATTAGCTAGATGGAAACATTTTGTCCCTTACAAGACTAACTTGCTCAGAATCATAGGAACACACTGAAAGGACAAAGAAAGCAGTTTAAAGGGACAACCTCTGGTCAAATCAGGTTTTGAAAATCAGAAAAAAACAATTTGTTTTATCATTTGATTTATCATTTCTTTTTGATTGATGGATGGGTAGATGGATAGATGTAGAGATACACTTTTTTGTAAGACATGCTTGTATTCTCACTCTGTATTACTAAGAACAAGATGATTCTCTTACATAGCCAACTATCAAAACCAAAAATTTTGATACAAATTCAATATTATTATGTAATGCGTAATTCATAATGATATTCATATTCAAAATTTGTCAATTGTCTCAATAATATTTAATTAAGCTATTTAGATTTCCTAGTCAAAGATCCACTCCAGAAATGCACATGGAATTTACTTGTGTGTGTCTCTTTCGGTCTCCTTTAATCAAGAACTGTTCTGTGCCTTTCTTTGTCTTTTTTGACACTGACATTTGTGAAGAGTGAAGGTCAGTTATTTTGTAGAATGTCCTTCAATTTGAGTTTACCTGATATTTCTTCACAACTAAATCTGAGTTGAGAATTCTGGCAGAAACTCCATGGAGATGATGTTGCATTCTTCTCAGTGCAACAACTAGTTGAAGTGGTATTTCTAAATCTCCCCATTACAAAGTTTCTATTTTTCCTATTGTTATTAATAAGTATCCTGTAGGAAGATAAATAAACATCCTTCTCCCCATAAAACCCAAAATAAAAGTATTCCTTCAATAATTTTTTAACTCCATCATTTCTTCTGTATTTGTTAGTGGCATTCTTTTATAAGGAAGAGCTACCTCTTCCTCCAGTACTTACTTATGTATTGATTCATCAATTTGTAACAAAACTGATTCATTGATTTTTATTTCATTTGATGGATTAGGATACATTTCGACAGCATTTATGTTTAGGAATAAATTGCCTCTGACTTGGCCAGAGGTTGTACCTTCTTTGTCCTTTTAGTGTGTCCCTATGATTCCAAGCAAGTTTTTTTTTTTTTTTTTTTTTTGAGATGGAGTCTCCCTCTGTTGCCAGGCTGGAGTGCAGTGGTGCAATCTCGACTCACTGCAACCTCCACCTCCCAGGTTCAAGCAGTTCCCCTGCCTCAGTCTCAGCCTCCTGAGTAGCTGGGACTACGGGCATGAACCACCATGCCCGGCTAATTTTTTTTTGTATTTTAGTAGAAACAAGGTTTCACCATGTTGACCAGGATAGTCTTGATCTCCTGACCTCATAATCCACCCACCTTGGCCTCCCAAAGTGCTGGGATTACAGGCGTGAGCCACTGCACCTGGCTGCAAGTTATTCTTGTAAGGGACAAGATGTTTCCATCTAGCTAATGCTATGCTTCTTTCTAAGACAATCTCTTATCCTGCCATAATGGATTTTCCCCCTATTCTTTAAGTAGTAAAAGCTCTTCCTTCTGCTTTAGGTCTCTTGGACGTGTTTTTCTAGCTGTCCACACCATCTTTTCCTCTCATTATGTCTACCTGATACTCAGTAACAATACGACAACTATTGTTGACTACCTGAATAAAAAGTGTCAAGAAAGGAAGCAGATTTTTTAATGTGGATTCAGAAGACAGAAATATGGGCACAGGTAAATGGCAGGATTCTGCTCCAAACAACAGGGAACTTGGAAAAGCATTAAACCAGTGCTTTTTTTTAAATTTTATTTATTTATTTATTTTTATTATTATACTTTAGGTTTTAGGGTACATGTGCACAATGTGCAGGTTTGTTACTTATGTATCCATGTGCCATGTTGGTTTGCTGCACCCATTAACTCGTCATTTAGCATTAGGTATATCTCTTTTTACCTTCTGCCAGTGATATTACCGAGAGGAAACCTGCTCTGTGCAGGGAAGGAAGAAATGGACTGATGGCCTCTGAGGTTTCTTCCTATTCTGATAACCTATAACTCACCTATTCTACAAAGTATCTTTGGGCAGAGACATTCCTAGCGTATCTTAGAGCTCAGCATGTGGGTGGATTGCTAGTCTTTTCTTCCCGCATTCTCACTAAGACGCCTGGAAAGTATGATGATTTGGAATGTGGATTTGCCCTTCAAGACTGTCTTCAGTTAGGAGGGGTTAACAAGCATGCTCGAAAGGAATTCAGTTATGGCAATGTATTCTTTCCATCCCTAGAAGGCATCATGACACAATGACGTGCCTTCCGGCATTGAGAAAGGTTCCAATCACTAACAATCTCTTGCCCTAGGAATCGGGGCAGAATAGAACTAGTAGCTGGTAAAGTGAGATTGTCCTTTTGATGCCAGGTCTACTGGTTAAGGTATAGGGCTGGGTTAAGATGAGAATCCTGGTGGATGCAGTGGCTCACCCCTGTAATCCCAGCACTTTGAGAGGCTGAGGTGGGTGGATCACTTGAGTTCTGAAGTTCGAGACCAGCCTGGGCAACATGGTGAAACCCCATTTCTACTAAAAATACAAAAAAATAGCCAGGCATGGTGGCGGGCACCTGTAATCCCAGCTACTCAGGAAACTGAGGCAGGAGGACCGCTTGAACCCCAAGGGGTGGAGGTTGCAGTGAGCCGAAATTGCACCATTGCACTCTGGCCTGTGCAACAAGAGCAAAACTCCATCTCAAAAAAAAAAAAAAAAAAAAGAGAGAGCAAGAACCTAGCTTACCTACTCAATAAGTGTGGGAAATTTATAATATTCCAAGACAGTGAACCTCAATTTTTTCATCCAGAAGATGGGGAAATAAAGCCTGTCTATTTAGGAACATGGTAAGAATGAAAGGAGATAATTTTGGTGAAAGGATTGGCAAAGAGCAGGCCACCTAGTAAGTGCTCAATATGTAAATCATTGCTGTTGTTATATAAATGGCATTAAGCTGTTTGGGCTGGCTCTCTACACCTGTTTCACTGAATACTAATAACACTTATCTCACATGGTTTTATTGAAGATTCCTTGCACTGTGGCATGTACAAGTTCCTAGCATACTGACACATTCTAAGGAAATGCTCTGATGTGCTGGTTAAAATTTAATCTGATATGCAGCAGTCTATACAAGAGGAAAGTTTAGGTTTTAGCAATGTGATGTTCTTTTAATTAAATTCTCAGACCAAAGATTTGCAAAATATATTTTTTTCATGCAGCTTTTCCATTTACAAATTTACAGCAGACAGGACTTAATTGAAAAATACTTCTTTCTATTTGGTTTCCAAAATAAACAAGCAGCTAAAAAGGCTGTGACATTTTTGAATATTTCACATCAAAATGGAAAAGTATTTTTTTCATGCAAAGTGCTTTGGGCTTCTTGTTTTTACTAATGAGACTGTATGGGTGATAGGAATTGCTTCCGTGCAAATCCAGGGCTGACCTGTTCTAACCTACTTCTTCTTGTTTTTTTGGACCTACTCTGTGCACACAGATTGCCCTGGATAATTCAACAGACAATTTGAAATTATACTTAGGTTCTATATGTCAGTGTGGATGCCATATGTACTTTAGATCTGATGTAATCCTTTCCCCTTCAGCAACATTTTGCATGATTTATCACTAGCCTGGAGTGCCCACTGCCATTGCCACTTGACTGATTTCTTGTCCTCCTGAAAAACCACTACTGTTTCAAATCCAAGCTCAAACAACTACTGTCTCTCTCTCTGGTTTATCAAACTAAGTAAGAAATCTAACTCTACTGTTTGAATGGGCAGGAGAGATTAGTGGAATTACCAAGAATAGTGATAAATCTATGTTAGAAAATGGGAAAGGGGACAGGAAGTTTGTGTTGGTGGTGATATAAGAGAGCTAACTCATGCTCTCTCACAGTAGGAAGTCAATCACAATGCATAAAGTTGGTGCATCAAAAATTATAGAATGAGGGTATTATTTTAAAATATGGAGATAACCACCAAGAGAATGGAGAAAAGAAATAGTTAAAAGTGAAGGCAACATGAGAAAAAAGTTCAGCAATCATTGTTGTTTCTTTTTATGAACTCTCCTATTATATCTATTTTCATCTATTGTTTTGATAAGATAAAGGAAATGAAATCACTGCTTTTGTGTTTCTGGGCGGTCACTCCTGAATGCCTAGATATTATAACACAATGTCTAAGATTATGTTTTTTTTTTAATATTTATCTCTTTTGTTAAACTGTGAGTGCCTCCGGGGCAGGTCCTATTGCATAATTTTCTCAGTAGCCCTAATGGGTTCAGCACATAGCTAATCTACAGAAGAAGGTTGTTGAATAAATTCCAGGGTATGGAGTTTATGGAAAGGAAGTGAAACTGACATGAAGCTTACACTTAAGAAGGTAATTAAGTCATCATACTAGTGCAACAACAAACTGACGTCAGTGCCCTGAAGAAAACGTACATGGTGCAGGAGACTGTGGGAAGAAGGACCACTGAGTTAGAATAGTGGGGGTGGCAGGAAGGTCAGGGAGGTCTGGAGGCCTTTCTTAAGGAAATGATGCCTGTGCTGAAAGCTGAAGTATTGATAACAGGTTTTAAGGGGTGAAAATGAATAGAATCTACTCACGTACAAGAAGGGAATAAAGAAAAGGACACTAGTTTAGGCTTGACATTCTGTTCGTGTTGCAGCTTCAAGCCTTGAGACACAGAACAGGAGCCTTCAGCCAGATGTTTACTGAGTTCAAGCCAGAAAGAGATTCAGAAGCCACGCATCATGAACAGCGAATCTATTAGTAAAAAAAGTACCATTTCAAAAATGTTGAAATAGGAAGGGGGCTGGTATAGGAAATGGTATGAAATGCATCACGAACGCCATTCACAGAAAGGGGAAGGGAAGAGGTGCTTACAGCTGAGTATGTTGTTATGTCTCCCATTTAAGAACAAAACAAAAGAAAAATGTTTTGATGCCACGTCTCCTGCCAGCTCCTGTTCTTTTTCTTTGGTCTCTTTAGCTATTACGTAGTTTTCTACAATTTCTGTCTATAATTCTTCTCTTTCTTTTCTCTGTTAAACTTGCTCCTTAAAAACTGCTCTTTTCCATATCACTAGTGACCTTTAAGTTGCCATATCCTGTGACAAATTCTTGGTCTTATCACAAATAAGCTATCAGTTGCCTTCACATTGTTGTTCATTCCCTCCCCCTGGACATGCTTTCTTCACTTGACTTTCCTGGCTTTGCCCCATCTCCTTGATTACTCTTTCTCAGTTTAGTTTGTGGTTCTTCTTTCCCTAACTTATTAATATTGGCATGTCAAGTCCAAGAGTCCTTGCACCTCTTCTCTTCTCTATGTTCACACACTCATTGAGTGTCACATTGAATCTCATGACTTTTCCTAGTGATTCCAGTTTTGAATCTACTGCTGAGAATTCATTTCTAATCTTTAGACTCCTAAATCAGGCTGCTTATGCAGCATTTCTGCTAGGATATCTAAAAGACATCTCAAACTTACCATGTCCAAAGCTAAAATCTTGACTTGCCCAAATGGTATTCCAACCACAACCTTCCCCAACTCATGTGAGGGCAACTCTATTCTTTCAGTTCCAAAAGCCCAAAGTCTTGACATCACCCTTCTTATGTACACCCCTATCATCTCTTACTGAAAATCCTGTTTGTTCCACTTCCTGTATATATGTGGAATCTGATTACCATTCTAGAATAAGCAACCACTATCTCTTTTCTAGATTATTATAGGAGGTTTCTAACAGTTCTCCTTGCTTATAATCACTGATCCTCTTGATCAATGATAGAAGGCTTCTAACAGTTCTCCTTGCTTATAATCATTGATCCTATCAGTCTATTTGGAAAAACAGCAGCATTATCATCTTAAAATATAACTTAGAAGAAGGAATGGTAATTATCTTATATAAATCACTTCAGGAAATAGATGAGTGAAGAATTCTCAATACACTATACGAAGTCAGAGTTACTCTAATACCGAAATCTGACAACTTTACAATAAAATTGCAGACCAATATTCATGATAACATAAACACAAAGATCCACTGAGAAATCAACAAATTAAATCCAATCTTATATGAAAAAGATAGTGCATCGTAACCAAGCAGGGTTTACTCCAGGAACACAAAATTGACTTAACATTCCAAAATCTATTAATAATATTCATCATAATGAAAAGATAAATGTGTAAAGTACATGCAATCATTTTAATAAATGAAAAATAATTTGACAAAATCTAACATTCATTTGTAATTAAAAAAACTCTCAGCAAGTTATGAATAAAAGAAAACATCATCAACCTAATAGATGGGACCTATGTAAAACCTTCAGTGAACATACCTAATTTTGAAATATTGAGTGTTTTCCTTCTGAGTTAAAGAACAAGACAAGGATATTTGCTCAAATCACTTCTATTTAGTACTATACTAGAGCCAGTGTAATAAGGCAAGAAAAATATAGAGAAGATATTCTAATTGGAAAGAAGAAATAAAACAATGTTATTTGTCAGCTGTAGAAAATCCTAAGGAATCTTTAAAACAATTACTAAAACTAAAAATTAAATATAACAGTTGCAGAATAAAATTTATTTTTTAAAAAATATATATATTATTTATTTATTTTGAGACAGGGACTCACTCTGTCACCTAGGCTGGAGTGCAGTGGTGCAAACTTGGCTCACTGCAACCTCTGACTCTGGGGCTCAAGCGATCCTCCCACCTCAGTTTCCCAAGTAGCTGAAACCACATGTGTGCTCTGCCATGTCTGGGTATTTGTTATGGGTTTGTTTTGTAGAGACGGGATTTCACCATGTTGCCCAGGCTGGTCTCGAACTCCTGGCTCAAGCCATCTGCCCTCCTTAGCCTCCCAAAGTGCTAGGATTACAGGCATGAGCCACCATGTCTGACCAGGATAAAATTTTGTATACAAAATTTAATTTTATTTTGGGATAGCAGCAGAAATTAGATGACAATAAAATTAGAACTATAATTTCATTTGTATTAGTGTGAAAAACTTCAAAGACTCAACACTAATTTTAGCAAAGAACATGCAAGATTCTTCTCTGAAAACTATGGAACATTGCTAAAAGAAATTAAAGACAATGTAAATAAATGAAGAGGTATACCGTGTTCATAAATGCAAAGACTCAAAATTGTTAATATTTTATTTATCTCCAAATGTAATAGAGCTACATGAAATCCCAATAAAAATCACAGTAGCTATTTTGTAGAAAGTGTCAAGCTGATTTTAAAACATATGAGAAAGTGAAGAAACTAGAATAGCCAAATGAATTTTGAAAAAAAAAAATTGGAGGACTTGTCCCACTTGATTTCAAGACTTATTATAAAACTATAATAAACAAGACAATGTGGTATTGGCAAAAAAACAGACGTATGTATCAATGGAAGTAGACAGAAAATCCAGAAATAGAACACAACTACATGGTCAACCAATTTATGATGAAGTTGCAAATGCACATTAACTAGGAAATGGTTGCCTTTTCAAGAAATTGTGATGAACCAACTGGAAATCTATATGGAGGAAAATGAATATTGATCCTTATCTAATGCCATATACAAAAAAATAAGATGCATAGTCCAAAATATAAAAGAAAAAACTATTAAACTTCTGGAACAAAACATAAGAAACAATTCTTTATGATCTTGGTTTGCACAAAGATGTCCTAGATAGAACACAAGAACTCAAAATCTTGAGGAGCAGTGATTTAAAAGAACTGCTCATCTCAAACACTAAAAAAAAAAATCACCTTCCAATTGGGATTCCCAGACAGCTTAGGAAGCAGGTAGGGCTGAGATATAAATGGAGCAATCTTCAGAGAGATTTAAAGAAAATATCAACCATCCCCCAATGTCTTTTCCACTTTCATCTTGTTCCCCGAAGGTGTAACTAAGACTACTTGGGGTTACACATGACTTCAGAGATAATGCTCTCTTAGTAAGTGTCCATTCAGTTCAGTTCGGCTCAACAAATATTTAATTATGCCAATGTAGTGCTGGTGCCTCCCAAACAAAGGTGAGGACGCACAAGAATCACCTGCACTGCTTGATAAATCACAAGTCGCAAGGCTCCATGCCAGACTTTCTGATACAGGAGATATGGGGTGATCCCCAGTCATTTGCAATTCTAACACATTCAGGGGTGATACAATGACTTGTCTGGGAACTGCACTTAAACAACTATGGCTGTAAGTGAAGGATTAACAGCTCTTTCCTTTCTTCTTTTCTTTCTTCCTTTCTTTCTTTCTTTCTTTCTTTCTTTCTTTCTTTCTTTCTTTCTTTCTTTCTTTCTTTCTTCTTTCTTTTCTTTTTTTTCTTTTCTTTCTTCTTTCTTTCCTTCGACTTTCTTTCTGTCTTCTTTCTTCTTTCTTTCATTTTGAGATAAGGTCTCCCGCTGTCACCGAGGCTGGATTGCAGTGATGCAATCACAGCTCACTGCAGCCTCGACCTCCCAGGCTCAAGTAATCCTCCCACCTCAGCCTCCCAAGTAGCTGGGATCACAGGCATGCCACAACAACCAGATATATATATATATATATATATATATATATATATATATATATATATCTCTTAGTGGAGACAAGGTCTCACTATGTTGTCCAAGCTGTTCTCAAACTCTTAGGCTCAAGCTATCTTCCCACCTCGGCCTCCCAAAGTGCTGGGGTTACAGTGTGAGCCACCATGCCCAGCCGAGCACATGATTTCTTGTCAGCTTAATGCTGTGTTGCTTGAATTCAGCTGTAATGGAAATATGTATACCAGAGAAATTAGCAAACTCACCAAAAGGCCTGTTTCTGCTTCCTAAAGAACCTGTCATTGACATATACCAATATGCTACTGAATTGGGCACAACTACCTGTGTTCAAATTCTAGTTTTCTGTATTTGTTAATATGTAAATCCTTGAGCAAGGCATGTCACAGCACTAAGCCTCAGTTTCCCCATCTGAAAACAGGCATACCTCCTCCAACAAGATTGTTGTCAAGATTAACTGATAATGAGGTAGAACATTTAGCACGGTGCATGGCACATATTTATGTCCCCCTAACATAACTATTTTTTATTTTTAGTGGGAACAAGCTGAATGTAAACACACAGTGGAGACAGTTTGGTATATATCCTGATACAGGGATGGCAGGGTGCACAAGGAAAACCCCCGACTTTCAGACTGGAGGAGGACAATCAGGGGAATTTCCCTTTCCCCTACAGCAGGGTGTAGGTAGAGGGAAAGCTCTAAGGGGACGGATCAGAGCCTTCACTATCGTCCGGCAACCTTATGAAATTAGTCAGTGGGACTTGATTCCCACACAGCACAGTCTAGGTTCTGCACATTGTTAAACATGTGTCAGATTCAGTTTGTCATCTTTGATCCCATCGCGAGCCCTGTTCCTGTCAGCTCAGACTTCATAGCTGGTTGCTCTGGCATTGCAGCTGTCCACTCAAGACTTCAATAACGAAAATGATTGGGATATATACAACACTTTACAGTTTGCCTGACATCTCCACTGTCTTATCTCATTGTCACAAACAATATTATAAGACAGGTAGGTTTACTTATTCACTGATTTATTTATTCAAAAAGTATTAATTGAGTATCATTGGTATATCAGGCACTATCTAATGCACTGAAGATGTAGTAGTGAGCAAAGCAGATATTGTTCTTGTACTCATGGAATGTATAGGTTTTTTTTAACCATTCATTCATTTCCTTGTTTAATTACTATTGGCAAAACAGAATGTGAGCTCATAATTAGGAAACTCATGTAGTCTGAGAAAGTGACATTTACCCTGATAACTATAAAATAAAGAAGAATTAGTCAGTGGTGTTGAGTGGGAGACAGGCAAGAGGGCCACACACTTAGAACTTTACAGCAAGGTAGTGAAGTAAACGAACTAAAGTAAGGGCCGTGTGGCTAGAGATCAGGAAACACAATGGAAATGATGTGACATACGGATGGAGAGAAAAGCTGTGGTGTGATTACAGAGGGCCTTCTGAGCCATGTTAAGGATTTGGGTCTTTATCCTCATAGAATTAAGGATTCAAAGCAAGGGAGTGACATGATCAGATGTGCTTTTTGTAAAGCTCTTTGTAAATAAGGGAAATGTCTGAGGCAAAATTTAGAGAGAGAATCTGCAAGATTGGTTAATTCTTCGGATGTAGATGGTGAGAGAGAGAGGTCAAAGATTAATCCTAGGTTTCAGACATGAATATCTGGTTGTGTGGGACACTATATACCAAGACTCAGAACACTGGGGGAAGATCAGCTTGGGAAGTGAAGGTGTGGGGGAACTGGAGTCATGGGTTTTCTCTTGGCTGTACTGGGGAACTATGAGGTCTCTAAGTGGTGATCTCAAGCAGTCAGTTAGACACGTGAGAATGGACATCAGAAGAAAGATCTGGGCAAGAAGTATAGACTTTGGAGTTGTCAGCAAATAAATGACAATGAAACACATGGATGTGGATGTTATCACCTGCCACATGGGGACCGGGAAAGACGGCAATAAGAAGAACAGGGGTCTGGGATCATTCCCTAAGTAATTACAATTAAAGAGCCTGAGGGTGCTGGTGCAGTGGCTCACACCTCTAATCCCAGCACTTTGGGAAGCTGAGGCAAGAGGATTGCTTGAGGCCAAGAGTTCAAGGCCAGCCTAGGCAAAATAGCAAGACTCTACTTCTAGAAAAAATACAAAGAACCTGAGGAGGAGGGTCAGAGAAGTAGGAGAGAAACATGGAGGGGAGTGTGGTTAAATAATAATAATAATAATGATAATAATAATAATAATAATAATAATAAATAAGCCAAGGAAAGACAATGTTTCCACTTTCCAAAGAAAGTGATCAATTACTCCAAGTAGGTTAAGCAGTAAGTTGTCAAGACAGGAATGGAGAGAGGTCCTTGGGTCTAGCCAGTTGGAGTAATTAATGGCCTCAGAGAGAAACTGGCTGGTGGATTGTTGAAGGCAGGAGCCAGATTGAAGGCATGCATTGTGAATGGAAGTGAAAAAATGGAGCTAACGAACTTACTAAGACTGTTCTTCTGAGTCATTTGGGTGTGAAGAGGAGGGGAATGTGAGAGATTCAGCGCACCTTTTGTTTTACGTTTCTATTTTGTACCAGTTACCATGCTTTCTGCATCAAGTAACTGCGGCAAATCAGTCATTCGACGAATTGACCTTTTTTCCCAGTTTGTTTTTCAGTGAACTGGCTTTTTGGAACGATTTTCAGTGAACTGACCTGGAGCCAAATTCAGGAGTCCATGTCAATAAGAGCTATCAACCATTGAGTACTGACTACACATCGGAAGCCTTGCTGGATACTCTGTCTTCTTTATCCCATTATCTTCTCATGGCTCACTAGGAAGTGGGGTGGTGTTAGCCTCACTCTTCCAGCCGAAGAAACTGAAGACCAGGCGGGGCATATACCTCAGCCAAGGTCATACAGCTAGTAAGGGATGAAGCCTGGATTTAGCTTGGATCTGCCTGCACCAAATCCAGGGCTCCTAACTACCGTCCTTTAGTTAGGTTCCAGTGCATCAGAGAGGCTCTATCAAGCTGTATAAAAAAGTATCAACCTGAACTGCGAGTAGCAAAGAGCTACTTTAGATCCTTGAGTGAGAGTTTGATCTTATAAAAGCAATATTTTAAGATTTCTTAGATCGTTGAGAAGGGTGAGCTTAGATTGGGGAACTTTCCTTCCTCTTTTCACCTTTACTTAAATACACTATTTCATCTACCAAATTTCAGTGTAACTGTCATTTTCTCAGGAACACCTCATTTAACCTCACTAAGTACGAGAAATCCCTGCACTAGTATGGCGTCTCGTAGCTCTGTAATTCACTCCTTTCTCGCACTTGCAGTTTTCACCGCGTATTCTAAGAGCAACATTTCTTCTACCAATCTCCGTTAGAAGATTAGATTTATAAGGTTAGGAATGAGACATTCCTACTTTGCTCACTGGTGTATCTCCAGCACATTATGCAGAGCTTGGAACATATTATTGCTCAATAAGCATTTGTTGAATAAATGGAGGAACTGCCAGTGGTTGTGGAAGTATCTCATCAGGATCACAGGGAAAGGGCTGTAGTGCCATCGCCAACTCTACCCTCATCCTGAATATACTAAAATGCTGGGATCAGCAGGACACAAGTTCCCTGAGAGGCAGACAGTCTTGGGGATAGAAAGGAGGAGGGATGGTTCAGCCACTTGGGTCTAGGGCTCTAAGCTGGTGAATCAAAGAAGCACAATGGCCGGGCTATGCTTTCAATCCCCTGCTGAGGACTCCTGGCTGATGAAATTTGCCTTTGGATCACAAGGATATTGAAAGGGAATAATCAGAGGTTTCTGCTGTGCTTTTTAAACTGAAGGACCTTTGGTATATTTGGCAAGCTCTATACAGATGTCAAATCAAGCTTGCTTGTCTCTATTTAAGCAGGCAGTGGGGAGGGCACCATTACCAGGTGCCCAAATCATTCTAGACTTCTCCCATGCCCTACTTCCCCTTCCTCTGCCTCCCTCTACATATATGTACAAGCTCTCAATTATGGGTTCCTTCTCATAAATCTCTCGCCAATGCACCCATTTTTCTCCAGTTCTGTTGCCTTAGTTCAGGATCTCATTATTTCTTACCTGAGCTTGTAGCTCAATGCAGCATTGGTGTCATCTGCCACTAGGCTTTAGCCATCCATTCACTCAGCAGGCATGATCTTTCTAAAACACCAGTCTGATCATGTCACTCCTCTCATAAAATGCTTCAGTGGCTCTCCATTGCCCTTAGGATAGAGTGCAAACTCTTTAGACAGGCAATAAAGTCCCCAGCAATCTAGTTTCATCAGATCCCTCCCATCTCATGTCCTGCCATTTTTCTAAAGGAGCTCCTCTGCTTTAGCCACAAAGTACCTGGTGCCTCCTGATTGCTGGCATTGTGAGTATTCAAGCCACCATGGCTTTAAAGGGCAATTTTCTCCACTTAGAAAGCCAGGTCTGTGTGGCAAAGTCCTGCTAATTTTTCAGGACTCAAATCAGATGTTTATTCCCTTTGTCAAGCCATCCCCAAAAGCCTAGGATAATTCAGTCATATTCAATTGATATTCAGACAATAATTCATTGTTTATGATCCTACTGAATCCTACACAACCGTCTCAGAGCTCTTAATACTGAGTCTGTTGTGTTTATCTGCATAGCTGCCTCCTGCACTAAACTATGAGAAATGGAAGGGAGGTTGAAGGCAATATAGCTCAGAGGTTGAGAGCTCACACTATGGTGTCATACAGAGTTTAATGGTGTCATAAAGGTTTAAATCCAGGCTATATCATAGTCTGATCTTGGGGAGAGAAGTTATTTAACTTGCTGTGCTTGAGGTATTTTTAATCTATAAAATGGGCACAACTGCAACCCATTTGAGTTCTTCCTATGATATGAATTAAGTGGAAAATGCTTAGCAATGCCATTTAGCAGTTTAGCGTATAGTACACAGTAAGTGTACAAGAGTAATCCAGTAAAAATGATGACCAAAGGCAGGTTTCATAACCACCCATTTTTATCACTACAACATGGTGTTTGGAACAAAAGTGGCATGAATTATTGTTGAATGAATGAAGCAAGCATTGTGTTAGGTTGTTCTTAGCTTGCTATAAAGGAATACTGGGTAATTTATGAAGAAAAGAGGTTTAATTGGCTCAAGGTTCTGCAGGCTGTAGAAGCATGGTGCTGCCATTTGTTCAGCTTCTCAGGGGCCTCAGGGAGATTTTACTTGTGGTGGAAGGGAAAGTGGAAACAGGCATGCCACTTGGCAAGAACAGAAGCAAGAGAGAGTGCAAGGGGGGAGGTGCCACACACTTTTTTTTTTTTGAGACAGAGTCTTGCCCTGTCACCAGGCTGGAGTGCAATGGTGTGATCTTGGCTCACTGCAACCTCCGCCTCCCTGGTTCAAGCGATCTTCCTGCCTCAGCCTCCTGAGTAGCTGGGATTAGAGGCATGCACCACCACACCTGGCTAATATTTTATCTTTAGTAGAGATGGGGGTTCACCATGTTGGCCAGGCTGGTATTGAACTCCTGACCTCATGATCCACCCACTGCAGCCTCCCAAAGTGCTGGGATTACAGGCATGAGCCATCACACCTGGCCGCCACACACTTTGAAACAATCAGATCTCCAGAGAACTCACTTATCACCAAGGGGATGGCAATAAACCATTCATGAGGGATCTGCCCCCATGATCCAAACACCCCCCAACAAGCCCCACCTCCAACACTAGAGATTACATTTCAACAGGAGATTTGGAGAAGACATCCAAACTATACCAGCATTCGTAGGGACATGCAGGGACTGAGAGATATCCCTTCATTACTTCCTTTCTCCTCTCAAGCTGGAATTTTGCCATCCAGCTTTGTGTTCCCCCAAACACATGGTCTGGGAGATTTGACGTCTTCCTCGTTGGCCATTATTGAGCCCTGTCTGTGTTCCACTGTGCTAAACGTGTGAGGTCAATGTGAATATCCCCATTTTCCAAACAAGAAGAATGAGCTGCAGAGAAGCTGAGTCAGTAAATGGCACTGGAAGTGTCTAAACAATGATCTGCCTGATTCCAAATTCCACACTCTATCTCCTGCAGCCAGCAGCAGTGGTATTATTCCCAACTGGAAAGCTCCCCCAGGTTTCCTAGGCAGCCCTGGCATTCCTTTCCAGAAAAAAGATTCAGAGGATAGTCCATTATGCCGATGCTGTTGCCTTGAAACATAAATACTCACTCACTGTGGAACTGTTTGTTATGAGGAATGCGCGGGCTGGAGAGAAGTGAGACATAAAATCATTATTTCATGCAGAAAGACATTGCCAAAGGGATAGAATTACTATATCAATTCTGTCCTTCAGCCCCCAGCTCATCTCTCTGCATAATGACTTAGTCACAGAATGTATTGTTGGCAACATTTTGGGATATTTCCACTATGATTTTTGCAGAAGTGGAATAATCTAAGACTTCTCGTTTCATTTCCTTTCCGTCTAACTCTCTCTTTTTCAGCTTTCGTCTGATAAGGAGTTGGAAGGTTCTGGTAGGGAGTGTGAAGCAGAACTGAACGAAAAGAGTTAAAACCACAATATCTCAACTTGGTTTGTTGTTTGCTATCCCTATGCCTCATTGCCTCACTTCGAAAGATTTATAGGCTAATTGCATCAGGTGCCGAGAGTTGTTACGTGGAAGAGGAATTTCCGTCATGGTCTGGCATGATCATGATTATCTAATGTGGTTCTACAATTCCTTTTAAATTAACAACAACTCTTACTAACACATGTTGAACACCTGGTGTGCTGCCAGCTGCTCTGAGAGCTTTAGATTTATCATTTACCCCTCACAGGGTCCGTGAGAAGTAGCAGTGAACACGTCCAGTTTAAAGATGAGCAATGGAAGTTCAGAGAGGTGAACTAATTTCCCCAATATTACAAAGCCATGGAATAGAAATAGCTATAATTGTTGTTAAGGAGGACACAAAATATTCAAGATCTACAAAAATTGTCACAAATATTTACTGAGTGTTCATACAAGTGGAATTGAGAAAACAGAGGCATTATGTTTTTATTTGGAAGAAGAATATTTTAAAAATATTAACTCTCCTAATTTATAGGTGTAAATTATTTTAATTAAACTAGCAATTATTATGACTTGACAAAATAATTCTTAAATTTTAAAAATAAACAATCTGGAGTAGCTAGAAAAATGTTAATAAGTAAGAATAATGCATATTAATATATAAATACATTAATGTACTAATGTAATAATATGCTAATGAAAATATACTAACAACTCGTACTATCGATAAAATTAATATATTTATTAAACAGTGTGGGAATGGATAGCTTGATCAAAGAAAAAGTAGAGCTAGCCCAGGAAGAGATCAAAACATATAAAAATGTAAACTATAAAAAAATGACATTTCACATCCATAGAAAAAGGAAAAGTCAGTCAATATATAGTCTTAAAGCAGGTCACTATTTATTTATAAAAATAATAACAGTAAGAGAAAATGAAAAAAGCTAAATAGTTACTTGAATACATAAAACAATAAAAGAGAGAAGGTGAAAAAAAGCATTATAATGTCAAATGTAAAAGAAAGGAAGGAAGACAGAAATCTTAATATGAGCAAAGTTGGTTTAGATAAGACTTCCTAAAGGATAACTCAAAAGAAAAAAATAAAGAAGTATATTGATATGTTTGGTTTACTTTAAATATTCCTTAAGTGGGTATATATCTATATATATGAAAAAATACATATTTTTACGTAAAATATACATAATATATAAATTATATTAAAAATATGAAAATATATATGAAATCCTATATATGAAAATATATACTTTTTCATATATAGATACTCATTTACATATAGTGATATGTATCACTCATATATATGAGATCTAAATATATATACTTATATATAAATACTTATTTATAATCTAAATCTAAATATATATACACTTATATATAAATATTTATTGCTAAATATATATAAGTATATATTTAGATCTCTTACATAGATATACACACCCATCTCTATATATCAACATATATGTATATATTACATATACATCTCATCTCATATATATCTCATATGTAATACATATACACGTATATATCAACATATATTAATGTACATATTACATATATACATATACAAATAATATATATCTCATATATACACAAATGTATATATTATGTATATATTCAAAACACCATAAGCAAAACTGAAAAGCCTATTCCAAACTATGAAAAAATATTTGTAAACTATAAAACAGAAATTGGATATTAAATTTTTTAAATACTTATGTTTATTCTATTTCTATTTGTGTATCAGAAATAGAATATTTAAAATATGCAGAGCTCTTACAAATCAATAAAAAGTATATATGTTTTGATAGAAAAATAGGCAAAGGGTAGGAACTAGCTATTTACAGAAAAAAATACAAAAACTCAATAAACTTAAGAAATGTGTTAGAGCCCTAGCAATTAAAAAACTTTGAAACACTTTTGTGACATACGTTGCACCCATTAACTTGAGAGTGAATGAAAGAGTTATTGTTGATGGGTGTGTGGGCCAAATGGCGTGCCCATACAATACTGAAAACGGGGTAGGAGCGAGTAATTGCTGTAACATTTTTAGTTTTTGAAGACATTACAACTTTATATATCAAAAGTCTTATAAAACATGCATAGCACTTGACTTAGTAATAAACATCTGCATACTGCAACCCAATGATTCTCCTTCTAGAAAATGTATTCTGAATAAGCAATCAGGGATGTATTAAAAAATGTATGTAGATATCTCTGGGTAAAGATGGAAATATTCACATCAGCCTGTGGTAGGCAGCTTCTGACATAGCTCTTAACTACCCTGTCTTCTGGTATTCACACCCTTGTGTTATTCCACTAGGTGTGGGCTGCACCTAGTGACTTGCTTCTATAACAAATAGAATGTGGCAAATAGATGGAATGTCATTTCTGTGCTCAGGTTAGAAAGACTGACTTTTGTCTTGTGTCCTCTTTCCCTCCCTCCCTCCTCACTGACCCATCTGTCCCTCTGTCTCGTCCTTTCATTTGCTTGCTCTGATGAAGCAAGCTGCCAGGCTGCAAGCTTGCCTATGGAGGAGACCACATGGCAAAGACCCAAAAGAGGTCTTTAGTCAACAGTCAGTGAGGAACTGAGACACTCACCCCAACAACCTACAAAGAACTGAATTCTGCCAGCAACCGCATGCATGGTCTAAGAATTGGACCCTTCCCAGTCAAGCCTTGAGATGAGACTACAGCCTGGACACCTTGATTACAGCCTCCCTAGCAGAGACTCAGAGCCAGAAGACCCAGACAAGCCACACCCAGATTCTTGACCACAGAAACTGAGAGAGAATAAATGTTTTAGGCCACTAAGTTGTGGGGTAACTTGTTACACAGCAATAGATAGCTAACAGATAGCTTTATTTATAATAATACAAAATTGGGCAAAATAAAATGTTCAGTAAAAAGAGATCAAGGAAATTCTGGAGGATCTAGATAATGGTATTCTGTGATAATATTAAAATATTACCTTAAATACTATTTATTGCTAAAGGAAAAATTTTATGACATATGGCAAGGGAAAAAGCAAGTACCAAATAGTGAAGTTTTGCTCTTGTTGCCCAGGCTGGAGTGCAATGGCGCGATCTCGGCTCACTGCAATCTCCTCCTCTTGGGTTCAAGTGATTGATTCTCCTGCCTTAGCCTCCTGAGTAACTGGAATTACAGGCCGGGTGCCTCACTAATTTTGTATTTTTAGCAGAGATGGGGTTTCTCCATGTTGGTCAGGCTGGTCTCGAACTCCCCACCCACCTCGGCCACCCAAAGTGCTGGGATTACAGGCGTGAGCCACTGCGCCCAGCCTATGGCACTATTTTTGTAAATTAAATAAACTCATATGAATGAAAGGCTACTGATAAAACAAACTTTTCTTCCTTATCTCTTTTGGGAAGACTTTCTTTTAAAATAATACATCTGTAGGTGGCTGGAGACAACAAGAGCCTGAAACAGTGGATCTCTCACTCATTCCTCCATTTTCATTGGACAAGCCATTGAGATAAAGTGGCCAACAAAACAAAGTCCCTGTCTTCATGAATCTTACAGTTTAGAGGGAAATAAAATTAATCAATCCATCTACAACATACAGCCAGGAAGTCAGGAAGTGGTAAGTCTATACAGTGGAATAAGGGAATACAAAATAAGGAAAGGTGCTGTTTTATATAGGGGAGTTGGAAGATACTGAGATAATGTTTGTGCAGAGACTAGAGTGAAGCGAGAATGACCCACCCGAATATCTCCAGGAGGTGATTTTAAAGTGATAAGAACAGCAGGTCAGGCATGGTGGCTCACACCTGTAATCCCAGCACTTTGGGAGAACAAGGCTGGAGGACTGCTTGAGTCCAGGAGTTTGAGACCAGCCTGGGCAACACGGCAAAACCCCGTCTCTACAAAAAATACAAAAATTAGCCAGTCGTGGTGGCACACACCTGTGGTCCCAGCTACTTGGGAGGCTGAAGTAGGAAGATTACATGAGCCTAGGAGGTCAAGGCTGCAGTAGGCTGTGATCACACCACTGTACTCCAGCCTAAGCAACAGAGCTTGACCTTGTCTCGTAAAAACAAACAAACAATCAAAAACAGCAAAGGCCCTGTGGCAGAATTATGCCCCTAAAATGCAAACTTGGTTTTGCTACAATAGCATACAGATTTCACAATCCCAAGCCACGAAGAAAAGCTACAGAGGCCATTGAGAGAAGCTGATCAGACAATTTCTAAGACCCATATTTTCCTAAACTCCCAACTGCTTTTAATCTCTTCTTCTCCACCAGGCTCAATGTCACTGCAGGCAATTTTGACCAGCAGGAGTTTATCATTGGCAGCTGGGACCTGGAGTCATTACTGTGTACTAAAGCATGAACACAACCTTCACAGCTTCTCCCACTCACGTGAGTTTATTGGATGTCTCTACTGCAGTGGATGCTGGGTGATCTAGTCCCATAGAAGGAGATCAATATTCTCCCACAGGTGATTATTGATCACTGTATGGAACTGGACTTTTAAGTCATTCTGTCTGTCCTGCACTTGACTAGCCCAATGGCCAAGCTCGTCTCTCTGAATCCAAGTCTACTCAATACTGGCCATTTATTGAGCGTTCGTTCTGTGCTGGTTCCTGGGATGACAGCATTGTAGACATCAGCCACGTAATCCTCTCTGCAGATGTGTGAGGCTGTGACCACAAGATAACTGAGGCCCTGTGCAGTTTGAACTCATTTGGTGTCATGAGCTCATGAAGTGTCAGGACAAAGATATGAATCCGGATATGCTCAATTTTAGAACATTTTACCTGTCTTTCCCCCAAAAAGTCACATTTTGCTTTGCTTCTTTTTTTTCCTTCCTCCTTCATATCTCAGGGTCTGATTTTAGTCTTCTGCCACCTGGCTGCTTCTCAGTGTTTGTTACTGTGCCCGGGTAGAACTGTTTCTTGACCCATACAACCCTGCAATTCCCACAGTGCTGGCCTCTCAAATGGAATTTGCCTCCCAACCTGGAACTCACTCAGGCCTTGCCTTTCTTCCTCCCCCTATGGAATTGCTGTGCTATGAAATAATAGTGGTGAGTTGTGCAGCAAACTGTAAAGTGACAAATATGTAAGTGTGATCCTATGGATGATGTGGAACACTTAGGACTTCTGGCCTGGGCTGCTTTTTACAGCTTCTTGTTTAGTGCACAACCTGTGCAGCCATATGAGGCAGCCCTGCCTCTCCTATTGTAGGTTTGGGAGCCTAAAATCCAAGTTATAACCTGGAATGTTTCTTGTTTTGTTTTGTCTTCTAAAATGATCCTCAAGTCTCACTCTCAGACTCAGAGAATGAAAACTGGAGAACAGAATTGGGAATCTCTACTTTTAATAAATATTGCAAGGAAATTTCAATAAATTTTATGTGCCTAAAAGGAAATTTCTTGAAAATGTCTATGGTCAAAAATTTCCTTTGCCTCAATGGGTTATGTCTATAGCACCATTCAGGTGATGAGACTGCTGGGACCCAGGCTCCAAAGCTAGTTTTTCAGGAGTTAAATTGTCCAGTGTCTCCTCTCTCCTCCAGCCTTCATTGCAGACTGGATGAACCACAGAGGATGAGAGTCCAAGCTCAGTTAGTGAATCTGTAGGAAGGTCACGTGAGGGTGCTCAGAACTTTTGCCATTAAGGGATGACCACTGAGTAGTCTGTTGGCTTTAACCTTAAGCTGATCTTGTTCCTGAGCCCAGCCAGACCTTGATTTAAATCATCCATGTTACTTGGAGACTGTATTTGATGGCTAGGGCTGTGTTATGGGCTAATTTGTGTTCCCCCAAAATTCATGTACTAACACCCATGATAACCTCAGAATATGACTATATTCGGAGATAGGGCCTGGAAAGAGATGGTTAAGTTAAAATAAGGTCTTGAGTCTCCAAAATTCATGTGTTGAAGTCCTAACACCCATAATAACCTCAGAATGGGACTATATTCAGAGATAGGGCCTGGAAAGAGATGATCAGGTTAAAATGAGAGCTTGAGGGTAGGGCCCAAATACAATCTGACAAGTGTTTTTTGTTTTGTTCCATTTTGTTTTTTGAGATGGAGTTTCGCTCTTGTTGCCCAGGTTGGAGTGCAGTGGCGCCATCTCGGCTCACTGCAACCTCCGCTGACTGCAACCTCCGCCTCCCAGGTTCAAGCAATTCTCCTGCCTCAGCCTCTTCAGTGTCTGGGATTACAGGCATGAGCCACTACGCCCGGCTAATTTTGTATTTTTAGTAGAGATGGGGTTTCACCATATTGGTCAGGCTGGTCTTGAACTATGGACCTCAGGTGATCCACCCACCTTGGCCTCCCAAAGTGCTGGGATTACATGTGCGAGCCACCGCGCCTGGCCCGGTGTCCTTTTAAGAAGAGGAAAAGATGCCAGGGATCTGTGTGCACAGAGAAATAACCTTGACATGAGGCAGCAAGAGGGTGCTCATCTGCAAGCCAAGGAAAGAAGCCTCAGAGGAAACCAACCCTGCCAAGACCTTGATCTTGCACTTCCAGCCTCCAGAACTGAGATCATAGTTATCTGCTTCTTGAGTTACCCAGTCTGTGGCATTTTGTTATGAAAACCCTAACAGATGAATACAGGTTGCCGTCACAAAATACCACAGAGATTTGATGGCTGAAATAACAGAAATGTATTGTCTCACAGTTCTGGAGGCTGGAAGTCTGAGATCAAGGTGCCAGCAGGGATGGTTTCTTCTGAGGCCTCTCTTCTTGGCATGCAGACAGCTGTCGGCTCCCTGTCTCTTCCCTTCATCCTCTCTCTCTGTGTCTGGGTCTTAATCTCCCCTTCTTATAAAGACAACAGTCACATTGGATTAGAGGCCACCCCAATGACCTCATTCTAACTTAATTACCTCTTTAGAGGCCCTTTTTCTAAATACAATCACATTTTGAGGTGCTGGGGGTTAGAATTTCATAATATTTGTGGGGACACAATTCAGACCATAACATAGGCCAGGCTTGTCCAACCAGAGGCCCGCAGGCCCAGAATAGCTTTGAATGGGGCCCAACACAAACTCATAAACTTTCTTAAAACATTATGAGATTTTGGCTGGGTGTAGTGGCTCATGCCTGTAATCCCAGCACTTTGGGAGGTCAAGGTGGGTGGATTACTTGAGGTCAGGAGTCAGGAGTTTGAGATCAGCCCCGTCAACATGGTGAAACCCCATCTCTATTAAAAATACAAAAATTAGCTGGGCCTGGTGGTGTGTGCCTGTAGTGCCAGCTATTTGGGAGGCTGAGGCACAAGAATCGCTTGAACCTGGGAGGCAGAGGTTGCAGTGAGCCACTGCACTCCAGCCTGGGTGACAGAGTGAGACTCTGTCTCAAAAAGAAAAAAAAAAATTATGAAATCCTTTTGTCTTTTTTATTTTTATTTTTAGCTTATCAGCTATTGTTGGTGTTAGTGTATATTATGTGTGGCCCAAGACTCTTCTTCTTCTAATGTGACCGAAGGAAGCCAAAAGATTGGACACCCCTGACATGGGCTTTAAGAAAGGTTAAGCTGAGAGAAGAGACCTGGTTTCTCTGGAGAATGTTCTTCAGGTTAAACACTATGCTTGACACATCTAATTCCTACAAATGAACCGGGGAAAAGGTGAGAAACTGAGGCCTGGAGATTAAACATCCAGTCATCTCCCCAGGTGGGAAGGAGCGGGCGAAGGGGTATGAATTTCTTCACAATGTAGCCCAGGGCCACCTAATCAGCCTCTTTTCTAGCCATTTACAGCTCCCAACCTGAACCAATTTTGACAGAATTGGCCAAAATTGTGATCCTAATGGAGCCAAGCTCTTAGGCCTGTTGTGGCATGAGGTTACTTGTGCAGAGCACTTAGCAAAATGCTCAGAGTTGGCGAAGGCTCTAAGTAGTGATGGCTTTTCTCATCATGATGATTATGTTTACACCTTGAAAACTTTAAGTGCAAGAAAAAGAGGTTATCAAATTGGTGATGTTACCATCTGATTCTAGGTACCCAGGCCAACACCCAGACACTGGACTGGGGATGTTTTCACACACATTAGTACCCCTGGGAAGAAAGCATTATTATTTTCCTCTGTGTTGAACTAGGTGCTCTTGCTGTTGCTAACCCTGTGGGAGGCCCAGAAGAAATTGAAAACTGAAGGTTTATGAGTACACCCCAGTGGGCTCATTTAAATGGAACTAACCACCAGCCTCCACCATCTCCCTGCCCTCTCCACCCTCGCACACCACCCAACTGAAATTCCAGGGTGCCCACGGTGCTGTTGCTCTGTGAATTCACATCCCTGGGAATGATAACTCACGTTAAGAGTCTTCCCATCCAAAGACACAAGTCTTTACCCTCTGCCGCACCTAGAATTCTTCTTCAAATTTTCACTGGTCAAAGATTCTTGGTCTTGAAAGGTCAGGCTTACAGCTCTGTTCCAGGGGTCTGCTCCAAGTCCCCTAAAAATCTTCAGTATTAAGGGGAAGAGGAGACACGTCTAATAATTGTTAGGCCTATGATGGACCCTTCACACACCATATTCTTTATTGCTCCTAACTAGTGTATGAAGAGGCAGTCTGGTAGCCATAACTTTACAGTTGAAAAAACTGAGGCATAGAGAAGTTCAGTAACTTACCAAGGATCCCTGGTCACTAAGGGAAACATTGAGACCAGACTGACTTCTAAACACCTACTATCAACCAATGCCTTCTAACCAACCACTGATATGGCCCAGCACATCAGTCATACACATATACAGTTGGCCCTTGAACAACACGGGTCTGAACCGCACAGATCAACTTATATGCACATTTTCTCCCACTTCTGCCACCCCAGAGACAGCAAGACCAACCCCTTCTCTTCTTCCTCCTCCTCCTCAGCCCGCTCAGTGTGAAGATAATGAGGATGAAGACCTTTATGATGATCCACTTCCACTTAAGGAATACTAAATATATTTTCTCTTCCTTATGATTTTCTTAATAACATTTTCTTTCTTCTAGCTTACTTTACTGTAAGACAAAGTTAGTTCTCTAGCTTTATTATACAGTATATAACACATATAACATTACAAAACGTGTTAATCAATGTTTATGCTATCGGTAATGCTTCCAGTCAACGGTAGGCTGTTGGCAGTTATGTTTTTGGGAAGTCAAAAGTTATGCTTGGATTTTTGACTGCACAGGGAGTCACTGCCCCAACCCCTGTGTTATTCAAGGGTCTAGTCTATATGATTCCTAAGCTTCCAGTGAATTTTACTGATAAAGGAACTGAGTGTTTTGGTGGCTTTCCAAGGACAGTTGGCTTCCAAGGCAGAGTTCGGTTCAGAAACTAGATTTTCTAACTCTAACAGTCCAAAAGTCCAATCAAGGGTCATTTATTTCTTCAACAAAAATAGATTGAGCACCTGCTATGCACCAGGTAATCTAGGCAGTGGAAATTTGGTGCCATCCCTGCCTTTTTGGTGGGTAGCGATGGATGATTAGCAATAAACATAAAAAGTAAATAATCTACATATAGTATGTTAAAGTTAAAAGGTATGTTAAAATGGGAAACATGAAACAGAATAAAGAGGCTTTGAAGGGCTAGAAAAGAAGCTACAGTATGAAATGCATGAGAAGGTGAACTTTGAAGGCAGTAAAGGAATGAGGCTGCAGCTATCTGGGAGAAGAGCATTCCAGACAGAGGCAAGAGAGTGGTAACACTGAGGCAGAAGCAGACTGGCATGTCTGGGGACAGCAAGGATGTCTGTATCAGGAAAGCAAAGAGAACTGCGACTGTAAAAGAGTGGAAGGAGAGGACGTCAGACAGGAGGACAAGTTGTGAAAACCATTAGTCATGGGAACCATTGCAAGGAGTTTGGCTTTCTAATACAAGAAACACAGGAAAACCCATAGTCAGAGACTCAGTTGCTTGCATGGGCCAAGCAAGTAATGTTATGAGCAGTGTGCTCAGAAGGGACTGGGACACAGATGTGCCTGCCTCATCTGAACTGGCACAGATGTGCTTGCTTCATCCTCCTGCTCATCTCTATTGTCCCCAAAAGAGAAGGCAGAGCCAATGAGACCTGATCTACCTTTTTATTTATTTTTTAAATTTAATTTAATTTTTATTTTTAGAGACAGGGTTTCACTCTGTTGCCCAGGCTGGAGTGCAGTGGTGCAAACACTGCTCACCACAGCCTCGAGCTCCTGGGCTTAAGCAATCCTCGTGTCTCAGCTTCCTGAGTAGCTGAGACTACAGGCATGTGTCACCACCTCGGCTAATTTATGTTTTGTTTTGTTTTATTTTATTTATTTTTGTAGAGATAGGGTCTTGCTATTTTCCCAGGCTAATCTTGAACTCCTGGCCTCAAGCAGTCTTCCCTTCTCAGCCACCCACAGTGCAGGGATTATAGGTGTGAACCACTGTGCCTGGCCCTGACCTACTTTTCTAGAGGAGCCAGGAACCTGGATTTTCACATGAAGCCTCCTGATTTTTTTAAAAGAAACATTAGCAATGAATTCCATTCTATCAAAGCATTATGCCTACCCCTTCCCCCAACCAATGCCTCCGATTATAGAATTGTGACAAATGGACCCAGTTTGAGTCCTTTGCATTATACCATGTTGTCCTGAGGTCCTAAAATCATCAGGCCTATTTGATATATTGTGGAACATTAAGAAGAACCAGGCCATTATCTGCATCACTTGTATTCAAACATGAGAATTAACCTCTGTTAGTGCAACACCTCTTTGTGTTGCAATGATCTGTGCCTGTGTCTGTTTTCTTTACTAAATTGTGAGCTCGCCAAGGCCAGGGACTGAATATTCCTCGGTTTTGACCTCCCAGCAGAAGGCTACACACATAGTAGGCGTTCAGTAATTGTTTATTGAATAAAGTGATGATGGCGACTTTGTAAAAATAAAAAAGTCTGCATATGTATTAGGGCTGGAAGGAAAAGAAAAGGTACAAAAATAAAATTTGGGTTGTGTTAAAGGTTGGTATTTAGAGCAGTCATTTTCCTGTTTTGCAAACTTCCCATACTGTTATTATATTGATTTCATAATTTTAATGGGAGAAAAATGTTATAATAAAAAAATCAATTAATCTTCTCTGCCTGTCCTTTCATAGCTGTTTGCCCGGGAATGTAGACCCTGCTGGGGAAAATTCACTACAACATTCTACCTGCTGGCCCCAAGCACTTACAACACAGAGCTCGCAACCAAGGCATTTACAACTAGATATTATGGTTACCTTTGGGAATTTGCATGCTCTCATTGCATTATTAAAACCAAATATCTCTCCTGAACCAAGAGCTAGGTCAGCCCAGCCCAGAATTTCCAGGCTCTTTCTGGAAAAAAAAAAAAAAAAAAAAAAAAGTTATGTTTAACAAATGGTGGGGGTTCTGCAGTAAGAATCAATAAAAAGAGAAGCAGTGCCTGGGTTAAGAGACAAAAGGGATGACAGGTTGGCCTTACAGATCGTCGTGGGTGATTCAAGCAATGATGCATCTATGATGGAACATCTAAGTTTTAATTCCAGAATGATGTGGGAAGTCCAACTCAGCAGCTAAGGCCTGGCACAATGGAAGCCAAGTAATAATCAAACACACTGGGGGTCAGATGCACAGTAAGCATACGTCCACCCTTCTCCAAGTCTACCACTCCATACAGTCCCACCCATCGGGAAAATGATGTGAGTTGGGTTTTTGTAAATGTCGCCATACTAGGCAAATGCCCTATGCATGGCAAATGCCTTATGCATGAACATGTGGACTCTGATGCAAGAACACAGGACTGGTGTACTGGGAAGGGAAACTGATCAGTCCTAACTGGGAGCACCTATAATGAAGTTCCATCCTGTGGATTGAGTCAAGTAGAGAGGAGAATGAAACCAATTTGCAATGATGGATTCTGGTACCTAAGACCCATTTCTATATTGCTCCAGGATCTGACTAAAGGGAAGAAAGAAAGGAAGTGTTAGCCAAATGAGAAGTTAACCATCAACTTTATAATACTCAAACCCTCTCCTTGACCCCATCCCTCACAGAAGAAGGCCATCTGAAGAGCATGGTTTGGAACTGACTCTAGAATGGTGGTTTCCAATTCTACCCACTATGTTTTGGGGCCATGTTGTTCTGTAGAGCAGCCCCAGAGTTGACCCAAAAATGAATGGAAAGAAGCCAGAACACAGTTGATATCTCCACCTTCAGTTCTTCTAAGAACAGACTGGTCCAGAAGAGCTAGAGACCGTGGTATACATGAACAGTGACCACATTCACCAGCAAATGCTGCCCAATAGATAGTATAGCATGTTCTCATCAATTTCATGGCTACCCCATCTCACTTGGGGAAAAACAAAATAGACAAGTGGAAGCTCCCTTTTCATGTTTTCTTAAAAGGTTAGAAATATTGACAAAAGCTTTCTTTTTGATACAGAGTCTCGCTCTGTCAACCAGGCTGGAGTGCAACAGTGCAATCTCGGTTCACTGCAACCTCTGTCTCCCGGGTTCTAAGCAATTCTCCTGTCTTGGCCTCCCATAGCTGGGATTACAGGCACGCGTCACCATGCCTGGCTAATTTTGTATTTCTAGCAGAGACAGGGTTTCACCATATTGGCCAGGCTGGTCTCGAACTCCTGACCTCAGGTGATCCACCCGCCTTGGCCTCCGAAGTGCTGGGATTACAGGCATGAGCCACTATGCCCGGCCAAAGCTTTCATTTTTATGGAAACACAAAAGTAGAGAGGAACATACCTACTGCGGATCAGATACTGTGCTCTGTGCTAAACATGAAAGCTATCTATCACTGATGGAGCCTCTCCAGTGTTCTAGGCACCTTTTATTATATTTATTCATTTAATCCTCCCAATAATCTTATGAAGCCACTCAGATGCGATGAGCAAGTGAGGCACAGTGAAGTTACATGATATGGCTCCTAAGTGGCAGAGTCAGGCTGAGAGCCCGGAGGTTTCACATCAGAGTGTGTATTCTAACCTCTGCGTCAGAGCTGAGGCATGCCAACCTCACATCAGCCCCCTGTCCCTGTTTGACAGGTGAGGAATGTGCGGTTTGCCTATGGTTTCTGGGTGCAGAACCCGGGCCTGGCTGAACCCACAGCATGTCCAATTGTACCATGAAATGAGTGCTGTAAACGAGCAGTTATAAAGACCCCAGAGCCATGTGTCTAATTGGCAGGTAGAGGCTCACCAGAGAAGATCCCATGGTTAATGCCGATCCAAGGCATCGTGGCTCTGGCTTGCTACTTATTCCTAACTCCACTCAATGACAGGCATAGGAGACAGGGGGAAGACAGTGTGCTCCTCCTACCTCTCTGATCTGGGATGCCTGAGTCTGCAGCTGGGGATGGCTGCAGATGTGGCTGCTATCCTTGGCTGCAACATTAGGATCACTTGGAATACATTTTAAGAGAAAAATTTAAGCTCCCAATGTAGTTAGTCTGAAATGAGGCCCTGACATATAGGTTTTTCTTTTTTTTTTAAAGTTCCCAGGTGATTCTGATGTGTAGCAATGGTCATTAAACAGTAGGCAAGGAAACACATCTTGAACTGACAATTATAATTAAAATCTCCTCCTAAACTAACCTTCATCTAAGACACCTGGGGCTTGGCTGGGCAATGACACTTAAAATGGAAACACTCTGCCATTATTTTTGGCTCTTGGTACTAATCCTGTGTCTGTCAGGAGGGTCTGGGGAGGGGGTTGTGGGTGAGGGCTGAACTTGAATGATGAGGCCACACAGATGGGACAAGAATCAGCAATGCACTGCCCTTGTTTGGTAAACACACCCAGTGCTTAATGGTGCCTGTAATTGATGCCTAAAGTTATTTAAAAGTAAATTTACTAGAAAATAATTAGCAATTTTATAGCTCACTACTTCCTAATTTTATGGATAAAATTTTTTTCCATGGTTTTATCAGGCACCACAATACAACACACTGTGAAATCATTTGCCCAAAATGTAGGTAAACATGGGTCCCGTAAAGAGGTAACTAATTTTGAAAAAAAAATTGTTTGCTTATGCAGTCTCACCGATTGGAATGTAGGCCTTTCTTCTTTCCCTTCACCACCATCGCCCCCCCAACTCTCGATCTTCAGATTGAATCTGCAATAAATTATCCTTAATCAACATCAAGGGAAATTTGTAGAAAGGCAGCTTGGGGATGGCTTAGCTCTCGCCTTGGGCTCTCTTAACCTTAGCAGTGGGAGCAGAGAAAAAAATTGTGTTCTCATTAGCCCCGATACGTCTTTCCTTAATGAGCTTGTAGAAATACTCATTACAACACATTAGCTCACCTCTCGCTCTCCCCACCCAGCTAGCCCAGAGGTACAGGAGAAATGGAGTAATAGAAATGAATTTACCAAACATTTTGCTGAAGTTTTACTCAAGCTCGAATGGCCCTTTCTGGGGCCCTCTATTCATGGCCAGTAGAGAAATGAGTTGCTCTTGTTTGCTGTACAGAGGCTTTCAGTGTCTTTTACAAACCTTCTATAGATGATAACCAGTGTCTGCATCTACGAAATGGGCATGATAATCTTTCCCCTGCTTGTTACTAAAGTTGTGATTTGTGAACCAGCAGCATCTGCATTCTTGAAAGCTTTTAGAAGTGCAGAATTTCAACCCTTATCTCAAAACTATTAAAAGAGAATCTCTAGGGGTATGGAGCAGATATTTGTGTTTTAATGCATTTTCAGGTAATTCTTATGCATGCTAGAGTTTGAGAACCAATGTCTTATGGGGATACTGTGAGCAGCCAATAAGAAAGCAAGTGAGAATATACCCTGGAAAGAAAATTGAAAGATGCTACTGAAATTCTGGATATTATTGTTTCTTTCTTTAAATATAAAAATTAAATATATAAAAATATAATATTTACAAATTTTTATATTTATATATAAATTTACATTTGTATTTTATATTTGTAATTATATATTACTATATATAATATATAAATTTATATATTATAAATGTATATTATAAATTTAAATTATAAATTTTATATTATATAAATGTTTATGTATTTATTTATATATTACATTTATATTATATATTACATTTATATTATATATTACTATATCATATAGTAATATATAATACATATGCAGTATATAAATTTATGTATTATATATATTTATATATTATATAGTAATAGTATATATTGCTATATATAATATATAAATTTTATGTATATGTATATATAAAATTTGTATAAATTTAAGGGGTACAACTGCAGTTTTATCACATGGATATATTGCATAGTGGTAAGGTCTGAGCTTGTAGTGTAACCATTAACCAAACATTGTACATTCTACCCATTGAGCAATTTCTCATCCCTCACCTCTCCCACTCCCCCATCTTTCTGAATTTCCAGTGTCCATTATTTCACACTCTATGTATATGTGTATGTATAGTGTATACACACACAATATATTGCGTGTGTATAGTGTATAGTGTATACACATGCAATATATTGTGTATATATGTGTATATATGTGTATATATGTGTATATAGTGTATACATACACAATATATTGTGTATATATGTGTATATTATGTATACATACAATATATTGTATGTACACACGCACACAAACACACCACATTTTCTGTATCCAATTATCTTTGGATGAACCCTTAGGTTAATTCCATATCTTTGTTATTGTGAATAGTGCTGCAATACACATACGAATGCAGGCATCTTTTATATATAATGATTTCTTTTCCTTTGGGTAGATACCCAGTAGTGGGATAGCTGGATTGAATGCCAGTTCTATTTTTTTTTTTTTTTTTTGAGACAGAGTCTCACTTTCTTCACCCAGGCTGGAGTGCGGTGGTGCAATCTTGGCTCACTACAACCTCCACCTCCCAGGTTCAAGCAATTCTTGTGCCTCAGCCTCCCAAGTAGCTGGCACGCACCACCATCCCAGCTACGAATACTAGTTCTATTTTTAATTCTATGAATTATAAACCTAGAAAACTCATTCTTTTGCTTCATCGAAACTCCCTATCTATATTATTAAATCATGAACCCTTTAGGGGCAGACACATATTGTAAAGCAGGTTGGTGTAAGAGTCTAAAAGCTTGTGGGGACTGGGGTAAAGTGGTGGCCTGCACCCTCCCTACAAGCAACTCCATAGATAAGCAACAGAATGGTGCAGGCCAGACACAATAGTTCTGCAAACTGAATTTGGTCTGAGGACTACCATTATGTACCATACAAATGTTTGGACTGCCCAACCCAAAATGTATCCCCAATATCCCTTGTATTTCTTAACTTCAATTTTTGAAATTATTGGAATTAATTGTTTCACAATCTGGTACACTCTAGTAATCTTCCTGAGTAACAGATTATTTGGGCCATTCTCCCATGGTCTAATAAAGCCATCTCTGATAAGATGTAGTCATTTCCCTCCGGGGTGATGTTCACTCTCTGGCCACCAAGTGCTTGGTAAGAGCAAGGATCCAGGGAGCATTAGCTAGAATAATGTCATCTGGGGGCCTCTTCCCAAGGTCATCGTTAGCAATGCTGGCAGTCCGTGAGAAATTGCCTCTCCGTTTGAATGCAATATACTGATGTAATGACTGTTTTAAAGGAAGAGAAGGAATTCTGCAAATGGAATGGGCTTTATCAAGAAGGTTGAGTAAGTTAAGTACTTTCAAGAAATTCCACTGGGCAAAAATGGCCAACAGCCTGTGCTGTCTGGATGGCAGAAGCTACTGGCTCTAAGTCCCCATCGTTCCTGCACACTCCCCACTTGGCTATATGCTATTCTCTGCCTGGGAGAAAGGGGGCAAAAGGAAACCAGGCTGGGTTGGAAAACTTCCTGAGACAGATGACTTAACTCTCTGTTCTGCAGAATGGGGTTCATAACCTAAATCAGAGTCAAATGACATCATGGATTGAAAAATGATTTATAAGCTTCAGGCTGCAAAGTTAAGTCAGTATCATAGCTCATCTGTGTCAGTCCAGCAATAGCTCCGTAAATCTCTTTCCTCCGTGGTGACAGAGAGTGGCTGGCTAGCATAATGGGCAAATGTCCCACTATGCACTTGAGATGGATGTAAAATCTCATCTCTGCTTACCTAGTGAAGACCAGAGAAGCCCCAGAGGGAGAAATGCTCAACTAGACCCTGGGATGGAGTCTTGACTCTGCCACGTCTTAGTTACGTAACCTTAATGTGACATCTTAACTCATGTGGTTCGCAGTTTCCTCACCTGTAAAATGGAATGACATTACAGCCTACCTCATAGAGTTGTTGGGTAAAATAGAGTTCAATCATCCACGCAGTATGTGATATTCTTCATTCACCTGGCTAATATTTACGGAGTGCTTACTTTAGGCCAAGCACTACTCTAGGAGCCCAGAATAGAGTGACACACAAGAGCCAGTGGGTCCCTGGCCTCCTATGGCTTATGTTCTAGTGGAAGAGACACAGCAATTTTTTTTTTTGAAACAGGGTCTGGCTCTGTCACCGACACTGGAGTGCAGTGGCATGATGATATTTCACTGTGACCTCAAACTCTTGGGCTCAAGTGATCTTCCCACCTCAGCCTCTCGAGTATCTAGGGCTACAGGTGTGCACCACTATGCCTGGCTAGGTAGCAAGCAATTGAACACATAAAGGTAATGTATGCTGTGTTACAGCAGCAGGGACTGAGAAGTGCTATGAACAAAGATACTCCAGGCTAAAGGAATAGAGGACCAGGGTAGAAGGGTCGTGATGTTAAATGGAGTCAACGGGGAAGGCCTTTCTGAGATGGGAACATTTGAACAGGAACCCGACGGGGTGAGACAATAAGTCACAGGTATATCTGGCAGAGAGCACTTCAGGTAGAGGGAGGGGCACCTAACATTTCTTAAGTGTTCAAGAAACCCACCTAAGATAAAGAAATTCGACACACTGATGGCATTTAGTCAGACATAAAGGAGTTCTTACACTTGATGATAAAATGCTAAAATGAGCATCAAATGAGGTTGTGGAATCTCCAAAGAGTTGCAGAAAGAGACAAAAACTGTCTTTCCCAGACTGTTTATCTTACCTCTTGAGGTCTTTAATGAGGTTTTCAGATGAAAAGTCGGATGCCCATCATAGCCTGGTAAAATATACAGTGAAAGTCTGAAGTTTCTCATTCTTCAGAAATGTGAGCAGCTCTTCTCTTTCATTTGTTGGTCATATTACCTCTTTATAAGAGATCAGTAAGCTCAATGGATAAAGAGGCCACAACTGGGAAAGCTAGATAAAGAGGTGGGGAGGGGGGCTTAAATGAAGATTGAAGACTGTGCCTGGTGCTCTCGTCGTTAAATAATGTATTTACTTGATTGGTAAACCTTTCATTCATCCCTTTGTTCAATAATTCCTGTATCAATCCCAGCACCAGGCATCAGGGAGACAGAGATGAATGAGACATTCCTACCTCCAAGGAGCTCACCGTCTAGTGGAAAACAATGGTTCAGAGAAGTGGCATTGCATGATCTTAAGTGGCACTGTAGAGCATTTAAAATGCAGAGGATGGGACAACCAATTCAGCCAGGGAATCAGAGAAGGTATATTTCAGCCACGTCTTAAAGCATTAAGGGAATCACAAAAGGTATATTTCAGCCAGGTCTTAAAGCCTTAAGCATGAGTAATATTGTGCATAGAAAGAAAAGATTGGTGTAGGGAAGATATTACAAGTACAAAGTACAGCAGAAACTGTGCAGGGAATGATGAAAAATCAGTGTAGCAGGAGCATTGAGTAGGAAGTAGTTGCCAGAGAAGAGGCTGGAGGGGGATGGTTTGGGTACAGACTATACAAGTCCTTAAACACTAAGCTGGGGCATTTGGAATCTATCATGCAAGCAACAAGGAATCACGAAAAACATTGCATTGGTTTTTCCAGGATCTCCTTTCAGAATCATGCTCCCCTATTCAATAATTATGCTTCCCAAGTCATAAGGGTAGGGGCTGGCTCTTCCCAGTCCCTGAGGGTGACTTAAGCCAGACTCTGAGTGTGTTCCAGATCCATGGCCACAGCAATTAGTTTCTGAGTGACCATGTGACCCATTTTTTTGATGGAGCCCTTACGAAAATGCTTTCTTCTGTGGAACTGTTAAGAGTAATGTAGGCTAGACTTCAAGTAGCTGTAATGATCTCATGGGAAAAAAACTCCAAGAATGAAGTCAAAAAGAGATCATCAGAGGTAAAATGCCGAGAGACAGAGGGGGTAAAAAGGATGGGGTTGAAAAAGAGAACACTTACTGATATTATTAAATTATTAGATATAAATTATACCTGAAGCCAGCCACCTTTTGTAAATCTGTTCCATGAGCCAGTAAATTCCCTTTACTCCTGAATCATATTTGAGTTGTGCTGCCTGTCACTTCCAGTTAAAGAAGTAAGTGGCTAATATAGGTATTACATAAGTAGCGTATGAGTAAGGGGATGATATAGTCAGTTTCCCTTGTCAGTTAACATGGCCCCAGATGTAGAATAAATTACAAATAGAAAAGGGACTAAACTGGTGAAAAGTGGACCACTATGAGGAGACCTCAAAAGAACCAGTAAGATAAATGCAAATGTTTAGCATAAATGTGTCTTATGCAACTATTTGCAAAATCTAACAGCCCTAAATGGGAGTGATGAGAGGTAGCTGGATTCTGAACATATTTGCTTTTAAATTATATGCAAAGTATAAGTGAAAGAAAGGAGCAAGAGCGAATATAGATTTTGGCTTTGAAAGAGAAAGCAGCCATTTACTCAGATGGAGAAACATTGGGAGAAACAAGTTAGGATGATTTAGGACATCTGAAATTTGATTTGGATGTATTAAGACTGAGATGCCTATTATATTCCCAAATGGTAATTCAATAGAATAATCTGGAGTTCAGGAGAAAGCTCTGGGCTAAAAATGTGCAATTTGTAGTCACCAGCATAGAGAGTGTCTAAAATCATGATAATGTATAAGATTACCTAGTAATAAAAATACATAAGAAGGACTGAAGGACCTGGAAAATGAGGTATAACCAGCATGAGAAGGACTGAAAGACCTGGAAAATGAGGTGTAACCAGCATGTAAGGATGAAGAGTAACCAATGGTGTGGATTAGTAATACAAATAATAGATGTTCTTGGAAAGTCAAGTAAGGCAGGTGTTGGAGAGAGGGATGAGTGATCAACTATATAAATGCTGCTGATAATCTAAGTACCATGAATACAGGATTACTCCAGAGATATTAGTTGTTACTCTTCTTGGTATTTGTCCTTAACTCAAGATAGAGCCTTTGGAGGCTGTTTACCTTAATGGGGGTTGTTTAGAGTCAGGTATTTAATAGGATTTAGGTAACTTGGGATTTCAGATGTCTTGAACCTGAAGTTTGGGAGAAGAGCATCAATAGGTTGGATGTAATATGTTAATGCCCCCAAAATTTGAGAAGCCTCTGGGGGAATTTGTAACTTGCATAACTGTGGTGGTGCAGAAAAGATGCTGGATCCAAAGATGTGTTATGAAATGTTACTTTTTATGATGATAGAGGAATAGAATTGCAAGGGGATAAAGCAATGCATTGCAATGTGAAAAACGAAAAAGGGTCCACCTATGTCTGAAACCAGTGCTGCTTTTTTAAATGTACATTTGATATATCCTTGCCTGATCCCATGATGCCAGTCCACATCATGAGGTCATAATGATTCTCCCAGATGCTGAGGTCTAATACCCATGCATTCTCTCCTCTGTCCTATGGACCTTAAGGGTCTTATAACCTGGATATGTATATACGCAAAAATGATTCACAATTGCAAGTGTCTTAAGCAATGAAGATGTTTCTTCTCACATTTGATAAAAAGCTTGGAAGGAGGTAGTTGCAGGGTTGTGTGATTCAGTAGATAAAGAAGGCTAACAAATAGACAGGCTCTTTTCATCAGTTCTTCCCTGACATTGTCAGTGTCAGCCATATTTGCCTTCATGGTCACAAGATGGCTGCCACAGCTCTTACATCTGTCATCCTCACAATAGCATTCAAAAGTAGAAAAAATAGATCCCTTTCCTCTTAGCCTTGGTCACTGTCATATATATATATCTTTATATCTATCTATCTATCTATCATCTATCATCTATCTATCATCTATCATCTATCTATCTATCTATCTATCTATCTATCTATCTATCTATCTATCTATATTTAAGGATTCTATTTCTGAGAATCTCTGAGCTGACCACTGCTCAGGCTCCACTGGCTATTAGGAGCTCAAATGAATTGCTTAGATTAGTCAAGGGCCATTCCTTGGGGATAAAGAAGAGGTCCTCTTTCCCTCCACACATTGCCATCACTTACCAAAACAAAAGCAGGGTTCTTTTAACAAGGGAAACGGAAGAAGATAGCTGTTGTATAGGCTATTAACACCATCTGTGTTAGGAACTATGGCCATTCACAATATAAGTTTGGGATTTAGCTATGACATTGTTTAAACCATGGGAGTGAATGACACCATTCAGAACACCTGCATGAAGAGAACTGGTCCAAAGACAGCCACCTCCCCTATTTAAAAAAAAAAAAAAAGAAAGCCAGGCGTGGTGGCTCACGCCTATAATCTCAGCACTTTGGGAGGCCAAGGCCAGTGGATCACCTGAGGTCAGGAGTTTGAGACCAGCCTGACCAACATGGAGAAACACCATCTCTACTAAAAACACAAAATTAGCCAGGTGTGGCAGTGCATGCCTGTTATCCCAGCTATTTGGGAGGCTGAGGCAGGAGAATCGCTTGAACCTGAGAGGCGGATGTTGCAGTGAGCCGAGATCATGCCACTGCACTCCAGCCTGGGCAATAAGAGCCAAACTCATCTCAAAAAAAAAAAAAAAATGAAGAAGAGAAGGAGTCCGTAAGGGTGAGACAGGAGGAGAACAGAGCTGGGAGAGGTGTCTGAGAGAGGAATGGTATGGAAACAGAAGTGGGAGAGCTTCCTTGTGTAAGGAGATGGCCAGCAGCATCAAATGCTACACAGAGATCAAGTAGAAGAGGGCTAAAAATGCCCTCTATATTTAGCAATGAAGACATCATTAATGGACCTATTAAGCATTTCATTAGACTTATAGGAGCAGATATCAGGAGGCAGGTGTATGAGAAGAGGAAAGTAATTGAGAGGGTTGAGAGAGGGTAAAATCTACTTTCAAAGACTTTCGCCACAATGGTGGGCTGTTCTATGGTATTTTGAAAAGTGCTACAGAAAGGTTTTTTATTTTATTTTTTTAAATTAAGGATGAGATGTTCTATTTTGGAGTGATGTTTATAAAGACTGAGTGAAGAGGAGGATACAGGAATAAAGTCCATGATCCTTGACGTTAAGAGTGAAGAATCTGATGCAAAAGTAGGAAATGATGAGACGTGGGTGGAGGATGAAGGATTCATGCCATGCTAGTACTTTTTAAAATTCATAATAATAACAATAATAACAGTGAGCCCACTGAGCTCTTTTTTGTTGTTGTTATTCTCTCTTTTAAGCTACTTATATATGTTATCCTATCCTCACATGTGCTATGAGGCTGGTGCTATCACTGAATACATTTAATGCATGAGGTAATCCAAGTCCAATGACAGGCAAAGAGAGCCAACCTCAGCTTTCTCCATGAAGCCAGCTCTTTTGACCAAGAGAACAAGAGGGAGAGAACAGGGATAGGGATAGAAAGTTTGACAAAAGGGGGAGGTCTTGGAAACAAATACAAGAGGCCTGAAAAAAAAGAATTTCCCAGGGACCAATAAAAGAAACGAATAGCAGAATGGAGTGCCCAGCCGAGGTTAGAAACCAGAAATTTATAAGGACCCCAATCTGTATTCTCTGCCGTGAGTGCCAGACCAGAGTAAACGGATGATGGGATTCATCCTGGCTTGGGGACTTGTTCATGAGTCTGTGATTTAGACTCAGTCCTCGTCCTGGTGCCTATGGCATAAACACTTCCTATTTTATTGCTTGATTTTTTCCTTTCCTCTCAGCAGGAATCCCAGGGTAACACAAGCACTTATTTCCAAAGCCCTTTTCCCAGGCATTCACGGAAGCAGGTCCTCTCTCCTGACACCCTTTACAGGTGCTTCCACTGGGATGAAAACTAAGAAATGCTTTCTTCCCTAAATGACAGAAAAGAAGCTATCTCTTGCTTGATCAAGCTATCTCTCGCCTTTGATTTGCAAAGTCACAGTGGAACCTGCAGCCTCATCTTCAAATGAGTCCTGCTCTTTTCTCTAGGGATAGAAGGAACCAAAGTGGTTGCTAAATATTGCTTTTTCCATGAGTTGTAAGAAAGAACATACACCACTTCTTTTTTTTTCTTTTTTGCCTTTCTTGTAGATTTTTGATTGTCCCACGGCTGTTCCCATGATCTTAGAACAAACTGGTGACAAAAATTCAGCCTCTAAAGACATTTAAGGGTAAATATCCTTTGTTACAGAGACACAGGTGTAATTAAGTTGTAAGCAAAGATGTGGCAGAGGTAGATCTGCCAAAGAGATTGGAGCTTTTTGAAATTTGGCCAGGAAGGAAGACCATGTCCTTCCATGGTCCAGCACAGAACCATGTTAAGGTTGCTGTGCATTAGGCCATCTTTGCCTCTGTGGACCCACTGTAGAGGCAAGCAGGACATGAGATAATCATCTCTCAACCTCTCATGAACCACAATTTGTCATTTCTCCAACCTGCTTCTAGTCTAATCCTGCAATCTCAGCTCATTTTATTCTCTTTTGTTCCAGGATATTTTATGTTTCTTCCAGGTAGAAAGCAGCAGGGAAAAAGAAGTCAGAAATTTTCAAAAAGCTTAATATCAACTCTCCTCTCAAGTTGAGATATAAAGGAAGGAGATATCCAATATCTTCTACAGCCCAAGCTCCCTTTAATTATCAGATTCCCGATTTTTTTTTCCCAAGAAACCATCCTATCCATTCCTGCTTACTGGCTGGACAGATCTTGTACTAACAAGAGAAAGATGGGCATCTTTCTCCTATTAAAGTTTCATGAGGACAGTTTAATGGGACTTCTTGTTCACAACCTTTCTTTAGCACCTGGCATAGTGATGATATATAAATGCTTACTCAATAATAGAGGAATGAAATAAATGATGAAGATTTCACAGCTCCTCAGTTTGGTTTAACAACTGTCACTGCCTAAATATTCCTCCTTATGTCTAATTTAGTTGATTCTGGATAGGGATAATTGCTCATGGCTTCCTCAGAACACTATCTTGCTCCTTACTCAAAGCTACTGCTCTAAGTCCTGGTTGTCAGATGAAATGTAGAGCCAGCAAAGGGCAGTGGACAACTATGAGCACTGATCCAACACATACACGTCTAAGTTCACCCACAGGTGTGCTCTCTGCAGGACTCTGAAGCACTCTCCGTCTAGCATGGTGAATATCTCATCAGTATCCTCTAACTTTGGGAAGGCCATCAGAAAAAATTGGACTACATTCCAATGAGAGAAGCCTGGGGCTTATTCAGAATCAAGCATACACTTAACCCCTGCCTCTAGAAAAAGCTATCCTCCTAGCATTTTTAGAAACATTCTATTTCCAAGACCAATCTGTTAGGCAAAGCTACTTTTTTTGAAGGATTATGCGTTGATCTTTTTTTAAATTTTTTTTAAATTTTACTTTAAGTTCACACCTGTAATCCCAGCACTTTGGGAGGCTGAGGCTGGCAGACCATGAGATCAGGAGATTAAGACCAGCCTGGCTAACATGGTGAAACCCCATCTCTACTAAAAATACAAAAAAATTAGCTGGGCGTGGTGGCGGGCACCTGTAGTCCCAGCTACTTGGGAGGCTGAGGCAGGAGAATGGCATGAACCCGGGAGGCAGAGCTTGCAGTGAGCCAAGATCGTGCCACCGCACTGCAGCCTGGGCAACAGAGTGAGACTCCGTCTCAAAAAAAAAAAAAAATTACTTCAAGTTCTGGGATACATGTGCTGAACCTACAGGTTTGTTACATAGGATATACATATGCCATTGTGGTTTGCTGCACCTATCAACCCATCATCTAGGTTTTAAGCCCCGCATGCATTAGGTATTTGTCCTTATGCTCTCTCTCTCCTTTCCCCCTACCCCCACAACATGCCCCAGTGTGTGATGTTCCCTTCCCTGGGTCCATGTGTTCTCATTGTTTAACTCTCACTTATGAGTGAGAACATGTGGTGTTTGGTTTTCTGTTTCTGTGTTAGTTTGCTGAGGGTGATGATTTCCAGCTCCATCCATGTCCCTTGGAACCAACCCAAATGCCCATCACTGATAGACTGGATAAGGAAAATGTGGCACATACACACCATGGAATACTAAGCTGCCATGAAAAAGAATGAGTTCATGTCCTTTGATGGAAAAGCTGCTTTTAAGTACACTTGAGTTATCTCCTGAGTCTCCGATTTGAGGGTAGTGGGAAGTGCACAGGACTAGAAGCCAGCAGATCCAGGTTGGAAGCCTTGCTCTTCTGTGTTACCTTAGGCAAGACAAGATAATTCCTAACTTTGCATCGGTACAATGAAGACATATGACATGGACTCTCAGGGTTCTTTACACCAAATTTCTCAGCCCCACTGTTGACCTGCACTTGTATTCCTGTATCAACTTTTCCTAGTGGTCAGTGCTACCCTAAATGTCCTCTCTGACTTCCCATTGGCTTTGTTTTTCTCAAAATAGCCTGCCCTGGAAAAAAAGAGCTATGGGACCCAGCTTCCCAAGGTTCATGGGATAGATAATCTGACATCTTTGCAAGGGGAGGCTTCTCTCAGCAGACACCATGTGATATGTGGCACTGGAAGGAAATGGTAAAGTGGAAGAAGCTAAATACGGAGATAACCAGTCCCTGAAAGGATTCATCCAGGAAACTTGCTAGGGAGCACTTCCTGGGGCCAGGTGGTTAATAAGAGAAATCTCTATCGTTCTGGGTTTCAGTTTGAATGCAGATCTCTATTTTCTCCTGGAAGAGAACCAGGGAATGGGTTTGTGATGTCTGAGACTGGCCAGATTGAGAAGTATGAACCCCAAAGAGCTCCATATCTCACAGTCAATCCTTATGCCCCACAATTATTACAACAGGGAGTCGTGAGTTCACTCAGAGCCAGAAAGAAGCTGTGATGAAGATCTTTCTGATCTCCAAACATGAAAGACTGTTGTAGTTCTAGTCTGTTCACAGCCTCATGGACGACTCCCCATGTTATTGTTGTCTGCAACTAAAACTCAATATCAATTCTCCTGCCTATTTCAAAATAATTCTTTTCCATGTGATCCAGAATGATTAGACAGGATCACAGCTATTCAAACTGACCTTTCTTGGGCTTAGAAAAATACCCTTTCAAATCATGTTGACTACTATTATTAGGGAAGGCTGTACTGTCACTTCCTTCTCCCATTATTCTGAGCCAGCCACCTCGTGGTTTTACTTCAGTCATTACCTTGCTTTGGAAGTTTGGAAAAGTCTCTTGCAAACCCAAGTCCTTACAGTCCCCATCTTTAAAATATGGTCGTAAGACCTGATTATCCCTGAGCTAGAGGACAAGTCTAACTTATATTTTAATTTAATTAAAGCTGTGTATTGTGCACGTGTGTTTTAATTTGAACTATTACTGATTTTAGCACATTTTCAGAAAAGATGAATTTCTAGTAGTTTGGTGTTTCCTTCTTGATGTATTTGTCAACAAGTAGCTGACACCTAAGGATGTCATCAAAGACATCCCTTGACCTTGGACCAAGGGCAATACCAAGGAAACCATAGGTGGTAGAAGGAGCCTGGAAGGATTTATGTTCTCTATTAATGGCTTGGCTGTGGTCACTTAAAAAAAAGATAGCATCTTCCCTTCTGGGCAAATATTTTTCTTGTTAATCACATTCTTTATGCATCTCCCCCCCCCAAATATTTGTCTTCTTAATTACCCAATCTTATAATTGTTATCTTTTCTTTTGTTAGTGTCTACCACTTTGTTCTTTGTAAGAATTGTCTTATAATTTGGGATGAGACTAAATGCTGCTGAGTGTGATCTTTATTGCAACAAGTACTTGGTGGTCTTCCCTTCCCCCTAGTTGGTTATCCTCCATATTACCTCCCCCTACCCTGCTTCATTTCGTGTGCACTCTGTATGTCCCTCCTCATTTAGCCTAAATCCATGTCCATCTTCCCCACTGGGCTGGGAGTACCAAGTGTCAAGTGTCAAGGTGAGTCAGCTTTGCTCTTCCCTATATCTCCTCCTGTTGCCACTTGGTCACTCTACAGATGTGTGTGTGTGAATTAAAGACTGAATAAAACATGAGGGCTTCTAGAGCAGCATTGTTTTCCACAGCAGCATTGCTTTCCCATAGCCCAGGGACACTAGAGATTCTTGCTTATCTTCCATTCATGGACGTGTATTTTCTTAGCCTTGATTTCCTGCCTTGATGACAGAAAATGTACTATTATTACCTCGTCATGTAAGACATTTCACAATTTGAGAAAGTGGTTCCATGTATCTCTTATGTCTGAAAATGACAAGTCTACATTCTTTTGAGAAACTGGGAAATGCATGAACTCATCTCTTTCCACGCTAATTTGTTACAGGAAGAACCTGAGGAGATCCTCCAATCCCAACTTATTTCTGGAAAACCACGAGAGCTACTCCCACGGATGTGCCCTGCTTCCCAACCATCTTTGTCTTCCATGTAAACTTTTAGGATTCAGAGCTTCAAGCACTGAATATATAGCCTGAAAGCTCAAAAACATCGCCCTCACCTTCATTTCAAGAGAATATATTTGGCTCTGTATGAATTAATCTCAAAGCCTTGTTATATCTGAAAGAACCTTGGGTATGTAGCAAGGGAAAGGCCACAGTGAGGAGAACCCATCTATGAATTAGGTGGAGAAGAGACTCTGTCTTTGGGTGGGGGAGAAGGTTTTGCATTTGAGTGTCTGAAATTCAGCCCATTAGTGCCATTTATAGGGAGCTCTTCTTCTGGCCTTGGCTTTAAGCAAATCAATGGTGTTTCACTTTCTCTTTGCACTCTCATCATTGTTTGGTCTGAGTAAAACAGCGCTTTCATCTGAACATACTCCCTGGAATGCTATAAAGGCATGTTGTTCTGGAAGGGGTTTTGGGAACCATTTTTTCTCCTCCTCTTCTTCCTTCTTAATCGTCTTCACAATTATCTTCTTCACCATCATCATCACCATGGTCATCTTTATCACCATCAGTCCTGCAGTATGATCGCCATCACCATCATTATCATTATCTTTATCACCATCAGCTCTGCATCATTATCATCATCATTGCATCACCATCATCATCTTATCACCATTACCTCCACAGATCATATCATCATCATCATCATCACCATCACCATCATGACCATAATCATCACCATCAGCTCTGCATCATCATGTCATCACCATCATTATCACCATCATCATCACTACTATCATCATCTTTATCACCATCAGCTCTGCATCATCATCATCATCATCCTTATCACCATTAGCTTCACAGATCATCATCACCATCACTACCATCACCATCACCACCATCACCATCACCACCATCATCACCATCAGCTCTGCATCATCATCACCATCATCATCATCGTCATCACCATCATCATCCTGTCACTCTGCAGTATCATCACCATCACCATCATCATCTTTGTTACCATCAGCTCTGCATCATCATCATCATCATCACTATTATTGTGTCAATGAAGTACTTTATTCTTTTCAAATACTTTCCCATCTATTAACTCATTTTGATCATCAGAAAAACTCTGGGTGGTAGGCCAGCAGGAATTAAGCATACTTATGTTACAGATATGAAAACTAACATTCATACTGATAAATCTAGTTGTCCAAGACACAGACAGAGGCAAGGATAAAACCCAGTGACCTCTTTGCTGACCATAGTGAGGCAATGGAGAAGTTTTCTTTGTTAAATAAAAAGGTGGGTGAATGAGAGGGGAAAAGATTTGGGGTCTTAAAGAAGTGAGGCTTAGAATGGACTCCTAGTGCTAAGGGATTGAGCAGGCCACATTCTCCTGAACTTAAAATTTGATCTGAGGGGCTCCTAAAGTTTGCAGGGAATCCCAAAGAAGGGTCACATATTTACTATTCTAAAGTCGTGCTTTTCATACACAGTCTAAAAGATAAATGGGCTGCTGGATGCTTTTGATTATTATTGTTGTGTTTTGAGCTGGTAGGTCTAAGTCGCAATGTCAAGGCTTTCACACCTTTCAGGTACAGAATGATATTGGCAGAAAGAGATGAATACGGGAGCAATGACAGCTGCACTATTTGGGAGGATGAATTCTCCTTTTCCCATCTCTGAACCACACGCAGCAGCCTTCCCAGAGCCATGAATCATCCATTTGAGGGAAAGGAGGGGGATAGCAAATTAAACATAATTTATGCTTTGCTAATTGAAATCAAATACAAAATTCAATCTCCTGTGAGTTGCAATGCTCACGTTTAAATAGGGTGGAAGTATTATTAACCTGACTCTATTTCAGCAAGTTGACTTAGCTTTTCTGGATAGAAAATAATTCCTTCATCAAGTCTCCACATTCCAGAAAGGGACATGGCTAAGTGGCTCACTCCCAGAGTGAGAAGGATCCAGCTAGAGTAGACACTGAAGAAAACGGGCCTTAAACATGTCAAATTTGCATTTCTCTTCAGAACCACGAGTTTTCAACTATAACACCAAAAACTATTAAATATAAAAATCCGCTAGATCCTAAGGCTTAGCCCTCTGCCCTCTTTCTGCAGGGAATTTTAACCTCCTGTTGTATGCAAGGATGTATAAATAATTTAAGGGGGCTTCTCCACTTTTATTTCCCAGGTGAAGTGGCTTATTCACCATTGGCTAACCACATCACAAAATGAATTTGCTTGTCATATTTTGGGGACATATTTATGTGAGGACACATGTTTTGGAGGCAAGTCTTGATGTTCTGGGTTTTTAAAGACACATAGACAACCAGCGAGATGGAAAATGGAGAGTAGGCGTGAATGAGGGTCCAAATGAATATGTGCCTGCCCAGAATGGAGGTGATGAGAGCAAGCTAGATTAATAGGTCATTTATTTCTTTAAAGCATTGCTACAACCAGATTCTCCTTTGACTGTCTAAGTTATAAGGCTAACAACCCTCTTGCCATTGAACTCCAAAAGAGCACATGTTTCTGCAGGGAAGCCATAACATTGTGGAGGTCACCTCTGTTGGAAATAATTCCCAGAAAAGCAAAAGCATAACAGGAGGTAGGAGGGAGGGAGTGGAGGCAAAGAAATATACAGACAAGCCTTTTCCTCCAGTTGCTCTCAGTTCCAGCTTCCCTAAGAATATTTTTGAAAGGATGAATTCCTGAGCCACACCTTAAAGTTTCTGACTCATTAACAGGTCTGAAAGAGAGCTCAGGAAGCTGTAAGCTTGAACAGGCTCCATGGCTGACTCTGATGGGTAGGGAGGGCTGAAACTCACTCACTCCTTGCTCTGCTTATGAAACCAAACCCCACATGAGTCCCACAGTTTGTCCTTCTAAATATGCATGCATTTTCTTCCTTCAAATGTATATGCATGCATTTTGATCTGTTTCTTCTTTTACATTGATAGTGCAGGTATATCTATTGCTTTCAGCTCAATAACTGCTTTACTATCTGGAAAAATTATTTGTAAGGTTGCTTTTGAATCTGGCTTATCAGTGCATTCCTTGTTGGAAATGGTTAAGATAGGAGAAAGCTGCACTCCTTTTAGGACCCACTTGCTTTCTACTATTGCAAGATTCACTGTGCCCTGCAGACAGAACCTTCTGGAGATTCTTGACACTGGGACTTTCTGGTCATCTCAGAGAGACGATGTTCCCGGCATTCCAGGGGACGGGGGAAGATGGAGATGATCAACACAAATACACCATCGAAACCCATTAATCAGGTTGCATTAAGCTTTATAACAACACGGTCTTCATTTAGCGGGAGAAATGACAGTTTAATAACAGCTGAACAGATTTAACTCCCCCCATTCATACAAATTTCCAGTTTTACTAGAACAATTCCTGGTTTTGGAGATCTGTGAACAAGTGCTTTATGTCAAATGATGCATTTTAATTGATGGGAAGGGACACTTCATTCAGCAGCCCTTGATGGGGGTGTCTGCAGACAGCCCTTGCTCACCCCAAACCCCCATAAACTGGATCTGATGAATGGAGTCAGCTTTCTCGCCACTACCTCACTCTCTGCCATCTCTAAATAGAGAAATAAAGCCCCAGGAGGTGGTGGTGGGGCAAACTGGAAGAATGCTGACTGCTCCTCTCCCCATTACATGGCTAAGGATTATTCCTAATAACAGACTTGTCAACTCTCTGGTCTTTGCCCTTGTGGGGACCCTAGGGGACAGAGTCCACCTCAAAAACATGCCTCAGAACCACAGTGCTTGGGAGAGATGGTCTTCAGGTAAGGTAACCTCCCACCAAGAGGACAGGATTTCTTCTTTTACCCCCAGATATAGCCACTCATCTCTGCCAACCTCAGAGCTCTGACCTCAGTTACAATTACTCTACTCTTTGAGCAGCCCTGTGGGCCTGATCGGAACACAAGGGCATATGCTAAGCTTCTCCACAACCCAGGATACTCATGAAGAGTGAAACCCAACCCCATTTAGAGGGCTCTTGGAAAGAAGGCTTCGAGGGGTGTCAGCTTTCATTTTCCTTGTGTGTGTGGGGGGGCGGGGCGGGGGTGTTTTCTTTTTTGGTGAGGAACCTGCATGCCTCTGCCTTCATGATGTGGGGAGGGAGGAAGTCAGGGGTTGTGGGATGAGGCCTTTAAAGAGAAGACTAGAAACACCTTAGAGGGAGGACCTTGCTCCCCAGGAGTCCTGGAGCACTCAGCCACAAAGTGAATTCTGGAGAGAAGCCCAAGCAGAGGTTTAGACAGCAGGTGCCCATGACAGATACAGAGCTAGAACCCTGGCTTCCCAAGCTAAAGTGAGAACCCCCATAAAGCAGACCATTTCTGTCACTCACATATACATTAATAGCACTGTCTCTGACATTGACAGCTATTTATCTTCTGTCTTCAGGCCATATTAACTAGCAGAAGACAAGAATGAACAGTGGGTTCTGGTGGCCATCTGGTCAACCAGATGCTGCTGCCCAGCTGGGCCTGGTTCCTCCATGGGGATGCCGTGGGATCCACCTGTTTGCCTAAGCTAACAGCACTGGAGGCAATCCTGGCTGCATGAAGGAGGAGGAGATCTACTTGGCACTCCAGCAAGTGAAGCTGCAGAAGCTGGGGTATTCAAGGACTCAGGCGAGGAGCCTCCTTAGCTATTGACTAGCCTTCCGCTGCCTCTCTAGCCTCATTTATCACCCTCTTCCTGTTCCCACTGAAAATCTTGACCAGTCATTTGGTAAAACATCATGTTGAAGGGTTTGTAGAATTTCCTCAGTCTGTGGATGACGTCTGGGTCAATGCGAGGATGAGTCCGACCTTTGCTCTTGCCTAAGCACCTCGGGGCACTGCTGTCTTCCGGCTTCTTTAGGCAAGGGAACCCCTTGGTTTTGTTGAAATAGAAATGCTTCTCAGTCACAACACGTTTGAGGCCTAGAAAATCCTGTACTTTGGCCATTTCCCCAGCGGGGTCCACAATGAGTCACTCACCACTGACAAAGAGGATCTGGGAGAGGGGGAAATACTGGAGCCAGTTTTCCAGGTGCAGCGCATAGATCCCTATTCGAATGGCACTCCAGGATGCATCGATCAGCCCAAGGGTCCGGTTTTTGAAGGCCAGCACCTCAAAGGTGGGGATCTCGGGTTTCTTTGACAGTGTCTGCGTGTAGTCAGAGATGGCCCTGGTCACGGGGTTTCTCACCACCACTATCAGTTTGATGTCCTTGGCCATGGAGTGAATGCGCTTGGGAGCCTCATTTGTCACAAAGTAACTTGGAGTCTTCTCCATGGTTATTTGCCCATCCAAAGTCTTGGGCATCACATTTCTAGGAGAGGGAGGAAAAAGGAAGACAATGGTTATTCCTGTCCAGAAATATCTTAACTTCTTTGCACAAAATGTGTGATATAAACAACCTAGTTTGGAACCACCAAATAAAATTGATAATCACTTGGAAGTTCTTCTTACCTGTATCTCCCGACTATAGTCTTACCTTGGCTACGTATTATCAGAAAAGGCAACATAAGGCATATACATTCTCTCCCTTATATATCCCTAGGTTTAAATGGCTATTCTACCTCTTACCAGTTATGTTTAACCTAGATACACCCTTGATTTCTCTACCTATTAGTTGTATAATCCCTGAAATGGAGATAATGATAGCACTGACTTCACACAGTAGTATAAGGATTCAGGGAGATAATGCTCAAAAAGCATTGAGCAATGAAGCTGGCATGTGTAAGAGCTCAATAAATTAAAGAAATTATTATTGTTGTAGTAGTTTTTAGGAAATCTTTGAGCTCAACAAGACCTCAAAGTTTATCTAGTCCGGGATTGGCAAACTACCTCCTGCCTCCTATTTTCAGCTAACTCACAGATAAGAATGATTTGTTATCACTGAATTGTTGTTGAAAAATAAACCAAAATGATAATAATAATAATATTTTGTGATGCATGAAAATTATATAGAATTCAAATTTCAGTGTTTATAAATAAACTTCCATTGGAACACAGCCACACTCATTCATTTACATATTCATCTAGGCTGCTTTTACAGTAAAACAGCAGAGCTGAGGAGTTAAGACAGAGGCCATATGGCCCAAAGCCTGATGTATTTACTCCTTGTTCCTTTAAGAAAGAGTCTGCTGATCCCTGACTTGGTCCAAAGGTATTATTGTGCAAATGAGAAAACTGAAGCCCACGGACAGGGAATAAACATGGAAATCAGACAGGCTTTGTGACCTCAGCAAACTGAATTACATCTTTGAGACTTATCCTCATTTGTAAAATCCTAAAACCTACCTCAAATCCCAGCACTTTGGGAGGCTGAGGAAGGCAGATCACAAGGTCAGGAGTTCAAGACTAGCCTGGCCAATATGGTGAAACCCCATCATTACTAAAAATACAAAAATTAGCCAGGCATGGTGGCGCACGCCTGCAGTCCCAGCTACTTGGGAGGCTGAGGCAGGAAAATCACTTGAACCCGGGAGGCAGAGGTTGCAGTGAGCTGAGATTATGCCACTGCACTCCAGTCTGGGTGACAGAGTGAGACTCCATCTAAAAAAAAAAAAAAAAAAAAGAAAGAAAATTCAGTTGAGAGGAAAATGACATAAAGATGAAAGATCTAGCATAGATCTGGCTCAATACATGGGATTTTATTCTTTCTTTGCTCCCAAAATTGCCCAGCAAGCCACTGACAGATCCCATACCAGGGTCAGTATCTCTTGGTTCGTTTGTTAAGGCTGCTCCTCCACTCCCATTCCTCCATCCAAGTTTGCCTCCCGAGTAGCCTTATCTTATTTGGGAGCTCCAAGATATTAATATTAAAGGGGTTTGATGCCATTTTCCCCTAATCTCAATGTGGCAGGCTTACCAATGATAAAATTAAGCTTAGAATGCCATTATACAGTCAATTTGCTATAGGCATATGTAGACCAAAGTTAATTGACGATAAACCTGTTCAATACCTGTCAGTACAGCAGGCCATCTGCCACCATGTGCTCCATTAAATCTATTCACTTCCGAGCATTGCACCAAAGTGGTACATTTAGGATTACACAAGACCTCTTTGTTATGATGACATGCTTTTAAATGTCTTAGCTAATAAAACTTAATACAGATGAAGATCCCCTAGCTTCTCCTACCATATTAAATTTATTTACTATCTCATGTGTGGAGAAAGAATGACTTTTCTTTTATCTCTAATTCACATGCTCTGTCAATAATTAATTGCAACTGGGTTTTGAGCTTTCTCAGGAAGCACTTTTACGAGGCAAGAGGAATTTGCTTCGTAGAGAAATTCACAAAGAGCTGGATGTTGTTAGAGTGTAATTGTTGGGCAGTGTGGTGTTTTCAGATCAAAGCAATAGCCCTGGCCATAGACAACCATGCTCATCTTGGAGTGACACATTCTCCAAAGTAGTTTGAATGCCTTTGTGTGTTTTTGTTTGGTTCTCAACAGATCAATTTGTCTAATTTGGAGAAACAGGGCTAAGGAATGCAGCCCCTGGGAATCATATTTGCCTGAATTAAGAGTTCCGATTACCCATGCTACCTTGATGAAGCTACTTAACCCATTTTGAGCCTTAATGTTTCATCAAAGAAAACAGGATTAATAAAAGGCCATGCCTCATAGGATTTTAATGAAGATTAAATGTCATAATGCAGGTAAATCACTTAGGATCGTGCCAGTTCAATGTCAGAATTTTTTTAACTTAAGCCAGCTGGCCAAAATCAGGATAATTCTTACAGTTATTCTTACAGAAGGGCAAGGAAAAAAAAATACTTCCTTTGACCAAATGGAAAAGGCTGAAAAACATGGGATCTAAGGAACTGATCTAGAAAAAAGTATACTCTAATTCATGCCAATATCATCAATTGCACTTCCAGGTCTGGAGGCTGGTGTCCAACAAGGGAGCGACCATTAGCTCAGCCTGAGTATAGGAAATATACTGACCATCTTATTTTTATTTCAAGTGGAGAAATATATTCCCTTGTTTTATTATGCAACTCATATCACATTATAAAAATATTAGATAAATCTTGATGTAAAAACACATGACCTGAAAATAACTATTTTTACATGGCCTTTTCCAGATTTTAGTTCCTCTGATATATTTTTGTGTGTTTATTTTGTTGCATTTTCTTTAGCGTAGGAGCAGCTGCTCAAATTTTCTTTTCATCCATTCTTCACCTTTCCCTTCTTTGACCTCAATGCTTCTCTTTGCATTGAGCCCCATTCAAATTCATCTCCTTTACTTCAGCTGATTGACAATCTGTCAAGATCTTTCTGGATCTTGAGTCTTTTATCTGAAGCATCTGGGACAAAATGGTACCCAACGTATAAGCTGGTAGATTTAGCAGAGTAGATGTGTGCCTAACTTACTGCTTGTTGCAAAAGGAAATAAGAGAAGGCATTGCAGAGGGCTTTGGAGATGGTAGAGGGGAGCAGAGGAGTCTAAATAGCTTTGACCATCATGCTACCCATGAGTATGAAAAGTATATACTTTAGGAGAGTTTTTGCATTTGGGGCACACATGGGGAGACTATCTCATTGAGCCACAATTCAACCAATGTGGCATGAGTCATCCAGTTATTTTGTCAGTAAGAAGATATCCAGTAGTTGCTCGAAATCTATAAAGGACAAAGCTCCCTTTCCTCAAACTGATTCTGAATCAGTTATAGTCATTCATTCATTCTCTCATTCATTCCATAAATGATCACTTATGGGTAATGTAACAGTAAACAAAACCAATGCAGTCCCTTCCTCCATGAAGCTATCAGTCTAAGTCCTGCAGCTGATATATAAAGAGCTCTTTATAGCATCGTATAATGAACTATTTAAATCAACAGAGCAGGCATCATTATTACTCCAGTTTTACAGAGAAGGAAACAGGACCAGAAGCTAAAGATTTGTTCCAAGGTCTCACTAAGTATATATTTTGTTTCTAAGTTGAGTGGCTGAGCAAGAGTAATTCAGCATCAGGATCGGTGCCTCATACCAGGTCCTGGCAAATAACAGGTTCTCAATGCCTATCTGTTGAGTGAATAGATAGGAGAATGACAAGCCATTCATCTCCACTCATAAGTGTGGGCCAGTCCTAATGCTAGGTTTTTGTTGTGATAGGTTTTGAATGCCCTAATCTTCCTTTTCCCCACCTTCATCTCACCAGGGCTCTCACCTGGGCCTCGGATACAGTAACTCCTTCCAAACCATGCTGGTCTTCCTCTTCCTGTAAGATTAGAGGAGGCATCTCTCCTGTGGATAGGACCAAACCCCCTGCTAATCTGGGCTTTGGATCTTATTCCCTTCCAAACCTTCAGGCACTTTTGCTCTCAATTTCTCTTCTCTCTTCTAGGTTTTAAGTAATTTCTGCATCTGACACTTCAATATACTCATGTTCTCACATTTTGGTGTTCTTGAGGAACAGAAAGAAGACCAGTAATGCTGAAGGGGAGTGAGCAAAGGTAAGAAAGTCAGAAAATAGGGCCAGGGAGACAGACAGGGAATAGACCACGGAGGGCCTTATGGGCCATGGAAAAGGTACTGGAATTGTTTTCCTCATGTGATGAGAAGCCACTGAAGAATATCTCACAGAAGAATGTGATACAATTTACACTTAATTTTATTTTTCTGGTAACTTTGCTGAGAAAAGATAGGAGTGTGGCAGAGACAGAAGGAAAGTAACCTGCTAAGAGACAGTTTTAGGAGAGAAAGAGAGAAATGGTGGGGGCCTGGGTGTAGGTGAAGAGGGCAGCACAGAAAGAAGTGCTCAGAATAGGAATAGATTTTAAAATAAGGCCAGCAGTCCTTAATGATGGGTGGGATGTATGTGCAAGAGAAAGAGAAGCATCACAGATGACACCAACATTGTTGGCCTGTGCCAGTGGCTACACGGTAGCATGGTTTACTGATGTGGACACTACTGGGAACAGGGCAGGTTTTAGGGGAAGATACCAAGTCTAATTTCAGACTTGTAATATGAGATATGTCCTACATACCCAGGTGGGGGGATTGAGTAATCATGTTGATACAGGAGGCTGAAATTCAAGGGAGATCCAGATGAGAAGTGGACATCTAAATCATGTGCTCAAGTTCCACCTGCCAGGGAGTAGGGAGAAGAATGTCTGCCCTCTTTACCTTTATTAGAAGAACACATGACTGTCCTTTGCCTATTCTGGGAGTTCTCTCAAAACTGAAAGGTGTTCAGATGCTAGGTGTGCAAAAATCTTGTGTTTTATTTCATTACAAAGATGTTCATGAACTTCTTCTAATTCCCAGAGTCCTTGTTAACTGTCTGCGTTACAGAGCTTAGAATAATGTCATAATATGATTTGTTCCCATGTCTTTCATGGCTAGTCTCAGTTCCTTGGGGCTGTAGGCAAAGTTTTAATCACTTTTGCATCCCCAGTGCCAAACATAGTGTCTGACACGTACTACCTGCCCCATTACTATTTGTGGTTATTGGATGAAAAACAAATGACATTCCAATGAATACATGGTCCCTGGAAGTCAGGAGAATTGGGGCAGTTTGCAAGACATGGCTCATCTAAGTAGGTGTTCCATGCATGGGGTTCAGCGTTTCTGAGTTTCCTCCCATCCCTGTCTGAAAGACCATGCACTTCAGCATGAACCATATGGTGAGAAAACACTGCATCTGGGCTTGGCACAGCTCGTTAACAGTATCTTGGGCGCTCAGAGCAGCCGTGACATTAGCGTCAACACACAGTCCTGAAGCGAGAATCATTCAGCAAGATCACACATCTGCTCTCACAGCCCCAAATGTTTATGAGACACTTTCCAACTCACTCATCCTGTCCCCACTGCACTCTCCTGGTCCTGGTGCTTTGCTAAGAACAGCCCAGTTTCTCTTTTTAAAGAGTTAGGGTCTCACTCTGTTGCCCAGGCTGGAATGCAGTGGTGCGATGATGGTTCATCGCAACCTTGAATTCCTGGAGTGCAGCCACTTTTGAATGCAGGTCAGCCTCTGGGGTCCTCATAGAAGCAATAACAATAGTTAACATGCAGCCTAGACTGAGCACAGCCATTCACTGAGTGCTCACTCCATGCTATGTTCTGAGGCTGAGGGTTCAAATTCTGAAGTGAGACTGACATCTCCAAGCATTTTCAGACATTGGACTCACCAGCCCAGTAGTTAAGATCAGAGACTCTAGGATCTAGACTTACCAAGTTCACGTCCACTGATTAACTGTGTGATCCTTGGCAAATTACTTAAGTAATATGGGTCTATTTCATTATTTGAAAACCAGGCATCATACTAATAATACCCCTTCTCACGGGGAGTTTGAGAGGATGAAATGACTTAATATCTTGAAGAGTGACTCTCATATAGTAAGTTCTCAGTGCAGTAGCTATTAATTTTTTAAACAACTCTTTAAATAAGGTTTTACTGTAATCCCCACTTTAGGGATCAGGAAACTGAGATCCATTGAGTTGATTAATTTACCCAAAGCCACAAGAGGTGGAGTCAGAATTCAATCCCAAGTCTGTCTGACACCATAGCCCAAGCTCTTGGCTACTGCCTGACAATGCTTAACCAAACTGCAAAACCTCAGCAAGGTTACATGACTGGCCCAAGGTCACTTGTAGGTGACAAAGTTGGATCTTAAAAGGAGACACATTATGTGTTCTGCAAAGCTGAGCTATCCCTGACTTGCCACTGGGAGTTACAGAAACCCAGACCAGAATCCCTAGAAATTCTTGCCAGATCAAGCTACATCATCCAATTTGTGATATCTCTCTCCAGGGCCTCCTCAATTGAAGCAAATGGATACCATCATGAATGTCGAGGGAGAAAGCAATCACCTGGATTAGATATAAAGTGCCCATTCTCTCTGGAAGGGTCAGGAGTGGAGCTTGACTTTGGCTTGCCTGAATTAGAGGTGTGTGGGCATCTTATATTTTCCCAAATGTGTTATCCAGTGGAACAAATGGTGCATAAATTAGCAATATTTTCTGAGCCCTGCTGATGAACCCAAGAGGATGGTGGTTAGAGCAAGGGCATGGGGTGAAGCAGGGCCAGTTCCCCTGCACAGAAGAAAGAAACTCACTTAAAATTCAATGGAGTACCTGCTTACTTGCCAAGCACTGAGCAAGGCAATTTCTTTTTTTTTTTTTTTTAGCATTTCATTATTTATTAAGTACTTGAATAATTGTATTTCATTTTTTAAAGCAAATACAAACTATATTTTTGTATGTTTTTTTTTATTTTTTTTATTATACTTTAGGTTTTAGGGTACATGTGCACAATGTGCAGGTTTGTTACATATGTATCCATGTGCCATGTTGATTTCCTGCACCCATTAACTCGTCATTTAGCATTAGGTATATCTCCTAATGCTGTCCCTCCCCCCTCCCCCCTCCCCCCATCCCACAACAGACCCCAGAGTGTGATGTTCCCCTTCCTGTGTCCATGAGTTCTCATTGTTCAATTCCCACCTATGAGTGAGAACATGCGGTGTTTGGTTTTTTGTCCTTGCGATAGTTTACTGAGAATGATGTTTTCCAGTTTCATCCATGTCCCTACAAAGGACAAGAACTCATCATTTTTTATGGCTGCATAGTATTCCATGGTATATATGTGCCACATTTTCTTAATCCAGTCTATCGTTGTTGGACATTTGGGTTGGTTCCAAGTCTTTGCTATTGTGAATAGTGCCGCAATAAACATACGTGCGCATGTGTCTTTATAGCAACGTGATTTATAGTCCTTTGGGTATATACCCAGTAATGGGATGGCTGGGTCAAATGGTATTTCTAGTTCTAGATCCCTGAGGAATTGCCACACTGACTTCCACAATGGTTGAACTAGTTTACAGTCCCACCAACAATGTAAAAGTGTTCATATTTCTCCACATCCTCTCCAGCACCTGTTGTTTCCTGCTTTTTCAATGATGGCCATTCTAACTGGTGTGAGATGGTATCTCACTGTGGTTTTGATTTGCATTTCTCTGATGGCCAGTGATGATGAGCATTTCTTCGTGTGTCTTTTGGCTGCATAAATGTCTTCTTTTGAGAAGTGTCTGTTCATGTCCTTTGCCCACTTTTTGATGGGGTTGTTTGTTTTTTTCTTGTAAATTTGTTTGAGTTCATTGTAGATTCTGGATATTAGCCCTTTGTCAGATGAGTAGGTTGCAAAAATTTTCCCCCATTCTGTAGGTTGCCTGTTCACTCTGACGGTAGTTTCTTTTGCTGTGCAGAAGCTCTTTAGTTTAATTAGATCCCATTTGTCAATTTTGGCTTTTGTTGCCACTGCTTTTGGTGTTTTAGACATGAAGTCCTTGCCCACGCCTATGTCCTGAATGGTATTGCCTAGGTTTTCTTGTAGGATTTTAATGGTATTGGGTCTAACATTTAAGTCTTTAATCCATCTTGAATTAATTTTTGTATAAGGTGTAAGGAAGGGATCCAGTTTCAGCTTTCTACATATGGCTAGCCAGTTTTCCCAGCACCATTTATTAAATAGGGAATCCTTTCCCCATTTCTTGTTTTTGTCAGGTTTGTCAAAGATCAGATAGTTGTAGATATGCGGCATCATTTCTGAGGGCTCTGTTCTGTTCCATTGATCTATGTCTCTGTTGTGGTACCAGTACCATGCTGTTTTGGTTACTGTAGCCTTGTAGTATAGTTTAAAGTCAGGTAGCGTGATGCCTCCAGCTTTGTTCTTTTGGCTTAGGATTGACTTGGCGATGCAGGCTCTTTTTTGGTTCGATATGAACTTGCAAGTAGTTTTTTCCAATTCTTTGAGAAAGTCATTGGTAGCTTGATGGGGATGGCATTGATTCTATAAATTACCTTGGGCAGTATGGCCATTTTCACAATATTGATTCTTCCAACCCATGAGCATGGAATGTTCTTCCATTTGTTTGTATCCTCTTTTATTTCATTGAGCAGTGGTTTGTAGTTCTCCTTGAAGAGGTCCTTCACCTCCCTTGTAAGTTGGATTCCTAGGTATTTTATTCTCTTTGAAGAAATTGTGAATGGGAGTTCACTCATGATTTGGCTGTCTGTTTTTCTGTGATTGGTGTACAAGAATGCTTGTGATTTTTGTACATTGATTTTGTATCCTGAGACTTTGCTGAAGTTGCTAATCAGCTTAAGGAGATTTTGGGCTGAGACAATGGAGTTTTCTAGATATACAATCATGTCATCTGCAAAGAGGGACAATTTGACTTCCTCTTTTCCTAATAGAATACCCTTTATTTCCTTCTCCTGCCTGATTGCTCTGGCCAGAACTTCCAGCACTATGTTGAATAGGAGAGAGGGGGCATCCCTGTCTTGTGCCAGTTTTCAGAGGGAATGCTTTCAGTTTTTGCCCATTCAGTATGATATTGGCTGTGGGTTTGTCATAGATAGCTCTTATTATTTTGAGATATGTCCCATCAATACCTAATTTATTGAGAGTTTTTAGCATGAAGGGTTGTTGAATTTTGTCAAAGGCCTTTTCTGCATCTATTGAGATAATCATGTGGTTTTTGTCTTTGGTTCTGTTTATATGCTGGATTACATTTATTGATTTGCGTATGTTGAACCAGCCTTGCATCCCAGGGATGAAGCCCACTTGATTATGGTGTATAAGCTTTTTGATGTGCTGCTGGATTCGGTTTGCCAGTATTTTATTGAGGATTTTTGCATCAAGGTTCATCAAGGATATTTGTCTGAAATTCTCTTTTTTGGTTATGTCTCTGCCAGGCTTTGGTATCAGGATGATGCTGGCTTCGTAAAATGTGTTAGGGAGGATTCCCTCTTTTTCTATTGATTGGAATAGTTTCAGAAGGACTGGTACCAGTTCCTCCTTTTACCTCTGGTAGAATTCGGCTGTGAATCCATCAGGTCCTGGACTCTTTTTGGTTGGTAATCTATTGATTATTGCCACAATTTCAGAACCTGTTATTGGTCTATTCAGAGATTCAACTTCTTCCTGATTTAGTCTTGGGAGGGTGTATTTGTCGAGGAATTTATCCATTTCTTCTAGATTTTCTAGTTTATTTGCGTAGAGGTGTTTGTAGTATTCTCTGATGGTAGATTGTATTTCTGTGGGATCGGTGCTGATATCCCCTTTTTCATTTTTTATTGCATCTATTTGATTCTTCTCTCTTTTCTTCTTTATTAGTCTTGCTAGCGGTCTATCAATTTTGTTGATCTTTTCAAAAAACCAGCTCCTGGATTCATTAATTTTTTGAAGGGTTTTTTGTTTCTCTATTTCCTTCAGTTCTGCTCTGATTTTATTTATTTCTAGCCTTCTGCTAGCTTTTGAATGTGTTTGCTCTTGCTTTTCTAGTTCTTTTAATTGTGATGTTAGGGTGTCAATTTTGGATCTTTCCTGCTTTCTCTTGTGGGCATTTAGTGCTATAAATTTCCCTCTACACACTGCTTTGAACGTGTCCCAGAGATTCTGATATGTTGTGTCTTTGTTCTCGTTGGTTTCAAAGAACATCTTTATTTTTGCCTTCATTTCATTATGTACCCAATAGTCATTCAGGAGCAGGTTGTTCAGTTTCCATGTAGTTGAGTGGTTTTGAGTGAGTTTCTTAATCCTGAGTTCTAGTTTGATTGCACTGTGGTCTGAGAGACAGTTTGTTATAATTTCTGTTCTTTTATATTTGCTGAGGAGAGCTTTACTTCCAACTATGTGGTCAATTTTGGAATAGGTGTGGTGTGGTGCTGAAGAAAATGTATATTCTGTTGATTTGGGGTGGAGAGCTCTGTAGATGTCTATTAGGTCCAGTTTATGTAGAGCTGAGTTCAATTCCTGGATATCCTTGTTAACTTTCTGTCTCGTTGATCTGTCTAATGTTGACAGTGGGGTGTTAAAATCTCCCATTATTATTGTGTGGGAGTTTAAGTCCCTTTGTAGGTCACTCAGGACTTGCTTTATGAATCTGGGTGCTCCTGTGTTGGGTGCATATATATTTAGGATAGTTAGCTCTTCTTGTTGAATTGATCCCTTTACCATTATGAAATGGCCTTCTTTGTCTCTTTTGATCTTTGTTGGTTTAAAGTCTATTTTATCAGAGACTAGGATTGCAACCCCTGCCTTTTTTTGTTTTCCATTTGCTTGATAGATCTTCCTCCATCCCTTTATTTTGAGTCTATGTGTGTCTCTGCACATGAGATGGATTTCCTGAATACAGCACACTGATGGGTCCTGACTCCTTATCCAGTTTTCCAGTCTGTGTCTTTTAATTGGAGCATTTAGCCCATTGACATTTAACGTTAATATTGTTATGTGTGAATCTGATCCTGTCATTATGATGTTAGTTGGTTATTTTGCTCGTTAGTTGCTGCAGTTTCTTCCTAGCCTTGATGGTCTTTACAATTTGGGGTGTTTTTGCAGTGGCTGGTACCGGTTGTTCCTTTCCATGTTTAGTGCTTCCTTCAGGAGCTCTTTTAGGGCAGGCCTAGTGGTGACAAAATCACTCAGTGTTTGCTTGTCTGTAAAGTATTTTATTTCTCCTTCACTTATGAAGCTTAGTTTGGCTGGATATAAAATTCTGGGTTGAAAATTCTTTTCTTTAAGAATGTTGAATATCGGCCCCCACTCTCTTCTGGCTTGTAGAGTTTCTGCTGAGAGATCAGCTGTTAGTCTGATATATTAACAATTTATGGATTATGATGGCCTATTGAGAAATTATCTTATGTTTGATTTTGCTTCCAGAGACTCATCTGGAAGACAGAGGACTCATCACCACCCCCACCTACCACCACCACCATCACACACTCCCATTGCCAAGGAGGGTAGCTACTCTCTTATTCCCACAGTCCAGCTAATTTTTATCTCCGGGGAAGGTGAACAGTTTATTTTGTGGACTAAAAAAGATGTTAGAGCATCCTAGACAAACTCACTGAGAGGTCTTCATGTTTCAAAAATTTAGGTCTTACCCAGGGTTTCTTAACTTCAGCACTGTCAACATTCTGGGATGGATAATTCTTTGTAGTGGAGGCTGTCTTGTGAATTTTAAGATGATCAGAAGCATCCCTGGTCTCTACCCCCCAGATGCCCTCGCACCCACCAGTCATGACAACCACAGATGTCTGCAGACACTGCCACATCTCCCTCGGGGGTCCAAATGATCCCCTGTTGAGAGCCACGAGTTTAACTGATCTAACCAAACTGCCTAGACTTGTCTACCCTAACTGCATTGATTTGAATCTAAGCTCTTCCCTTTATTAGAGGTGGGGCTTTGGGCAAGTTACTTAGCCTGTCTGTGCCTAGATTTTCCCATATGTAAAACGGGATGATAATAATAATTGTAACACATATCTCAGAAGGTTGTTTTAAAAATGAAATGAGTTCATGTGTGTACTGTCTTTACTGTCTACAACATCATAAGTGCTATATAAGTGTTTGCTATCATTATTGTGGGTGTGGTTATACCACTGAGACAACCTGCAGGCTACATCCCAGCTCCTGAAAGCAAATATCTGAGATTGCTTAACACAGAGCTCTGGATATGGGAAAATTCCTGTGTGGATTTTTGTGTGGTTGAGCACTAAGTGTTAAGTTTTTGAAGACTTTCTGGCCAACATTGACTCAGAGGGTGTGCAGACATCAACAAAGCCAAGTCCCATGTGACCAAGGGAAGGTGAGGTCTTATGGCCCTGGATTGTGCCACAAGTGGTGTCAGAGGCGGGTCTGAATAATGACTGGTAAAGGACTTCTGTTCAAAGTAACAACATGAGTTTCAAGCCAGGTTTGAGTTAGAACATAAGGATCTTCCTTGAAACCTAAGAGCTAAGGAATAATTTATCTGTTCTAAAGAAGATAATTAGCAACATACACTGAGTATCCAGATGAAGTTGGAAATTATAATTTGAACAGACAATGATCTACTCAGCGTTCAGGTTCCAGGCATACATTTAGAGACAAGTGCCAGGCAGCTATAGCAGAATGACTGCGAGATAAGAAAACTGAGGATGCCTGTGAGTGCTCAAGCCATGGGCCCTATTTCTGCCCCAGCCAGGCGACGAGTGAAGGAGCTTAGGAGGGAGTGGATGAACAGGAAGACAGTGAGGACTAAGGACATAGAAAGCTTGATGTAGACATTGGATATGAAGGTTGACTGCCTTTCTGGGTATAACGTGAAGACAGAATGGAATTATTTCCATGCTTTTCTTGATGATTCTACTAAAGCAGGGGTCCCCAACCGCTGGGCTGCAGACCAGTACTGGTCCGTGGCCTGTTAGGAGCAGGGCTACACAGCGGGAGGTGAGTGGTGGGCCATTGGGCATTACTGCCTGAGCTCCACCTCCTGTCAGATCAGCAGCATCATTAGATTCTCATAGGAGTGTGAACCCTATTGTGAACTGCGGAAGCAAAAGACCTAGGTTGTATGTTCCTTATGAGAATATAACTAATGCTTGATGACCTGAGATGGAACAGTTTCATCCTGAAACCATCCCCACCCCACCCCCATCTGTGGAAAAATTGTCTTCCACAAAACTGGCTCATGGTGCCAAACAGTTTGGAGACCGCTGTGCTAAAGCAAAAACAATACTGATGAATTTCTGAAGATATCATCATAAACAAATAAGGTGAGAGAGCAGATTATCAGAAGAGCTACCAACCAGAAAGAGGAAGAGAGAGAATATGCGAATAGATTTGACTTTGAGAACTATTTAACAAATGATGTTCATGATGCTCTTCTGAGTACACCCAACAGTCATAAACCACTTTTGGATGGACTTTATCTCAAAGGATCAGAAGTTAAGGACACTGCCTATGCCATGGGGCAAGTTCCTCTTACTTTGTGTCCAGAGACATAAGAAAAGACAAATAAAAATAAGAAAACAGAAAGGCCCTTTTCAGGCAATTTTCACCTCTATAGCAGGTTGGCTCATAGCTTTGCAAAGGTAGTTTTTACTCTCTCAAATGAGGATAAAGAGGACTTTGTAGTTCCTCGTCAACTCTAATGGTGTTTTCACTCCCTCAATAGTTAAGAGCTGGTCACATGTAATAGAAGGCCCCCACATCTATGTTCTTGGATCAGGCTCCAAAGAGAAACTGGCTTGGTGGATTCAGGGCATGTGGCACTTTCTCTGGTACTCAGAAGAGTGTGTAGGGGTCACAGGTATGTCTGAATACCTCACAAGAACATAGAAGTCTAAAATACCTAGGAATCCAACTTACAAGGGAGGTGAAGGACCTCTTCAAGGAGAACTACAAACCACTGCTCAATGAAATAAAAGAGGATACAAACAAATGGAAGAACATTCCATGCTCATGGGTTGGAAGAATCAATATTGTGAAAATGGCCATACTGCCCAAGGTAATTTATAGATTCAATGCCATCCCCATCAAGCTACCAATGACTTTCTTCATAGAATTGGAAAAAACTACTTTAAAGTTCATATGGAACTAAAAAAGAGCCCGCATCGCCAAGTCAATCCTAAGCCAAAAGAACAAAGCTGGAGGCATCACGCTACCTGACTTTAAACTATACTACAAGGCTACAGTAACCAAAACAGCATGGTACTGGTACCACAACAGAGACATAGATCAATGGAACAGAACAGAGCCCTCAGAAATGATGCCGCATATCTACAACTATCTGATCTTTGACATACCTGACAAAAACAAGAAATGGGGGAAGGATTCCCTATTTAATAAATGGTGCTGGGAAAACTGGCTAGCCATATGTAGAAAGCTGAAACTGGATCCCTTCCTTACACCTTATACAAAAATTAATTCAAGATGGATTAAAGACTTACATGTTAGACCCAATACCATTAAAATCCTACAAGAAAACCTAGGCAATACCATTCAGGACATAGGCGTGGGCAAGGACTTCATGTCTAAAACACCAAAAGCAATGGCAACCAAAGCCAAAATTGACAAATGGGATCTAATTAAACTAGAGAGCTTCTGCACAGCAAAAGAAACTACCATCAGAGTGAATAGGCAACCTACAGAATGGGAGAAAATTTTTGCAACCTACTCATCTGACAAAGGGCTAATATCCAGAATCTACAATGAACTCAAACAAATTTACAAGAAAAAAACAAACAACCCCATCAAAAAGTGGGCAAAGGACATGAACAGACACTTCTCAAAAGAAGACATTTATGCAGCCAAAAGACACACGAAGAAATGCTCATCATCACTGGCCATCAGAGAAATGCAAATCAAAACCACAGTGAGATACCATCTCACACCAGTTAGAATGGCCATCATTAAAAAAGCAGGAAACAACAGGTGCTGGAGAGGATGTGGAGAAATAGGAACACTTTTACACTGTTAGTGGGACTGTAAACTAGTTCAACCATTGTGGAAGTCAGTGTGGCGATTCCTCAGGGATCTAGAACTAGAAATACCATTTGACCCAGCCATCCCATTACTGGGTATATACCCAAAGGACTATAAATCATGTTGCTATAAAGACACATGCACACGTATGTTTATTGCGGCACTATTCACAATAGCAAAGACTTGGAACCAATCCAAATGTCCAACAACAATAGACTGGATTAAGAAAATGTGGCACATATATACCATGGAATACTATGCAGCCGTAAAAAATGATGAGTTCGTGTCCTTTGTAGGGACATGGATGAAACTGGAAAACATCATTCTCAGTAAGCTATCACAAGGACAAAAATCCAAACACCGCAATGTTCTCACTCATAGGTGGGAATTGAACAATGAGAAATCATGGACACAGGAAGGGGAACGTCACACTCCGGGGACTGTTGTGGGGTGTGGGAGGGGGGAGGGACAGCATTAGGGGATATACCTAATGCTAAATGATGAGTTAATGGGTGCAGGAAATCAACATGGCACATGGATACATATTTAACAAACCTGCACATTGTGCACATGTACCCTAAAACCTAAAGTATAATTTAAAAAATAAATAAATAAATAAATAAAAGAACATAGAAGTCTATCACAGAGGGTTGAAAGCCTTCTCTCCCATGCTCTTAACGGATTTCCATATTGTTCTCTTGTACTACATACGTTTTCCTTCATGGGATCTGAGCTTTGGAACCTACTTCCCTTACCCAAGTAATTACAATTTAAAAATTTTTATTTTATATATCAGAACTATATACAATTGCTTATTAGTGTTTCTTAAAGGAAAACCAAAGTCACTATACTGAAATAAGTCTTAGCTTAGAGAGAAAGAGAAAAAAATAAAACTACAGAAAAAAACTTCATTTATTCATTAATTTAGCAACTATAGCATGGCAGGAACTCTGCTAGTATTAGAAGATAAAACAAAGAGCAAAACCTTGCCCTTAAAAAGTTTGTGGGCTTGGCGCCGTGGTTCACGCCTGTAATCTCAGCATTTTGGGAGGCTGAGGTGGGCTGATCACCTGAGGTCAGGAGTTTGAGACCAACCTGACTAACATGGAGAAACCCCATCTCTACTAAAAATACAAAATTAGCCGGGTGTGGTGGCGCATGCCTGTAATCCCAGCTACTCAGGAGGCTGAGGCAGGAGAATCACTTGAACCTGGGAGCTGGAGGTTGTGGTGAGCCGAGATTGCGCCATTGCACTCCAGCCTGGACAACAAGAACAAAAAAAGTCTCAAAACAAATAAAAGAAGTTTTCATTTTCTAAAATAGTAAAGATGGTATATATCCACCATGGAATACTGTGCAGACATAAAAAGGAACAAAATAATGTCTTTTGCAGCAACTTCAATGGAGCTGGAGGTCATTATTCTAAATGAAGTAACTCAGAAATGGAAAACCAAATATCGTATGTTCTCACTTATAAGTGGGAGCTCAGCTATGAAGGTGCAAAGACATAAGAATGAAAAATGGACTTTGGGGGAAGGCTTGGACAGGGGAGTGAGGGATAAAAGACTACATATTGAGTATAGCATACACTGCTCGGGTAACAGGTACACTAAAATCTCAGAAATCACCACTAAAGAGCTTATTCATGTACCCCAAAATCTATTGAAATAAAAAGTATTAAAAAGAATTTTTCATTTTCTGAAATAGTACAAATTGTTTGAGAGGTCTCTCCTTATCTCTTAGGACTCGCAGTGGTCAAAGACTTTCAGGGTGGGAATCACTGGCCAAGGGTCAACTGAATTCCAGAGCCCACAAATGCCTCTTTTGGAAGCTAGCCAGGTGCATCGTCATTTTGACAGAGGTGTGTGGCTAAGGAAGGGTTGAGTCTCTGGGTTCTATCTCTGAAGCATACTTGCTTTGAGCGACTCATTTTTGTCTTTGATCCTCAGTTTTGTCCTCTGTCAAATGGGGATAATAACATCTCTTATTTATTTATAAGAAAAGATATCAGGCATCTTGGCACAGAGAAAGTCTTGGTAATGAGGGATCATGTTATCACTGCTAGCACTGTGGTGCACATAGTAGGTACAAACAGCCCTATCTGCTCCATAGACAAAGGGGAAGAGCCCTGTTCGAACTCTTTTTTTTTTTTTTTTTTTTTGAGACGGAGTCTCACTCTGACACCCAGGCTGGAGTGCAGTGGCACGCTCTCAGCGCACCGCAAACTCCGCCTCCCAGGTTCAAGCGATTCTCCTGCCTTAGCCTCCCGAGTAGCTGGGATTACAGGCGCCAGCCACCATGCCCAGTTACTTTTTGTATTTTTTGTAGAGATGGGGTTTCACTGTGTTGGTCAGCCTGGTCTCAAACTGACCTCAGGTGATCTGCCGCCTCGGCGTCCCAAAGTGCTGGGATTTCAGACGTGAGCCACCACACCCAGCCCTGTTCAAATTCTTAATCTACATGACGCTTACTGGTTGCATCATAGATGTGCCTTTATGTAAATGATGGCTCTGATTCAGAGAAACCCGCCTCTCAAATGGACATTGGTACAACCCAGTCATAGAGCACCAAACGGCTTCAGTGTGGCATATATCCTAGTGAATTATTAGAAATCTCTTTCTCCTTACCACCTGAGGTGCCCAAGCATTTGGGAAGCCTCACTGCTGGGCAGGGCTTGGTCATTCCACCGGTCCCATGCCTCAAACTGCACAAATTGTAGGCATTGCTTTTATTTCTTTCTGTCATCCCTGCCCTTTTGCAATGTGATCATTGGTTTTTAATACCAATATGACTGATTTTTAAAACCATTCATTGGTTTTTAATACCATTGGTTTTTAATACCAATAGACCACCATATGACACAAATAAACTCTTCCATATCACTTGATTTAGAGAGCACATATGGACAGATAGTAACTATGAATTCAATAATCCCTTAAAACGCATTTGTGATTGAATCATCATTGAATCTACACGTTTGAAAGGTTGTCGCGCATGTGTGTGTCTCCGTGTGCATGCGTGTTGATATGTGATTTTTTTTTTACTTAGTTTACACTCAATGTTTAGTATCCATAGGGATGTGGATGTCGCTTGCAATAATTCTTAAGTCCACACATTGGGTACCATGGATCTAAAATCTAAACCATTGCCTACCTATAACCTCATATTTCATCACTGTCCTCATCCTGGCAACTCTCCCTCTACTCCTTTCTCTTTTATGATTGCACCGTCTCGCTCCAGGGTTCTAAGACAACATTTTCCCTGATTGTGAATTAACAAGATTATGGAACAAATTTCACCTGACCCTGACTGGGGTTCCCACCTGGAGTATACTTCGCTGATACTTTATTCATAAACACTCAAAGAGTGCCCCTCTGCAGAACCTCACACACCAGCATCTGTTAGCTATTTTGTTGTGTTTTCTTTCCTTGGTCTCAGCGTTTTAAAGGGCAGGTGCAACAATTAAATGATGATTATGGAGGTCTCAGTGTGTCTGCACAGGCACTCGTGCTTATAGTTGAAAAGACAGTGACAACAGAGGGCTCCTCTCGGGAAGCCTGCGCTCCAGGTCTCTCCACCTCACACTCCACTCTGAGCTGTGTGCCAGCTCACCACTGCCTCGGGGATGCTGCCAGCCTGCCTTCCTTCTCACCTGCGTCCTGCTACTGATCCAAGACCTGTTTGCTCTTGCCGAGTCTTATTCTGTCACTCTTCTACGTGTCTGAGTCCTGCAGCCTCAAACAGCATGGACCATCGCAATTCTGAGCCTCAGAGCAATAAAGACACTACTCTTTAGGAAGATGACTGCCGATCTGCCAGGTTTTCATTCAGGTCTTGCCTTTTCCTGAAACACCCTTTGCTTTGTTCCACCTGCCTTTCAAGACACTACCATATTCTCCTGATGGAAGCTCCACTAGTCGCATGCCCAGAGCATCATTTATTGACTGCTTGTAGCTGTGCCTCCTAAGCTCTATCTTCTACCTACTCGGATGAAAATCCCTCGAGCTGCCACAGCTGACTCAGTTGCTGTCTGTCCCTGGGATCCTGGCTTTGCCATCCTCTCTCTAAATAGCTTTGGAAGACCTCCTTAACCACTTCAAGCCTCAGTTTCTTCATCATATACAATTCCCATTTTATACAACGATTTTACACCATTCCAATCATGAGCAAGATCCATCTCAGAGCATGTTTTATCAGGATCAAAAGGGTTAGTGGTTAGGATGCACTTAGCAGTGTGCCTGAAAGGAATTAACTGCTCAGTATGAGTGCTAATTATTGTTGCTATTACATATGAAGCCCATTTATTCATTGTGTATTCTCAGAGAATGTCATCTTAGGACCTGTGCCGATGGCGAGGTCATTTCATTTTTAGCCCATGTGCATCCTTAAAATGAACTTCCGTTTTTGTAAATAATTTGTATGTGTTTCTTCCTTATGATCCAAGAGATCTGGTTAGCAAGACAGACAATGTTCAGTCAAAGCACTTGATATCTTATTGGTGAATGCGTTGCTGGGGTCAATCATGCCTGGCTGCGGAAACTTGTAAAATAAGTCAGTCAACATGGAAACATTCATCCATATTCATGACAGGTGTCAATGTCCCTGTGAAGAGCAAGTGTGTTCTGCCACACTGCCATGCACCAGCCCTAGAGTTTAGTTGCAATTGAAATTTAGTGTTGAAGGGAACTTGTACTTTCTGCTGAGTAAATTCAGCCAAAAGCCCCCTTTCCTCTGCATTTGGCTAAGATACAAGAACGACCTTTTTACAAAGTGCCGAGGCTGGAGCCTTCTATCTTGTCCTTGAACTGTTTCCTTCAGACACTTGCATCCCCAAATCAAGAGCTTCAGCTTTAATGATGTAAAATATAATCATAAATTAATTAGTGTATCCTACTGTGGCTGTATTTAGACCTGACTTTCACAGCTTGGGGTGCATGAAATACAAAACCGATTTTTAAACCAATCAGTCTCATCGTATAACAGATGGAGAAATGATGGATAGACAGAAAAGGAGAGATGCATACACCTTGTGAGGTATTCGTATACATACATACTCTGCTATAAAGATTCTTATACTATCAGGCATTCATGCACGCTAATTCCCTATAGAGTATCTGTCACACACATACACACACACACACTTCCTTCAGCTCTTCCCATAATAGGCTCCTTCTCTTATTCAGGTCTCAGTGCAAACTTCACCTCCTCAGCTAGCAATCCTCCACCCCAAGGACCCCACCTAAAAACGTTCTCTTTCACATCAGCCTTTTCTGATCATTTCCTAGGGCTCGTTGTTATCTGAAATTATCTTGTTCATATGTTCATTGCCTTGCGTAGAGTCCATCTGTCTCCTAAAGAATGCAAGCTCCTAAGAAGGGAGATGATTTTGCACTTTTATATAGTTTGTGTGCTCCCAGCATGCCACACAGTGCCTGGCATCAAGTAGGCCTCGATGAATATTTGTTCAATGATGGAAGAAATAATGAAAAGCAGAAAAGAAGAGGAGAAAGAAAGGAGGGAGAATAAAAAGATGGGTGAAAGAAAAATGTGCCCAAATTGAGGCAGATAATTATACCCAATAGATTTCCTAACACACCACATTGCAGCATCCCCTCCCTCCCCCACCCCCAGCAGCCAGGTCGTGCCCACTCCAGGCTCCCTAACCTCAGGAGAGGGCACCACCATCCACTCAATTGCTCAGTCTAAAACCTGGGAATCAGCACTGATTCCTTTTTTCCTTACGCACCCTGCAGCACATCCAATGAGTGCATCTAGTCAGTCTGTCTGTTGCCTCTATTTCTAAAACACATTCTAAATTTAACTTCTTCTTTCCATCACTCCATCATTCCTCTGCCACTTTGCTGTCTACAGCACTGCCTTCTCCAGCCTCGACTGCTCTAATGGCCCATCTCTCCCTGTCTTGTTCCTCTAAATGCCATTACCCACACTGAGCAAGAGTGAGTTTTCAAAAGCCCACGCTAGCTGAGAGGGAGGCAGGAAATGCATAGCGGCTAAGAGCCTGGATGTTTAGTGTCGGATGCTTGGGTTTAGATACTAACTCTGCTATTTGCAGTGTATGCAATCCGGGATATTACTTAACCTCCCTGTGCTTTAGTTCTTTAAATCAAAAATGAATACTTTAATGATAAGAATAATGTTTCATTTATACTATTATTGTGAGGATTGAGTAAGCCAATATACACAAAGACCATATAATAAAACCACCTAAGCATTAGTTGTTGTTATTGTCGCTATTTATTACATCACTCCTGTGCTTAAATCCTTTCAAAAATGTCTCATTGTGTTACAAAAACTAAGTCCTTTCTCCTGGACTACAAGCCCTATATGGTATGTTCTCCAACCTCATACCCCGTTTCAACAAAGTCCCAGCAACACCGGCCTTCTCTGTGTCCCCAAATACTCCACATTCCTTTCCCTGCAGGGAGCTGGCATTTGATATTTCCTCATCCTGGAGTGATCTTTCCCCAGAACTTTGTACAGCTGGCTCCTCCTTGTCATTCAGCTCTTATATTAAATGTCTGGACCGCTGCTGTCCAATATGGAAGGAACTAGCCACAAGTAGCTATTAATCTTAAATTAACTAAAATTGAATAAAATTAAGGATTCAATGTCTCAGTTACACTAGCTGCATTTCAAGTGCCCAATAGCTACAAACGGCTAGTGGCTACTGTCTTGGAGGTGCAGATAGAGGCTATTTTCATCATCACAGAAAGTTCTATTAGACGATGCTAATTTGGCCCATCACTGTAGTTTTTGTGACATCTACATGCAACTTAAAAGTCATCTCTCGGCCAGGTGTGGTGGCTCAGACCCTGTAATCCCAGCACTTTGAACTTTGGGAGTCCAAGGAAGAAGGATTGCTTGAACCTGTTGCTTGAACCCAGGAATTCAAGACCCGCCTGGACAACATGGCAAGATCTCATCTCTACAAAAGATTTTAAAAATTAGCCAAGTGTGATGGTGTACACCTGTGGTCCCAACTACTCAGGAGGCTAAGGTGGAAGGATTGCTTGATGCCAGAAGTTGGAGGCTGTGGTGAGCCATGATCACACCACTGCACTCCAGAGTGGGCAACAGAGTGAGACCCTGTCTTTAAAAAAGGTCATCTCTAAGAGAGACTTTCTGTGACCACTCTACCAAAAATAGCCCCTGACCCATCATTCTTTCCCATTGCTTTGCTTTATCTTCTTTAGCATGCTTTGTGGCACTGGTCAGGATCTGGAATTATCTAATTTACTAGTTGGTTCACATTATTGCTGGTACTTCCCCACTTGGAATCAAGCACCATAATGGCAGATGTTGCCTTGTTCACTGCTATATCTATATTACCTACAATAGGGCATGGTACATCATAGGTGCTTAATAAGTGAACAAATAAATGATTAATAAATGGCTCCTTCTGGATATGCAGTTCACATTTTCACATGCATACACACTCACTTTGTACACTCAAAGAGGCCACAAGCAGATGGGTGTGCTAAGCAGGGCTTGGGCTCCGGCAGGCCTCCATCTCATTGCTACCAGGTATTAAGAAGGCAGTAAAGGCTGAGGCTGACCTGCTGAAGATGCTTCAGCATACTCTTAGCCCTGGCTGGAGCGGCAGACACAGCATTTAGTTGGATATGGAGCGACTTCAGCCATGAAATGCAGATATAACATGGAATAGCCTGTCTCCAGTCTCTGGGAAAGCAAAGAGAGGAAGACATGGGGCTTAAATTTTAACTGAAGGTCAATTTCAGAGTTCATGCTAGAAGGCAAGTTACAAGTCAGGGATAAACTCAAAGACCAGGAACAAGAATGGGAGTTGAGTAGAGTTCAGCCTGTCTCTTCCTCAAAGTAAACCACCTCCTTGGAGATTCTATTCTCCAAGGAAAAAATACGTTGAGAGTGCTGGTTCATTTATGGTTGTGGGACTTGCTGTCTGTATCTCTAACAATCCTTGTATCTGCAGTTCTACTGCAAATGGATCGATGGCCTGAAGTCACCACAACTCTGGAGGCACATTCGAATTCCTTAGTCCCCACAGGGAGGATTCTAACTCAATATGTCTGTGATGGTCCCTGGTCATTGGTATTTTTTAAAAAGCTCTCCAGGGGATTTTAGTGTGCAGCCAGGATTTAGAAAGATATCACTAAGCCAAATTTCTCAAAAGACAAGAGGATAGCCTGTTAAAGTTGAATAGACTTTATCCAAAATGCTTGGGACCAGAAGTGTTTCAGATTTGGGATTTTTTCAGATTCTGGAACATTTGCATACTGGTTGAGCATCCCAAACCCCCAAAATCCCAAATCTGAAATGTTTTAATGAGCATTTCCTTTGAACATCACATTGATGCTTAAAAAGTTTCAGATTTTGGAGCATTACATATTTTGAATTTTTGGATTTGGGATACTTACACTGTACTTCGTGAACAAATAGATGGATGAATGGATGAGCAGATAAGTAAATAAATGTGTTAATAAACAACAAATAATAAATAAACAAATGTCAATGAACAAATGATTAGCATATCCTGATATCATTGAATATATATCTCAATCTCTGATAACACTCTATCATTATCAGGCACTACATATATTATTGCCATCATGGACTCAATATTTTTCTTTAAATTTATTTTTCTTATTTGGTTAAAAAATCTATTAAAATAGAAACTGTGTATCACTAAATTGAATGGGAAAATAATTATAATTGTCATTGTAGACAGACTCTAATGTGACTCCCTACCTCTTGGTATTATGTCCTTGCATAACCTTCTCCCCTTGAATGCAGGTGTGATCAGGGACTTGCTTTGAATCAACAGAACTTGGCAATGGTAATACAATGTAATTCCACCATTTGTAACATAAAATTGTAACTTCCATCTTGCTAGCAGATTTTCTCTATTGGCTCTCTTTTTTCTGCTGGCTTTGATGAAGAAAGTCAACCTATAGAGAGGTTCACTTGTCAAGGAACTGAGGGCAGATATCTCTGGCCAACAGCCAGAAAGAAGCAGAGGTCCTTAGTCAATAACCCAAATGAAACTGAATCCTGCCCACAACCAGACACATTTACAAGAGGATCTTTCCCCATTCAAGCTTCAGATGAGATGCCGGCCCTGGCCAATACCTTGATTGGATCCTTGTAAGAGACCCTGAAGCAGAGGAACCATAGAAACCAGAAGATCATAAATGTGTTTTAAGCCCTCATGTTTGTTATGCAGCTATAGAGAATCACTACAATTGCCACAAATAGAAGGTAACCATAAAAGAAAGGAATGATAATACTATTGCCTGCCTTAGATGCTGGAATCGGAGTAGCACGTGATCTTGCCCTGGCAAGGTAAGATTCTGCTTTGGCTGAAAGATCAGAGGAAGCAGGGCAGTGGCCCCAGGTGATCTTGGTGCTCATCGTCTGCCTGGACTTACTCTGCCAAGTCTACAGAATGTTTTGTCCCATTCACGCTGCCTTGAGGCACAGGCTCCTTCTCCCTCATCAGCCTCTCTGGGTATCTTCTCAGTAAGCCTCAAGCCTGTGCACCTTGAATTAGGATAGATATGCTACCAGGATTCCAGGTGAATAAAATATTTGTTTTTCCAGGTCCAAAAGGATGGCTTCATGCATAGAAAAACACATACCATTGGCTTTTCTATAGACAGGTGTTTCCTGCCCTTTCAGCCATCTCCATCAGCCATCAGAAAAGCTCTGTCCCTGACTGTCTGCTGTCATTAGTTTCATAGCTGAACACTCCTCCACAAAGCCCTGCGTTAGAGTTAAAGTCTTCATTGGAAACCAATTCCCTATCTCTCTGTGCTACCCAAAGGAAAAACCTACTCTCTCATTTTGGTGAGTATCTTTCTGAAACATATTTATATATGTTTATACATATATGTGTGTGTGTGTATATATATATATATATACACACACACACATATATATATACACACACACACAGATACACACATATATATGAATATGTATATATATTCATAGAAACTATATGGAATACATAATAGTGTTTTGGGTGAGTGTCTGTGTATGTGCGAGAATATGTTGACACAAATATTATCATACTTTATGCAGTATTGTAAATTTGTATTTCTACTCAACAATACTTCTTGAGATCTTTGCATATCAGGGTACATATCATTTTTTAAATGAATGTTTTATTGTATACGCAAACCGTTGCCATTTATATTTAGCCATTCTCCTAGAGAGATTCCTTTAGTTTCCAATTTTCCATTATGACAAATAAGACCAAAGTAAGCAACTTTGTACATGTCTCTTTATGCACTTTCTTGAGTATTTCCCTAATGTAGCCATAAAGAGGTTGAACTGCTAGGTCATTGGATGTGTGTATTAAAGGTTTTCATAGATACTGGCAAATCGCCCTCTATGCTGTTATACCAAAATTATGTTCCCACTCACCATGCATGAGAGTACCACATCCCTTCACCAGCCGTTACTGGTACTGAACCTCTTTATTTCTACCAGTCTAGTGACTGACACTCATCCTGCAGGACTCAGCTCAAATGACCTGTTTTCTTCAATTGACAAGACACCTCCCTGCTCTGCTCCCTGCTGCAGGGCCTTACACTCTGCTTCCACTATTGACCCATCACACCATATGGCACATATGTATTTTTCTTCCTTCCCTGCTAGACCATGAGCTCCTTGGAAAAAGGCCAAAATAGACTCCCGGGAAAAGTCTGCATGGTTGGACTCCATTAACCCTCCGCCTTTTCCAGATGCTACAACGTGTCTTTGCAGGGAATTATTGTGTCCCTGGCAGCACCAGGAACAAGTAGAGTTTCATGCCAGCTTTGGGTACTGAAAAATATTAATGTGGAAATAATTACCTGTTGAAATTAACATGGTTTGGTGCAACTGAGCAGAAATATGAGAGGGAAAAAAAAACCATAAGGAAGGGCCTGCTGGCTGGATAAATATTAGCTATGCCCTGTGGATCCCTGGGTTTCAGTTCCTCAGCAAGGAGCCCGATGTGTTCTAGGCACAGTCCTGCCACTTGCCCCACACCATCTGCATCTGAGCCTCTTGGAACTTCTTATCATCTTTTGGATACGCCAGAATTTGTCATATCTTGCATTTTGCATGTGATGTTCCAAGTTCTTGAAATGGCCTTCCCTTCCCCACCACTGACTGAACCAAGCCTTATTCACAGCATGCCCAACCCAAAGTCTCCTCTGCACAGCTTCCCTGGAATACATACATATATACCTATGTATACACACACATGCAGATATGTATGCCCACATATGCACACATATATACATACATGAACATGAAACTCTGACCCAAACCCAAACTAAAAATTACTACTACCATTGCATCTATTTTCATGATGCTCCCCTTCATCCCAAATATCATAGATGTCATTCCAAAGATATGGATGGGGTGTGGGTCAGGAGGAAGAGAAGGAGGAAGAGGAGGAGAGGTAAATGGAGAGCAAGTGTGTGAGTATTCTGAAAAATAGCACATTGACAATTAAATTCTTTGCCCAGACATTATTCTCATCATCTCTGATAAATGGTTGACCAAAACCACCAGTCATATCACCCACTCACCCACATGAAACCAAGAAGGCTGAGAGCTGGAAACAGTTGGAGAATCAGCCTGGAGACTAAAATATTGCTTTCCTGAATTTTGTGTTTATCTTTCTCTTGCATACACACACACACACACACACACACACACACACCATATATTGTATTTCTTTTTTTTTTGAGACAGAGTCTCACTCTGTCGCCCAGGCTGGAGTGCAGTGGCGTGATCTCGGCTCACTGCAACCTCACTGCAACCGTTTCAAGTGATTCTCTTGCCTCAGCCTCCCAAGTAGCTGGGATTACAGGTGCCCACCACTACGCCCAGCTAAGTTTTTGTATTTTTAGTAAAGACGGAGTTTCACCATGTTGGCCAGGCTGGCCTCGAACTCCTATATGTTGTATTTCTAAACATATTGTTTACTTTTGTTTATTTGAAAAATGGCATAATGTTATGCTTAGTCTTCTGTAAATTTAAAAATTTAAACAAAATCAATTCTTGTGTGCTAATTCATTTTCACTGCTGCATTATAATCCCTTGTGTGACTATGGCACTACTTACTCATTTTTGTGATGATAGACACTACCATTGCTTCTGTATTTTTGCTTCATGAACAAGGCCGCTATGTATATTTTTGTACATGCTTCCTGGCATAAAAGAGCAAGTCTCTTTAGGGTATGTTCTGAGCAATGGAAACACTCACCTTATAAGCTAATGCCGCTTTGTTTTACAAAATGCTTGTAGCAAGTTATACTCCTTCCACCTGTGCCTATGAGTTCACATTCATCTGACACTTTGTGACTTAATATGTGCTATTGCTTTAATTTGAATTTCCCTGTATTTAAGAGATTTTTCCCTATGTTTCTTGGTAATTTGTGTGTCCTGATGGGTGAAATATCTATATCATTTGCTCGTTTTTCTTTCGAATTTTTTTCTTTTTTATTTGTAGGAGTTCTTTGTATATTCTGAGTAGTACTCCATTCTCTTTCACATAGACTGCAAATATCTTCTTCCAGTTTGTGGCTTAATTTATCATCTTCTTTATCATCTTCGGATGGTCAGAAGTTTTAATGTTAATGTAGTCTAATTTACTATTTTTTATCTCATAGCTAGTAGTTCATTTTTGTTTCTTGTTTAATACCTCCTTCTGGGTGGAGCTTGTGGTGGGCCGAGGTTGTGTCACTGCACTCCAGACTGGGTGACAGAGCTAGACTCCGTCTCAAAAAAAAAAAAAAAAAAAGATGTAGAGGCTTCAAGGCTTCAAGCCTGGTTATAATGTGGAAAAGCACTTCTGGAGGTTTAGTGATCACCCAAGTTAATCTTAGATATTATAGTCTTAAGACACCATACACACACACACACACACACACACACACACACACACACACACTCGAGCATGGTTTCACACAAAATCCCATTCAGAGGGTAAAAGTTGAAATTGATTTTCTCGAGATTCACATATGAGCTTCCATGGACTCCAAGCTGCAACCCAATAAGCTAGTGCACGCCTTCATTTAGAGCCTCCCAAGACACAGCACCACCTACTGGGGCAAGAGTTTATGAATATAAATTGTGGCAGGCTCAAAAGAAAATTTTTTTTTTTTTTTTGAGTGGAGTCTCACTCTGTCGCTGGGCTGGAGTGCAGTGGCACAATCTTGGCTTGCTGCTACCTCTGCATCCCGGATTCAGGCGATTCTCCTGCCTCAGCCTCATGAGTGGCTGGGACTACAGGCACCCACCACCACGCCTAGCTAATTTCTGTATTTTTAATAGAGACGGGGTTTCACCATGTTGGCCAGGTTGGTCTCAATCTCTTGACCTAGTGATCCCCCCTCCTTGGCCTCCCAAAGTGTTGGGCTTACAGGTGTGATCCACTGCACCCGGCCCAAAAGATAATTTTTAAAAACATTTTCATTATAAAATTCATATTAAAAAGGATATAAAAATCTATGTGTTCAGTTTTAAAGAAAAATAATAAAAGGAATTCCCATACTTGCTGCCCAGCTGAAGGAATGGAAAAGTTCCCTGTGGCCTCCTCCATCATCACACTCAGTTAGCCACTACTATACTGAATTATATATTAACCATCCCCTTGTTTTCATTATAGTTTCAATATGCTTATGTTCTAAACTATACACATTTTTGCCTGTGCTTTTAAATTAAGAAAAAGATGTCTCCAGAAGTGGCCTGATATAGAAAAAAATAAAAAATGAAAATGAAAAAAAAAGAAAAAGACCTCCTTCTGGCCAGGAACAGTGGCTTATGCCTTTAATTCCAGCACTTTGACAAGCCAGTGCCGGAGGATTGCTTGAGGCCAGGAGTTTAAGAACAGCCTGGACAACAGAGCCCATCTCTACAAACTTTTTTTTTAAATTAGCCAGATGTGCTGGTATACACCTGTAGTCTCAGCTACTCGGGAGGCTGAGGCAGGAGGAAGATCAAGTGGGAGGATCACTTAAGCCCAGAAGGTCCAGGCTGCAGTAAGCCATGATCACATGATCACACAACAGCACTCTAGCCTGGGGGACAGAGCAAGACACTGTCTCAAAAAAAAAAAAAAAAAAAAAGGAAATCCTTCCCTACTTAACAAAAAAAAAGAATTGTACCCCAAACGCATGCACACACACACACACACGCCCTTACAAGCATTTAAGCAGACTGAAAGAAGTAAAGGGACAAACCACGTGGCTCTCCAGGGAAAACCCATTCTAAAAAGAAATAGTGAAAAGATTCTGAGATAAGAGTGTTTTTGGTGTTGTGCACGCAGACAAGAAGGAGGCCGGTGTAGCTGGAGAGCGTGAGAGAGGGAGAGAGTGGCAGGAGAGATCAGAGAGATAGTGCAAGACTAGATGATGAAGCTTTATTCTGAGTGCCGTGAGGAGTCCTCAGTAGTTTCTGAGCACAGAACTGTCATGATCCGAATTACAATTTCCAAGGCCCACTGTAACTGATGCAGTGGGAACTGACTGCACAGGAAAACCCACAAGGAAGCAATTGCAGAAGTCCAAAGAGAGAACGATGAGAGCAGTGAAGTGGGAAGATTCTTGACATATTTGGAAGAAAGAGCCAATAGAATTTGGTGTGGATATAATAAGAAGAGGGGTGTCAGGGTAACTCCAAGGTATCAGGCCTGAGAAACTGGAAGAATAAAGTATTTACTAGCTTGAAGGAAGACAGTGAGAGGAGAAGACTTGGGCATGGTGTAGGGAGGTCAGGAGCTCTGCTTCACACATGGTATGTTTGAAATGCCTCGTAGACATCCAAATGGAAATGTTCTGAGCCATGACATGAAATCAACCTAAGTGTCCATCAACAGGTGAACATATAAAGAAAATGTGATGTATATATACCACATATATAATATATACAGATATAGGAATATTATTCATCCTTTAAAAAGAAGGAAATCTTGTCATTGTAACAGCATGGATGAACCTGGAGGACACTATGCTAAGTGAAATAAGCAAGACACAGAAAGACAAATATCTCATGATCTCACTTATATGTAGAATCTAAAAAAACCTGAACTCCTAGAAGCAGAGAATAGAATGACGGTTGCCAGGTTCAGTGGGTGAAGGATAGTGGGAAACAGGAAAATATCGGTCAATGGGTACAAAGTTTCACTTAGGATAGTTCCATAGATCTATTATACAGCACGGTAACTATAGCTAATATTAATATATTGTATGCTTGAAAATTGCTGAAAGTGGATCTTAAATATTCTCGCCACAAAAAAAAGTGTGTGGCATGATTGATGTGTTAATTTTCTTGTTTTAACCATGTCACTATGCATACATGTATCGAATTACATTGTATGTGATAAATACTGCATATATAATTTTTATTTGTCAATTACACCTAAATAGAGCTGGGAAAAAAAGTAAATGTCTAAAAACAGAAAAAAAAAACAGTGAGTATATGAGTTGAAAAGAGATCTCAGCTGGAGAACTGGGCATTGATAACATAAGATGGTGTACACTGGAGTGTATACAGGGGTGAGAAACGACCCAAGGCTGTGTTGATCTCATAGATGAGAGGTGTGGTGTGATGGACACGCCTGGAGGAGCATGAGCCTCCAGATGAACAGAATATTTCTTCCCCAGCCATGCACCAATTCTCTATCCCATCCCAGGTCCTTGATACACTGTCAGGGAACCAGTGCTGTGCCTGGTTGCCCCCGCTCTTCTCTCTCCCCACCCTCAGACGAATTACTACCACTAGTAAATGTTTGCTCTGGCTCATAGATGCATAATGCCTACCACACAAACCTCAACTGCCTGTAATCGAGACTCACGCTCATGCAGAAAAGATTGTGTGCGTGGAAGATATAAATGATGCTGTCGCCCGAGGTTGCTGCGGGAAACGGGGCCGCTGAAATAGAAATTGCATCCAGCTTTTACTGCCTCAACAACCTGCCTCCCTTTGCCACAGCCACCCTGGAAGGTAGAGGGAATTAGCTGTAAATATTTTACAGTTGGTAATTTGCTCTAGTAAATCACAGTTCATTTTGCCGGAGAGTGCACTGAATGAGCATTTCTTTTTCTTCTATGAGTTATTTGTGATGTCATCTTTCTGGTTTCATCCCACACTTAATTTAGGCCTCAACATATTTGTTCCTGTATAATCTAGGGTACTCTGTGTCTCTAGGATGGGCTGAGGTGGTGGGGCAGGGTGGCGTGGGATGGGGCAGGGAGGCAGAATTCCTCTTAGTGCTTCCAGGCCAGGACCCATTTAGGCACCAATGCTCAACATCTAACATACATTTATTCATTCATTTACTAAGGAATTTCTGATTAATCACTATATGCCAGACACTCTGCTAAGTCCTATAAGATAAAGATTTATATTACACAGTCCCTGTCATCAAGGAGTTCCTAGCCTATTTGGGATATCCATGATAAAATCCGAAACTTACTCATACCAACAATTGTTAGACATTCATATTTATTAAGATCTTACTATTCCAAAAGCTTTACAAGAATAAACTCAATAAATCCTTAAAATGATCCTCTGGGGTGAAAATTATTTTAATTTCTATTTTACAAATAAAGAAACTGAGGTACAGGCAAGTTCAGTGACTTGTTCAAGATCACCTAGCTGGCAGGATTCCAATAAGTCCACTCTTGCTTTTAACCACTATTCACTTCTCCCTTTTGATTTGCAAGCAACCAAAAAGGAAAAGAGGATTGGTTATGGTTAAACATCAATTACGCATGATTTATGATGTAGTTTTGTGTTAAGTGATTTCCATGGGCAACAAATCCTTTAATTCCTAATTCTGAAAAGTGAGCTCCCTGATTCCCATCTTAGCAAGAAGAGTTAGGCTCAGAGAGTAACCCAACCAAAACTACCCAAATAATATGCCACTAGTGCAAATGACATGAATAGACACTTCTCAAAAGAAGATGTACAGATGGCCAAGAAATATATGAGAAAAGGCTCAACATCACTAACCATTAGGGAAATGCAAATTAAAACCACAGTGTGATACCATCTTACCCCAGTCAGAATGGCCATGATTAAAGTCAAGACACAATAGATATTGGCATGGATGTGGTGAAAAGGAAATGCTTATACACTGCTGATGTGAATGTAAATTAGCACAACCTCTATGGAAAACAGTGCAGAGATTTCTCAAAGAGTTAAAAGCAGATCTACCATTCACTCCAGCAATCCCACTACTCTCTACCTACCCAAAGGAAGAGAAGTCATTATTTCAAAAAGATACCTGCACACGTATGTTTATCACAGCACAAATTCACAATTGCAAAGATAGGGCACCAACCTAAGAGCCTATCAACCGATGAGTGAATAAAGAAAATGTGGTACCTATACACCATGTAATACTACTCAGCCATAAGGAGAATGAAATCATGTCTTTTGCAGCAGCTTCGATGGAGCTGGAGGCAATTATTCTACGTGAAGTAACTGAAGAATGGAAAACCAAATATCATATGTTCTCATTTGCAAGTGGGAGCTATGCTATGGGTATGCAAAGACAAAGAGAGTGGTATAATGGACATTGGAGACTCAGAAAGAGGGCGAGTGGGTGGGGGTGAGGGATTAAAAAACTATATTTTGGCTACAATATAGACTACTCCAGTGACAGGTGCACTAAAATATTAGACTTTGCCACTATACGTTTCATCCATGTAACCAAAAACCACTTGTACCTCAAAAGCTATTGAAATACATATATGCGTGTACGTGTGTGTGTGCATGTGTGTGTGTGTGTGTGTATATGCCAATCTCAGCCTAATTGCATTTTATATATATATATACACACATATGTATATACACACACACATATATATATAAACATATATAAAACTACATATATATGTGTATGTGTGTAGTTTTGTGTTAGACGATTTCTATAGGCAACAAATCCTTCAATTCCATATATAGATATGGTTCCCTTATGCTGAGATTTGATCCAGGATTATCCAACTCCAACACCAAGCCCTTTTCATGCTAGAGGGTAATGAGAGTTGATGGAAATAAAGAACCATTCAAGGCACTTTCAGATCAGAACAGAGAATAACTAACCCCTCACAGAGTTGGAGAAGAGGAGGCAGCTAGCCCAAGTTGTGAAGACAGGGAAGAACATTCTAGATAGTCAAGGGCTAGAATGGCCAAAGAGGCCACAGGACAGCAGGTGAACAGCACATGCTGATGTGAAATATCAGTTGTTGCTGTTTTGGCTTTGCCTAAGCCCTTGCCCACAGGGCATGACAATTCATGCTGCACTCAGCAGAAGGAAATTAACAAGGTGACTCCATGAAGGATATGGGCAGAGGGCTTGGGAATAGCTCCCATGAGATCTTTTCTGCCCTCTTTATCTGTGCTAGGGAACAGCACAGGAAGACATGGTATCTGGTTTCACTCTCCTCTTGCTTACTTTTTTGCTGTGAGTTTTGGAGCAGGTCACTGAGCCTTTATTCACCACCATTGTCAAGTATTCTCAAAAATGCCCAAAGGTAGGTGGCTGGACATGTTATTCCTTATTGCTAGTCTCACCAGAGGGTTGGTTTGAGCTGCACGGCTATAAATCAGGACCCTTTGAGTTATTCAAACCTCATACTCTACAGTGTTCTTGAACATGCTCCTCTTGGCTTTTCCTTCAACTTATGCACATGTGTTTTGGTTCACCACTGAGAACATGTATACAAAACATCTCATTTATTAGGATCAAATAAAGTAGCCAGATAGGTTTCTTTGAAGGCATGAAGTAAATGTTCTTATAGAGAAGTTACCTTGGGCCGTACAGAGTAGGGTGAGTGGACAAGTACTTCCTAACCAAATAGCCAGGATAACGCTCTTGTGAGGTCAATGGGGAATTTACCCCACACACATTTTCAACAAACATCAAGAAATGCCTCTGGCCAACTATTGTAAAAGGGAAATTTTCTTGAATGTTATATGAAAGACTGATAAGGAATCTGTTATGAATAGGCTTGGAAGAGATAGGAAATTGGGAAGCTCTGTGGACACAGGCTGCAGGACTGGGTCTACGGTCTTAGGGAACCACCATAGGAACGAGTCAGGTTTCACTGTATCTTTTGTTCTTCATTTTATCTTTCTTCCATTCCTTATTTATCTGTTCTTCCTCTTCCTACTCTTCTTCATCTTCTCTTTCTATACCACCCTGCTAAAGATTCAAAGTCCTAGTAGAAAACATCAATTTTCCTAGTTTAGAATCTAAGTGAGTGACAGTCCCAGACTATATACAGTGAAACAGAGGCAATTCGCTATGTGCACACTGCAGTGATTTTAATCAGAAGACCAGGTTAGGGGTAACATCTGAACTGGGATGCAGAAGTAAGAAAGCAAGCCCCATGGGGGAACCCTGGGGAAATAGCAGGTGCGGCATCCTAGGGCGAAAGTGTGTCTGGCTTTTCCAAGGACCAGGGGAAGGTTAGCGTGACGGGAAAGAAGATTGGGAGAGTGGGCAGAGATGAGGGCAGGAGAGTAGTGGGGACCAGTGTAGAGTCCTGCAGGTCATTTTAAGAACTTGAGATTTTACCTTCAGTGAAATGGGAGCCACTGCCTGGATTTCACGGTAGGGATGAGGGGCATGGCCAGACTTACACATTGGAAAGATCACTTGTTTTCAACTTTTATTTTGGAGTCACGGGGGTATATGTGCAAGTATGTCACAAAAGTTTATTGCATGATGCTAAAGCTTGGAGTATGAATAAATCAGTCACCCAGGAAATGAGCATAGTATTCAATTTTAGTTTTTTTCAATCCTTACTCCCCTCCCTCCCCACTCTTGTATTCACCAGTGCCTATCATTCCTGTTTTTATGACTACGTTCACTCAATGCTTAGCTCCCACTTATAAGTGAGAACACGCAGTACTTGGTTTTCTGTTTCTGCTTTAGTTTGCTCAGGATAATGGTTTCCAGTTGCATTCATATTGCTGCAAATGACATGATTTTGTTCTTCTCTATGGCTGCATAGTATTCCATGGTGTTTATGTACCACATTTTCTTCATCCAATCCGCCACTGATGGGCACCTGGGTGGGAGACATCATTTTGATTGCTGTGGGGAGAAGAGGCTTTGCGGGGATAAGGCTTGAAGAAGGATAAGGAGGTGGGTGAAATTAGAAGGTGGGTGAAATAATGAAAGTAACAGGTGATGATGGCTTGGATGAAGATAAATGTGTTGGAGATGTGATGAGATGTGGCAGCATCAACAGAATTTGCTAGTAGATTGGGTTTGAGGTGTGGGAGAAAGAGAAGAACCAAGGACTGCTCCAAGTTTCCTGCCTTAAGCAAAAGGAAGACTAGAGCTGCCATTTTTAGAGAAGAGGAAGACTCACAGAGGAATAGAGTCTTAGTTGAGACATGAATAATTTGCTTTGGGCATTTTAATTTTGAGGTGCTTTTTGAGACATCCAAGTTGGAATGTTGAGGAAAGAGTTGGATTCACAAATCTAGAGTTAATAGATCTGGATTGAGAGATATACACTGAATATAAAGGTCTTTAAAGCCATGAAACTAGCTGATCTTAAGAAGGAAATAGGTAAAAATAGAGAAAACCACTGAGGACTGAGTCCTGGGCCTCTCAGTGAGCACCTTAACTGATAGAGCTTCCAAAAGAGGCATCTGTTTAACTTTTTTTTTTTTTTTTTGAGACGGAGTCTTGCTCTGTCGCCCAGGCTCTGGCGCAATCTCGCTCTGGTGCAATCTCGGCTCACTGCAAGCTCCGCCTCCCGGGTTCACGCCGTTCTCCTGCCTCACTCAGCCTCTCCGAGCAGCTGGGACTACAGGCACCCGCCACCACGCCCGGCTAATTTTTTTGTATTTTTAGTAGAGACGGGGTTTCACCGTGGTCTTGATCTCCTGACCTCGTGATCCGCCCGCCTCAGCCTCCCAAAGTGCTGGGATTACAAGCGTGAGCCACCGCGCCCGGCCCTGTTTTGACTTTTAACAAGTGGAACCAGCACATAATTTTTTTTTTGATCACTTACTAGAGGAAGAAGAGTGGGTCTCTTTGCAGTAGTAACTCCAACTCCCTGGCCTATTATCCTTTGTCAACCAACCCAAACACATCCCTGTATCAAAGCTACCACAAGCAGTCAACAACAAGCCTAGAACTGCAGTAGAAACTAGAATAAATTTGTGGAGTGGGGGCTGGATTCCCAAGCTTCCATTAGCACAGTCTGGTCTTCGACAGACTTAGCTAGGTTGACTGGTTAGTAATACCAGAGGAAATACACCTTCAAACAAGGTAACACTCAGGTCTACACAAGACTAACTGAACCAGTTTATCTAAACCCACTTCTCTTAACGAGCAACTCACCTAGTGGTTACATCATTGAAACTCATTCTTCCTTTAGGGAGTTCTAAATATAGTCAAATGCATTCTCAGTGTTTTAAAAAAACATTTTTATGGCATCATAGGAAAATAGGCAATACGTTTAAGAGCATTTCAATTTAACTTTGTATTTTGTGTGTGTGTGTATTTATTAAATTTTCACAATTTATGAAAGATGGGCTTTCTCTATATTGGTGTGGGTGTTGTCTTATATTTTATCTACTTCTGAAGATTCTGAGTGGTTTTTAGTGACACTGATAAAAACCTATTTAAATTTGGTTTCCAGGGGCCAAAACGAATGAGAACCACAAATGAATGTGAAACACTCAAGGGTATTGAATTTTAAATGATATGGTCATTAACTAAATTTATCACTGGGCAAAATAGTGTTAGATTAATTAAGCTGGGGAGATTTTGATTAAATGTACACAAAACATCTCATTTATTAGGATCAAATAAAGTAGCCAGATAGGTTCCTTTGAAGGAATAAAGCAAATGTTCTGATAGAAAAGTTACGTTGGGCTGTAGGGAGTAGGGTGGGTGGACAAGTACTTCCTAGCCAAATAGCCAGGGTAACGCTCTTGTGAGGCCAATGGGGAGTTTACCACACACATTTAGTATCTATTAACGGCTTTCTTGGCTACTTTGTGAGCTCCTGATCCAGACAGACTGTTTCCTTCCCTGGAGAAGAATTGTAATTCCCTGAGAAGAAACTTGAGTTGGAGTCACATGGCCCTGTGTTTGCATCAGACCCTACAACTTCTTAGCTATAATAGTGATGTGTTCCCTTGCAATTTACTTTGTGTTTTGGGCCTCAATTTCCTCATTAATAATGGTGATAACAACACCTTCTTTACCTTATTGTTGTTAGGGTTAAATAAGGTAACTGTGTAAAACATCTGACTCTGGTTGGAAAGTTAGGCTAGCTGCTCTTCAAGCCCACTTTCTCCTTCTCCTGGACACATAGACTGTATTTCTCAGACTCCCTTGCAATCAGATACGGTCATGTGATTGAGTTCTAGCCAATGGAATATGAGCTAAAGTGATATGTTCATTCCCAGGCTAGCCCCCATAGAAGTTTCTTACTCATAATCATCCATATTCTTTCCACTTCTGCGTGGTGGTTGTTTACACCCAAAGCAGTCTTGCTGGCTTTATGTCTAAAATATCAGAGCGGTCATCAGCTTGGGCTCTTGAATCACTGTGAGGAGCAAATCTTTCCTCCCCTTGTCCAAAAACCTGCAACGCCTTTGAAAAACTGGAAGTAAAAAGTAAACTCCTATTGCATTAGCCTACTGCAACTGAAACGGACAGAATCCAACACCCAGTTAAGTGCTAAATAAATGCTTCTTTTCTTATCCTCAAGAAAGAACATGAGCAAATAAGCTAAAACCCAGAGAGAGTAAATCATGTAACATTATACAAAAGAGGTGGCAGGCAGACATGATGCATGGCAATTGTGGGATGGAGGGGGAATGTATTTGTTTTGTACATACGATCCTGAACAGGATAATGAGCCTCATGTTGCCCAAGGGACAGCTGTTTCAAGGAATAACATTTTACATTGTGTGACTTGTTACCACGTGAGGGAGTAGATAGGAAGAAAATGGCACCACACAAAGAGAGAAAGAAAGAAATAGAAACAGTGGTGCCACTGACAAGAAACCCAGAGACATTGCCTTACAGCAATGGGGAAGATTGAAAGGACCACCTTTTGAGTGCTTGGAGGACTAATGACCAGTGTCCCAGTAGGGAAGAAATATCAGAAGTAGGGATCATGGGTGAAAATGGTGCCAAATACCTTGGAGGCTGTCTTGATAAGAAAAAAAAAAAATATATTGCTGTAATTGAATCATGGGAACTTACAGAGACTGGATATTCAGATGACTTTAGGCTTTCAGGTGCCACGTGCCACTTTTAGGATTAATGTTGTGTTTTTTTTTTTTAAATTGACCCTCAAATGAACCACTTTCTGTATCCGTAAATCAAAAATGCTTGTAGGTGGGAGATGTTCTTGTTTAATACAATGTGTTTTTTTTTCTGTTATATCTATGAAGGAACACAGCCCCCTGAAGTTTCTGCCCTTTTGAACCAAAACAAACAAACAAACAATGTAGTGCATTTGGAAAACAGCCCATGCTATTATAGTAAGACCTTATTGTTTGGGCCACCTAAGAACCTTTTGTCTAAGGAGAATATAACCCCAAAACAGTTGCAAAAGTGATAGAGAAGATATTGGAAAAGGGAAGATGGGGGGAGGGAGATTACAAAAGGAATATAAACTTGGTTATTTGGTTATAAAAATTAAAGGAAATTTAAAAGGAAAAATGTGTAGAACCAAAAAGTGAAAAGCATATGTTCATCCATCCATCTATTCATTCATCCATTCATTCATTAACCACTGATTAAGGAACTTTTATACCCAGATACTATGCATATAAGTGCAAAATGTATCAGGAAAATTTATCAGGAATCCTATGGAAAAGAAGAAGAGGGAAATTCTGATTGTTAATACACATAACAAACTTAATGTTTCATTTCACCCATTTGTTTAAGTTCATTTATTCCCCAAGTCTTTACTGAGCACATTCCACGTCCTGGACACTGGAGTGATGGACAAGTTCTCTGCCTTCATGGAGCTACACTCCAGTGGTGGCAGGAATGTGGTGGTATAGACCAGGGACACATGGAAACACGTTACAGAAAGAGGACTGGGAAGCTCTAGCCTTTAGCAGGGGAGTAGACATGGAGATGACAGAGATGATGATGGTCAGGAACTTCCCTGCTGCATTCTGCAGAAAGAACAAGCTAACCCCAAGAAAAGCCAGAGGCAATAGCATTCTAGGTATAAGGAGCAGCTCCTCTGGATGAAATGGATTGGAGATGGAGGGCAAAGGAGTAGGGTTGAGAGCAGAAGCCAGAAGCCTGCTGAAGGGAGAAATGATGGTAGCTTGGACGAGGAGGTCTGCAGAAAAATGAGGAGCAAGAAGGTTGGAGACACCAATTAGAGTAAATGGGGTCTACTGACAGACTGAATATTAGCAGTAAGGAGATTCCCAGGTTCTGGGCTTTAGTAACCGGGCAGATGGTAATGTCCTTTTCTGAGCTGGGGAAGACTGCTGGGCCTCATCTCCTAGCTCCTTCATCTCCTGCCTTTGAGCCCTGGCTGAGTTAGAGAGCTGCCATTGCTCCATCTGCAAACTGGAGATAATAATAGCTTCCTTGACTACCTCACAGGACTATTAAGAGGATCACAGAAGATAATATAATCATGATGAAAACAGTAATGGAGTTATGCAAGGAGCAAAAACTCTTTATGATGCCAGGTGGTAGTTCAGTAAATTTCTTTTAGATTCATATTAATGACTCGGGTTTCGTTGGGGGAGATTTGTGAGGCATGAAAAATAATGCAATGGTGCTAATTTTCATAAATCAGAGGGGAAAAGTTTCCTCATTATCAGAGAGTTGCCCCATGGATTCAGAGCAGGTGTCCAGGTGTAAATGAGTGACTCAAACACACCACAATGAGCTCTGCAGTCCTCAAAAACTAGGGCAACTAAGTCAGTCATCGTTAGAAGCTTCAGGGAACTGAGAGGACACCTGGTCATAAGCACAAATTTTGAGGGTCTGAGAGGGCCCCAAATAGCATCTGCAGCTGAGGATGTGCAAACTTGACCCAAATTTGCTGCTGCTCTGTGATCCTGAAGGAAGCACCCAACATTTCATATTCACAACTTTTCCTTCTTTTTCTTCCTAATAGCAAGCTTTCCTTTAGTTTGTGTAATCTCCATTTTTAGTTTAGATCCAGGAGGTATTTGTTACAGGAGAATATTGTGTGATGCAGAGCTTTGAGTTTCTATTGATCTCACCCAGATAGTGAGCATTGTACCCGATAGGTTGTTTTTCAGCCTTCGCCCTGCTCCTTTCCTCCCTCCTTTCCTCCCTAGTGTCAGTTCTTCCCGTCTGTATGTCCGTCATATTCACACCTTTTCATACCTAACACTGGAATTAATAATGCCTTCCAGGCTCCACTGTTGTGAGAATTAGATAAGTAAGAGATGAGAAGACCCTTCCTCAATATAGCCACACAGCCCCCTGAAGTTTCTGCCCTTTCTCCCTCTCAGGAAGCCCCTTCTCCTCTTTACTGAAACAGGATAACCTCTAAAATCCTTAATCTAAAATCCTTGATTTTCTCTAGCCTTTCTCCCTGATACTTATCACCACTGATATGTGCAGGTGTGGGCATTCATGTGTGCGTGTGTGTGTGTGCGTGTGTGTGTGTGCATGTGTATGTGTGTTTACTTATATATTGTCTGCCACCCTTACTAGAATGTAAGCTCCATAAGGACAGAGGTTTTTATCTGCCCTGCTCACTGCTCCATTCCCAGTACCTGGGACATATTTGGCCCTCAGTACATATTTGTTAAATGGACAAACAAATGAATGTGAACAAATTTCTCATGGAGTCTGATGATGACAGGTATTCAGTGCCTGATGGAGTTCCTTTCATTTTAAAATTTCTGTATTGACTGTGGGAGCAATGTTTAGTCCATCCAAGATTGGTTCTTAATCTAAAGGTTTAAGTACAAGAGTGAAATCTGACTCTAGGTTCAAATTTCAGCTCTGGCCAGGTATGGTGGCTCATGCCTGTAAACCCAGCACTTTTTGAGGTGGAGGCATAAAGATTGCTTAAGGATAGGAATTTGAGACCAGTCTGGGCCATACAGCGAGGCTCCAACTCCACAAATTTTTTGAAAATTAGTCCAATATGGTGACATCCACCTGTAGTCTCAGCTACTCAGGAAGCTGAAGCAGGAGGATCACTTGAGCCCAAGAGGTTGAGGCTGCAGTGAGCTGTGACTGCACCATTGCACTGCAACCTGGGCAGCAGAGCAAGACCCTGTCTCTAAAAAAAAAATAGCTCTGACATATACCAGATGTTTGACTTGGGGCAAATTATTTAACTACTGTAAGCCTCTGTTTTCTAATCCATGAAATAAGCATAATGATAGTGCCTACCTAATAGGGTGGATGTGAGTCTGGGGTTCTGTATTCATTGGCAGGGTTTCCCAGAGGCTGATTTTGGCATATTCCTCCCACCACACTTGTCGTTTAGTGCCCTGCACCTTTTGTTCTTCGACCTCTATATCACCCATTTGCCTCAACCATGTTTGCAGATTGCCTAGGACAGGATTAGCTCATGTGGCTCATTCTCAATAGTCAGGTATACCAACACCTTCCCTTCTTTCCTCTACCCATCAATCATACCATCCATCTACCCCCCTGAACAGCATATCCATCCATCCATCATCCACACGTCCAAGCTTCCTTATGTCTGTCTTTTTTTTTTTTAATTATACTTAAAGTTCTAGGGTACACGTGCACAACGTGCAGGTTTAATACATAGGTAAACGTGCCATGTTGGTTTGTTGCACCCATCAACTCATCATTTAAGTTACGTATTTCTCCTAATGCCATCCCTACCCCAGCCTGCCACCCCCCAACAGGCCCTGGTGTGTGATGTTCCCCGCCCTGTGTCCAAGTGATCTCATTGTTCAGTTCCCACCTGTGAGTGAGAACATGCAGTGTTTGGTTTTCTGTCCTTGTGTTAGTTTGCTGAGAATGATGGTTTCCAGCTTCATCCATGTCCCTGCAAAGGACATGAACTCACCCTTTTTTATGGCTGCATAGTATTTCATGGTATATGTGCCACATTTTCTTTATCCAGTCTATCATTGATGGACATTTGGCTTGGTTCCAAGTCTTTGCTATTGTGAATAGTGGCAAAATAAACATATGGGTGCATGTGTCATTACAGTAGCATGATTTATAATCCTTTGGGTATATACGCAGTAATGGGATTGCTGGGTCAAATGGTATTTCTAGTTCTAGATCCTTGAGGGATCACCACACTGTCTTCCACAATGGTTGAACTAATTTACACTCCCACCAACAGTGTAAAAGCATTCCTATTTCTCCACATCCTCTCTGACATCTGTTGTTTCCTGACTTTTTAATGATCACCATTCTAACTGGCATGAGATGGTATCTCAATGTGGTTTTGATTTGCATTTATCTGATGAGCAGTGATGATGAGCATTTTTTCCTGTGTCTGTTGGCTGCATAGATGTCTTCTTTTGAGAAGTGTCTGTTCATAACCTTCGCCTGCTTTTTGATGGGGTTGTTTGGTTTTTTCTTGTAAATTTGTTTGAGTTCTTTGTAGATTCTGGATATTAGGCTTTTGTCAGATGGGTAGGTTACAAAAATTTTCTCCCATTCTGTAGGTTGCCTGTTCACTCTGACAGTAGTTTATTTTGCCATGCAGAAGCTCTTTAATTTAATTAGATCCCATTTGTCTATTTTGGCTTTTGTAACCATTGATTTTGGTGTTTTAGTCATGAAGTCTTTGCCAATGTCTATGTCTTGAATGGTATTGCCTAGGTTTTCTTCTAGGGTTTTTATGGTTTTAGGTGTTAAATTTAAGTCTTTAATACAACTTGAATTAATTTTTGTATAAGGTGTAAGGAAGGGACCCAGTTTCAGCTTTCAACATATGGCTAGCCAGTTTTCCCAGCACCATTTATTAAATAAGGAATCCTTCCCCTACTTCTTGTTTTTTTCAGGCTTGTCAAAGATCAGATGGTTGTAGATGTGTGGTGTTATTTATGAGGCTTCTGTTCTGTTCCATTGATCTATATATCTGTTTTGGTACAAGTACCATGCTGTTTTGGTTACTGTAGCCTTGTAGTATAGTTTGAAGTCAGGTAGTGTGATGCCTCCAGCTTTGTTCTTTTTGCTTAGGATTGCCTTCACAATGCAGGCTCTTTTTTGGTTCCATATGAACTTTAAAGTAATTTTTTCCAATTCTGTGAAGAAAGTCATTGGTAGCTTGATGGGGATGGCATTGAATCTATAAATTACCTTGGGCAGTATGGCCATTTTCACAGTATTGATTCTTCCTATCCATGAGCATGGAATGTTCTTCCATTTACTTGTGTCCTTTTTTATTTTGTTGAGCAGTGGTTTGTAGTTCTCCTTGGAGAGGTCCTTCACATCCCTTGTAAGTTAGATTCCTAGGTATTTTATTCTCTTTGTAGCAATTGTGAATGGGAGTTCACTCATGATTTGGCTCTCTGTTTGTCTATAATTGGTGTATAGAAATGCTTGTGATTTTTGCACGTTGATTTTGTATCCTGAGACTTTGCTGAAGTTGCTTATCAGCTTAAAGAGATTTGGGTCTGAGATGGTGGGGTTTTCTAAATATACAATCATGTCATCTGCAAACAGGGACAATCTGACTTCCTCTTTTCCTTTATTTCTTTCTCTTTCCTGATTGCCCTGGCCAGAATGGAGTGGTGAGAGACGGCATTCTTGTCTTGTTCCAGTTTTCAAAGGGAATGCTTCTACTTTTTGCCCATTCTGTATGATAGTGGCTGTGGGTTAGTCATAAATAGTTCTTATTATTTTGAGATACATTCCATCAATACCAAGTTTATTGAGAGTTATTAGCATGAAGGTGCTGCTGAATTGTGTCAAAGGCCTTTTCTGCATCTATTGAGATAATCATGTGGTTTTTGTCATTGGTTCTGTTTATGTGATGGATGATGTTTATTGATTTGCATATGTTGAACCAGCCTTGCATCCCAGGGATAAACCCAACCTGATTGTGGTGGGTAAGCTTTTTGATGTGCTGCTGGATTTGGTTTGCCAGTATTTTATTGAGAATTTTTGCATCGATGTTTATCAGGGATATTGGTCTAAAATTCTCTTTTTTTGTTGTGTCTCTTCCAGGCTTTGGTATCAGGATGATGCTGGCCTCATAAAATGAGTTAGGAAGGATTCCCTCTTTTTCTATTATTGGAATAGTTTCAGAAGGAATGGTACCAGCTCCTCTTTGTAGCTCTGGTAGAATTTGGCTGTGAATCTGTCTGGTCCTGGACTTTTTTTGGTTGGTAAGCTATTAATTATTGCCTCAATTTCAGAGATTCAACTTCTTCCTGGTTTAGTCTTGGGATGGTGTATGTGTACAGGAATTTATCCATGTCTTCTAGATTTTCTAATTTATTTGCATAGAGGTGTTTATAGTATTCTCTGATGGCAGTTTATATTTCTGTGGGATTGGTGGTGATATCCCCTTTATCATTTTTTATTGAATCTATTTGATTCTTCTCTCTTTTCTTCTTCATTATTCTTGCTAGTGGTCTATCAATTTTGTTGATCTTTTCAAAAACCAGCTCCTGGATTCACTGATTCTTTGAAGGGTTTTTTGTGTGTCTATGTCTTTCAGTTCTGCTCTGATCTTAGTTATTTCTTGCCTTCTGCTAGCTTTTGAATTTGTTTGCTCTTGCTTCTCTAGTTCTTTTAATTGTGATGTTTGGGTGTCAATTTTAGATCTTTCCTGCTTTCTCTGGTAGGCATTTAGTGCTATAAATTTCCCTCTACACACTGCTTTAAATGTGTCCCAGAGATTCTGGTACTTTGTGTCTTTGTTCTCACTGGTTTCAAAGAACATCTTTATTTCTGCCTTCATTTCGTTATTTACCCAGTAGTCATTCAGGAGCAAGTTGTTCAGTTTCCATGTGGTTGTGCGATTTTGAGTGAGTTTCTTAATTCTGAGTTCTAATTTGATTGCACTGTGGTCTGAGAGACAGTTTGTTGTGATTTCTGTTCTTTTACATTTGCTGAGGAGTGCTTTACTTCCAATTATGTGCTCAATTTTAGAATAAGTATGATCTGGTGCTAAGAAGAATGTATATTCTGTTGATTTGGGGTGGAGAGTTCTGTAGATGTCTATTAGGTCCACTTGGTCCAGAGCTAAGTTCAAGTCCTGGATATCCCTGTTAACCTTCTGTCTTGTTGATCTGTCTAATATTGACAGTGGGGTGTTAAAGTCTCCCATTATTACTGTTTGGGAGCCTAAGTCTCTTTGTAGGTCTCTAAGGACTTGTTTTATGAATCTGGGCACTCCTGTATTGGGAGCATAATATATTTAGGATAGTTAGCTCTTCTTGTTGAATTGATCCCTTTACCCTTATGTAATGGCCTTCTTTGTCTCTTTTGATCTTTTTTGGTTTAAAGTCTGTTTTACCAGAGACTAGGATTGCAACCCCTGCTTTTTTTTTTGCTTTCCATTTGCTTGGTAGATCTTCCTCCATCCCTTTATTTTGAGCCTATGTGCATCTTTGCAGGTGAGATGGGTCTCTTGAATACAGCACACTGATGGGTCTTGACTCTTTATCCAATTTGCTAGTTTGTGTCTTTTAATTGGGGCATTTATCCAATTTACATTTAAGGTTAATATTGTTATGTGTGAATTTGATCCTGTCATTATGATGTTAGCTAGTTATTTTGCCCATTAATTTAGGCAGTTTCTTCAGAGCATTGATGGTCTTTACAACTTAGCATGTTTTTGCAGTGGCTGGTACTGGTTGTTTCTTTCCATGTTTAGTGCTTCCTTCAAGAGCTCTTGTAAAGCAGGCCTGGTGGTGACAAAATCTCTCAGGATTTGCTTGTCTGTAAAGGATTTTATTTCTCCTTCACTTATGAAGCTTAGTTTGGCTGGATATGAATTCTAGGTTGAAAATTCTTTTCTTTATGAATGTTGAATATTGGCCCCCACTCTCTTCTGGCTTGTAGGGTTTCTGCCAAGAGGTCTGCTGTTAGTCTGATGGGCTTCCCTTTGTGGGTAACTCGACCTTTCTCTCTTGCTGCCCTTAACATGTTTTCCTTCCTTTCAACCTTGGTGAATCTGACAATTATGTGTCTTGGGGTTGCTCTTCTCAAGGAGTATCTTTGTGGTGTTCTCCGCATTTCCTGAATTTGAATGTTGACCTGCCTTGCTAGGTTGGGGAAGTTCTCTGGATAATATCCTGAAAGGTGTTTTCCAATTGGTTTCCATTCTCCCCATCACTTTCAGGTACACCAATCAAACGTAGATTTGGTCTTTTCACATAGTCCCAAATTTCTTGGAGGCTTTGTTCATTTCTTTTTACTCTTTTCTCTCTAACCTTGTCCTCTCACTTTATTTCATTAATTTGATCTTCAATCACTGATACCCTTTTTTCCACTTCATCAAGCTGGCTATTGAAGCTTGTGCACACGTCACGAGGTTCTTGTTCCATGGTTTTCAGCTCCGTCAGGTCATTTAAGATCTTCTCTACACTGTTTATTCTAGTTAGCCATTCATCTAACCTTTTTCAAGGTTTTTAGCTTCCTTGAAATGGGTTTGAACAAGCTCTTTTAGCTCAGACAAGTTTATTATTACCGACCTTCTGAAGCCTACTTCAATTCATCAAAGTCATTCTCCATCCAGCTTTGTTCCATTGCTGTCAAGGAGCTGTGATTCTTTGGAGGAGAAGAGGTGCTCTGAGTTTTAGTGCTTTCAGCTTTTCTGCTCTGGTTTCTCCCCATCTTTGTGGTTTTACCTACCTTTGGTCTTTGATGATGGTGACCTACAGATGGGGTTTTGGTGCGGATGTCCTTTTTGTTGATGTTGATGCTATTCCTTTCTGTTTGTTAGTTTTCCTCCCAACAGTCAGGTTCCTCAGCTGAAGGTCTGTTGGGGTTTGCTGGAGGTCCACTACAGATGCTGTTTGCCTGGGTATCACCAGCAGAGGCTGCAGAACAGCAAATGTTGCAGGACAGAAAATATTGCTGCCTGATCCTTCCTCTGGAAGCTTCATCCCAGAGGGGCACCCGCCTGTATGAGGTGTCTGTCGGCCCCTACTGGGAGATGTCTCCCAGTTAGGCTACACAGGGGTCAGGGACCCACTTGAGGAGGCAGTCTGTCTGTTCTCAGCACTCGAATGCCATGTTGGGAGAATCACTGCTGTCTTCAGAGCTGTCAGACAGGGACATTTAAGTCTGCAGAAGTTGTCTGCTGCCTTTTGTTCAGCTAAGCCCTGCCCACAGAGGTGGAGTCTAGAGGCAGCAGGCCTTGCTGAGCTGTGGTGGGCTCCTCCCTGTTCAAGCTTCCTGGCCACTTTGTTTACATACTCAAGCCTCAGCAATGATGGACACCCCTCTCCCAGTCAGCCTGCCGCCTAGCAGTTTGATCTCAAGACTGCTGCGCTAGCAGTGAGCAAGGCTCTGTGGGCAAGGGACCCACTGAGTCAGGCATGGGAGAGAATCTCCTTGTCTGCCAGTTGCTAAGACCTTGGGAAAAGTACAGTATTTGAGTGGGAGTGTCCCTTTTTTCCAGGTACAGTGTGTCACGGCTTCCCCTGGCTAGGAAAGGGAAATTCCCCGATCCCGTGCACTTCCCGGGTAAGGCAATGCCCCGCCCACCCTCCTTCATCTCACCCTCTGTGGGCTGCACCTAGTGTCCAACCATCCCAATGAGATGAACCAGGTACCTCAGTTGGAAATGCAGAAATCACCCATCTTCTGTATCAGTCACACTGGGAGCTACAGACCAGAGCTGTTCCTATTCAGCCATCTTGGAACAAATCTCCTTATGTCTGTCTTGATCATTCATCCACTTGCTCATTCATTCAATAAACATACACTAAGCACCGACAGTGTACCACGTCTCATGTCATATCTTAAAGATCCAGAGGTACATAAAACAATGTTCCCACCTTGTAGGATCTGGAGCCAGAGCCAGAGCCTCTCTCCTGCCAGGTCTGATGAATCATCAGATATGCACCTTTGGGCAGTGGGGACTGGACATGGAGCAGTGGGAACCATGTTGCTTGCCTGGGGCAGGTATCTTAGTGACATCCTCATGTTTCTCTTTGATCAAGTTCATATAATCCTCCTCTGTAAGCCAAACAGAGCTAGGATTGTCCTGTGGAGAAGGCTATTGTGGCCACTTCTCTGCCATGATTTTTTCTGCCCAGAGAAGTGTAGACATGGACCGGGTTAAGGGTGAGCCAAAGACAGAACCTTGAACAGCACCTCAGGAGGAGGGTTCTAGAGGTCCCAAGATGTTATGTCTTGTGAGCACCCCATGCTGTCCCCTTTGAGAGGATCCAGGTTGCCTCCCACCATGGGGCCAGAAGAATGTAAATTGTCACCAAAAGCTCAGCTCGGCATTTCCAAATTTCACCCCAAATTTCCCACCACCTGCCTTGCTGTCACTCCATATTGTGATCCTCCTGCAGAAGTCAAGCCCCAGGAGGGAAGGGGTTTTCATATCATTGTTCACAGCTGTGCCCTCACACTAATAGCAGACCTCAGTACAGAGCAGGTGCTCAATAAATATTTCTTGAAAAAGTGAATTCTTGAAATGTTGGATTCTGCATCCCATGTATATTTGGAGTCTGTGTTTTGAATTCCCTATGAGTAAAATTCTTGGCACATCGTGGGAACTTAACAAATGCCAACTTCTTCTCTTCATCCCTAAGTATGCATGACATTGCAGGATGAATGGTGACTTGAATGTTCCGTTGCTAACTTCACTTTGGCATCTCTCCAGGATATGATATCTGTATATATGGCTCAGTTGCACTTTACTTCAGTATACCCTTTGCCCAGAGGTCCCCAGCTGGAGAGGTAGAAGGAAAGCTAGACCCCATGGTATATCTAGTGTATCATGAAATCAATGCCCAAGGACATGAAAATTGGGCCACAGGAGCAAATAACACCTTGGAATGGCAAGAAGCAGATGGCCAAGCGCTTCTCTGCTACATTAAAAAATCAGTGTGTATGTGAATCTGACTGGGCAAGATTTATACCCAATAGGCATTCATTGAGTATCTGTTATGTGCCACATCTTATGCTAGATGTTTTCACTACATCTATTGATTAATCTATCCAACAACACACCTGATCACATGCATTAACGTTATAGAGCCTTAATATTATCATACATCACGGTAAACATTGCAGGCAAGGAAAAACATCTCATAATTCCCCATCCATTCCTCTTCTTTCTTAGGGATCGGTTCATTATCTTGAAGGAAGAATGGTTTAAATGTGCAGATATCTGCATATTGACATTACTGTTGGCTTCTTTCTTTGGTCTACCTTTGTGGTTCTCAAACTTGAGTGTGCCTAAGAAAAACTTTACAGGGTTATATAAATACAACTGCACAGATTTTATTTTATGGGCTATTTAAGGAATTCTCCAGGGTAATATTGACTCTATACACTGGGTTAGCCGCATGTGCTCACTTTATAACCTAGCCTCGTTAACTGAGACTCCATCCTGTGTCCAACGACTCAGGCATGCACCTCATTTTCCCACTGTGGGCTTCTTGCAAGTCTCTCCATGTGCTTTCAGGGCCCGGTGAGGGGTGCGGCCAGGGTGGTGGAGAATTATCCAGCTCTCTCTGGCATCGTGCCATCTCTTCCTATAACTCAGTTTTACCGATTTTCTTTGTTGTGGCTTGGAGGCTCAGCAACTCCAAATTAAAATCTCTTATGACTATTTATGATTGCATGCCCTTTGGATGGTGGGACAGATCTTCTACATGGGCCCCCAGGGTCTCCAAGGAGAGGACTGCTGTGTGGCAGTAGAGGATTTGCAGGTCACCTTTTTGAATCTAGTTGCTTTTATGGGCTCTGCTCTTTGGGTCTCATCAGTTCTTAAGGAAGAGCCCACTCCCCTGGGAAATTTTGTGCACCCTTTTCATGCCCCTCTGCAGGAATAAAAAGAATGGATGATCCTCTAGGAAGGGCCCTGGATGCTTTCTATAGAGTCATCCTCAATGTCTGTCAGCCACGTACCTTTGGTAATCTGGGCCAACGTGGACAACAGCTCAATGATTAGTGACTTCTGGCGAACAGACAAAAGGATCATAAACATCCCAATGCTGAGAGATTTCACGTGATCTGCCAACTCTTAATCTCAAGGAGAACACTGGCACTGCAGGCAGATGGAGTGGGTTTCATTCTAGTCCTGCTGGTTTCAGTTGTGTGATCTTGGGAAAGTTTCTCAACTAATCTGAATCCACTTTCATTTTTTTGTAAAATGATCTACAATATAGTTGTGAAAATTAGGGGACAGAAATGGAGGAAGTGACATTTATTAAGTACCTGTAATGTGTCTGATACTTTACGTAGATTATTTCATGTAAGCCCTATTAACAAAATTATAAAGTAAAAATTAATATAAATAATTAAGAGTGAAAATACATTGTTTACTATGAGCCTGGTGTCAGGTCAACTGTTTTCTATGCATTTTCTCATGCAGTTCACAAGGCCATACCAGGTGGGTCATACTTTTTGTCTACAGAAGATTGAAGCACAGAGAGGTTAAGTGATTTACCCAAAGTTGCAGAGACCAAAGGTTGGCAATCCAGGACTCAAACTCACAATTCACTGGCCATAAGTCCATGTGTGCTATATTATCTCTTAGCCTCCTTGTTCCAATTTTTGAATGTAAAATGAAAGCCAACAGAAGCAAAACAACGGGCTTTATGTGGCAAAGCTTCCCAATGGTAGATCCAAGGTCTAAACAAAACTCTGGCTTTTCCTGAAGCACTCTGCCTGTGGGATTAAATAAGATCAAGTGTGTGAATGCTAACGGAGCAACTCCTGGCATGAAGAAAGCTCTCAGCACACGTGAAGCTCCCTTCTTCTTTCCTTCAAGTGTCCTTGTCTTTCTATCTGCTCTTCAGACCTGCTCTGCAGTGACACTTTTCCTGTTGTCTGATTTTACACCCCACCCTAATCTCTATGGTTCCTGTGTCCAACCCTCCTTCTCCACCAGTTCTGACAATGGACTGCAAAAATCAAGCTGGATACATGCTATGTCAGTATGGTCGGGGTCGTAACCTGCTTTGCTCTCAGCTGCCACAGACTGAGAACTGCCCTTCCACCTCCCAGCATGAAGAAGTGAACCTTCACAGTCTGGAGATGCAGATGGTCCCGTTTTGCATTCTAGGGGTCCTAGATTGCCTCCTTATATGCACCTTCTCTGTGAGGTACTGAGGGGTTCTGGCAACAAGTCTTCTAGGAGCACGGTGAGACCAGGACTACCATGTGACACGTGATCAGAGAAATTGCTGTTGGGCATTCACTGGCATGTGTGTGTGTACACACACACACACACACACACACCCCACTAACCCTTGCAGGAACCCTGGAGCAACTCTACAGGCAGGCAACAAGCTAGACACATGTCCTCTGGGCAGACTTTTATTCAGAGACAATTAAAATGGCTGGATGGATTTTGCAGAATTTGCAAGGTATATTTTGGATGATCTGACTTAAAATATAGGATACCTGATCCATGAAAAAATTAATACTGGGAATCCTGTAAAGATTCCAAATAGAAATTCAGTCTTTATCCAAAGCATCTGACACTGAGAGAACATAGGAGGACCTCATGATCGCTAACTGGAGGAGATGCGGCGTACTTGGTAAGATCCAAGGGCAGATAAGACAAGCTGTGACTTAACATATGAGTTGAAGCTCAAAGTCACAGATGTTGGTTTGCAATGAACAGCTTCTCACATGTACAACAAGACAAGCTGCAATCTCCTACCTTGTCCAGTCATTGAGCATAACTGAAGTGGATATGTTTGGGGGATTTGTGACTGAAATTAGAGCTGTGTGAGCTTATCAGCCTCTCATTCATTCTGCAACCAACCATCACAAACTACCAGCCTCTATCACAATCAAATAGCCAACCATTAGCCACAACCAACTAGCCATTACCACAACAAACCAACCAAGCCACTGTTACAATCAACCAAACACAAATAACCACAGCAGCCAAACAACCAATTCAAGCAATCAACACAATAATTAACCACCACAATTAAACATACATTATTACAGCTCATCAACAGCAACAACCAACCAAACATCATCACATAAAACTATCACCACAATCCCTGGGAGGACTGGGAAGCCTTCCACAAAGAAGAGTTTAAGTTAAACTGAGATCTGAATGATGAATACATTACCTAGAGGAAGAGCAACCTGTGTTCTGGAGGAGAATACAATACACACACAGATTATGCAGCCATAGTGTGCCGGGCAGGGGCGAATGGGTAGTGTGGCGGGAAAAAAGACAAGAATGTGGAGGCAGGAATTGAGGTTCTCAGGACCTCAGAAGAGGCCACACTCATTAGGGAATGTAATCTTTTTCTGAAAAGAACTAGAAAAGCATTGCAAGCTTTTAAGCAATTGGGGATGTGATGGGTATAATCAAAACTATTTTGTTTCTAAATCATCACTCTAGCTACTGTGGGAAGAATGCATTGAGTGGAGGCAGGGCAAAGCGAAATAATTTGGAGTGGAAATGTCCGGAAACAAAGCTAAAGATTGAACATCCCTAATCCAAAATTCCAAAATATAAAATGCTGCAAAATCCAAAATTTTTTGGGCACCAACATGGTGCTTAAATGGCAAATTGATTGGAATATTTGGATTTTGAATTTTTTGATTAGGAAGTTTTAGCCAGTACGTATAATGCAAATATTTTTTTAAAAATCCTAAATCCAAAATACTTCTGGTCACAAGCATATCAGATAACAGATACTCAGCCTTATTGCAATAATCCAAGCAAGAGATGTCATCAGCTTAGCCTATAGTGGTGGAGATAGTGAGAAATGGAAAGATTTCAGAGCTCTTTAAGGGTTTCAGTCAGAGGATCCGCTGATGGCTTGGACGCTGAGGGAGTGAGGGAGCCAGGGGTGTTGAGATAGGTCAACGGAATGCCAGGTGTTCCTTGGTTCCATTAGGTTCCATTAGGAGGCCTTGGCTTGGGTGAATCCCAATCCCAATGCCAGCTTGTCCCTTAATGGGGAAAAAAAGGCCTCTTGTGAGCAGGTGGTTCATTATTTACTTTCCAGCACAGCTTGGGGCTTCCTCTAACCAAGTCCAGATGATTGAAATAACATTCATTGTTAAGTAAATACATCTGAGCCCCTTGGAAGTGTCCACTCTGCATGGCCAGCAATGTGTCTGCCACCTACTTTAATGGTCAAATTACATAAATCCAAGTCCCATCAGGGAAATGAAATGCTAGCAAGCTCTTAATTACCACTGCTCTTCCAGATGTCACAATAACAAACAGAGGTGGAACCTGGAACCCCAAACACGTTTAAAGAACAATTAATCAGCATGTTCTGCATGAAAGCCCTGGAAAAAAAATATCCCTGAACAACAAGGTGGTCTGGAGGAAGAAATTTTTTACTTAATGATAGCAGAGAAGTGGAGGAGAAGAGAAAGAAGGCAACAGCCCAGGTAGTGCCTCCTCTGCATCTGGGCTCATAAATGCAGATGCATTTCAGAGCAGATGCAACAAAATCAAGATCAGATTGTCAGAAAATACAGAGAAAAGACTGAGGGGTGCAGTTATGGAAGACACATTCAGAGACTAATCAGTGAGGACAGAAGTGAATGAAGGAAGAGATTGATATTTATTAAGGGTCAAAAGGCTTTGTGCATTTCATTCATTCATCAAATATTTCTTGTGCACCTATTAAGTGACAGGCATTGTTCTAGGTGCTTGAAAAACAAACAAAATCTAGGCTGGGCGTGGTGGCTCACGCTGTAATCCCAGCACTTTGGGAGGCCGAGGCAGGTGGATCACGATGTCGGGAGATCAAGAGCATCCTGGTTAACATGGTGAAACCCCGCCTCTACTGAAAATACAAAAAGTAGCTGGGCGTGGTGGCGGGTGCCTGTAGTCCCAGCTACTCGGGAGGCTGAGGCAGGAAAATGGTGTGAACACGGGAGGCAGAGCTTGCAGTGAGCCAAAATCGTGCCACTGCACTCCAGCCTGGGTGACAGAGTGAGAATCTGTCTCAAAAAAAAAAAAAAAAGAAAAAGAAAAAGAAACAAAAATCTTCACCTTCATGGTGCTGACACCTTACTGAGTGAGTCAGACAATAGATAACAAATAAATATGTGACATACTCTCATATTTATATTTATAAGGACTATAAAATAAAAAAGAACAAGGGGGCTAGAGGGTGAGTGATCATAAATAGAGCAATGGAGAAGTGACATTTGAGCAAGGGACATGAGTGAATTGAGAAAAGTGGGAATTAGGATGAACTGAGGAGATGGCGTTCCAGGACTGCCCTAGATAAATTGCATTCAATGCTCATGACAGTACATCCGATTACTGCATTTTATAGATGACAATATGGAGGGTCAGACAGATGAGTTGATATTTCCATGTTGGTAAAGCTGGGAATTGGCAAAGCTGAAGCTTGAACCTTAGCTGGGCTGACTTTATTTTATTATTATTGTTATTATTATTATTATTTGAAGAGACAGGGTCTCACTCTGTCACCCAGACTGGAGTTTAGTGGTGCAATCATAGCTCACTGCAGCTTCAATCTCCTGGGCTCAAGCAGTCTTCCTGCCTTAACCTCTCAAGTAGCTGAGACTATAGGTGCATGTCACCATGCCCAGCTAATTTTTAAAAAAATTTTTTGTAGAGACAGGGTCTTTCTATGTTGCCCAGGCTGGTCTTGAACTCATGATCTCAAGAAATCCTCCCTCCTGGGCCTCCCAAAACACTGGGATTATAGGCATGAGCCATTGTGCCTGGCCTGGCCTGACTTTTAATCAGCTACTTTTTCACCTATGCCCAACTACCTGTCAGTTGTTTTTATAATATATATATATGTTTTTCATAGGACTGATTAGCTAATTCCTGTACTAGCAGAATCTGTATTCATTTCTTAATGAAGGATTTTATCATTCTTTCTGCCAGTGGCTTGGTCTATGTTGTTCACTGATAATCTATGATACTGCTGGATCTGTGGATCCCTATACAGGGCCTGGTATGTAACAGAAACTTCATAAATATTTCTTGAATGAATACACAAATGAACTCACTTTCACATGTGCCATCTTTATTCGTGTCTACACAATCCTGAGAAATGGGTGTTACTGGTGCGTTTCCATGCTTGACCAAAATTACAGAGTTGCTAGGAAGCATCAGAATTTGAGTCCAATTTTTCTGGATCTAAATCCTGGCTTCATTTCACCAGGCTGAGCTCTCTCCAGAAAGTCTCCAGAAAGCTGATTGAGCAAGAGGCCAGTAGAGACATGACTTCCCATCAAAGAGTCATAACTGAGAGGCCATGTGCTCATCACCATGGAGCGACTGGACAGAGGAGGCAATGTTCAGCCACAGGGTCTTAAGGGAGCATTATGCTATTAGCAACCAGGAACTCAAGGGATAAAGAACAAAGGAAACTACAACAAATTCCAACCCTTAGGGGCCTGGCGTGATGGCTCATGCCTGAAATCCCTGCACTTCGGGAGGCTGAGGCAGGGGGAACACTTGAGGTCAGAAGTCTGAGATCAGCTTAGGCAACAAAGTAAGGCCCTGTCTCTACAAAATAAAATTAAAAAAAAAAAACTAAAATAATTAGCCAGTCATGGAGGTGTGAGCCTGTAGTCCTAGCTTGGTTTGCGCCCAGGAGTTTGAGGCTGCAGTGAGCTATGATCACACCACTGTACTCCAGAGCCTGGGTGACAGAGCAAGATTCTGTTTCAAAAAGAAAAAAAAAAAATTCAACCATTTGATTGGCACAATAAGGATCTTAGGAGATAAAGATGGTGATAGAAGCATGATCACTGTTCAGATCAGGAAACATTTAATACTTCAGTTCCTAAAATCTTACACGAAAAGAAAATGAGAGATTAGCTGGCATGTGAGCTTTGAGACTTGCATTCAGAAAGAAAACAAGTGAAAGAAGGGCTGGAGAAAGCCAGTTCCAGAAAAGAGACTATTTCTTTTCAGAAATTTCTTTTCAGACCCTGTTGGTGTTGAGAAAAGAAATCCCCTAAAGTCTCCATAGATAGCCCATAAGCTGGAGGCTCTGAAATATCAGGGAGGGATTGAACAGATTAAGTCTGTTTAGCTTGGATAAGCAATGCCCAAAGGGAGGTGTAATAACCACTCACAGACATCTGAAGGACGGAAATGCTCAGGAGAGACTGGCACTACAGGAGAGAGCCCATGGGGACCTGGCCAGGAACAAAGCAATAAAGCTAAGTCAAGGGAAGTCAGTCAGACCATCAGGGCAAACTCCAAACTTTGCAGGAAATCTTCCATCTCATCAGGAGATTCTTGCCCTCTTTCTGTTCCTCAACATGCTGTGCTCACTCCTGTCTCAGGACCCTTGTATTTGACACTCCACTGTAATTCTACAATTTTCTCTGCAGTTGTCTTCCCCTTGGATCCCACGAGGCTGCTTTGGGCTTCTTTCATATGTTATCTCCCCTACAGAGGCCACCTCAACTTCACAGTCCAAATAAAGTAGCCCTATAATCTCCTGCCGCCAATCATCACATGACTGTTTTTTCTTACTCAGGGCACATGTGAGATAATTGCCTTTCTTTAACTCTTTCCTGGTTTATTTTTTTTTCTTCTCTGGGCTAGAATATAAGAATGTCAGCCCATGTCCATCTAGACCAAGGACCAGCCAAGCATTGTCCATGGGTTAAATGTGGCCCAGCATCTGCTTTTATAAATAAAGTTTTATTCAATGCCTATCAATTTCTGTACAGTCTGTGGACAGTTTCACTTTACACCAGAAGAATTAAGTAGCTGTGACAAAGACCTTATGGTCTGCAAAGTCTAAAATATATAATACCTGGCCCTTTATGGAAAAAAAATTGTTGACCTTTGGTCTAGATCAGCACTGAATATTCAGTGCTTCAGATGCCTCTGATAAAATTAATGAATAGAATAAAATAAAGGTTTGAGTAGGGCAAACTATATAATGCTCAAGCTAGCCACAATAGCTACAGAAATATAAAAATCAATGCAGCTCACTCAATTTAGTACAAAAAGTTTTTTCAAATATCCACTTGATTGCAATGCACTGTGCCTAGATCTGGGGAATAAGTGATAGACATAATAGGCATCATTCCAATTTTAGAGATTCTAAGAGCTGGTATGGGAAAGAGACTAACACAAAACCTGCTGTGATTTTATGTCTGTCAGAGGGCAGAGGAGGGCACAGCTAATTATGCCAGGTAAGGAGACAGAAGCAGACGAGGGAGAGCATCACTGAATCTATGACATGGCACCTTGGCCTTGAATATCATTAACAGTGGCTTCCACTCACTGAGGATTTTCTATGTGCTTGGCACTGCATAAATGCTTATCGCATCCCATTCTTAAGGCAAACCCCTGTGATGGATGCTTGTGTTGGAACAGGTCAAGTTATTCTGTAGCAACCACCAATCCTCATACCTCAGTGTCTTAAAACAATAAAGGTTTATTTCTTGTTTCTATAACATGGACAATGCACTTGGTAAGATGCAAGGGGATGGAGGTAAGGTTGCTCCATGAAGTTGGCACCTGGAATTCCAGGATGATGGATGCTCTGTCATCTAACGAAGCCACCATTGAAACACAAAGCTGTAGGTTTGCTGCTTCAGGGAAAGGGAGAATGGAAAATAAGGTACCAGCTCTTAACATCTGCAGCATGTACCATTTTTAATTGATTTAAACAAGTCACGTGACCATGCCTATTTTCAAGGAGGCTTGAAGTGTACCAGGAGAAAACAGGAAAATATGGTATTCATGAGTAATGTCCACCATAATATTATTTACAAATGAGGACATACTGGTGCAGAAATGTTAGGTAACTTGCCCAAGTGAGTAAGAGTGGAGTCTAGACTCAAAACCCAGTCTCTCTGATCCTATCACTTGCTCCCTTAAATACGTGATGATCTACAAGGTAGACAAGAGTGTCTCAGGAAGAGAAGGGAAAAGTTAAGACACCTTTAAGTAAATGGTTAAAGAAACAGAGGGTAAAGGCAGCAAGCCACTGAGAATTAACAGACCAAGTAGTTGCAACTGCAGCCTGGGAAGTGTGGCTCTATGAAGAATGGCAGTAGTCGTGTTGTGGTTTGAATAATTGTAAGGGAACATAAAGGTGGTTGACAGAGGAGGATACCCAGAACACATCTCCATAGAGGTTCTATTGTAAAACTCCTACGAAATTCAGTTACTTTCCACCTCCCCTCCCATTTCAAAGAATGCACTCCCGGCCATGTCCGGTGGCTCACGCCTGTAATCCCAGCACTTTGGGAGGCCGAGGTGGGTGAAACACCTGAGGTCAGGAGTTTGAAACCAGCCTGGCCAACATAGTGAAACCCTGTCTCTCCTGAAAATACAAAATTAGCTGAGCATGATAGTGCATCCCTATAATTCCAGCTACTCGGGAGGCTGAGGCAGGAAAATCCCTTGAACTCATGAGGCGGAGGTTGCAGTGAGCCAAGGTCACGCCATTGTACTCCAACCTGGGCAACAAGAGTGAAACTTCATCTCAAAAAAAAAAAAAAAGAATGTACTCCCTGAAGTACATGGGGTCTACCTCTACTGGCAGTTCCTAAGTGGCTTGTTCTCTTCCTGGCCTCCAGGTCTTGATACATCCTATTTCCTCTAACTAAACATTCATCTTATTTCTTCACCTGGATAATTTCTCCTGGTCTTTAAGGGCTCGGTTTAGACATTGTCAATCCTGTGAGCCTGAGCGGAGTTTTACACCCCACAGTGAATCTTCTGAAGACATTATATATTACTTTATCAATGGACAGATTGCATAGGATTTGAAATGCCTCCACTTGCATATACTCCTCAGGGGCCCAGCCTGGGACTTTTCCATCCCTGACTCTTCAGCACCTCACAGAGTGCCTGGCACCTTGGAGATTCTCAATAAATATCTGTTGAGTGAATTACTGTATTTAGACAAACAAAATCCTGTGGCTCAGTGCTTCTCTAACTTTGATGTGTTTAGGTATTATCTAGGGATAGTGTTAAATCAGGTTTTTTTTTTTTGAGACAGGATTTCACTCCCATTGCCAAGGCTGGAGTGCAGTGGTGAAATATCAGCTCACTGCAACCTCTGCCTCCTGGGCTCAAGTGCTTCTCCTGCCTCAGCCTCCCAAATAGCTGAGACTACAGGAAAACACCACAGCGTCCAGCTAATTTTTGTATTTTTAGTAGAGATGGGGTCTCACCATGTTGTCGAGGCTGGTCTCAAACTCCTGAGCTGAAGTGATCTGTCTGCCTTGCCCTCCCAAAGTTGATGAGATTATAGGTGTGAGCCACTGTGCCCAGCCTAAATTCAGATTTTGACTCAGTGAGGCTGGGGTGGAGTCTGACTGCATATTTCCAACAAGCTCTTAGCTGCTGGTCCATGGATGCACTGTGATGAGCAAGATGTTGCAGATGCTGTTGATCCAATCCACTACCCAGGTCCTCTAATCTCACCATTCCCACTAAAGCAAACCTGATCAGTAGCAACAACCAGCATCTGTAACTCTCTGCTTGAGATCTTTCTCTGGCTGCTGGAGCATATTGGGTTTATGCAAAATGGAGGTGCCTTCGAGTTAATACTCCCCGGGAGCAGTCATCAACCAGTGACTGAAGCGTATTGGGTATAAATCCCTCAGCTCCCTTGTCCCTTGGCTGGAGTAGCCCTGAGACATTCTCCACTGTGTCTCCCTGAGTTTCTCAATGGAATTATGTTTCCATTGCCCACATTGGTGACCTGCTTGATAGTGCATTTGCCATTTGCTTTCCTGCCTTCTCTATCTAACTTCCACGCCTCTATTTGTGTTTCCTGGGATCAGTACTTAAGTGAACCGCTTGTAATCACACCATTCTTTCAGGGACTGCTTTCGGGGGAAACAAATTTAAGTCAGGTCCCTAAAACTTTAGCTATCTGATCTGTCTGTCCTCAGGCTTTCACCAGGTATCCATTCACTCGTTTATTCATTGCACAAATGGGCAAGTAATAAAAGATCAATCAAAACTTGAAGGTAGGGACTAATCTTTTCTGTGTTGCCATTTTCTAGCAGCAAAGGAAGCAAAAGCATGTCTCCTAAAAGTGTTGGTTAGTGAGGGAGGGAAGGAAGGAAGGAAGGAAGGGAGGAAGGAGCTAGCTAATCTGTCCTGACTCCTTGAACTCCACCTTGAGCAAGGTGGGTGGAGCTCTCCAAGCAGAGGTGAAGAGCATTTCCGAAGAGTAACAGTATTTGGGCTGTCAGACAGATAAGTTCAAATTTCCTTTCTTCCAATTTCTCCCCAGGATACTTGAATTATCTGTGCCTCAGCGTCCTCATCTTTAAAACCAGGCTGTCAATGGGACCTCTTTTTTTGGTAGAGTTATTGTAGAGACCAAATGAGATCATAAATATTGGCTCCCCAAAACATGCCTGACCATTGCACTCAGAAAGTAGCAGATCCCATTACTATCAATGTTTACATTGACTTCCTCCATTAAGTCTGCTCCTGTGCTAAAGCCTTTAAGACTGTCTGAAATAGAGTCTAGAACAGAGACAGGTGGCAGATCTAGATGCACACTCCCCAAAAGGAAGCTTCCCTTCCTTCCTCTTTAACGTGAATGGCTTTGCCTATAGCAGCAGAAGTTCTGCCTCAGTTCAAATCCTTGCTCTGCTACTGGTAACTTCGGACAATTACTTAACTTCTCTGAGCCTCAGTTTACTGAATTTGTGTAACAGGGATAATAATGGTGCCTTATAATACTAATGTGATTGTGATGTTTAAATGGCATAATGCGTACAAAGTGCCTGATAAATAGTAAGGTCACAATAAATGTTTGCTGTTGTTATTATTATCATTACCATTATTACTACTAGACTCAGGGAAGCTACAGGGCTTTCAGGCAGTCCTATCAGCATTTGCTGCTAAGTGTATTCAAGAATACAAGCTTGACTACTTTTCCTTGACTGCCAGCTTTAAATGAGCTCTTCATTTTGAAAGGATACATTTGATAAGTTTGTGCATTTGCATGCTGCCAAAAGCCCCCTGTGGCTTCTGTAAGTCCAGATTATTCTGTTTATTCCTTCAGTCACAGCTGTCGTTTATCGTGCAGAGGCAGCTCGTTTATTATGTCTTGGGCATCCCAGGCACCTGCTCAGGGTAGCCTTGTAAACTATATCTGCCTGCCTCTGTCACCGAGTGAAATGTTGACAGTGGCACCCACAGTACTGGTCACCAGCAAAGGGGCCTGAGAAAATGTCGGGCTGAGAAGTTCCTGGGAAGAGCCCCTTCCTTTCTTCCTGCCAAGCACCACAAACAATGAGAGCCGACTGTTTCACCATCGTTTTTTCCGAATTGGTACCAACAGCTGCTTTCATCCTTCTACAAGACAAACACTATCGTTTCCCTGTTTTATTATTAACACATTCTGGCATAATTGCTTGAGCTCTCAACTGTGACCTGTTAGAGATTCACCCAGCCGTGGAATTTTCAAGGGGAATACAGCAACGTGGTTAAAGACTGCAATATGCATTATTCCCAACCAAATCTATTTGCCTGTAAGCCCCCAAGTCAAATCTCTTGTTGAATTTGTTCAAACAAAAATTAATAGTTGAATTTACATAGATTTAATGTCTTATAATCTTTCAGGTCTGGGAATCTATATTCAGGACTAGATGCATGAGCTCAGATATACCGTGTTTAATGGCAAAAATAATTTTAAGCCCTCTGAAGCCCAATCCTCTTGCACATTACTAAATCAAAGCAGTCAATCCTTTCTAATGAGACCACACAAAACCTGCTGCTGCCAGCTAGTAAATACACATTTAGGATTTGGGCCATGTGCATGGGTCTATTTTTATAAAAAAAATAAAGCACAAACAGGCTGGGTGCAGTGGCTTACGCCTGTAATCCCAGTACTTTGGGAGGCCAAGGTGGGTGGATCACGAGGTCAGATGATAGAGACCATCCTGGCTAACACGGTGAAACCTGTCTTTACTAAAAAATACAAAAAAAAATTAGCTGGGTGTGGTCACGGACGCCTGTAGTCCCAGCTACTTGGAAGGCTAAGGCAGGAGAATGGCGTGAACCCGGGAGGCAGAACTTGCAGTGCACCCAGATAGCGCCACTGCACTCCAGCCTGGGGAACAGAGTGAGACTCCATCTCAAAAATAAATAAATAAATAAATAAATAAATAAATAAATAAAGCACAAACAGCTTTCACATCCCAGCCCACAATGACCCAGACATTGCTCATTTTTTTTACATATGTTTTGAAACCAACTTTTGCTCAGTTACCCATACTGCAGTGCAGTGGCACAATCATAGCTCACTGCATCCTCAACTTTCTGGGCTTAAGTGATCCTCCCACCTCAGGAGCTAGGACTACAAGTGTGTACCACAACGCCTGGCTAATCTCTTTTTTAATTATTTCTAGAGGTGGGGTCTTGCTATGTTGCCCAGGCTGGTCTCAAACTCCTAGCCTCAAGCAATCCTCCTGCCTCAGCTTCCTAAAGTGTTGGAATTATAGGTGTAAGCCACTGTGCCCAGCCACACAGTTCATTTTTGAGGCTTATTGAAAATGCTTAAGATAAACATCCCTTTAATCATATCTACATAAATGTAATTTGAATTGACTGCATTCATGCATGCTACCAATACTCATTGGGTCCCCAGGATACCATTGGCCTGGGAACTGGACATCCAGCAGTGAACAAACCAATGAAGTTCCTGCTTTCATGGAGCTGACATTCCAAAAAGGGACTGATAAGAAAATAAACATAAATAAATGTGTAACATGTCAGGTGGCAATAAGTGCTCAATAAGCACAGTGGAACAAGGGTTAACTTTTGCTCCTACAAGAAAGCATGACGGCAATACAGCCTATTGTAAAAGGTGATCAGGAGCTGAAAGACAGGGGCAGAGAGCCATGCTGATATCCAGATACCATAGACTGTTATCAACATGATGTGGCTGTTCCTCCCAAGAGGTGGGACCTATTTCCCTGTCTCCTTGAATCTGGGTTTGCTACTGATCAAAGCAATGTCACATAAAGTAAGCATGACCAATAGAATGTAGGAGAATGGTTTTGTGCCAGTCTCTGACCCTGGGCCCTAAATGGCCTTGCAGTTCCTGCTTTTGTTCACCATCGTGGAAACCCAGGACCACCATGATGCAAAGAGACTGAGGTGCCCCAGTGAACAGCCAGGACAGTGGCCAGTCAAGTGAGTGAGGCACCATGGACTGCAGGAGGACTGCAGCTGCATGAATGAACCCAGGTGAATAGAGCAGAAGGACCACTCCACAGAAACATGAGGAATAATATATCAGTGTTGTTCTGAATCATAAAGTTTTGGGACATTTTGTTATGCAGCACTAGCTAGCTGCAACACCAAGATAAAGAGTGTTCCCAGAAAAGAGAATAGTAATGTCAAGACTCTGAGGCACCTGTATTTGGGAAAGGGAGATTCAGCAAATCACAAAGTGGCCAGTGTGGCTGAAAGAAAATGTGCATGAATGCATGAATCCTCAACCACTCTGAACAATTTCTAAGGAATTCAGAGTGCCTACTCTATGAACTCTTACAAGCAGTGGCTACTTCTGTTTCCTACCATCCTCATACCCCAGAAGCTGCTATCAATTGAGGTATAGTTCTTGTTACCTCAGTTAATCCTCATGGCAGGATTTTCCCAGTTTAGAGATGAAGAAACTGCTAGTTTCTTTCCCAGCTAACCAAATCTATCCAGCTAGTGAGTGGGAGAACCAAAAATTGTTCTAATTCTAAAGCCCACATTTTAATCACTATGCTTCCTTAGCTCCCAACCCTTATCCCCCACCTTATGCTCATTGGCTGGGGTAGTTTCTTCCAATCCCACTTTTTTCACTGCAGGCATTCTTGTAATAATAATGAGCCTAAGACACTCCTTGCTAGACCAACACTTCAATTAATGCCAATACCTCCGCCTACCTGAATGTGATCTTTCAGGTACAGCAAGTCTAGCTCAACCAGCTAGATGGTTTGAGTACACTCAAAATCACTGCTTTGGCCAAGTTAATCCAAATACCGTGCTCCTACTGAATTGCCAGGATGCCTGTCTCCCTCTGCATTGAACCCACACTGCTACAAGCACGTTATGCCTCTCTCTCACGTTATTCCTGCCCTTACTTTATCATCTGTACCTGCAAGGGCTTTGTACTTTAACAAAGCTTGCATGCTGAAGCCATAGCTGCCGATAAAACCAAGAATTCTAAGAAGGTGCAATAATTTAAAGTAGATCCATAAAATTGGCTGGTCTGGGACTGACTAGTAGTGAAGGTTGAAGAGAGTTCTTTTTTTCTTTTTTTCTGTGTGTCATTGATGGAGAAATGGATTATACTCAGAAAACAAGGCTAGGGACAAACTATTAAATTTTAGTTGACAACATATAAGCTTCATAGACATCCCAAGGAGGAATGTTGAGACTAACCAAGTTTAAGATATTGAAAATTATTTCAAAAAAGGGAATGTCCAATATTGCAGAAGATAATGTATGCTTTCTAGTATTGAAAAACCAGGCGGGCATGGATGAATAATTGAGGCATTTGAGAATCATGGGAATGTTCTTTGCGAATGTATCAGGCAATGTATTTAAGAAAAACAGATTCCAAGCATATTTATACCCCAGCCAGCTGAGAAAAGAATGTAAGGCTCATGGTATATTATTCCCTGTGCACTTCTATCCAGTTTACTGCCATGTTCCCCAAAGTCTACAGATTATTTGTAGAAAACTGCAAAAAACCACATCCTGCAATGAGGTATGCATGGCTCCTGTTAGATTCATAAGTAGAAATAACAAATTCCAATGGAAAATACTCTGTTATTCATTCATCATTTCAACAAACATTTCTTGAGCATTGATTTTTGGATCGGCTCCAAGTTGAGTGCTAGCAATACAGCATTGCCCCTGTTCTCCAGTAATTACTACCTAGTAAGAGGGAGAGACTTGTTAATGATGATCATAGAGTGCTCTGAGTACTATGGGAGATATGAACAGGTGCTTTGCAACCACCCAGGAGGTTGGCTAGCCCATATTGCAGGAGAGACTCAGGAAAAGGGTTGGTCCAGAAGAGTTTTCTCAACTTAATTACACGTGGTGTGAGTCTTTTTTTTTTGAGACGGAGTCTCACTCTGTTGCTGGGCTAGAGTGCACTGGCACCATCTCGACTCACTGCAACCTCTGCTTCCCGGGTTCAAGCGATTCTCCTGCTTCAGCCTCCCAAGTAGCTGGGACTACAGGCACATGCCACCACTCCCAGCTAATTTTTGTATTTTTAGTAGAGGCAGGGTTTCACCACGTTGGCCAGCTGGTCTCAATCTCTTGACCTTGTGATCTACCTGCCTCGGCCTCCCAAAGTGCTGGGATTACAGGGGTGAGAGCCATCATGCCTTGCCGGTGTGAGTCTTAAAGTAAAAGTTAGTCAGACAAAGAAAACAGGGACAGGCATCCCCCAAAGTGAAAAGCTTGCTTGAAGCTCAGAGTTGGGACATGTGCATTCACATATATGGAGAACATGGTAGTTACAGGAAAGCAGGCAGCAGATAAAATTAGAAAGTCAGAGTGGCCAGGTAATACATTGCATTGTGTGTCAAGCCTGAGAGGTAAGGCTTTGTTTGAATGGATGCCAAACATAAAAAAAAAGTGTATATTCAGAATGATAGGAAAATATTCAGTGAATAAACAATGTATTACAGGGAACCAGCCCCTTTCTCTTTCCCCTCCATCATTTGTAGTATGTTGGCTTTTGTCTTTGGTACCTATCACTCACTGCCAGATGGATGCTCCAGCTCCAGACATCACAGCAACATTCAAAACAAGAAGGATGGATAGATGGAAGTGGCACTGGCCCTTCACATCTCTTTATCCAGAAGTCAAAAGCATTCTCAGCCCCCAACAAATGTATGCTTACCTCTCAACATCCAGAACACGCCACAAGGTCCCCGCCTAGTTTGCAAAGATGGCTGGAAACATATTAACCTTTTCCAGCTGTAAGAAACAGAAAAAAAAAAAAAATTGTTTGTGAATGGTTTAGCCAGACAACTGTAACTGATGTGAGATTTAGATCAGAATTTTCATTTTGGAAGATAAAAGGGAAGCACTACTGAAAGCTGTAGGGAAGCTACAGGTTTCCTGCCCTCAGAGGGTCCTGAGTATAATGATGTGGGGCGCGGAGGGAGCCGCTTGGAAATGCTCCTTCATGTAAGTGGAAGGCTTTTTGTTCGGAAACCAGAAGGCTGAGGGGGATTACTAACACATTCGGTAAGAATAATCAAACCTGGAAAAATAATGCAAGGTCTTGATGGTACAAACATGGGCTTCTCTACCAATTGCTATAGTTTTATAGTAATATTCAAGTAGTACATTGGAGTTTACAACATAAATAATTATGCTTTGTCTTCTTCAGTCCTGTAGTAACCCGAGAGGTAGAGAAAACTAGATACTCAGGAGCTAGAAGCAATAAGGCATCCACCCGAAAGTGACACAGGTAGCAACTGTCAGAAACCAAATTCAAACCCAGGATATTTGGTACCATATCCCCAATACTGCACTGTCTTTTTGAAAGAATAGCAAACAAATGTAATGATGCCTACAGTGTGTGTGACGCTTTAAACATATTTAGATGTTAAGAGTAAAAGTTCTGACCAGGACCAGTGGCTCATGCCTATAATCCCAACACTTTGGGAGGCCGAGGAGGGAGGATCACTTGAGCCCAGGAGTTTGAGACCAGCCTGGGCAACATAGTGAGACCCTGTCTCTACAAAAATACAAAAAATTACCCATGTATGATGGCACACCTGTAGTCCCAGCTACTTGGGAGGCTATGGTGGGAGGGTCACCTGAGCCTGTCAGGTCAAAGCTACAGTGAGCCAAGATCACGTCACTGCAGTCCAGCCTGGGTAACAGAGTGAGACCCTGTCACACACACACACAAAAAAAAAAAAAAAAAAAGAAAAAAGAAAAGAAAAGATCTGAACTCTCAAAGTATGATAGATCTCCAAATTTGCCTAATCTTAAAAAGTTTTCAAGAGTAATTCTGACTACACAAATTTCAACCTCAGCATTGACACTAGTATCCAGTGTTCCTGAAAGAGTGAGCTGCATTCTTTCTAAAGGCTGCTGTGAAGTTGGCATAAAATGGTGCATCTAACATGCTCAGCACATTGTCAGGCACAGAGGAAGTGCTCAATAAATGTTTGTTGATTAAAGAAATTGAAAAATAGTAAGAATGGTAATGCCGTTTACTATGTGCTAGACACTGTTCTAAGTCTTGGCGTGTATTAACTCATTTAAGCTTATTAGATAATTCATCATATTTTGCTCCATTTCATAAACATGCTCTTTTTTTAAAAGATGCTTTACCTAAGTAGATTTATTTTTTGTAGAGATTTATTTTTCTACTACAATGAACAACTTTTCACTTAACATGAACAAGTCGTCAGAATCACCAAACTCAGTGATCTTGAAAGTGTCTCTTAGTAACTAGACAATTAGAGTTTTCTAAATTTTTCTGATTTTCTTCAAACTAAATGTCTTGCTTTCATGGAAAATTTATAGGACAAAGCACTAGTGTTACATTACTATTCTAGGATCTTATCGTAAAATACACGTTGTACACAAAAAATAACTCAAAGATTTTAAAGTGTGATAACCACAAAATAAGAAATATAAAAACTGATTATCTAAAGACAACCTAAAATACTGAAGAAAAATATTTCTAAAGAGTTATCTTGGGTGCAAAAACACACCTTTAGCCACTGCACTATACTGACTATCATGTATAAAAATGGGATATTATTCTGTTTTAGGCACCATCTTAAATTTCTAAGACTGAGATCACCACCATGCATATATCCCTGCCAATTACAGGGCTCTAGAGATTCCTGGTCTGATGCTGGGTACCAATTCTGATGCTCCGTGTCCCACACCAAAGCTATCACCAGCTCATCAGCCAGAGTACACAATTCCAGACGGCAGGTAGAAGATGGAACATCCCTCTTCTAGATTGGCTTGCTCTCTTAAAAGACAAGACTCCCCTCATCTAGAAGCCTAGGGAGTCTGAATCAGAATAAGCCTAAGAAATAGTTCATTCAAATGTTTTCCAAGAGCAGAGAACAGAAGGAAAGGAAAGGAAAGGAAGGGAAGGGAAGGGAGGGAAGGGGAGGGGGGAGGGGAGGGGAGGGGGGGGAGGGGAGGGGGGGAGGGGAGGGGAGGGGGGAGGGGAGGGGAGGGGGGAGGGGAGGGGGGAGGGGAGGGGAGGGGAGGGAAAGGCATTTGCTGAAGGCCACACAGCAAGTAAGTGGCCCCTGTGGACCCAGAACCCAAGCCTCCTGGTGCCGAAGTTTTACATGACTCTCTGCTGACTTTCTCAAACTATTCTCCCCTTCATGTGTAATGATCCTTCCTTCAGCTGCATCAAAATCCAAAGATAGGGAAAGGCTACTTCACAGATGTGAAGGGCCCATCGGAGGAGAAGATGGGAGAGTCATTTGGCCCAAGTCATACACTTCCAGTTGGCTCCAATTTGAGACCCCTGGTGAGTGTTCCAAATGCGATGATGCACTTAGTTATATGTTAACATGACAGGCAGAAGAAAAGGTGCATTCCAGGGGAGGCACTAGGGTGAGGCAAGTGAAGCACCTAGGTTACAAAATTGAAAGAAGTCTGATCCTGAGAGTGAGAGCTCCCTTCAATGTTATACCCTAGGCACTTCACTTTCCTCATTATGGTTCCAGCTCTGGCACATCCTACAGCCTCACACTTGAGTCCTGCAACCTACCTTTGGTGCCTGACTAATGCATATATTTTAAAATAAATCTTCTAATCATCATGTAAACAGTACGATTCTATTGCATCACATTTTTGTTAGTAAAAGCATTAAATGTAAGCAGTGGACAAATGCCACCATTTATAACCCTGTTTTGGCATGTCATGATTTTTTAATATAACAAAAGCCTCAGAAAATGCAAGTGCCCTGAGCTTGTCAAAAATTGAGATGTCTTGAAGCACAGAAATACTTCCTTTTCCCTCTAGAGTCTGCTTTGGACTTAGATTCCTCAACCCCTTGCTTCCCGTCCTCCTTCTTCAGTCCTAAAACAGCACTTGTCGCCACAACCCCGCACCTCTGAACTCCTAATTTCTACAGCCGCTTCCCCATCATTCTCCAAATCTGACCCCTTTCTCCCTCACCCCTCACCTCTTCTCAGGGATGTTTTCATAGTGGGTTCTGTTTTATGTGCTCCCTCCTCGCATCACAAAGAATTTCATCTCTAGGGTTTGTGGAGCTCGTGTAGGGACGCCTATGGGGTTTCATGCATAATTAAAGACAATTCAGCTACACATATTTTCTATTAGCAATTCAGCCTCTTTTAGGACTTTTTAAAACATACTTTGCAATTTGCCAAAATTCTGAGAGACATTTAAATAGGAAAAACTCATAAAAGCACAGAATGTCTGAGGTTTCTGGAAGGAGGCTTTAATGAAGAATGTCTCCCCAGAGGAGCATTTCCTGAAATGCTTTCTGCTCTGTACGACAAGCTTCTCCAGATGAGTAGAAGACTAAATTGCAGGTCTCCTCAAAAACAATGTCAATGGAATGCATTTTTTTAAAAAATGGTCCCAGGTTACCATAACAACCAAGGTTCCAACATCGTGTTGACTAACTGCAAAGTGATATGATCAGGAAGACCAGAGCAGAGAACAAAAGTATCAGGTTGCTATAGCAACTGGATATACAGAAAATGGAGTTGTTTCAATAGGGAAGTTTTCAATGCAAAAGTACATGTAAAGCGTCCTTCTAGGGTGAACGATCATCCAGGAAATTTTTACATTACCCAAGAGCTGTTCCATCATTTTGCTTGGTTGCCAAAGCTCTAAGACGCTGTATAACATACAGTCTGAAAACTTAGTGACTGTAAACAATAGCCATTTATTTATCTTATGAGTCTATGGGTTGGCTGGGAAGTTTTGCTGAGCTGTGCCAAGTGCAGGTTATATTATCTGGGCTATGCTCATAGGATTTTAGCTAAGCTTGTTCTGACGTCTGCAGCTGGGAGCTGGCCACTATGAAGGATATGAACAGACACTTCTCAAAAGAAGACATTTATGCAGCCAACAGACACATGAAAAAATGCTCATCATCACTGGCCATCAGAGAAATGCAAATCAAAACCACAATGAGATATCATCTCACACCAGTTAGAATGGTGATTATTAAAAAGTCAGGAAACAACAGGTACTGGAGAGGATGTGGAGAAATAGGAACACTTTTACACTGTTGGTGGGACTGTAAACTAGTTCAGCCATTGTGGAAGACAGTGTGACGATTCCTCAGGGATCTAGAAATAGAAATACCATTTGACCCAGCCATCCCATTACTGGGTATATACCCAAAGGAATATAAATCATGCTGCTATAAAGACACATGCACACGTATGTTTATTGTGGCACTATTCACAATAGCAAAGACTTGAAATCAACCCAAATGTCCTTCAATGATAGACTGGATTAAGAAAATGTGGCACATATACACAATGGAATACTATGCAGCCATAAAAAATGATGAGTTCATGTCCTTTGTAGGGACATGGATGAAACTGGAAACCATCATTCTCGGCAAACTATCACAAGGACAAAAAACCAAACACCACATGTTCTCACTCATAGGTGGGAATTGAACAATGAGAACACTTGGACACAGGAAGGGGAACATCACACACCAGGGCCTGTTGTGGGGTGGGGGGAGTGAGGAGGGATAGCATTAGGAGATATACCTAATGTAAATGACTAGTTAATGGGTGCAGCACACCAACATGGCACATGTATACATACGTAACAAACCTGCACATTGTGCACATGTACCCTAGAACTTAAAGTATAATAAAAAACATATAAATACAAAAGAATTTACTGAAAAAAAAGAAGGCATCAACTGCGATTACTTGACTTTGTTCCATGTAGTCTTTCATCCTCCATCAGGTTACCCTGGATGTGCATTTATGGAGGAGCAAGATTCCAAAAGAAAGCCTAATCTCAGGAGCCCCCTTGGTGCCTAGGCTCAGAAGACCCCTTGGTGCCTGGCCTCAGAACTGTTAAGTGATCATTTCCACCACCTTCTGTTCACTAAAGCAAGGCACATAGCCAGCCCAGATTTACAAGGTATAGAAATAGATACCATTTCTTGTTGGGAGAGGCTGCAACATCCCATTTTAAAGAATGTGGGCTGGGTGCAGTGGCTCATGCCTGTAGTTCCAGCACTTTGGGAGGCTGAGGCAGTTGGATCACTTGAGCGCAGGAGTTTGAGACCAGTCTGGGCAACATGGCGAAACTCTGTTGCTACAAAAAAAGACAAAAATTAGCTGGGCATGTTGGCATGTGCCTGTAGTCCCAGCTATCCTGGAGGCTGAAGCAGAAGGATCACTTGAACCCAGGAGGTCGAGGTTGCAGTGAGTTGTGACTGAGTCACTGCACTCCAGCCTGGGCAACAGAACAACACCCCGTCTCAAACGAAATACATAAATAAATAATGTAGACATTGGCAGAAGTGGAGAATTGGGATCATTTTTGCAAACAATGTATCAAGATGCCAACATTTACATATAAAACATCCTTGAAATCATACACATAAGTTGGACATGTAAAAATCAAACAAATCGCCTACATATTAAAAGGCATTTGGCTTCCAGAGAGCAACACAATATCAAAAAAGGACAAAATACATCTCGTATGTTAGATACAGTTTTCAAGGATGTATTTTCAGGATTTTGTACTTGTTCTTTAATTTCATTCCCTTCCTTTAAAACTGAAAAGTCAAGGGACCAATTGAGCCCCAAAGGGCATATAATTGAGGTCGGAGATGAAATTGCCTGAAATGTTCATTCACCTACTGAATGGAGAGGGGAAGTTTAGGGAGGTGATTAAAAGTGTGGACTTCAAAGTCAGATGGCTTAGGTTCAAATTATCTTTCACACTCTGACTGGTTATGTAAATTTGGGGAAGACCCTTGATGTCTATGGTGCTCGGAACCCTCACCTGTAAAATGAGACTAGAATATTACTCTATTTTATTGATCCTAAGATCTAGTTTAACTTTTTAATATGGCTGACATTTTGTGTACCACATCATTGATGCCATGTCACAGTCAAATATAAAATAGTTTTGTGTCCTACAACTGATGGCATATTAGGGTCACTGAATGTGACAATGCCTTCCTCAGGGGATTGTGTTAATCTGTGTGGACTGATTAGAATAATGTCTGTCCCCAGTAAGTGCTCAGTAAATGTGAATTAGGAGGAGGAGGAAAATACACCTTTGGCACACATGTTGAAGGGTTATAGAGATAGATATGCAAAGTATGCACATTCAAGTTGTACAGAGTTTGAATATTTGAAAGTGAAGCACAGTCTATGTCTATTCCAGGATTGCACTTGTCTGTTCTAATGCTGCTAATAAAGACATAGCCAAGACTGGGTAATTCATAAAGGAAAGAGCTTCAATTGTGACTCACAGTTCCACACGGCTGGGAAAGCCTCACAATCATGGTGGAAGGCAAAGGAGGAGCAAAGTCACGTCTTGCATGGTGGCAGGCAAGCAAGAGAGACCAGGTGTAGGGGAACTGCCCTTTATAAAACCATCAAATTTTGTGAAACTTATTCACTACCATGAGAACAGCATGAGAGAGACCTGGTCTCATGATTCAATTACCTCCCACCAGGTCCTTCCCATGACACCTAGGAATTATGGGAACTACAATTCCAGATTTGGGTAGGGACACAGCCAAACCATATCAGGGATGTTGTCTTTTCTGGAGATGTGAAGAAAGCTGAACTTCCTTAATTATTGGTTAGTGCCAGCAGCAATTTTTCTTGACTTTATTTAACATCAACCCTGGGAGGACAATTTCATTTTCCCAAGTTACAAAACAGAAAACAGAATCAATGAGGTGGCATGGGGGTGGTTGGGGTGGGGGTGGGTAGGAATACCATACTTAGGGTCACAAACTCAATTAGTGGCAGAGAAAAGTTACACCCAAATATCTTTGACTCCAAATTGTTTTCAGTCATCTCCCTTGGGACATGACCTAGCAGAGAAGGGGAGCAATGGATGACACTATTATTTTAGTGCTCAGATTATGCATTCAAAATGAGGAGGGACAGAAAATCAATACTGATTCAGAACTTCTCTCTAGGAGGTGGTTGGAAGCAGCTATTTTGTTGTACTAAGGGCGGGAGACTTTGTCTGAAAATAATATTTTCACAGGAAGCAGTTTTAGATATTTTGTTTTTATTCAATTGCATTTTGTTTGGAGGAGATGTGGAAGTGTTATTAAGTAGAGATGATGAGGGACAAACCACCCCCCTGGGCAACCAGTGCAGCCTAAAAAATGGTGCTTAATCCCCTCTACCTCTCAAATTCCCATGCACTTACAAGGACTTTCCTACCTGATCTAGCTCTTGGGAGTCCCCATATGACTTTATCTGTATCTGCAGTCCTGTTCCATGGCACAGACCCTGCCAATGATTATTTACTACATAAAATTTGCTGATGCCTACACAACCCCACAGAAATTCATTCCATATATAGAACTAATGTCCACAGAACAGATGTCCCTGAGCATTGCATACTGCAAAGGGATCTCCTTCCTTTGGTCATAGAAAGAATGTAGAGTGAGGCTGTCATTCTAAAGTGAGATGCAAGAAATTGTGTGGAATTCTGTGGTGCCAATTAGGCAGGAGGAATTCAGCACTTTATTCTACCTGCTCTTCTGCAAGTGCACACTGTCTTTCTGTAATTAACCTTTCAAGTGTCTCAACACTGCAGCTGCTGGTAGTGAGTCTCATTTACCTAAGCGACAGGTTTGTGTTGGAAATCACCCAGGTTTCTTGCAGATGCTCAGAGAATGAGTAGATGGAAAGAGGAAGAAAAGAAGAGAGGGAGAGAAAGAAAGAAGAAGGAAGGGACTGAACGGGCAACAGATTAAAACTTTTTGCCTCTGTTCATTTCTTATGTAGAATGTTTCATTTCCTCAAATAACAGATAGTACAAAATGATGCAGTGATAATATTCTTCCTCTCAAGAACATCATTAAAATGTTCCATCTCTCTTGCGAGAGAATACTGTTCCTCCCACCTCTTTACAAATTCCTTTTTTAAAAATTTTCGGCCAAGAAAAATAAGTTTTATATGATAGACATGTAGGACTTCCTTTATCTAATAATTAGCTCATACCCCTTGTATTGTTTGTAAAAACACTTAACCATCTCTGCTTTTACTCCACATACAGGTGTTCATGTCCTAAGCAAATCATTTACAAAGCAAGTCTCCTGTTGAGTGGTCTTACTCGTGCCTTGCATTTTAGGGTTCATAGTGAAGACCACTCTTCTCTACAAGATTGTAAAGATATGGCATATCATACAATAGGCAGCTGCATGGATCTCATGTCCACCTCTTTTGAGTAACATAATGCCATAAAAATGGGCAGACACGAGTCTTATTAATGTATATGTGATGTAGACAATTATTTTGCTGTCCTGTTTTGCTCTTTTCTATCACAACTAAGAAGCCAGTGCAAGGTTTTGGAACTTGATCTCTAATTTTCCTCTATCTGGACTTCTCCATCTAGATTGTCAGTAGTCTAAGGTGTGATTCACTTCTTACTTATATTAAATTTCCTGTGACTAGGCTGGTGTACAGAGCTTAGAAACTAAGAACTCTCAATAAATGTTGAAATTCATGCACATCATTTTGCCTCCTCTCCCTCTTTATCTCTTACTTTGTGGTGTAGTCTATGCTGACTGTCCAACCTTACTGGACCATATTTTATTTTTATCTTTTTTTTTACTTTTATTTTGAGTTCAGGGGTACAAGTGCAGATTTGTTACAAAGGTAAACGTGTTATGCAGGTCTGTTGTACAGATTATTTCATCACCCATGTATTAAGCCCAGTACCCATTAGCTATTTTTCCTTATCCTTTCCCTCCTCCCACCCTCCAGCCTCTGAAAGGCCCCAGTGTGTGTCATTCCCCTCTATGTGTCCATGCGTTTTCATCATTTAGCTCCCACTTATGAGTGAGAACATGTGGTATTTGGTTTTCTGCCCTGTGTTATTTTGCTAGTGATAATGGCCTACAGCTCCATCCATGTCCCTGCAAAGGACATGACCTCATTCTTTTCTATGGCTGCATAGTATTCCATGGTGTATATGTACCACATTTTCTTTATGCAGTCTATCATTGATGGGCATTCAGGTTGATTCCATGTCTTTGCTATTGTGAATACTGCTGCAATGAATATATGCATGCATGAGTCTTTATAATATTATGTTTTATATTCCTTTGGGTATATACCCAGTAATGGGATTGTTGGGTCAAATGGTTTTTCTGTCTTTAGGTCTTTGAGGAATCATATGAATAAAAGCTCAACATCATTGATCATTAAGAAATGTAAATGAAAGCCACAATGAGATACTATCTGGAATGTATTTTAATTCAACCTCAAATTAACTTTACTGGTGGTCATGGTATGAACAGCCACATAATTAAGACTACAATTCTGCTGGGCACAGTGGCTCATGCCTGTAATCCCAACACTTTGGGAGGCCACGGCAGGCAGATCACCTGAGGTTGGGAGTTCGAGACCAACCTGACCAACATGGGGAAACCTCGTCTCCAAGAAAAATACAAAATCAGCCCAGTGTGGTGGCGCATGCCTGTGATCCCAGCTACTGGGGAGCCTGAGGCAGGAGAATCACTTGAACCTGGGAGGCAGAGGTTGTGGTGAGCCAAGATCACGCCATTGCACTTCAGCCCAGGCAACAAGAGTGAAACTCTGTCTCAAAAAAAAAAAAAAAAAAAGACTTTTAAAAGACTACAATCCTAGCTGCTGTCTCTGCTCCTAGGCCTTCCCAGTCCTGGCCTATGCCATAAATCATATCTGAACTACTCTGGCTGACTTCAAGTCTCTCCTTAATCTGGTCCTATGTACCCTGTGTTTTTCCAACCAGTCCCTAAATCCTCCATGACATCTACGTGCTTCACTGTGGCTTCTGCACGATGCTCAGTCCTCCCTCTGGGCCTTTGCTCGTGGTCTACCCCACACCTAGCAAGCCTCCCTTCTACCCTCTATACCCTAAGCATCTTGCTAAACATTAGGACACCATTGGAAATTTTTTTTGGATAGGGATTAAAGGTAACTAACATTTAAAAGCTGAGTTTAGTTTAAAAGATTTCCATCATCTCTTGCAAGGGTGGAAGATTTGGCTACACTGGGCATTCCCTCCTGTATGACATCTATTGGAGAGAGATGAACAATTGCTGGTTTCTTAAAGAGGGTCTGTGCTGTCTGGCTCACCGTAGTCCCCACCACGCAGACAGCACATATGTGGACACTAGCCCCATTCACCTGTTTATGTTACCTACCTAGCTTCTTATATATTTTAGTCATGAAGCTAATCGACTCCCTAAGATCTAATTTAAGGCCATTTCCTCCAGAAAGTGGATCCTGACATTGTTTTAGTTGTTTCTCCAAGGGAGTAAGGGATGTTAATTACCAACATGAATGTCCTAATTTACTGGAGTTTACTAGTTACCCACGGCTTTGTGGTATCTGGAGGTTCATGACTGGCATCCAAACAACACTCTGTGTCCCTGGCCCACGCAATCAGCTAGGACGTTCCCCACAAGAGAAAGGTTGTATCAGATGCCCTTTAACATGACTGCCAACTCAGCTTAATATAGTTCTGTGAGCATCTCACCTAGTGCAGTGGTGCAATCATAGCTCACTGCAGCCTCAAACTCCTGGGCTCAAGCACTCCTCCCACTGAACCTCCCAAGTATCTAGGACTATAGGTGCACACCACCACACCTAGCTAATTTTTAATTTTTTTTTTCAGTAGAGAAAAGGTCTCTCTATGTGCCCAGGCTGGTCTCAAACTCCTGGCTTCAAATGATTCTCTCACCTCAGCCTCCCCAAGTGCTGGGTTTACAGGTGTAAACTACCATGCCCAGACTCATTTTCTCCTTATCACACATCCATGACAAGGCTGAGCATGGTCTCATTAGCTGAAAATGGATAGGACAGCAGGAAACAGACAGAAGCTATAATTCAACCAATGGAAGGGGTTGGGGAAGAAGATGTTGAGGATGATAGAAATGCTTAGATCCAGCTCTGGGTTACAAGAGAAAGTCATACTTTCCCAGAAACTCTGGGAAGTATGGAGAGATTCATGGGATGAGCTCAGCACTGGATACCAGAGTGTCCTGGCATCAGGAGCATGAGAACAAAGTATGAGCCTCGACAGCAGGAATCATGGCAGGCAAGCATTTAGAAAGTTTATTCTGCTCTTTGACCAAGTATTGGTTAAAAGGAAAGCAGTTAAAACTGTAACCAACGAAGGCATATGTTTCCAGAAATATCTCAAGAAAAAATATTGCAAGTAACAGTAGTAGCTGTTGGATTGGGCTTTAAAGTGAAGGTTGAAGAGATTCACCCAGTTAGCATGAAAGTTGGTGATAAAGTTCTTCTCCAACTTTGGTGCCAGAATATGCAGTGAAAGTTGGAGATAAAGTTCTTCTCCAAGAATATGCAGGCACCAAAGTGGTACTAGGTGACAGGAATTATTTCTTATTTAGAGACGGTGACATTCTTGGGAAGTATGTAGACTAAAATAGATCACCATTGAAATAGTATCAACATGAGCTCGTGCATTCCACTGAAGTTCTGAAATCTTTCATCATGTAAACAATTTTCATGCCTCCCTTTTATAATAAATGAATTATATCTAAACAAACAAACAAACAAAAACTATACCAATAGTCCATGATGCATGGCAATGAAGATGATTCCGAAACAGAGGAAGGTGGGCAAGGATGCAGGCATCGGGCCAAGGTTCAGGTACAACTGTCTTATCCCTGGGATCAAAAATGGATGAGTAAGGCAAAGTAGGTCCCCATTTGATTGACAGCACCCAATATGTTATCATGGCAGAAATCTAGATGAGAAGAACAGGCAAGAATCCCATTGATTAAAGTTTAATGTGCCCCAGTCACAGTGCCAAGCACTGTTGACAAAGTTATGACTACCCCATTTTACAGATGAGAAGACTAATGCCCAGAGGACATTAAACAGCACATTAGAACTGGATCCACAAGTTGAACCAGCTCTGTCTGACTCCAGTGTGTCTTTCTCTAAATGCTCTGAGTTGGAAGAAATTGGATTGAATTTGGACTTAGGGAATGCAGCCCTGAGATAGAAATGTAATGGCTGAATAATGGGCATGTGCTGTTTTACCCACTCAAAGCTTATTAATCTTTTTGTCCATTTTTAGCCCACATACTTCAGGTAGAACTCCATCAGCAACTCCAGATGGTAGAACACATGATGTAGCCTATCCAGAATATGTCATCACCCTGGCCACAGAGTGATTCATTTCAGGATGAGCATGTGACCTAAATCAGTCCAACTGGGGTGAATTTTGACTTTTATAGGAGCCAGAAGGAGAAAACAAAAACAAAAATGAAAAAAGCAAGCTTCTTTTCCCTTTCCCCTATGGAACTTGAATGGGACAATTTGAAGATAAAGTTACTGTTTCCATCTTGCCACCATGAGATTATATTTGGTTGGAGAATGGAGTTGACACAGATATCTGAGCCCTGAGATGAATAAAGAAAGAGAGACTGAGAAACAAAGCCTGATGACATTATTTGGGCCCCTGAGTCAAGCTACACTTAGAGATGGAATAGCTTATCCTTTTCCTATTCCTGAGCTAAGAAACTCCCAGCCACTTAGACTAGTTTGGTCACGTTTTGCATCACTTCCAATAAAAGTTCTACATTAATTCTGGACAAACAGTAAAGTCAAAAGTAGGCCAAGTTCCACAGTTTCTGGCCAGGATTCTTAAATCTAGCCTCCTCCTGATCATAATTGTTCCTGGTGCTCATGTGTAGCCAAGATGGTGGTGGAGGTCAAGGAGAGTTTGAAGAAAGAAGAGATGTGGAGACTTGGAACTTGGTAATCCTGGCTATTCTCTGCCATGACTAACACTGCACTGTAAGCCAGGACCATGCCGTTCAGCAATAAGTACATGCTGTATAATGAGCAATCTCCTGTTAAAGGAAGACAACGTGTTTTCCACAGTCATGCTCAACTAATTTATTAGTGCTTTTTAAGATGGCAAAAAGGCATCTGGCTAAAGTAGTCTGTGGAAATGATTTAATTAGATTAAAAAAATAAGAAGAAAGATAAGAAGAACTTTGACAAGTTTCTACATGAAACACTGTTCAAAACACTGCATCACCATGAGGTTGGGATGTGTGTGAATTTTGCCATGAATTTGCTCAGAAAGCAGTAGTAGAGAAGAAATAAACAAGCCCTTTAGAAGATGGGAACGTGTAATAAGTGAGATTCTTCAAAGATCAAAGACAGCATTTGTCTTACTAAACATCTTTATAAAATACTGAGGACTCACTGTAGAGTAAAAAACCTCAATATGTGGATAACAGTGAATTCTTCCAGTTAGTGAGAAGCCAGAGGAACTGGAATCCCCAGCCAATCAGTAATTAATGACTGATGAGTTAATTACAAAATCCCAGCCAATTGATCGCAGGGTGGTACTTGAAATTATCCTGCTGTTGTGGGCATTTCTAGACCAAAGAGAACTAAAAGCTGCTGCTTTATGCTTCATTATGGTGTCTGGGAGAACACCAAACACATATGAGGTGCTCCATCATTATAAAAGTTTTTAATACCAGATTTCAGATGACCTTGGCTATCTCCCACCTTAATGGGAGATTGCAGAACTATGCTGAGAAACAGTCCCAGTCCCTGTCACAGCTAAGTGTCAGTGCAAAGATTGATGAGCAATGTCTGCTATGGAAAAACAAGCAGAGGGCAGTGAAAAGATGACGAGTATCTGAAGACTGTAAAATGTTGAGCTGTTGGAGAGCAGGAAGCAAGGAAGTCAGACAGCAGTGTACTTCAGCGACTCAATGGCCACCAGGAAGTCCCTGGAGCAAGGGAGTAAGACGAGCTGATGTAGAGTTGAAGTTAATCTGGTGGCAAAGGATACATTTCAATTAATGTATCCTTACTGTTCTTCCCACCTTACCAGCCGTGGACACCCTAAAGACTCCAATAAAAGGACAACATAGGTCAAGCTCGAATGACTGCACCTGCATCATGGGTGTCCTGAGTGCTCTCATGTTTTAGGAAGCTTGAGCAGTCATCCAGTCTTTCTTCAGAGCAGGGCTGGGTTTCTCTGATTTAGCCATAAGGAAACCTCTAATGCACAGACTCAGGGTTCTGACAACAATCAAAACAATCACAAGTAAAAATAATAGTAATAGGCTGGGCACAGTGGCTCACGCCTGTAATCCCAGCACGTTGAGAGGCCAGGGCGGGCAGATCATGAGGTCAGGAGTTTGAGACCAGCCTGGCCAACATAGTGAAACCCCATCTCTACTAAATATACAAAAAAATTAGCTGGGCGTGGTGGCAGGCACCTGTAATCCCAGCTACTCAGGAGGATGAGGCAAGAGAATTGCTTGAACCCAGGAGGCGGAGGTTGCAGCAAGCCAAGATTGTGCCACTGCATGCTAGCCCAGGCAACACAGCAAGACTCCGTCTCAAAAAAATAAAAATAAAATAAAATAATAATAGTAATAATAATACTAGAGCGTTTAAAAGATATTAAAATGTGTTCACCTTCTTAGAGTAACCAATTTAATCCTATCAAATCCCAGTGAGGTGTTATCATGATCTTCACAGATCAGGCTAAGAGGGTTTATGTGTTCTGCCTGCTTCACAGGGTCAGAGGAGGATGGAGATAGAAACCTGGCAACTATTAGTCACACTGTTCAATCAATGCATTAATGAATGACTTGGTTGATTAATTTGGGTTTTCTCACCCAAGTTTTTGTACCATGCCTATTTTTCCAGTATAAGTAGCTAAAGGACCCTTTCCACTCTAGTTTATTTCATTCTTAGGCATAAAAGATAATGTTTTGTGGAAATGGTTTTGCCTTTTCTGGCTTGGTGAATTTCTGTAAGCAAATCAAATATCACACTCTGTAATCAATATTCAAGAAAAAGAGAGAGAGGCAAGGAGACGGGTGGGGGGAAGAAGAGAAAGAAGGGGGACAAGGGGAAGGAAAGGAAGGATGAAGGGAAAAACAGCCCAAATACAGCCCCACCTCATTTGCTGTCCTGAACCCCTGAACCTGCCACTCTGACAAGGCCTCTCCCTCTCCTCCACTCTGCCATGGCCTTTTTCCAGGTCCCAGGTTCTGTCTGTGTCTCATTCTTTGAACCTGAGGCTTAGGATCGCTTCTTTGGGTTTCTCTGCTTGATCATAACTTGAACTCATCTTTTGAATCACATTCTTTCCACCTCCCTTGGCAAGGTGTGACCCTCAGGCCTCCCACCTCAGTCCAAGGCTTCAAAGTCAGAACCCACCTTCCTCCCAGCCCCCAGGTTGGAACTGGGACAATGAATGGGGCCAGGAAAATCATCCTTCCTTGAAATTTGCTTATTTGAACTGATCGTCAGGACACCAAGAGCCAATTCAGCAGTTCTACTTCTAGGACCGCACCTATTCCCTTTCCCTCTCTGGGCTTGTTTCCCCATCTGCACCAGAAAGGGACTGAGTCAGATGTTCTGATGATGCTTCCAAAGCCATGATTCCAGAATATCTGCTTCCCTGTGGAACAAAGTAGAGGCAAAGGATACAACAGAACCAATTTCTAGCCGAGTAGATTCGCCTCTGCCCTGGGGAGTGAGAGGGTGCAGCAGAAATTCAGCAATTCTTTAGCACTGGCCAAGACATGATGGACAGGAAAGAATCCTGTAATCATGAGGCAGGAGAGAGCACAATCCATTAAGACCTTTTAGCCACAGCCTCCACAGAGCCGTTCACCTTCTGCTGTGCCTGTGAGCCATGTCACCCCCAGTGTTCTCAGCTAAGGAGCTCTCTCCTGCTGGCCTCTAACTCACTCGTGTTGCTGCCCTGCCCCAAAGCCCACATTTAAGTCAACCAAAAAGCCTGCAGGAAGAAATGCATCTAAAAATATTACCAACACTTTGGGACCTGATTTCTTTTTCTTCTTTTGACAAATGGAAAATCCCCAGGGGTTGTTCTGAGCTGATGCCCAGATACTGCACAAATAACAGGCAGTGGTGCAGCCCCTGGTTCAGCCCCTTTCTCCAACAGATGAGGAAATTAAATTTCAGAAAGGCTTGGTCACTTGCTAGGAATCACACAGCCACAATTACATAGCTCGGAGAACATGCATAATGCAAAGTTCTAATGGGGCTGTTTTCCTTGCAACAACTTGTGTTGCCTCTTAATTGGCACCATTCAATCTGACTACTCCATCAGGACCTGATTAAATCTCAGAGAGGACTTCTCAGATTGCCATCAAACTCGATTTTAATTCTCTCTCACCTTTTCTGAGTAGGACTGTGGCCTTCTACCCTGGCCCCAGTGAGATGTTTCCTGAAACTCCTGTAATACACTCCACAGTAAGATGGAGGCTTTACCTAGCCCAGACCTGCATCTCTCTTCTTCACACAGACAGATGCAGGTTCAGCTCTACCTGCATGACCACCACAAAGGCAAGGAAAAGGAATGCTTGGCAAGAAATGCACTAGCTTATTTCTTTCTTTCTTTATCTTTTGAGATGGAGCCTCATTCTGTCACCAGGCTAGAGTGTAGTGGAGTGATCTCAGCTCACTGCAACCTCTGCCTCCTGGGTTCAAGCAATTCTCCTGCCTCAGCCTCCTGAGTAGCTGGGACTACAGGTGCGCACCACCACACTCAGCTAATTTTTGTATTTTTATCAGAGACGGAGTTTCACCACGTTGGCCAGGATGGTCTTGATCTCTTGACCTCATGATCTGCCCACCTCAGCCTCCCACAGTGCTGAGATTACAGGCATGAGCCACCGCACCCAGCCTGCACCAGCTTTTAGAGTGATACAAGTCACTTCTTTCTACATGCCTTTGGTGAAAACAAGTCATATGGCCACACCTGAGTTTCAGTAGGTGGGGATGATCCTACTATGTACCCTGGGCAAGAGAAGCAAGTACCTGTGAAGTGCCGTACCTTTGGCCACAGAAAGGTGTTTGCTCTCCTCTTTAGCAGAGATTCTTGGATAAGCTTGGATAAGTTACCCAACCTCCCTGAGCCTTAGTTTTCCCACCTATCAAGTGCGGGTTGAGTACCCCTTATCCAAAATGCTTGCAACCAGAAGTGTTTCTGATTTTGGATATTTTCAAATTTTGGAATGTTTCCATCAAGTACTTACTGGCTGAGCACCTGAAATCTGAAAATCCAAAATCCAAAAATGCTCTAATGAGCACTTCCTTTGAGCATCACGTTGACACTCAGAGTTTCAGATCTGGGGGCATTTGGGATTTTGAATTCGGGGATTTGGAATGCTCAACCTGGACCAATTTTACAAGGTCACAGTGAAGATTAAATACGACAATATAATGTGAACTACTCCACAAAGTATACCTATCCAATTATAAATATGTATACATTTTATAATACTAATAATGATACAGATGTTGAACTTGTCATTGCTAGGATATTTACATGACAGAGAATGCTGAGCTGAGTATACGTTGATCTGCATTATCATGAAAAATTTTTAAGAAGCAACAGATAAATAAATGCCTATGTGTCATGGTTCATTATTGTGGGAAACACAATGATGTCCTTTGTGATTTTTTAGGAGGTTGGGAGCAGGGCAGTGGCAGGGAGACGCTCTGTCTACTGAATAAGAGGCCACTAATAGCACCCACCAGCGTGCACACATTAGGTAAAGATCAGTCAGAAACATCCACCTCACGCTAGAGGGAAGAGCACTGTCTAAATACACAGCTTTGCTGCCTTGCAATGGCTCTCAGAGCACTTCTGTGCCCCCTGCTCCTGACTATGGGTTGGTGGAGCACACAGCCACAATCCCAGTCCTCAGCTCAGAGACTGTCTTGAAACTTTGGACTCTGATGGGGTAATTACCACCAAAATAATGACCTGGTGCTGACCCACTCCAGTACCCAGTTCTCATCTTTCCATTTCATTTTGCTGAAGATAGCCATTCCTCTTGCACCAATGGTTTTCTGACCAATCGTTCTCAAAAACTTCCAACCTGGTCTACTGGCCACTGGTTCTGACACTGAACCACCTACTTCCCTGGCCCCTGGATGGAAATTGACAAGGATTCATGGGAAACAGATGTTTTGCTCTTGCCTTGTTAGGTAAACTGAGTAAATTGGGAGGGTGAGTTAATTCAAATGGAGGAGAGTTTTCTTCCTTGTAAAAAACAAGGAATCTTAATGCATTCTTCTTCTTCTTCTTTTTCTTCTTCTCCTTCTCCTTCTCCTTCTCCTTCTTCTTCTTCTTCCTCTTCTTCTTCTTCTTTTCTCTCTCTCTCTGTCTCTTTCTCATGGAAGTGAGGATACATTATGATGTAAATCCAACCAGTCAGGTATGGTGTTGTGTTTATACCCTGAGGAGAAACTCTTCACAAATATTTGTTTCTCTTGCCCAGGGCACCTGGTAGGATGGTCTCCACCTACTAAATCTCAGGCACGGCCATATGACCTGCTTTGACCAATGACATGTAGGAGGAAGTGATATGTATCACTCTAAGAGCAGGTGCATTTTCTGCCAAGCATTCCTTTTCCTTGTTTTTGTGGTGGTAGAAGTCTGTGTTACAAAGGAGCTTCCCCTGGTGTAGATCCCTGAATGCCTCTGTGGAGCAGTGCACTTCTGCTGTCACATGATAGGAATGTTTTATGAGTGAGAAATCATTTAAAATTATGGAGATTTTATGGTAGTTGTTACCGCAACCACCACAAAATGGTGGTATTGTTACACTTGCATAAAACATCCATAGTAAATGGTAATACAAGTAATGAATAAATAAGAAAATAAATACTAGACTCTGTTGTATTTTTTATATATATATTGGTAAATCGCATATACATGTTAGAGACTGTTTTGAGGTTTCCAAGCAAGTTAATTGTGTCCAGAGTGGTGAATATTTGACCAGTGTCATGCACAGGAACATACATGAAAGTCCCAAACCAAAAATCAAGATCTCCTTGTCCCCAGATGATCAGAACTATGCTTCCTGAAGTCTCAAATTTGGTCTTTCTGAGAAAGAACAATCCCCTTCATTCTGAACTTAATTCTGAAATTCTCCATCAGGATGTTATATACATCATCATAGGATCTGCTTTTTCCTCAGACCTTATTGCTTAAATCTTCTAGACATTGCTGTTTATTTTTCTCTGTGTGATGTTTTTAGGACATTGGAGGTGCATGCTAAATAATAATTGCAGCAAGTATTAACATTAATTAGTTTTTCCAAGTGCTGTGATAAGCATTCAGAATGACTTATGTCACTTAATTCTTGTAAATTTGGAGACCCCAGACTTCCACCTGCTCTCACAGATCATTGTAGAAAGACCGCATGGTCATCGTGGATTGTTGAGGGGAGCGTCTTATGTATCAGGATTTACATGCATATGGAAGAGCTGAAAGCATCTCAGGAGAATATCTTTTACAGCTGGGAACTCTGAAGTTTAGAGAGAGGAAAGGGCTTGCCCAAGGTAACACAGCAAACTAGAGACCCAGGACTTACACTAGATGTCCTGTCCTGTGGTTTACTTCACTTTTTTCAATAAACTTCATGGAATTGTCTGAAGACAGCTAGCAACATATGTTATGTAAGATGAGCAGTGTTAAAGAAGCTAGACAAAGCAGACATTTAGTAAATTGGAAATTCTCACCTTAAACCAGGAGTGATCTGCAGAAATAAAGGTCTCCACATGAGAGCAAAGGAGCACAGAGAGCAAAAAAGAGCACAGAAATATATCCCAGCTCAGAGTCCAAGAAGCATGAGTTGGTGAGGACTGTTGGGGGCAAAGCCCTTGGCTCCCTAAAGGTTCTCAGATATGAGGCAGATTCCTAGGAGAAAAGGCAACATATTCATTTAACATGTATACATGGGAACCAGGCGTGGTAGCTCATGCCTGTAATCCGAGCACTTTGGGAGGCTGAGGCAGGCAGATCACTTGAGGACTAGAGTTCAAGACCAGCCTGGCCAACATGGTGAAACCTCATCTTTACTAAAAATACAAAAATTAGCCAGGTGTGGTGGTGGGCATTTGTAATCCCAACTACTCAGGAGGCTGAGGCAGGAGAATCACTTGAACCCAGGAGGCAGAGATTGCAGTGAGCCAAAATTGTGGCACTGTACTCCAGCCTGGGTGACAGAATGAGACTCTGTTGCAAAAGAAAATAATAATAATTAACAAGTAATAAGAATAACTTTTTTACATTGGAGTATTCAGAATGAAGACTCAAAGATACAGAAGAAGTTGTCCATTTTCATGCTAGATTCAGCAAAGGGTAGACAGCTGAGTAGAAATAGGATTGGACAAAAAGGGTCTGATGGAATGCCAATAGACTGAATGGGGACACACAGCAAGGCCTCTCTGTGTAGATTTTTCTTGGCCTCTCTGAGCACTGTTCCTTCCTTCTGGGTGTGGGACACAACCCTCTCTGGAATGGGGGTCTTATGATCTACAGTCAATGTAGGTCAGGTCATTTCTTTATGGCCATTAGTTTACCCAGCAGGTCAGAATAATATTTTTAGATTTCATGGCTGGCTTTAGCAAAGAGGAGTTCTGATTTCTATGACCTGCCTTGGGGAAGAGGAAGGAAGGAAGGAAGGAAGGAAGGAAGGAAGGAAGGAAGGAAGGGAGAAAAGAGAGAAAGAGACGGGAGGGAGGGAGAATGGAAAGAAAAGGAGAGAAGAAAAAGAAAGAGAGGAAAAAAGTGTGTGGGGTGGGGAGGAAGGAGGGAAAACAGAAAACAGAGAGGGAGGCAATAAAAGAGATTAGAGAAAGACCAAAAGAGAGGGAGGGAAGATAAGAGGAGGGAGGGAGGGAGGGGAGAGTGAGTGGAGCCCTCCGAAGCTGCATGAAATCCTTGCGTGAACCCAGGTTCTTGGCCAGAGAGACCGGAGCTCTCCTCCCAACTGTCTTACTTCTGGTCTGTCTGATCTTTGACATATTTAATACCTTTAAGCGTCAGTTTCCCCCTGGGTAAATAAACACAATAATATTGACCTCTCAGGGTCTGTTCTGAAGATTAAAAGAGACACCTTGTGAAAAAAAAATTATTAGTTTCACTTGCCCTGTGAAGGTGGGCTTCCTGGAATCACGCTCATCTTTGTCAGGAAAGCTTGTGGAAGGAGGCTGTGTTATCTGTGTGTAGACAGCTCTGAAATCTGCATATGGCTCTTGCAGTTGTCAGTCTCTGCCTGAGGTTTGCAGGGTAATTAAAGGCACAGTAGGCAGGTGTCATTAACTTGTTAACCTAAAGTTTTCTCCCCACTCCCCACCCCCACATGAAGGGAGATTGCAAATGCGTTTGGAGGAACCAAATCTGACTTAAGAGAGTTTCCTTTCAATTATTTTCCCTGGAGCCTTGCACGTTTGTTGGGCTCATTATTAAAACTCAGGGTCTGCATTGTATTAATCCACCACACCTCTGGATGAACACAGAGGGTGCCAGTCTCCTTAAACCCAATGCTCCCTAAAGGAGATCCCCGACCTCCTATCCACGTGGTTCCCTCCATTCCAGCTCTGGGATGCAGACAGTGTTTAACATTTCCAGCTAAATTGCTCAAGTTATGCAATTAGGCCTTCTGAGTAGAAGCTCTATCTTTCATATGCTGCTGGGGGCCATAAAGGCAAGGATTCTCTGAATGGCACTTTTGAAACTCAGAATGTAAGGCTCACGGTAATAACACTGGATGCATGCCTTCACACAATTGGCAGTGCCTTCATACACCTCAGCTCATTTATCACCAGAGCAATACGCACGGGTTACGCCTCTGTCCGCTGGATGCACAAGAATGCTGAGGCTCAAGGAGCTCAAATTGCTCGGCAGAGGGTGCCTGGTTAGTGAGTGGTGCGGAAGGATTCACATGCGGGTCTTTGACCCCTTAGCTGGGACCCTGTCTGTCTTAATCCATGTGGTAGCTGCAGTACTTTCCACAGTGCCTGGCATATGAAATGTGCTCAATGACTATTTATCATTCGCTATTTGCTTCTGGGGAAATGAGAATTCATGCCATTATGTAATTCATACCTAAGAGTGTGTGGACATGTTCAATCCTGTTTATAGAATGAAAATGAAGGCATATCTAATCCTACTAATTCATCTCAGCTTATGGGATGATTTCAGGGTATGAGGACTGTGACACTGTAAAAAAATACATACTAATATATATATAGAGAGAGAGAGATAGAGAGAGAGAGAGAGAGTCTTCTACTTCTTCCTTGGCATATGACTCCTAAAATTCTTAGGATCTCCAAAGTGATATCTTTTTGTATATTAATGAGAGGACTGGTGGCTGGCAGCCCCTAGGTAGCTTCAGGATGGGGCTGGTTACTGGAAAGACCAAGGCAGGATTAGAGGGTTGAACTTTCAGCCCCGCTTCCCAGTCTCCAGGGGGGAGAGGGCAGAAGATTGAGTTGATCACCAATGGACAATGGTTTAATCAATTATGCCTACATAATACAGCCTCTTTTAAAACCCAAAGGCAGGGTTCAGGAGGCTCATGGACAGCTGGACAGGGGGAGGCTCCTGGAGGACGGTGCACCCAGGGAGGGCACGGAAGCTCCTCACTCCTTCCCACATGCTTTGCCCTGTGCGCCTCTTCATCTGTATCCTTTGTAACATCCTTTATAATAAACCAGTAAACCTAAGTACTCCCCTAAGTTCTGTGAGCTGCTCCTGCAAATTAATTAAACTTAAAGGAGGGGGTTGTGAGAAGCCCAATTTATAGCCAACCAGTTAGAGGCACAGGTAAAATGACCTGGGGATTGAGCTCAGCCTCAAGCTGTGGAAGCTGACGCTATCTCTGGGTAGATGGTGTCAGAATGGAATTGGTGGCTGTGCAGTTGGTGTCCACGGCAGAACTGCTTGCTTGCTTGGTGTGTGTGGGAAAATCCACACATGGGATCACAGACCTGTGATGTAAAAGCAGAGGAAAAACTGTGTTTTTCCACTCAAGGACACACACACACACACACAGGCACACATTCCCCACTGCAACCAGTACAAATGCACGGGCACATCCACTCACAGCTACATCATTCTCCGGATGACTTCTCAGCAGATCCACCATTTTCCTCTCCCCTCACCTTGCCTTCACCCACAGCAGCACTTCCCAGTTTTCTAGCTTTTCATTCCACCTTCCTAATATGTGTCATTACTTGTAGGACTTATTGTGTTTTTTTCAATATTTTCTTTAACTCACTTTTTAAACACATGACTACCTTTAGAAAATAAGGAAATAATAAGATAATAATTATGATGTCAATATCACAAGTAGAAGCCCAGAATCATTTGCCACAAATAAAAGGCAATCATAAAAATTAAATAAGATGAAAACAAAAGAGTAGTCTCCAATTTTAGCTAGATATCATTATTTCTCAAGGCTTCTTCTCTCTGTTTTTTCTCAATAAGGGACATTAACAAAGGGCAGAGAGGTATGAGAGATGTAGTATGATCAACTAAAACATTCTCCTTAAAGAATTGCAAGAAAAATGGAAAGAGAATGACTTTCTTGCTGCGAGATTCAATTTTTTTTTTTTTATTTTTTAGACAGGGTCTCACTCTGTCACCCAGGCTAGAGTGTAATGGTGTGAACATAGCTCACTACAGCCTTGAACTCTTGGGCTCAAGTGATCTTCCCACCTCAGCTTCCCAAGTAGCTGAAACTATAGTTATGCACCACCACACCTGGCTATTTTTTTTTATTATTTTTAATAGAGATGGGGGTCTCACTATGTTGCCCAGGCTGGTCTCAAACTCCCGGGATCCTCTCAAGGCCCAGGATCCTCTCACCTGGGCCTCCCAAAGTGCTGGGATTCTAGGCATGAGCCACTGCACCAAGCTGGGATTCAATGTTGTTGAATGCTGTGTCCTAGTACCACTTAAAACTGTGTCACACATACAACCACACACATATTCAGTGGCGCATGTTCCAAGCACAGAAAAGGTGGCCTAGAGGAAGAATTATGTCCCAAGTCCTTTAAGTAACATTCCAAGAGTTGTGCTATATGGTCGACAATCTATCCTTTTTCATGTTGCCACTTGGACCTGCCATTGGCTCTAGACTATTACAGACTGAATTGCTTCCTCCCTAACATTCATTTGTTGAAGTTTGTTCCTACATTCATTTGTTGTGATTGTATTTGGAGATAGGGCCTTTAAAGTGGTAATTAAGTTCAAATGAGATCATTAGACTATGCCTAATTCAATCTGAACAGTGTCCTTACAGAAGAGGACATGAAGACACAGACACCCAAAGGGAAGAGGATGGAAAGACACAAGGATAAAGCAGCCATCTAACAGCCTGGAGAAAGGTCTCAGGACATACCAGCCCTGCCGACACCTTGATCTTGGACTTCCAGGCTCTGCGGCGCTGCCACAGCTCAGGTGATTGCCTCACATCTGGTTGGAGCAAGAGTCATGCCTCTCCTCAAGCATTGCTCTGAGTGCCCTCATCATCAGACATTTTCAAACCATGCACAAAAGTAGAAATTCCACTTTTGCCCAAATCCTGCAGTCTCTGTTACACCGCTCATGGTCCATCATCACTGCCTTCTACCTTTGGCTTCTCATCATGAACTTCTTGAGTCTAAGTCCAGTTCTTACTCATATAAAAGGAGTTCCGCAAAAGAATCTTCGTTAAGATTGAATTAAGTACAAGGAATTAAAATGAACTGACTGGAAACTGAAGGAAGTGAGTAATAGCTAAGAAAACAGGGCTTTGGAGATGAGATCACGGCTTGCATTCTGCCTCTTTCATTCATTAGCTGTGTGACCTGGGTGATTTCTTAAGCACTCTGAGCTCTCATCTTCTCACCTGGAAAGCAGGGTTGATAACAGCATCCTTCAAGGTTGTTTTAAGGATTAAACTAGATAAGGGAGACATCCTGGGCAAGACATCAACTGCCAAATGACTAGCTTCCCTTTCCACCAACTTCCCACTAGAATATTCATGAACATATACACACACCAATAAATGAAAAGTTGCTGCAGTCTTGGGAACAAAACAATTTTGATCGAAATCTTCTGGGCCCTCAAGGAATTTTCACTAACCAAAGAAGGGAAGAGTCCCTGATGCAGAAAAATAAGGCCAGGCACTTCTGCTACAACTTCTGACCTACAGGGGCTTAGAGATGAGTACCCTGTGCCAGCCAGAGGCAGGAAGCCTTCCCCATCATGCAAGAACTCTGTTAGGAGATGCTCATGGCAACTTAGCCCTCCATTCCTCTAATTAGCCAATGAGTACTTCCTACACTTATGCAGGACTATGATGCCCAGTTGTGGAAAATAGCAATCACATGTATTCTTTTAATCAGGAAAGCACAGAAACAGGTAAATCAAGGCAGCTATAGCTTTTTACTCTTTTTTTTACAAGAAAGGAACGAAGAGGAAACATATTGTACTAGTTAACAGCACAGACTTCAGCACCAGTTTGCTTACATTTGAATTTTGACTTAGACACTTACTAGTTGTGCAATGTTGGATGAATTAAAGTGACTCATTTCTTCATCTGTCAAATGGGAATAGTAACAGTACCAATCTCAGAGGGTTACCGTGCAGATTAAATGAATGTAAAAGGCTTTGGAACAGTGCCTAGCACCCCAGTAAGTATTGTGTAATATTTACACACACACACACACACACATATATATATACACACACATATATATATATATATATATATATATAAATTTCTGTACATGAAGCTGAGATAGGAAATTCCTCCTGAGTCTTAAAGAGCCACACTGGCTAAACATCTTCCAAGACGCCAAAAATCTGATTCAGGGTGGTGAATATCACTGATATAAGAGACAGGTACTAACAGCAATCAGAAGTGAAGGGTCCACAAGTAAATAAAGAAGGGAAATAAAGATGGATCTACAGACACTAACATGGACAAACAGCAGGATTGAATAAAACTTTTTCCTGGTCCGGGTACCGTGGCTCATGCCTGTAATAACAGCACTTTGGGAGGCCAAGACAGGTGGATCGCCTGAGGTCAAGAGTTCGAGACCAGCCTGGCCAACATGGTGAACCCTGTCTGTACTAAAAACACAAAAATTAGTTGGGCGTGGTGGCGAGTGCCTGTAATCCCAGCTACTCAGGAGGCTGAGGCAAGAGAATCTCTTGAAGCTGGGAGGCGAAGGTTGCAGTGAGCTGAGATCACATCATTGCACTCCAGCCTGGGCGACAGTGTGATACTCAGTCTCAAAAAAAAAAAAAAAAAAAAATCCTGTCCTTACATGAGGAAATATAAGCACAGCCAAAACTTGTGCAGCAAGAAAGAAGGCTATAGAAATCATAAAACACAGGTAGAACATGCCTATGGAGAAGATACTATAGGCAAAAAGGGTAATTTTTTGAAAGCAAATATTTTATGGTCTCCATAAAGTTTCAAAAATGTAATTTTGATGTAATGTAAAATAAAGCTGAAATGATAAAAAATGAACTGAAATGAATAAATGGTTGTTTGTGGTAAGCTAGATTGTGTAGAAAACAAAAATGAAATAGAGTTAAAATATGCATTAAATGTGGTCAAGGAAAAGGTCAACTTCAACACATAAAAATATAATCCATGTGAGAGAGAACTTGGGATGTTATGAAAGTGCAGGAAAACAGTAAAGAAGATGAAAATGTCAGAGAGATGGAAAATTCGTGAACAATAGTTGTTCTTAAAGAAGGTGTCGGATATACCAAAAACATCAGCCATCAAGGGCTTAGTAAGAGTGAGTAGTGAACAAGATAGACATGGTGCCCACATTAGTAGAGCTCAGAATCTAGTGTGGAGAATCCTGGGAATCAGGTAAAATCCACCAGTGTGGACAGTCTACACCGATGAGCCTGCTCATTTTCCGCCTTCTTGTGTACTGCGTGTTCTAGCGCTACGTTCAACTAAATTAGTATTTCCCAAACCAAATCCCAAGGGATAATGTTTTCAATATATTCTGGCTCTTCCGGGCAAAAGCAGTTCTTTGGTCAAATAAATACAGGCAAGAATATATTAAACTAAACTAAAGAAGAATTCTTTACCCCAGAATGTTAATGCTAAGATGCATTATGAATCCCAAAGACAGTGATATCATGCTGCCTTTTTAAATTCAGAAAGGGTAGAGATCAATTTTTTTCTGATACTTTTCACTATGATGCTACCCCCTGCATTTCTTTTTCATCTCTTGTAACAGCTACTGACATCTCTCAGACACAGTTGAGAAATGCCACGGTAGGCCCTGAGCAAGCAAATGCCAGGATTGTAATATGTCAGGCTCTCTAGATGTGTTCTTAGTGCTACACCCACAGCCTTTAGAGCAGGTTGATATACAAATTACATAGCCGCATGGGCTCTCAGTGTCTTTTGCAGAATCATGGTTGCACAGACGACAGTCAGTCTCCCAGGACAGCGTTGAGATTTATAGACTGGTCAGCAATCAATCCTGTCCTGGGTCTTAAGTGTCTCAGTTCACCTTCCCTGCCACTCTGGTGCCGGTGACCACAGGACATGATAAAGCTCTCGGTCCCAGCTTCCGTCAGGTTGTATCCTTCAATGGGACGTGGATGATTGACACTGTGGTCCTACAACATCACATCTGCCTGAGCAAGCAGCCTGCTTCCTAGCAGAATCCAAGCATCATCCCAACCTGGAAATGCCCCCTGCCTGGCCCCATCCAGTAGACTCCTGGAATGTTGAAATGGATGTGGATCCCTAGCTTGCCCATCCCTAATCTAGATCCCTCCTATTTTTTTTAACTTACATTTACCATGTAATTAACAAGAGATACAATAAAGGAAAGGGAGGAATAGCCAGATGAAAAGATGCATGGGGCAAGGTCTGGAAAAGACCCAAGTGCAGGAGCTTCCATCCCCATGGAGTTGGGGTGCATAACCCAGGCACTCAGATGTGTTCACCAACCCAGAAGCTCCGCCAACCTTCATAGTTCAGGGATTTTTGTAACGGCTTCATCACATAGGAATGATCAATGATTAATTCCACTATCAGCCCCTCTTCCCTCTCCAGAGAATGGGGATGTGGGGCTGAAAGCTCCACGGCTTCCCTCTTTTCCTCCTCCCTCTCTCTTCCTGTGCAGTGGTCCCTTGGCTACTCCTTGAAGCTCTTGCAGAATCAAGTAACAGCTCTGATGAAAGATTTGTCAATGTAGAAATCAGACTCACCAGAGGTACAAACATGAGGCTTAAAGCCACCGCTGGGTTTATCCACATGACGCAGTGAACCCAGTATTCCAAATAGAGCAGAAAATTCTGAGACCAGACTGCCTGGGTTGGGATTCCAGCAACACCACTTACCAGCTGTGTGATTTGTGGCTATTTGTCAAACTTTTCTGTGCCTCAATTTCCTATTCTGCAAAATATGGCTAGTGATGATTCATGGAGGATCCTAGCTGAAGACAGTGAAACTGGTTAAGAGGTTCTTGCATTCATCTGGATAAATGCTAGTAAGGGCCTGGGCTGAGGTAGCGGCAGGGAGGATGAAGACGGGGAGGCAGAATTTGAAAGTTACTTGGGAGGGTGAATGGCACAATTTGGGGACCAATTAATCATGGAAGGTGGGGGTACAAGAAGGGCAGGGGTTTAAAGTACAGCTTCTCAATTTTTTACTAGCATAGCTGAGTGGATGTAGATGCTATTAACCAAGCCAGTTCATTAGAGAAGATTGTAATTGCTGTGTGTGTTTCAGACAGTCTCCCTGGTAATAATTACTTATCTCTTTTCCTTCTCATCATTACACTCTGGTTATAATTCTCACATGAGGAAGCTATGTCTGAAGCCTGACATCTGGGACCTCACTTAATCCTCACTAGAACGTCATGATGTGAATGTCTTCCTATTATTCCTATAATGTAACAGAGTCACTGAGCCTCAGAGAGGTAAAGCAACTTGCCCCAGATCACACAGCAGCTAGGCTGGGATTTCAACCCAGGAAGATTGGCTTCCCCATGCTATAAGCCTTCCAGTATTAAATGCCATCTTCAAATAACTCTACGAGGGAGGAGAGGTATGACAGATTTCATCATCCGTGCAATCCTCCTGCATGAAAGGGTTTAGATTCTTCTATCTAATTTTTTATTTGAAACCCTCCATGAATAGATGGTAGAATTTGTCCTAGCTATTGTAAAGTTGCTTTACCATACCATGCACTTGTCACAGCTGCTTTACAAATCTCTGTGTGTGCATTATGCTTGCACGGTGCAGTTTCAATGTCTAATTACAATGTTGAAAGCTACTACATGCACAGGTAGGTAGGTATATAGATATTGAGAACACACAGCAATACCATTTTAACATAAAAGTGCTTGCGCTTTAGAAGAATAGCAACTTTTTAACTCTTGGGTACTATTTGTTTTGCTGATAGCTGAGTGAAATAGGGGGGTGTTAGAAAGCTGTGAATAATGTTTAATATTAATATTATAGGTTACCTGGGAAAAGAGATTTATAGTGTAAAATGATACTGCCAAAATCCAGCAAAAGGCTGAAAGTTCAAACCACTCTAAATATTGATTTGACCCAATTGTGCAATTTAAAACATTCCTATTTCCCAGGAGAAGAGTCATTCCTGAGGAAAATTGTGAAAATGGAATGTAAAAAGGAGAGAGAACAAAAAGTCACACTGCAGATCTACTCTGAACAGTTTGCTTTCATCTTTTGGGAAATTTATTTCCATCTCTCAAAAAAGAGAGCTGCAAATAATGATTCTCCTGATGCAACCGTCCCAGCTGGATCATGTTAAAAAGCTTTTAGGAGGAAAACAGTAAGTAAATTCAACTGTTCAGATGCATTTGGATGTAATCCTAAAGCGGTAGCCCGGGTAATCGCCAAGCCATCAACAACTAAAAGGATTGTGACTATTAGATGCAGACAACAGAGAAATAATGGATGTTAAAGAGGTCGGGAAACAGAAATGATTGCATTCAACTGCCACATAGCTTTAAAGCTGATGACAGGAGAATGGACGCTCCATTTTACAACTGCTGAAACACACACACACACACACACACACGAGAGAGAGAGAGAGAGAGAGAGAGAGAGAGATAAATATCAGCATCAGTTTTATTATGTAGGTGGTTAAACAGTCACTTTCTTTTTCAATATTTTGAAATAAACAAGGACTTTGGTCTTTGACTAATTTCAGAGTTAAAGAGGAGGGATAGCTTTCTTTCTTCTCTGTCAACATTCAGTCTGGGAGGGTTTGATGCTGGGGCGTGAAAGGTTTCAGAACACTGGAGGCAGGATGCTGGAACATAAGGCAGGTGGGGGGCACAGAATGTCTATCTGTGATCTTAAAGGATTTTTGAATAAGAGCCAGTTCTGCTTCTTCAGCCAAGCTTTTGCTGCTTGCCAGGAACAATTATGCTTCAGTAGATCAGTGATTCTTCCAGTGTGATCCATAAGGTCTACTACCTACATCATAATGACCTGTATTATAATGCAGACTCCCAGGCCCAGACCCACTGAAGCAGACTCTCTCGAGATCGGGCAAGGATTCTTAAGCCATCATCCATGGAGAATGACCATGATGCTTAATGTGATCAGAGATCATGGTTTGACTGGGACAGTCTTAAATTGCAGGCTTGTCAAGGTATTATGATAGAAACTCTTGGGTGCTATTGGCTCAGTGGCCAATATTGCAGTCCATGGGCCCAATGTGGCTGCCATTTGTTTTTGTGAATAAGGTTTTACTGAAACACAACCATGCTCATTTTTTTTTCTGTGTCTCGACAGCCAAGTTGAGTAGTTGCCACAGAGACTTCACGGCCTGCAAAATCTAAAATATTTACTATTTGGTCTTTCACAGAAAAAGTTTCTGTACTTCTGATGTAGACCAATGGCTCCCATTATTTCAGTGCATCAGAATCACCTACAGGCTTTGAGGGTTTTTTTTCGTTTGTTTGTTTTTTAATGTTACTTCTCCAGACCCATTCCCTGAGATTCTGAATTGATTGGCCTAGAGTAGGGCTGGAATAAAGGAATCTTTTAAAATAATGTTTATGTAATTCTATTTTGAAAATTTTATTATTATTATTAACATCATTATTATTATTTTTAAAGACATAGCCTCACTCTATTGCCCAAGCTGGAGTGCAGTGCATGATCATAGCTCACTGCAGCCTTGACTCTTGGGCTCAATCAATCCTCCCACCTCAGCCTCCGGAGCAGCTGGGACCACAGGCATGCACCACCACACCTGGGTGATTTTTTAAAAATGCTTTTATAGAGACGAGGTCTCACTATGTTGCCCAGACTGGTCTCAAACTCCTGGCCTCAAGTGATGCTCCCACCTCAGCCTCCCAAAATAGTGGGATTATAGGCATGAATCACCAAGCCTAGCCTGTTTAGATGATTCCAACGTGTAGCCAGGATGAAGACCACAGCTGTGAAGGAGAAGCACTAGTTTCATAAGCTCACCTCCCCAGAGCTGAGTGTGCTCAGTGTACTTGGACAGCCTAGGTAGTTTCCATCTCATCTGCTTATCTATAAAACAGAGATATCAATAGTGACCATGTTGGGTGAGGTAATATGAAAATTAGGGACAATGGATGCATACCTCTTAAGGCAGTGCTTAGCATACAGTAAGTTTAAATGAATAGTGATGATGATGAAGATGACAGTGACAACTATGTTAAGGGTAATATTTATGACTTCCATAACGCAACTGAATAAACATTCATTAAGCACCAGCTATGTGTCTTGGAAGGGAGAACCTGAGGTTAATGTGATGAACACCCCACAAGTGTTCACAGTCAAGTAAGACAAGCAGAGACATAGAAACATACTGACAGCAGGCCGAACGCGGGGGCTCACCCCTGTAATCCCTGCACTTTGGGAGGCTGAGGCGGGTGGATCACCTGAGGTCAGGAGCTCGAGACCACCCTGGCCAATATGATGAAACCTCATCTCTACTAAAAATACAAAAAATTAGCTGGGCATGTTGGCATGCGCCTGTAATCCCAGCTACTCAGGAGGCTGAGGCAGGAGAATCACTTGAACACAGTAAGCAGACGTTGCAGTGAGAAGAGATCATGCCACTGCACTCCAGCCTGGGCAACAAGAGACAAGAGTGAAACTCCGTCTCAAAAAAAAAAGAAAGAAAGAAAGAAAGAAAGAAAGAAAGAAAGAAAGAAAGAAAGAAAGAAAGAAAGAAAGAAAGAAACTGACAGCAGTAGGAAAGAAAAATGAGCCTCCAAATATGGACAGACAAGTCAAAGGGGAAGAGAATCTAATTTCCAGTAAATAGACACAAACATTTTCAACTTCAGTAATAATCAGAGAAATAAAAAATAAAACTTAAATGAGACATTTTCTCCCAGTAAATATGCAGACATTAAAAACACTGGAAATATTCTGTTTTCATGGAAGTGTTGTTTCTGCAGGCTTTTTAGAGGGCAAATTGGTAGATTAAAATCTGTACTCTTTTCAGAGCCTCTATTTCCCATTTAGGTATCTAGTCTACAAAAATATATCTGCACTAAGAGACCAGTATAAGAACATTCACTGAGGCATTGTTGCAATAATGAAAACCATCTAAATATCTATAAGATGGAGAATAGCTAACTAAACCACCATGCAAGTCTATGTTATTCAATGCTGAAGTTTTTTGAAATGGAGAATATATACAGGTATAAAGTGTCCATGAGTTGAATTGAACTCATGTACATAGAGACTGGAAGGATGGTTACCAGAGGATGGGAAGGGTAGTGGAAGGGTGAGGGGAGGTGGAGATGGTTAATGAGTACAAAAAAATAGACAGAATGAATAACACCTACTATTTTATACAATGACAGGGTGACTCTAGTCAATAATAACTTAATTGTATATTTCATAATTAAAATAATGTAATTGGATTGTTTGTAACACAAAGGATAAATGATTGAGGGAAAGGATACTCCATTCTCCCTGATGTGGTTATTACGCATTGCATGCCTGTTTCAAAACATCTCATGCACACCACAAATATATACACCTACTATGTACCTACACAAAATAAAAATTAAATAAAATTAAATGGACAGTTGTCCAAAGTATTTCATGGAAAAGTTGCAAATACTAATATAAAATGTATATATAAAAAAGTACACATACACACTCAAAACAAAACTTTACATTTTTATTTCTATATATGTATGTAAATTCCTAGGCAAGATTCCTTCTGGGAAGGAAAGATAGATTTAGAGTGTAATAGACGTCTTCACTTTACCTATGTTTAATATTGTGAATGTATTCATGTACTTCTTATACACATTTTAAAAAAAACAGGACAGTAATTTAATAGGGTGAGCATTATTACAGAAGTGCATGTAAAATATGATGGCAGTACCCAAAAGAAGGTGTAGAATTCTGCTGGGGTGAGATGGACAAAAAGCGATGTCAGATGGAGATAAAGTAAAAAGTGTTGCCTTATCTCTGATGTCACCGAGATCAGGCAACACTGAGCTAGTCCTTGAAGTAAGAACCAGGCTGGGCGGGGTGGCTCATGCCTGTAATTCCAGCACTTTGGGAGGCTGAGGCAGGCCGATCACGAGGTCAGGAGATCGAGACCATCCTGGCTAACATGGTGAAACCCCGTCTCTACTAAAAATACAAAAAATTAGCCGGGCATGGTGGCGGGTGCCTGTAGTCCCAGCTACTCGGGAGGCTGAGGCAGGAAAATGGCATGAACCCGGGAGGCGGAGCTTACAGTAAGCCGAGATCGCACCACTGCACTCCAGTCTGGGCAACAGGGTGAGAGTCCGTCTCAAAAATAAATAAATAAATAAATACATACATACATACGTACATACATACATACATACATAATTTTTTTTAAAAAGGAACCATTGGAGAAGTGGATGCTGTCATCCTAGGTAGAGAGGGCCCATGAGCAGAGGCTCAGGGGTGTGGGCATGCAGGCATTCATTTACTCAACATTAGGGAAATGCCTACTCTGAGACTCTGAGTTCAGGACCCTTCTAGGTGCTTGCAGTACAGTTGTGAGGGCTATAGACTCAGGTGCTGGGGCTACAGTGGGGAAACAGACACAGGTCCTTGTGATTTTATTCTAGTCTGTCTAGATAGGCAGTATACAAATCAGCAAGCAAAATGCACAGTGTGATGACAAGTGTTATTGGGGACAATAATACAGGGAAAGTGGAAGGAAAATACTGCTTGGGAATAGGGTTCTCCTTCTTTAGTTGAGTCAGAGAAGGCATCATGAGTGCAGAGCTGAAGGAGCTGAGAACTCACCACAGGGGCAATCGGGGAAGAGGATTCCAGGCACTGGGATGGCAGATCCAGAGGGCTGAGCTTGACACAGCTGAGGGACAATGAGGAGGACCATGTGGATGGAGCAGAGGAAGCCACAGGAGAGTGGTGAGAGGGGTTAGAGAATGAGTGGGCCTGGGACACATCCATATCATGTAAGGCTTTGAGAAATACACGAAGGACTTTGACTCTTCTGAGAGACAGGAGGAGTCATTGGAGGCTTTTGACCCGGGAAGTGGCCTGATCTGTTACATGCTTTGAAAGATCCAGCATATAAACAGAACCAAAGACAAAAACCACATGATTATCTCAATAGATGCAGAAAAGGCCTTTGACAAAATTCAACAACCTTCATGCTAAAAACTCTCAATAAATTAGGTATTCATGGGACGTATCTCAAAATAATAAGAGCTATCTATGACAAGCCCACAGCCAATATCATACTGAATGGGCATTCCCTTTGAAAACTGGCACAAGACAGGGACGCCCTCTCTCACCACTACTATTCAACATAGTGCTGGAAGTTCTGGCCAGGGCAATCAGGCAGGAGAAGGAAATAAAGGGTATTCAATTAGGAAAAGAGGAAGTCAAATTGTCCCTCTTTGCAGATGACATGATTGTATATCTAGAAAACCCCATCGTCTCAGCCCAAAATCTCCTTAAGCTGATTAGCAACTTCAGCAAAGTCTCAGGATACAAAATCAATGTACAAAAATCACAAGCATTCTTGTACACCAATCACAGACAAACAGAGAGCCAAATCATGAGTGAAGTCCCATTCATAATTGCTTCAAAGAGAATAAAATACCTAGGAATCCAACTTACAAGGGATGTGAAGGACCTCTTCAAGGAGAACTACAAACCACTGCTCAATGAAATAAAAGAGGATACAAACAAATGGAAGAACTTTCCATGATCATGGGTTGGAAGAATCAATATTGTGAAAATGGCCATACTGCCCAAGGTAATTTATAGATTCAATGCCATCCCCATCAAGCTACCAATGACTATCTTCACAGAATTGGAAAAAACTACTTTAAAGTTCATATAGAACCAAAAAAGAGCCTGCATCAACAAGTCAATCCTAAGCCAAAAGAACAAAGCTGGAGGCATCACGCTACCTGACTTCAAACTATACTACAAGGCTACAGTAATAACCAAAACAGCATGGTACTGGTACCACAACAGAGACATAGATCAATGGAACAGAACAGAACCCTCAGAAATGATGCCGCATATCTACAACTATCTGATCTTTGACAAACCTGACAAAAACAAGCAATGGGGAAAGGATTCCCTATTTAATAAATGGTGCTGAGAAAACTGGCTAGCCATATGTAGAAAGCTGAAACTGGATCCCTTCCTTACACCTTATACAAAAATTAATTCAAGATGGATTAAAGTCTTAAATGTTAGACCTAAAACCATTAAAATCCTACAAGAAAACCTAGGCAATACCATTCAGGACATAGGTGTGGGCAAGGACTTCATGTCTAAAACACCAAAAGCAATGGCAACAAAAGCCAAAATTGACAAATGGGATCTAATTAAACTAAACAGCTTCTGCACAGCAAAAGAAACTACCATCAGAGTGAACAGGCAACCTACAGAATGGGAGAAAATTTTTGCAACCTACTCATCTGACAAAGGGCTAATATCCAGAATCTACAATGAACTCAAACAAATTTACAGGAAAAAAACAAACAACCCCATCAAAAAGTGGGCGAAGGACATGAACAGACACTTGTCAAAAGAAGACATTTATGCAGCCAAAAAACACATGAAAAAATGCTCATCATCACTGGCCATCAGAGAAATGCAAATCAAAACCACAATGAGATACCATCTCACACCAGTTAGAATGGCCATCATTAAAAAGTCAGGAAACAACAGGTGCTGGAGAGGATGTGGAGAAATAGGAACACTTTTACACTGTTGGTGGGACTGTAAACTAGTTCAACCATTGTGGAAGTCAGTGTGGCAATTCCTCAGGGATCTAGAACTAGAAATACCACTTGACCCAGCCATCCCATTACTGGGTATATACCCAAAGGACTATAAATCATGCTGCTATAAAGACACATGCACACGTATGTTTATTGCGGCACTATTCACAATAGCAAAGACTTGGAACCAACCCAAATGTCCAACAACAATAGACTGGATTAAGAAAATGTGGCACATATACACCATGGAATACTATGCAGCCATAAAAAATGACAAGCTCATGTCCTTTGTAGGGACATGGATGAAACTGGAAAACATCATTCTCAGTAAACTATCGCAAGGACAAAAAACCAAACACTGCATGTTCTCACTCATAGATGGGAATTGAACAATGAGAACACATGTACACAGGAAGGGGAACATCACACTCCAGGGACTGTTGTGGGGTGGGTGGAGGGGTGAGGGACAGCATTAGGAGATATACCTAATGCTAAATGATGAGTTAACGTGTGCAGCACACCAACATGGCACATGGATACATATGTAACAAACCTGCACATTGTGCACATGTACCCTAAAACTTAAAGTGTAATAATAATAATAAAATGCTTTTACTCTAACAAGGTCTGATTACCTTTTTTCAATCTTGAGACTACGAAAGACGATGGATTATTTTGGAACTGAAGCACATTTTCCCAGAGGAAGGTGATATCACATTTAATAAGATTTAGCTATAATGCAGAGTTAATGTGAAATTATAGTGCAGAGTTAATGTGAAGAAATAGAGAGCTTCTTATGCATGTAGGATACACCCGCAGAGTTCATGATTTAAGGACCAAACTCTCCCAAGGAGAGAGAGCAGGGCCAGGGAGCTCTCTTGATGTTTCCCGTTAGAGTCAATCCATCTTTCTTCTTGAGGTTTGCTCCCCTCTGCTTGTGTCCCATGCTATATTGTCCTCATTTAATTGTGCCCTCAAAAAGACTTGTTTTTAACAGCATTTACTTGGATCTTATTATGTTTGTATGTAAGGAAACCCTTGTACAACTGCATTTTGCCATCCAATTTATGAAATAGATTATGAATGACCAGCACATAAATGAATAAGACAAAGTCCAAACTAGTAAAAATCTCGGCCGGGCACGGTGGCTCACACGTGTAATCCCAGCACTTTGGAAGGCTGAGGCGGGCAGACCACAAGGCCAGGAGATCGAGACCATCCTGGCCAACATGGTGAAACCCCATCTCTACTAAAAATACAAAGATTAACTGGGTGTGCTGGCATGCGCCTGTAGTCCCAGCTACTCAGGAGTCTGAGGCAGGAAAATTGCTTGAACCTAGGAGGCCCAGGTTGCAGTGAGCCAAGATTGTGTCACTGCACTCCAGTCTGGGTAACAGAGGGAGACTCCATCTCAAAAAAAAAAAAAAAAAAAGAAAAAGAAATAAATCTCATAGCTAATTGAAGAATTAAAAATTCATGCACCTCTGTAGGAGGCATAATTGCATAAGAACCTTTAACCGGAAGAAGCGAGTATGTAAGGAAACCCTTGTACAACTCCATTTTCACATCCAATTTATAAAATAGTTTAGGAATGGCCAGCACATGAATGAATAAGACAAAGTCCACACTAGTAGAAATCTCATAGCTAAATGAAGGATTAAAAATTCATGCACCTCTGTAGGAGACATAATTGCATAAGAAACCTTAACCAGAAGAAGGATGCTAAGAACAGGACTGGGCATCCCCTCCTTTGGCAGATCCACTATGATTCCATGAGGGAAGTTGTCTTTGAGTTGGGCTGGCTTTTTTTACAGAAGGTGTGGGGTAGGTGAGGGCATGCAAGGAGAGGATTCAGGAGGAACAAAGCACCCATTCTAGGAAAATGCCAGGAATAACTTGGGAATGTCAAGGGACACAACTGGAACAGATGCCTGTGACCCTGGAAAGCACTCCAAGCCCCACTGTGGTGTCCCTGATCACTGGACTGATCTGAAGAGCAGAGAAGGACATTCCCAGGATGTCAGATTGGCCTGCCCAAACCAACACCACGAAATGGCCACAATTACTAGAATCTAGATTCTGTGTCTTTGAACACCGCAGTTTAATTTGGTTTACATGTTGCATGTCTCTGCTGAAGGAGCCCTTTCTGAATCCACATCAGCCACAGCAGCTTCTTGGCCTCCTCATGGCTTTTTGCAGCACTTTGTTCCAGGGAGACCACAGGTGCTGATTTATTTATACCTTCTAGGGCAAAAGACTGGATGACATATGGCACCACTCCTAATGCAGGTAACAGGATTCCTTATATCACCAAAAACACACAAAAAGAGCAAACAGCGTGTTAGAACTCAAAACCCATGTTGGAAAGACACAAACCCTGTGTCATTATCGCCTTGAGTAAATCCGCAGCGGGCTTCTTTCCCAAGCCTGGGCTTTTCCATCGTGATAATGAGATGTGAGTTAATCATTTGGATCTAAGTTTCTGACACCGAAACTGGCACTGCTGTGGTTTGGGGGATGCTTAGTTTTGTAAAACTTGCATGTGAAAGACCCTGATCTCTCCTGAGTAACCGGGACCTCCAGGTGGGGTCTGGTAGGAGCTTCTCAAGGATCCCTTATGAATTGAAGCTCCACCGCAAGTAGATAGCCTAAAAGGCACTCTACCTCCATTTTAACACATAGGCCAGTAACTTTTGCTTCCCAAATCATTTAGTCTGTTAAGTATTTGAACTGAGATGGAATAAAATCATGAAACTCACTGGGCTGGAGCTGTCTAATATGAACTTAACATGGAGCAACTTACAATTGAAAACCACAATTAACTGTAGTAATAAGCTTTTGAAATGGCTTATTTCTTATATCTAAGTCCCCGTCCTAACGTTACCCTTCTTTTTTTGTTCTTTCCTCCCTCCTTCCTTCCATCTTCCCTCCCTCCATTCCTTCCTTCCTTCCTTCCTTCCTCCCTCCCTCCCTCCCTTCCTTCCTTCCTTCATTCCTTCCTTCCTTTTTTCCTGGTACTCTCCTACGTGTTGGAAAATATCAAGGACTCTGGTGCCTCTCAGAGCCCCATGGTTCCCTTGTAACCCAGGATCCTTAAACAAAATTGATAAAATGAGGCTTTTACAATATAGCATCTATCTCATCAGTTACTTTAGGTTTCAGTCTCAGATTTTCTTTTTCCCTCTCTCTCCATCTTTCCCTTCCACTCTCCCTCTTTTATCCTTTCGTGTTTTCTGTTTTTTTCCATAATATCAAGGAGAAAATGAAGGTTAGGCATCCAGGTTTAAAAGTTGCTTTCCATGGGCCGTCCCTGTCCTGTGAACCTGCAGTGGCCTCGTGGCAGGGACTGTTCTCAGGGCCTCTGATAGGAAAAGTCCTAGGGGCAGAGTGTCTGCAGCAGTAGTTCCCACAGTATAGGCTGGGGCTTGTGATTTTCTGGAATTCTCTAGGTTGCAATATCTACCCTTTAAATATAAAAATTTAGAAAGTGACATTCTGTACTTCTTTCTTTGAATAAAATAACATTTCTGACTTTTATTTTTAAAAAGTCACCTAACAGGTTTCAACCATAATCTTAGCAGTCACAGAGTGGAAAGCAGTGAGGAGATGAGGTTTACAAGCTACTGGGCCCCTTCATATTGGCCTAAAAGAGAGAGTGGGGTGTCCACTGGGTTCTCAAACTCCTCCTATATTGAACCAATGCTTGGTTAAATTAAGTAAGATATGTGGTCTACTCAGTCTAAAAGTGTGTGTAGAAGAAAGAGAAAGAGAAAGAAAGACCAGCACTGGGGGAGAGAGGGAGAGAGAGAGATAGTGAAAACAGAGAGACAGAGGGAAACAGAGAAAGAGGCAGGAGGGAGTGGGGAGAGAGAGGCAGGAGAGAGAGATAGAGAGGGGACAGGAGCGAGAGAGGGAGAGAGCAAGGGTCAAGGCAGAGAGAGATAGAGAGAGAGAGGCAGGAGAGAGATAGAGAAGGGAGAGAGAGGCAGGAGAGAGAGATATAGGAGAGAGAGTCAGGAGAGAGAGAGGTAGGAGAGAGCGAGGAGGGAGAGAGAGGCAGGAGAAAGAGAAATAGAGAAAGAAAGAGTGAGGTACAGGAGAGAGAGAGAGAAAGGTAGGAGAGAGACAGACAGAGGAGGGAAAGAAAGTCAGGCAGGAGAGAGAGGCAGGAGAGAGAGAGCCAGGGGCAGGAGAGAGAAAGATGGAGGGAGAGAGACAGAGGCAGGAGAGAGAGAGAGGCAGGAGAGGTAGAGGAGTGAGAGAGAGGCAGGAGAGGTAGAGGAGTGAGAGAGAGGCAGGAGAGAGATAGAGATAGAGGAGGGAAGGAGAGAGAAAGGGAGGGAAGGTTAGGGGAAATTAGAGAGGATATGGACAGCCTCTACCCCATTCTTTCGTTTTTCCAACTCTCCTATTTCCCTGGCCCATCTCACCTGGAAGAGGCATCAGGAATATGAAGGGGAATGAGAAGAGGAGATACAGGACCCTCATGGCTGATGGCTGGGAGCTTCACCAGGAGCTGAGTCTGGGGAGGACATCAAGCTTTCCACCTTATAAAGGTCCTGGCCCCTGGTCACCACGTAGAGTTCAGAACTGGTATTGGCTGCAAGGCTCATTACAGAGATTAGAATTCAACCACTTACCTGGTGAGTCAGAGAATGGTCCTCAAAGAACAATGCACACGCAGGAGATCTTATGCAAATCTGGACTCAGGAAACCCCAGAAAATCCCTTCCTCCTGCTCTTGGGACCAGAAAATTCCTCTTATCTTGCATCATTTAAAATCCAGTGTATAAATGGAGTGAGGGGCTGGGCCTGTCTCACAGGGAAACAAACTCAAACTCAGGGCCTATAACCTGCCACTCACCTGCCACCCACTGTGTGGGACATCTTGTTTTTCCTGAGTATCTGGGGACAGTCTCAGGCCAAATTGAGAGCTCTTTCCATCTAATTCTATCCATTGCTGGGATATTCAGCTCCTGCGGATGACACAGGGCTGGCTCAAACCCAGGAACCCTGGAGGGGCTCAGGGCTTCTGGCAGCACCGGGAGCATGGTGGGCCCCATCCCTGCAGGAGATCTGAGCTGGTGAAATTTACACAAAAGGTCCTCCGAAACTCCCCATCTTCACCACGGGACAGAGATGAGGCAGATGGGTGCCCGCTTCCTTCCTCTGAGAAGGAGAATGGGAGGGTGGGATTGTGACTACATGTGTCCCCTAAGTGTCCACCCAGGCCCAGGTCAGGTTGTGGCCTATGGCCCATACTTGAGTTCCTTCAGCTCACACCATCACTCAGGGAACGTCAGCTCCATAGGACTTCAGGGCTTTGCGAGCCAGGGCTTTCCCTGCTTTCCACAGATGTCAGCGCAAAGGGAGTTCACTGCTGTTGGGGTTTGGTGGAGAAGCACGGACTGGGGCTGCAAAGCCTCGAAGTGGTCTCCCTGTCGGTGATGGGTCTCTCAGGACCCTGTCCTTCCTCTGTAACCCAGAGAAGTCATTGGCTGTCATAAACAATGAATAGAGCCCCAAGCCAGGTGCTCAGGGGCCAGGCTTTTCTCAGGAAAATAAGAGCCCTTTATCCTGGTTCCTCCCTCTTTGGATCTAAGGGCAGTTTGAGAGACAAGCAGGCCTGGTGTCCATGTCTGTGATGTCTCAGAGATGCAGCAGTGACAGAGCAATGGGGACAATGAGACTTTCCTCGTGACCTGCCTGACCTCTTCATTTAAAATGCCAGGTTCTGAAGAACTCTTGTTCTTGGCGGGCCAGAAGTGGATTTAAAGGAAGCTGGTGAGGACATTGCATGGCCAAGATCCTCAATGATTTTTTTCATAAAAGGGAGTTTCTGATGGGGTATGCAAAGAGAGGGCTGGGTCAGGTGCCATCAGAACTGCTAAACGAACATACACCCAGGGCTGCAGCTCAGTCTCCAGAGAGTCATTCCCTTTGTCAGGACTTTGTTTCCCTGTGTGTTGAGCAAGCTGGAATTGAGGGGCAGACTCATTCATTCCTGACACTGAGGTGATTTCCTCCTGGTGAAGAAAGCATATAAAGAAACGGAATGTGAAATAAAGCCTTTATGTGCTTTGTCTAAATTAATAATCATGTTTTAAAAATACATATGTCTCTGTCACCTCTAGAAAGAGGCAGACATCGTGACACTTCACCTGCTTATCTCAGCATGGATCTCTTACTAATGAAGGAGAATTCTCACACCAATCACGGTACCATTTACACAAATTAACAAGAATAACTCCCTGGCCTGAATGGACAGGAGCCATAGGTGCTCAGGAAGCAAAGTGTCAGTAAATTATTGCAAAACTAAAGTGTGTCCATGGACACTGAAATTGTTCCAAGGATAGCTTCGTGGCTGTTGAGTTTTCTGGGTACATGTTCAATCCAGATTCACACATCGAATTAGGTTATCACGCCTCTTTCTTCGCTGAGTAAATATACTTAAGGAAATGCCAAGGTACACGGCAAGGGGTCTTACTGGAGTTACTACATGACTCTTACATGTAAATAAGAGTTTGAGTTAAGAGAGTGGTTCCCATCTTTTTCCTGTGTGGCGTCACTCCTGATTGAGACCTTCTTAACATGATTATTATAAAAGTAATACACTCACATTTAAAAAGTCACCCATAGAAGACAGTGAATTTTTCCTACACACCTGTTCCAATCCCAGGAACCACCGATAGCATTGTGGTTTTATACTTGTCCTCTCTAGCTCTCAGTACATTTGTGAGGCCTTGTTAGAGAAGGAGGTGAAATTGATCTGAAATAGCAAAGTCACTGTGAAATGCAGCACCTCTGTGTCCCTGGGGAAGAAGCCACCAAGGCTTAGGTAACATGGGCCTGGTTGCTCAAGGACAGCTGGGCTGACTCTTTCCATGAAGATCCCTATGGTTGCAGCTGCTTCTTTTTTCCTGGCACAGCCCAGTGTGACCTCTTCACAGCCATGTTTGTCCTGGTCATAAAGTTTGTCTGATAAAGTCCACCAGAGTATCACTTCTGTCTTTCAAAGGCACAGATACGATCTTGCTTCAGCAAGGAAGACCATCCACCAGCACAGACATGAGGTTCTTCCCAAAAACTCAAAACGTAGCTATTATAGGATTTGAGGGCATGCCAAGCTTAGGTAAAATCTAATTTAATTCATTTTTATGAGCTCAAAACATAGCCATGTAAAAGGGGAACCATCAAGCCTGACTGAGAGACTCACGGCCTGTTTTTAATGGAATGTGAGACCCATGCTGTGTCCCCAAACCTCTTTCCTGTAACTGAGGAGGAACTTTCAGGCTGTTTCTTTGTGGCAAAATGGTTCAGCTCCCCAGGCAAGAGGGGGAAGCCTCATTCCTGTAGATAGGCTCCCAGAAAGCAAAGTCTCTCCTATTTGTGATTTTAGAAAACAAAGTTTCTCAGCACTAAGTCCTCAGTGTTAAGTAACAGAAGCAGTTGTATTCATTTTTATTTCTGTGGAATGGCCAGCTTCTTGGGCCCCAGGGCAGAGCAGTCCCATAGGGACCTGCTTTCAGAGGGCTGGGGCCTGGTGTAAGAAATCCATCCTATCGACATTCTGAACAATTTTTTATTTGAACCTATGTTTTGTAAGTGCAGTCCTGTGAGACAGTGGAGCCTGCGCACGGGCAGAATGGATACACTGGGACACAAGGTGGACAGGAACAGGCCTTGAGGCACCACGGGCACATGACTGGAGATAGCTGGTCTAGCTGCCCTTAGCACGCACATCCCTGGAGCAGCCCAGACACCCGGGGGCTGGGACGGGAGGTGGCAGGGGCAGCAGCTGCAGTGTTCTCAGCCCTGGGGTCAAAGGAGGGTCTTTGTATTGGGGCGGCACCGACACCTCTGGGCCTGTTCATCCCCAGTCACTCTTGGAGCTTCTGCACAAATATTAACCTCCTTGCCTGAGCACTGGGACGCGAACCGTAGATGCTCAGGCAGCAAACTATCAGTAAATTATTGCAAGATAAAATGTGCATATGGACATTGCAATAAAGAAGGCCAGGGAGTTAGAGTTCCTCAGAGAGTTTAGAATTCTTCAAGGAGTTATCATGGCCTAAAAAATGGAAATTAAATGTATGAAGATAATCATGTTCAACAGAGAAGAGTGCTACTTTTATATAAACTTTCAGATAAATCAAATCTTAATAAGGAGGGCAATTTTTAAATAGTTTTTCTTCTTGTTATTAAAGATACAGAAATGGAATGCATAAGCAGGCATTTTCAATAAACTACAAATTATGATGCCACTTTGGGTCTGGCATAGGCCTCTGCAAATTACAGGAATTATATGAAGAGGTGTCAAAATTCCATTGGATAAGTTCACATTTAAAATTCAGTTCAAACTTATATGAAAATGGTTTGTTTAAACCATTTTAAAAGAATCCATTTTATGGTGGCTCACCCCTGTAATCCCAGCACTTTGGGAGGCCGAGGAGGGCAAATCACGTGAGTTCAGGAGTTGGAGACCAGCATGGACAACATGGCGAAACCCCGTCTCTACTAAAAATACAAAAATTAGCCGGATGTGGTGGCACATGCCTGTGATTCCAGCTACTCAGGAGGCTGAGGCAGGAGAATTGCTTGAGCCTGGGAGGCAGAGGTTGCAGTAAGCCAAGATTGTGCCACTGCACTGCAGCCTGGGAGATAGAGGGAGATTCCATCTCAAACAAAGAAACAAAAACAAAGAAACAAACAAAAAATTGTAAAAGAATCACTAGCTCCAGATATACTAAAATTCGTTCGTATGTCAAAATAATTCATCCTATATTGTCACAGCTTAGAAAATATTCCAGAAACATTTGCTTCAGCAGAGTCTTCTCAAAAGAAAAAATGAAGTTGCAGCAGGTATAAAGTTTGATGATCAAACAAATTAATTGACAGACCAGTGGGCCAGAAAAATTGTGTGATTTACCCACATATCCCATTAGTAAGACATTATTATTTATTCTATTATAATCATGACACTCATTTTGTGGAGAGATTTGTATGACTCTGTCATTACTCCTGTACAATTACTATCTCTATTACATTTTTAAAATAATGGAAAATATTGGCTTGAGAAAGCTGAATATCCTCCTGCCTTTCATGACACTTTCTTCTGCTGCTCTTTGAACAAGGCGCCCTGCATTTCCATTTTGCACTGAGCCTTGGGAATTTTGCAGCCAGCCCTGCCGTGGCCCTTTTTATACAAGTTATCTCATTTAATCCCCAGAAAGAAACCTGCCAGGGGGGTATTACCCAAGCTTACAGAGGCAGGTCCTGGGGCCAAGAAAGGTTAGAGGACATGTTCAAGGTCACCTGGCTACTAAGTGACAGCGAGGCAATTTGAAATAAAATCCCTCTCTCTTCAAAGCCCATGTTCCTAACCACCACCACATGGTGTCCTGATGACCTCCCCTCTTCCTCTTCCTACAACCCCAAAGCTACAGTAATGCTCTGCCTAAGGCCAGAGTCCATGGAGCTACTGTCATTCTCACCCATCTTCTGAGCTGAGTGGTGAGTTGAGAGCCTGGCCTGGCCTTGCAGGAGGTGAGGGAATGAGCCTGCAGTTACTGCCACCTCGTGGCGGCTCGTCTATATGACCCTAAAACGCAGATCTAATCTCAGTTTCCTGCCTGCCTGAAGCCAAGTTGTGCACCTGAGACTTCTTGTCATTTCTTTGCCCCTTAATGAACCTATTGAGAGTTCTCACAATTGTATGGATCCTCTCAAGGAATCAGCTTTTATTTATTTATTTTTAATGCTTTTTTGTGTTCAGTTTCTTTTTATTCACTTTTTCTTTTTCTCTTTTCTTTTCTTTTTCTTATTTACTTTGGGTTTAGTTTGTTCCCTTTTCCCTTACCGTTTCTTACAGTGGAAACTTAAATTGTCTATTTGTGAGCTTTTCTGCTTTCTATCACAATAGCATTTAATTATAAATTTGTCTCCAAGAGCCACTTTAGTGGTACTTCCGCAAATTTGGGTATGTTATGGTTTCATTTTCTATCAGTTCAACATATTTTCTAACGTATCTTGTGATTTCTCCTTTGACCATTTAGAAACATGTTCATTGATGTCCCAGTATATGGAGATTTTTCCAGATGACTTTCTGTATTGATAGCTTTGTAAATTCCACTGTAGATAGACACTGTCTTTCGTATAATTTTAAACTATGTTGATTTTTGAGACGTTTCATAGGTCAGTATGAGCTCTATTGGGTAACATTTTAATGCATTCCGCTGTTATTTGATAGAATGTTGTATAAATCTCAAATAGGTTGTGCTGGATGATAGCATTGTTCAAGTTGTCTCTACCTTTACTAATATTTTGTCTGCTTTAAAAAAATCTATTACAGGAAGAGAAGTGTTGATTTGTCTAATTGTAATTGTTAATTTGTCTATTTCTTTAATGTCTATTGATTTTTCTTTAAGAATTTCAAAATTCTGTTATTAGGTACACACTGATTTAAAATTAATGTCTGTTCTTGGTGATGTAACCACTTTATCACTAGGAAAAATATCTCTCCGTTTTACTGATAATACCCCTTGCTCTAAAATCTACCCTAATTTATGTCAATGAGCCAATATAGCCAATCCTATTTTCTTTATAGTAATGTTTTCATACTATGTCTCTTTCCATCCTTTTATTTTTACTCTAAGTTTGATCTTACAGTTTATATATAAAGTGGGTTTTTATAGACAGCATGTAGTTGGGTCTTGTTTTTTACTTAACTGGCAATCTCTCTAAGGAGCTTCTAGAATGTTCACAGCACTTTCTTTTCATCATATGGAATTACATTTCTAACTGGCATCTTCCCTTTCTGCCAAAAAAATCATTTTTGCATTTTATAGTACGAACTTGGTGGTGAGGAATTCTCTTAGCTTTTATTGTTGTTACTGGAAAATGCCTTTACTTATTATTTGATTATGTGTTTACCCTTTTTTTAGAAATATACTTTTGCTGGGACGGATTTCTAAGATAACTTTTTTTTTCTTTCGGCAGTTGAAGATATCACTTATGGTTTGTTCTTCTGTAAGTCATATGTCTCCTTTCAGGCTGCTTTTTAGTTTTATTTTTGTTTTTGAGACGGAGTCTCTCTCTGTTGCTCAGGCTGGAGTGCAATAGGGTGATCTTGGCTCACTGCCATCTCCACCTCCTGGGTTCAAGAGATTCTCCTGCCTCAGCCTCTCGAGTAGCTAGGATTATAGGTGCGTGCCACCATGCCTGACTAATTTTTGTATTATTTCTTAGTAGAGACAGGGTTTCACCATGTTGGCCAGGCTGGTCTCAAACTCCTGACCTCAGGTGATCCGCTCGCCTTGGCCTCCCAAAATGCTGGGATTACAGGCATAAGCCACTGTGCCCGCCCTCAGACTGCTTTTAAAATTTTCTTTTTATTACTGATTTAGAATAATTTGATTATGATATGTTTTCTGTGGTTTTCTTCATGTTTGTTCAGTTTGGATGTCTTTGTGTGGTAAATTTGTGTGTTTATAGACTCACCAAATTTGGAAAACAATAGGCCATTCCTTCCTTAGCTCTATCCTCTCTCCCAAAACTTTTTTTTTTTTTATTCGAGACGGAGTCTTGTTCTGTCGCCCAGGCTGGAGTGCAGTGGCGTGATCTCGGCTCACTGCAACCTCTGCCTCCCTGGTTAAATAGGTTCTCCTGCTTCAGCCTCCAGAGTAGCTGGGATTACAGGTGCATGCCACACACCCAGCTAATTTTTGTATTTTTAGTAGAGATGGGGTTTCACCATATTGGCCAGGCTGGTCTTGAACTCCTGACCTTGTGATCCACCCTCCTCAGCCTCTCAAAGTGCTGGGATTACAGGCTTGAGCCACCGCGCCTGGCTGTCTAAACACACACAGTTGCTAGATTGCTTGCTCTTTCTGCACAGATCACTGCTTATTATTTTCCTGCCTTTTTCTCCTCTCTTTGCGTTATTTCTTCACTCATTTGTAGTAATATAAACTCGGGTTTGCTGATCTTTATGTTGGAATATATGCCACAATCCAATTCATAGTATCTTTCACTCAGATGTTTATTTTTAATCTCTGGAAATTCCATTTGTTTCTTTATATCTCTCACTCATCATGAACAGTTTTTCTCTTCAACCTTGGACACATTTATAACATTTATAATAGCTCATTTATATCTTTTTTTGCTGATCCTAGTATCCTTGTCGTTTTTGGATCTATTTTTACTGAATGATTTTTCTCTTGGTTATGACCATATTTTCCTGCATAGCAGCTAATTTTTTACTGGATTCAGTGAGTTATAAAGCACAAATTGTTGAGTGATGGATTTCGTTGATTTTCCTTGAAGAATGTTAGCCTTTATTCTGTCCCACATTTAAGTTTCTTATAGATCAGTCTGGTCCTTTCAAGAATGGTTTAGAAAAAAATTTGTTAGAGTAGTTGCAGAACAATTTAATCTAGAGCCAAATAGCACCACTACTAATGTGTTAGTTGCCCGAGGACTCTGCAGTCTCTGCACTTTGCTGGTGGGAATGAAAACATTTCCAGACTTTAGTGCTCCTCAAATTGTTATCCAATCCCTTTTGGGTGTTTTTGTTTGCCTCTGGCCTTGTGAAGTCTTACCCCAAGGGTGCTCACATGAAAACACAGCCCAGGACTGAAGATTTACCATGTGTCCCTGCCCCTACTGCCAACACTTGAGGGCCTTGCTTCCTTCTAGGTACCCTCTCTCTGCTATTCTGCCCTGGAAGTGGGAGTGTCTTGTGCTTTGGGAAGTTTGATTTCAGTCTCTTCAATGCCTCAGGATTGCTGGACTACGTTTGAGTCTTCCTCTGTGTGCTGTGGACTGGACCCTGCTGCTGTAGTGAGCTGGGGGCAATCAAAAGTCTTACTTCATTGGTCTCTTGCACTGCTTATTATCCAATGTCTGAACACAGCTGTCACACCTCTTGACAGGTTCCCTTTTGTCTACTGTGAGAAGGAGATTCCCATAGCAGTGAATCCATTTGGATGGAAAGTGAGGAGCAGTCTCGTCTTTTTGGGTCCTTGAGCCTTTCTTCCTAAGAGCCTTGTTGTATTGTCTTTTCTCCATACATAGCGCCATGACTGGGGCCTCGTGTCAGGTTTGAAGGACCACGCACTCCATCTGCTGGAATCCTTCCACATCAACATTGAGAGAGTACTAGATAGTTAAACTGCAGTACCTCCAAATCATTTGAATGATTAAAGATACTTCAATCAATAAATCATTTGAATGTACTTCAATTCAATAAATACTTGTTGAGCAGCCTTCATGCTCAGGGCACTTTACAAGCAGTCCAAGAAGAATTAAGACAAACTCCTTGCTTTTAAGGCTCACAAAATCTAGTATGGAGATTGGCAATATGTCACTGTACACAGTGTAAAAACCAAGCAAGGGCTGTAGATGGAGGACTCAAGTCAGAACCCTGTGGTGAACCAGAGGAAAGACTGTAAGCATTTGGGAAATCACCTGTGTTTTTAAGATGGAAATAAAATGTGAGACCGTCCCTGCAGGACAGGTTAAAGTTTAAAGATGAAGTTAGAGGAGTGAGGCAGACATAAGGTTAACCAGAGCAGAGGCATGGGTGAGAGAAAGCAAAGTGAATATCTGAGGTAGAGCCAGTTTCCTTATTTCTCTGAAGACAAAGTTTTTGGAAGGAACTGGGATAACCCCTGAGGGATGCATGAAAACCTTAGAGATATATTTGGTGGAGAGATGCCATTTTGGGTAGAGGGACTGAAAAGGCCCAAGGCTTGGGTGACATGAAAGCAAAGGGCATATTTCAAGAGAGTGAAGAGTCCAACTTCACTGGGGCATAACGTTCACAAAGGAGGAATAGAACCTGGTAACCCTTAGATAATAAGGTCGGGCTCCATTCTAGATTTCTTCAGAGATTCTACTTTCTTTGAATGAAAGGTGAGTCCTTAAGACTTTCTAAGTTGCCTGTTTGGAAACAACTACCAAAATAACCAGATTAAAAAAAAAATCAAGCTCCTAATTCTTTTTGAAAAAAAATTAATTTGATTTTACTTTTATAAACTTTTAAGAAGGCATTTCCACACTTTAAAACAATCTCATCATGTTTCAGGGTTTTTATTTCTTTCTTCAGCAGCATTTTCAGCCACACATCGAGCACTTGCCAATCTGTTCCTCCTTTGGAAGGCAGCTGAGCACAGCACACCAGCCGCCTCTGACTCTGCAATAATATTTCTGTAATGTGTTCATGAGTCCTCCATGACCTGCAATGACAAAATAGCACACACGGAAAAGTTTTAGGAAGGCTTTTGGTACATGTACAAGGCTTCTGGAATTCCTCAAATAACTCATCTGTTGCTTTTCTTGTATTCTTTTGTTTCTTTTTCCTTTTTCTATAAAATCAGGAGGAAAATAAAGGTATGACTAAAAAACCCATAGACCATGTTTCTAAGGCTACAGCTCAGCTGTGGACCCACAGTGGCGCAGGGGAAGTAGCGTGACCCTGTGACTGCCGCAGGAACAGTGGGGTTGCTGAGGCTGTGGTGTCCTCAGAGGCAGCCCAAACAGTCCACCTCCAACCACTGCACTTAGTAAAACAGGAGCCTGTGCTTCTATTCTCAGAGTAAATCAATCTTCCCTGCTGTATTAAAATTTTATGTCTGATTCATGCCTCATCAGCAGGTATAACAATCTTCCCTTGAAGAGCTGGGGAAAGAGATAGATAGCTTTGGGGAGATATTTAGTTTCTTAATGATTCTTTTTTTTTTTTTTTTTTGAGATGGACTCTCACCCTGTCTCCCAGGCTAGAGTGCAGTGGCGTGATGTCTGCTTACTGCAACCTCCGCCTGCCAGGTTCAAGCAATTCTCTGCCTCAGCCTCCTGAGTAGCTGGGATTACAGATGCCCGCCACCGTGCCCAGCTAATTTTTGTATTTTTAGTAAAGACAGGGTTTCACCATCTTGGCCAGCCTGGTCTTGAACTCTTGACCTCGTATTCCGCCCACCTCAGCCTCCCAAAGTGTTGGAATTACAGGCTCAGCCACCACGCCTGGCCTCTTAATGATTCTTGTCTGAAAAAAAAAATAGTGATGTCTAGTTCCCATACAACAAACCTGCTTGGTCTAAAGCACTCTGAAGGATGGAGAAATACTGACTCTGAATTATATATTCTCAATTAGCTCAATCCTTAGATTTCCCAGCCCATCTTACTGGAACAGGCACCAAAAACAGGAAGAGTGAAGCAAACAGAAGATAATGGACCTTCATAGCTGCCAGGCTTCACCCCACGCTGAGACTGGATGGGAAGGTGTGCTTGGTCACTTTATAAAGGTTCCAGCCATGGCTGCAATTCTTGTCATGTTACAGTGATGACATCATGACGTGTTTCCTGATGCATCATACCAATACCTCTCATCATGCAGAACAAACCCACTCATTCAGTTAATTAGGAACCCAATGGTGAGGCAGAGCTCCCTTTGGATGTGTGGCTGTCCGGGTGCTCTCTGGGCTCCAGGGGCTTCTCTGGGTGTGGGTCGGATTGGGTTGTGAGTACGGATAGGGCTGGCGTGGGCAAGAATGCCCCCTTTGGGGAGTAGTCTCAGGGCATGTGGCTGGGGGCTAACTTGTCCATACTTTGCTACTTTGGAGCTTTTTTCCTCTTCCTAAAATGCTGAGAGAGTCTAAGACCCTCCTGGGGACCAAATAAATCCAGCCCTGGACATATTCAATATCTGGCAATAGGACTGGCTTTTTGGTAGTGAGGTAAGGGAGGAAAATGGGCTACATTCAAGGTTAGCTGACCGCCTGGCCCTTGGTCTATGATGGGGTGCTATAATTTGAGTGAAACGTGTCTCATTCTTTCATTTTTTTTTTCTTTTTGAGAGACAGAGTCTCACTTTGTTGTGCAGGCTGGAGTGCAGTGGCATGATTACAGCTCACAGCAGCTTGAGCTGTCAGGCTCAAGAGGTCCTCCCACTTCAGCCCCCTGAATAGCTGGGACCACAAATGCATGCCTCCACACATGGTTAAATTTTAAATTTGCTGTAGAAAATAAAGTGGGGTCTATGCTGCCCAGAATGGTTTTGAGCCCAGATGTGAACTCCTGGGCTCAAGCAATCCTCCTGCTTCAGCCTCCTAAATTGCTGGGATTACTGGTATGAGCCACTGTGTGTGGCCCATGTCAGATTCTTCATCATTGTCTAAAACCTACCAAATTTATGAGTAAAGATGGTGTTTAATTTTACTTCATCAGAGAAAGGGGATGCTGGGATGATAGATTTAATAGACTGGCATCTCCTGCTGGTCAATGACTGTCCCTGTGCAAAAAAGGGGCTTCAGAATAGACATTTAAGACCTCAAGTTACTCTTGACTCAGGAGCATTCAAGGCAGTCCAGGGGCCAGATAATTTCCCCTGGATATAGATTCAATGTTTAGAGGGAAAATGCTAAAAAAGAAAAAAAAAAACAGCTATTAAACTTAAATGTTCAGGAATCCAATGGATGGGTTGTATTTGGTTGACTATCAATTGGGAGCTAAGTAAGTCAATGACAATTCAATTGGGAGTTGAAGTCACCGTGATGTCTCCTAGCTGCTGCTTCATTTGAATGCAATTATAACGGATCCACTAAGGATCAAGGGTGTGTTAGTTCTGGCAGTGTGTGTTCAGAATTAGGGTTCACCACACCTGTCAGATTCAGTAAGCAAACTCTGAACACATACTATAGGAAGGGACAAGTATCATGTTTTCAGTGTAGGTGAGGGTGAAGTGGATGAGATATCAAGAGGGATCAGTCTTGGTTCTTTCTCTCCAGAAGCTCATGTAGGGCCAGGTAGATGGGCAGACAGTCAAATGATAAATTTAGGATGGATTCTAATGGTAGTCATAGGAAGAGTTCAAGCACAGGGCTGCAGAAATGTAGAAGAAAGATAACTCATCATAACTCAAAGATAACTCTCTGAGCCAAGAGTGGAGATCAATCAGCAGATTTAAGACTTTAGATATGTAGATGCTTCTTTTTAAAATCTAACTTTCCTCTTAAGTTCATGATTTGAGGCAAAGCAATTGGAGATATTCATAAATGGGGGAAGGAGGTGAGTGTGGGTGGGATGGGTGCTGACTTCACAGTCTTACTATGTCAGAGATAACGATGGCATTGGGTGTTGTAGAGGATTCGCACCAGCTCTCTGCCTGGAGTGCAGACAGTCAGATGCTGGAGATGACTTGCTTTTCCACATGGAGAATAGACTTCCACAGGTGAACCCCTGGTCTAACCTGTTCCTTCACAGACTGGGAGGCATTTTTATGACAACACCACTATTTCATAAAGGTTCCTTGGGGAGGAAAAAGCACCACATTTTCTTGTCAACTAATTTGGGTCCTGGGAATCAGAGATTGGGCTGTGACAATCAGCCTTTTCAAGTTTGGACATACTCCTCATTCACAAAATCAGTTTTGGGGGGGACTTATGTGTTTTAAGAAAATTATAAAAGTAATGCATTTTTATGGTAAAATTTCAAATAATAAAAGAGAGAGACTGTGTAATTTACTTCTCTACACCAGGAAGCCACTGATAACTGTGAGTTGCCCTCTTTTTAATCTCTTTATAATCCTTTTTATGTCATAAATACTTTTAGCCTCTCAAATGATAACAATTACACATGTACTGTCTAATAGTTGGGTGAATAGATTCATGTGTCTGTAGCCTTACAGCACTAACAAGAGCTGAGTCTTGTCACTCCCTGCCCCTGGGCTCTGAGTCACAGCACTTGGAACCGCAGATCCTACAAATTTTTGTACCCATGTGCTTGGTTTCCTTGTAGCTCTCACAGCCAGCATTTCTACAATTTTGATTAGGTTGAGTGAGGAAGAGAAACTTTAGTTATTTATCACCTCTGTTCATGTCAGACTTTCCTTTAATTATTAGTTTTTAAATCCTGTTCTTAAAATGTGGAGCAGAGATGTGATTGGCCCAAGTTTTTGGCTTAAGGACAGAGCTATGTGGAAGACAAACACCAGGTCTGAAGTGAGGTCTCACTGGGCTATCGCTCACCCTACCATGTATGGCATGGGCTTACCTGAATGAATTACCTAAGCTCTGTGAGCATCTGTAACTAAGCAACAAAGCACAGAAAGCAGTACATTTCCTGTTTAGGTCACAGTGAAAGCCCTATGAGTTAATGGTGTGAAATTGACTTGTACATTGTAAATTACCATGTGACCCATGTATCACCCAAGTATCACCCACGTGACCCTCGGTTAACAATATCAAGACTCTGGCATGAGTTCCCAGCACGGGAATCCAGGGTGTCAACTCTTCTTCATCTTAACATAGTCTAAGATGAAGTTGGCTCAACCATTCTCCTTTGCAGCCTTTAATCTTGTCACAACCACCATTAAATAAGTTATACAATAAAGGCAGAGATTTTTCCAATTTTATAGATGAGGACACTGAGGCTCAGAGATGTTGAGTGACATGCTGTAGTGAATGGCAGCATTGTGACCTGAAGCCAGCATGGCCAGTCATTCCTCTGTCTGCTCTCAGAGCCATCCCTTGCCTGCTGGTGGTCTACACTCACGTGTAGTGGTCTATACTTAGGTGTGTACCCTTTTCCATCACCCCATTGTCCCCAAACTCATTGCATCCTAGCATCTCAGGAAATCTGTCCAAACTACTCTTCCTAAGTTCAATCAAACCTTTTACATCCCCAGCTCAATGAGTTTTTTGTCTGTAGTCTTCCAACCTGACCACTTTGCAATATGTGCCTTGTAAGGCCACTTTTAGAAACCTATTCCTCCATTTCAATTCAACGTCCAGAGAACTTCATGGACATCTGCTCTGTATTAGGGCTTTAGGACCTGGTGCTGTGCAGGAAAGAGAAAGATAAACAGTATTTACTCTCTAGTCTCTGAATTTTCACTATTTCCCAGTCCAATGGAAAAAGATGCAAGCTGACAGTAACACGATATAACAGACATCAGCTTTCCATTTTCTCCTCCTATCCTTCCCATTACTGCCTTTGATTCTTCATGGAACTTTTCTTCCTTCTCCTGCCCCTGAATTCCCCAAATGGGAGCATCTTCAAAAATTTAACATTTTCATGGCCATCATAATGAGGATGATGATAATGATCCTCCTCCTCACGATCATCATCACGTAATCGTAACAGATTTATTGAGCACATATTATGTTCTAAACACTGTGCTAAGCAATTTACTTGCATTTATGTCTTTTGAATCATGCAGTAATTTAATAATGTTGATACACTTATCTGCATTTCAGAAATGGGGAAAGGCCAGTTAATGCTCCCATGCTCCTAACTGTATTCCAGATGCTTACTCATGGGCCTCTGCTGGCTTCAAACAATCTTTGGGATGTGGTTATCTATGCCTGCATGAGGCTACCTTCCATCTTCATCTCTAGTCTGGACCATTTCCCCAATGTTCTGAACCAATCTTTACATCACTTGAAGATCTTTACCATCTTGATAACATTAGTAACTTGTATCTCTTCTCTTTTTCTGTAAATATCAACTTCACTCTCCAAATTGCTTGGTGATAGAGGCTGGAAACTAGATTCTTTCTGATTCTTCTTTTTTTTTTTTTTTTTTTGAGACAGAATCTCACCCTGTCTCCCAGGCTGGAGTGAAGTGGTGCAATCTCGGCTCACTGCAACCTTCACCTCTTGGGTTCAAGCGATTCTCCCACCTCAGCCTCCCAAATAGCTGGGACTATAAGTTTGAGCCACCATGCCCAGCTAATTTTTGTATTTTTAGTAGAGACAGTGTTTCACCATGTTGGCCAGGCTGGTCTTGAACTCCTGACGTCCAGGGACTTGCCCTCCTCGGGCTCCCAAAGTGCTGGGTTTACAGGCATGAGTCACCATGCCTGGCTAGGCATCAGCCAATTCTTTCTACAAAGTAGTTTGCATAATTTTCATAGACCAACCCAAATACCAGCTCCTCATTATCCCAATCACCCCAGTTGAAAGTGATCCCTCCCTCCTCTGCAGTTCTGCAGAGCACATTTTGCATGACACTTGGAGCCTCTACCAAGTTCCATAATGAATGCCATATACTATTTGTGAACATTTCTTATTATCTTTAATAGATGGTATCTTTTCATTTATGTCCTTATGTTAATGAGAAAGTACATACTCAAGTCCTATGTTGCTTTCACCCTTTAGATAATAAGAATTATTTTCAAATCCTAGAGTATCTCCTAGGATGCTCAGGATGAATATCACAAGGAAGAAATAATTCCAGAAGAGCAAGGAAATAGGGAGAGAACACTAGCAGCTAATGCAAAGACAACAAATGACTTACAATGTGAGAACAATCTGAACACACTTATGGTTTAACAAAACATAAATAAATTCGTGAGATACTGAGTGTGGCAGGCAGCCACTGCAATGGCCCCCAGTAACCCTTGCCTTTAGGAATGCTGGTATTGTGCTTTGGTGCAAATATGATATGGAGGGTGGAGCAGAGGCTTATAAGACTGAAGGCCAGAAGACCAAGAGCTGAACTCAGGGCTGCTGTGTTTCGGATGCCAGTGGGAGAAAGAGGCAGACCTGAGTGCCAGAGCCATCTAGAAGAAGGCATCAAGAGTTAATACAATGGTTGAGCATGAGAGAAGGAATTAAGAGAAGAGGCAGGCTAGGGATACTCTTCAGGGGACAGGGTAGGTGGCGGTCCCATTAATTAGAATTAAAGTGGTGATACCAGCAGGCACTGAGGGAGACATGCTATGGAGAGAGAGCCAGGCTTAACATATGGCATCTTTTTTAAACAGGCTCAAACTAGTTTAGGAATTTATAGGCTTAGCAGTGATGTGGGGTTGCATGCCTTTCCCAGAGTTTCTAAAATCATGCCTGACAAGATGGGGGCTGACTCTCCTAATTCCTATGGGCAAAATCAAGGAGGGGTAAGTGTATGAGAAATTCATATAGAGCTACCCTAAAGACATTTTTCTACCCATTTGGCAGCAATATTTTCACCACAAATAGAATTAAGTGCATAATAGTGCCTCATCTTCTGTTTACACTGTGATACTCCAACCAGGTTCTTTCTATTTAATCATAGCCCTGTCCCAGTAAAAACACATCCTATACTACCTCTGACCACCAGCCTACACAGTTCTGCTGGCTGCTTCCTCAGGGAGGACTTTTAGGGTACAAGTGGCCCTTACAAAACAATCATGAAGTCAACTCATCAATGGGCTGCCAGCCGAGGTGGGGAAATGATGCATCCAAGGCAAAAGGTGTGACCCAGGGGATTTTTTTGTTAAAACAGGTCATCTGCCACTATCCTTTCTTCAGAACTGGTAATTGAAATGAACCTATTGACTGATGTGGTAATAGGCCATGGATGACTATTAAATGATTTGCACATGGTGGCTGGTATCTATGGAGCTGTTATTATGTACCTGGCATGGCAGCTGGTGCTTTAATGCATTTCTCTGACAAAAAAAGGCATAAAGTAGGTATCATGGTATCATAATTTTTACTTAAGGATAAGGAAGAGGCACAGTGGCTCACACCTGTAATCCTAGCACTTTGGAAGGTCAAGGTGGGTGGATCACCTGAGGTCAGGAGTTTGAGACAAGCCTGGCCAACATGGTGAAACCCTGTGTCTACTGAAAATACAAAAATTAGCTAGAAGTGGTGGCAGGCACCTGTAATCTTAGCTACTTGGGAGGCTGAGGCAGAAAGGTTGCTTGAACCTTGGAGGTGGAGGTTGCAGTGAGCCGAGATCATGCCATTGCACTCCAGCCTGGGTGACAGCAAAACTCTGTTTCAAAAAAAAAAAAAACAAAAACAAAAAAACAACAAAAAAAAACAAACAAACAAAAAAAAGATTAGGAAACTAAGGCTAAGACAAATGAAATACCGTTCTAAAATTTGAAGCCCAGGACCATCAGGCTCACAGATTATGCTAACTACTTGCTTTATTATTCAGGTTATTGTAGTTATATTTTATATCCATGTTTCTGTCAAAGGTTTTCGGTGTGGGGTTTCCCAGTGGAAAGGTAAATGATTATATGTGGTGGAGAATAAATGAGTGAGGGCTTGGGGAATGGAAGCTACACCTCACCCAGTTGGCTCAGACCACAGGGCTACTCCTGTTTTGAGAATGTCCAGCTAACTGCCTTATAAAATTACATGGCATGGTATTTATGGTGCTAGAGCACCAAGAAAAATTCAATAAAATGATGCATTTGACATCTCTGACTCAATCTCCTCTTCCATATTTTTCAAGAGGTTTTATGATTGCCTATGTTAGGAGCCAGCAAACCTTTTCTGTAAAGGGCTAGACAGTAAATATTTCTAGGCATTGCTGGCCATGTGGCTTCTGTTGCAACTACTTAATTCTGCAGGTGTAATAGAGAAACAGTCATAAACAATACATAAACAAATGGGCATGGCTTTGTTCCAATAAAAATTTATTTATAAAACTGGGTGGCAACTGGATCTAGCCAGTAGTCCATAGTTTTCTGACCCCTGGCATAAATTTGTGAGACACTGAGTGTGGCAGGCAGCCTCTATGATGGCTGCCAGGGATACTGTCTTTGTGAAATGCTATTATTCGTGCTCTGGTGTAAGCGACTCCTTTTGATTATGAGCTGACCTCATTCACTCATTTCTAATAAATAGATTATAAGTCTATGAAGCAATAGATTATAATCTAATCTCAGAAGTCATGAGAGTAAGCTATAAAAAGGCTGTGGGTTCAGTTTTGGATGCCTTCTCACTCTTCTTGCTCTTATGGAAGCCAGCTGCCATGTTTTGAGTTGCCCTATGGAGAGACCTACAAGGCAATGAACTGAGGGGGTTCTCTGGCCAACAGCTATGGAGTCGCTAAGGCTCTTAATATACCAGCCCACAGGGAACTAACTCCCTCCAATAACCATGTGAGTGAGTTTAGGGAAGTAGATCCTTCCCTGTGTAGACTTCAGATAAAACTGCAGCCCTGGCTGACAGCTTAACTGCAACTTCATGACTGAGCTTGATTTAGAAGCACCCAGCTGAGCCATGCCTGGTTTCTACAATCCACAGAATGTGTGAGGTAACAATGTTTCTTGTTTTCATCCACTAAGTTTTGGGATAATTTGTTATGTAGCAATGAATAACTAATATAGTGAGGTATAGTGCAAAGAATGGAAGAGATTTAGAGACCTATGTTTCAGTCCCAGTTTTTTTTTTAAAAATTACTATGTAAATTTAGGCTAACTGTTGACCAAGTCTAGCCCTTCCATTTTTTATTCTGCCTACAAAAGAGAAAGGAATCATGGATTTCTGAGGTCATTACAGGTCTAAGTCTTCATGGTTCATTGAATTGAGTCAAGCTGATTCCTGCATCTAAACCAGAGTCTTGAATTGGAAACCCATGAGTAAAATATAGTCCATCAATGTATTTTGATATTAGGTGTCAACATTTAAAAAATTAAAAATTTTGTATAAAAATCCAGTTTTCTGACTTCTTCAGAAAAATTCAATGATTAAACCACCAGGGCTCACATTTCTACATGTAACACTAAGATTTATCCAAAAATCTCTTGTCCCATTATATCACAGGTCCCCAACCTCTGGTCCATGGACCAGTACCAGTCCCTGGACTGTTAGGAACCATGCCACACAGCATGAGGTGGGCGACAGGCAAGTGAGCAAACCTTCATCTGTATTTACAGCTGCTTCTCATCACTTGCTTTGCCACCTAAGCCCCACTTCCTGTCAGATAAGTGGCAGCATTAGATTATCATAGGAGTGTGAACCCTATTGTGAACTGTGTGTGCCAGGGATCTAGGTTGCATGTTTCTTATAAGAATCTAATGCCTGATGATCTGTCACTCTCTCCTATCACCCCCAGATAGAGCTCTTTAGTTGCAGGAAAACAAGCTCAGGGCTCCCACTGATTCTACACTATGATGAGTTGTATAATTATTTCACTGTATCTTACAATGTAATAATAAAGTGCACAATAAATGTAATGCACTTGAATCATTCCAAAACCATCTCCCCCACCTTGGTCCATGGAAAAATTGTCTTCTACAAAGCTAGTCCCTGGTGCCAAAAAGGTTGGGGACAGCTTCTTTACATAGAATATGAGTGCTCTAATGCACTGCAGTACCCAATTCCTTACTATCTCTCACTGGCCTGGCTCTGATGGACTTTGGGGAACCACTTGAATGATGCTTGATTTTATTTTGAGATCTTCCCTAAAACAGAGAAATTATGTTCTTTTACCATCTGGTTGTATCTTGGGTCCAGGACACTGGACAATTTTTAGTTCAATACGGCCTTTGCGAAGTTCTGTGATGTCATAATATCTAGATCCACAAGTCCCACTGACACAAACTTCAGGGAAATCCCAGATCAGAGCCACATATTCTTATGTTAGAACATTAGAGCTCTTATGTTCTTCTCTCTCTTCCTCACATCTAGAATACATCTTATCCCTCCATCTTTACAGAAAAAGACACACACTTCTACATACATACACACATTTCTAGTTTCACACAATTGTGGTTGGTAAAACATACTTCATATGATGTTAATCTTCTTAAGTTTATTAACTTGTTTTGTGGCCTAACATGTTATCTACTCTGGAGAATATTCTATGTGCCCTTGAGAAAAATGTATATTCTGCTGTTGAATAGAATGTTCAGTATACATCTGTCAGGTCCATTTGGTCTTTAGTGTTGTTCAAATCCATTGTTTCTTTACTGTGCTTCTTTCTAGATGACCTATCCAATGTTGAAAGTGGGGTGTTGAAGTCTCTGCTATTACTGAATTGCTGTTACTCCTTTCAGTTCTGTAAATCTTTGCTGTATGTATTTATAATTGTATTATTTTCTTGATGAATTGACCACTTTATCATTATATAATAACTTTATTTGTCTCTTGTTACAGTTTTTGACTTAAAGTCTCTTTTATCTGATGTAGGAACAGCCACTCTTGCTCTTTTTGGTTACCAATTGCATGGAATATTTTTCCCATCCCTTTACTTTCAGCCTATGTGAGGCCTTCTAGCTAAAGTGAGTCTCTTGTAGACAGCATACAATTGGACCTTGCTTTTTGATACATTCAACCACTTTACATGTTTTGATTAGAAAATTTAATCCATTTACATTCAAAGTGATAGGTAATGACTTACGATTGTCATGTTGTTAATTGTTTTTCTTTAGTGTTTGTAGTTCCTTTGCTTATAAAATCAATGTACTATTTTTTTCTCTTTCTTAACTTCAGATCTCAGAGTATATTTAAGAATATCACATCTTTGAGCAGTTGCCCATTAATTCAACCTCAAAACTGGGCATCTTCTTTAAGTCAAGCTATGAGTTCCTCATGCCATTCTGTGCAATGGCAAACCAAAAATGTGTTTTAGTTTGTCTCCAAAACATATTGAAATCTCTTTATCTAGTTTTTGGAGATGGAAGATTATAGGAGTGGAAATCAATACCCTCCTCTTCTCTATTCATCTCTGATATAAGCATGTGCACAGAGGTGGTTTTTGGCATTTCTCCATTTTCTGGGGACAGCCTCTTTGCAAAGGAAGTCTTTTCCTCTCTTTTTATTTCCATAAAGGCTACTCAGCCAAATAAATGAGACAGCTGTTTATTCCCCCAGCCTGCATTCTATTTATTCTTTTTTCAAGGTTCCAACTTCTTCTTACCTTTTTTTGCTTTTTTCCAGGCAGAAAAAAATATTTAATTTGATCCTAACTTGAAGAATCCAGGCTCAACACCTCATGAGATACAAAAAGAGGGTGACAGTGTGCCTTAATGATCCAAGAAGGCATGAGGTGGAGCAGGAAAGAAATCAAATGCCACTTTGGTGAACAATGAGATCCTAGCTCTTGGGGAAGTGAGAAGCATCTCAGTAATCGGGAAATATTTCTTTCTTCACTTGGGGTTGAGACTATACAGTCCTCAGAACCTAACATTTGTCCTGGGGAGTTTTACAGATGTTCTATCTAATAGGTTCATGAGCTAAGAAATAAGCTTGTCTGCACTCACCCTGGTGGGCAGGCATGGAGACAGCCTGAGGGTTGTACCAGTACCCAGTAGACAAGGCATTTTGGAGAGCTCAGCCCCTCAGGCTTAATGTTCTCTGGAGCTTGGGTGTCACTAGATACCCATGATATTCCTGCTGCTGTTCTCAATGACTGCTTCAGCCTGTTTAAGCGAAGGGAAAGAGGTGCTGGAACAATAAAGTGGTGTCCTCACTGCTGGCAGGTGGGAGGGAGGTAGTGAAGGAGAGCAGTGAAGCAAGACTGCACTCCCAAGCAGTGAAGGAGAGAAGGAGGGTGAATGAAGGAGGGGGACAATTTGGGGTCAAGAGACTGAGGCTGGAACATGTAAGAGCCCACTGGTCTTTTAAAGGACCTAAGCAAAGGAGCTTCCCTTTTGGAATCTGAGAAAAGCATAAATTTTCCAGACTTTAATTTGTTGCCCTTCTTATATGAAATCTCCAGAAACTTTGGTAAAATGTTCTGTTTGTACTGCATAGATCTCGTACAAAAGTGTGAGGGAGTTTGAAGGAACTTGTGGTCAGGGGAGGGTCACTGTGGTCCACGGCAACCCTCCTGTGAGCTCCTGGAGAGAGGGCATCACCTTTTACATGGAGGTGACCACAGCAGAAGACCATGACCCGCAGCAGGGCCTCAGTTCCGGGCAATGCTCACAACACATAGGAGGACTCAGAAACACTTTGCTCAGGAAGAACCACAACTCTGTACTTCAAGCAATGGTTCTGAGCTCTGGACGCAGAATGAGCACAATGAGGTATCTTAATAGAAAGAGCTAAAGATCCACCCCAGACAAGGAAGTCAGGTCACCGCAGGAGGTTCCTTGGCGTAATATTTTATTTTCAAAAGCAGCCGAGATGGGGCTGAGAACCACAGGATTAGAGGAAGATGACTCCTTAAGGATGAGGACGCTCATCTGGCTTAGAGACACAACCTGGCCTGTAGCTGATAACATCTACACCTCAGGCTCCTGCCTGTAACAACAACTCAGTGATAACGCTAAACTCAAATGTGAAGCTTTTCCAGTTCCTTTGGTTTTGCTCACCTATGACGTGCATCACACCTAGCATCAGACATTGCAGCTGAATATTCAGTCCTGTGAGTCGCCGTGACTCTCTGCCATCAGCTGGTCAGGCAGATGTGAATTCCAGGAAGCCTGAGGCTGGTGCATCCCCCTGCCAGGAATGGACCTAGCCCCTGCCCTGTCTCGTGGTGTGAATGTGCATTCCTGGTGCTGAGATTGCCCGGTCACCTTTACTCCCAGTCATGCTAGAGTCTGCCAGGCTTTCCTCACCTGGAGGAGGACACATGAGTCCTGTGGGAGGAATTGGATAGATACATACCCCCCTTTAGAGGAAGAAGGATGGAGAAGCACAATGATGCCAAAATGCTGCCTTCCAGGACTTCTTCAGCTGTAGCAACTTTCCCCACTTCCAGGCACTACCACATGCCTGGTCAATCCTACAGAGAGGCTGAGAGTCTCTTTGTCACCTGGTCCCCCTGTTGCTGCCCCTCTACCCGGCCTTGCAGCTGATGCTTCCCTCCATGGGCTCCCCCACCCAGGATCTAGGTGCTGAGTCAACTGGGAGGCAGGAAGGGAGGACAGAGTCCCTTTGATTCTCCCCACATTCTGGTGGGGCTGATCTGTCACTGTTCCGGGTGCCAGCCACTGGGCTAGTCCTTAACTTCCTTCCTTCATTTCTTCCTTCCTTCCTCCCACTTTCATTCCTCCCTCTGTTTCCTCCTTCTTTCCACAAACATAGGCATCGAGCTAAATATTCAGGAAAATAAATGGTGCACAGGTCACAGGCTCTGGGTAGCACAGGAGTCTGTAGAGGACAGCAGACACAGGAGGTAGTTGCATGGTGACAGACTCCAGCTCCAAGTGGGCCCAGCAGTGGAGGAGTCACAGGAGGGGCAGCCAGCCACATTCGGGCCTGAGCGTCAGCTTCCCAGAGAAAGTGTAGTCAGAGCTGCAACCTAAAGGGTAAATAGGGGAAAATGTGAGCAACGCCCCAGGTGTAGGAACCAGAGGGTACAAAACTGGAAAATAAAAAAGCATATGAGTTCAGGAATTTAAAATACCTTGGGGCTGGAAGTGGTGGCTCAACACCTAAAAAAACTAGCAGTGTGCAATGGTGCATGCCTGTGGTCCCAGGTATTTGGGAGGCTAAGGCGGGAGGAGCACTTGAGCCCAGGAGGTGGAGGCTGCAATAAGCGGTAATAGTGCCACTGCACTCCAGCCTGGGCAACAGAGTGAGACCCTGTTTCAAAAAACAACAACAAGAAAAAATACTTTGGGCTGGTTGGAGATGAACAAAGTAGCAGTTCTGGCTGGGGAGTTTAGCAGGGGCTTCTGTACAAGGGGTCTTGGAGACTCTATTGGGAAGTTTGGGGCTAACCAGGAGGACAGTGAGCAGCTTGTGATGGGGTTTAGGCAGTCAATGCGGGGGTCAGACTAGGCTTCAGGAAAGTCAGCCTGTTACCTAGGGAGGCCTGGGAGCACCAGGCTCAGCGTCAGGGAGGCTCCTGAATTCCTTCCTGTCTGGTGCTCATCGCCCCTTTACGGGCCACCTGGCTTCGGTTGTGATGTCTCCGTCTTGCTTTTAGACCAAAACCAGTTGCTGAATCCATGCTCAGGGCCTGGGACCTGGCTTTGCTCTCTGCTGGCCTCCCTGTGCTTGCTCATCGAGTCTTTCCCACTTGTCATTTTCAGCTTCCATGCTGTACCCAGGATCCCACCATAGGAAGGAAGCCAGTTCACTCTGCTACATCGAGTTTATGCTTCTCTGTTGCTTTTCTGCACCACGCAGACCCTCTCAGGGACTAGGGGAGCCTGTTGTACTGATGGGTCTCATGCCTCAGCCTGACCCTTCTCTCACCCTGCAGCCCTGCATTGGAGTCCTGGGATATGAGAAGCTGGCAATTAAAGGCCTGACAGCAGGCTTAAGCCAGTGTCTAGAGGCATGGAACTGTGCCTCTAGTTCCATTTATTTTTTTGAGTAGGAAATATGAACAATGGATTCAAACTTCTCCTTGGAAGTTCAAATGACAGGAGGAGAAGCCTGCTATCCTAACATGGATCAAAGGGATGGAGACTTTTGAGTGTAAAATCATCCACCAGCTTCTCCCAATACCCACTGCTTGGACAGACACAAATCTCCCTCCTTCCAGGACCATCTTGCCAGGCTCCTGTCTGCTTCCGTTCTCCTGAGACAGGGCAGCGGTCCCTTGTCTCTTAATCTTGAGGTGAGCTCTGAAATACCTTGAGACGGCTTCCCAGAGCAGCATGGAGCAAAGCCCACAAGTCATTTTCCACCTTGCCCAAATCCAGGAATACACGCATTTGGCAGAAACCCCAAACTCCTTTCACACATTCCCACCACAGCGAGAACAGGAGACTCTGCCCCTTTCTTCCACTTCACCAGCTGTGTGCTTTTGGGCAAGTTTCTTAACTTGGGTGAGTTTCCATTTCTTCATGTCCAAGTAATAACCATTTCATTGCAGATCAAGTGCAAAATATAAAAGGCAATTCTTAATGCATGGTCTTCTGTTAACATTGCTATGACCACAGTAGTTGTCACAAGGACTATTTATTAAGAGAGGGAGAGCTAGAAGTGACATTGTGGGTGAACAGCATGTTTCCTATATTTGATGGCACAGGAACCATGTGGCATAAGGGAAAGTGCACCAGGTTGGGGGCCCATCTGTGTCCACCATTGACTTGCTCCGTGCAGACATGCCTCTTGAACCTCAGAATAGACATAGTAAAAGTCTGCTGGCTCCTGGCTGTGTGGCTCTGGGTAAGTGACTTCACATTTCTGAGTCTTAAGTATCTCATCTGCAGTGTAGGCATATTCATGCCACTCCATAGATGACCTGGGATCAACGCATGGGCAGTGCTCGGCATAGAAGCTGGAGTGGAGAAAGCATTCAGTAAGCTCCAAGGAGCTGGGAGAGGTGGTGTTGCTAGGTCTACCTGCAGGAGGTGCTTGGGCCCCTGGGAGTTTAGCAGCAGAGTTCTTCCATACCTGTATTCTGGACAGATCTGGTCTGAGCTCTGCATCTGCCTGGGCCTTGTCTCTACTGGTGCTTCTGTCCCATCCCAGGGGCCTCCCTCTGGGTAACCACAGTGACCACCAAGCCCTTGCCTGCCTGTTTATGAGGTGGGCTACTCCTTTGTGTGCATTCTCAGATTTAGGCAGGACAGGCACATGTTTACTTGCAGGTGAGACCTGTGACTAAGCTTCCAGTGAAGTCACCTGCAGGTGATCTAACACACACGTGGCATCCCATGGGGAGGAATCCTGGAAACAGCTTGAAGCTCTGGCATCCCACCATCCAGAGGACCATCAGGATTTTAGAGATGCTGTTTATGGTCTTCTCAGTGTGGCAGACCCTTGCTTCTCCCCAGAGCGAGGGAGGAAGCTGAGGACCTTGGGTGAATTTCTTTTATAATTTTGGGTGAATTTCTTAATGTCCAGGTGTCTTTGGCTGAGAAATAGTAGACTAGGTTCATTCCAAGCAGATGACATTATTTGTGTGCATAGCGGGGCATGTGGAAGGCAATTCCAAGAGAGGAATTTTAGTATTCTGAGTTATTGCAGTGTTATTGTTAAAACACATAGCCTATGGCCCTGCAAGAGTAGTATTTTGAAAGGTTTCCTTCTTTGTTTTGTTAAAAATCCATCTTATCCTTTTATTGTTGCAGTATCTTAGCAGACAGCCATTTTCAGGTGGTCGATAATCAGCCTGGGAGAGCTATGCTGCCCGTCTCTGCCTCATGTGAGGAAGGAAAGGGGCTTGGAGGAGTTTCAGTGGGATGGACCTGCTCATCTCCCCCAGTACAGCATTGTCATGGGGGTGGGATTTGGTGGTAATAAATCACCTTCAGAGATGGGTGGCAGGACAAGAGCCTCACCTTTCTGTGACAATTATTCGCATTCAAGTGTCCCAAAAGGTGGCAGGAGAGGCCTGACTGCCCTGATCTGAAGAGCCCAGACCAACTCTAAAAGGTTTAGACATTGAGCTTATGTGGGAGATTGGCTCATGCATGGGTGGTTTAAAAATCCATTCTAGGCCGGGCGCAGTGGGTGACGCCTGTAATCCCAGCAGTTTGGGAGGCCAAGGAGGGTGGATCACCTGAGGTCAGGAGTTTGAGACCAGCTGGCCAACATGGCAAAACCCTGTCCCTACTAAAAATATAAAAATTAGCCAAGTGCAGTGGTGCACACCTATAATTCCAGCTACTTGGGAAGGCTGAGGCAGGAGTACCACTTGAAACTGGGAGGCGGAGGTTGCAGTGAGCCGAGATCGCACCATTGCACTCCAGCCTGGGTGACAGAGTGAGACTCAGTCTCAAAAAACAAACAAACAAAAAATCCATTCTGTCTATAATTGCATAGTGAGACACTAAGTGTAAATGTGTACATGTATCTGCATGTGTGTAGTTTAGTCACTAAATTACTCCACCTGTATGATGTCACAATGCAATATGTACTCTTTCCATGTTGACAACAATCTAAAATCACATTTGCTGTTCCTTTTTTTTAATTTGATTTTTATTTATTTCTTTTATTATTATTATTATACTTTAAGTTTTAGGGTACATGTGCACAATGTGCAGGTTTGTTACATATGTATCCATGTGCCATGTTGGTGTGCTGCACCCATTAACTCGTCGTTTAGCATTAGGTATATCTCCTAATGCTGTCCCTCTCCCCTCCCCCCACCCTACAACCGTCCCCAGAGTGTGATGTTCCCCTTCCTGTGTCCATGTGTTCTCATTGTTCAATTCCCATCTATGAGTGAGAACATGCGGTGTTTGGTTTTTTGTCCTTGTGATAGTTTACTGAGAATGATTGTTTCCAGTTTCATCCATGTCCCTACAAAGGACATGAACTCATCATTTTTTATGGCTGCATAGTATTCCATGGTGTATATGTGCCACATTTTCTTAATCCAGTCTATCGTTGTTGGACATTTGGGTTGGTTCCAAGTCTTTGCTATTGTGAATAATGCCGCAATAAACATACGTGTGCATGTGTCTTTATAGCAGCATGATTTATAGTCCTTTGGGTATATACCCAGTAATGGGATGGCTGGGTCAAATGGTATTTCTAGTTCTAGATCCCTGAGGAATTGCCACACTGACTTCCACAATGGTTGAACTAGTTTACAGTCCCACCAACAGTGTAAAAGTGTTCCTATTTCTCCACATCCTCTCCAGCACCTGTTGTTTCCTGATTTTTTAATGATGGCCATTCTAACTGGTGTGAGATGGTATCTCACTGTGGTTTTGATTTGCATTTCTCTGATGGCCAGTGATGATGAGCATTTTTTCATGTGTTTTTTGGCTGCATAAATGTCTTCTTTTGAGAAGTGTCTGTTCATGTCCTTTGCCCACTTTTTGATGGGGTTGTTTGTTTTTTTCTTGTAAATTTGTTTGAGTTCATTGTAGATTCTGGATATTAGCCCTTTGTCAGATGAGTAGGTTGCGAAAATTTTCTCCCATTTTGTAAGTTGCCTGTTCCCTCTGATGGTAGTTTGTTTTGCTGTGCAGAAGCTCTTTAGTTTAATTAGATCCCATTTGTCAATTCTGGCTTTTGTTGCCATTGCTTTTGGTGTTTTAGACATGAAGTCCTTGCCCATGCCTATGTCCTGAATGGTATTGCCTAGGTTTTCTTCTAGGGTTTTTATGGTTTTAGGTCTAACATGTAAGTCTTTAATCCATCTTGAATTAATTTTTGTATAAGGTGTAAGAAAGGGATCCAGTTTCAGCTTTCTACATATGGCTAGCCAGTTTCCCCAGCACCATTTATTAAATAGGGAATCCTTTTCCCATTGCTTGTTTTTGTCAGGTTTGTCAAAGATCAGATAGTTGTAGATATGTGGCATTATTTCTGAGGTCTCTGTTCTGATCCATTGATCTATGTCTCTGTTGTGGTACCAGTACCATGCTGTTTTGGTTACTGTAGCCTTGTAGTATAGTTTGAAGTCAGGTAGCATGATGCCTCCAGCTGTGTCTTATTTGAATCAAGAAGATTCAAATATTAGATAATGAAATGAATCACCTGTACAGTCCCAATACTGTATGATTCACAGGGAATTTCATGCATCCTTTGTTTTCAGAATCAAAGAGCACACAACATGTGTTCAAATTACCAAGGAAGGGCCAAAGCTCAGTGAGGTCAAGGACGGCAGACATGGGACAAGGATGCAGGCATGTTCATTCCTAGTTCAGGGCTTTTTCCAGGATGCCATGAGGCTCACTGGGGCATGGCTTTATTTAATGACATCCTGGGTCCCTTTTCTGTCTATGATTCCATGAGGGAGGGACAGAGGGTGCACTTGTCATGCTGTCAGAGGCCGATGCTCAGTGTGGAGACTCAGGGGCCAGGGGGCTCTTCACTTCTCCAGCCCCCACACGTTGAACCTCCCTGTTAGCTCTGCCGCCTCCCGTGGGGTAAGTGTTAAGCCCCTGAAAATGAAGGGGTTGCAAGTTCTTTTGTGAGGCCCTATAATAAAGGAGAGCTAATAAAGGCTTCTCCCCACCTTCTGATCGGATTTTAGAGACCAGTACCCCAATGGGAGGGGGAGTGGCTGGAATGAGGAGAGGAAAAAGGCGGTGAAACCAGGGGATTGTGAGAGATAAGACAGGGATGCAGGCTTCAGGCTCTGACTAGGATGTGGCCGTGGTCACAGTGGGATTTCCCGGCATCCCCTGGTGAAATCTGCCCCAGAGCTTGGATTAAAAAGCACAGTAGTGGTGCACTGAAGAAGACCAGTGTTTGAGGCTTAGGTTAATTCACTCATTCATTCCTCTATTTCATATTTATTGTTCTTCACTGGTTACTAAAGATGTAAATATGAGTATTTATGAGTACCAGTCCTGTCCTTGAGGAGCTCAAGGTCTAGTGGGAGGACTATAAATATGTAAATAAATGATGGTAACAGAGTGACAAGACCCTATGATAGGATGCACCAAAGTGTCTGAGGGGCAGAGATGTAGAGCAATTGATAATGCCAGGCAGGAATGCGGGGAGAGGGCCAGGAAAGCTTCAGAGTGGGGTTGAAATTCGAGCCGATTTGAGTAGGAGGAGGGAAGAGCTCTGTCATTTCTGGTTACTGTGTCATCTCAGGAAGCGGATTCCTTAGAGATACAGTGGAGATGATCATACTTATCTCAGAAGAAAGAGCCACGTGGCAAGTATGAGGATTTGCCAAGAAAAACATCCTGGGCCCCCATTGGACCAGATCTAGTCCTTCCGCCCCTGCCGACTGGCTGGAGCTCCGGCCCACCACCAGGCACCCTTCTGCCCTTCCTGGGGTGGGCAGAGGGTTCACGCACCTCTGAGTGCCAGCCAGGGAAGCAACTTGCAATGTCCTGCGTCTCCCAGCACCTCTTCCCAGCTTCCCCTGACCACAGGCTGAAGGTGTCTTAGCAAGGACAAGGCAGGTGAATCCTCAAGTTGAAAACAGATCTGGACTGAGGGCAGGATGGGGTGGACACAATCACTACTTTTATTTGTCCTCACACTGAGGATCATACTCCGGTCTCCCACATGGATCTCCGGGGGAGCCCGTCCACGGAGCACAGCCGAGAGGCAGCCCAGGCTTAGTCAGAGCCACAGACCGTGGGTGAGGCTCCTGCTCTTCTGCTGCAGAGAGCTGCCTTCTGGCCTCTGAGGCCGATCCGCCTGGGCCACCCTGCAGTCACAACTCCAGAAGACAGGAGGCGGGAAGAGGGAAGCTCTACTCTCCTTATCCACAGCGTTGTCTGTGCTGCTGGCCTGTCCCTGTTCCCAAATAAGAGCAGATGCACGACAATGCCTCAATAAATATCCCGGCGGATTCAGTCTGAACTTAATTCATTTCCACACCCCTGGCATGAGTGGTACCCTGTGCAGGGCAGAGACGAATGAGGCACTGTAATCAGTGCCATGACATTCAGGCCAGAAGCGTTGGTAACCTGGGCCCCTGGCTCTCTGCTGTGACCTCAGCTGCTCCTGTCCTTAGCCCAGTGCCCAGCTTCAGAACAAGTGGTCAAAAAAATCCTATCTGCAGGCACTGGGGGGCAGCGCGCCCCCGCGTTTTAGGTTTTGGTATTGCCGAGATGCCTGCCTGGCCCAGGCCTTTCAGGCTTTGAAAAAGAGCGTTTTGGGGATTCTGTCTTAGAAGCACGCCAGGACATTTTAGGACTGAGTTCAATCCTGTCACTTTACAGACGGGGACAGGGATGCTATGGAGATCTGCCCAATATCCCAGAGGGGCGGAACAAGAATGTAAGCCCCAGTTTTGGGGGCTCATTTTGTCTCTGGGCTGATCCAGTCAGATTCATTCTCAGGCCTCACAGAGATACTTTACATTGAAAATAAAGAAGAACAAAAAACAGTCAAAAAGTAAAGAAAAATTAAAAAGGGATCAGAGCAACTCCGGAGCTCGCCACTGAGGACTCCAGGAGCCTGCACCGCCTCCCCTCCCCTCCCCTCCCCTCCCCTCCCCTCCCCTCCCCTCCCCTCCTCTCCTTTCCCCTCCCCTCCCCTTCCCTTCCCTTCCCTTCCATGTTTGCTTCCCGAAAGGCTCAGCAAACACTCCCAGGCAGCCTGTTTTGTGCTGGGCAATGCCACAGGTACCAGTTTTTTTTTTTTTTACCATGCTTTACAGGTGGACAAACACTTTCTTTGGAGCAATTTTACATAAGAGGGAGATAACATTTTCCACAATTTAGATCAGCCCAGGCCCAGGGTCCGCCTTAAAAATATTAAATAACAGAGCCTAGGGCCCATGCGAGCGCCCTCCTGGCCGGCCCTGGGCTCTGCGAAGGGCTCCCTGGGGGTTCTCACCTGCACCACCCTGGCAGGGAGGGACGGGGTTCCCATCCTCCCCACCTCACCTGCTGGAGACCCCTTGGTCCTTGGGTGAGGCTCTGCTTCCACACCCCCAGGCTGCTGTGCTCTGATGGGGTCTGAGATCAAGCCCAGCTCCTTCATTTCATTTCTGAGGAACATGAGGCCAAAAGAAGGGGCTGCTGTCTAACGGCACCTGCCCTGAAGTCCCATCCTTATGGAACCAGGCTCCAGCCCCCCAGTGGCCCTTCATGTTATTTTGTGTTTCTGGTACACAGATCTCCTGCTGTGGGTTGGTGGCACTCCTGGCTGAGAATGTGTCTGCCGGTTCTGAGGCATGGACATTTACTGCGTTTCACTCGGAGCCAAGGCTAATAGGGGCCAATGCCCTTCAGGAAGTCATTCCCTTCAGGGATGGAACAATGGCCCTCCCCTCTAGAGCCATGACAGAGAGCCCTGCAGAGGTGCCTGTGCCTAAGAGAGACTTACTCTGTGCACTTCCAGGGGTCTGTCTGATTGTATTTAGAAAAGTAAAAAACAAGAGTGAGTTTAGAAGAGGCTGCGAGAGGCCAAAGGCGTGATGCCAAATATTCATTGCAACTTGAGCTGGGAATTGAGACTGGAGCCCCAAAGTGTACATTCTGGGGGGCTCTTTAAAGCAGCTCAGCTCATTCAGGAGCACACTGGATTCAGGCAGCGACAGAAACAGGGACACAGAGCATCTTCCCAAGCCACCTGTCAGTTGGGAAAAAGCTTGGCATGTGGTCTCTATCTCTCAGCACTTTTGTTTTTATTATTTTTTACATTTATTACCTGTAATTAACACTCACTACTCTTGGAATTAGTATTCAACAAATTCAAGCAGAATCCAGGGAAAGGCAAAAGGCAGCTAAGCATTCAGGAATCTCCATGAACAGGGGCCCTGCCTTGCTCCAGTTGCACAGAAATATGTTTTTTAGAAGGATCATAGAAGAATGAGTGTGGGCTGATAAGCATATCAAGAATGCCATTTATGAATTGCTAGCCTGGGGGAAATGTGCTTCACCTGATGATTTTCATTTTTCTTTCATTCCTAAAATAGACCCGCTTGCGCCTTATTATACACATTGTCAGCTTGTTGTATTAATCAATTGAAATAGCGTAAGAGTAAATGCTTGAAAACAATACTGTCCTACTGAAATGTGACCTGTTGGTGTTATTGCTTGACGAGGCGTAAAGGGAAAAGGGATAAGGTGCATTACCATCTAGGTGAATAAGCAAGAGGAGGCTAGTGCTGGGTGTGGTAAGAAAGAAGTCGTCAGGTGGAAAGCAGAGCAGCAGATTGGCTGCATTTATGTCCCTCTGAAAATCAGTTTGGAGCTTGGTTTCTAGTCTATTCCCATCTCCAGATACTTAGGAGACATTCCCTTGACTAGGAAAGGAAAGTGGAATATCACAAACTTCTGAGATCCCTTTGAAAAGGCAGTACATGGAGAAGTAAGGAAGTTAAAAAAAGGCTTTTATCAGCTCTTCACCTTTGGTGCTAAATTCATTCAACAAATATTTATTGAACACCTACTACAAGCCACACATTCCTTTAAAGCCCTTGGGATACTTCAAGATCCCTGCCTTCCAGGAGCTTATATTTTAGATCCCAGATCTGCCATCCTTCTCTGGTTTCTCTTTTCCTTCTTCATCTGTATTTGATACGCAACACCTATTCCAGGGATCAGAGCAAATGTCACGCTTTTTCTCACCAGAATGGCAGAAAAAATGTCTGCAGGTCCCTTGCTGCATATGGCAGATGGTATTTCTAATTCCCGGTGGAACATCCCCTATGGATACAACAGAAGAGAGCTGACATTTAACTCATATAGTGCAGAGAATAGAAGATGACCCTAGCCCACAGCCAAGGGTTGTTTGTTCTGATAATGCTAAGTACTTTTGGACAAGTCCCAGTTTCACCAAACTTTGACTTCTTAGCTTTAAAACAGGAACGATAATTTATATCTGAAATATTGCCAGGAGGATGATAGGGTGTGTTTTATGGATGCTCACCTGGCCCATCTAGGCCCTAAAAAGCCCATGCAGATCTTAAATCAGGGTCCTCGAGCCTCCTGGTGAGAGATGTGCACTAGAAGGAAGCAAAGGGAGTTTTGGAAAACAGAAGTGGTCCAGAATGGGACAGGTCTTGGTCTCTAAGGAAATTAGAAGTATTAGCCCATTCTCAGCTTATGGCCCAATTTTTAGTTTTATGTCCTACAATGAAAAGGAGAAAATAAAACCTCTCTCCTCACCAGGACCTGTGGGCTTGTAAGTCACGAATGACCACCTAAATTTTTTATAACAACAGGACATTGGGCAAGAGATGGTTGAAAGAAAGATATTACTTATGTCAGATCTGCAAACGCCACATACAATGACTTTAAACAACAACAACAACAGCAGCAACAACAGCAACAACACAGTGTGGGTCTTGCATGATTATGAAAGCACTCTTGCACAGCATCCAACCTCCAAATGGGGTCTAATCTCTGATTCTGTATCATCTCAGCCCTGTCACAGCTTGGAGGAGACAGCAAAGTGAAGAAGGTGGGGGGTCCACCTTTAGTCAAGACAGAAGAGCCCCCAGCCTGGAAGCGTGGAGACCCGGATTCTGGTCTTACTTCTTCCAATATCTCATCATGTCTCCTTAGACAACTCATTTAACTGGTTACACTTCAGCTTGCCCATCTGTAAAATGTGTTATATGTGCAAGCAGGGGGAATATTATAAGTCTGAAGACCTACTATGACCATAAAGATTCATTGCACAGTGTTAAATTAACACTTTCTCTGGACTTTGGATTTCTTTTTGTAGAGTATGGGGCTGCTATAGACAATCTCTGATTCCCTTCCAGCTCTGACATTCATATGACTATAACTTTCTTCTGAAAACTTTTCTCAGACTGCAGTGAGTGCTTGCCACTTGTATCAGAGCAAGCATACCCCTTTGTCTTGTGTCAAGACCTTTATAACACTTATTTAGCTTTTAAAAAACTCCACAGGGGAGATCAAAATTGTCCAAGGCTGAGCCCCACGTGGCCCACCTGCACCCACTAACAACATACAGACACACTTACACGCTGTCCATACAGACACACACATAAATGGAATTCCTGCACGACCTTCCCCAGGGCTAACCAGGAGACATTTACCTGAGTTTGTTTGGACCAAACAAAAGAGAACAGCAAACAGAAAAAAAGACTTTCATGTTTTAAGGTAGATTGAGCCTCCCTGCTCTCCCATGAAGGAGAGCAAATATGATGAATGACGGAATGAAATGGAGCGGAGAAGGCACAAAATAGGACATTTATAGGTTTTTGGGAATACTGATCAGCATGAGCATATTTATCTTCTCTACTGAGTAAGGCTGTGGGCAGAAGGTTACTGACTACTCTTCCCTTTCTGCCTAAAAATAGACTGGCTTCCTGATATGCAGAGAAGCAGGGATCAACCAATAATTCCATACACAAATACTGAAGAGGAAAGTGAACCAACGTTGAGATGTGGCTACTTAGTGCCAAGCGCTGTGCTAGGTGCTAGAGACATGGTTGTGTAAAGATATATTTTCTGCCTTCAGAAAGCTGTGGTGTCCACCACAGTTGAGCAGATAAATAGCTTATTTCCCAGCAACATGACTCCCATCTACCAACAGAAACATAGGCCCATGTGCATTAGGAGACACGTGCACAAATGTTCACTGCAGCACAGTTCCTTGCAGCCAAGAGAATGCAACCAAATAGTGATTATGACAACAATAAAACACATAATGTATTTCCACACCACAACAAGAAGAGAAAAACAAGAAGATGTGTACAACAACGTGGATGAATCTCACAAATGCTATGCTGAAAAAAAAAAAAAACAGAGACAACATACCACATTATTCCAAAAATTTGGCAAAATGCATCTATTTATGAAGAGCCAGGATGTTGTCCACTTTGGGGGAAGATGACAGGCTCTTCTCTCATTTGATGAAGTTATCCACTGTTGGAGCTGACAGTCTAGTGAGGGATGCAGAGATCCCCCGGCAACCGTAGGGCTGTGTCATCCTGGGCCGGAGGGAGCTTTGTGGGCTCTGGGATGCCGGGGGTTGGGAAAACAGAGTCTGCAAGGACACGATATTTTTGTGTGTGGGTTTGTATAATGTGTGGTATTAAAACACACAGTTGATAAAGCTGCACATTTTGCCCCTATTTGATTTTAGTCCCGGGATCACTTAGATTTATTTCCCTTAAAATTCTCTTAAGCAAAAGGGGCAAGTGAGAAGGATGTCTTCTCTCCTATCCCCCTAGGCTTCATAACAATTGCTGTTAGCTTCTTATTAATCCTTCCAGAGGTGCCCCATGTGTATGGAAGCAGAGATGAATCCATACCCCATTTTTATGTAAGTAATTACAGACTCTGGATATTATTCTGGACTTGCCTATATTACTTGTTATATCTTGCAGAGCTTTGTTATTCTTCAGAGCAGCTTCATCACATTTTCTGCAAGCTGTCTTCTGCCTTATTTAACCCGTCTACAACAACCATATGTCACCATGAGTCTTACCTAGACATGGATTTTGAAAAAGAGACATCAATCAGTGGCCTTGGACTTTCTGCATGGGTGAACAGTGCGAGCATCTCAAAGAGGCAGGGGCTGGGTGTTCATTTTGAACTTTCCACGTTTGGAGAGATTAAGCAGGACAATGTGCCCTGGCAGGGACTCTCTGACTCACAGACCTTTCTGTACCTTGCAAAAGCACCTTTGAAGTTAGGACTTGGAAATTGGGCACTCCAAGCTGCTTTTGATCCTCTGCCAAAAAAAAAAAAAAAAAAAAATTACCTTAAATGTTAGCCATGTACTAAGTAACTGTAATGTAGTTTTGAATATTTGTGAGGGTCCAACTCAGTACTTTAAAAAATTGATTAAAATGTGAAATTTTTTCTCTGTGGATCATTTGTTCTGAAGACATCTCTGAAATCTCTCATTAAAAAAAAAAAGAAAGGAAAGCAGTTTCATTTGCCCCTTAGGGAAATTGCCTTCCACACCAAGTTGATACCCTAACTTCAAGGGTCCCAAGGAATAATGATAATTCTGAATGTATCCTGTGCATGGACAAAGTGGCTGTATGATACATGAATAATTGTTTGATAAAAACACTGAGTTTGGATATTCAAACATTTGAGTCATTTTTTAAAAGTCACTAAGATGACTTATAGATAAAACAATAAAATGCATATTTTATGCTTTACATTCATTCTTTCTATTTACACTACACCTTATTTGGAAAGGATCCAAGGTAAAGGTGGATGGCATATTTTTTCTAGCAGTACAGTCACTAATCAAATCATTGTGAAATTATAGTTAAGAAAATTTCTGTATAGTTTGGAAACAATAAACTATGTTGGAAAATAAATTCATTTGGGGGATAAATAAATTAATAGTATCAAATTTTATCATGTACCTTCTCCTCCAGACTTGAATCCATTTCCAAACCACAGACCCAGAAAACAATCCCCAAGGAACTATTTCGTGGATAATTCTGAAGAATAAGGCATATCATTTCAAAGAAATCAAACTAAGAAATCAAGCTTATTGGCTAATTCTGTTAATATCTGGTCACAGGTTCATAGGTTCATCTAATTGCAGATTTGAAATGAAATAGAGTTCAATTTGTCCCAACACACAAGATAATTATTCTGATGTGCATCATACTCATGAATGGAAAAGAAGAGTGTAAGGAGAAGAGAGGAAAGATACCTTTGGGTTTGCAAACATTTGATAGTAGAAAAAATGTTTCTGTGTTTTAAAAAATATTGATACAATTCAACAACAAAAAGAGAAACAACACATTTAAAAATGGACAAAAGACTTAAATAGATTTTTCCAAAGAAGAAATTCAAATGGCCAGCAAGCACACGAAAGATGCCCACTGTCATTAATCGTTAGAAAAACGCAAATCAAAACCACAATGAGATATCACTTCACATCTACTACGATGGTCATAAAAAAATAAAACTTCAGAAGCAGTGGCTCACACCTGTAATCCCAGCACTTTGGGAGGCCAAGGTGGGTGGATCACAAGGTCAGGAGTTTGAGAACAGCCTGGCCAATATGGTGAAACCCCATCTCTACTAAAAATAGAAAAATTAGCCAGGCAATTAGCCAGGCATGCTGGTGGGAGCTTGTAATTCCAGCTACTCAGGGGCTGAGGCAGGAGAATCGCTTGAACCCAGGAGGCAGAAGTTGCAGTGAACCGAGATCATGCCACTGCACTCCAGCCTGGGCACCAGAGCAAGACTCCATCTCAAAATGGAACAAAACAAAACAAAATTTCTGAAAACAGCAAGTGTTGGTGAGGATGTGGAGAAATTGTAACCTTCATATGTTGCTGGTGGCAATGTACAGTGGTGCAGCTGCTGTGGAAAAGTCTGGCAGTTCCTCAGAAAGTTAAACAATATGAGTTACCAATATGGCCTAGCAATTCAACTCCTAGGTGTATACATACAAGCGGTGAAAATAGGTGTTCAAACAGCAACCTGTACATGAGTGTAGTGTTCATAGCAGAATTAGTCACAACAGTCCACGGTGGAAGCAATGCAAATGTGCATCAGTTGATGAATGTATAAGCAAAGTGTGGCGCATCCATACAATGCGATATTATTTGGTCACGAAAGGAAAAGAAGTACTGCCACATTCTCCAACATGGAGGAACCTTGAAAATCTCAGATTAAGTAAAATAAGCCAGGCACAAAACACCACATATTGTATGATTCCATATATATGAAATGTGCACAGCTGGCAAATCCAGTGGCTACTTACTGGTGTCTCCTTTTGGGATGATGAAAAAGTCAGCTGGGGGTTCTCCCCACTTTTTTATCCTCATGGACAATGCTAATGTTACTCCTCTTGCTCCACAGATTTTATTTATTTATTTATCTTGGTCTTTCAAGAAAGAGGCAGGGTTTGTGTTCATGAATTTAATCTCTCTTTATGATGGCATACTAACTTTCCATTTTGGTCTTATTATTTATTTCCATTTTGGTCTTATCAACTAAGGGAGATTCCCTGGGTGCAGAAGGTCGTTTCCCATGACCCAAAGAGGTAAGAATAAGCCAGGTGAGAGCAGGTCAAGCCTGCAGGGTTGTGGTGACCACCACATGTAGGGACAGGAAGAAAAGATTAGAAGCGCCCATTACTTATGTCACACGAGGTGCAATGGGGTAGAATTGACTGAGCCTGCCCACCTGTCCCTTGCCCTGCAGACCTCAGGCATTGAAGAGAAGACGGGCTTCCTGATGACAGGGACTCTCTGAGCAATGGATGAGTCAGAAGGATTTAATCCCGGGGAAAGCTGCTGGGGTGCAGGGGAGGGAAGGACACTGCGCGGAAGGTGGGCGTGCAGAGTGGAACACAAGGCAGTCAGGTGTGCTGCAGTGGATTCTGAGACAGCCTCCAGCAAGCTCCTGTCTAAGGACCTCTTCCCACCGCAGTACGACTGGTGGCCATAAAACCTCATCAGGCCTCAGGGGCCTGTACTAAACAGCTGCTGTGAGAACAAAGAATGCATAACTAATGGAATTGCTGGCTCAAGATTGACCTTGAGAACCCATTATATTTACTCAGTTGTCTCCAAGCAGGATGGCACATTTTTTTTTTAATGTCTGTAATTTTTATTTATTTTTATTTTATTTTACTTTAAGTTCTGGGATACATGTGCAGAACGTGCAGGTTTGTTACGTAGATATGCATGTGCCATGGTGGTTTGCTGCACCCATCAACCCATCATCTATGTTCTAAGCCCCGCATGCATTAGGTATTTGTGCTAATGCTCTCCCTCCCCTTGTCCCCAACCCAGCACTGCAAATATTATAATACCAAAGAATGAGAGGGAAAAAAATCAGTTTCTACTTGTTTTTTATGAATCCAAGGTAGGCTTCAAAATCTCCCTGGGTAACATGCTTTAATGTCATACCATCTTTTTATAAAATTTTTATTTATTTTTTACTCACCACTATACAAACAAGGAGTCTTATCATCTTACTGCCTAGGAAGCGCTTTCTTATGTTAACTCTGTGAGTTTCTGGGTGCAACTTAAGTCTACAACAGAATGTCTGTGATTATAATTAAGTGATATTTTTGTATATACATATATATTTATTTTTAGGCACATTAATTTTGTTCTTACAAATGTATATTAACATTTAAGACTAATGCAATAACTTGATGGTATTTTTAAAGGTACAAATATCTAAGAATCGCCAACAATTTTAATATTAGAAACCTTATTGTTTTTAAGCATACTTTTCACAGTTAATTTTATATCAAATATGTGAACATTGGTATCATAATTTTTAGGACAGATAATTATTTTGAAAATGTTATGCATTTTAATGGTTTTTCACTGTGTTATATTTATTATACCTAAGGAATATGAAATATCTCTGAGTAGATGTATTATAGTTTGCTAATATAGTGCTCCATTTTGAACTTTTTAGAGTTTTTTTTGGTTTCTCAAAGTGTTTTTTTATTTCCTAGGATAATTTCTGAGCAGAATAACTGAAACAATGAGAACAAGTATTTTATGTCTTACATACATATTAAGATTGCTTTACAAAGAGGTTATTTAAGTTACCAGTGCTTCTGGTTTTGTATGTGAGGACTAGTTTCATACACCTTCGTTATCCGTGGGTATCAGCCCCATGTGAGTGTGCCCATATATAAGTTGATTAAGGAACATCTTTGTTCAGGAAAAAAGCCTGGAAAGGTGGCATTCTGTAAAGGGCTCTGTGTACCTAGTTTCTTTCCTATGCTGAGCCCCGGGATCCTGATTCTTTCCCAGATACTTATATTTAGGTTGGTGCAAAAGTAATTGCGGTTTTGACCATGATTGTCAATGGCAAAAACCACAATTACTTTTGTAGCAATCTAATACATAACAATATTTGCAGGAAGTTTTAATTTATGGGAATTAAAGAAAGCTGCAAAGAGAATAATGAGCTCAAAGTTTTGTGATGTGCAGTTTATTAATTAACTTGAGCCGAAAATAATTACCACTGATGAAGATTTTATGGACAGATTAGGCAAATATCACTATTTCTTCCCTATTTATTTATTAAAGACATCTATGAAACTTCTTTTAAGTAGAGATACCCTACAGAAAATTTTAAGACAAACAGCAGATTCTACCCACATTCATTCTTTGCCACCTCTCACTCGCTTGCTTACCCTACCAAAGCAACCCACCACAGCTGGTCTGCATGAGCAAGTAGATGTTAGCTGTCAGTGTAAAACTAGCAGAAGTGAAGTCGGCACTTTTAAAAACTGGAGGAGACTTAACTGAACTGGAATATGTGCGATTTCAATGGAAAAATGCAGTTTTTAAAAAATCAATATGTATTTATTCCTAATGAGATTTGAGAAACTATGGTCAGCAAAATGAGAATTAGATCCCATGAGGAAGTCACACGTTGAGAAAGAGACTGTTTGCACTTATGACTATTTAAAAATAATTAAAAATCTAATAACTGAACTTCAAAATCCAAAAATAGCAAAAAAAATAGAAGGGCTCTACAGAAAGAGAAACTTATATAAAAATAAATATCTGCAAAGTAGAGAACAAAAGGGAAAAGCATGAAAATTATGGTTGAACTATAATGAGAGGATATCTCAAGGATAACTGGGGTTTAAGCAGGAGGCATTCCAGACAAAGGGAAGATAATTGATGGAGGAAAGAATATGTAAGGTTAGATATAAAAGGAGCACATGTACATGGATAAGAATAAAGTAGTAACCTGGCTGGGCACGGTGCCTCACGCCTGTAATCCCAGCACTTTGGGAGGCTGAGGCGGATGGATCACCTGAGGTCGGGAGTTCAAGACCAGCCTGATCAACATGGAGAAACCCCGTCTCTACTAAAAATACAAAATTAGCCAGGTGTGGTGGTGCACACCTGTAATCCCAGCTACTTAGGAAGGCTGAGGCAGGAGAATTGCTTGAACCTGGGAGAATCGCTTGAACCCAGGAGGCGGAGATTGCGGTAAGCCGAAATCGCACCATTGCACTCCAGCCTGGGCAAAAAGAGTGAAACTCTGTCTCAAAAAAAAAAAAGAGTAAAGTAGTAACCCACTAAAACTACTAAATTTTACAGAAGAGAAAAAACGATCAATAAACAAATGAAAAAATGCTCAACTACACAATAATCAAGGGTGTGCCAGACTGATATCTGCAAGATGGTGGAATAAGAGGCTGCAGCCTTTCCTTCCTTCCACGGATATACCAAAGAAATAACAACACACAGATCGGTTCTTTCTGAGAGAAAGCCAAAGACTAGTTGAAAGACTACTACACATCAAGCAACTGAGAAAATATTCATATGAAAACAGGTGGGAAGAGCTGAAACACACTCCCAGCACAATCCCTATCCCAGGCATAGCACCTCACAATTAATTGGTAAGGAAGTCCCAACTCCTAGCTTCTCCCTGAGGAGTGAAGGGTTTGGACCACACATATAGTACCCTGACCTTTATGCTTCCCACCCAGGGGTTTGGCTCCTAAATCACCCAGCTCGGGGTTGATAGAGCTGGGCATCTGCAGGTCTCCCTAAACCATAGACACCAAAGAGATGGTTGGACACAGATTTGCAAGCACTTTTGGCAGCTCTCTCCCTAGGCTCAGGCCACAGCAGGCAGGCAAATGCCCACCTCCCGATTTCTACCTGCAAGGGGTTTATCTACCCATTTTCCCATCTGCTGCTTGAGGGTTGACTTCTGGGTCTGCATCTGGGAGCCAAAGGGGCAGGGTGAACAGTAGACCTGTGGGAGCCTGAACAGAGGTATAGGTAGGCACTGCGTCTGCTCCTCTTAACTAGCTCCAGCAAAAAATCCAGGTCTCCAGCTTCTCCCTAGAAGGAGAATACATCAAGCATAGTTTTATAGCTGCCACCTGGGGGACTGGCTCCTAAATCACTTATCTCTAGAAGTGAATGTGAGCAGGAGAATTACAGAGGAAACTGGAAGTTGGATAATGGGTAGAATGAATAAAAGCAGAAACAGAAGCAAGGTGAAGGGGTGGGTGAGCAAGAAGCAAGATAAGAGGCAGAAGTGAAGCAGCCAAAACAAAAAGTGAGATAAAGAAGAGAGCAAGGACCCCATGGCCAGCAAGATCCAGACCAAACCAGGAAGGGGCAGCTCTTCAGCGATGGGCATGCACATTAAAGAGAAAATCTATCCTTAACAGGACGCCATATGACAATCAGCTCATTAAAGCTCATGCATATGGACTACCTATTATGCATGTACTTAAAATTATGGGATGGAGACAACGCACAAGCCCACAGAGGCTAAAGTAACTAAGCAACACATCTATCAATCAAAAGGCAGGCACCGGCTAAAGATCAGGCAGCCTTGCGAAGAGAAGGAAAAAACACACATAAAAAGACCCAAGGTACACCGAAGCCATGCTGATCTCATTTGGCAGGAGTCAGCCCACTCTCCCCTCTCCAGGAGCGTAATACTGCGCTTCACCCACTTTTGCTGCTTGCTTTGCTATTTGAGTATCACATCCAGTTCTTTGTTCAGGACACCAAAAGCCTGGACCTGCACAGCACCATCGGATCCCAAATGGGGCTCTGCATTTTGTGTCTTCCAAGGCCACAGAGAACAAATAGGTAGTTTTAAAGGGGCACAAGAGGACTTCCAGTGGGTGTTCTTCCGGGTTTAGCACAGAGAGAACAGGCAGTAATTCCCAGCTCCCAGTCTCTCCCAGAAGGCATCTGCCTGCACACTGTCTCAGCTGCTGCTAGAGAACAGGTCTTTGAACTGGCTGCATATAGGAGCTAATGGGGCTGATGGAGAATGCGTTTGACCACACACCTAACACCTTAACTACATTTCACAGTACTTAGAATAGAATGGACTCCATTGCACAGTACCTAGAATAGAAGCAAGTATTCAAAAAATAGTTTTTAAATAAAAGAACAAATTATTTGAATTCTTTCCAATAAAAGTTTATTATATCCACATTTACTAGCACAAATTGTGTGATTTTGAAAATTCTGTTCATGTCAAGCTAAGTCATCTTCTGTAAGGTCACAGGTAGTATTTTTGTCATTTATTTTGCCACAATAAAATATTTGAACCATCTGGCACAAGTGCCAATACCTCTGCTCCCTGCTGCTTAGACACTTCCACAAAAATCCTGCACCTGATTGGACAACGTGGTCCAGGAGAACAGGTAAGTGGCAGAGCTTTGTTTCTATATCAGCGACATCAGTTTTAATGTAAACAGCAGGCATCTTTCTTTTTAGAGCAGTAGTCTACTTGTGTTTCCATATAATCACAGTACTCTTGACAGAAGCCTTCACTTCTCTTGCAGTCGACAACTTTTAAATCTGATGCAGGTTCTGCATTAAAAAAAAAAAATCCAACATTAGCTTCTTAAGACCATCTCCACAATCAAACAGTGGTCATTTCAGCCATGAGGGACAGGGTGGGGATGGCATGGATATGAAACAGCTTTCCATAGTTAATAGCTTCAAGTTCCAAACTAAAACATCAACTCCAGATATATAGCTCTGCCCTGCTAAATCTCCTTTAACCAAAGGAAGGAATAATCCTGTCTCATAGGAATACTGTAAGACTAAATAACACAGGCCTACTATTGCACGTGTTTATATTTGTTGTGCAATAATTGAGTTTTCTTTTTCCCTTCCCTTGGTAGGAGATCCAGATGAATGAGTCCTTTGGAACTGAGGGCCAATTAGAAAGGGATAGAAGGTTGGGTAGGAGGCTGCAGGCATCAAATTCAACAGGACTTTATTTGCTGGATGTCACAGTAATTTGCCAACACCCTCCTGTCTTTCTTGCTGTTGCCCACTGAGCTGCTAACCTAGTTCTCCCTGTCTTAGGATCAGCAATGAGCTTGGGATTAAAGAAGCATCTTGGAAACTATAGGCTCCTCCAGGCCCTTCTGGATTTGAAGCTGGCCCTGCCCAGGGATTTGGGGTCTGACCAGAAGCATGGCCTTTCTGGAAGAGTCCAGAAGGGTGGCTGTGGGCTCAACTGTCCCTTGCCATTTCCTGCTACCTCCTTGCCTGAGTAGACTGACAATACAGTCTATTCTCTGCCCCCATCCTCGGGAAGCATTTCCCAGACCTCAGTGGACACCTGGAACTTAGTAGGTATTCAGTAAATTCCTTGAAGGGGAACGACCTCCAAAGCTAAGGGCATGGGGCTGTAACCTGGCAGGAGGCCATGTTTCCACCAGTGTCTCCTCTGGCTCCTGTTCTTGGAGGAAGTCAGCAATTACAGACATGGCCTCAGATAATTTGCCTTTTGGCCCCTCAATACTCCCACGTTCCACGAGGCCCTCAGTGATCCAGCCCCAGAGGAAGCTGTGAGACCCTGTGGCCTCCCTGACAGGCAGGGCAGCCCAATGCACCCACATCATGTCTTCCCCAAACAATGACTGCTCACCTACCCTGACCACATAGACACCTTCCCATCTATTTGTTCCCTCTACATCTCCCCAGTGGATGCACTTGTTGCACGTGTTGGTCCCTGACTCACCTTGGTAAGGTGATGTGTGCAGTGAGTGGTAAGAGGTCCTGTTTCACTGGGTGGTGTAGCAGCTGAGACCTGTTTGTGCCTTGCCCAGGGGCTCCTTCCCCGAGTTCTCTGAGAGCCTCAGTGGCTGAGTGGTTCACATGTCTGGCTTGAGACGATCCTGTGCAAGTGGAAACACATGGCTGAGGATGCTCTGAGGCCTCCACCTGGCAGACCCATCAGCATGAGGTACCTACACTCTACCAGGTGAGTGAGCATGAGTGATTGGGTGGGGGAGTTGGGAAGGGTGCTAGTATTCCATGTGTGTGCACATTTGTGCACATGTGTTGTATGCACCTGTGTGTAGACAGAGGAGAAGGTGAATGACGTGTAAGAAATGTATGCCATGAACAGTGAGTCTGAGCACCTCCTCAAAGCCAGCGCAGCCAGAGAATTTATTTCAAGTGCCACTAATGCAGTTGTTAAGATTCCCTAAAATGTAATGTTCTTCTCTGTAAGGGAAAGGGGAATGTTAAAAGGATAAGAAAATGGAGTTGGGGAGGGACCGTCTCCCCTGGGAAGCAAGTGCCATCAGCCAATTCAGAGTGCCATTTATGAACCCAGTTCAGAGACTCGTACCCAAAGCTTCACGAAGAATACGTGCTCCAAGGACTTCATCTCTCCCTGTCCAGCCTGGACTCCCATACCCCAGATGACCATTGCAGAGAGATTCTGGCACCCAGGCCCAGGTCACCTTTCCATTTTACCTGGAAACAGCAGGGCCACAAGGAGAAGGCTGGCAACAAATGGGAGCAATCGTTGCCTCATGTCTGCCAAGAGGACTCCAAGCCAGAAAGCACCCAGGGTGGGTGGGCAGGCAGCAGGGCTCCTTTGATGGAGTGGGGCTGGGTGTGTGGGCCCGGAGTGTGGGAAGAGCTGTGCTCCAGAATGACTTCTCATTCTCATAGGACAATGTGGACGTGCTCCTATCCCACTGCTGGTGGAACAAACACTTGAGCCACATATTTCAGAAAGTAAATAATACACCTGAATGCCTTGGGTGGGATTGGTAATAAGCAAGAACAGAGAGAAACAGAAAGATGAAAGGCATGGAGGGGCAGAACAAACATGAATTATCATAAAGTTGCCAATGTCCTCGAATGCTTCTCAAAAGCCCCCTGATGTTCTTGAGAACAGGGACATAAACTGCCATGTTGATTCTATCCTGTCTGCTGAGCGTTTTTATTTTAGTGTTAAAAAATCAAGCATAAGACACACAGCATAAAAGGTAGGACCTGGTTTTGCAAACTGTCCCTTCCTCAAGTTATACAGAGAGTTCCAAGGCTGTCAAAATGTTCTTTTCTTTTTCTTCCCCTCTCTGAGTCTCTCTCCCTGTTTCTTGGTCCCCTCCACTTCTCCTTCCTCGCTTTGGACACCCCTCCTTTCTATTTTAACTTATTTGAGTTGTCTTGATTTTTCTCTCCCCTTTCTGTTCTCTTTACCCCCAGACACCTCATGTTGATGTCACTGGGTCCTTCAATTCTTTTAAAAAAGAAAAAAATCTGTGTTTGAGTCTGGGTTTTCTCCTCTAGTAATATCCAAGCAGAGGGCTTGTCTTCCCTTCTCCTTCATCTTGTAAACATTTTAACCAAGTGTGTGTTTCTTATTTGGCTGCATTAGCTCAGGCATGCATGTAACCCAGACAGGCTGCTCTGGACTTAACTAAAGTGATGAAGGCTTTGGTTGAAGAATTTTGTATTCACATAACATCCAATATAACATCAGCAATGTCTGGAAAAGACAGTGTTTACCTCATATGTCTCATTTGTATGTATATTTTAATCCAGACAGAGAAAACAACTTAGGTCATTTGTGTAAATAAAAATACTTATTCTCTACCTGGAGAAAGCTGGAAGCAAATGGAGAAAGAGGCAGCAATGACAATAGAGACCTGGGCATCCGGGGAAGCACCAACAAAGGACAGAAGGTTTGCAGCTGCGGACAGGTGCTCACAGCAGCTGCCCTGGCAGCACAATGTGGAGGCCACTATCTTTTGAGTCTCAGGACAGATTCTCCACTGCAAAGCATGAGGTGCTGGTCAGGGAGAGCAGGAGCATCATTCACATCCTTTTGCTTTAAGGAATTAGGAAGTCTTCCAATTCCAGGAGCACCGGGGGGACACTGCGGAGATAGGTGACAACTGGCCCATGGTAAGTTTCTTTAATCACTTACTGCATCAAATTCTGATAACTGGATGTTGGAAGAACATAGATGGTCAAGAAAGGAGGTAGACAGCTGCTGCTACCTCAACCATAAAGGAAGATTTATTCACTCATCTATGTACTCTGGGTATTTTTTATACTCTAGTTCAATGGCAATTTCTTACAGTTGTATTTGTAATTAAACTTGGAATGTGGATCTTTTATAAAAGTGATGGCAATTTTGGAGTATATTGGTAACTTATTTCTATATATTTTTATCTTCTCTATAAAAGGAAAGAAAACAAAAACAAGCCTATTGCACTATTCAGATATTAATAGTAATGAATTATTAATCAAAATCATGATTTAAAATATAACAGCATTTGAGTAATTACCACCCAGGTAACGGAAACTTCTAAGTCATTAGAATTATTTGAAATAATTTAAATGAAGAAACTGAGCCAAAAATAGTTAGATCTCACTTCCTTTGTCTATGTCTTGAGATAAAGTAAGCCCCCTCTCCCATGCTTCTGAAAAGAACAATCTTAAAAAAGAGCAGCCGGGAAAACCTAGTTCTGCTCTTTGATACGCAAAAGCTGGTGGAGTCGTAATAAAGGCAATTAATGTTACATCTGACCTAACACAACAATGCTCTCAGCTCCTGTCTTCTTCTGCCAGATTTCTGTGTCCAAAAAAAAAATCTTTGAATAATTCTCCTGCTAAAAGCCACATCCATCCTGAGGGGGAGGATGGCAGAACCCATTATAGAATATTCTAATAATTGTTTCAAGATTTTTTTTGGTCCACTCAACCAATAAATCGTATTCTTTTTTTAAAGCTGCTTAGTATGTGGTATCTTGAATCGTTTGGAATAAGTAGGTGGGCTAAAGTAAAATGATCAAGATTTTATTATCAAATAAGAAGTTCTGCAAATACATATTCCTGAAAGATCTTATTGGAAATTGCACACACATGCAAGGAGTAAGATTTTCCACATTGGCACATCCTCCCTCTTGCTTCCTAAAGCATCTTGGTAAATCCTGGAAAATAATGAATGTGAGAAGGAAAACCCTATGGTAGCACAGTTTGGAATCAGAAGTTTTCTTTCAGAATCAAATTTAGACTCTTCTTTTGCATTACTAGATGACCCAGTGAAAGTTTCCCTGGAGGAGACACAGAAGAGTGAAGCAAAGATTCCTATGCAGGTTTTCTTATTCTTAAGTCTGAGATTGTAACATGCTAACAAATCTGTAAGACCAACTAGAACACCATTTACAGAGGCACAGATTCCCCTCTAGGGAAAATAACTGATATATGGAAAAGACACAAATATTAGAGTCTTCTTTGGAAAAAGAAGTCAGGAAAAATTACATGACAGGAGAGAAAACTGCTTTTGGATCGTGGTAAAAGAAGCGGCTTTGAGAATTGTGCAAAAATATTCTTCAGTATTTTGTTTCTTTTTCATGCACAGAATCACAAAATGAATTGTGATTTCAGAAGTCAATTTGACCTGTAGCCATTTCAGCCATCCCAAGAATACTCTCAATGCAGCATATAAAAGAACACAGGAAATCCTTATATAAGCGCTAAGGCATAAACATCATTCATTTTTGGTAATAAAAACATGGTATTGTTATAAGTTTAAATAAATCTGTTGAGGTTGCCTATTCTTTTTTTTTTTTTTTTTCATTTTTTTGAGATGGAGTCTCACACTGTTGCCCAAGTTGGAGTTCAGCGGCGCCATCTTGACTCACTGCAACCTCCACCTCCTGGGTTCAAGCGATTTTCCTGCCTCAGCCTCTTGAGTAGCTGGGATTACAGGTGCCTGCCACCGCGCCCAGCTAATTTTTGTAATTTTAGTAGAGATCGGGTTTTCACCATGTTGGCCAGGCTGGTCTTGAACTCCTGACTTCAAGTGATCATCCTGCCTCTGCCTCCTGAAGTGCTGGGATTATAGGCATGAGCCATCCTGCCCGGCCAAGGTTGCCAATTCTGACGAAACAATCTTAACACTTTGGAACTGAAAACTGTCTTAGAGACCTAACCAATATTTTAAGAAGAGGAAATGGAGAATGAGTGAGAAAGCGATGTGTCTGTATGTGTTAATTAAATACTAAAGATCTGTAGTACACTATGTACTGCAGACACTATTAACAGAATGGAGTCCACGTAAATAAACAAAGGGGTGCTCAAGGTTTAAGGGAAAGGCAGCAAATTTGTTTGGGGAAGAGGGGGAGTTCATGGTGGTCACAGACATAAGAAGAAATGTAGTTTTTCATGGGAATGGTATCTTTTCTCCACGATGCTTTTATTTTTGTGGGTGTAATTTCTCATAACTGGAAAGCATTTCATCCCTTCCCAGTCCTCAGAGATTGACCATTTTTTCTCTCGGATTCAGCCATAAAGGCAGCTCTACAACTCACCATGTGTTTGCCTTTGACTTTGTCATGTTGGGAAGACTTAGGACCCCACCTTCTTTTACCCACAGGCATCAAATTAAATTTTATAGGGAGACAAAAAATAATTTTAGCACAGAGTCAGCAGTTGGGTCTGTGTTTTTAAGTGTTGCTGCACAGAATGGCCATATGGCAGGAGCGGAAATCAAGGTACAAGTCAGATAAGTCACCTTCCCAAGGTCACCTGCTAAGCAGTAGAGCTGGGATTCCAGGCTTTGTGTATTCGTGCATGCCATGCTGTGCTGCTTCTGAATTGCACTTGAGATGTGGGGTCTAGGCCTGGTCTTGCCTAATATCATGGCCAATGTTAGGAAAACGACTAGTCCCTCTGAACCTTATTAACAGTGCCTACGAGGTGAGGATGTTGACACTTACCATGCCTAATTCAAGAGTTTATGGTGAGGATCAAAGGAGATTATGTATTAAAAGTATTTTATAAAATACAAAATATGAGAATAATGAAAAGAGTCTAAAACAATATAAGAATAAAATAAATGTCACATTGTCTTATAGCGTGTTCTGTATGTTGCATTTGGAGTGTGGCATCCTTGGGGGTGGTTCAGTAGTTTCTTCTTTTCCTGTAATTGCAGTGATGAGATCTAGGGCCTTGCCCAGGTATGCACTCAATTTTCCGCACAATATTTTATAGATGGAATAGAAGTACACATCACCATCTATGCAAGAGGCCTTGGACGTAAACAACCTGAGGCAGCATAGGGACCTTCCAGGATCCAGATTCTAATAAAGCAACGCTTAAAAAGGCACTTATGAAATGCTCAGGGTCATTTGAATACAGATTGGCTGTTAAATTGTATTAAGGAACGAGTGTTGATTTTATTTATTTATTTATTTATTTATTTATTTTTATTTTTTTTTTTTTTTGAGACGGAGTCTTGCTGTGTCACCCAGGCTGGAGTGCAGTGGCGCGATCTCGGCTCACTGCAAGCTCCGCCTCCCGGGTTCAGGCCATTCTCCTGCCTCAGCCTCCCTAGGAGCTGGGACTACAGGCGCCCGCCAACATGCCCGGCTAATTTTTTGTATTTTTAGTAGAGACAGGGTTTCACCGTGTTAGCCAGGATGGTCTCGATCTCCTGACCTTGTGATCCGCCCGCCTCGGCCTCCCAAAGTGCTGGGATTACAGGCTTGAGCCACCGCGCCCGGCCGAGTGTTGATTTTTTTCCAGGGGTGATAATAGTATTGGGGTTCTATTTTACAAAATGAGTTGTTTCCCCCCTGAGTTACCCTTCTGGAGTATTTTCAAATGGGCATCTTTGAAATAATTTTTATTTGAGGTAATCTAGGAGAGGGTCTTATCAAGGGATGAAACAAGACTAACCACATGTTGAGGCTGAGTGATGGCTACGTGAAGGGCCATTACACTGTTTTGGCAGAAAGGGCACAATCCAGCCTCAGTTCCACCCTGAAAAGGTGAGGATGATGCTGCTTACCATGACTAGACGCTCATACGTGGCATTATGTCCTTCTATTAGGAAGCACAGGGTAGCAGGTTGTCTTTCTGGCTTGTTTTAATCGCTGTTGACATTCCTTGGCTAGATCCCTGTTTCTCTATGTGTTTGCAAAACGGCGACACTCCTCATTTATTAGCTGGGCTGCTTTCAAGGAGAGAAGCTTTTGACTGCCTTAAAATTTGGTTTGGACAGGAAAGGCAGGCAGGTCAAAGGTTTCATCACTCACCTTTCTTTTTTTTTTTTTTTTTGAGACGGAGTCTTGCTCTATCACCCAGGCTGGAGTGCAGTGGTGTGATCTCGGCTCACTGCAAGCTCCGCCTCCCGGGTTCATGCCATTCTCCTGCCTCAGCCTCTCTGAGTAGCTGGGACTACAGGCGCCGGCCACTAAGCCCGGCTAATTTTTCTTTTTGTATTTTTAGTAGAGACGGGGTTTCACTGTGGTCTCGATCTCCTGACCTCGTGATCCGCCCGCCTCGGCCTCCCAAAGTGCTGGGATTACAAGCGTGAGCCACCGCGCCCGGCCCACTCACCTTTCTTTACCGGTTTTCAGGATCAAGAATCCACAGCTCAGCGTAGGACTGCTCTCTGCTGCCCTCTGCTGGATGGGACTCTCCACAGACACCCACTTGATCAACCCCTTAGGTTCTAATGGGTTCCCAAGCTTGTCATCACACATCACCTCTTTTTTTTTTCTCCTCAGAGGTCTATGTTTTGAAATATAGTGTATTCTAAACAAGGCACACTTAACTTTGATCTACTTTCCATTTTAATTAACAAACGATATATATAACTGTTGAGCAAAACTTTCGATCGGAAAAGAAAACCAATATTATCAGGATAAAAATGATGTTTTTCTTAGGTTTATAGCTGATTAGGTAGACATATTTTTTGTTCAACTTATAAAGTGTTGAAACTCATGCTTAAGCCCCATTGCTATTCTCCATTATCACAACCAGAGGGGGCTTTCCAGCCAGTATTCTTCTTCAATCTCCTATATTGGCTTTGCATTGAGTGGAAGCTCAGCAAACCTTCGTTGATAACTGAACCCGTGGTTGCAGTGGGGATGCCCTTGCTGCAAGGCCACAGGAAGGAAAGCTACTGAGGTCCTACTTCCAGCGACTCTAGGGACCAGCACTACTGCGTTTCAGGGTTTTGTACTATTCAGTAAGCTCTCATCCCATTTTCTCAAACAGCACGCATAGGTGTTGGGACATCTTCCAATTCTGTATTCTTGGCTTCAACATTTGTCCCGGCAGCGGGCAGTCCCATAACCACGTATTATGTCCAATTCAAATTCGCTTCTCACTAGATAACGGGATATGACACTGTGATTAATTGCATACTGGCACCAAAAGGCAAGGCTTTGGCAGAAGGTGTTTTCGGAGGGGGATAGAGAAAGCTAGTGCCTGGTGGTAGAGGTTTTCCTGCATCCCCATCCTCCTCCACTTTCCTAGATGATTAACTTGACCTTCTGATTCCCAACCAGCATGGATTTTATTTGAAAATATACATGATTCCATGTCACACCTATTTTCAAAATCCCTGCAAGTTTACTATTGTTTTTTTTGATTAAATCTCTCCAAGCCCCTTACTGGGTCTCCAAAGCAACCGTGATCTGATCTTGGGCCACTTTTTCAGACTCCTGCTGTTCCACTGTGGCCCTCACTCTGTCCATGAAACTCTCGCGGGCCTCCCTTCTGTTGCATGTGAGCTTACTCTTTGCTATCCTAGTACCTTCACGTGCACTGTTCCCTCTGCCTGGAAGGTTTTTCTTCCTTCCCATAAGTGGATTCTTTGAACTTTTATGTCTCAACCTTAAGTTCCCAATATTGGGCAAATCTTTCTCTGTCCTCTTCATGTATTTAAATGCCCCCAAACTATTTTTCTCCCTATGCATTTGTTATTCTTTTATATCACCTATCGCAAGTTGTAGTTATATATGTACGTATTTATGTATGTATGTATCTATCTATCTCTCTCTATATATATATATACACATAGAGAGATACATAAAAACATAGATATAGATACAGATATGTATATATGTATGTATATTTTGTTATTTGCTATTCTCAATGGAACAATGAGCTCCCCGACAATGAGGCCTATGTTTATGTTGCTTACCATTGTGTAACTGGTACCAGGAACATAGCCTGTTCTCAGTAAGGACCTGGTGAGTAAATGATTGGATAGACTAGACCAGAATAAGCTAGACTGGATGCAAGTAGAGCGGAGGAATCTAGAAAGGAGCAGAATCCTGATTGGCCCTTGGCCCAGAGCAGTTTTCAGGAGACATGGATTTAGCTTCTCAGTCCCAGGGTGTGCTCTCTGAGGCTGAAAGCAGCTTTGTAAAGCTCATTATCTCGTATGCCACACTGATAGGATCTTACAGAGATATCAGGAAAACCCAGAAGCAAGGCTGATGGTAGGGAGGACAGTGAAAGGTGGATCGAGAGAGCCTCGCTGGAGAGAGCTTTGCGTGAGGTTCTCTAGAAAACTCAGCAGGAGCCAGGCTTGGGGGAGGGTGTCAGAGAAACCCTGGGGAGAGGAGAGTCAGGGCTGCAAATGGACCTCTTTGCAGAGGTCAGGGCCCAAGAGTCCTAATTTCACCTGAGCCCTGAGTCCTTCTCCCCTGTTGCATCTGTTCCTTTTCCACAAAGCAGAAGGGCAGGAGAACTAAAACAGGCTGCTAATCCTCGCAACAGGGTTTTATATCTTTCCTTCGTTCTGGTAAAGAGAAGCCTCCTGTTTCTGACGCTTAGATGTCAAGGTTCTTTGTCCAGGATGTAGGTGAGGACTAAAAGGCAGTTTGACCAATTCATGTGCTTGATAGGATATTGAAGGGGTTTATATTTGGAATGGCCCCACAGTGAGTGATGAGGAAAGACTGTTTTGCTGTAGGTTTCATTCGAAAGCAAGCCCTTGTGGTTACAGTACAAGGCAGTGAAGAAAGGAGTGAGGTGGGCTGCAATGTGGATCATGCTGAGGGAGTATGTGGAGGTTGGGTAGCATATATGTGCCTTCCGACATATCTGTGGCAGGCCACTGTACAACCTGGAGTTAGAGGAGGAAAAGGAGGACAGCATGCTCACTCAGGGAAAACGAAGCTTAGCATTAGGGGAGAAGAAGAATAGACTAGGAAGAGAACACAACCTTCAAAATATTGGCTGTCAGTTTCAAGCAAGCCCTCACAGGCCATCTATTCAGAGATGGGAATTAAGGCTCAGAGAAGGAAAGTGACTAATCTGAGGTCACACAACAACTTATGTGTCAAAGCTGGAACAAAAACCTAGTTGGTATGTCTTATAGTCTGAGTAAACAGAATGCAAAAGGGAGAATACAGTCCATACACTAAGGCTGAGTAATAAATAGATCCTAAGCAATAAATATATTCCAGGGTAGACTACACTACACTAGTTTATTTCTTGCATAAGCAATTTTCCTCCTCTGCTCTATAGACAGGTCTCAGGTCTTAGTTAATGTAGAAAGTTTATTTTGTCAAGGTTGACGACACACAGGTGACACAACCTCAGGAGGTCCTGAGGACATGTGCCCAAGGTGGTTGTGATACAGCTTGCTTTTGTACATTTTAGGGAGACATAATACATCAATCAATACATGTAAGATTTACCCTTTTTTTGAGACAGAGTTTTGCTCTGTAGCCCAGGGTGGAGTGCAGTGGCACAATCTCAGCTCACTGCAACCTCCACCTCTCGGGTTCAAGCGATTCTGCTGCCTCAGCCTCCTAAGTAGCTGGAATTACAGACATGCACCACCACACCCAGCTAATTTTTGTATTTTTAGTAGAGATGAGGTTTCACCATGTTGGCCAGGCCAGTCTTGAACTCCTGACCTCAAGTGATCTGCAGACTTCAGCCTCTCAAAATGCTGAGATTACAGGCGTGAGCCACTACACCTGGCTGATTTACATTGGTTTGGTCCAGAAAGGTGGGACAATTCAAAGTGGGGGGCGGGGGGCCTGTGGGGGTACAGTGGGAGTGTGTGGCAGGTGGCCTTCCAGGCTATAGGTAAATTTAAACATTTTCTAGTTGACAATTGATTGAGTTTGTCTAAAGACCTGAGATCAATAGACAGGAATGTTTGGGTTGCGACAAGAAGTTGTGTTGTGGAGACCAAAGTTGTATCATTCAGTTGGTGCTTTTAGCTAGCAGGCTTCAGAGAGAACAGGCTGTAAAATGTCTCTTATCAGACTTAAAGTCTGTGTTGATGTTCATGCTGGAAAGTATAATGAGGCATGTCCAACCCCCACTTCCTTTCATGGCCTGAACCAGTCTTTCAGATTAAATTTTAAGAGCCCTGGCTGAGGAGGGAGTCCATTTAGATGGTTGGGGAGGGGGCTTAGAATTATATTTTTGGTTTACAGCACCCATTCCCAGTCCCTGTGGGTATCTGAGGGGCTGACAGTGTGTGACAGCCAAACTTACCCAAAGCAGGGGTGGCAGGAGAAGAGGTGGGCAGTGCATGTCATTCACCCTCACCCATTTCTACCACTTCCCTCCCAAATCCTCTTCCTGCTAAGGGTCTTTCTCAGAATTCTACTGTGGAAGCCAGTCTGACCCAGCCTTCAGCAGCCAAGTGTGGGTAATGGCAGCCAGCTCTGCGGTGCATTCCTCAGGATCTGGAGGGATCCCTGACCCAGGCTTTCCATCCCAAGAAGTTCTTTGTCTTGGAATCATAGGTGGAAGAAAACCTGTTCTTTGATGAATTGCTATGATATTTTGACAGACCTGGAACATGCTCATAGCAGAATTTCACAGAAGTGCCTTTGGGAAATGACACGGGAAGAAAGAACAAGGGAAGAGTTAACCGAAACAGGTACCCTCTGAAAAAAATCATTAACTCATTTGAATCACAGCGGAGGCACAGCCTGGAAGGGTAAAAATATGGGTGCTGGGTGTCTGTCAAAGCCCCATAAAATCGACTGAACAGCTTGGAAGAGGAGATCCGACGGCTTCTATGAGTCAAAACAATTGGTTTCATCCCAGCACTGCTAGACTTGTTAAGCAACTCTAAAAATCTTATTTTCTCTAACTATACTATAGAGAATGTTGCTCAGCTTGTAAAAGAAGGGAATTAGATTAAATGCTCTCTTATATCCCTTGCCGATATATTAAGAAATACATGCTTCTAGGGACATAGATTAACGTAGGAGTCAGAAGATTGCTGACATCTCAGTCTAACTTTAAAATTTCCTGAGCAGAGTTCAAAGGCACCTGCTATTTGTGTTGTCAGTAAATTATGCTCTTGCCTACTGAAATCACTGCATCCCCTTTAATCCTAATCATCTGACTCGATATGGAAAGTTGCAAAATTTAGGAGGTTGAGTAGGCGCCCTTTCTGTGCAGAGTAAAGCTGTTCCGAAGGAGGAGGATGGAGGAAGGCATCTTATTCTACAAAATCAACAATGAAGAATCGCCGCTGCACTGCAATGGAACAAGTACGGCTAGTGAGTCCTCATCGCCGAGGATTCCACGAGGAATTGTTACTGTGTGTGACCAGGGGGCCAAGGACATCTAGGACTCCTGATCCCTACGTTTCTTTTTTCCTCCTTGAGCCAGTAAGCCTCGTGGCTGTAAGGTGCATACAAGGACTGCCACATACTGCATTTTACTAATGGACCCAATGAAAGCAAAGAGAAAAAAGGCTGGGATTGAAGAAGGTTACTCCATCCTTCGAGATTTATTTTCTAAATCAAATGTTTTTCTTCTCCACCTGTCATCCCCAGCAACTGTGTATATTTTCAGCTGAGAGTTTCTTTTTACCTGGAAGATCTTGATAGAGTAGAAGAGAAATGGCTAGTAGCAGCACAAGTCTCTGCATAATGCTGGGGCTGCTGGCCAGAAGCAGACGCAAGTTGGAGGGAATCACCCCAGGCAGGAGCAGGGCAGGTGTATTTATGGGCAGAGGCTGCTCCTGATTACTGAGGCTTATCAAAAGGCAGTGTTCCTTGGTGAACACTCACCCAGGCACAGTATGGGGGAGGTGTTGGGGCTACAGAAATGCCAGCCAGGCAGTGTTGAGGGTGGGGAGACAGTATTAGCATAGGTAAAGTCCAAGTCACTTCCCTTGCTTCCCTGAATCGTTTCTGAAGCAAGAATTGGATTAGATGATCTCTAAGATAACTTCCAGCCTTGACATTCCTTGATTCTGGTGAGAGGACTTTCTCTTCCATTTTAGTAAGTTTCAGTCAGGAGACTCTTGTTGAAAATGGTGATGTGGGTAATGGAATTGAAGTCCATCGCCCCCAAGACCTCTCTGAAGTAAACATTGAAACAAACATACGATGTTAAGGAGAAGAATGGCACGGAGCGTGGGGAGGTCATAAATGCGTGAGAGGTCCCAGCACATTTCTGTGATAGAAAGAGTGTAGGATAAGGATGACAAGTGACAACAAGGAATACTTGACGGCGGGCACAAGGGTGGGATTGTAACCACAGAGCATCAGGCTCACTTAGGGCTTGGGTGAAAAGGAGGACAAGAGTGAGAAGAGAGGTTAAAAGGAGACTATTCATGGGAATGCTGTATTTCTAACAATGGCTTCAAATAAAACATAACCTTCCAGAGAGCATATGCCCTGCCCTCAACCCAGGGTTTATGCTCCCTGGATTTAACCCTAACCCCACCCCAGGCAAAACATATAGAGCATATGCTCCTGGCATTTGCCCTTAGGGAAAACACCAGATAATTTTATTTTAAGAAAAAAAAACTTCATTTCTCTAAAATACTTCATTTTAGAGAAAGTAAAAACGTCCAGTCTTGGAAGTTGACATTCTCAAATAAGCTCCCCTTATTCTAGAACACAGATTAGGCAAAGCCTGACAGACTTACATTGCTTGCACATCCTAAGCAAAATCTAGCAGTCAGTGTGTCTTCCCCAGAGTTCTCACTTAGGGGAGAATGTGATGGAAATCCAGGTCTCCTTACACGGTAACAGAATAGCATAGAACATCAGAAATCACAAACTATGCCAGTTTGGGTGCTCCATGAAGCATTTATCAACAGGAATTAGAAAGGAAATAAATTTATTGGGAAATGTCTGTGTAAGATAAAGGGGGGCCAGGTGCAGTGGCTCACACCTGTAAATCCCAGCACTTTGGGTGGCTGAGGGAGGGAGGAGGATCATTTGAGCTCAGGGGTTTGAGTCCATCATGGACAGCATAGAGAGACTCCATCTCTCCACAAAAAGAAAATTAGCCAGAGATGGTGGTGTGTCCCTATAGTCCAAGCTACTTGGGAGGCTGAGACAGGAGGGTCTCTTGAGCTCAGAAGTTCAAGGTTGCAATAAGCTATGATGGCACTACTGCACTCCAGTGTAGGCAATAGAGCAAAACCCTGTCTCTGAAAAAAAATAAAATAAAAATTCAGAACAAAAGATGAAGGGGAGAGGGAGCAAGATTGAGTAGGGAAAGTCTTCAGAACATGATGTCAATTAACACCTGTGAAAAGGTTTGGAGTTGGGGGAGCCTCAGACTGCAGTGCAGAAAATTTCAGCATTGCCAGTGGGGAACCTCAGTGCAAAGACTGTCTTACGGCAGCCGACATGGCCCAGCTCTAGTCCACATTGTGCTCACTCACTGACTGGAAGAAGCCAGGGCGAGAGTGGTAGCCATGGGAATCCTGCCGCAGGTTACATATGTGCAGCAGGGAGAGGCCGTCGGATACTCTCCTCACAGCAGACACACAGCAAGCACAAACATGCAGGATCCACGGGACCCTCCTAGCCTGCCACATGTCAGGCTTTGGTAATTTTTGATGACAAGCTTCAAGGGAAAAAAATCAGCCAATATTCAAGGTCATCTATGTGACCAGGATTCTGAAGAAAATTGAAAAATTCTGGTGATAATAAATATTCAGCAGCTCTTCAAAAAAAAAAAAGGAATTCATATACAGGGACTGAATAACCAAACTTCAAAAGAAATCCTATATCTTCTTAGGAGAAAAAATTAATAGAAGCTTTATTTGCTGAGTCCTTATAAAGTATTTCAGAATTCTGGTTTTGGTCACTGCAAGTAAAAAGACTGAAAGTCACTACTTTAATCCTTAAAAAAAGAAAAAAAAAGAGCCAAATAAACGGAAAAATCAGTGACTTTTCTTGGACCCATTAGGGAATTGAGGGCTCCAGGCAAACCCATCGCCCAGAAATCTGGAGTCACAGCTGAGATGAGCTAACCTGGAATGGAAGCTCTGAAACCATAAACTAGCAGGAACACTTACGGTGACTTTGACAACTTGCTGGAGGCCGAACGTGGACATTTAGGAGAGTGAAAAACTGCTAGAGACCATGGTCAAAGGCTCTCCCTTCTCAACCCCTGCTTTCCTGGGTTTTAAATCCAGGAAGCCCCCAAGGTTATCATGGTGAAGGGCCAGAATGGAAGCCCTCATTGCTCTGAAAGGAGAAGGGAAGAGTGATATTGTGAAACATGTCCAGAGGATTCTCCATAATAAAAGCCTCCTCCTCTGCAGGAAAAACGATTTTACTAGAGCCATATCCCACCTAGAGGGGAAGACATTTCCCTATTCCAGACCCATCTGACCTTCCTGTCTCACTTGAGGGATGGGGGTAGCTAAGAATTTCTTGTGAGCCGGGCACGGTGGCTCATGCTTGTAACCCCAGCACTCTGGGCGGCCAACATGGGTGGATCACAAGGTCAGAAATTCAAGACCAGCCTGCCCAATATGGTGAAACCCCATCTCTACTTTAAAAATACAAAAATTAGCCAGGTGTGGTGGTACACGCCTGTAGTCCCAGCTACTTGGGAGGCTGAGGCAGAAGAATCGCTGAACCTGGGAGGAGGAGGTTGCAGTGAGCCAAGATCGTGCCACTGTACTCCAGCCTGGTGACAGAGATTTAAAAAAAAAAAGTTCTTGTGACAGTCACAGTGCAGGGACACAGGCTCAGGTAAAGATGAGATTTACTTATAAGATTATAGAATGCTTTCTTTTCCCCTGCCTCTTTTTTGTTCATCTCTTGCAGCTGTCTGAGACATAAGATCCTTAATATCATCCTCAGGTTAGTCCCATTCAGCCATCGTCTCCATTTACAGATTGACCAGGTCCCAGTATCATGTGGATAAATTGACAAAGATCAGGAAGTCATGGATTATATGTTTAAACGAGGATTCTAAATTCCTCAGCAAATTCCTGGGGGTTTTCCTTTGGGTTAGGGAAGTCTTTCACTATTTCTGTCAGTTCGGATTTTGACCAAGACATAAAGGTAATTAAAGAAGGCAGACATAGTTGATCTGAGGAACTAACTTTAGAAGGCATTTTCCTAACTTGCTTCTCATCTTCAGAGTAGAAAGGCAGCTGAGTGAGGAGATTGGTGGAATCAGTGTAATTAGGCAGAGGAAGAAGAGAGAGAGGAGAAAAGAAGGAGCATTCAGAGTTGAGTAAGTCAATGTACAATTTTTTATCATCACTGATTAAGTGCTGAAGCTTTTAATTTGCCTTTTGTAAAGAGTCTTTAAGAAAGGCAAGTTTTGATTTGCTTAGTCTTTTAGAAGCCTCTGCATGCCAATTAAAAACATATCTCATTTTTTTCTGAGTCATTTAAGATCACTTCTCTTTCAATGTAGCTTATAAATGAATAACTGTTTAGGTTAAAATTTCTTCACTGTGACCACTTTAATTCTAAGTTGTCATTGTTAAAGTTTACACATTTATTTAGAAAAACACAGGTTCTGGGTCCATAATTTTTATACACAAATGTAGCTAGAGTCCCAGATGGAGAGGTCCAGACTACTCAGATAAGGATGAACTCATGATTCTTTGTCTTCCCCAAACCCTACCTTCTTAAGACCTTCTGTTGGACCCAGTCCAGTTTCTGTTGGATCCAGACACAGAGAGAAAGCGGTGAGTATAACGAGCTCAGCTGGTAACTACATCTGGTTACTCATTGTCCCAGGAACCATCATCAGGGCTTCTTTGGGTCCCTCTTCTGACAATAGAGCTATTAAAAAATACACTTAGGCACACAAAAATCTTAAAGTTTTATTTTGAGCAGATATCAATTTAAGAATCGGGCAGGCTCCAAATCACAAGTATTTTGGGGCACAGGCAAAGAGGCATGAGGAAAAGGCTTTTATAGGGTGAAAATGAAAGAAAGGCAAATTAAACATTTAATTGGTTAAAGTGGAGTAAAAGCCTTATTTGAATCATTCCAGTCCCTTGTTAGAGGTTAGTTGGTGGTTTCTGATTGGTTAAAGTTTTCTTTTACCATTCAAACTGAGTTGGATTTTAGTTTGCTTATGCAGAAACTGAGTGCACTGAAGGTCCTGCAGTCTAATGACCTCTCATTTAATTATTTTAACAAGAGAAATATTCTGTGTTCATATAATAGAGAATTTAATGTTAAGATGTCAATTATTTACAACTTTTAATTTGCCTTTTGTAAAGAGTCTTTAAGAAAGGCAAGTTTTGATTTGCTTAGTCTTTTAGAAGCCTCTGCATGCCAATTAAAAACATATCTCATTTTTTCTGAGGCATTTATAGATTAAATATAATCCCAATCAAACTTTTAGCAAGATATGTTGTTGATATTTCCAAACTGATTCAAAAGACCTAGGATCGTCAATACAATACTGGAAAGGACAAGGTTGGTTGATGATATGGTTTGTGTCCCCATCCAAATCTCATCTTGGATTCTTGTTCCCATAATCCCCATGAGTCATGGGAGGGACCTGGTGGGAAGTAAATGAATCATGAGGGGTTTACTTTTTTCTGTGCTGTTCTCATGATAATGAGTACGTTTCACAAGATCTGATGGTTTTATAAAGGTCAGTTCTCCTGCACACGCTGTCTTGCCTGTCACCATGTAAGACATACCTTGCTCCTCCTTTGCCTTCTGCCATGATCGTGAGACCTCCCCAACTGTGTGGAACTGTAAGTCCATTAAACTTCTTTTTCTTCATAAATTACCCCATCTCAGATATTTCTTTATAGCAGTGTGAAAATGGGTTAATACAGTGAACTTACACTACCTTATATCAAGACTCACTAAAAAACTGCAATGATGAAGGCAGTGTGGGAGTGGTGAAGCAATAAATAAATAGATCAAACAGAGCAACAGAACAGAATGGATAGCTCAGAAAAGACAAAAGCAACTCCTCTCTATCAAAGAAGCAAAAGTAATGCAATGGAGGAAGAACAGTCTTCTCAACAAATGGTGCTTGAACAATTAGATATCCCTATGCAAAAGAGAAAGAGAAGGAGAGGTAGAGAGGAGAAGAGGAGGCAATGAAGTGGGGGAAAAGAGGGAGGGAGGGAGGGAGAGAGAGAGAGATGGCCTACGATGAAGGAGTGATTAAACAAACTGTGGTTCATCCATATCCTGGAATACTGCCCAACAATAAGAAGGAAAGAGCTACTGATACATGCAACAACCTGGATGAATCCCCAGGAAGTTATGCTGACTGAAAAAAGCCAGTCTAATAAGGATTTATACATTCCATTTATATGGCATTCCTAAAAGGACAAAATTGTAGAAATGGAGAATAAATCACTTATACAGGGTTAAGACGGAGGTGGAGGTGTGAGGGAAGAGGGAGTGGCTCTGAAAGGGTAACATGAGAAGTCCTCCCGATAATGGAAATGTTATGCATCAGTGTCAATAACCTGGTTGTGATATTGCACTATGGTTTTACAAAGATGTTACTTTTGAGGAAAATAGAGTAAAAGATCTGGCTATCTCTCTGCATTATTATTATTATTTTTGGAACTATATAGGAATCTAAAATTAAAATAGAAAGTGTAAGTAAAACATCCTTTTCAGAAAGGGTTATTGATTCTAGTAGAATTAAATCTATCGACTTTGAAAAATTAAAGGGGAGGTAAGGCAAGATTTCTGAGCCAGCAGGAAACCAATACTAACTCTTAAGCACTGGAAACATGACAGGAAATTCTTACTTAAACCAAGTAATTGTCTCAGTCCATTCATGCTGCTATAATAAAATGTATCTTATACTGGGTGATTTATAAACAATAGAAATTTATTACTTACAGTTTTAGGGGCTGGAAGACCTCAAAAGATTTATTATATCCTGAGGACCCAGTTTGTGCTTTCAAGATAGCACCTTGTTGCTTAGCCTTCACATGGCAGAAGAGACAAACGCTGTGTCCTCCCATGGTGGGAGGAGCAAGGCAGCTTCTTTCAACCTCATTTATAAGCGTGCTAATTCCATTCATGAGGGCAGGGCCCTTGAGGCTTAATCACCTCCCCAAAGTCCTCACCTGTTAATCACCAGAGTGGGGATTAGGCTTCAGCATTAATTTTGGAAGAACACATTCCCACCATAACAGTAATTTTGAGGCTTAGAATCAGAAGGTAAATTGTCAGCTAGTTCCTAGGAAAATCGTAGGCAGTGATTTGGGGAAGAGGGTCTAAATCACTGGAGTTACTGAGAGTCATAGAGGTATTTACGACCCCTTGCCTGTCAGCAAATTTTATCTCAGACTTATGTGTAGAGAACAAGTCTATAGGAAATAGTTAACTAGCCCCAATTAAAGACATGGAGTCATGATGATTAATTTAGACAGGTGTGTGTGTGACACATAAAAGTCCTTGATAAATGGACTGCCTATCCATCAATTTTTCGTTCATGTAGCTATTCATGTAAATGTATGCTCATTTATGTGGGCATATGGCACGATGGTAAAAATTTTTAAAAAGTGTACTCTTGCGATAGTTTGCTGAGAATGATGGTTTCCAGTTTCAAGGACAAAAAACCAAACACTGCATGTTCTCACTCATAGGTGGGAATTGAACAATCAGAACACTTGGACACAGGAAGGGGAACATCACATACTGGGGCCTGTTGTGGGGTGGGTGGAGGGGGTAGGGATAGCATTAGGAGATATACCTAATGTAAATGATGAGTTAATCGGTTCAACACACCAACATGGCACATGTATACATATGTAACAAACATGCACGTTGTGCACATGTACCCTAGAACTTAAAGTATAATAAAAAGAAAAAGAAAAAAAGGATAAAATTTTGTTTTGTATTAAAAAAAAGTGTGTTCATTTCTCTACCTATTCATCTTCTTTCTACTTCCCTCTCTCTCCTTTCTTTTCTTTTGTTTACTTCTTTCATCTCAATAGGTTAGTAAGCACCAGCTGACTGAGTAGAAGCTAGAGATTTGTTGATTTCTAGTCTCTTCTAGTCCTCTTTCAAGAAAAATATCAGATGGCTTTGGGACAATTTATTTACTCCAGGATGATAGAAAAATAAACCAGGATGGAGGGAGCATCAAGGTCAGGCAGTGCTGTTCTCCTTTCTAAATGAAACACTTGACAAACTGAGCAAAGACAGTCATTTATTTTTATTAAAGTGTCTGCCTACAGCAAAGGCAAGAGTAAAAAGAAGCTAGGTTATGTATGCTTCTCTGGAAACCCAAATCTTCTGCATTAATCTATAACGTTCCCACATGGCTGGATGGTCCGACAGCATTTCAGAGACTTCTGGCAGAGAGCAATAAGTTCTTCATTTTTCCCACAATTGTTCTTGCATGTCCCTTTAAGTTTGTCACACTTCTCATCAAAAAATGCATTCTTGGCTACACGAGAGAAGGAGCCATTTGGATTAATTCCCTTCTCAGGCATGTATGTTTACCAGATACAGTTGTATGACTAGTTGGTGAAGATTTTTTCACAAGCTGTCATAGTGCCATATCCTACCGGTAGAAGAGATGGTAGGGGACCTGATTTTTATCTGATATTTCAGTCTCGTAGTCACACAGGGTGAAATACCAGAAAGAATACATTTGTCTTCCAGCATTTGAGACCAAGCTGTTTAGGAGCTTTGGGAAACGTAAGCTATGGTTCTTTGATCAAAATCTGTTGAGGATAATTGTCAACTTGTTCCCATAAACACCCCCCGAGGCTGCTAATTTTCCTGGTGCACTCTCAGAGGCTGCTACTTCGTGAGAGTAGAGCAAGAGCTGAGACTGAGGAGATAGCTCCAGACCAGAGCAAAGGAAGGGATAAAGATATAAAAAGAAAATGAGTTTACTGTGGTAGATAGAAAGTTGCTTGGAAGGCTTAGCCTGATTTCTCCTCCATATTCCACCAAAACATTGACTGTGGAAAACTTGTGCTTTAGAGAAGGAGGGTGCAGCATGTTGGGAATGTTTTTCTAAGATTTTCTCAGTTCAATTTGCATAGAATTCCAGTTCCCACCTTAGGGCTTTATCAGTAGCAGTCCCAAGAGCAGCCTGCTTCAAGTTAAGGACAGACAGTATGTCTTATCAGGATCAACATTTTAGAGTTGCCCTATTTGTGTATACATAATGAAGGCATCAGATGTACAGAGATTGCATTTAATGTCTATACTATAATGTATATACATTTAATGTCAACATATAAAGGTGCCTAATTCACCTCTATGTAAAACTTACAGCCAGATGGATTAGTGCCAGCATATGCACTAATCCTTATCCAGGATCAGCACATCAGTTCATAAGTGAAAATACTCCACTATTTCAAAGTTCGATGAACGCTTGCTCTCACTGGCAGGGATCTATGTTCTCTCTGCTCTACTGTAAGGCAGATACTAATATAATACTATACTATAGACTATAGTGTGGTATTGAGATAAAATCTTTTTTGTTTAATATAGTATTATAGTATAGCTTAGTATATACTATAAAAATACTAGTACTATAGTATATACTAGTATAATAGTGTATACTGTAGTATTATACTAGTATGCATACTATACTATATACTAGTGTATTATAGTATTATATATACTATACTATATACTAGAGTATTATACTAGTATATATACTATACTATATACTAGAGTATTATACTAGTATATATACTATACTATATACTAGAGTATTATACTAGTATATATACTATACTATATACTAGTGTATTATAGTATAGATATACTATACTATATCCTAGAGTATTATACTAGTATATATACTATACTATATATCAGTGTATTATACTAGTATATATACTATACTATATACTAGTATATCATACTATATCTGGCCAGGTGCAGTGGCTCACACCTGTAATCCCAGCACTTTGGGAGGCTGAGGAGGGTGGATCATGAGATCAAGAGTTCTAGACCAGCCGGACCAACATGGTGAAACCCCATCTCTACTAAAAATACAAAAAATTAGCCAGGCATGACGGCACATGCCTGTAATCCCAGCTACTCAGGAGGCTGAGGCAGGAGAATCACGTGAACCCAGGAGGCACAGGAGGCAGAGGTTGCAATGAGCTGAGATTGTGCCACAGCACTCCAGCCCGAGGAACAGAACGAGACTCTATCTCAAAAAATATATATATATAATATATGCTAGTACAATACTATATACTACATAGTACTAGTATAGTATACTGTAATATTAGTGTATATTATACTGTAATACTAGTAAATAATTATAGTATATACTATGCTATACTATAATACTATACTAAACCAAAAAGATTTTCTCTAAATACTATTATAGTATAGTAGTATACTCTAGTATATCTAATAGGTAATTATTAGATTATCTAATAATTATGTAACAAGTGTTATGTAATTATAGATAAGTATCTATAATTATATAATTGTAGTAACTAATTATAATTTTATAATTATAGTATTATCTAACAGATAATTTTATAGTATATAACATCTTTTTTTGACTAATTATATAATAAGTATGAGTGATCTGAAAAAGATACCTCTGGCCAGTTTCAAATGTGCATATCAAAACCAGTGGCCTGAATATGGCATAGGTCACTGTAGGTCCTAGATCTTCGTGTCCTGACACAGAATCTACTCTCACAGGCTTGTCACAAAACAGACCAGAGCTATGAGCACCTGATGTGAAAAGTTGAGCATTATACCTGGGATCGTATATCACTGGCATCTGCCACAAATTGGGACTTACTGTGGGCTCTGAGAATTCCTTTCTTCAGCTCTCTGGAGGCTCACATTAGCCTGGTCTTATGCCTTAATTTTGGAGAGGATACAATTGAAGCCATTGGAGATTCCCAGGAGCAGGAGAAAGTGAAGAGAGTTTTGATATGGGAAGGGCGTCTTTAATGCCTCTTACTGTGGCAAGACAGTTGGGCTCCTACCCTGGCTTTCTTTTGGTTATCTATATGACTCTGAGAAGCACTTAGCCCATCTGAGGCACAATTTCTGCGTTTGTAATAAAATTTGTAAAATGGACCTTCAAACCCAAAAAGATTTTCTCTAACTGCCATTAAATTAGGGGTAGGACAGAGTTTTCCTTAAAGGCGCTGGCACTGGAAGACTAGATGCATTTTATGTGAAGCTCTCATCACAGTACGCAGCTTAATGATATGTGATCAAGAAATGGCAGTCCAAGTTATGCTGCTTTACCTGTTGCCATGACTGGCATGAATCCACATGTGTCTCTAAGCTCAGATCCTTACCTGTCTCTCCTCCTTACCTGTCTCAATCTCTACCATAACTACATTTTAAAAGGTTCATAGACTGCTATCCTTGTTTTTAATTTTTTTCTCAATTTTTGTTTTTGTTAGTGAGCATGAGACTGGATGCCAAAAGGCATCTTTCCTGGCCTTCTTTTATTCTTTCAAACCTGTGACAGCCCCTCCTAGATAACAATGTAAAATGCAAAGGAATTACAGAAGAGGTGTTGGGGGATATCACCTCTTGTAGTAGATGGGTTGATCACACCCAGGCATTCACTGAAGGGGACCCTCTCTCTGGGACACCACCTCCGATCACCTTCCCTGTAAAGATGCCCATTTTACCTGGGGTCAAAAAGAAGAGCACAGCAAAGAGAAAGAGGAAAGTCCTCATGACTGGGAGTGTCTTGAGAGATCAGCACCGCGTCCATGAGGACAAAGAAGCAAACACCCACATTTATACATTTCTCCAGACCAAGTAACATCTTGATCAGTGAGGCTTAGCAGAAATGAGAGGATTTCCATGCTCTGCTGCACAGAGCCCAGCCAATCTCAGTGGGTGTCATTCAGTCTACAGCTCATCATTTTTCTGATTCTGGAAAGTTTTCAAGAAGGAAAGTGGGGATGAAGGGAGGACAAAGTAGGGCAGACACAGAAAAAATTAAAAAATCTGGAGTCCAGCAGTTTGGTTTCTAATCCTGGCTGTGCTCCTGAACAGCTTTGGTTTACTCATATGTAAAATGAGAGTAATTATACAATATCTCAATTCTTCAGTTAAGAGCTGATGAACCGTAGTGAAGTGGAATCTGAATTCCAGATTCAGTCTTTTTGAGCTTTGTAAACTTGGCAAAGTGTTTGACCTAAGCATATATTTGTTAAAAAAATGTGAATCTTGCTGTATGCTGCACGCTTTTGGTGCTTGGTCCTGCCATGCTGCCCACTTGTACCACGGCACTGTTGGCACAGCAAGGGGCTGGCAACCATAATGCCTTGCCCTAGACACTCAGGGCTTAGACACTCAACTCCAGTCCTCTGCATATTCACACCCAGGTCACTGTGGGGTGGATGGTCGTAAGGGGGAGGCCAGGTGGGGCCCAGGGTGCCAAAAGTGAGGGACGAGTGGCTAAGAATACTCTCAGGAAGGTGAAAAGGGGAAGGTGGTCTGGAGTGCACATAAGCCATGCTTCCAAAGTCCCACAGCACGCTTCACTGTCCCAACAGACTTATTTACAATGCATATATTCAAAGGTAAAGTTATTAAGACTTTCAACACAGTGACTGCAGATCATTAAACCCCAAGTTGAGGCAGGGAGCTGTGACTTCACTGGGCATTTGCCCAGGTGGCTGGTCCTGATGCAGGCTATACAAAATGCCTGAAAGTTGAAAGCCTGGAGACTCGGCCCTATCCCCTATGTATACAGGCATTAGCTTGGATTCTGAATCTGAATTGTTTGCAAGTCACAGCAGCAACATAAAAATGAGTGCCTTCCTGCATAAGTCAGAAAAGGTTCATGGTGAATTAATGGACTTGAAAAAGGTTTACAGAAAACTTGAGCTCAAGGCGGAATAGAGAGAAATGTGCATGTAGTACTAGTGATAGTAGCCAGGAGCTCTGCTAAGCACTTTATATACCTTAACTCAGTCAAGCCTCTCAAATGTTCTGTGACTAAATACCGTAATTATATCTTCATTTTAAGGGTTAGGAAACTGAGGTTCATCAAATTAAGGAACCTATCCAAGGTCATATACTTTGTAAGTCATATACTTTGTAGTCTATATTTTAAAATTATTCTACTTTACATTACAGAAATGAAGAAGAGAACATCGCATAAATATAGGCAACAGGGTAGGAATAAGCAGGACTTATTTGAGGGGAAGATAGTGGTATAAATCTTGCTTTTCATTCCATGTTTGTGTGTGTGTGTGTGTGTGTGTGTGTTTTGTTTTGTTTTGTTTTTTTGTTTTTTTGAGACAGGATCTCACTCTGTTTCCCAGGCTGGAGTGCAGAGGCATGCTCATGGCTCACTGCAGCCTTAAACTGATGGCTCAGGCACTCCTCCTATATCAGTCTCCCAAGTAGCTGTGACTACAGGTACATACCACCATGCCCAGCGAATTTTTAAAAAATTTTTTGTGTGGAGACAAGATCTCACTGTGTTGTTCAGGCTGGTCTTGGAACACCTGGGCTCAAGCAATCCACCTGCCTTAGGCTCCCAAAAAGCTATGGTAATAGACACAAACCACCCATCTGGGCCAATACTCATGTCCTTAGTGAATTTAAAATCTGCAGTAATTATGGCTTTGGTGTGTGAAATGATATCTTACAGGGAAGGGGACTCAGAGCTAACTTGACAAAATGATTGCTACCCTTCCTTTTCTCCCTGTGATACTTGTAGACAATAAAAATGAAAGCTAGAAAAGTGAGAGTCCACATTTATTGAGTTCTTACATGGTACCAGGCCTCCTTCCAAGCATTCCACGTGTTCAAAACACTTTTGCATTATAATCATACTAGATTCTTAAAAAACCTTGAGAGGCAGGCAGAATTTGTGAGTGGGTTCTTATTTTCTTCCAGAAAACAGAAGCTGGAAGAGATGAAAGAGGTCACTAGCTTCTGGCCCCTGCATTAATATGGTGGAAACTCGCATGGCACCTGCTCTTTCAACTTCTAGCCTGGTGTTCTTTCCACTACACCAGTTAGAATCCCCAAAATAAAAGGCTTTCTGGATGCCAAGGGTTATTATCCATGATATCATCCCTTGATCCTGGGAAATGGAGCATATAATTGTGTTTTATTGATTCACTTCACTGATCAAGAGCATCTCCCCATTACTTTTAAATAAAAATGAGCCTCTCATTTGGGTATTCTCAAGGAAATCCCAATCTCTATTCTTAAGAGTCTTCCCTAAATGATGGCCCTGATCAGGAAGACATTTTATTTTCTATTTGCTGTGTTCTTCATTTTGGTTCAACTGCCATCAGGTAAATAAAAATGGATGGGATTTTGATTGGGCAGATTATAAAGCTTGATGATTCTTCTATATTTGACCTTAATGGTCAAGCTCTCATGGAGCCTGTCATGGGAATTTCTTAGACCTACAGTGACATTTTCTAAGAGCAAACAGCATATAGTGTATTTTTTTTTTTTTGTAATTTGTTTTTGCTGGTTACCTGGAATGCTGGCCTTGAGAAATAGAATAAACATTGCAACTGTCTGATCTACTGTCTCCTGTTATGCTATGTCACACGTGGAGTTGGGAATGTTTTATACAGTGTTAATTCCTGTGTTGATTTTAATTTTCAAAATGTATTTGGTTTTGAATTTAGGGTGCCAGGCAGGACTTGATTTTTCCCAACCATTTCCCTCAGGTAAGTTAAATCTCTTGTATATAATTATTTTCTCTCTTAGGAACTCTGGCTCCGTTAGCTCTCTCTGATGTCTGGAGGCAAAGAGGGGACAGAGATAGTGGCGGAAATAGAATTGTCTGAAAAACCAGTTCACTAACTTATCTTCTTCTCTTTCTCTTGTTCTAAGTATAATATTTGGATATTTTTGATTTCACAGAAAAATATCTTTCTGACTGGACTGTAATTTGGCCATAGAGATTTGGACTCAGTGGCTTTTCCCATTAGCTGTTGGTGCTCACTAAACCAAGTTCTTAGATTTATTATTGTACCAGTCAATTAGCACTGCTCTGTGAACATGCCTACCCATCTCTTGCAAGCTCTGCTGCTAAGTCTGGTAATAATATATGTCACAAATTCATGAAGTTAGTTGAAGGAAGTTCAAATTAAAGAGTGAGCTTGCCTCAATGAAAACTCAGCACCATTGCAGAAAAGCTATTCATAGCGAATAGCCCCCAAGTCTTTTCTTTTTCTTTGAAGTCATCTTATACAGAAAGAAAGCACATTGTAAACAAAACTAAAAGAAATATTGTAGACAAAGTTGAAAAGGTTTTAGACAGAATTTCAAAGTGAGAAATATTAAGGTTGCTACTAGTCCCGGAGTGTTTGCTCTGTACCAGGCATCCTGTTAAAAACTTTACATGGACTTTGTCATGTAATCCTCAAAACAGTCCTATGTGGTAGGTATTATTATAATGAAAATATTTGCATATAATATTCCATCTGATCCCTAAACTGATTTAAAAATGTAGTCAGGTCCTTCTAGAATGGCCACTGGACAAATGAGAATGTGGACCTTAACCTGCCCATTACTAGGCCCAAACTAGAGTTGAACCTAAGTTTCTTAACTTCATCTTCAAGGATCTTTCCAAAGCCACAATATACCTCTCCCATTTTTTGTCTAGCAAACTTCACAGTCATATCAGGTATGTATTTTTAAAGTTCTGTAATATGTATGTCTCTTTGGCTGTCCGTGGTTTACTTTTGATCCCTGCAAGATTATAAACTCTTGGAGAGTAGGAATTGTGATCATCTGTTGCTTAAAAATTAACTCTCCCCAACTCCCTACTGCAAAAAGCAGAAACTATTTTTGAAAAATCTGGGCTAGTTCTTGAAAATATTCTCTGTAATCATACATATGAACTCTCCCTTATTTTTTTTGGTGGTCTTTGACATGTTCCCCATTTCTAGACATTTCCTGGAAAGCTCCCTCAGCAGCTCTTTCTTGGCACAGGTGAGTTTGCTGTCTGTGAGTCGTGCAAGCTCAGTCGGGGAAAATGCAGGAAGGAGTGCTTGGAGAATGAGAAGCCCGACGGAAATTGCAGGCTGAACTTTCTCTGCTGCAGACAGAGGATCTGACAAACCAGACCAGCACACTTCTGGCCTTAGAAGCAGACCTGGATATTCAAAGAAGTTCAAGAGAAGTTATGTGGCTTATCCAAATCACACAGTGAGTGAGTCTCAGAATCATTCTCATTTCTTTCTCTCTTTGTTTTATTGCTTATTTTTTAAAGATGACTTTTTTTTTTTGAGATGGAGTATCACTCTGTTGCCCTGGCTAGAGTGCAGTGGCTCGATCTTGGCTCACTGCAACCTCCATCTCCCGGGTTCAAGTGATTCTCCTGCTTCAGCCTCCCAAGTAGCTGGGACTACAGGCGCACACTGCCATGCCTGGCTAATTTTTGTATTTTTACTAGAGACGAAGTTTCACCATGTTGGCAAGGCTGGTCTTGATCTCCTGACCTCAGGTGATCCACTCGCCTTGGCCTCCAAAAGTGCTGGGATTATAGGCATGAGCCACCATGCTAGGCGAGATGACCTTTAAAAAAAATCAAGACGTGACTGTGTACCTAGTATCTGTTCAATCAGATACCACTACTATGTATTTGTAGAGTACCTCATAATTTATGAAATATTTTCCATACTTCTCTCATATGACTCATGATTACCTTATGAGGTAGGTTTTATTACTCCTATTTACATTTGAAAATATTGAGGCTCAAGAGGCTGTTAGTTCTTCAAAGCCATAGCTAGGATCCAGTAACTGGTGTGCATATTGCTGTCATGTTTTGTGTATCCACCTGTATGTACTAACTATGTTAATGGAGTAATAATTCTATCAAATATAATATGTTATTTTTATATTCACATTATTTCTTGGTTTCCCTAAATATTGTCATTCATTGATTCTAGTACTTACGGTGTATTTACCTGTGAAGGAAAATGATTAGAGATTAACTTAAAATGTTCAACACAGAATGTGCATAAATGGTTGACTATAACATTTGCCTTGTGAAATAAAACCCAGCTTCACAAAATAAAGGTCAAAATTAAACCAGTCCTATGACCAGTGACTTGAACTTGGTTACTTAGTTTTAACGTATAAGATTAAACAATGTTTTGTTTAATATTTGGGCCTATTATTTGTCTCTTTGTGCTCACATCTGTTCCTTGTTTTTTTCTGCTTTGCTAAGTAAAATGGAAACTATTAAATGCAAACTACATTTTATAGGCTTCCTGACTTCTGGCTGGTTTTGGTCAATGTTTCTCCTAGGAGAATGGGAGATTGAAGAAGGAAGGACAATGTGTATTTCTCCCTGACTCTCTCTCCTCTCCAGCAGTGGCTCTTCCTGCTCAGCAAAGCCCCTGCTTTTCTCTCTTCTGCTCTCACTTGGCAGTCCCACTGCAAGTTTAGCTTCTGCCAGCCAGTGCTGCTCCCAGGCTCACACAAATCCTTCTGTTTTTCCTCAAACCTTAGGGCAGTGAGAGATTTCAGCTGTGACTATCAGTAGGGTTGCCTCATCGTTTCCGCTTTGCATTGTCATCTTTTCCAACACTTTATTTGTACATATTAAATTCTTTCTATGGAACTATCCATTGGGGGAACCCTTTTAATGCTTGATTGGTTCAATTTTTAGATTCACTCTATTTACATGTGATCCACTGGTTTCCAAAAGAGATTTGAAACACAGCCCTCAAGAAGCCTACAGTGTTTCCTTCATTTATACAGGAATTACCCCCAGGGAAGTGGGAAGTAGGGTATTTGGTCTTAAGAGTCCAGTTTACAGTAATTATCTGCTGGCAGATGCTCCTCCTCCCCAGGTCTCCACAGCGCAAATGCAGCTGCTAGCTTACAGAACACCATGAAACTGGAATACTACTTATTCATTCCAAATACTGCATTGCTTTATCCTTTAAAAATGCTCTGGAACCTAGTCGAAGTTTCTTTTAATAAAAGATTCACGTGAGTGTCTCAGAGTCATACAAAGTGGTAGACCAGTAGCTGTGCCCTGGAATTACCTCACTAATGACCTCATGTAGCATCCAGATGGCAGCTGCAGAGGACACCTCCCACAGGTGCTCGCCTAGTCACAAATTATTCCCTTTCATGCAGGCCAAGTCTCACTAGTGCAAGCCTCCATAACAACTGTTTTAGTACTCATTGGGTGGTTAAGTTAAAAATCAAAAGCTTAAAAAGCCAGTGCCCTGATATAAAGGCTGAATGTAACAAGCCCACCAAGAGTTTTGCTTAGGCCTTTCCTGGACCTTAAAGCATGACAAAATAATGAAGGAGTTCTTAACAGGACCCATTTAGGATTAAATAAGTTTATAGGAGGTCTGAAGGAACTCCCCAAACATCAGTGATTTAGCAGGAGACAAGATAAGGGTAATAACCCCTGTACCTGGACCCATTTAGATTAAGTACATTTACTGAGGCTCCAGAGGAAGGTCTTCAGGACTCAGACCTTAGTTATAGATTAAAGGAAGTTAATAACTTATGTCTTTAGATGAATGCACACTTACACATAGACATAGAGCTTAGAAGGTATATAAGCTCTGGAAAACTTTGTAATTTTAAGTGGGTCTGGCGATAATTTCCAGGCCTTCTCCCTATAACTGGCTGCAGAAATAAAAACTCTCTTCCTCCCCAGTTTATTTACATCTCATTATTGGGCTGTGAGAAATAGCAGCCCGACCCTCAGTTTGGTCCAGGAACACTTTTTCTTTACACTTTAGATTCATGGAAACAAAGAGACTGAAAGTAAGAGGATGGAAAGAGGTTTGCCATACAAACAATAACCAAAAGAGAGCTGTAGTGGCTATACCAATAGTGCACAAAACAAACTTTAAGACAAAATTGGTACTAAAGATTAAGAAGGGCATTTTATAATGTTAGTGAGTTAATCTATCAGGATAATAGAACAAGTATAAACACATGCACCTAACAACAGAGTGCCAAAATACATGAAGGGAAAATTGACAGAATTGAAGGGAGAAATAGAGAATTCAACAGTAATAGCAGGAGACTTTAATATACCACTTTTAATAATAGACAAAACAACTAGAAAAAAAAGATTAGCAAGGAAATACAAGATTTGAATAACACTGTAAAACAATTAGACCTCAAAGTCGTCTGTGGAACACTGCACCAATTACAGCAAAATACACATTCTTCTTCTGTTAACATGAAATATTCTTTAGAATAGACTGTATGTTAGATTTAAAAACAAGCTCCCTCAATACATTCAAAAGGATAGGAATCGTATAAAGTGTGTTCTCTGAACAAAATGGGATAATAGAAAGAAATTTGGGAAAGTCACAACTATGTGGAAATTAAACAACACAAGTGTGAATAAATGATAGATCAAAGCAGAAAACATAAAGGAACGTAGAAAATACTTTAAAGAGAACCCCCAAAACACTTTAAAATACACAACACAACAGCAACTTACCAAAACTGTGAGATGCAGCTAAAACAATGCTTAAAGGAAAATTTATGGTTGTAAATGCCTATATTTACAAAGAAGATAGATTTAAAATCAATAAATTATCTTCCATCTCAAGAAAATTAAGGAAGAGCCAACTAACCCAAAGCAAGCAGAAGGAAGAAAACAATCAATATTAGAGTGGAAATAAATGAAATAGAGACTAAGAAAACAATAGAATAAATCAACACAACAAAACTTTATTTTTTGAAATGATCAGCAAAATTGACAAGCCTCTAACTAGACTAAGAAAAAAAGAGAATACTCATATCAATAAAATCATGAGTGAAAGAGAAGTTTTACAAATGATCTTACAATTTTTTTAATATTATAAAGGAATACTATAAACAATTGTATGGCAACAATTTTGATAACCTAAATGAATAAATGCCTAGAAATGCATACATATCAAACCTAATCCAAGAAGAAATAGAAAGTCTAAAATGGACCTATAACAAATAAAGTCCATGAATTGATAATAATAACACTAACAAAAATCCCACATAGTAAAACCCAGGGCCAAATGGCTTCACTGGAACGTTGTAAACATGTTATTCCATTTCATTCTGCCTTGATTTTTTTTCAGACAGGGTCTCACTCTGAAGCTCAGGCTGTAGTGCAGTGGTATGATCTCGGCTCACCCCATCCTCTGCCTCTGGGTCTCAAGTGATCCTCCCACCTCAGCCTCCTGAGTGGCTGGGACCACAGGTGCCTGCCACCATGTTCAGTTAATTTTTTATGTTTTGTAGAGATGGGGGTCCCATTATGTTGCCCAGGCTAGTCTCAAACTAAACCCCTGGCTCAAGTGATCTGCCCACCTTGGCCTCCCAAAGTGCTGGAATTACAGGTGTGAACCACCTCACCTGGCCTGGCTTGCATATTTTTTGATGAGAAGTTTGCTGCAGTTATTCTGTCATCTTTCTACAGACAGGAGGCATGTATGTCTTCTTTGTTGACAAAGGTAGAGGATGTTTTTTGTTTTTGTTTTTTAATGTGCTCTCTTCTCCTAGTTCTCCTAGCTTTAATATTTTGTTTTGTATTTTTTTAGATTGTTTATTCAGCAGTGCTGTACAAACAATTGTTGTTCTTCCCCCAGTTTCTTAATTAAAAAATTAAGACTTTCTTTTCCATATAAGAGAAAGATTCTTGCAAGCTTTTGTTCTCTCTCACAGTGGCTCCTGTTCCCCTCACCCAACTTACATCATGAAATACTCTAATCTTTTTTGTGAGCACCTGCTGAGTCTACGGAGAAGACATTAGAAGTTGGTGTGAATTTCTCTTTTGTCTGTGACCCCAGACGTTTATATTGTTTCTCTAATTTATGCTTGCTCTTAGCAATTCTTTACAGACTTTACCTGAAATCTTTTAAATCATATTCTGGGGGTAATCTGCTTCAGGTAAGCAAGCACTCATGGTCTTTATTTTTTGGAAGTTCCTGTCTTTTCTTATATTTGTAGTTAGGTGGCTGACTTGTGACCTTAGCTTTCCGATGAGTTCAAGAAACTAAATATTTGCAGTTTGCCTTGTGTTTTGCTGTGTATTTGTTTCATGTGGGATGATTTTCTTTACGTATTTCTACATCTTAAGCAGAAGCCATTCTTCATTTAATAACACATTTACTTTCTTTAAGAGATGCAGAAATACTTATATTTTCTGCTAATTCTTGTGTCAATTTTGGTAAGTTAAATTTTTGAGAGAATTTTTCTATTTTATGTAAGTTGTGAAATGTTTTGGCATATACATGTTGACAAAATTTTTATATTAGTTTATTGTTTCTTGGATCTGTAGTGATAACTTCTTTTTCATTTATTCTGCATACTTGGACTTACGTTGTTCCCTTTTCTAAGGTTCTTAGGGCATAATTTTAAGTCATAGATTTAAACATTTCTTCTTTTCTACAATAAGTATTTGGATACAAATTTCTTTCGAAGTTATTGTTTCGTTGTGTGCCACAAATTTTGATATATAGAAATGCTTTCCAATTATTCTCATTATTTATTCTTTGATACAAACACAATCTAGAATTATGTTGCTTTATTTCCACATATTTGGAAATATGCTAAATAGCTTATTTTATAGATTTCCAATTTAATCCCCTTGTGGTGAGAAATATACTCTGAAGAATTTAAATGTGTTTAAACACATCAATATTTGTTTTATGGCCTAGCATATGGTTCATTTTTATGAATGTATCAAATGTACTTGAAAAAATGTGTATTTTGCAGTTGTCTTATGATGTGTTCTATAAATATCAATGTAGTCAATGGAATGGAGGTATTGTTCAGATCATGCACGACTTTGCTAATTTTTCCCTGTGTTCTATCAGTTGCTGAGATAGTGGTGTAAAAATTTTCTACTATGAATATAGGAGTGTCTATTTCTCCCTTTAATTAAATCAAATAATATAAAAAATGTTAATTTTTTTATGTATTTTTGATGGACTAACCCTTTTCTCCTTAAGCAACAGCACTCCATGCAATACAGCGAGACCCTGTCCTGCACATGTACTCCTGAATGTAAAATTAAAGGTTTTTGCTTGTCTGTTTTAACTATTATTTTAAGAATAGGTTTTATGTAAAATCATGTACTAGGAAAAGGATGGTGGCTATATATCTTATAGACATGGTAATACTTGAGATAAGACTTGAAGGAAAAATGAGAGAAGTCTAAGCAGAGACACGGAATAGAATATTCCAGGCAGAAAGGGAGGGTTCTCTGCATTTCTCTCCCATAAATGTGATTTAGTTAAAATCTGATCCATCAGCCCACACATTAATCATTGGAGCATGGAAAATAGTACGTTCCCAATGAACATTACAAACCAAGGATGACTTCCAGCCCCTTCAGGGCAGTAGAACGTATTTTAATTAATGCCCCTTGATAAAAGAGCTTGATTCAAGCTACTGCACTTCCTTCATCAGCTCTGCACTGATGCCTGGAGCCATGAAAATATTTTTCTTTATTTTTGCTGCTCTCATTCTTCTTGCTCATATTTTCCAAGGTAAGAGGGAAATTCTTTTAGAAGTAGAGATGACAGTCTGCTCAGGATCTGTCTTTTGAGAAGAAAGCTCAATTTTTACAAAGTTGAAGATTCCAAGGCAAACCAGTCACTGAAAATCTTTTCCTGAGCTCAGACACAAAACAATGGGACCACATTGACTGGGACCATCTCCAACCATAATAATATCTCATCAACTTCTCTGACAGCTCTGCCAAGGAATTCAGACTTCTTTGTACTTTTAGATCTCTTTCCTCCTTTTGTAATCTGCAATGCAGTTTCAGCATATTCTTTTTTTTTTTTTTTTGAGACGGAGTCTCGCTCCATCGCCCAGGCTGGAGTGCAGTGGCACGATCTCGGCTCACTGCAAGCTCCGCCTCCAGGGTTCACGCCATTCTCCTGACTCAGCCTCCCGAGTAGCTGGGACTACACGCACCCGCCACCATGGTCGGCTAAATGTTTTTGTATTTTTAGTAGAGACAGGGTTTCACCGTGTTAGCCAGGATGGTAATCCCAGCCCTGGGATTACAGGCATCTGGCCAAGTTTAGCATATTCTAAAATGATTTCTTTAAAATGAAAAAAAAAATTCTCCAAGGCAAATGCTAATATTTGTTAAGTTAGGGAAATACAGCCTTTGTAATCTAAATTCAACTAAAGTTATGTTACTAGATTCTTAGACAGCTAGTTTTTTTTCATGTCTGAGTCATTGGTCCAAATCTCTTATCCATATATTATTGTAGACTTCTTGGCTTTCACACACTGGTTGAAAATTACACCATTAAAACCACTAAACGAACATCTTGCTTACTATTCTCTTAAGTCTTTGCGTCTTTGAGATTCTCTTTGCTTGATACGACGACTCTGTTCCCAATAAATGTTTATGTCTGTACCTCCTCAACTATCCCTCGTTCCTTCTGTTGTGAAGCTTTTCCTATTAGAGGTTCTCCATGCATCATGAAGCCCCCTGTCGGCTCCTTCATGGCTCCTGAATTTCCACATTTCTTTATTGCACATTCTGTCCTCAGTAGTCCTAGAAAACCAATAGATATTGAATATGTGCTAACCACTTGTAAGAAATTGTTCTGTCCACTATGATAAAGGTAGGTAAAATGAAGAGGTAAAAATATAATTAAAGCATGGACATTGACCTTAATTTGCTTGAAGTTATTAGTCTATTCCTTCTGTGTTGTTCGAAAATAGGCTGTCTGCAGTGGTAAATAAGCTTTCAATACATTTAACATGTATAAGTAAGTATATTCAATGAGACAGGAAAATTCACAAATAACTTTAATATGAAACAGTTTTCACAATGCCATAAAGATGCAAAGTATAAAGAGAAGTCATAGATGTGGAAACTTGGTTCTACCTAGGAAATACAGAAAGGCTTCCTGGGAAGTAGTATTTGTTTTGCACATTTGGAAATAGGCAAGACTAGAACTAAAGAACAGAGCCAAGGAACAATGTCCCCATGGAAGTTTCAGTGACTCCATGAAAGTCTCAGTTGTAAAATCAGTTCCCGATTTTCTGCCCTCGGCATCTTTTCGTAGTTGTCAGACAATGCTCCGGAATAGATAGACTCATTTTAAATTGTCTTCTCCATCCACTTTAATCAGTACTCCAACTTATTCAGATCAGTCTACAGATGTGGATGCCTAATAGCTCCCTGTCCACAAAACTCATCTCAGATGTATTTGAATTACAATAATAAGCGTAGTTTGGGCACAAATTAGAACCACCACCATCAGCATAATCACATAGAATCTCAGAGTTAGAAGTGAATTTAATGATCAATATAAAAGGTAATAAACACAGGTTATTAGGCCAAACTATATGAGTTTGGATCTCAGTGCTAATCTTTATAAGCTGTATGCACCCTGTGTTTCACTTTCCATTCTATAAATGATAATAATAATAGCATTGTTTTGAAGATGAATAAACTTGTTATATCAATTAGAAACCAACTTGTTTTAATAAAGAATCTTAACAATAGAGTGACTGAAGAAAGACAAAACCTTATTCCTCTTTCATGTAAAAGTCCAAAAATAGCTAAGTTGACTAGGTGAAGGTAGAGGGTTCTTTTTCACCAAGTTATGTTGTGACTTGGGCTGAAGTTCAACCCTATCATCCTGAACAGTTGACCATTTTATTTGGTTCCACGGATATTCTAACAGGCAGGGTTAGAAAGTATAGAACCTGATTAAGATTACAAAGAAGCAGCTCACATCATTCCACTCCTTTTTCATTTTTCCAAATTTGTTCATGTGGACATATAGAAATAGGAAGCTAGGAGCTGATGTGATTAGCTAAGTATTCATGTGTCCAGCTAAACCCAGAGGTTCTATGACTAAAAGTCTGAAGGTAAAAATGACTGCTTTGGGACAGTTTACTATGTATAACTGCTTGGGCAGTGGCAGGCACATACTCTATGCTATGTTAGAGTTTACCATTGTTTGTCATTTGTTCTACTTATTTTTTTATTCTCTGCCCTGATTCAGTATTGAACACCCTATACATGTATATATGTAAATACATGTATATATATATATATATGTGTGTGTGTATGTGTATGTGTATGTGTGTGTGTGTGTCAACTGATTGTCCAGATACCTGATAAATTTCAGTGATCTGTAGTTCACAGTATCCCAAGTTCAACTTTGGATTATTCAAAAATTTCTCCTTAATTTGAGCAGAAATCTAAGTCCCTGCGATTTCTTTGCATTAGTCTTTGCCTTAATTTGGCACTAACAACATATATTCCACATGATAATATTTCAGATATATGGCAGCTAATATGTACTGTTTCTCCCCCAAAGTTGTTATTTCCAGGAATAAACATTACTCCTTTTGAGAATAACTGCTACTTCTTCCACTATTTTTTCCTAAGAATGTATCTTACCAATTAAAAAAGATTCCTGTTTTGATATATTTTTTCCTCTTCAACCTAATGTCTGTTATGAATGAATACACATTGCCTATGTCTCTCAAAATTTGCTTGCCAGAGCTAAATACACGATTGCATTGGTGTTCTTTGCACAGTAAATTGAGAAGGACTAGCATCATGTTGTTTATCTTTCTACCTAAAACTGTGAGACTCCAAAACCATATGCCAGGGCATATGATCTACTATTGTTCTGCCTATAATGTAACAGAACAATCTTTAACTTTTGCTATAAATCAGAGACTATTTGGAGACATAAAAAAAAATCCATTGGTAAGGATTGTTCATTGGAATTAGAAAGTATTTTGTCACCTTCCTTGGAAGAAACATTCTGTTTCTGTACAAACTAGATATGATTTTGACATATGAAAATCTTTTCTGTTTTTTCCAATTGGCTATTTAATAAGGACATTGATTATATTGTACCAGGGGTCTGAGCTCATACATGACTGTTCAGATAACATCTGATTTTTCTAATTTCTAGGTTTATAGTCTGTGTCTCTAGGAGTTATGGTAATGAGGAAGTCTGAATTTGGCCTGGGCAATGTAATTTTATCTTACAGTTACTAATTACTAGATAACTAAAGACAAATTGCTTTCTTTACTTAGCCAGGACAGCAATTCACAGAGCACTAATTTGTAAGAGAATGGAAGGTCACTGTGAAGCTGAATGTCTTACCTTTGAAGTAAAGATTGGGGGCTGTAGAGCTGAATTAGCACCATTTTGCTGCAAAAACAGAAAGAAACATTAAAAACTAAGCACCAGCTGCAAGAAAGAAAGAGGTGAAGATTCTCTGGCTGCGATATCAGTGGGATAAATCTCTGGACCGTCTCTCTCTGTTCTGCGAAGTTTGGATTATCTGAAGCCATGTCAGTCCAGTTCCCAATGCTACAAGGAGATACCCTTCCTAGGTTGTGAACTTCTTCCAGGCAGACACTATATCTTGTTGACCTTTGCACTCTCAGTTCCTGACACGGGGCCTGTTAATGATTTTTTTTTTACTTTATATAAAAGTGAGCCATTGAATACACAGATAAAACAGATGGAATGGAATGGTTGGACTGGCACTGAGGTGAATTGACTTCTAAAGTTATAGCTCTGGCTTTAAACAGATGTAGGACATTGGGCCCTCTGTGCCAAGATTCTGATATCTATAATGTGAGCAGATTGAACCTCTCAGTGAAGGGAATACCTGCTAGATGCTAATTGTGGCTGCTTCAGCAGTATCAGTCATGTACTCCTTTCTCTCTTTTATAGGTAGGAATTGTTTAGATTCTTGTTCATTTACCTGTTCGATCTAGAACATCAAGTTTTAGAATGAAATGCACCCATCTCAAAATTCAAGTTGGCTGTAGATTGAGCAACATCTTCATTCTGGCCATTTGCAGTGAGAATTGATCAAATCATGGGTTTCTGAAGCAGTAGGTTCCCCAAAGGTCATCGAATTCAATGCCCTTATTACAAATGAGGAGAGTGAGACTCAAGAAGATTATACAGTTACTGACTTAGTCACATTTATATTCCAACTTCAGGCTTTCTGGACTTGTCTGCTTAGCATGTCCACAGAATAGCATGCTGGAAGATAATAGAACAACAAAAGGCAGTCCTAAAGATGGAACGTTTCTCAGCGGGTTCAGGTGAACAGTTAAATGGAGGAAGAAATTGAAACAAACTGAAAAAAAAAATAGAAAGAAAAAAAGACACTTTCTAAAATCTCTGTTGTAATCCTGCAATCCCTGCCCTTTCAGAGCATAACAATGGCAAACTGAGGCTTGACTTTTCCCTAATTTGCCAAAATTTGGAGTCCCAGCTTTCTAGCAGAAGAAAGCATGTATCACAGACCATGTCATCATAGAAGACTTATAGTACACCATCCCAGAACAGAAGAAATAAAATCCCTCTGTGCTGCTCTAGAAAATGTCCTTCTCTATTCAATTAAGCTGGCTTCCTGTAGAGATGTAAATAAAAGAAAGAAACAAAAATCTGGAACAAGACAATGGGTAAAATGTTTTAAAATGAGAAATAAAATGTGTTTTTGAAAGATCTTCTGGTATTGCCACTTGTCTTCATGGTGCTAATTTTCTTATTCTGAAAACTGTGCTGGAGGAAAATGTGTAAAGTAGTCTGTTTCAGTCAGAGGGTTTTTCCGTTCTGCATTTTCCCTGGAAATTCCTTAAACATTGTCTCAGATAAAACTAACTGCCTTTGAGAATCTAAGTGTGTTTAGACTTTCTCATTTCTTCATTTTTTCTTTTTCCTCTTCTTTCTCTGTCAGCGTCAAATGACTTGAAATACAGCATACATTTCCTGTCTCCAGTGTTTTCATACCCTATTTCCTTCTCAACCTATAGAAATGTCTTAAAGCCAGGCATGGAGGCTCATGCCTGCTATTTCAGCACTTTGGGAGGCCAAGACAGGAGGATCCTTTGAGCCCAGGAGTTCGAGACCAGCCTGGGCAACATAGGGAGACCCCATCTCTACAAAAAATTAAAAATTTAGGCTGGGCACAGTGGCTCACACCTGTAATCCCAGTACTTTGGGGGGCTGAGGTGGGCAAATCAGGAGGTCAGGAGTTTGAGACCAGCTTGACCAACCTGGTGAAACCCCGTCTCTACTAAAAATACAAAAATTAGCCAGGTGTGGTGGCATGCATCTGTAATCCCAGTTACCTGGGCGTCTGAGACAGGGGAATTGCTTGAACCCAGGAGACCGAGGTTGCAGTGAGCCAAGATCATGCCATTGCACTCCAGCCTGGGTGACAAGAGCAAGTCTACTCTCAAAAAAAAAAAAAAAAAGCCAGGTATAGTGGCTCACACCCATAGTCCCAATTGCTTGGGGGTTGAGCCCTGGAAGTTGAGGCTTCAGTAAGCCTGACCATGCCATTGCACTCCAGCCTGAGTGACAGAGGGAGACTCTGCCTCAAAAAAAAAAGAAGAGACCCTGTTTCAAAAGAAGAAGAAGGAGAAGAAGAAAGAACAAGAAGAAGAAGAAAAGAGAGAAGAAGAAGAAGGAGTAGGAGGAGGAAGAAGAAGAAGAAGAAGAAGAAGAAGAAGAAGAAGAAGAAGAAGAAGAAGAAGAAGAAGAAGAAGAAGAAGAAGAAGAAGAAAAAGAAGAAGAAGAAGAGGAAGAAGAAAGAAGAAAGAAGAAGAAGATTTTAGGTCTCATTGTACTACTGGAATTTCTCTTTATAAAGGTACCAGGTACCTCCTTAGTCAGTTAATAGTAGTTTTTCTCTTAATAAATTACCAGGGACAACTCCAGTGACCTATGGCCAGTATTCATCTTTCAGGACCTTTCTGAAACATTTTGCAAGGTGATCTATCTCCTGCACCTTAATTTCTCTCTCTTCTGGCTGTGAGAATCTTTGTCTGCTGGACATTTCTCTTTGTCTTCTCCACACATTCTCAGTCTTCTTTGCTGACTCTTCCTAATATTCTCTTGGCTAGGATTGCTTTCACCTATGTTTCATTCTCTTCTTATTATACGTTTTATCTCCAAACAATCTCCTCCATTCTCATGGTTCCCACTCTTTATGGACTAATGACATGGTGTTACTTCTTTACTTTTATGACTTCTTTACTCTGCTCTGTGGTGCTGTGCTAGGACTCTGAAAACTGCATTTGTCATACTGCTTGGCCAGTTAGCTTTGTTAGCACCTTTAATGAAAGGTATTAGCAGGAGAGTGGAAAACAAGACAAGGAGTGAGGGTATCTGTTCCTATGCCGTTTTTTTCAGCAGCATTCCAATAGTAGCAGATGGTTGGCTCCAGGCTTCAGGCTTTATATTCTTTCCACTTTCTCAGTAGCCCTACAAATACGCCAGAAAAGGACCAGCAGCATCCTAGCTCTACCTCCTTGGTTGTAAGAGGACCGGCTGAGCTACAATCTGCTTTTCTATGCACCTTGTCTATCCAAGCACCTGTTGGACCGTGTCTCCTCCTCAGAAGTCTGAACACTGGCTATCAAGTGCCTTTGCCTCATTTGCCTGAGCATCAGTCATTGAGCATTGCTCCCTTAAAATTTTAAGCATGACTTATTTGGTGTAACCCACTAAGAGACCTGGGCACCTGGTACTGTGTCTCCTCCTCATAGGTTCAAGCTCTAACTGCATAAAAGTAAGATAATTTTGAGCGCTAGCCCCTGAGAGTACGTTTACTCCTTTGTTCCTATATGTTAAAAGGCGATATCTCTTTTGTGTGGTTATCTCTGTGCCTTTTCAACCTTCCACTACTTATGTATCCAATTTAAGTTTACTGAGCTACTCTAAGTGGATTTCTGATAGGCACTTCAAAGGTAATGTCTTTATTGCAATTTATTGGTTTGCTTCCAAATCTGGCTTTCATTTAATATTCTAAATCTTAGAAAATATTGTTATAATTACTTGATATTCAGGTTATAAGTAGAGGTTTACTCAGGAATGCTTACTTTTCTGAATAAGTCACACAATTTACTCATGACATTAATCTGCAAAAATTGCTCATTAATCCCTGTAAATCTTAATGCAATTATCTCCTTGCCTCTTTCTCCTCACTGATGTTGTTCTAGATCAGTGCCTTATTATCTTCAGCCTCTACTCTTACTCTGTCAAACTTGGTGTTAACAAATTCATCCTCACTACCAATTATCTAAAATTTACTTATTATTTGTGGATTGAACTTTGCATGAAGTAAAGGAATAGTTCTACTTTTTCATGATGTTTGAGCACACACATGAGCATACACACACCCATGTGAATTGACAAACCATAAAAATTAGTCTAAGATTTATATTCAGATGTCTACAAATCCTTAGAACACTCAAATATTAGAACTAGAAGTAGCCTTAGATATCACTTAAGTCCCTGTTTCCAGAACTTTATTGGTTAATTATAATCAGTGTAACTAGCCTAGAATAGTTATTATTAGAGCTCTATGCCCCACTCTAACACTTTCAAATGGGGATCTCTTAAGAATCTAAATTTGTAAAATGACTTTTCCAATTAAGTCGCCTGCACAGTGACATTTGAGACCTGTTGATCACTGAACACAGAAGCATCTGAGATCCATTGATCTCTGTCCCACACCTCCAGTTAGTTGCAGAAATAGATCCAGGCTCAAATCCAGGATTCCGGCCATGTCCAGTGGCATATCACTGTGTTGCACTTTTCCATTTGTAAAGGAGGTATGGAGAGGGCATGACCAAGTGGTTCACCTTGCTCAACCCCAGGAACAGAAGCTAAACTTTATTGAGAAGACAGACACATGTAGAGCAAACGAACATTCCATGTGTTAAGTTCCGCAGCCTGATCCAAGACTTGTGGGAGTTTAGAACATGTGCAGTTAGACTAATTATGACTGGAGTCATTGGGGTCCAGAGAGGTTTCACAGACAAAATGTCCTGTGACCATTTAAACCAACTGGTTTATCAACTTAGTGTAAATCACTTTAACTGAAACTGAAGGAGTGTTCTTGCTAAACTTCCTTTGTTGCCAATATATTTGTAGTTTATGTTCCCATTTGACAATTATTTCCATTCAAAACTGCTCACTTTCATTCTTCTGGGGAACTGAACCAAAAATGTTAAGGACTCTGTTCTCTTATGAAAGCCATTCTGCTCATATGGTGCACTTCTGTCCCTGGTTGTCTATATTGAGGTATAGAAAGGTCCTTTTTATCCAAACAAAGACGTTCCACTGGCCCAGGTAAGCTGCTGACCAAAATGAAGCCATCTATCTCCTGTCTCTATGGACACCTTCACATGTGAGGACTATTATCATTCTCATTTGCCACCTAATTTTTTTCCCATTTCACTTTTTTTTTTGAAACAAGTCTCACTAGGTGGCAAAAGAATCTGCGGAAGCCTTGACAAGTTTAATGAAACTGAGACCTTGAGGGAATCCACTGGGCAAAATCTCTGGTATCTATATATGGAGAAGGGGCTGTATGAGAAACCAGGAAAACTGATGACAGAAAGAACTGTAGTCGTCTAACCCGTGCACAAGCCCTTCCGGCTGTGTGAACTTCAGAGCAGGCTAGGTAAAGGCTGACTTAGATGAACTGCAGTAAGAGGTCCTCCAGGTGTCTGGATCCACCTCTGATTCATCACTGACACTGAACAAGATCTGAGTAGTAGAAAATGGGGCACTTTCCTGATTTTTTTTTTTTTGAGACAGGGTCTCATTCTGTTGCCCAGTCTGGAGTGCAGTGGCACCATCGTAGCTGGGATTACAGGCACATGCCACCATGTCTGGCTAAATTTTTTTATTTTAGTAGAGATGAGGTGTCACTATATTGCTCAGGCTGATCTCAGACACCTGAGTTCAAGCAATCCTCTTTAGTGATTTTAAGAAACTTACAAGAGAGAGCTATGAAAAAGCTCTGTGGACCCGAGGCAAACAGTGTAACAGGGGCTGACTTGTAAGGATCACCATCAATCTTAGCAACTTAACCCATTGTCCTTCAATGCTGCTGCTCTTCTGGGCTTGACTCTGTTCCTATGATTTTATTCCAATCCTTGGCTGTACCTTTTTTTTTTTTTGGTCAACCCTTGGTCTTTTCAAATAGAACTTACAGAGATCAAAACTCTCACTCTGAAACTGAATGTACTCCTTCACATTCAAGGTAGGAACAAGAACTACAGGTACAAAGTCTTCTGCATGGACAGGCTTTGGAGCAGCTCTGAATCAGACTCCCTACCTTTGTCCAAGGAAATGCATGTGCATTAGGATCAGATCCCCTCTGAGGAGGTAGGGCTGGTTATGCCCAGGAAGTGATGTGGACACATGTTGCCTTATATACACTGCATTGCATTTTAGATGGACCATCTTCTCATCAGGACTTGTTAGTGAACCAATCAAACAACCTTCCTACAACCATTGTGCTTTGGTAGTGTTGTAGTTTCTTCTGGAAAAGCTAAGGAAATTTTCTAAGGTAGGACAGGAAAATCTTATTTTAGATAGTAATAATAAATCATAATTTTAAAAATTATGCTTCAATGCATTGTCATTTTTTTCACTCCTCAGTTTTTTTTTTTTTTTTCTTGAGACAGAGTCTTGCTCTGTCACCCAGGCTGGAGTACAGTGGGGCAATCTTGGCTCACTGCAAGCTCCGCCTCCTGGTTCATGACATTCTCCTTCCTCAGCCTCCTGAGTAGCTGGGACTACAGGTGCCTGCCACTACGCCGGCTGAATATTTTGTATTTTTAGTACAGACGGGGTTTCACCGTGTTAGCCAGGATGGTCTCGATATCCTGACCTCGGGATCTGCCTGCCTCAGCCTCCCAAAGTGCTGGGATTACAGGAGTGAGCCACCGCACCCGGCCCACTCCTCAGCTTTTATCAGATCTCTTTTCTAGGCAAGGAATCAGAGACTCAGAGACACAGTGAGCAGACCTTAATTTACCCAGACATTCATTTAGTGGGTTAGTTTCTCCTAAGGGTCTTCCAAATGTAGACAATGTGTGTGCCATGCAGACTCAAGAGGAATCAATTCCGTCTATTTGAAGACTCCCCAAACTCATATTTTGTAGAAACCAGAAAACAAAATACTTGGTAGAGAAGGTCAAAGTGTCTGAACGGTACATACAGGCAGAGCTACATTACTTGGCTCCTATGTGAAGAGAGAGGGAGCTGCAGAAAAACTAAATGAGAGGGCTCAGATATATGAATTTCTTCAACTGAAATTGCATACGATCCTGGCTCCTTAATCTGTGTCCACTTCCCAGCAGGTATGGCAGGTATGAGCTCAGCTCAGGGGAAACAAACTTAGCTCTGGAAATCTGGAGAAGCAGTGAGCAGGGCTGGTCCCCCAAGTACCCTGATGAATCCCAGTGTTCTTTCTGTTCAATTACCTCAGGGAAGCTATTCAAATTTTAAATCCATTTTGAATCAAAATATTGATATATTTTTTTAAAAAACTTAAAATTTAAAGAAACGGGTATTAGTTATGGGAAAACCAGAAGGGTACCCTCATTTGGAAACAATCTTTGAGAAATCTTTGCAGTGTGAACAGTTGGGATTTCGTCTTTCCAAAATCCAGCTAGCATGCACTTAAGAAAAAGGAAAATCAGGAAATGTAGAAAATGAAATGCTAACTTACATATTTCACTTTAACATTTATTAAGGATATTAATGAGGCTATTGAAAATTGAAAATGCAGTTTTGCTATTTTAAAAAATTTTCTTGTGTGAGAATAGACATCCCTTGGGAAATGTCCATGGAAATACTGAACATTTAATTTTTCATTAGTTCTCAACAAAATCATGTATTTCCTGAAAGGTAGGCATTTTACATGCCTCAATATCCATAGTTAACACAAAATACTCTGAAACAGAAAACAAAACATTAAACTATCCCATATTTTAAGTTAAAAATATTTTTTCAAATAGCTCTGAGAACACTGAAATATGTGAAATTACAATATATTCTAAAACGATTACCTAAGAAAATTAGGGGATGTCATCCACGTTTGTCTCAAAGGAATTCAGATTTATGATTCATCTTAAGAAATGTGAAAAGAACACATTAAATATAAAGATGGATAAAGGAATTTATTAATATACACAGTAACTTTTGTTCTTTTAAAGCAATGATTTGGGCCTGCTGGGCCCAGCTCAGGTCCTGGCCCAAGAAGTCCCTGGAACAGAGCCCTTGCTTTTGTCCCTGCCTCCCGGGTGAATGAGGAATAGAAAAGGAACCTACATTCCTCATCCTTGGTGTGAATTTGCACGCTCCCCACCGGCCAAGTGTGGCAATTCACATTGTAGCTCTGACAATAAATGGCCCATTCTGACTGGGCTGGTGGGGGTCCTGGTCCAGCCACCTCCAGCCAGGGGCCCCTGGGTCGTGAAGGCGCCACCACTTGCTCCACTCAAGATGTGCAGCTCCACCCACTCACGCTAGAGAGGAAGAAGAACTTCTGCCATAAACTTTTGTTGTTATTGTTTTGTTTTGTTTGGTTTGAGACACGGTCTCATTCTGTTGCTCCGCCTGGAGTGCAGTGGCCCCATCACGGCTCACTGCAGCCTCGACCTCCTGGGCTCAAGTGATTCTCATGCTTCAGCCTCCGGAGGAGCTGGGGCCACAGGCACCCACCACCACACCTGGCTAAGTTTTTGTATTTTTGTAGAAACAAGGTCTCGCTCTGTTGCCCAGGCTGGTCTCAAACTCTGCCCACCTCAGCCTCCCAAAGTGCTGGGATTCCAGGTGCAAGCCACCGCACCCAGCCTCCTAAACTGTTTTTAATTTGTCCAGAATGAACCGCGTCATCAACCACTGTAAGTGGTCTGACTACCTTGACCATAAAGTATCCGAAACATTCAACTTGCAGCTGGTGGAAGCAGCCTAGCCCCACTGCACATAAAACACTCGCGTGGTGGCAAACGCGGAGACCAAGGCTGCACTGTCCGGAAGTGGGGACAGATCCTGATACGCCCTGGGAACAGAGCAGGGAAGCTCAGGCCTGGTCCACACCGGTTCTGCCCTGTTTCTGGCCCACTACCCCATCCTGAGACCGCAGGTTCCGGCGGACCCGGATGCAGATTTTCCGGATGAAAGGCCCCTTTCCTGGAGAGGGCTTTGATATTTTCTGTTCACGACTCCGTGTCATCATCCTCCACACCTAAGATCTAGCGTCTGGGGTCACTGCCAACGTCACAATCCCCGCACCTACGTGTCTCAGCTGCGGTAGCCCTACATCGCTGTCAGACGCTGGGAGGTTGGTGCCCCGCCACGCTTTTCTGTCTTTTGTCTTTTCACCCTCTCCCCTCCCTACCCAGTGCCCCGTCTAAGTCCCCACTCGGAAGTGGATTCTCACCCCTCGCGGCCCTTTGTGGGCAACGCCAGGAGGAGGAAGGCCGCAACCTCCCACTGGCTTTGGGGTTTCTTACACATCAGTAGTCTTCTAAGGCCCTCCACCCTGCCCGCACCCCTCCTTCATTCTCGCTTCTCTTGGGACCCTGCCCTGCTGCCCTCAGGCCTTTCCTTAGTCACAGACTCGGGGAGGCCCCTGAACCCCCTCGGCTTGGACATCACCGGCCACAGTCCTGTGACGCCCTGTGATCTTCTGTCCCAGATCTCATTCCACTTGCTGTGCCTGTCAGGGTGTGCTTAGATTTTGGTGTCCCAATGTAAGGCGTGCTCTTACTGGGAAGGGGCTTCTTCATTCTCTTCTTATGAATGTAGATGTGAAGCCAGGGGATAAAGAGAAAAGAGAGGCCAAAAGAGAACCAGAGAGCCAGGGAGCTAGGGAGAGTGAGGTTGAAAAAGAAGGTAAAATTGAGTATTGGGAAGCTGTCTCTGATGGATTTTGAAAAGCAGTGATAGTGAAAGAGTTCTAGAAGCTTTGTAGAAGGTGTTGAAAAAAATAGTGAAAGTTACATGGGCAAGAAACAGTGGGATAGATGACATAGACAAAGAGAATCAGGAGAGAGGTGGAGGACAGAATAGAAAGGGGATTCTGACCAACCACAGCAGAGGAGTAAAGGAAAGATAGATCCCCAATTCATTAGGGTTTTTTTAAAAAGTCTTAATTATATTCTCTTTTAATTTTGTTTCAGATTCAGATGATGAGGACTGTTTAGATTTTCAGTCTTTATTATATTTTGGAAATATCTTTTAGTACTTAGTAAAGGATTTTACACTATTTCAATGTGCTCTTGGAAAGGGTTTTTTTTTTTTATATTAACAGTCAAAACCTAGTTTAATCAGTAAGTCCATTCTTCTACTGTCTCCATTATTTCCTTACATGGCCTTTTAACTGGGTCTGTAAAATACAGTCTTCAGGGAAGTGTATGTTCCCTTGACCTCTCTCTGCAAATTTTCAAGGATGGGCTGAAGTGATCAGGAATTTTGTTCTAACAGAGCCATTCTGTTCATGATTACTAAATTGCTCAGAGCTATTTCAAGCCAATAAGTAGGTATCCTTAATTTCATATTTTTGAAAATTCAATGAGTTGTTCTGGAAAAAAAGGAATTAAATGCTTGAAATCAGATTATTGTGATTAAAACCATGAGAAAGAAGTTGCTCTTGCTCAAGAGTATGAAATATGGTATAGAATCTTTAGGGGAAGGAGAAGGAAAAACCCTAACACAATTTGTCACAGCACATCATTCTTGTGAAGCTAGTGGTGGTTACTCTCTACTGGCATGTCCTACTGACCTTGCCTGCCCCAAGTCCCAAGTACAGAATGTCAAGGCAGCTTGATGGGGGGAGAGTCAAGACTTTTTAAACTAAGTACAGAACAAAATTATCTCTCCAATTAGGAGGGGACACTTGTTGCTATAAATGACATGAGAATGAAAACTGTCGATATAATAAATAGTTTGCAAAAGCTCTAACTTATAACACACAGGACTTTCAGGGTAGAGAATTCCTAGCTCTGTAAGGAGTTTGGGACTCAAATTAAGAGAAGCCTTGGTCTCTACTCACTGTGAACCAACATTCAGCCCGGTACCACTCTTGGTATGTTACAAAAAAATCTCAGTAAAAAATACCTTCTTGAGAAGGAAATAGGAAAAGAAAGTCTTTACAAGGGCAACTGATCATCTTGTGGATTACCAAATACTGCAGATTTCAGGTCAGAAAACTGAGTTATGGAGAATAATAAAAAAAAAACTAACATACAATTGAGCAAATAATTCATAATTTAGAGAATGTATCTATTCATTAAAAATATGAAGTGTAAATGTATAATAGTTATGTGACCTGGGAATTTTGAATACAAAATTACATAAGCAACTTTATTATTTTTTAATAGAAAAATACTTGCAAATATTGAAACAATAAAACCTTTTGCTGAAAAGTCTAATATGTTGTTAAAGTTCTAGTTTTATTTATGCAGGTCTGACACATAGATTTGCATAAGCTATTCTTGGCATGTGAGTAGAGATTTCACCCTTCTCTTCCCATTTCCCCATCTTCAACAGCTTTTATTTTTCTTTCCACATCCAAACTCCCTTCATTCCAACTTCCACCAAAACCGCTTCTCTGGATCCATTCCTGGAGTTGACACAACAGGGATCTTCAGCCCCAGGTGCCAGGTTTCTCAGTGATCCATTACACAGATTTAACAGGGAAATGGGGGCAGTATCAAAAACACCCAGTATAAACCATTGAATTACCCCAGCCATTGTCTCTACCCATGAACAACTGCCTGGGGCCAGAGAATTAGGCATCCCTGCTCTTCTTTCCCTCAGAAAGCCCCTGGGACGTTCTCCTTGAAACTCCCCTAAGTGGGAGTAGAAGTTCATCTCCTGACACTCCATGTTTTATTCATGAGTCCTGAGTTATGACACAGAGGACACAGTTGTGCTCCCCTTACTGCGGAATAGCAGATAAAGCACCTTAATCTCTCAGCCACCATGCAAACCCTTCTTATCTTTGATTCAATATACTTTTCCACAAGCAAAATAAAAGTTCTGACCAAGGAGGTGTCCTCTGATTTGACTCTAGAACTTGGAAATGCATTGGCTTTCAGCAAATCTCAGTACTGAATGTAAACTTCAAGGAGAAATGGTTCCAGGAAATAAATTGGGATGAGATTGAACTTTTAGCAAACTGCAAAATCCTGAAACCATGGACCTTACTGAGGCCAATTAAATGGGCTAATTCACAGGTGAAAGTGGTACATCCTAAAAATTCTCCACAAGTGATTCTACACTGAAGCCAGAGTTTATGTCAAGTACTGTGTGAGGATGAGCATGGCAATCTGCTTGGCAGGCAATCTGGTCCAGGAAGGGCTCACATTATTTTTCACAGTTTAACCTATTTAATTAAATATGTAATTTTCCCCCAAATCGTATATGACATAAGCTGTAGTCTTGAGCCACATTAAAATTTACTATTTATGCGGTAAAATTGTATGGGATTTGACAAATGGCAGCAGGTTTCCAGCATTAAAGTATCACAGAACCCTTCTCTTATTCAAGCTCCTCTTCTGTCCACATACAGGGAATCAATCGCCTTTTGTATATGGTCCTTGGACGTTGCTTCTTTATTTCAATTATCTTCCATCAAAGCAAGTGATACCGTGGTCTATTTTCATTTGATCCTCCAAAAGAAAGGTACTGAATAATCTAAACCAGAATTTCAGCCATTCAGAGACTTAGGTCCATCGCTAAGCAGTAAAAGCCAAGCCTTCTGCACTGCAACGCCATGGCCAGCAGAGGGCGCGGGAACAGGCCGTCCCGCCCTGCGGGGCGCATGCGCGTTCTGCCTGCGGAGGCGGGGCTGGGTCTCCAGGAAGTACGTGAGCTTCCTTTCCTCTGGTCAGGGAGGAGGCACCGCCCCGGCTTTGGGGCAACTCAGGCGATGTCCATCAGGAGGAAAACTTCCTGTCTGCAACCTTAACTGCTGGAAAGGGAGATTCGCTGCAGAGTATCCCGGATATTTTTCTGAAACAGCAATAGAGACTTCATTTTCAGGGTTGTTGCCACGTGTTTTATTCTGTATTTTCTTTGGGGATATTTTAGCATTATTTTACAAATGTATAAATTTGAGGTTGGGGAGGGCTTTCTGACAGATAATAGAAGCAGGCTGTAACATGTCCTCCCTGTGACCTCATTGAGGATTGATTGTGAGGAGAAACAAGAATTGTGAGGAAAATCTACAGAATACGGGGACCCTGCAGAGGAAGGAGTCGGGCCAGGGCAGGGTCACACAGTTTCAGTGCAGCCCGTGGGAAAGGGGCCCTTGCAGGGAAACCCGCGCTCTGCATCCATGCATTTCCACATTGGGAGGGGCTTATCTTTTCTACAGTGCTAAAGTCATTGAAAAATAGACAATGAAAGAGAGGGACATTAATTCAACATTCAGTTGTTGACGATAAAGCATTAAGAGCCACATCTTTCTTTTCATCATAGCACTGCAGATTTAAAAAATGGTTTTAATTACAAAGGCAAGGGGAAGAGGTACACTTGTGAACAACAGTTTGGACCCCAAATGAAAATATATTGCTTAAATATTTCTTCAAAAATAAGTCATTATTCTGTGTTGCAAGATATATCCTGAGATTTTAAGCTATAACCTTATTAATTTGTTGGTTAAAACACATTTTGTTTATAGTCAAAGCGATTATAAAGGTAGAATATTTGGCAAGTCCCTCATATTTTTATTCTTCTACTAGGTTTTCAGCTAGAATTGACACACGGAAACTCACAATGAGGGGCCTCTTTCTTGACCATAAAATATGCATACTCCAGAACCCTCAGTGTAAGCTGTTTCTTGAATATCTCAACCTGATCCCTACAACCAGAGAAAATGTAGAGAAGTGACCCAATTTTTTTTTTTTTTAAACAGAGTCTTGCACTGTCACCAGGCTGGAGTGCAATGTCATGATCTTGTATTCTCCTGCCTCAGCTTCCCTAGTAGCTTGGATTACAGGTGCCTGCCACCACACCCAGCTAATTTTTTGCATTTTTAGTTGAGATGGGGTTTCACTATGTTGGCCAGGCTGGTCTCAAACGCCTGTCCTCCTGATCTGCCTGCCTCGGCCTCCCAAAGTGCCGGGATTATAGGCATGAGCCGCCGTGCCTGGCCAAGTAACCCAATTTTAAAACTACATCTGGCTGGGCACCATGACTCACGCTGGTAATCCCAACATTTTGTGAGGCTAAGATGGGCAGATCACTTGAGGTCAGGAGTTTGAGACCAGCCTGGCCAACATGGTGGAACCCCGTCTCTAACCGAAATACAAAAATTAGTCGGGCATGGTGGTGCACACCTGTAACCCCAGATACTCAAGAGGCTGAGACAAGAGAATCGCTTGAACCCAGGAGGTGGAGGTTGTAGTGAGCCAGATTGCGCCACCTCACTCCAGCCTGGGCAACAGAGCACGACTCCATCTGAAAAACAAAAAAACAAACTACATCTGATCTTCAGCAAAGTGTCTGCTGTTCTCCTCAGAAAAGACCAAAATCCACAAAGCAGACAGACCTCTGAATAAAGACACTAAGGTCCGCCGTGGGCGCATTTAAGACGTTAGCAGAATTAAAGGAATCATCCTGTTTTTCTTATTTAAATGATTTCTTACTACAGAGGAAGGTTCTGAAAAATACATCTTGTAATTAGATTTATTTTTAAGAGCATCCAAGGGAAACAGGGTCTATACTTCACCTAATAAGACTGATGAGGATATCAGCTAAATGGAAAGAATCTACAAACAAATTTGTACAATTTCTAAGGAGAGAATGACGTCCTGAGCTCAAGGGCCTGTTAGTGACAGCACACTCAGTCATGGTGCAGCCTCATAGAATTTCCATTCAGTTCAATTCTGGTATTTACTGGTCATCTTTTCTCCCCAATACCATCCAACCTTTTTTATGTTGTCAAATAATTTTTAATCATAAAATGATTAATTCTGAGTTTGGGCATTTGGTGTCTGGCCTCCTGATGGAGGTTTAGGTGAATTTGTCCATGGAAATCATGGATTTTTAATTAATAAGTAGCATTGAAAGGGAAACTTGCATTATAATTGTGAAATCATTCCAGTAGGGGATACAGGCAAGAAATAAGCCAACAGACAGATTATCACATAGTGATACATTAGAAATTAAGTAAAGGTCCTTTTGGTATTTTCCCAGCTCATCTTATGATATAAGCCTATTATGTTTGGATAACTTTCCCCAGGAGATTCATTTTAAAAGTTAATTCACTTAAAATACATATTATTTTATTATTTAAAAATACTGTCGCCAGAAGCAGTGGCTCATGTCTGTAATCCCAGCACTTTGGGAGGCCGAGGTGGATGGATCACTTGAGGTCAGGAGTCTGAGACCAGCCTGGCCAGCATGGTGAAACCCTGTCTCTACTAAAAATACAAAAATTAGACAAGTGTGGTGGCACATGCCTGTAATCGCAGCTACTCGGTACTCTGAGGCAGGAAAATCACTTGAACCCAGGGAGTGGGGCTTGTAGTGAGCCGAGATCATACCACTGCGTTCCTTCCTGGGAGACAGAGTGAGACTCCATCTCAGAAAAAAAAAAATACTGTCAGCTCTCCACATCCATCGGTTCCAGCTCCATGGATTCAACTAATCTTGAATAGAAAATATTCAGAAAATATTTACACGATTTCCACTCCCCCCCCAAAAAAATGTGAGTTTTCCATTCACCAAGTTCTTTGTTGAAAACACATAAATAATGTAAGGTCTGGGCATTGTATTAGGTATTATAAGTAATCTAGAGATAATTTAAACTATATGAATTAATATGAGTAAGTTACTTCTAAATTCTATACCACTTTATACAAGGAACTGGAGCATCCACAAATTTTGTTACCTTCAAAGTTTCCTAGAACCAATCCTTTATGTTTACCCAGAAATGATTATGCACATGAAACTTACAGAAAATAATTGTCTTTCCTAATTAATGAATAGTATACAATAGAATGTAAATAGCACTATTTTAAAATACTGATATTTTATATCACATTTATATGGTGAATCAGAGTAGAGGTTACATTCGATTGATTTTGATTACATTAGGCTAATTCTAATAGGGGCACACCCATATCGATTGAGTTTTGATAAAAGCACTCCCATCCAGGTCCCGCCTATTATTTAATCAGCAGCACTAGCCAATCGCGTTCATCCATTTTGAAAAATCCCACAGCTCTATCTCTTATAAAACTTCTGGGATTTGCCCAAGATTTCATTCTACCATAGCATCATTTGACCTGTCCCAGGCCAGGGCACACTATTCCATGTTCTGGCTGTGCTGAGCTGATCATCTTCTTCAGGAAAAGTAAAAGATCAAGTCATAGACTGTATAGATTTATAGAAAATAAGATGAAGATTGAGATTTTCTGATACAAGCTAGTCTAGAGAACCTTTACTATCTATGGTTACTGGTGCCATAGAAGCCTCAGTGATTCCTGGACAGAATCGCAGAATGACAATGAAGGAGAGAGCAGATATGCTAGTGTGTGTCTACCTTGGGTTGCCAGGAGGTTGCCATGTGACTGTGTGTGACTGTGTGCATTTGTGTGTGTGTGTGTGTGGTGTGAATGTGTGATAAAGGGTTAAACTAGGGCAGAGAAGTCACCCTGGCCTGCCATGACATTGAACATTATAAATTTAGAACACCTGCGGGAGACATGAGACCCACAATGGAGGCCACAGGATCCTGCCAGCATGGGGGGTTTCTGGACCTGTCAGGGGGCTCATCTCAGGTTTCCTCCCACTGTAGATCTATGTTCCCTCTCTAAATGAAAGTCACCTCTTGTGCAGAGACAGGTAAACTGTGGGCATGATCTAAATTTCTTCCCTGTGCTCATTAGAAAATGAAACATTTCCCATCATCTCTCACTCCATTCACACTGTAACTGCATAGACACAGGGCTCAGATACCTGAAATATCAACTTCTTCCCTGAAAGTCCTCAGACCAAATTAGATGTCCCTTCTCAGGTGGATGAGCTCCTGAGAAAGCAAACTCTTTCTTGTGGTCACCATCCCTTATCACACACATTCACCAATAGGAAAAGCCATTAGAAAAGTTGAGGTTGGGAGATGAGCATTAGGACTTACCGGATGCAGGTAGGAGTTGGAGCCCAACACAAGTGCACTTGACTGAGGGACACAGAAAGAATGTTTGCTGGATGATAAATGGAGTTTGGGGCTTGTGAGAATTAGACTCTGTGTCACACTCTGTGTGGAAGACTAACGGATCCCTTTCTGTCCTGCAGCTTGGCTACCACACAAATGAATCCACCCAAATGTCACCAAGTGGAGCAGGGTCCCAATATAGGTAAGGCACTTTCCCTGATATTTCTTAAGATCTCCCTGCCTGGTGGTCAGTGTCATGTTTCACAATATTATAAAAGGAGAGGATGCTTTCTGCAGGATGAGTAGAAAGTCATGCTTGATTAATGGGGGCTGGTGTCCTGAGGCTGGCCTGTGGTGGGCTGTGGATTTCTGAAGGTCATATTCTGAAATCCAAGAGACTCTTGCTGGAAGAGCCTTAACCTGCCTCACTGTGATCTCTCTGCAGGTGCAAAAACACCCTCAATTCCAGGAGCTCCACACCTGAATTCATGCCATTTCCTGAAACCTCCCCAGGTAAGTGTGTATGTCCTTGCATGGCAAAGATTGGACAGTGCTTCACAATCTTCAGGCTCAAGGGACATCCAGTGGATGTACATTTAGGTGGATCGGCATGAGAGCCAATTCTGGGACGGAGTGTATTTTAAAGTTGTAGAGGGTGAAGCTCCTGGCAACTCCCTCCACATGAGCATCATTTGCAGCCTTTTTGGAGAATACTGACGGCCATCTTTTCACGGGAGCAGCAGTAATCCAGCACTGAGGAGCTCATCATAGTCCTGGAACAAGGGACAGAGGTGAGGCTTAGCCTGGAAGAGGGCGTCCTCATCTTGGCCCCAGAGACAGCACTGCAGCTGACCCTGGAGAACACAGTCCTTGTGATTGTTCCTGGCATATCCTGAGGTCACAACATGGTCTGCAGTCCCCTGTGCAGATCTAGTACATCATGCCTTCTGTTGATGACTTCACCTTGGAGTGCCATGCTCAAGATGGAGACATCTCAGACATGAAAGGAGAGAACGTGCCTCTTTCACCTGCAGAAGAAGGGGAGGCAGCACACCTATATCATCAGCCTTAGATGATATCCCTAGCAAACAACATAGCTGGGATCAGCACTTTTCTTCTAGTAACCCCATTGTGCATTCCATGCTGTCTGGCAGCCTTCCCCCAATGCTACCCTCTACCACCCACACCTAGTCCCGTGGGACGCCCTAGACCAGCTGACTGCAGTGTCAGCCTGCATGGTATGGAGCTCTTGTGCACCTCCTCCCTCAGCCCTATGCCCCCTTCACCAAGTCCTGGTCCCCAGGTCTATCACGGGGTTCACCATAGGCCTCCCAGCAGGGCACAGAGATGTCTTCTTAGGAAGTGATTTAACCCAAGAGCCACCCCCTGCATTGATAGGTCAGAGATTGTCCAAGTCCTTAGTCAGTGCATTCTCTGAAATGTGGAGAGAAAGTAATTCCAAGGACCGCTTGCTTCCCCTTTGCTGTTTCCCATCATCACCCACTGTCTTCAACAGCGGAGGGTCCCAGATGCTGCAGGGAGGGGGAGAACCGCAGGGAGTTCAAATAAAACATTCACATTTCATTTCACACACACTGTCCCTTAGACTTTCTCTTCCTATTTAACCACATACATCCAACCACACTCAATCGAATCCCTGACTGCTCCATGTGAGAGTTCTGCTTCCAGCATGACGTGACCTGAAAATTCATCTGAAGATAGCTTGCCACTCCAGGGGCTAACACCGCCCCTTGAATGCTGATGTCCTTGTAGTCATTGGTCTGATGCCACAATAAATAATTCCTAAGGCTGGTGCTCTATTTCTGCCCTGAGACTCTCCCCTTTTTCTGCAAGATGTGCCCCATTCCTTGTCTTAGTCCAGGTTCCCTAAACTCCCCAGGCCAATGCTTTTGAATAAATATTGGCATGATTGAATGAAGTACTGGTGACTGCTGTGCTTGCTTCCAGCTGAGACACTCTCCTGCTCTCACTCATCATGTTTCCATTCACATTTGCCTTTGTTTAGTTTTGTTTTCCATTGTTTGGGTTTATTATTCATGTACTTATGAAATAACTGCCACATTTCTGACAGTTTTCTTGGCAAATTTGGGGTTTTCCTGTGCTCCTCCTTCCAAGTCCTGAATGCGGTCCCTGTTTGCACCTCTGGGCCCTGGGATTGGTCTGGTTTAGCAAATGAGTGAACAGAGCTTGGCTCTGTGTGTTGGGATGGGCACCTGCGCTTGCTCACAGCTGCTCCCCGGCTCTCCCAGTCATGCCTGGGTGTCCCTGTGTCTCTGGAGTGTCTAGGAAGTCCAGCAGTCCTCTTGAGGGCCCAGCACCTCTTTGTTGGCCTGCATGTCCCAGCCTGTACGTCCATGGCCAGCTAGAGCTACCACTACCTTTTCCTGGTACCTGGGAGCCCAGGCCTGAGTCCTGGAGGCAGGGGAGATGCGGGGATAATGTCCTGGCCTCCCGGAGCCCAACTCCAGTAGGTGGGGAGTGCTCATGACCCTGCAGGGAGTGCAGGGCGTTTGCCTTGACTTGCCTGAGCCTCTAAAACCTCACATGTTCCTTGGAGGTGGGTGCAGCTTCCTCCTACTCTGGCCTTGCAGGCCTGGGAAGGGCGTCCTTGGTCCCTCGAACCCTCACAACATTTTCTCTTCTACTGAGGTTTCAGGAACTGCCTTTCCCCTCTGGAAAGGAGGACAGGCACCCTTTCATGTTTGATTCTCCTCAGGGTTTTGGACCTCGGCTGAGGTGGGAACCTCCTTCATCCACATGAAAGGCCCAGGCAGGGCATCCTCACCAGCCTGGGCCTCTGGGTAGGTTCTGAGTCTGGTCGCTGGAGAGGCCACTTCTGTGAGGCCCAAGACAGCAGCCTCTGCAAAGGCCATTCTCTTCTGTGTCCTCAGGGTGTCAGGACCCACCTGTGTCCAGGAAGTCCCCACTGGGACTAGATTGTCCTTGGTGCAGCCCTCCAAGAGCTGACCAGAGGCGGATGTGGTACACTGGGCCTGGGCTCTGAGGAAGCGGTGGTAGCGGGGGCCAGGGAGGACCCAGGCTCTAGGGCAAGGGAGTGTCTAACCTGGGTAGAGCTGGGCCCCATTCAGGGAGTGGCACTCCAGGGTTCTGTTGCAGGTGGAGCTGGGGCCAACTCAGTATCAAGTCCCTCTCCTTCCACCTCCAGGACTCACCCAGGGGCAGGTGGGAGCTCCAGGTTCTCCTCCTCCTGCTCCTCCTCTTCAGGTGTTTTTTCTTGCTTTATTTCTGTGAGTCGAGAAATTGGGGCTGTCCTCCATATCAGTGAATTTCGACCCTAATCATCATGACTTTGTTGAGGAAAAGAGTCATACTCTGCAAAATATTTGAAGATATTTATTCTGAGCCAAATGTGATTGACCATGTCGTGTGACACAGACCTCAGGAGGTCCTGAGAACATGTGTCCAAGGTGATCAGGGTGCAGCTTGGTTTTATACATTTTAAGGAGTCATAACTTCAACTAAGTGCATTTAAGAAATACATCGATTTGATCCAGAAAGGTGGGACAACTTGAAGGAGGGGCCCTCCCAGCTTATAGGTAGATTTAAATTATCTGGTTGATGATTGGACAAGTTGATCTACGACCAGGGATCTATTGAAAGGAAATGTTTAGGTTAAGATAAAGAGTTGGGGAGGCCAAGATTTACTGTGCAGAGGAGACCTTCAGATAGTAGACTTGAGAGGGAGTAGGTTGCAAAACGTTTCTTATTGGATTTAAAAGGGAGCCTGGCTCTTTCTTGATTATCTTCTGTGTCTGGAAAGAAAGACAGAGGCATTCATCATTGTGGTCCCGTGGTCACGCTCCTTCTGCTGTCAGAGGAGCAGAGAGTTGATCTTATTGATTCTGGATACTGATACTTTCTAGGTGATCTGGATAATCAAGATAACGACCCTCAACAGCGGCAGAAAGGGAGCAGCCATCTGGTGTGTCTCAGAGAATCCCGCTCAGTTCCCAGGGCTCCTAGATGTGGAATCCTGGTCAGAGTTATTCCCAGGTCAGAGAATGGAGATAGCCTGTGCACGATGGGATATCCCTGCCTAGATCTTTCACTGAGTCTCTACCTCAGCTGCTCTTAGGATTGGGGGAGAACCACGGAAAGGCCTGGTGTCAGACATCCGGAAAGACGACGGGATGAATATTTTACCTCTGAAGTACATCCCAAATCTAGGAGTTAACTTCAGCTTTGCTGGGGTCTACTTGGGGAATGAAACTGTGCCTGGTTCATACCCACATCCGGAAGGCACTTCATGGTGGCCGTCGCAATTGGAACCACACACTTGGCGTCGGCAGTTGAGCCAAATGGGGACTCGTGGTGCGAGCAACGCTCCCCACGTGTTAGCGTGAGTGAGATTCAGTTGGCGGAATTTTACTAGGTGCGTGCTGGTAGAGTGGGGTTGAGGTTTTCTTGCTTCCGTGGATGTGTAAGAAGTCAGAGGTCCTGCCCTGCCCTGCGGTCCCCTCAGTCAACTCTGTTTCGGGGACATAACGATTTGGATTGCTAACAAGTCGGGAAATTTTCAAGCCCTTGGAAAATCAGTTAAACACAAACACGGAATGAGAGTCAAAAGACAACATGTCATGTTTTTGAGAATTTTATTCACTTCGAAACAAATTAAACACACATATTTACAAAGGCATTCCGGAGCCCAGTTTTTGAGGCTGAGGAAGGACCCTGAGAGCGCTTTGCGCAGCACGCCTCCCAGCGTCCGAAACACTGCTCTCTGGGCGGGGCACAGCGGAAGGGCTGCACCTCTCAGGATTCCCGAACTTTTCCCTTATTCAGTCATCTAGAGAGCAAATACACAGTCATTCCCCAGTTTCCTACTGACGTCCCAGCGGAAGTCTGACCCCTGCGCGTCGCCCGGTTTCTTAGGCAACGAATCACTGGCACGGAAGCTTTTCCTGGTGCGTTTCCGGGGAGCCATGCGAACTACAATGTCCCTCACCAGAATTCAGTGAGGCAGAGTCCCCGCATCTACTCCCTGCCTGGCCTGGGCTCCCACATCCGCAGAAGCGCCACAGCCGGGGAGCTTCGGAGTCACCGCACAGAGTTCGCTCGCCTCTCTGCGCTCCTCTGTCCCACAGTCCCCTCCAAGTCACGGGAGCTGGAGGCCAAGGAGCCCCTGCCACCTGCAGTCTCACTCCAGGTCAGAATCTCTGTCCTCTGAGGAGGAGGAAACCTGAAGGTCCTCATAGAGGACACTCGTGGGGAAACGAACACAGGGACCCTCAGACTTCTCTGAGACATGAGGGCTCTGGGCGTGGAAAGCTCCCGGCTTCTGAGGAGAGTGAAATGAGGGAGCTGTCAGGAGGCTGGAGCTCCACCATCCGTTTTCCAGTCTCCGGAAGAGCACTCTGTGAGGCCGGGTCCCATCATGTCTGGCCGCTGGGTGATGGGACATGGTGCAGGCCTGGGCAGTAGGCAGGCAAGGTCTGCTGTGCGGAGGCTGCCGGTCGATGCTGGGCACCTGGGCGGGTGTCCTCCTGCCCATATGGGGCGACGTACTTGGTCCAAGGTCGGTTGCGGCTGGCGCAGGTTGGAGAGTCTCCGGGGCCCCCAGCTCACCTCCCTGGATGGTGTTTTCGGGGATCTGGAAGGGACCCAGTCTCGGCTTCTTGGGGAAGTTCAGGCAAGCCTGAATCGGAGCCTGGGCAGGTCTCTTGGCTCCTGGCCTGAAGCTGAGATTGGAGCCTAGGCCCAAGCTGTGTGTGGCAGCTGGCGGGCAGGGCTGTGAGGTCACCGCAGGACGTTTGTCTTGTGCCTGGGGGCTAGTGGCCTGGAGGAGGCCGTGGGTTTTGGAGGCAGCCTGGGGAACTTCTCGGCAGCCACCCTCAGGGCTGCTGTGTGTCGGCTTCCCCACGAGGAGAGGCCCTGGGCCCTGGTGCCTGACTGCAGGCTGAGGGATGTCGGCCGCAGCCCCTGTCTGTCGTTCCTTTGGTCCAAGACCTGAGGAGGAGCTCAGACTGGCTTTTCTAAGGGGAGATAGTGAAGCCGAGACGGAGCCCCTGTCAGACCTTTTGGTAGCTGAGCGATCAGTGAGGACAGGGTCCACGCGTGGCCTCTTACTGGTTGTGTGGAGCGGCACTGGCCTGCTTGCAACCTGAAAGACAGGAAACCACACACGTTACAAGTTCCTCAGCGTCGAGCCGACAGGAAAATCAACCATATCCAAAGACAAGGGGCACGCGCCATGAAATTCTTAATACGGAATCGACAGGCGGTCCTTGGAAGTAGGGACAGACCCTCCACCTGAGTGCTGGTCAGGACAAGACACATGAAAGGTGCGCTCTCGAGCTGTGTGTAGCTGATCTAAGCACACCATTGTTCGAAAGAACAATGTCTTGGGCATTAACTGGATCAAAGCGCCTCCACTCAGCCTTCCTCGAAGTGGAAGGGACTAATGCCTTTCTGAAGGCAGGTCGGTGTCTCAAGCGTTCTCAGGACATCTTCTCTGAAAACACGCATGTTCCTGGGTTTAGCCTTCTCCATGTTTGAGACCTCTGAGGGACTAATTTCCTCATGCCGCTAGGAACATGTTGTTGGCAGGCTTGCCGTAATTGGACAGAAAGAATGCAACAGGAAATACGGCGTCTTCAGATGCCTTCACCTGGAATCAAATGGACCTGGAAGGATCGTGGAGTCCCTGACCCCAAGAAGGCAAGAAAGAGGGGTTCCCCGATTCCCTCCCGCAGACGGGAAGCTGAAAGGAAATCAACCAGGGCGACCTAGAGGAGAAAAAGACCAGGGGCCCGGGGTGACACTCACCCTCAGATCATCACAAGATTCCGTGGATCCTCTTCGATTTGGCAGCGGCTTCTCTGGAGGTTTCCCGGAAAATATCTGGAGGACAGCCTTCCTCTGAGGGTCTTATTGCCTGCAGAACAGAAAAAGGTCAGGCCGTGCCCCCTGACTTTCCCCAGGAGACAGGAAGAACCTGTCTGGGGCCCAGTCCCATTCCGTGTTTTGTGATACAGAAACGGACGTCTGGTGCCCTTTGCGCCTCTGCACCTTCCCTCACGTGCCAACCTTCCCATCCTCCAGATGGCCCCCCAGGCTTCCCAACTAAGGACTGTGATTTGGGCTCCATTGCTTTTCCCCCTGCCATGGGGAACCTGCAGAATCAAAAGAGAATTTGTGTGTCAGAATGTAAAAAGGAACCTACTTCATTGGGGAACCAGCTAAAAATATGCAGATAAATTATGATCTGGTACTCTGTAGAGGATTATTATAGCAAAGAAATAATGATTTAATCGGCACTTAAAAGAGTTAAGACTGAAATCTAGTACTAATCCTTAAGGTTTTCCTTTGAAACAATTTTTCTATCTGCACTTTTTTTTCTGCTGAAGAGACATTATAGTGAGACCATTTTGTGTGCCAAGTAAGTTTTAGTCTTATCATGGCTGGCTGGATTATTTGTGTAAAATGCAGCAAGAATTGATTGGCCATGTAGACTCATTTTAAGTTGGCTTTGCCAGCACCTTACCTAAAAATGTACCACTTTAGTTCAAGTCTCTAATTGTTTTAACGACTCTTATTGAAACTTATGCAAACAACTATATTGTCATAAAATTAGGATCTGAAACTTTGAGAACTCAGAAAGATAAATTTGCTTACCAAAACAAACTTCATCAAAATGAATTAAAGAAAAAGATTGTCTGGACCCTCCTTTAACAAGAGCAGTGGCTTTCACACAAGATGTTTGTTTATCTTGGAAATGTCGTGCACAAACCAAACAGCTCCTGAGAGCTGTCTATCAGGCACTATAGAATCTAGCAGCTCCTCATAGAGTTAGATTAGTCCTCTTTCAGTTTTACAATATCAAGGGTGAGATTTTCCTCTCTACCCTCTAGATGGCGTTTAATTCTTTCCCATTGGTATTCTGTTTCATTGTAACTGAGGAATAATGCAAAAATCAGACGTATTCCAATCACATCGCATTTGAATTCTAGTCTCTAAACTTATGATGTGATCCCCCATTCAAGTTACTGTCTGATAGAGATCATTAATTTGATTAACTATCTTTTGATCTATTTGGGCTTAAGAGTTCCATAATTTCATAGAATTATTTTGCCATTTATCAACAAATTAAAGTTTGCCAGATGAGTGTAAAGCCACACCAGCCACTGCAGCAGTAGTGGTAACCGCAATGAGGCCAATTACAGCAAATATAAGAGCAAGTATAAATCTTTTTGAACGAGATAAGAGTTTTTTAAGGATCTCAGTTATAATATGAATGGATGGTGATGCCTCCCATGGTCTATTTAGAGACAAAGGGATCCAAACTCCTTCTGTGGCTCTAATTAACAAGATAGTTTGATTTTTATCAAAGGTTGAGTTAATGCAAGTAAACAAGCGATATTCGTGGCAGGTGATAAAACGGGTATTCATGCCAAGAGTAATATTTCCTATTGCTAACATAAAAGGTGGCAGGACACAACTCTGAATCCAAAAGGTCCTGTTAGAAAGAAAAGAAAGGACGTATTTATCTTTACCTCCTTCCCCTTTATACTTATTATATTTACCTTCTCAAATTTTGATTGAACTTTGAGCCATAGCTAATTTTCATAATTCTGAATGCTGCTGTTCTATGGCAGGAGATATCATTTTTGGACTAGGAGTGACAGTGCCACCAAGGCTCCATATGATAGGGCCATCAGCTTCCGTCTCGATATACTATGTATGGTTCTCTTTCCAACAATTCCATCAGCTTATTTCATTTTTTCTACAAGAGGGCCTTCTGGTGCAATTTTTCTTAAAAATCCCCTTAGGGGACCAATCAATGATGATTCCATAGGAATTATTTTGTAGCACCTCAGCCTTACTTGCTATACAATTTTCCCAATTCCAAGCATCCATACCATCAAACCAAACTCTGTTTTGTTTACATCCATGTTTGTCTGGGTGGAACTGCTGAGTTTTAGGGCTAGAATGGTTATATTTTAAACTTTGTCCTGAAATCATATGTAAAGTTGCCTGTGATTTATTTTTTCCAGGGATTACTGCCAACCAGACTTGTGTGCCCATTTGTAAGCATCCAGTGGCAGGTCCTAGGCATATTGGAGGATATTAATATCCTATTGATATATTCATTTTCTTCCCTTCCTCATTAGGATGCATTGGCCCTCAGTTATCTATGGGCTCAAGCATCCAGGTACTGTCATTAACAGCACCTCAATAACAGGGTCCATCCAACTCACAGACCTAATTAAAGGAGGAAATGGGACATATGCCAAATAAGTAAAATTTTGAGTTGCTCCTACAGTAGGGAGGCTTACTGCCACAGTGAGTACTGCCAGCATGGCCACCATTAGGTTACTAGTTGTTTTTGGTTTGTTCTGTGCTCTCAGATTGTCGTCTGCCATCTGTGCCAGTTTCTTGATTTGTCCCCATGTTTGGAGGGTCTGCCTGGTGACTATTCTAGGTCTTTTCCTTTGTCTCTGAGATGTTCATTTGTGCCATCACTTGTATGAGGAGTTCTGGCTCTCCCCAGAGTCTTCTTTTCCTGGTGTGTCTCATGATAGATCATTAGATGTTTAGTGGGCATCCACACAGGCACCTGATTGTCACCTGGAGAGACACAAGCAAATCCTCCTCCCCATGTAATTATTTTTCCTTTTTCCCAACTTTTTGTATGTGCATCCCTCCATCATATATCTTGTCCAGCTTTTTTATTTTCCTTTTGTCCTATTAAGTGTTGTTCAGTGGCTGTCATGGGTTGATCTTTTTGTAAATTTAAAAAATGTAATTTTAATAAAGCTAGGTGTAATTGTATATGTGGGGTTTTATATTCCTGGTCTCCCTCTCTCTGTTTTTGTAACTGAGTTTTTAAGGTACGATTAGCTCATTCAACTATTGCTTGTCCTTGTGAGTTTTATGGAATACCTGTAGTATGAGTAATATTCCACTGCTGAAAAAATGCAGCCATGGCTTTGCTGCAATACCCTGGACCATTATCAGTTTTGATTTTTTCTGGGATTCCCATAAATGCAAAGTAAGAGAAAAGATGTGTTTTAACATGAGCTGTAGCTCCCCCTGTTTGACATATGGCCCAGATAAAATGTGAATAAGTATCTACTGAAACATGAACAAAGGACAGTTTTCCAAAAGCAGGAATGTGTGTTACATCCATCTGCCAGAAGGAATTTGGAGATAAACCTTTAGGGTTAACTCGTGCTCCTTTATGTGGCAGATGCAAGACTTGACAGGCAGAGCAGTGTTTTACAATCTCCTTAGCCTGCTTCCTGGATAAGCCATATCTTTCTCTGAGGCGTGCAGCTTTAAGATGGGTTAAGGAATGGAATGTTTGTGCATCAGCAAAAGCCACAGAAACCAGTGCATCTGCCCTTTGATTAAGTTTAGTCAAAGGGCCAGGGAGGTTAGTGTGTGCTCTTATATGAGTAATATAGAAAGGGGAATGTCTTTGTTGTACTGCTTGTTGTAAAGAATGAAATAAAAGATTAAGTTGTTCATCAGTCACATTGCGAATTAAAGCACGTTCAATATTTTGTGTGGCTTGCACCACACTTTTTGGACAGGGAGCACTTACTGTTTAAGTTAGAATCACCTTGTAAGGTAGAAAAAAGGTGAGACATAGCATAGGTAGGAATGCCTAAAGTTGGATGAATCCAATTAATGTCTCCTAATAATTTTTGATATTCATTTAAAGTTTTTAAATTATTTCTTCGAATTTGAACCTTTTGAGGCTTAATAGTACTTTGTTCTACCTTCATTCCTAAATATCGAAAGGGAGTAGAAGTTTGGATTTCATCAGGGGCTATGATTAATCCTGCTGCAATTACAGCCTTTTCTAACTCTTTGTAGCATAGTATTCATTCCTCCCTAGTTTCAGCTGCACATAAAATATCATCCATGTAATGGATAATATAACATTTTTTAAATTGTTCTCTAACTGGCTTAATAGTTTTTCCGACATAAGTTTGACAAATAGTCGGGCTATTTAACATGCCTTGTGGTAATACTTTCCAATGGTATCTGTCCACTGGTTATTTGTTATTTATAGTAGGAAGAGTAAAAGCACATTTTGCCTAATCTTGGTAGCTAAAGGAATGGTAGAGAAGCAGTCTTTTAAATCTATCACTATTAGAGGTCAGTATTTTGGGATCATTGTTGGAGAGGGCAGCCCTGGTTGCAGTGCACCCATGGGTTTAATTTTAACTGCCCTCAAATCTGTTAGCATTCTCCCTTTCCCTGATTTTTTTCTTAATAACAAACACAGGGTAATTCCAAGGGAGAAAGTAGGCTCTATGTGTCCCTTTTGCGATTGTTCCTGTGCTAATTTTTTAAAAGCCTCCAATTTTTTTCTGTTTCAGCGGTCATTGCTCCACCCAAACTGGTTTGGCACTTAGCCAAACAAGAGGAATGGGAGAGGGAGGCTCAGCAATGGCCACATCTAAAAATGATACCTGAATCCACTTTGCTCTGTTTACCCTTTTAGTTCTAAAGGTTCTGGTTGGCCACTTTCATTCTTTCCTAATCCTTTCGCAGGGAGATATCCCATATTTTTCATCATTTGTTTACTGTTATTACTATACTGATCCATAGGAATAGATATTTCAGCACCCGATTGTTGCAATAAGTCTCTACCCCATAGATTGACAGGAATAGGTGTAATAATAGGTTGAATTGTCCCTTCCTGGCCATCTGGCCCTTGACATGGTAAAATCAAGAAACTTTGAAAAACTTCTGAAGCAGCTCCTACTCCAATACCGATGGATGCCTTTTGTTTGGGCCAGTCCCGGGGCCATTGATTTAAAGCAATAATAGGAACATCAGCTCCAAAATCCACTAACCCTTCAAAGTCCTTTCCCTGAATCGTTACTGTACAAATAGGTCTCTTATCAGACACTTGATTAACCCAATATACAGCTTTTCCTGCTGGGTTAGTACTACCAATGCCTCCTGTTCTTTTTACAGTGCTGCTTCCCAGTTTTGTATAAGGTAACAGCAACAACTGAGCAATTCTTTCTCCTGGAGAAGCAGACCATGGTGTTGAGGAACTAATAACTAGTTGAATCTCTCCGGCATAATCAGAATCAATTATTCCTGTATGCACAATGACACCTTTTAAATTTAACTAGACCTTCCAAGCAATAGACCAACTGTTCCTGAGGGTAAAGGGCCCCTAACTCCCATGGGAACCTTCTTTGCCAGCTCCCCAGGAAGTAAGGAGACAGGAATTGTGCTGCAGAGATCTACAGCAGCACTGCCTGCTGTGGCGGGGGATAATTGTTGTACATTTGTAAGGGACTGACTGTGCCTGATATTCCTTGGTTTGTTGAGGGACCTGAGGCGGGCCCCTCTTCCCATTTGCTGAAAGAGGTTGCCCATCTTTACTAAATTTAGAATGATACCGATTTGCCCAGTGATTGCCTTTTTTACACCAGGGGCATACACTGGGACTTTTCTGTTGATTTATGGTAATAGTTTTGCCTTTTGATTTCCTTATCTACATTCCTTTCTTGTGTGTCCAAATTGCCCACGATTAAAGCAAGAGCCTGAGAAGTGGGGCATATTTTTTCCCACCTTTGGTCCAGCCATAGCTTGAGCTAAAAAGGTAGCCTTATGTAAGTTACCTCCAATGCCATCAGAAGCCTTAATATATTCAGCCAAATGAGTCTTCCCTTTCATCGGTCTAATAGCATTTTGACATGCTGCATTAGCGTTATCATATGCAAGAAGCTGTATTACAACATCTTGAGCTCTTTTGTCAGTTATGGCCTTTACACAGCCTCCTGGAGCCGAGCAATAAAATCAGTATATGGTTCTTTAGGTCCTTGTTGGACACAACTGAAAGAAGGATATTTTTCTCCTGTAACATTTATTCTTTCCCATGCCTGTAAGCACACAGTGCGTAACTGAACAATGGCAACATTCTCCATTACTGCTTGATTTTCTAATCGACCCCAGTTAGGGCCGACTCCCATTACCTGTTCAAAAGAAACAGGCACAGGTGGCTGTGCTTGTGTGTTTTCCCTTGCCTGACTTTGTGCTTCATCAGCCCACCAGGTTTTAAACTGTAAGTACTGAGACAGAGTGAGGACAGATTTTGTTAAAGTATCCCAGTCATATGATATTAATCTATTCTCAAGAGCCACATTTTTTAGTAAGTTTGTACAAAAGGAGAATTTGGCCCACATTGACTAATGGCTTGCTTAAATTCCTTTAATAGCTTGAAAGGAAAAGTGGCCCAATTAGCTATATTTTGCCCTTCTTGCTGGGTGATAGTAATGGGAAATTGCCATGCTTTAAGATCTCCCTCAGCCCTAGCGTTTTGAATAGAATTTTGTATAGCACCACCAATTGCTCCAGGTTTTGATGTTGCAACTACAGGAGCAGTAAGTTTTATAGGTAATTCATTTTCTCGCCCATTATGGGGAGGGGGAGGAGGTGGCCATTCACTTAATTCAGCAGGTGGAGCCCATGGGCTAGTAAAACATACCCTTTTTAGTTTCCCTTTCTTTTCTTTAATTTCCTCTGGTTTTTGCTCCTCGCATCTAGAATCTGAGGTTAGTTTTTTACACTCGTTTTCCTCTTCCTCATCTGAATCTGTGTCATCATCTGTTAGAAATGGCCCAAGAGCTGCCTTTATCAATGCCCACACTGACCAAACAGGAGCTGGAATTTTGGCTCCTTCTTTATACCCCTTTTTAAAATCTCTGCCAATTCTTTCCCATTCATCCAACTCCATAGTCCCTTGTTCTGGGAACCATGGGCAAAACTGCTCTACTCTACTAAAGAGTGTTAATAATTTCTGAGTACTAGCTTTCCTTCCCCCTCTCCATAATAAACACCATAGAAAGTTTAAATAAGCAGAATGTTTGCTTTCATTCTGTCCCATTATTACCCTGGTTCTTCTGAGCACCCAGCTTACCCACCGAGCTTCTTTCAGTCTTCCTCGGATGTCCTTTGACGATGTGTCCTCCACTTCCACACACTCTAGCACTCCTTCACTGGGGTCTTCATAGCCCCACATTGGGCACCAGAAATGTTGGGGTCATCAGACCCAACACCAGGTCATGGGGACTACGAAGTCCCGCGGAGTCAAAGGAATGAGACAAAACAAATTAAGAGTACATACGGTGGGTCCAGGGGGCCAACGCTAGTGTATAGAGGCTGCAAAGGCCCTGAGCTCTGGAAGCCTACACTATTTATTGGTAATCAAACAAAGAAGCAGATGGTGAGGATGTGCAGATGTGGGGGTAGACAGGTGAGGATGTGAGGATGTGGGGGTAGAAAGTAGCGGTGCATCAAGCATAGCTGTGACAGTTTAGCATATGCTCTGCTACTTGAGATAAGGGAGAACAGGTTCTTTAATTCATGATACAATCAATCTATGATCTTGGGAGAGCAAGGAGCAAGGGGCCAGCGAGTCTGGACACATTCCAGAGGCTACAAGGGGTTTTATGCCCTGAACCCTGGGTTCTCTCCAAGCCTCAAGGGGTGTTATTCCCTGGGCTTACATTGTAGTGCAGCAGGGCAGCCTTCCACCCTTTGGCACAGAGCTCGGTGTTCCATAGGCCACAAGGGGTTTAGACCCTGGACCCAGGACATGTTCCAAGACTCTTTTACATTATGTCAGACAAGCGAGCCCTGCCTCAGCTCTTCTACCAACACTATGCATTTAAGAGATGTTGAGACGGAGTCTTGCTCTGTCACCTAGGCTGGAGTGCAGTGGCGCAAATCTTGGCTCACTGCAACCTCCACCTCCTGGGCTCAAGCAATTCTCCTGCCTCAGCCTCCCGAATAACTGGGATTACAGGTGCCCACCACCATGCCCGGCTAATTTTTGTATTTTTAGTATAGACAGAGTTTCACCGTGTTGTCCAGGCTGGTCTTGAACTCCTGACCTCAAGTGATCTGCCTGCCTCGGCCTCCCAAAGTGCTGGGATTACAGTTGTGAGCTTCCACACTTGGCCCAGTATATATAATTTCAAAACAAATATTACAACATATGAATTGGCATTGCAGTGGGAATCAGAAGAGTTCTGTGATCATGGACATTTTGGCGGGAATAGGTGAAATAATTGGCTATTACGTTTTGTATAAGAAAATCACCACCTGTTATTCTGTCCATTTTGGAGTAGTCAGGCTGAGGTGCACACAGTGTATGTTGTAACTTTTTGTGTAGCCATGACACACACTCTGCAACCCCAGACCAAGACAACTGAAAATTAAAGCATATGTTTTGTAGAGTAGTACAAAATGAATGGCATTTATGCATGATGAAATTATTTCCTAGTTACCCAATAAGAAATTAATAATGCAACAAAAAATCATATAAGCCACAAGAGAAAGATTAAATCCCTTGTGATAGGAGGAGGAAACCCAGACTGATCCTAGATTTTGGTGATTGATCCTAGATGGGTTTTGTGGACGCTTACATATTTTCTGTCATCTGTGCAGCTTGTTTTCTTTTTTCTTTTGTTTTCTTTCCTTTTTTTTTTTTTGAAACAGGGTCTCACTGTGTTGCCCAGGCTGGAGTGCAGTGGTGTGATCTCGGCTCACTGCAGCCTCCACCTCCCAGGTTCAAGCAATTCTCCCTCTTCAGCCTCCTGAGTAGCTGGGATTACAAGTGCCCGCCACTACAACTGGCTAATTTTTGCATTTTTATTAGAGGTTTCACCACGTTGGCCAGGCTGCTCTCGAACTCCTGAACTCAGATTCCACCCGCCTCTGCCTCCCAAAGTACTAGGATTACAGGTGTGATCCACTGTGCCTGGCCTGCAGTTTGTCTTCTAATAGCCAGCATTCTCTTTAGTAGTCCCAGTGGCAGGATGGGACAACCAGAGGTTCCCAAAGGAAAACCTCACGTCTGGATACCAAATATACTATTTGGTTAAATGATAAACTTTTTCACTTGTCATTTCCTAGCACTGATGTAAACAACTTCTGGAGTTTTTCTTTACAGTTCTATGTCTCTTGAGAAAATATTTTTCCAGCTTTTTTGTAGTTGGCAAAATACAATTGCATCTATTGGGTGAAAACTTAAACATAGCATCTGAAATCATAAAACTTCTAGAAGAAAACATTGGGGAAAAGTTTCTTTTTTTAAAATTTTACCTTAAGTTCTGGGATACATGTGCAGAACGTGCAGGTTTGTTACATAGATATCCATGTGCCACGGTGGTTTGCTGCACCTATCAACCTGTCATCTGGGCTTTAAGCCTAGGTATTTGTCCTAATGCTTTCCTTCCCTTTGCCCCCCACACCCCAACAGGCCCTGGTGTGTGATGTTCCCCTTCCTGTGTCCATGTGTTCTCATTGTTCAACTCTCACTTATGAGTGAGAACATGTGGTGTTTGGTTTTCTGTTCCTGTGTTAGTTTGCTGAGAATGATGGCTTTGACATTGGTCTCAACAATGAATTTTTTGATTTGACATCAAAAACCCATACAATATAAGAAAAAACAATCAAGTGGGACCACATTCACTAAAACGTTTCTCATAGCAAAAGAAAACAATAAACAAAATTAAAAGTCAGTCTGTACAATTGGAGAAAAATTCTGTAACAATATATCTGAGAATGAGATTATATATCAAACACATAAGGAATTCTTAAAACTGAACATCAATAAAGAAATAACCCAGGACCTGAAGAGATATTTTTCCAAAGAAGTCCTACAATGGCCAACAGACATTTGAAAAGATGCTTAGCATCACGAATTGTCAGGAAATGCACATCAGAACTGCAATGAGCTATTACCTCACACAGACTTGTCAGAATAGTATCTATTAAGAAGTCAAAAGATAATGAGTGCTTATGATGATATGGAGAAGGGAGAACTCTTGCACACTGTTAGTGGGAATGTAAGTGGATAAAGCCATAATGGAAAACAATATGGAGTTTTCTCAAAAAATTAAAACTAGAACTGCCACATGATCCAGCAATCCCACTTCTGGATATTTATCTGCCTGGGTTCATTTTGTGCTTCTATGACAGAACACTTGAGGCTGGGTAATTTATAATGAATAGATATTTATTTTCTCACAGTTCTGGAGGCTGGAAAGTGCAAGATCAAGGTGGTGGCATCTGGTGAGGGCCTTCTTGCTACACCATCATGTGGCAGAAAAGCAAAAGCACAAGGTACCAAACTAACCTTATGATAGTGACATTAAACCCAACTATGAGGACAGAACTTTCATGGCCCTATTATCTCACAACCACATTTGCCACAACAAAATTTCAACACGAGTTTTGGAGGGGACAAACATTCAAACCATTAAGAATATCCAGAAGGAATAAAATTGCTATCTTGAAGAGATATCTGCACTCCTATACTCACCACAGCATTATGCATAATAGACAAGATAGAAAAACAACATAGATGTCTATCAACAGAAAAATGGATAAAGAATATATGAAATATCTGTTAATATATCTATTTGTCTATAAATGAAATACTATTCAGCCCTAAGAAAGAAAATCCTGCCATTTGCAACAACATAGATGAACTTTGAAGACATTATGATAAGTGAAATAAGGCAGACATAGAAATACAAATTTTGAATGAACTCATTTTATGAGGAATCGAAAAAAGAGTAGAACTCATAGTTACAGAGAGCAGAATGGTGGTGACCTGGGGCTGAGGGATTGGGAAAAAATGAGAGATATAGGTCAAAGGGTACAAACCTGTTGTCACAAGATAAATAATACTAGAGACCCAATATACAGCATTATGACCATACTTAATAATTATATCTTGTATACTTGAACTTTGTTAAGAAAAATGGATCTCAAATGAACTTACCACACTAAAAAATCGTAACTATGTGACATGACAGATATGTTCATTAGCTTTATTGTGGTAATAATTTCACAATATATAAATATATCAAAACATATATTTTAGTTTTTACACTTTAAATACAGTTTCTATTTGTCAATCATACTCCAAAAAAGGTGGGAAAAGATTGTGTAACGAAACTAATATCTAGTCACATGTAAACTGTATTTAAGACCATTTGAAATAATTTTTAGATTAAATTTAAAATCTAAATTGGCATAATTTTTTAAAATTTTACTTTAAGTTCTGGGATACAGGTGCACAACGTGCAGGTTTGTTACATAGATATACACGTGCCATGGTGGTTTGTTGCACCTATCAACCCATCATCTAGGTTTTAAGCCCCGCATGCATTAGGTATTTGTCCTAATGCTCTCCCTCCCCTTGCCCCCCACCTCCCGACAGGCCCCAGTGTGTGATGTTCCTCTCCCTGTGTCCATGTGTTCTCATTTTTCAGCTCCTACCTATGAGTGAGATCATGCAGTGTTTGGTTTTCTGTTCCTGTGTTAGTTTGCTGAGGATGATGGTTTCCAGCTTCATTCACGTCCCTGAAAAGGACATGAACTCATTCTTTTTATGGCTGCCTAGTATTGCAGCCATACCACAATCCAATGTGATTGCTGGGTCAAATGGTATTTCTGGTTCTAGATCCTTCAGGAATCACCACACTGTATTCACAGTGATTGAACTAATTTACACTCCCACCAACAGTGTAAAAGTGTTCATATTTCTCCACATCCTCACCAGCATCTGTTGTTTCCTGGCTTTTTAATGATCACCATTCTAACTGGCGTGAGGTGGTATCTCATTGTGGTTTTGATTTGCATTTCTCTAATGACCAGTGATGATGAGCTTTTTCTCATATGTTTGTTGGCCACATAAATGTCATCTTTTGAGAAGTGTCTGTTCATACCCTTTGCCCACTTTTTGATGGGGTTGTGTTTTTTTCTTGCAAATTTGTTTAAGTTCCCTGTAGATTCTGGATATTAACCGTTTGTCAGATGGATAGATTGCAAAAATTTTCTCTCATCCTGTAGGTTGCCTGTTCACTCTGATGATAGTTTCTTTTTCTGTGAAGAAGCTCTTTCACTTAATTAAATTCCATATGTCAATTTTGGCTTTTGTTGCAATTGCTTTTGGTGTTGTAACCATGAAGTCTTTGTAAATTGGCATAATTTTTACAGGGACAAAAAAGTTTTTCTGAAGAAGCATGATTTAAAAGCTAGAATTGAATATTTAGCTAAAATGTTTGATTTTTATTCATTGTTCATTTTAAAATTCTTTTTAGAGATGGGGTCTTGCTCTGTCACCCAGATTGAAGCGCAGTGGTGCAGTCACAGCTCACTGCAACCTCAACCTCTGGGGCTCAAGGAATCCTCCCACCTCAGCCTCCTGAGTAGCTGGCATTACAGGCACTCACCATCATGCTTGGCTAATTTTTAAAACTTTATTTTTGTAGAGATGAGATCTTACTATGGTGCCCAGGTTGGTCTCAAACTCTAGCCCTTGAGCAATCCTCCCAGCTCAGCCCCCCAAATTGCTGGGATTACAGGTGTGAGCCACTGTGCCTGGCCTAAAATACTTTTGATAAGAGTAAATTAAAATATTTTCAAAAGTGAAAATTTTGAGAGATTTTATTACCAACAGGAGCTTCTTTAGGGTACACGTCAAGAAGGAAGAAACATTTTCTGGTATGAAATTAAAATGAAAAAGAGTAAGAGACTTAATATGGGAATATCAACTATGGTGAACGCTGAACTAAAGAAACTAAAAATTCCTTGGTAGGTTTCAAAAGTATTTAGATATAATAAAAGTATAATTCTTTATATTTTTCTGCATAATCTCATTTATATGTAAAATCTAATAAAGTTTAGCTAAAAAAAATAGAAAGTGAAATAATGGTTACCAGAGGTTGATGTGGTGGGAAGAAATTATAGAATTTTTGATTGAAGGGTACAAAGTTTCAAATAGACAAGATAAGTAGATTTTGAGATCTATTTTACAGCAGCGTGACTATAGTAAACCATAATGTAATTGTATATTTTAAAATGACTAAGAGTAAATTTCAAATGTCTTACCACAAATAATGCTGGTAAGCGAGCTGATAGATGTTATTTAACTCAATCATTCCATATTACATGCATATATTCAAACATCACATTTTACCCCATAAATTCATTCAACTTTGATTTGCCAATCAAAACTACTATTCATACTTTAAAGAGAAAGAAATAAACTTTAAGAAATTTGACAAGAGAAAAAACTGATTTTTTTTAAATCTCAGAAAACAGACACATATATTTTTCATATATATATATATTTCAAATGACTTGCTTCCTTAGTGATGTAAGTAAACTTTTTTTTTGAGACAGAGTCTCACTATTGCCCAGGCTGGAGTTCAGTGGCATGATCTCTCACTGCAACCTCTGCCTCCAAGGTTCAAGCGATTCTCCTGCCTCAGCATCCCAAGTAGCTGCGATTACAGGTGCCCGACATCATGCCCAGCTAATTTTTGTAATTTTAGTAGAGGCAGGGTTTCACCATGTTGGCCAGGCTGTTCTTGAGTTCTTGACCTCAGGTGATCTGCCTCCCTCAGCCTCCCAAAGTGTTGGGATTACAGGTGTGAGCCACCGCGCCCAGCCATAAGTAAACTTATAATGAATAGTCTAAACCCAACACTCAGGAATAAAATGTTTATTTTTAATATTCAAAATAATACAATACTATAAAAGACAGCCCCTAAAGCAACTGCTTAGAGTAAAATTATTTCTACATTTGTAAATAAATTATTCCTTCACTTGTTAGGGAAAAGATATTTGAATATATATTTTAAACTACATTTCAATGTATTAAATCAAATGAACATATGTACTTGGCAATAAAAAGTTTATTAAACAAGTAGACAAGAAAACTTGCCTTCTTTTCTGATTTTAAAAGTGACAAACACTCAGGTGCTTATTTGTCTAGTGTTACTGGAGTGCTAAAGAGAAGTACTCAATGAGAAATGTTTCCATATTTATATCCATGCTGGGTGTGAATATATGGGAATTTTCCAAGGGTAGTATTATAAACATTCAACTACTATTATAGCCCCAGACTGACTGATTAGAATAAACATGGGTTACAAACCACTGATGTGGCCATCTTGTTTTTAGGCTTAACATTGATCAAGATCTAACAGAATCAGCAAATGACAGCTACATGCTGGGTGCTCTTCGGGCACCTTTATTTGCATTAATTGCTTTAATTTTACCAAACCCCTAAAGTTAGGGATGCAATCAGGAACCAGCTCATATCGAATTTCAATCTTAACAATTATGCCCAAACACCATATCAACCCAATGCTTGTTTTAAATCCTTACCTAACATTTTGACTTTGAATTTTTTAATTTAGTAAAAATAAAGAGAAATTTACAAACCACTTCTTTTTATCCATAGATAGTATGTAGAACTTAATTTTTCGTTTAAAGTATTCATTACAAAGTCTGAAACCAACACTTCAGTAAATGAATTATAACAATATTCCTCTTATGACTTAAAAGAACCATTAATTTTACTTTTGAAATATATTGAGTATTTATATTTAAAGTTAAAATGAGCCTATTATTATATAGAAAATTTGTTGTCTGCATGAACCTTGTCATCCATTGAGTGGTCCACAGTTGCTAGAAGTTTCAGAAACACTAATAAGAATACTGTTTCTGATTGAATAATTAAAGAATGTTATGCTTTTTCAGTGACTAAAATAAAATAGATTGGAATTACTGATCAGTAACTTACAATGTGGTTTAAATGTTATTTAATGAATACATGTGAAGTTTCTCTTAAACTCATTTTAACAAATTACTTCTACTGTTTTTCACTTCTATTAGAAAAAAGTATTAAAATTTCTGTTATTGCAAGCCTATAAATTTTATTCAGATCTAGGCATAGCGCTAATCTTAAAAGATCTGTATGCTTAGGATTATAAAAAGCCTGTTGCCATTCACACATGGAAGATAAATAACTGCTTTTCAGTAAACCCAATGGGGCAATTGTGACTCACAATTATAAGCTATTAAAATATTAATACTATCACCTAGATGACACTTTTAGGTATCTGCACGTTCAAGTTATTTAACTTATAATTCAAAAATAAATTTTTATAAAGTATAAAAAAATAATTTTTTTAGTTCTTAAATACTGTCATTGTTTCTAGTTGAAATAACATTAAATTTTAGAGGCCATGGCTTTAGAAACAAGAAATGTCATGGTTGACTCCGCTTTACTTCCTGCCTTATTTCACACAAACACAGCAGCACAAAAAAGGCCAGAAATGCTACAACTTGACTGGAAATACAACAGTACCCTTCTAGGGAGAATATATGTGGGAGCATATTTACTTGAAATTCATGATATATTTTGTTGAAGTACAAATATGGCAAGTAATAAAGACCAAAATTTTACAGGGCAATGGAGTAAGAAACATACTCTAAAATTACCTTCTAACCCATTATTTCTTTTCTCGCTAGCATGGTTGTGAGGGAATAAGCATTTGCAGCAGTATTTTTTTGTTGTTGTTGTTGTTATTGACAGAGTCCAGCCCAGGCTGGAGTGCAATGGCACGACCCCAGCCCACCACAGCCTCCGCCTCCTGGGTTCAAGTGATTCTCCTGCCTCAGCCTCCTGAGGAGCCAGGCCACAGGCACGTGCCACCACACCCGGCCAACCTCTGCACTTCTAGTAGAGATGGGGTTTCACCATGCTGGTCAGGCTGGTCCCAAACTCCTGACCTCGTGATCCGCCCACCTCGGCCTCACAGAGTGCTGGGATTACAGGCATGAGCCATTGTGCCTGGCCCACAGCATGGTCTTAAATAACCTACACTCTCTGCTTCATCATTTTTGGGGTATGGCCCTAAGACATTTATGATTTTATTAGAAAAAATGTTTTCTCTTTCTAATTCAGAAATTCAGCATAATTTCACAGGTGGATCACAAGGTCAGGAGTTTGAGGCCAGCCTAACCAACATGGAGAAACCTGGTCTCCACCAAAACTACTAAAATTAGCTGGATGTGATGGCATGCACCTGCAGTCCCAGCCACTCAGGAGTCTGAGGCAGCATTGCTTGGACCCAGGAGGCAGAGTTTGCAGCGAGCCAAGACCACAACACCGCACTCTAGCCTGAGCAACAGAGAGAGGCTCCATCTCAAAAAAAAAAAAAAAAAACTCATCTACAATAACTGTAGTAATTATACTTTGAAATAAATTTAACCAAAAAGTGGAAAAATTGGCGGCTGGAGCCAAGATGGCCAAATAGGAACTGCTCCAGTCTACAGCTCCTAGCATGAGTGATGCAGAAGATGGGTGATTTCTGCATTTCCAACTGAGGTAATATGGGATCATCTCACTGGGGAGTGTTGGAAAGTGGGTGCAGGACAGTGGGCGCAGTGCACCGAGTGTGAGCTGAAGCAGGGTGAGGCATCACCTCACCCAGGAAGCCCAAGGGGCAGTGAATTCCCTTTCCTAGTCAAAGAAAGGGGTGACAGATGGCACCAGGAAAATCGAGTCACTCCCACCCTAATACTGCACATTTTCAATGGTCTTAGCAAATGGCACACCAGGAGATTATCTCCCACACCTGGCTCAGAGGGTCCTATGCCCACAGAGCCTTGCTCATTGCTAGCACAGCAGTCTCAGATCAAACTGCAAAGTGGCAGCGAGGCTGGGAGAGGCGCACCTGCCATTGCCAAGGCTTGAGTAGGTAAACAAAGTGGCTGGGAAGCTCGAACTGGATGGAGCCCAACGCAGCTCAAGGAGGTCTGCCTGCCTCTGTAGACTCCACCTCTGGGGGCAGGGCATAGCCAAACACAAGGCAGCAGAATCCACTGCAGACTTAAATGTCCCTGTCTGACAGCCTTGAAGAGAGTAGTGATTCTCGCAGCATGCAGCTGGAGATCTGAGAATGGACAGACTGCCTCCCCAAGTGGGTTCCTGACCCCCAAGTAGCCTAACTCGGAGGCACCCCCCAGTAGGGGCAGACTGACATCTCACATGGCCGGGTACTCCTCTGAGACAAAACCTCCAGAGGAACGATCCGGCAGCAACATTTGCTGCTCACCAATATCTGCTGTTCTGCAGCCTCCGCTGCAGATACCCAGGAAAACAAGTCCTGGAGTGGACCTCCAGCAAACTCCAACAGACCTGCAGCTGAGGGTCTTGACTGGTAGAAGGAAAACTAACAAACAGAAAGGACATCCACACCAAAACCCCATCTGTACGTCACCATCATCAAAGACCAAAGGTAGATAAAACCACAAAGATGGGGAAAAAACAGAACAGAACAACTGAAAATTCTAAAAATCAGAGTGTCTCTCCTCCTCCAAACGAATGCAGCTCCTCACCAGCAATGGAACAAAGCTGGATGGAGAATGACTTTGACGAGTTGAGAGAAGAAGGCTTCAGACGGTCAAACTTCTCCAAGCTAAAGGAGGAGGGTAGAACCCATGGCAAAGCAGCTAAAAACCTTGAAAAAAGATTAGATGAATGGCTAACTAGAATAACCAATGTAGAGAAGTCCTTAAATGACCTGACGGAGCTGAAAACCATGGCACAAGAACTACATGACAAATGCACAAGCTTCAGTAGCTGATTCAATCAACTGGAAGAAAGGGTATCAGTGATTGAAGATCAAATGAATGAAATGAAGTGAGAAGAGAAGTTTAGAGAAAAAAGAATAAAAAGAAACAAACAAAGCCTCTAAGAAATATGGGACTATGTGAAAAGACCAAATCTACATCTGATTGGTGTATCTGAAAGTGACAGGGAGAATGGAACCAAGTTGGAAAACACTCTGCAGGATATTGTCCAGGAGAACTTCCCCAATGTAGGAAGGCAGACCAACATTCAAATTCAGGAAATATAGAGAATGCCACAAAGATACTCCTCAAGAAGAGCGACTCCAAGACACATAATTGTCAGATTCACCAAAGTTGAAATGAAGGAAAAAATGTTAAGGGCAGCCAGAGAGAAAGGTCGGGTTACCCACAAAGGGAAGCCCATCAGACTAACAGTGGATCTCTCAGAAGAAACTCTACAAGCCAGAAGAGAGTGGGGGCCAATATTCAACATTCTTAAAGAAAAGAATTTTCAACCCAGAATTTCATATCCAGCAAAACTAAGCTTCATAAGTGAAGGAGAAATAAAATCCTTTACAGACAAGCAAATGCTGAGAGATTTTGTCACCACCTGGCCTGCCCTACAAGAGCTCCTGAAGGAAACACTAAACATGGAAAGGAACAACTGGTACCAGCCACTGCAGAAACATGCCAAATTGTAAAGACCATCGATGCTAGAAAGAAACTGCATGAACTAATGAGCAAAATAACCAGCTAACATCATACTGACAGGATCAAATTCACACATAACAATATTAACCTTAAATGTAAATGGGCACAATGCTCCAATTAAAAGACACAGACTGGCAAATTGGATAAAGAGTCAAGACCCATCAGTGTGCTGTATTCAGGAGACCCATCTCACGTGCAGAGACACACATAGGCTCAAAATAAAGGGATGGAGGAAGATCTACCAAGCAAATGGAAAACAAAAGAAGGCAAGTGTTGCAATCCTAGTCTCTGATAAAACAGACTTTCAACCAAAAAACATCAAAAGAGACGAAGGCCATTACATAATGGTAAACGGATCAATTCAACAAGAAGAGCTAACTATCCTAAATATATATGCACCCAATACAGGAGCACCCAGATTCATGAAGCAAGTCCTTAGAGACCTACAAAGAGACTTAGACTCCCACAGAATAATAATGGGAGATTTTAACACCCCACTGTCAACATTAGACAGATCAAAGAGACAGAAAGTTAACAAGGATATCCAGGAATTGAACTCAGCTCTGCACCAAGTGGACCTAATAGACATCTACAGAACTCTCCACCCCAAATCAACAGAATATACATTCTTCTCAGCACAACACTGCACTTATTCCAAAATTGACCACATAGTTGGAAGTAAAGCACTCCTCAGCAAATGTGAAAGAGCAGAAATGATAACAAACTGTCTCTCAGACCACAGTGCAATCAAACTAGAGCTCAGGATTAAGAAACTCACTCAAAACCGCTCAACTACACGGAAACTGAACAACCTGCTCCTGAATGACTACTGGGTACGTAACAAAATGAAGGCAGAGATAGAGATGTTCTTTGAAACCAATGAGAACAAAGACACAACATACCAGAATCTCGGGGACAGATTTAAAGCAGTGTGTAGAGGGAAATTTATAGCACTAAATGCCCACAAGAGAAAGCAGGAAAGATCTAAAATTGACACCCTAACATCACAATTAAAAGAACTAAGAAGCAACAGCAAACACATTCAAAAGCTAGCAGAAGGCAAGACATAACTAAGATCAGAGCAGAACTGAAGGAAATAGAGACACAAAAAACCCTTCAAAAAATCAATGAATCCAGGAGCTGGTTTTTTGAAAATATCAACAAAATGGAGAGGCCGCTAGCAAGACTAATAAAGAAGAAAAGACAGAAGAATCAAATAGATGCAATAAAAAATGATAAAGGGGATATCACCACTGATCCCACAGAAATACAAACTACCATCAGAGAATAGTATAAACACCTCTATGCAAATAAACTAGAAAATCTAGAAGAAATGGATAAATTCCTCGACAAATACACCCTCCCAAGACTAAACCAGGAAGAAGTTGAATCTCTGAATACACCAATAACAGGCTCTGAAATTGAGGCAATAATTAATAGCTTACCAAAAAAAAAGAGTCCAGGACCAGATGGATTCACAGCCGAATTCTACCAGAGGTAGAAGGAGGAGCTGGTACCATTCCTTCTGAAACTATTTCAATCAATAGAAAAATAGGGAATCCTTCCTAACTCATTTTATGAGGCCAGCATCATCCTGATACCCAAGCCTGGCAGAGACACAACAACAACAAAAAAGGAGAACTTTAGACCAATACCCCTGATGAACATCGATGCAAAAATCCTCAATACAATACTGGCAAACCAAATCCAGCAGCACATCAAAAAGCATATCCACCATGATCAAGTGGGCTTCATCCCTGGGATGCAAGGCTGGTTCAACATACACAAATCAATAAACATAATCCAGCATATAAACAGAACCAAAGACAAAAACCACATGATTATCTCAATAGATGCAGAAAAAAATTCAACAGCCCTTCATGCTAAAAACTCTCAATAAATTAGGTATTGATGGGATGTATCTCAAAATAATAAGAGCTATTTATGACAAACGCACAGCCAATATCATACTGAATGGGCAAAAACTGGAAGCAATCCTTTTGAAAACTGGCACAAGACAGGGATGCCCTCTCTCACCACTCCTATTCAACATAGTGTTGGAGGTTCTGGCCAGGCCAATCAGGCAGGAGAAAGAAATAAAGGGTGTTCAATTAGGAAAAGAGGAAGTCAAATTGTCCCTGTTTGCAGATGACATGATTGTATATCTAGAAAACCCCATCATCTCAGCCCCAAATCTCCTTAAGCTGATAAGCAACTTCAGCTAAGTCTCAGGATACAAAATCAATGTGCAAAAATCACAAGCATTCTTATCCACCAATAACAGACAAACAGAGCCAAATCATAAGTGAACTGCCGTTCACAATTGCTTCAAAGAGAATAAAATACCTAAGAATCCAACTTACAAGGGATGTGAAGGACTTCTTCAAGGAGAACTACAAACCACTGCTCAATGAAATAAAAGAGGACACAATCAAATAGAAGACCTTTCCATGCTTATGGATAGGAAGAATCAATATCCTGAAAATGGCCATACTGCCCAAGGTAATTTATAGATTCAATGCCATCCCCATCAAGCTACCAATGACTTTCTTCACAGAATTGGAAAAAACAACTTAAAAGTTCATATGGAACCAAAATAGAGTCCACATTGCCAAATCAATCTTAAGTTAAAAGAACAAAGCTGGAGGCATCACGCTACCTGACTTCGAACTATACTACAAGGCTACAGTAACCAAAACAGCATGGTACTTGTACCAAAACAGAGATGTAGACCAACAGAACAGAACAGAGCCCTCAGAAATAATACCACACATCTACAACCCTCTGATCTTTGACAAACCTGACAAAAACAATAAATGGGGAAACAATTCCCTATTTAATAAATGGTGCTGGGAAAACTGGCTAGCTACATGTAGAAAGCTGAAACTGGATCCCTTCCTTACACCTTATACAAAAATTAATTCAAGATGGATTAAAGACTTACATGTTAGACCTAAAACCATGAAAACCCTAGAAGAAAACCTAACCAATACCATTCAGGACATAGGCATGGGCAAGGACTTCATGTCTAAAACACCAAAAGCAATGGCAACAAAAGCCAAAACTGACAAATGAGATCTAATTAAACTAAAGAGCTTCTGCACAGCAAAAGAAACCACCATCAGAGTGAATGGGCAACCTATAGAATGGGAGAAATTTTTGCAATCTACTCATCTGACGAAAGGCTAATATCCAGAATCTACAAAGAACTCAAACAAATTTACAAGAAAAAAACAAATAACCCCATCGACAAGTCAGGGAAGGATATGAACAGACACTTCTCAAAAGAAGACATTTATGCAGCCAAAAAACACATGAAAAAATGCTCATCATCACTGGCCATCAGAGAAATGCAAATCAAAACCACAATGAGATAGCATCTCACACCAGTTAGAACGGCGATCATTAAAAGGTCAGGAAACAACAGGTGCTGGAGAGGATGTGGAGAAATAGGAACACTTTTACACTGTTGGTGGGACAGTAAACTAGTTCAACAATTGTGAAAGACAGTGTGGCGATTCCTCAGGGATCTAGAACTAGAAATACCATTTGACCCAGCCATCTCATTACTGGATATATACCCAAAGGATTATAAATCGTGCTGCTATAAAGACACATACATACATATGTTTATTGTGGCACTATTCACAATAGCAAGGACTTGGAACCAACCCAAATGTCCATCAATGATAGACTGGATTAAGAAAATGTGGCACATATACACCATAGAATACTATGCAGCCATAAAAAATGATGAGTTCATGTCCTTTGTAGGGACATGGATGAAGCCAGAAACCATCATTCTCAGCAAACTATCACAAGGGCAAAAAACCAAACACCGCATATTCTCACTCATAGGTGGGAATTGAACAATGAGAACACATGGACACAGGAAGGGGAACGTCACACACTGGGGCCTGTTGTGGGGTGGGGGCAGGGGGGAGGGATAGCATTAGGAGATATACCTAATGTAAATGACGAGTTAATGGGTGCAGCACTCCAACATGGCACATGTATACATATATAACAAACCTGCACATTGTATACATGTACCCTAGAACTTAAAATATAATTTAAAAAAAAAAATATATATATATATATAAAGAAATTCTCAACAAGCTAGGCCTAAAGGAACATACCTCAACTTAATAAAGCCCAAATATGACAAATCCACAGGTAACATTATACTAAATAAGGAAAAGCTTAAAACTTTTCTGCCAGGGCCTAGAACTAAACAAAGATGTTCATTTTCACCATTTCTTTTAAACATAGTACTGGAAGTCCTAGCCAAAGTAATCAGGCTAAAGAATGAAATAAAAGGCATCCAAATTGGAAAAGCAGAAGTTTAATTGTTGCTTTGTACAAATGATATGATCTTATATTTAGATGAACCTAAAGATGCCACCAAAAACCATTAGCTCTGGTAAATAAGCAAAGTTGCAAGATAAAAAATCAACATACAGAAATCAGGAGGATTTCTATATACTAAGGAAGTGGCTGAAATGGAAGTCAGGGAAGCCATGTCATTTATAATAGCTACAAAATATTAAAATACCTAGTAATAAATTTCACTATGGGGTGAAAGACCTCTACTAAGGGAACCAAAAAACACTGATGTAAGAAACTGAAGAGTACACAAACGAATGAAAGGAAATTCCGTGCTCATAGATTAGAAGAATTAATATTGTTGAAATAACCAAAGCAATCTACAGATTCAATGCTATCACTATCAAAATACCAACTTTTTCACAGAAAAAAAAGTCTAAAATATATACGGAACCAAAAAAGAGCCTGAACAGACAAAGCAATCCTGAGCAAAAGAACAAAGCTGAAGACATTGTACCACCTGACTTCAAAATATAATACAAGGTCAGAGCAATCCCAAAAGCATAGTGTTGGTATAAAAAAGGACACAGGGACCAATAGAACAGAATAGAGAATTCAGAAAAAAAAAAAAACCACATATTTACAGGTAACTGACTTTCAACAATGGCACTAACAACATACATTGGGCGGATACCCTCTTCAATAAATGGTACTGAAAAAACTCGTTAGCTATATGCATAAGCTATTCAATTCAATTTGAAACTAGACCCCTATCTCTCACTGTATATATAAAAATCAACTGAAAATAAAAGATCGAAACACAATAGCCATAACTATAACTCTATGAGAATAAAACATAAGAGAAATCCTCCTGCACATTGATCTAGCCAGAGATTTTATGGCTAAGACCACAAAATCACAAGCAACAAACAAATACTAGAAAATGGGACCTTATTGAACTACAGAGCTTCTGCACAACAAAGGAAGCAATCAACAGTAATGAGACAACTTGTTGAATGGGAGAAAATATTTGCAAACTATTCATGTGACACTATCAGTTATATAACTAAAAGATATGAAAACCTATGTGTACACAAAGGCTCCCTGCAGCACTATTCATGATAGCTGAATGGGTAAACAACCCAAATATCAATCAGTGAGAATGAGGAGAAACAATACACCATGGAATACTATGCAGCCATAAAAAAGAATGAGTTCATGTCCTTTGCAGGGACATGGATGAAGCTGGAAACCATCACCCTCAGCAAACTAACACAGGAACAGAAAACCAAACACCACATGTTCTCACACATAAGTGGGAGTTGAGCAATGAGAACACATGGACACAGGGAGGGGAACATCATACATCAGGGCCTATCAGTGGGTGGGGGGCATGAAGCGGGAGAGCATTAGAATAAATACCCAATGTATGCAGGGCTTAAAACCTAGAAGACGGGTTGATAGGTGCAGCAAACCACCATAGCACACGTATACCTATGTAACGAACCTGCACATCCTGCACATGTATCCCAGAACTTAAAAGTAAAATAAAAAACATATATATATATATGTTTTTATAATGAAATCTATTCAGGAAGCAAAATTGAGGCATATAATGACACGTGGTACAAGAAGAGTAACCTTATCAAAAGGCTAAGAAGAAAGCAGAAGCAGAAGATCCCATACTGTAGAACTCCAATCATAAGACATGTCCAGAAAAGGCAAATCTCTGGAGACAGAATATAAACTAATGGCAGTCTATGGCTTGAAGAGAATGAAGAGTGACTACAAATAGCACAAAGTCTTTTTAGAGATGAACAGAAATGTACTTAAATTAGACCGAGATTATGATTGTGTAACTTAGCAAATATGCTATGAAGCATGCAATGTGTACTTAAAATGTGACATTGTGGCTCATCAGGCTATGTTCTGAGCTCAGGGCTCCAGCGAGGTGCCTAAAGCCCAATAAATACATAATAGCATTTGTAGTGTGTGATCAAGAACATTATATACAGAAATTATCAGAGTTGAAAATCTTACCATTTTCCTTAAAGCATCAAATACAATTTATAAAACACAAAAGGGAAAGAAAGCCTATGGTGCTTCCTGCATTTCATCCAGGCATAGGTGAAACTCTAGCCTCTCATTTGACTTTTGGTGGCATACGTGGGCAGGCAGCCATGGCTTTTCAGTGGTTTTGGCTGTAGTAGGGCAGTTACTGGATAAAAGTTTTCTGGTTTTATTTTTTTGCCTTTGACCATTGGTGTATCTGAGTTGCCAGTTTCTTTAGCTCCAAGAGTACAATACATGAGCAAAGAAACCCATGTTTCACCCCACTCTGTTATCACATCTTTCTTCGGTTTACAAACAGTATGCTTGCTTTCTTCCACCTTTTAGAGCTTTCTCCATTTTGTTTTACGTATAATGTCCAGGGATTTTAGTTGTACTTATAGGGAAGAGTAGAGACATGTATGTCTAGTCTGTCTTTCCCAGAGCAGAAATGCTTACTTGTGAATGGATTAAACTGAGCTATCTCTAATTTGCCCATATTCCAAGCAGAAATATCAAGTTACTGATATTAGTCCCCATCTGAGACCCTACTCCAAGTGGTGGCACCCCTTCCTGGGCACTGGGGCCTTGGCTGCGGCAGCAGGGAGAGATGCTGCCATTCAGGTCTTGAGCTCCCCTCTAGCACAGTGATGTCACTGCCTGTGATGGAGAACATGATTAACAACAAAATCTCCTACCAACCCAGGAAATCTCTCCAGAAAGTCAGAAGAGAAAGAGAACAGTTTCATTGAAGAATCATTAAACCGCATTGTGATGCACAAAACAGACAATAACTTAGCACATTGCAAGAAAGAAGGAAATCTCACCCTCGTGCATAGGCAGGCAGTTACAACCAGTGCATGTGTGTTCCCGAGATAAACAGTAACCAGTCCTCAAGGAAGGGACTTGACAGCACTGTTTTTACATGTCCCTCAAGGGTAGCCACAGTGTTTACTAATGGCATTTATGACAAGAAAAGATCAGTGTCTCATAGTTTATGGCAGGAGTAGGTTAGTAAGTTAGAGCCAGGCACTGGCGGAAGTTGGGCTCCTATCCTCTCATGGGAACTCTCTCCCTTAATGATTCCATTTCAGAGAGATGGCTCCCAGGCCCTTGAGAAAGATAGCCCTGGTCGGAAGCTGGTAAGAGCCTTACTTAACTTTTGAAGAGACTTCCATATATCACAAAGGGACAGAGAACCAACTCATAAGGATGAGATTTCTTTTAAAAATGCTCTCAAAGAAAAAGGCAGGGTTCCTTTTCCGTTTTACACTGATATAAATTTGTTTAATTAGTGATTACCCTTGTATTCGCCAATGATTCAATGACCTCCATCTTCTATTCTCCAGTCTTACCTCAGTTCAGCCACTCCCTCCTACTCTCTGGTATTCAGCCCTGTGTCTTCCAGCTGCCTTTCTCCTTATATCCTCAATCCTGATTCCTTAACTCAAGGATTTCTATGCTCTGTTGGGATCTTCCCTCCCTGCACTGCCTCCTGGATGCTCTTTGCAGGCTCTGAGCTGGGGCAGCCAGGGGGTCCCTTCCCTTGGATTCAGCCTCCAGGCCACTGTCCTGTGCTCCTGTCAGATACTTTCCAGGGTCTGGACACATTCGGGTCACATAGTGGATCTGGCTTTCTATTTGTTTGATGCTGGAGGGAGTCTGGACCTTATTCTTTCACATACGTAGAAGGCAAACCTCTAAACAGATTTTAAAATTCTTTATTATCAATTTTGGACTGAGGTAAATTATCTATTGCTTTACAGTGACACAAATATTGTAGCTCAATTTTTGGTAGTTAGAATTTTAGATAATTATTTTCAGTACTGTGATTTCCCATATTTAATCAACTTATAGGAAAGGCATGATAAAGAGATTATCTCATGTTAGAATACCCTTTTCTTTAATGTTTGAATTAGCTCTCTTCCCCCACCAACCCACAATCTTTCTGTTTTAAGCACAGGCATTTTTTGGCAGCCATGAGTCTTTATTCTGGGCAACAGGAGTGGCTCCAGAGATGATGGGTCTATGGCCTGTTATATACGGAGCTCTTGCAAGCAAGTCCTGGTGATCAGAAGGTGACCCAAGGCCCCTCCTCAAGGCAGAGCACTAAGCCTGCAACAAAGGAAGAACCCTTCCAGGGAAGGAATATTTAGCCTGAAAATTCTTTTGTTCACTCACTTTTCAGGCGTCTTTATCCATTAGTAAGCATGATATATATCCAGACAAACAGATGCTTCCTGATGTGTCCATGAGTTTAAGGATAATTACTTCTCTCAGTGATCCTCATTTTCAAACTTGTTATTTAAGGTTTTATCATCCTCCTGCCAAAAGACACAAGGTCACGCTTAGGCCTTGGTGGCATGGAGGGAGGGTCTCTGAAAGTCTCTCAAATATACACTCTGAGTAGTTTCAAGGTGTATTCACATTTCCCTGTCCCCTGTAGGCCAGTCCTTGGAGAGACCAGGAAATCCAGAGTTTCCTACAAGAATGGGGATTCCTTGGAAGAGAGTTTCACCTTGAATCAAGAAAGAGGAATCACATACTTTCAAAGGAAATTACCCATGATCTCAACATCTCAAGATCTCAAGAACCAGGGGCAGAAGGAAAAGATGGGCTGACACAATGGTAGTGGTCCTGTCTCCATCCAAAAAGCTACCACTGCCTCTAGACCCTCTCGGGATGGGAACATATCCTGATTCCAATACCTAAAATAGGCAAAGTTGGTAGGATGCAAACTTCTCCATTCTGTGTCAGACATTTCTTAGAGAAAACCCATACATGAATAACCAAAGAAAAGTATGAGAAAAAATTGAAAATCTATTCTAGGCTATTCACAATGTTTTGCTGGTATTCTGGGCTCCACATGCATTTCAAGAAGACTGAAGTGTGCCAAGCCTACAGGACGATGAAGAATGAATGTCTTAGTCCTGGACTTTGGCCTGTCCATTCAGGTTCATGATACAGAATTGTCTTTAAAGATGACTTGCCAGAGTCAGACATCACTGAAGAGTACTACATGCAGAATACACACAGAGCAATTTTGGACTCTGATGAAACACAGTCAGTTGGCCTGCTGGGGAGAGTCACATATACCAGTGACATGCTGCTCAAACTGGCACAGACCACATGCTACTGCCAAAGGAATAAGCACATTTGCTTCTTCTGGGTGAAAGAAGAGTGTGAGGGAAAAGAGGAGGGTCCATACAGACATGAGAAGCCTACAAATCCAGATGATCTCCTTGCTGATAAGAATATTAAAGACTGAATCCGATATTATGGAATCAATGACCCTAGAGCAGATAAGCTTCTAAACCAGGCTTCACCATGCCTTGTCTGGATCCACCAGAGGACAAGGTTGTCACTACACTCTTTGTTGGTGATCTCAGTGATGCCATTACTGAGACAGATCTAAATAATCATTTCTAATTATTTGATGATCTGAATGATCACTGTTGTGCAGATGTAGAGTGCTTTCATCCAGGTTTCCACAGGGCAGGCTGCAGAAGTGGCTGCTGAGAAATCCTTTAATAAGTTGATTGTCAAGGGCTGCAGACTCAGTAGAAAATGGAGAGCATCCCAAGCAGCCAGAGGAAAAGAAAAAGGACAGAACCACAGGCTGGGATCCAGCTAACACCTATTCCAGCACTGCCAGGAACAGGAACTCTTCCTCCTCCTGCAGTAGCAGAAGATGTATCTGCCAACCACAGCAACCTACTCCCATATGCGTCTTTAGCTTTGGTGAGCATTGCCTGGCCACCAGCCCCTGGTGTGTCCTGCTGCTACGACCAGGATTTCAGCCACCCATGTTCCATCCAATAGGACCATTACCTTCCTTTTGAGAGGACTCTAGGATCAATCCATTGTGTTGGATCCTGTGTTGGACTCCAGGATCAATCCATCTCGGGACCCCCAGAGGATGGGAGCTTGTTCCAGAAATCACAGCAGCCCCTGTCACATTTTCACCACCCTGTGGCTCTATAGAAGAAGCATCACTTCAAAATCCCAATTAATGAACATTGGAGTAAATATTTTTTTCTTTCTTTGTGGTTCCCAGTGCAGCTGAATGTGGTCAGATATGGGCATGGTTTGTCATATGGATTCAAAGGATCAATAGAGCTCAAATAAGCTGTCATTAAAACATCTGTTTATTACTACCATAACATGACTAATAAACCCTACTGCCTGTTCCTCTCACCTCTATGGGGGACGAGTGGCTGAGTGAGTTATAGAATGTCCAATGGAGTTAGCAGTCCAATCATATAATCATTTTGTCTCTTTTTATGACTGTGGAAATTGACCTGAGGGGGAAAAAACACCTTTTGAACATGTTTGTGTCCATTGGGTATTTTCCATTTTATTACCTTAAAAAAGGATCATTAGTACTAATTGTTGTAGTGGTGTGTGTGATTTAACTCTTTTGAAGTCACACCCTCAGAAAAACAGGTAGAAACCACTTCCCATCATGGCCAAGATCTTTTCTTTCCTCTCTTTCTCCTCATGTATCACCAAAGAAATCTGAGTAGTAGTTTTACTTCTATATGCACCAAAAAAAAAAAAAAAAGACAAAATAGAACGTCTTTTTACTTCTATTAGCCAGATGAAAACAGACTTCATGGAGCTTTCTATCATGATAAGAAGAGCTCCTCAGTCACCCACTAGTCCTCTGCCCCAGGCCCCAAGACGTCCATGAAGCTGTCTTCCTTATCTCAGGGGAAAAAGCTCCCTGGGCATTGGACCCTCCAGGGGTGAGCTTCCCAGCCCTGGTGGTGCATCAGAGCTCCCTGGGGGCTTCAGGCCTGCTGATGCCTGGGCCCTAAGCTGGGTCATCCCATCAGAATCTCTGGGATGGGACCTCACAGGATGGTGAAACCCTCTGTAGGGAGTTCTAATCTGCACCTTGCTGTGAATCCCACTTACTGAAGTCCTCGCCTCCCTGTGGTACATTAAGATGAGGAAAGATAAAGGTCACCCCTGCCCTTAGAGCAGCTCATAACAAAGAGAATTCTGTTCTTCTAAGGCTGTGGATGTCAACCCAGGCTGCATGTGAATATTGCACAGGGGGATTTTCACAAGCATGATGGCCTGCTCCAATAGGATGTGTTTCTTAGACCTGTTTCTCCACATTTCTTGGGATGAGTTTATCAAAACCATTTTACTTCTCATTTATAGATGCCAGTTTGACACGTCTTTCTCTTCAACAACTTTTGTCATTAATATATACACACTCCCACCTTATTTTTCACTTTTCGAACTCAGAGAGATACAGAAAAAATAAATTGAGGCCGGGCGCGGTGGCTCACGCCTGTAATCCCAGCACTTTGGGAGGCCAAAGGGGGCGGATCATGAGGTCAGGAGATCGAGACCATCCTGGCTAACACGGTGAAACCCCATCTCTACTAAAAATAACAAAAAATTAGCTGGGCGTGGTGGCAGCTGCCTGTAGTCCCAGCTACTTGGGAGGCTGGGGCAGGAGAATGGCGTGAACCCGGGAGACAGAGCTTGCAGTGAGCCAAGATCGCACCACTGCACTTCAGCCTGGGAGACAGAGTGAGACTCCATCTCAAAAAAGAAAAAGTAAATCAACCGAAGTGTATTTCCTTTTCTTCACTCAACAATCAATACAGAATACTTCTGTGACCTCTGGTCACCAAAATTTATGGAGATTTCTCTATATCAGCAGCCAATTCTGCAGTAGACACTGGGTGGGTGTTGTATAATTCAACTGGATTCTGACAACGTCTACCTGGAGCTTCAGGGCCCTCTCTTGGTGTGGGCACCCCACCTTCCAGGAACTGCCATGTATCCAGCTATCCAGAAGCTCTAGAAACCTCTTCATTTTGGGCTTCCCTGCAAGCTTCACTAAATAAGCATGATTGATTAAATCACTGGTTATTGGTGATCAACTTAACTTTCAGCCTCTCTGCCTCCTCAGAGGTTGCGGTGGAGCTAAGAAATGGTCCTATTAGAGTGAAATTGTATCTGCAGGCAAAAGACTGCAACATCCAGGTGATGCTTCTACATGTGGAGAGAGGACGCCTGTTCCCAGGCTGCAGCACTGATTCGGTGGTGCAAGAATTCTGCTGGCTTCATTTTTTGATTCTCCCCTGTTCCTCTCTGTCTGTTAAGTTTCACCACAGGCATCCCAGCCCTTCTCCTCCTTTGTCTGTGTTCTGGCTGCAGCTCTCTCAATTGCTCTCCCCACCCCATGTCATCTCACATGGCAAGTTATCATTCTGATGAGTAGTTTGAAATTATGCTAATACCATGAGAAACCGTTTTCAATGGGAGAATTTGAGGTCATTTAAAGACTTTAAATAAACCATTCTTACCACTTAATTGAGAATAAAAGAGAGTAATGTCTGTAACCCCAGGCCTGTTAGAATGTCTCTTATCAAAAAAACCAGTGAAGGCAAGTGTTGGCAAGAATGTGGAGAAAAGGAAACCCTTGTACCCTGTTGGTGGGAATGTAAAGTAGTACAGCCATTCTGAAAATGGTATGGAAGTTCTTCAAAAACCTAGAAATAAAAGTATCCCATGTAAAGAAAATGTGGCACATATACACCATGGAATACTGTGAAGCCATAAAAAGGAATGAGATCATGTCCTTTGCAGGGACATGGAAGGAGTTGGAAGCCATTATTTTTAGCAAACTAATGCAGGAACAGAAAACCAAATACTGCATATTCTCGAATCTAAGTGGGAGCTGAACAATGAAAACACATGGACACATGGTGGGGAACAACACACACTGGGACCTGTTGGGGGATGGGGGAGGGAGAGCATCAGGGAGAATAGCTAATGCATGCTGGGCTTAATATCTATGTGATGTGTTTATCTGTGCAGCAAACTACCATGGCACATGTTTACCTATGTAACAAACCTGCACCTGCCGCACACGCACCCCGGAAGTTAAAGTAAAATTGAAGAAAAAAAACCATCGTATGATCCAGCAATTCCACTTATGGGTATATATCCAAAAGAATTCAAATTAGGCTATTGAAGAGGGATCTGCCCTCCTGTGTTTATTTTGGCATTATTGACAATAGTCAAGATATACAAGAAATTTAAGTGTCCTTCAACAGATGAATGAATAAAGAAATGTGTATATACACAATGGAGTACTATTTAGCCTTTATAAAGAAGGAAATTATGTCATTTGTGATAAATTGGATTGAGCCAGAGGATATTATGCTAAGTTAAATAAACCAGGAACAGAAAGACATATACTGTATGATCTCACCTAGCTGTGGAATTAAAAATATTGATCTCACAGAAACAAAGAATAGAGACTAGAAAAGTGGTTACCAGAGGCTGTGTCAGGGGGAAGGGTGGGATAGGGAAAAAGAAGTGATTTATGGAAGGATACGAAGCTTTAGTTAGGCTGGAGGAATAAGTAACCTATTGCACTGCATGGCAAGCACACTGAATAATGTACATTTCAAAATTGCAAAATTAAATTTTTAATGTTCTCACTACAAAAAAAGATAAATTGGTGAGTGGATGGCTACGTTAATTAGCTTGATGGAATCATTCCATAATGTATACATATATCAAAATGATCACATTGTACCCCATAAATATATAAAATTATTATTTGTCAGTGAAAAAGAAAAAGCCTGCTCTGGGTCTAGTGATACTATCTTTGATCTTCCGCCGCCACCTGGTGGCCAACTTCAGAGTGGGGAAGAAAGCAGAGGGGTGAGAAATGAAGAGACCACTTTGCCTCTGGAGCCCAAATGAGGACTTAGCTCTCAGATGTGGGTGGGAATGTATTCTTTCACAGAATTCTCCCAAATTAGGGCCTGGCCCCCAACAAAACCTTTGGCACCCTCCACCAAGTCCCCCACCCACCGCGATTGGTCTGCTGTGTGGCTGCTCTCAAAGGAGCTGAGACCAAAACCTGAGGTTCAAGAACCACCTACTAAGTGAGAGGATTCTGGATTCCACAGGACTAAGCATTTCCTTTAGTTCAAGCAGGCAGCGTTTCTTGTACTCAGTGGCAATCACACCACAGTACACACACACACACACTACACACACGTGCACATATGCGTGCACCACAAGCACCATTTTAATCTATTTGCATGTATTTCATCCCAGGAGTGATTAGTCCTGTCCCTGATTCAATCTGGGTAATTTTTTTTTCTTCTCATGGTAATGCATGGAAATTGAGTTTCTCAGGTGTCTTTGGCGAGACTACACACCCCGTTTTTTTTCTTATTTTTTTGGAATGCTGTTGCCAATTGGATTGACGTGCTGGTAGCAGGTTTCATCCAATCATTGCATGAAAGCACAGATACACTACCCACAGATGAATTAGGACTTTGTTATAGAATGTATTTTTTCTTTTTAAAATAAAGCCTGTCTTCAAGTTTCTTTCTTCTTCCTTTTTTCTTCATTGTGAGGAAAGAATGTACTATGTTTCCATGAAGAGGAGCTTCCATTTTGCTTCCCATAGTCTATTTGTCATCTTCCTCTCTCTCCTGTCACACCCCCTCCAGCTTGTCATGTGGCACAGTCCTTTTCTGAGCTCATGCACTTCTCAGCTTACCCTGACAATGGCAGTCATGAACACATGAGCCAACCACTTCTAGCCTGTTGTTTTTTCCTTCAAAGCATAAGGAGGACGTCTCATTTCCTTCCTCTCAGATTTTGTCAGCAGATAGAGCTTTACTGCAGTTTGCAGTTGCATGAGATGCATTGCCCTCTATCCAGGGTGCAATGTGGCTTGGTATCACCCATGGACTGACCCCTTCTTGGGTCAATTTACCTATATAACTTTTCTGGAAGGGTGCGACCCTGGCAGCCTATGGAGACCTTGGGAATATCTTCCAGAGGGCCCTGCACCAGCGGTGTCTGCCTGGGTGTGAGACAGACAACCTCTCACCCTCCATGTACCTCCTGGGTCAGGGCATGGAAATCTCACAGGCACCCTGCTCTAGGCAGAAGAGGAGGGGACAGCCTCAGAGGGTGTGGACAGTTCCCTGGCTCCTGGGGGGAACTTCAAGCTTATTGCAGACAGAAACCCCTTCTTCCTCATTTTCAGTCCAACTAACACACTTGGTGGCTAGAGAAACTTTACCTCCTGTTTTTATTTATATATTAAATTTTTTCTTTTCATTTTACACAAGATGTGTATTTAAACAACCAGATCCTGGATTTGAAGAAGAACATATCTGGGATCTGTTGTGTTCTTTTAATTGTCACTTAGTCCTTAGTGTGAGGACAGATTTGTTCTATGTGTAACAGCTACATTTAAAAAGTTATAAAATTGTCCTTAGTGTTACAATGATATATTTTTAAAAATAAAATTTTCTAATTGAACAAAGTATGCAAAGGTTATTCCCCCTTTTTTTCCTGCCCCCAACAAGCCTAAAGGATCATTATATTTTTTATATTGTTGTTGTTAAAGTCCTGGAATATAGAGATAAACGGTGAGTGAGCAGTCCCTGGTGGAGAAAGGGAGTCTTTTCACACAACCAGTGTTTTCCCTCAGCTGTCTTCATTGGAAATCACTCAACACCAATGACTCAATGGCCATTGGAAATCAATGATTGTTGTTCATTCAGTACAAACAAACAAGGAAGCAAACAAAAATTATCAATATGTTTGTACAACTATGCCCGATAATTTATGTACAATAAAGGAATGAGGAACAGGAAAGTGAAGAATAGAGAAAGGGATGCTGGACCAGTAGACGTGATGGAACCATATTGCAATTTTCTACGTGAGAATGTCTGCTTGGTCTGTAGGAACAGAGTTCTGGGGTAAAGCAGTGAGTATGTTCTCAGTAGACACTCTTGTCTGCTTCTGGAACACATCAACTGAATCTTTGTCCTCCATTTCCAGTTCTGCAGATGTGTCTGTTTCACTGATTGGCCCCAGTCAAAGTGGAATCTGATCTGTGTCATGGACAAACTCTGCCTTCACCAAAGGCTTTCACTCATTCACTAAGTAGTGTGCGCCTCTTCACCATCAACTGCATCCCGGGACCATCCTACCTGCCACGTTCAAATTCTGCCACAGGGGAGCCTGAAGGCTCTTCAGCTGCAGCTTCACCAAAGAGGTCCAGAGTGTGCACCAAACTAGTGAGCCAGCAGCTCCCGATGCCACAGGCGGAGGAGGCAGCAGAGCCTTACTCGGTGTTTTTATCACCATCCCTCCAGCAACAGCAGCAGCAGCAGCAATCACAACTACTATTTCTAATTGTGGTAATAATGATGATCACACTTAGAATAATAATAAATAACAGTAGTTGTAATTGCTGACATGTTTAGTTTATATACAGATCTATTATTTGTAATGTTCTATAATTTACTTTTAGTAATATATACAATAATTGTGTCATAAATATCAGGACCTCAAAACACCTCACCTAATGAGTGATTCTCACCTATGGACCTATGGCTGCCCACCTGCTAGTGTGGGTCCTCTCACCACTCCACCCCTAGAGCTTCGATCTGTCTGGTCAACCTTCTGGGACAATGAAGTAGTTGAAGCAGTCATATGGTCTGATTGTGGTCTTGGCACATAGCTTGACTCGTTAGAAATCAAAGGCTGACTTTAAGACGTACTCAGCTGTTTGGCTTAATTGTGGCAGAAGAAAATGTCTTCTCAGCAGATATACCTTTGTGTCTCTTGCTTTCAGAGTAAAAGCTTGTTTCAGTCACAGTAGTTTGAGTTAATCTGTATCAAAAATCATCGACAGCCTACAAATACTGAAAGGGGAAAAAAACAATTTGCAGACATACTGAGTCCATTATAAGTGCTATCAAATGTCTCCTATAAGAAATGAAAAATAGAATGTTAGGCCTTGATTTCTTAAACTCAGCCTTCAGCCATTTTCCCAAATTATTCTAAATGTTTCCAAGACATTTCAGAAGCATTCTCTGGTGGGGATTATTTCCAATTGTGAAGAGTACTAGAAGGATGAGAATCAAAAGGAATCTTTCTTCTATTGCAAAAGAGTCAATCTCCAGGATTTCGAAGGCCTAGGGAAGCTGCTTCAGTTGTGAGGTCCATGGAGGTGCATGGGCTTTGGAGTCAGGCAGTTGACCCTGAGTTCCAGCCCAGCCCCTTAGTAGGCCCTAAGGACTCCCATGGTGCTGTCACAAGCAGTGCTGCCTCTGGGAGCCCCTAACCTCCTGTCTTTTCTCCTTTCAGTGTGGGAAAGGGGTTTGGTCAGCCAGGGGTGTCAGCAGCCCTGTCCCACACCCATTGTCTACACCTAATCTGGTGGCAGGGAAGCCACAGAGTGCAGCGACTGGAACTGGGTGAGAGGGTGAGAGGCAGCTGGGCCCCAGGCCAAGTCAAGTGCATGGAATCCTGACTGTCAACAATCAGGGATCTTTCTGCTTTGGGGAGGGAAGTATTTGTTCCACACGTCTCACTGAATAAGGCACAGAGCCTGATCTGTCCCAAGTGGGAGTTTAACCAAGCTAGATGGGGGCCGAGGGCCCTGGCCCAGTTTGACACCCACCTCCTCTCCCACCTTCTACTCAGCCAGAAGACTAGGAGAATCTGAAAGCAGAGGTGCTGCAGCGCCACTAGCTCCAAGACTCCAGAAAAACAGGAATAGGGCATTCTGGCAGGTCGAAGCAGACAGAATACTTGAGCTCAGGAGTTGGAGAACTGACTACTAACCTGTAGCCCCAGCTACTTGGGAGGCTAAGGTGGGAGGATCGCTTGAGCTCAGGAGATTGAGACCAGCCTGGGCAACATGGTGAAACCTCATCTCTACAAAAAATACAAAAATCAGCTGGGCATGGTGGCATGTGCCTGTAGTCCCAGCTACTCAGGAGGCTGAGGTGGGAAGATTGCTTGAGCCCTGGAGGCTGCAGTGAGCCATGACTGCACCACTGCACCAGCCTGGGCAATAGAGTGAGACCCTGTCTCAAAAAAAAAACAAAAGCAAAAACAAACAAAAACCAGAGGTAGGGCTGAGGAGTCCATGGCCACTGAGCCTGAGCCAGCACGGCCCAGAGGAACTGAGCTCCCAGCCCTGTCGCTGCCAAGGACCCTTCTTCCCTGAGCTTGAAGGGATTGAGAAAGACAGACAGACGGTCAGCGGCCCCGTTACCAGTGATGCAGACTCCAGGAGATGCGGGCAGATTAGAAGAGGCCAGCCCCTCTTCCACGTTCCACCACCGCCCGCACCATCCTTCTGGGACCCCAGCCTGCATGCCCCATAAGATGCTTTTGCACTGGTTCAGTGTATGTATCATGCAAGGGCCTAATTGAAAACACGTGAATGAAGTGTACGGTCTTCTGTTCCCAGCTGAGGGGCCCCCTCCAACAGTGGCGTTAGCAGTGGGGTACAGTGTGGTAAGAGAGTGTGCTAAGGGACGGGATGAGGGTCTTTCTTGCTTTAAAGGTGGCTAAATGTACTTCTTCTTAAACTTAATTAGCTAATAAGATGTCTTATACAAGCAGAACCAGGTAAGGGAAAGAGCAAGTGCATTTCAAGTGGCAGCTCACCCCTTAATTAGCTGTAATACCCGCAGCGGGCGGCCCCACCTCAATAAGCCAATCTCCCTTTCAAAAAAAAAAAAAGCACTAATAATAAGGGGGCGGGGCATGGAGCTTTATCCTATCAGGGGCGCTGGAGTGGAAACCGTCCAATCAGGAGTGAAGCCGGAGAGCAGGGGCGGCTTCCGGGATTTGGCGGAGGGAGGCCTTTGTCGGCTCCAGTTAGAGCTCGGGTCTCCTCGCCACAGCTCCGTGTTTTTCGTTCTGGGAGGCCCAGGCGGCTTCGCGTTCTGAGGATAAACAGAGCCTCTGTTGCTCTGTGACCTGCAGGCACTGGGAGATCCGTAGCTAAGACGCCAGGGCATCCCGGAAAGTGGGAAATGGTGAGTGTGCGGGGTCGGGGGTCCCCAGAGGAGGGAGGGGGTGGTCGGAAGCGGCGGGAACCCGCTGTAGGGGCACCTGGGCCTTCCCGCAGTCAGCTCCGAGGTCTGGGCCCCGAGTCCCAGCGGGCCCAGCTCGGCCCTCGGTCCCCTCCGCTGCAAGATGGCGGCCAGGCCGGCAGCCGGAACTCCGCGCGTCCTGTCCCGTCCCGACCCCGCAGAGCGACCTTGGCCCTGGCCGGAGCCCTCTCTGGGCAGCTTCGCGCCGCAGCCACGCGTCTCCCCCAGATTGTGCGGTGAGGACGGGAGCGTCTCAGGGGAGACCCAGGTTCGGTGTGTGGGAAGAAACTGTGCCCTGTGGGGTCCTCAGTCACTCCTTTCTCCTATTAAGAATTAAAGGGAGTCACTGTTAAAACGTTGAAGAATTTGAGCAAATAGCGATTTGTGACGTGGGAAGCCTGCAGTCTTGGTTTGTGGTTCGGAGATCCCCAGAGGGGCTTGAAGGAAAGGTTTTTATAAGGTGCATGAGGAAGCGGACCAAATTAAATAACCGATGGGTTACAGTTCTGTAGTTGCCTTATTTATACTGTGCAGGTGGAGGTGAATTGAAGCTTTGTGGTTCCTTAAGTCTGAATTTTGTTTTCCCCTAAAGTTGTAATTTACAAGAAATGCATTTGAGTTTGGTTTTGGTTTTTCTCCCTAGAAACCTGGGGCACTATAACCACTTCCGTATAATCGCCTGCTCATTAATCATCTTAACACTGCCCAGGGGAACTGGTTTTCCCCCTGCGGTTTCCTAACGTGTGGCACGCAGAGTCTCAAGTCCACCACTGTGTTCCCCCAGTCTAACTGGGCTTGCAGTAAAATATTAAATTTCCAGTCCCTTCCCGACATTTCCAAAGGCTAACTTCCCCTCTCCAATTCACAACATTATTAACTATTGGTCATTTATTGTACATTTCAGACAGTATTTTACTCATTAATCATGATTTCACAGAGCAGTGGATGACACTTTTTTAAAGATTTGTGTTTTTTTGGTATACATTTCACGTGAGAGGAAAGCAGAGAATACAAAATCCCTGACACTCCACTGCAAAAACATCTTTGTGCCTCTTTTTCATTCATCTTCCCTAGGCACAGACACGTTATCAGAAAGAATGTCTTCTGACTTGAGGTTTTGCTTTGGAAACTTTACAGGGCCCTGTATAGCCACCCTCTATCCAGTCTTTTCCTGTTCCTGAATTTCAGAACTGTCTGGGATGACTCAAGATGCCCACAGTGGCCATGTCTCTTGGAGTGTTTAGTGACTGTCAGCCCCAGGTCACCTCTTGTTAGAGGACGGCCCAAGGTGTGGAAATGTAGCCCCCCAGGGGAGCAGCTGGATGCCCTGGGGCTGAGAGAAATCTCCTGGGACACCCTTAACCTAAAAAGATAACCCCTTGGGACGTAAGGATTTTATTTCTTCAAAGCTAGTTTTCATCCCTTGGAGACACATTGCTGGTCAGCCAATCATTTGCTGGTATTGAGAGGAAACAGTCACAAATGATTCCTGTCCCCTAGATTCATTCAGATTTGTGAAGGGAGAAAAACTCCCAAAGGACCAAAAAACAAAAACCCCACCCCAGTGAGGTGGTGCAAACTCGGCTGCGGTGTCCATGGGGCACAGTGCAGGATCTCCTGGGAGGATGGTCCCTGAGCATTTTAATGAGCAGTGTTGCGGTAGGAGAATGTCCCAAATGATACCGTGACCTGACTTGACACTTGAGCCAGATATGTCTGTATTCCAATGAGCATCACCACTCCCTGTGTTTGCTGCCTTAGAAAGATTTGTTCATTTATTTCTACTTCAGTTTTTCAGTTAGTGTAAATAAATTTCATCAGTAGAGCTTGAAAGATAAAAAACATTTCTAAGGCCATGAGAGGTGGATTTCAGAAAATTAAAATATCAAGTCATATACTTCATTGCTAAAAATTCTTATTATCTTTTTCTTCAGCAGAGTGAAGTAGTAAGTTTCTCAGGTTTGTTCTTTTTTTGGGAGTAATTTAAAACAGAATCTCAGGGCTCACCTTTTGGAAATGTTGCCAGGGAAAAGAAATGGAGAAAATCTTTCTTTCATTATTGGTTGTAGAAAGTGAATACATTTTCACAACAATGTGTGGTAAATTGGTGAATTACACAGTTTCATCAAAACATCTGTTTCTTTTTTTTGTAGGGTGAAGAAGTTATGACAGTGGGTATGTTCGTTCTTTAGCCTCTTGTCTGGATGTTGAGGTTATTTTTTATTTTTTGCTTTTGGAGACAGGATCTCCCCTCTGTCACCCAGACTGAAGTGCAGTAGTGTGATCACAGCTCACTCAACCTCCTGGGCTCAAGTGATCTCCCACCTCAGCCTTCCAAGTAGAAGGGACTTACAGGGGTGCTCCGCCATGGCTGGCTTATTTTGTTTTTTCTTTTTGTAGAGATGTGGTTCTCACTGTGTTGCCCCCAGAGTGGTCTCAAACTCCTGGGCTCAAGTGATCCTCCCGCCTTGGCCTCCCAAAATGCTGAGATAACAAGCATGAGCCACCATGCCTGGCCTTGGATGTACGGCTTTAATGCTGAACTTAGCACCTGCTAGAATTGCTTATATAGGATTATTTACTAAATGATAACAGATCATTTAGTAAATAATCGTATATAAATAATATTATCATGGAAATAAGTAAGTGGCTTATTTATTGTCTGAAAGGGATAGATACTTTAGTGTTTTCTGTTGAGGTATAAATTATAAAGGCGTTTCAGTTTCCTTTATTCTTTAAACACTGAGTAGTTTTGCTTTCTTCAAACACTGGGCTTTTTCTCATTGAATACTAATTGAATAAACCTGACTGGGAAGCAGAAGCCTGAGCTCAGTGAGTGCAAACTAACCCAGTCTTGAGCCTGCAAGAAGAGGTCCCTGAAGCCCAGTTAGTTCTTCCAGGGGAGTTTCCCCTGCAGGTGTCCCAGCCTGCTCACCCCAACCATGGAAGGAGCCCTTTATACTGAGAAGCTACAGAGCTCTGGAAAGCTGAAAGCTGAAAATCCACAGAAAGAGGCATTTGGGGTTGGGATGGAAGGAGGGTTGGGAGACTCTTTCTGAGGATTGAAATTGTTATTGTCCTAATTTTCGTTTTTCTCCCTGGAAATCCAGGGCACTACAACCACTTCCACTAATCGCCTACTGATTAATCATTTTAACACTGTCCCCGACAACTGGTTTTCCCCCTATGTTTTCCTAATGTGTGGGACGCAGAGTCTCAAATCTACCACTGTGTTCCCCCAGACTAACTGAGGCTTGCAGTAAAATATTAAGTTTCCAGTTCCTTCCCCACATTTTATTTGATTTTGTCAAATAAAACAAATTCAGGTTTAGGTAAGAAGTTCCTTAATTCTAAAGGAGTATTGCAACAGGGGGAAAGCACCAGCTGTAAAATCTTTGTGGATCTCAAAGGTTAGGCAGACAAAGACTTTCTTTCACAGGGAGGAGCAAACAAGCTCAGAAGGTAGGAGGGGAAGGGCAGGATTAAGGTGCCAAAATCAGATTCCAGATCAGAGAATGTTTCACTCTCATGTCAGCCTGTTCTTGGGAGGGGCTTAGGGAGGGGTTGAATGTTGACCAGGCTGTGAGTGTGTCAAATTCCAGCAACCTGGAGAAAAATACAAAGTTTTGTTAAGTAGTTTATTCTGAACACTGAAGACAGAACTGTTCAGCTGAGTCAGAAGGGGAATTTGGAGAGTCTGTGGCTTTGTGATGACTAAATCAGGGAGCATCATCAAAGTCATAATAGGGTGGTATTTTGCAGTAAGCTGTTCTTGGAAAACACAAAAGATGGGGGATTTCTTTAATCACAGCTATTTACCAGGTTAATATTCCTATCTTTTCCCACTACTTTTGTTTTGCCCTATATGTATTTATCTCATTTGGCTGTTCTGAACTGTATCCTTATGATCACCTGATAAACATAAGTAAAGTGATTTGCTGAGTTATTTGAGTAGATCTTTGAAATGATTGAACTTAAGGATAGGGTTATGGGTGCCCTCGATTTACAGGCAGTAGCTTGGAAGTATAGATAGGGCCCCAGGCATTGTGACTGGCATCTGAAGTGGGGGCAGTGTTGTGGGACTGAGCCCAGAACTTATGGGGCCTGTGCTGACTCTGCGTGGTGTCAGAATTAAGTTGTTGGCACCCAGTTGGTGTTGGAGGATTGGTTGGTGTTCAGCAAATCTACACATTTGATGTCAGAAGACAGACCTCACAGAGGCCTAGGCTGGAGAGAGTCCCAAGTGTCTGGGGGAAGGGAGGCTCTGTTCTGCCCACAGGCTGCCCCACTGTGCATTGTCCTTTGATTCCAGGTCTCCTGCTAGGGTGAGAGGGGACTGAAGACAGAGAGGAAAGGAGTTCTGAGAAGATGAGAAGAGACCCCCTCCCCCACCCAGATGCCACCACATGATTCCCACCCACTCCTGAACATACCAACTAGGCATTGACATGTCCCCATCCCTCCCAGGAGAAGGCTTGACTGTCAGGAATTGCACCCACAGCACCTTTGCTTCCAGTTTCCTGCCAAAAACCCACACAAGTGCCTGAGCACTCCTGGCTTGTTGTAATCCCAGACACTGAATCCGTAGCAGCAGCCTAGTTTCTCCATCAACCTAGGCTTGTGGACCATCCAATCACAATCTCATCTGCCTGCATGGACCCAGGAATATGTCAGAGCATAGCCCCACCTGGGCCAGTATCTGTAGCACAAACCAGTCCTTCCACCAACTTGGTACTGCCCCCTGCTCATGGCTCAATAGCATCTTCCTCTCTTCTTCCTTTTACTTCTCCACAAGCCCCTTCTTTATGTGTACACAGTGTTCCCAAGGTCACCCCGCAGGTGCCTGAGTCCAGCACCTATTGGAACTCAGATGTCCATGAGCTCAAGACCATGGCTCTAGACCTGGCTGTTGTAAGAGCAAATACAAGTTAGAAATACAAGACTTAATCCTTCTTGAAAATAAGGAAACAAATTTTTCTCTCTTTTTTTTCTTTTCTTAAAGCATTTACTTTGGAAAACTTTCATATGTAAATTATTTTTCTGTTTTACAAGCTGTCTAAATCACTCTAACAGCTAAATAGGCCATTTATCAGTCTTTTTGACTCAGTACTCCCTTTCTCTAGGAACTGGGAATCATTGATGTAAAATGTAAATAGCAAAGAAGATAGAGCCGTGTCCTACAGTTTCTACAGGAGAGCAGGCACCTGGCTTCAAGTTGCAAATCTGCCTGTCACGAAGACATGAAGTTTATTTTTCCTTTGACTATAGCCAATTAAAAAACACAGATGGCCTCCCAATTCCCAGGTGAATTTAGGATGAACTCTATGACAAATGGGGCTGTCAGGTCTTCTATTGAGGACTAATTATGGTGGCTTTTCACCAGTGGGTGTTTTTCTAATCTCTTAGCAGGTTGCCTATCATGTCCTTTACATTCTGGGCTAATTACATCATAAAACAGTTTTCTTTCTTTTCTACCACTATGGATAGTTTTTCTGGGGTTGGAGATGATTTTATGATTTTCTTCTTCATTATATTTTTCAAACGTTGTCCAGAATTACCACACAGAATATAAACCTGTAAGGTGCCTGTAAGACTTCACTCCAGTGGGTCTTTTCCCTCTTTGACTTCTGTTCACAACCCACATTTGTACAGCAAAGTGCCCATTGCCCCCAAAATCTGCAGGCAGAATGGTCTCTCTGCTTACTTGGGATCTTTAGTCGCTTCTAGAACAGTTCGACTAGATTTCTATAACAATAAGTTCACAGGGCATCGGTTAGCCATTCCAGCTCTGTCTTTCCATGCCTCGGCATCTTCAGACCTGAAACTGATTCAGAGACCATGGGGGCTGGAAACCAACCAGGCACACGCATACATTGAGTAGGCCTGAGAATCTCAACATTCCCCTCATCCTCTTTCCCAAATGCCCATGAATGTGCAGAAGGTGCATGCCACTTCCCTGCGCCACCAGCACCTAAATCTGCAGCTGCGAATTCTGAACCCAGGTCCTGGGGTTCTCCAGGATGTGTGAGAGCAGCCTTCCTGGGGGGCTGTCTCCTCTAGTTTTCTTCACAGTAACACACAAGAATTGCAGAGCCAGGTTGATTCCACCTGGGGTCTGCACATAAAGGCTGGTCTCCACCTGGGATCCACAAGACAGGGCCAGACTTTGGACTCAGGATATATAGAAAATCCAGGGGACATTTTCTGCATTGTGAGAGATCAACATGGACTTTGTAAAGCCCTACGTTCGGAGTGAGGCCCTCAGAGTTTTCAAGACCTTGTCCAGTGAGCTACAGCAGTTCTGTTAGGGGTTCCTTTTTATAAACAGAATCTCATGGCAGAATCTGTAAGTGTAAAGCAGCACCTTAGCAGAGGGAGGGTGGGGCCACCACTGTCCAGAGCCATGAGTAAAGCTATGCCTATCTGTGAGCTGTGTTACTGGAGTAGGGTAATCTTGTCCTTTCTTGTACCCAAGAGTTAGCTGATCAGGTATAGGTAATAACATACCTGGATCGTGGATCTGTGGCCCTACTATGACAACTCAATTTTCTATTCTGGTTCCACAAGGACAACTTGAGTCTTTCCTGCCTGAATCACTATTGGGTTTTCATCACACAGTTACCAGGGACTCTCTCACCAGCACCTAGGGGACACTTGGTTATATATCCTGTGCAGGCAGGGGACAGGCTGACAATGGGCTAATCTTGCTTCCGTCTCAGAGGGAGAAGAATGAGTCATCAGGGTTTGTTTCTTTTTTAATAGAAGGAATCTCCTTATTTGGTATCCAAGTGGGAGTTGCTCTAGTTTTCTAATGTGTGGGTGAAATACAAGGAGGAGGCCTGGAGACTTATACTGATAGGTAAACGAATTGCTTCCATTTCATATGGCCACTAGGAAAACAGATGCAGCAGCCATAGTCCCTACCATCCAGGAACTTTCAGTCTAAAGCAGATGGATAATGGTTGAATTCAGCATCATGTGGTCAGGAGCAAGAATGGAGGTGTACAGGGAACTTGGGCTTGATTTGGGACACTGCCCTTATGTTGACGTTGTGAGTTCTGATGTCACCACCTGAAGGGCCACCCACGGACAAAAGAGTTGTTATTATAATTATTACTTATATTGCTTTTTTCTTGTTAAAGATAATTATGTAGCTACTAATATAATTTTCCTAGAAAGCCCTAGGTGTTTTGGTTAAATTGCTTGTTGTTGCTTGTTACAAAATAGGATGAAGCTTAAACTATTAAAACAAGGCAAACCATGGGAGCCAAGTTCTTGTTGGTCAGGCTTAGGAAAGACAACTGAAAATAAAGCAGCAATGTAGAGATGAGAAGCCTAGCCCAGCCCCTGCCCCAGCTCTGCTCAAATCTACCCTCTTCTGAGCCTGGTCCAGGTCTGTCCCTACCCTGGGCCTCCCCTCATAGAACTGACTAGAGGAGGTCAGACTTCTGGGTGGCTGCTGCTGCCATCTCTTCAGAGGTGGTGCTCACAATTTCCCCAAACCCAAAAGCAGGTAAATGGGAGCAAAGGACTCACTTTTTCAAAATTATTTGAAAATTAAATTTTTTTCTTATTGAAACCAGTACCTTTAGAAACATTCCACCTGGCAACCTCTTTTTCATTTCTGCGGATCCAGTAGTTGCTCCACAAGTTGTAACAAAGTCAGTGTAAATATATGAAGAGAATAATGAGAAATTATTTTTCTTCTTCTTTTTTTTTTTTTGAGACCGAATCTCACTCTGTTGCCCAGGCTGGAATAGTGTCATCTCGGTTCACACAACCTCTGCCTTCCCGGTTCAGGTGATTCTCCTGCCTCAGCCTCCCGAGTAGCTGGGATTACAGGTGTGCCACCATGCACGGCTGATTTTTGTATTTTTAGTAGAGACAGGGTTTCACAATGTTGACCAGGCTGGTCTTGAACTCCTGACCTCAAGCGATACACCCATCTTGGCCTCCCAAAGTGCTGGGATTACAGGCGTGAGCCACCGTGCCCAGTGGAGAAATTCTTGTGAACTAAACTTGACTCCTTCCTTTCTGTATCCCTCCTATCTGTCTATAGTTAGCTTTTATAGTGATAGGGAAACAAGAAGAAATAGAAAGGCTGGGCTGTTATCTAAATCCTGCTGGGAATTATGGGATACTTAGGACCCACATCCCAGGGGTTTATATGGCTTAACTCACACCATGTGATGTTCCCAGCACAGTGCATACTGTGAGCACATAGTACAAGCTCAATAAACACTGCTTTAATGCATGTATCCATGCTGTTTTCCAAATGCTGACTTAGACATAACTGTCTTCTCCAGTGTCTGTATCTGTAGACTTTAAATGGCTGGCAAAGGATGTGATCTTTCAGGACAGTGGTTGGTGGTCCTCGCTGTGAACGAAAAGTATTTTTGTTGTGATTAGAGTATTGGGTGCAAGGGACTCTGTGTGCTGTGTCTGCTTCCTCTAGCTGAGTGCTATTGATAATGGGGTCTAGCATTGACAGGGGACTTGTTAAAGAAGCCAGTTCATGGAAACTTTCCAAACCTGCAGAATCACATTACTTAGAGGGGGCCCGGAATACCAAATGATAAGTATGCATATTGAACCTTGAGAGGCAATGCTTAGCTAAGTGATTCTCAGCCCAGGCTTCTAAGTAGGGTCACATGGCCAGTTTGAAGAACTATGGTCACCTGTACCTTCCCCCACAGATTTTTTTTTTATGATTATATTAAGATTATGATTTACTTTTCCCCTCCACCCATATCACAGCAATGATTATGGGCCCATCTGTGCGTTAGCACTGATACCAATTTGTCTTATTACAGACAATGCTAACTTCATTCACTTGGTTCAGATGCTCTCTGCCAGACTCCTTTGCTATAAAGTTGATCATTTTTGTCTTTGTAGTGAGTATCTAGGAGGGAGGATTTACTGAGTGATGTGTATAAACCATCACATTTAATCCAGAGACTCCCATTTCTTTTTGGTTTCCCTTTGCTTGTAGCTTTCTTTGCAGAGTAAAGGCTCTCACATCTGTTGACAGGAGATAACAGCTTTTAAGACTGGAAGTTCTGAAGCAGGTCTCAGTTCTGTAGGTTTCCATTTTATTTCATCTCACGTCACAAGCATATGCTTATTTATTCTCTATATTTTCAGAGAAAGAACAAGAATTAACATACAACAAATACGTCTATTGTCTTAAAATTCTGAAATATATAATAGCACATAGAATAAACATAACAAAAACTTGAAAAAAATTACCAGACTCAGAAACAAGAGCTTTTACTTTATTTCATTGTGTGTATTGGTCTTTATAAAGTTTTGTTAAAAAGACACAAAAAAGGCATCACCCACAAAGAGTTTTATAGTTTTTATACAATTCAAAATATTTTTATTTACACAGAAATATTCTCTTACTTTTAATGTGTATATAGTTACCATTATGTGCACACACGCACATAAAATGAAAGCATTATTTGATCACTATTGTGTGGCTGCTTTCTTAACTTGTTTTCATTACCCAGTTACGAAATCTTCTCTGAACATTCTGTTAAGGTTGTCACTGTATATTGGCCAGTATGTCCCTTTGAGATAAATTCTAAATCAGATAAACAGGCAAAATACAAACTTTACTATATAGCAAATATTTGGAAAATAATTTTTATATAAGAGGAAGAATATAATTTTTCTCATAGATTATTTATTGGGTTTTATATATGTAAACAACTGTTAGGATGATATCTGATATATAGTGTATGTTCAAAAAGGATTACTACCATTCTAGCTGTTATAACCTGTAAATTTCATAAAACTCTCAGTTTCACATCATGCCTGAATTCTTTCCTCAGTGTTCGACCTCTCTGCTATTCAAAAGTGGCTTCGGGGCCTGAAGCATTAACACTGCTGGTGAACTTGTTAGACATGCAGACACTCAGCCAGCCATGGTGGCTCATGCCTGTATCCTTAGCTACTCAGGAGGCTGAAATAGGAGGATCGCCTGAGCCCAGGAGGTCGAGGCTGCAGTGAGCCAAGATTCCACCACTGCACTCCAGCCTGGGTGGCAGAGCGAGACCCTGTGTCAAAATTAAAAATTAAAAAATATAGAAATGCAGAAACTCAAAATGTAGATCTCCTGAATCAGACTCTGCCTTTGAAGAAGATCTCCAGTTTATTGTTGTATACTATACAATTTGAGAAGTATGCCTCTAAGTCACCATGACTTTTGCACCTGAGAATTATACACAGCTGATTCTGGATGATGTAAATATAGCACCCAAAAATGTATATTCCTGTGTTGATGCCTTAGTTTTATATTTTACATTTGATATAAGTATCTACACTAGTTTTGTGGATTTTATGTTATTCTCTCCACAGAGTTTGAGACTACATTAGAAAATATTACTGTGTTAAAAATGATCTTACTGAATAATTCAGTTCACTCATATAAGCCAGAACCAATAACTGTCATTTCATCTTGGGACAAATGAAGAACTCTGCCATGGCCACATGGTCAATGTATTCTTTATTTTTATTTCAGGGACTGTTTTCATTCAGGGATGTGGCCGTAGAATTCTCTTTGGAGGAGTGGGAACACCTGGAACCAGCTCAGAAGAATTTGTATCAGGATGTGATGTTAGAAAACTACAGAAACCTGGTCTTTCTGGGGGAGGATAACTTGCCTTCAGAATATCTAATAACTAAGAGTTTTATTTCTTTTCTTTTCAGAATGTCCCTTGGGATCTTGTGCTTTGTATGAGTTAGTTTTAGATTCTTGTTTTCAGGAAAAATATAGGGGTTTTGTTGATGTAGAAAAAATTTCATAATGTTTGATTTTGACATTTGCCTTTTTATTTGAGGTGATGTGCAAGTTTCACTCTAGTCGTGATTCTAGAAATTGGTTGACATAAACTATTGTTGCTTACACTTTAAAATCCAATTTTTTTTGGTTTGTTTTTGATTCAGTCAGATTTGCAAGAGAAGCTCAGGATCCCCAGATTTAAAATGCTTCCTAAATATTCTAAAGAAGCTGGTAGGAAACAGTATTTTGAGAAATACTTTTCAAGAATCTTCTATAATGTCTTCTTTTTTCTACTGAGCACAGTACTAAGTTAGAAATTAATCCTGTCCTGTGGGGCCAAAAAAAAGTATAAAAATAAAAAATAAAAAGAACCCTCGGTAAGAGTCATGCTTATTTTTCCAATAAAACAGGTCTTGTTGTCTCTAAGCCGGACCTGATCACCTTTTTGGAGCAAAGGAAAGAGCCTTGGAATGTGAAGAGTAAGGAGACAGTAGCCATCCAGCCAGGTAGGTGGGAGTGAATGAAGTAGATGACATGGGCAAGAGGTCCAGAAGTCAAGAAAGAACCAGAGCTTGAAGTGTGAGTTGGGAAGTTCTCCAATGGAAATGATTTTTGAGACACCTGGGTTTATTTCTTTCCCTTGCTGTCAAAGAGGGACATCATCCGTCCCATGCTCTTAAATTATCTGATGATTCTCCTTCCTCTTCTGTGATCCACCATCATATTCACAGTGACAGCCAAAGTGCTCCCCTTGGCCTGTGAGGGCTTGCGTGATCTGACTGTTCTTCCATTGATTTGGGGGCTCTGGGAAAGTCTGCATGTTTCCACCTCTATGTGAAACCACTTCTAAAGTTCTGGTTTTGCCTCATGTCAGAAGTGTGTGAGGGAAGTGATGGACAGTGGAATTTTTTTCAGAAGTCCCAGGAATTCTGTGGATAGATGTCACATATTTTCTGATACATTAATTTTTAATCCTATTGTGGTTTCCGAGGTGATCCTATAGAAATTAAGATGCAGTAATTTTATCAAAATAGGAAGCATTTTCCCAAATCTAAGAAAATCTAATCTTATGTTTCACTTCAACTTTTCATTTTTCCTCACCTGAGCTAAGATGAGAAATTTAAACTCTATAGGCACAAATTCCACAAATGTAAAATAGCTTAATGTGTATTACTTATTATGTAGAATTCTTATCTAAATTTTTGTCTATGGGGAGCTTAGAACATTGTCCAGTATATAATAAACTCTGAACTGTTGCCTTGTATCTTAATAACTATCATTCTATAATTTTGTCTGGTTCAGTATGAAGCTTACTGAGAATGTGTCCTTTAGTTCCTTTTTTTTCTTTCTAGACATATGATTCTTTCCACAAATATAAATGTTATCTATTTAAAGGGTACACCTTGATGATTTGATATACATACACATTGTGTAATGACTAACACAGCAAAGTTAATTACCACATCAGTCATCTCACATTAGATGCCAATTTTTGTGTGCGTGGTGAGAACTCTTAAGATGTACACTGTTAACAAATCTGAAGTATACTGTAGTGCAGGGGTCTATAGTACTGGTCTGTGGCCTGTGAGGAATCCGATCACACAGCAGGAGGTGCGCCCATTGGGCCAGCGAGCATTACTGGCTGATCGCTGCCTCCTCTCAGATCAGCAGCAGCATTTGATTCTCATAGGCGTGTGAGCCCTTTGTGAACTGTGCATGCAAAAGATCTATGTTGTGTGCTTTTTATGAGAATTTATCTAATGCCTAATGATCTGAGGTAAAACAGCTTCATCCCAAAACCACCCCCAACTTGACCTCCATCCATGGAAAAACTGTCTTCCATAAAACTGGTCCCTGCTGCTGAAAAGGTTGGGGACTGCTACTGTAGAGTATCATTAACTATATTTACAACGCTGTACATTAGATATTCAGAATTTATCTTGTAAATGAAAGTTTGTACTTGTTACCATAATGTCTACCTTGTTTATTCATCCATGTTGTCAGAAATTGCAGTACCTTCTTCATTATGTCTGAATAATATTCTATATATTGTGGATAATTGGCTATGAACATAGGAGTACAGATATATCTTTGACATATGATTTTAGTTCCTTTGGTTATACAATTAGAAGATTGAAGTTCATGTAATACTATTTTTAATTTTTTTGAGGTGCTTTCATGCCATTTTTCATAATGGCTGAATCAATTTACATTTCCACTGACAGTGTACAAGGGTTTTCTTTTCTCCTCACTCTGACTCTTACTACTAATATTTCTTGACTCTGACAGCAGTCATTCCAACGAGTGTGAATATTTATTTATTGACTCTTTGACAGCGGTTATACTAACAAGTGTGAGGTGATACCTCATTGAGGTTTTACTTGCATTTTCCTGATGAATAATAACATTGAGAACCTTTTTATAAACCTGTTTGCCACTTCCATGTCATATTTTGAGAAATGTCTACTTGAGTCCTTTGCAAACTTTTGTCAGATTTACTTTTTTTTTTTTGCTATTGAATTGTGTGAGATTCTTAATATTTTGGATATAAAACTCTTATCAGATCTATTTTCTCCCAATCCCTGGGTTGCTTTTTCATGTTCTGTGTTTTCTTTGCTGTGCACACACTTTTTTGTTTGATTTAATGCTACTTGTTTTTATTTTTTGCTTTTTGTTGCTTGTGATTTTTTGACGTGATAGCCAGAAAAATTATTGCCAAGGCCAGTGTCAAAGAGATTGTTCCTTATGCTTTGTTCTAGATGTTATACAGTTTCTGGTTTTGCATTTAAGTGTTAATTCTTTTGAGTTAATTTTTGTACATGGTATAAGTAAACTTTATTCTTTTACAAATGACTGCTTTTTTCAGCATTATTTGTTGAAGAGACTATACTTCCCCTTTGTGTATCTTGGTGCCCTTGTCAAAGTAATAGTTGACTGTATGCACATGGGTTTCTTTCTAGTTTTTGTATTCTATTCCATTGGTCCATGTGTCTGTTTTTACGTCAGTACCATACTCTTGATTAGTATAGCTGTGTAATAGTTTGAAATGAAGAAGTGTGATGCCTCTAGCTTTATTCTTCTTTTTCAAGATTGCATTGGCTATTTGGAGTTATATGTGAAGCCATAGAAGTTTTATAATTTTTTCTATTTCTGTGAAAAATGCCATTAAAATGTTAATACAGATTTCATTGGATCTGTGAATCACTTTGTGAAGTATGGACATTTTAGCAATATTATTTTTTCCAATCCATGAAGAAGCGATATTTTTCCATTTGTGTCTTCTTCAATTACTTTCATCAGTGTTTTATAGATTTTACTGGACAGATCTTTCACTTCTTTAGTTAAATGAAGTTATAAAATTAAAAAAAATCATTGATACTGTTATAAATGAGATTTTTTGTAACTTTTTTCTCAGTTTGTTGTTAGTATATGGAAATACAACTAATTTTTGTATATTTTTGTGGCCTCAACTTTACTGAATGGATATATTAGCTCTATTTTTTGTTTGTTTGTTAGGTATAGTCTTTATGGTTTTCTGTATTTTAAAATCACTTCATCTGTAATCAGCAAGAATTTTACATCTTTATTCCTGATTTCAATGCCTTTTTGTTTCTTTTTCTTACCTAATTGTTCGGGCTTGATTTCTCACTACTATATTGAATAGAAGTGTTGAGATTGGACACTCCTGTCTTGTTTCTGATACTAGAGGAAACTTTCAGCATTTCACTGTTTACTCTGTTGAGGTGGATACTTTTGTATGTATGTTGTTTGGAGTTTTTATTATGAAAATGTATTTACTTCTGTTACAGGCTTTTAATAAATTTTTTGAGAGGATTATATGACTTTCTTTTTTTTGTTATTATGGTGTATCATTTAAATTGTGTATGTTAAAACATTCTTGCATCTCAGGGATAAATCCTACTTGATAATGATGTCTGATCCTTTTAATGTGTTTTTGAATTTGGTATCTAGTATTTTGTTGAGAATTTTCTTGTATCTTTATAAGGAATATTGTTTTGTTCCTTTTTTTGTAGTGTCCTTATCTGGTTTCAGTATGAGATGTTGCTGGCCTCATAAAATGAGTTTGTAAGTGCTTTTTTCTTTCAGTTTTTTGGAAGAGTTTGAGAAGTGTTGACATTGCTTCTTTAAATGCTTGATACAGTTTACCCATGAAGTCATTTGGTCACGGGCTTTTTTTTTTCTTTTTTTTTATTATTATACATTAGGTTTTAGGGTACATGTGCACAATGTGCAGGTTTGTTACATATGTATCCATGTGCCATGTTGTTTTGCTGCACCCATTAACTCGTCATTTAGCATTAGGTATATCTCCTAATGCTGTCCCTCCCCCCTCCCCCCACCCCACAACAGTCCCCGGAGTGTGATGTTCCCCTTCCTGTGTCCATGAGTTCTCATTGTTCAATTCCCACCTATGAGTGAGAACATGCGGTTTTTGGTTTTTTGTCCTTGCGATAGTTTACTGAGAATGTTTTCCAGTTTCATCCATGTCCCTACAAAGGACATGAACTCATCATTTTTTGTGGCTGCATAGTATTCCATGGTGTATATGTGCCACATTTTCTTAATCCAGTCTATTGTTGTTGGACATTTGGGTTGGTTCCAACTCTTTGCTATTGTGAATAGTGCCGTAATAAACATACGTGTGCATGTGTCTTTATAGCAGCATGATTTATAGTCCTTTGGGTGTATACCCAGTAATGGGCTGGCTAGGTCAAATGGTATTTCTAGTTGTAGATCCCTGAGGAATTGCCACACTGACTTCCACAATGGTTGAACTAGTTTACAGTCCCACCAACAGTGTAAAAGTGTTCCTATTTCTCCACATCCTCTCCAGCACCTGTTGTTTCCTGACTTTTTAATGATGGCCATTCTAACTGGTGTGAGATGGTATCTCATTGTGGTTTTGATTTGCATTTCTGTGATGGCCAGTGATGATGAGCATTTTTTCATGTGTTTTTTGGCTGCATAAATATCTTCTTTTGAGAAGTGTCTGTTCATGTCCTTTGCCCACTTTTTGATGGGGTTGTTTTTCTTTTCTTGTAAATTTGTTTGAGTTCATTGTAGAATCTGGATATTAGCCCTTTGTCAGATGAGTAGGTTGCAAAAATTTTCTCCCATTCTGTAGGTTGCCTGTTCACTCTGATGGTAGTTTCTTTTGCTGTGCAGAAGCTCTTTAGTTTAATTAGATCCCATTTGTCAATTTTAGCTTTTGTTGCCATTGCTTTTGGTGTTTTAGACACGAAGTCCTTGCCCACGCCTATGTCCTGAATGGTATTGCCTAGGTTTTCTTGTAGGGTTTTAATGGTTTTAGGTCTAACATGTAAGTCTTTAATCTGTCTCAAATTAATTTTTGTATAAGGTGTAAGGAAGGGATCCGGTTTCAGCTTTCTACATATGGCTAGCCAGTTTTCCCAGCACCATTTATTAAATAGGGAATCCTTTCCCCATTTCTTGTTTTTGTCAGGTTTGTCAAAGATCAGATAGTTGTAGATATGTGGCATTATTTCTGAGGGCTCTGTCCTGTTCCATTGACCTATGCCTCTGTTGTGGTACCAGTACCATGCTGTTTTGGTTACTGTAGCCTTGTAGTATAGTTTGAAGTCAGGTAGTGTGATGCCTCCAGCTTTGTTCTTTTGGCTTAGGATTGACTTGGTGATGCAGGCTCTTTTTTGGTTCCATATGAACTTTAAAGTAGTTTTTTCCAATTCTGTGAAGAAAGTCATTGGTAGCTTGATGGGGATGGCATTGAATCTACAAATTACCTTGGGCAGTATGGCCATTTTCACGATATTGATTCTTCCAACCCGTGAGCATGGAATGTTCTTCCATTTGTTTGTATCCTCTTTTATTTCATTGAGCAGTGGTTTGTAGTTCTCCTTGAAGAGGTCCTTCACATCCCTTGTGAGTTGGATTCCTAGGTATTTTATTCTCTTTGAAGCAATTGTGAATGGGAGTTCACTCATGATTTGGCTCTCTGTTTGTCTGTGATTGGTGTACAAGAATGCTTGTGATTTTTGTACATTGATATTGTATCCTGAGACTTTGCTGAAGTTGCTAATCAGCTTAAGGAGATTTTGGGCTGAGACGATGGGGTTTTCTAGATATACAATCATGTCATCTGCAAACAGGGACAATTTGACTTCCTCTTTTCCTAATTGAATACCCTTTATTTCCTTCTCCTGCCTGATTGCTTTGGCCAGAACTTCCAGCACTATGTTGAGTAGGAGTTGTGAGAGAGGGCATCCCTGTCTTGTGCCAGTTTTCGAAGGGAATGCTTCCAGTTTTTGCCCATTCAGTATGATATTGGCTGTGGGTTTGTCATAGATAGCTCTTATTATTTTGAGATATGTCCCATCAATACCTAATTTATTGAGAGTTTTTAGCATGAAGGGTTGTTGAATTTTGTCAAAGGCCTTTTCTGCATCTGTTGAGATAATCATGTGGTTTTTGTCTTTGGTTCTGTTTATATGCTGGATTACATTTATTGATTTGCATATGTTGAACCAGCCTTGCATCCCAGGGATGAAGCCCACTTGGTCATGGTGTATAAGCTTTTTGATGTGCTGCTGGATTAGGTTTGCCAGTATTTTATTGAGGATTTTTGCAGCAATGTTCAGCAAGGATATTGGTCTGAAATTCTCTTTTTTGGTTATGTCTCTACCAGGCTTTGGTATCAGGATGATGCTGGCCTCATAAAATGTGTTAGGGAGGATTCCCTCTTTTTCTATCGATTGGAATAGTTTCAGAAGGAATGGTACCAGTTCCTCCTTGTACCTCTGGTAGAATTCAGCTGTGAATCCATCAGGTCCTGGACTCTTTTTGGTTGGTAAGCTGTTGATTATTGCCACAATTTCAGAGCCTGTTATTGGTCTATTCAGAGATTCAACTTCTTCCTGGTTTAGTCTTGGGAGGGTGTATTTGTCGAGGAATTTATCCATTTCTTCTAGATTTTCTAGTTTATTTGCATAGAGGTGTTTGTAGTATTCTCTGATGGTAGATTGTACTTCTGTGGGATCGGTGGTGATATCCCCTTTTTCATTTTTTATTGCATCTATTTGATTCTTCTCTCTTTTCTTCTTTATCAGTCTTGCTAGCGATCTATCAATTTTGTTGATCTTTTCAAAAAACAAGCTCCTGGATTCATCGATTTTTTGAAGGGTTTTTTGTGTCTCTGTTTCCTTCAGTTCTGCTCTGAATTTAGTTATTTCTAGCCTTCTGCTAGCTTTTGAATGTGTTTGCTCTTGCTTTTCTAGTTCTTTTAATTGTGATGTTAGGGTGTCAATTTTGGATCTTTCCTGCTTTCTCTTGTGGGCATTTAGTGCTGTAAATTTCCCTCTACACACTGCTTTGAATATGTCCCAGAGATTCTGGTATGTTGTATCTTTGTTCTCATTGGTTTCAAAGAACATCTTTATTTCTGCCTTCATTTCATTATGTACCCAGTAGTCATTCAGGAGCAGGTTGTTCAGTTTCCATGTAGTTGAGCGGTTTTGAGTGATTTTCTTAATCCTGAGTTCTAGTTTGATTGCACTGTGGTCTGAGAGACTGTTATAATTTCTGTTCTTTTACATTTGCTGAGGAGAGCTTTACTTCCAACTATGTGTTCAATTTTGGAATAGGTGTGGTGTGTTGCTGAAAAAAAATGTATATTCTGTTGATTTTGGGTGGAGAGTTCTGTAGATGTCTATTAGGTCCACTTTGTGCAGAGCTGAGTTCAATTCCTGGATATCCTTGTTAACTTTCTGTCTCTTTGATCTGTCTAATGTTGACAGTGGGGTGTTAAAATCTCCCATTATTATTGTGTGGGAGTTTAAGTCCCTTTGTAGGTCACTCAGGACTTGCTTTATGAATCTGGGTGCTCCTGTGTTAGGTGCATATATATTTAGGATAGTTAGCTCTTCTTGTTGAATTGATCCCTTTACCATTATGTAATGGCCTTCTTTGTTTCTTTTGATCTTTGTTGGTTTAAAGTCTATTTTATCAGAGACTAGGATTGCAACCCCTGCCTTTTTTTGTTTTCCATTTGCTGATAGATCTTCCTCCGTCCCTTTTTTTTGAGTCTATGTGTGTCTCTGTACATGAGATGGGTTTCCTGAATACAGCACGCTGATGGGTCTTGCCTCCTTATCAAGTTTGCCAGTCTGTGTCTTTTAATTGGAGCATTTAGCCCATTTACATTTGAAGTTAATATTGTTATGTGTGAATTTGATCCTGTCATTTTGATGTGAGTTGCTTATTTTGCTCATTAGTTCATGCAGTTTCTTCCTAGCCTCGATGGTCTTTACAATTTGGCATGTTTTTGTAGTGGCTGGTACTGGTTGTTCCTTTCCATGTTTAGTGCTTCCTTTGGGAGCTCTTTTAGGGCAGGCCTGGTGGAGACAAAATCACTCAGCATTTGCTTGTCTGTAAAGTATTTTATTTCTCCTACACTTACGAAGCTTAGTTTGGCTGGATATGAAATTCTGGGTTGAAAATTCTTTTCTTTAAGAATGTTGAATATCGGCCCCCACTCTCTTCTGGCTTGTAGAGTTTCTGCTGAGAGATCAGCTGTTAGTCTGATGGGCTTCCCTTTGTGGGTAACCCGACCTTTCTCTCTGGCTGCCCTGAACATTTTTTCCTTCGTTTCAACTTTGGTGAATCTGACAGTTATGTGTCTTGGAGTCACTCTTCTTGAGGAGTATCTTTGTGGCATTCTCTATATTTCCTGAATCTGAATGTTGGCCTGCCTTGCTAGATTGGGGAAGTTCTCCTGGATAATATCTTGCAGAATGTTTTCCAACTTGGTTCCATTCTCCCTGTCATTTTCAGGTACACCAATCAGACGTAGGTTTGGTCTTTTCACATAGTCCCAAATTTCTTGGAGGCTTTGTTTGTTTCTTTTTATTCTTTTTTCTCTAAACTTCCCTTCTCACTTCATTTCATTCATTTCATCTTCCATCACTGATACCCTTTCTTCAACTTGATCGCATCGGCTACCGAGGTTTCTGCAATCTTCACGTAGTTCTCGATATTTGGCTTTCAGCTCCATCAGCTCCTTTAAGCCCTTCTCTTCATTGATTATTCTAGTTATCCATTCGTCTAATTTTTTTTCAAAGTTTTTAACTTCTTTGCTATTGTTTTGAATTTCCTCCCGTAGCTCAGAGTAGTTTGATCGTCTGAAACCTTCTCTCAACTCGTCAAAGTCATTCTCTGACCAGCTTTGTTCCATTGCTGGTGAGGAACTGCGTTCCTTTGGAGGAGCGGAGGTGCTCTGCTTTTTAGAGTTTCCAGTTTTTCTGCTCTGTTTTTTCCCCATCTTTGTGGTTTTATCTACTTTTGGTCTGTGATGATGGTGATGTACAGATGGGTTTTTGGTGTGGATGTCCTTTCTGTTTGTTATTTTTCCTTCTACCAGACAGGACCCTCAGCTGCAGGTCTGTTTGAGTTTGCTAGAGGTCCACTCCAGACCCTGTTTGGCTGGGTGTCAGCAGCGGTGGCTGCAGAACAGCGGATTTTCGTGAGACCACAAATTCAGCTGTCTGATAGTTCCTCTGGAAGTTTTGTCTCAGAGGAGTACCTGGCCGAGTGAGGTGTCAGTCTGTCCCTACTGGAGGGTGCCTCCCAGTTAGGCTGCTCGGGGGTCAGGGACCCACTTTAGGAGGCAATCTGTCCATTCTCAGATCTCCAGCTGCGTGCTGGGAGAACCACTACTCTCTTCAAAGCTGTCAGTCAGACAGGGACATTTAAGTCTGCAGAGGTTCCTGCTGAATTTTTGTTTGTCTGTGCCCTGCCCCCAGAGGTGGAGCCTACAGAGGCAGGCAGGCCTCCTTGAGCTATGGTGGGCTCCACCCAGTTCGAGCTTCCTGGCTGCTTTGTTTACCTAAGCAAGCCTGGGCAATGGTGGGCGCCCCTACCCTAGCCTCGCTGCTGCCTTGCAGTTTGATCTCAGACTGCTGTGCTAGCAATCAGCAAGACTCCATGGGCATAGGACCCTCCGAGCCAGGTGCGGGACACAATCTCCTGGTGTGCTGTTTTCCAGGCCCATTGGAAAAGCGCAGTATTAGGGTGAGACTGACCCGATTTTCCAGGTGTCGTCTGTCACCCCTTTCTTTGACTAGGAAAGGGAACTCCCTGACCCCTTGCACTTCCCGAGTGAGGCAACGCCTCGCCCTGCTTCGGCTCGCACACAGTGCACTGCACCAACTGTCCTGCACCCACTGTTTGGCATTCCCTAGTGAGATGAACCCAGTACCCCAAACAGAAATGCTGAAATCACCCGTCTTCTGGGTCACTCAGGCTGGGAGCTGTAGACCGGAGCTGTTCCTATTTGGCCATCTTGGCTCCACCCCCCGGTCATGGGCTTTTTTTTAAATTGGGAGATTTCTGAGTACTTCCTCTGTCTTCTTTCTCATTATTAGTCTTTTGGGTATTTCTGTTTCTTCACAGTGTGGTGTTCTTTCTAAGAATCAGTTTCTTCTAAGTTACCTTTTTTGTTATGTAATTGTTCATAATAGTTTCTTATTTTTTCTCTTATTGTGATATCAGCTGGAATGACTACTTTTTCATTAATAACTTTTTGAGTCCCCTCTCTTTTTTTTCCCTTGGATAATCTAGGAAAAGTTTGTTAATTTTTTTTTTTTAAAGACTCAACTCTTAGTTTTTTGATATTTTTTATTTTTCTAGTCTCTCCTTTTGCTCTAATTCTTATTATTTCCATAATTATGCCAACATTGGGATTATTTTGTTCTTCTTGATCAAACTCCTTGAGGATTACAGTTAGATTGCTTATTTGAGATCTTTGTTTTCCTTATTATGGAACTTTATCATTTTATACTTCTGTCTTAGAACTGCTTTTGTTACATCTCAGAAGTTTCGGTTTCTTGTGTTTCCAATTTCATTTGTATCAAGATAGTTTTTTTCCCTTTTGATTTCACGGTTGTTCAGAAGCATGTTGTTTAATGTCAACACTGTATTAGTGCATTCTGTAAAGAAAAGGGATTTAATTGGCCTACAGTTCTGCAGGCTGTACAGAAGCATGGCACCAGCATCTGCTTGGCATCTGGTGAGGGCCTCAGAAAGTTTGCAATCAGGGCAGTTGGTAAAGGGAGAACAGGCAGTCACATGGCAAGAGCAGGAGCACGAGACTGAGTTGGGAGGTGCTACACACTTTTAAACAACCAGATCTCATAAGATCTCACTATAAAGGACAGCACCAACGAATTCTTTTTTTTTTTTTTTTTTTTTTTTTTTTGAGACAGAGTCTCGCTCTGTGGCCCAGGCTGGAGTGCAGTGGTGCAATCTCGGCTCACTGCAAGCTCTGCCTCCCGGGTTCAAGCAATTCTCCTGCCTCAGCCTCTCCGAGTAGCTGGGACTACAGGCGCCCGCCACCACGCCCGGCTAATTTTTTTGTATTTTTAGTAGAGACGGGGTTTCACCGTGGTCTCGATCTCCTGACCTGGTGATCCGCCCGCCTCGGCCTCCCAAAGTGCTGGGATTACAAGCGTGAGCCACTGCTCCCGGCCTACCAACGAATTCTTGAGGGATCTGCCCCTGTTATTCAAACACCCCATATTAGGTTCCACCTTCAAGATTGGGGATTACTTTTCAACATGAGTTTTGTGGTAGGAGACAAAACATCCACATTGTATCATACACATTTGTGAGCTTTCTAGTTTTCCTCCTGCTGTTGATTTTCTAGTTTTACACCACTGTGATAAAAATCTTGATATAATTTTAATCTTAAATTTAAAAAGACTTGTTTTCTATTTTTGGTTTAACGTATGATCTATCGTGGAGAATATTCCATGTATTCTTGAGAAGAATGTGTTTTCTCATACTGTTTGATAAAATATTGTCTATTTAGTTTATGGTGTTATACAAGTGAACTCTTTTTTTTATTAGTTTTCTCTCTGAATATTCCATGCCTTATTGTAAATAGGACATTGAAGTTCCCTGTTATTGAATTTCATTTTCTCACCACAGGTATGTTAATATTTGCTTTATATATTTGGGTGCTCCAGTGTTGGGTGCATACATAGTTTTAATTTGTATCTCCTCTTAACAAATTAACTTCTTTATCATCATGTAGTGAACTCCTTTCCTCTTGTGACAGATTTTCGCATGGGAAGTGTGTTTTGTCTAATATAACCAACAACCACTCCTGACTCTTGGTTGTTGTTTGCATGCACTATGGTTTCTATTCTTTAAGTTTAAGGTGTTTGTCCTTAAATCAAAAGTGAGTCTCTTGTAAGCAGCATACTGTTAGTTTAAAAAATTCATTTAGCCATCTGTATTTATTCTAGTCTGTTTTGTTTTCTATAATAGAATACCACAGATTGGCTAATTTATAAACAGGGGAAGTTTATTTGTCTCATGATTCCAGGAGCTTGGAAGGCAAAGAAAATGACACTGTTATCTGGTGAAGGCCTTTTTGCTGCATAATAACATGGCCAAAGGCCTGAGGGAGAAGAGAGCTCCCTTTTATAACAGACTCACTTTTGTGATAACTAACACACTCCCATAAGGACATTAATTAATTCATGAGGGCAGAGTCCCAATGGCCTCACCACTTCTTAAAGATCCCACCTCTTAATTCCATCACAATGGCTATTAAATTTTATCCTAAATTTTGGAGGTGACATTCAGTCTATACCATTATCTGTTTATTGGATAATTTAATCTCTTTATATGTAAAGTAATTATTGATACATAAGGATTTACTATTATAGTTGTGCTGTTTTCTGTTTTATAGTTTGTTTTTTTCTCATGCTGTCTTCTGTTAATTTTTGGATTTGTTTTTGTTGTTTTTATTTTTTGATGGTTTTTTCCATTTGTGTATCTACTACAGTTTTTTCCTAGAGGTTATCATGATACTTAGATAAAATGTCTTATATTTTAAAGGTCTAGTTTAAGATGATAACAATTTAACATCTATCCGTAGAAAAAAAGTCCACAGTTTTTCTCCCTTTCACACATTATATTACTATATATGTTATACTTTATAACTTTTTATACTGTGTATTCATTAAGTTATTGTAGCTATACTTATTTTAATGCTTTTATTTTGTAGCTTTTGTACTAGAGTTAAAAGTGATTTGTACACTAACGTTACAGTATTAGTGTATTCTGAATTTCACTATGTATTTACCATTTCCAGTGACATTTATACTTTTAACTTTTTTTGTGTTTTTCATTAGCATTTGATGTGGTTTGGCTGTGTCCCCACCTAAATCTCATCTTGTATTGTAGCTCCCACAATTCCCACATGTTGTGGGAGGGACCCAGTGGGAGGTAATTGAATGATGGGGCGGGTCTTTCCTGTGCTATTCTCGTGATAGTGAATAAGTCTCACGAGATGTGATGGTTTTATAGAGGAGAGTTTCCCTACACAAGCCCTCTCCTCTTGTCTGCTGCCATGTGAGATGTGCCTTTCACCTTCCACCATGATTGTGAGGCCTCCTCAGCCACACAGTAATGTGAGTCCACTAAACCTCTTTCTTTTGTAAATTGCCCAGTCTTGGCTGTGTCTTTATCAGCAGTTATGAAAACGGACTAATACAGTAAATTGGTACCAGTAGAGTGAGGTGCTGCTGAAAAGATAGATACCTGAAAATGTGGAAGCAACTTTGGAACTGGGTAGCAGGCAGAGGTTGGAACAGTTTCCTATGAGAAGAAGATAGGAAAATGTGGGAAAGTTTGGAACTCCCTAGGGACTTGTTGAATGGTTTTGACCAAAATGCTGATAATGATATGGACAACAAAATCCAGGCTGAGTTGGTCTTGGATGGTGTATTAGTCTGTTCTCACACTGCTGATAAAGACATATCCAAGACTAAGTAATTTACAAAAGAAAGAGGTTTAATGGACCTACAGTTCCATGTGGCTGGGGAGGCCTCACAATCACAGTGGAAGGTGAGGAGGAGCAAGTTACATCTTACGTGGATGGCAGCAGGCAAAAGAGAGGGAGCTTGTGCAGATAAACTCCACTTTATAAAACCATCAGATCTCATGAGACTTATTCACTGTCACAAGATTAGCACAGGAAAGACCTGCCCCCGCAATTCAATTACCTCCAACCAGGTGCCTCCCACAACTGGCAATTCAAGATAAGATTTGGGTGGGGATGCAGCCAAACCATATCATTCCGCCCCGGCCCCTCCCAAATCTCATGTCCTTACATTTCAAAACACAATCATGCCTTCCCAATAGTCCCCCAAAGTCCTAATTTCAGCATTAACTCAAATGTCCACAATCCAAAGTCTCATCTGAGTCAAGGCAAGTCCCTTCTGCCTGTGAGCCTGTAAAATCAAAAGCAAGTTAGCTACTTCCTAGATACACTGGGGGTGCAGGCATTGGGTAGCCATTTCAAATGGGAGAAATTGGTCAAAACAAAGGGGCCATAAGCCCCACGCAAGTCCGAAATCCAGCGAAGCAGTCAAATCTTAAAGCTCCAAAATGATCTCCGTTGACTCCATGTCTCACATCCAGGTCACGCTGATGCAAGAGGTGGGCTCCCACAGCCTTGGGCAGCTCCGCCCCCGTGGTGTTGCAGGGTATAGCCACCCTCCTGGCCACTTTCACTGGCTGGCATTGAGTGTCTGCCGCTTTTTCAGGTGTCCAGTGCAAGCTGTCAGTGTATCTACCATTCTGGGGTCCGGAGGACAGTGGCCCTCTTCTCACAGCTCCACTAGGCTGTGCCCAAGTAGGGACTCTGTGTGGGGGCTCCAAACCCACATTTCCCTTCTGCACTGCCCTAGCAGAGGTTCTCCCTGAGGGCCCTGCCGTGTAGCAAACTTCTGCCTGGGCATGCAAGCATTTCTGTACATCCTCTGAAATCTAGACGGGGGTTCCCAAACCCCAATCCTTGACTTCTGTACACTTGCAGGCTCAACACCATGTGAAAGCTGCCAAGGCTTGGGGCTTGCACCCTGTGAAGCCACAGCCTGAGCTCTCTGTTGGCCCCTTTCAGCCACTGCTGGAGCGGCTGGGATGCAGGGCACCAAGTCCCTAGGCTGCACGCAGCATGGGGACCCTGTGCCTCACCCAGGAAACCCACTTTTTCCTCCTAGGCCTCTGGGCCTTTGATGGGAGGGGCTGCTGTGAAGACCTCTGACATGCCCTGGAGACATTTTCCCCATTATCTTGGTGATTGACATTCGGCTCCTCATTACTTATGGAAATATCTGCAGCTGGCTTGAATTTCTTCTCAGAAAATGAGATTTTCTTTTCTATCACATTGTTAGGCTGCAAATTTTCTGAACTTTTATGGTCTGCTTCCCTTATAAAACTGAATACCTTTAGCACCACACAAATCACCTAGGTTACAGAGCTGCTTTAAGATTCACAATGAGACTAATGTTAGCAGGCATGCCTTTATGGGCACAGATCTGTGTGCCTTCAGGGGGGTCTCAGGTTAAGCATAACTGCTTCTGAACTGTGGCTGCATGCAGCTGGAGCCTGGTTGCAGTGCCACTTCAGGTCCACATTCAGATAATTGTTGATGGTCCTATGTATAGAACCACAGACAGATTTTTTTCCCTGAGAATCTCTGTGGGCAGGACTTTTTTTCCAGACCATAGGTGAGAGGTGAAGAAGGTGGGTTTTGCCTGATTCATGTGTCGTAGACAGGACCAAATTCTGCATGTGTGTCACATAAGACTTAGGTGGGTCTAAGTTGTCCTTGGTTCTTGGCAGATGGTCCTAGTGACAGGACAAAGGCCAAGTGGGTTATAGCTAAGTCTACAGTGGGATGTGGCAAGTTTAATTCTGTAGCCAGGACCATGATCAGCAAGCCTGCCATTTGGCCAAGGGCAATGTCTAAGGTTGACCAGCAAGGTCACATTTTTCAAGAGTAGTGATTCTCTCTTCCATGTCTTCCTTTTGGGCCATGGCTTTATGGACATCTTCTTGCAATTTGGCGTTCATTTCTTCAAATTTGATGAAATCTTTTCTAGATTTGATGAAAATCTTTTCAGATCCTCTTCCAGCTCTGTCACATGACTGGAGAGGGCAGCCAGGTACTCTTTCATTTGGCTCTGCTCCCTTGACTGTTCATGATTTCTTGGACTTCACTTACTTTAGCAAGGTCTTCCTCATAGCTTAAAGAACCATCAGAAGATCTCTTTCCATTCATGTTTGGTGTATTTTCTTGTTCATGGTTTATGTTAAGCACTCCACCTGTTAGTGTTTTTTTTTATCTGACAATTCTGTTCTTTAAGAATCATTAGCTCTTTGTGTGTGACACCTAATTCTTCTGCTAACAAACTTCAAGTGCTGCTCATAATCGTGCTCTCACCTTTTCATCCAGAGCTTTGTGCTGTTCAGATAATGACTTCAGTGCTTTCAGCACTTCAGCTTCACTGGACATGCCTGCTGGAGACTGCACTTGTTTCTTCACCACTGTCATCCTAAGATACCACTCATGCCTGGAGACAGGGCATTCCAAATGCTCTAATAGCAGCCTGGTGGTGTTCCTTTCTGCTTTCATTTTTCAGCGGTTTCTTCTTTCCTTTCAAGGAGCTGTTCCCTGCATACATTGACTTTTTTAGTAAGTGCCGTGAACTCCTGTGGAGGTGGAGTGTTGAGCTGTCTCTGCAAGGAATCTCTTTCATGACCAACCTCTTGTAATTTCCCCTGGGTTAGTGCCAGCATTTCTGGAATCTCAGTTTGTCAAGAAGACAGCCTCTTTCTTCTAGCATGCAGACCATTAACTGTTCAAAATATGAATCTGCATCTGGCTGTGAGGGGGAGCCGGACACATGGCTCCCACTTCCTCCCAGTGGGCCTTCTGCTTTGCTGATGGCCGACATTACCTCTCATATTATCTTGTTTGCCATGGGAGTGGGCGAGGAGGCTCTGCAGTGTCTAGCAGGTGGGTGTGAGCTCGGGAGCTGACGAAGGCAGCCCACAGCCAGACATTGGCAGACAAAGTATTTGTTTTTCTACATATGGCTTATTTCCCTTAACATATGAGATTCTCCAGGTCCATCCATGTTGTTTCAAATGACAGGATTTTATTCTTTTTTAATGGCCAAAAAGTATTTAATAGTATGTATGTACAGCACATTTTCATTATTTATCTGTTGCTGTACACTTGAATTGGTTTCATATCTTGGCCATTATAAATAGTGCTGCAATAAACATGGGAATGCAGATACCTTTGTCAAACTCTGATTTCCTTTCTTTGGGGATATATACCCAGTAGTGGAATTGCTGGGTCATATGGTACCTCTGTGTTTGATGATTTTTTGAGGAATCTTCATACCATTTTTTATAGTGGCTATACTAATTTATAATGCCACCAACAGTGTTCATGCATTCCTTTTCTTCACCTCCTCACCAACACATTTTTGTTACTATGTTTTGTCTTTTTGATTATACCCATTGTAACAAGTGAGGGGGTCCCACTGGGTTTGGATTTGCGTTTCCTGTGTGATTAATGATTTTGAGGGTTTTTTATGTACCTGTTGGCCGTTTGTATTTCTTCTTTTGAGAATGTCTGGTAAGGTCTTCCACACATTGTAAAATTCGGTTATATGTTTTTATTATCTTGAAATTTTAAAGCTTCTTACATGATCTAGATATTAACACCCTTTCATATGTATAGTTTGCAAATATTTTCTCACATTGTTTAGGTTGTCTTTTCACTCTGTTAGTATTTTCATTTTGTATTTAAACTCTTTTTAGTTGGATGTAATTATATTTGTTTTTTCTTTTGTTATCTGTGCTTTTGAAGTCTATTTTTAAGAGACAGGGTCTCTGTCACCCAGGTTAGAGTCAAGTAGCATTATCATAGCTCACTGCAGGCTTGATTTCCTGGGCTCAAGTGATCCTCTTGTCACATCCACTTGAGTAGGTTGACTATAGACATGTGCCACCACACCCAGCTAATTTAAAACCTTTTTTTTAGGGACAGGATCTCACTGTGTGGCCCAGGATGCCCTCAAACTCCTGATTCTCCCACCTTGGTGTCCCAAAGCATTGGGACTAGAGGCATGAGCCACTGCTACTGGCCATGCTTTTGAAGTCTTATTTGAAAAATATTTTCCAAGTCTGTTGTGAAGCATTTGCCCTATGTTTTTATCTAATAATTTCATAGTTTGGGCCGATTACATTTAATTCTTTAATCCAGTTTGAGTTGATTTTTTGGTGTATGGTGAGTGGTAGGGGTGTAGTCTGATTCTTCTGCATATGGTTATTCAGTTTTTCCTGCATCATTTGTTGAGGAAACTGTCTTTTCCCCAAAGTGTATTCTTGGCACCTTTGAAAATCAGTTTGCTTTAGATGCATGAATGCATTTTTTGGCTCAGCAGGCATATTGGTCTATATGTCTTTTTTGGTGCCAGTACAATACGGTTTAGCTTACTGTAGCTTTGTCATAAATTTTGATGTAAGTTATTGTATTGTCTCTATTCTTTTTGCTCAGGATTGTTTTGGCTATTCAGGGTGTCTTGTGGTTCCATATAAATTTAGAATTTTTTTTTCTATTTCTGTGAAGAATGCTGGTAACTTTTTGCTCAGAGTTGCATTAAATCCATAGATCATTTGGGGTAGTATGGCCATTTTAATTATATCTTTTCAATCCATGAACACAAGATATCTTTTCATTTATTCACATATATTTTATTTTTTCATCCATGTTTTGTAGTTTTAGTGTAGGAATATTTCATCTTCTTAGTTACGTTCATTGCTAGGTATCCTAATTTTAGTACTTAGTAGATGTCTTTTACATCTAAATTGGAAACAAGGAAGTTAAATGGTTCCTGTTAGAGACAAAAAGATCTTATATTTACAAAACCTGAACACAACACCAAACGCCAAAAAAAAAAAAAAAAAAAAACACCCAGAAACAACAAAACTGTTAGTACTAATAAATTAATTAAAGTTGCAGGATATAAAATTTCATAATTCCATTCACAATAGCTACAAAAAGGAAGTCAGTTCATTTAAAGTTCATGTTTGTATATGGTACAAAGTGAGGTCCAACTTTATTCTTTCCCATGCAAATTTCTAGTATTTCTAACATTCTTTGGTGAGGAGACTGTGCTTTCCTCATTGTGTGTTCTTAGAACCCTTGTTGAAGATAAATTTACTATATACATGAGGATTTATGGGCTCTCTAATTTTTACATCATCTATAATACTTGTCTGTCTTTGAGTACCACAGTTTTGATTACTATAGCTTTGTAATATGTTTTAAAATCAGAAAGTAGTTGTCTCTTTTTTTTTCCCCCCAAGATTGTTTGGCTATTTCTGATTTCTTGAAATTCCATAGATATTTTAGAATATTTGAATACTTCTGCAAAGAGATCTGTTGTTATTTTGATAGAGAGTACATTGAATCTGTAAATCACCTTGGATAGTATTGACATCTTAAGAATATTGAGTCTTCAAACTCTTAAACGTGTGTGTTTGAGACTGTTTAATTTCTACATATTTGTAGACCTGCCAGTTTTCTTTTCATTTTTAACTTCAAGCTTTATTCTGTTGTAGTCAAAAATAATACTTTGTGTGATTTCCATCTGTTTAAATTTGCTAAGACATTTTATGGCTTAAAAAGTTGTCTATCTGGAATAATGTACCATATGTGATTAAAGACATTGTGTATTTTGCTGTTGTTGGGTGAAAAGTTATGTGTATATGTTAAGTCTAATTGTCTTTAGTGTTCAGGTCGTCTGTTTCCTTATTGATCTTCTTCCTGTTTTTGGTTTTGTTCATTTTTGCATTACTGAAAGTGGAGTATGGAAGTCTGCTACTATTATTGTGCTGCTAGCTACTTGCTTCAATTCTGTGAAAGGTCACAATGTATATATGGGAGCTGTGACATTAGGTGCATATATGCTAATGCTTGTTATAGCTTTCTGGTCAGTGGGCACTATTAGTATTACGTAATGCCCTTTCTTGTATTTTGTGACAGTTTTTGATATAATGTGTATTTTGTCTGATAGTATTTTACTTTGCATTTAGATTCTTTTTTCCATGCTTTCACGTTCAGCCCATGTGTGTTTTTTGTATCTAAAGTGGGTCTTTTATTGAAAGCATAGAGTCGGATCTTGTTTATTAAATTTCAGTGAAATTTTGTCTTGTGAATGATTTAATTTTTTTTATATACAAAGTAACTACTGAAAGGGAATGACATTGCTTTTTGTTTTTTGTTTTAGATCTTGTAGCTTTTTTATTTCTGTTTTCCTCTTGCTGTCTTCCTTGGTGTTTTATTGATTTTTTTTTATAGTGGCATATTTTGATTCCTTTCTCATTTCTTTTTGTGTATCTACTATAGGTATTTTTGTGGTTACCATAGATATTACACAAAACATCTTAAAATTATTAACAATTTGTATTAACCTGATGACTTTAGTAGCATACAAAAATCCTGCCTCTTTATGTCCCCTTATTGTATTTTATTGAGGTCACAAATTATATGTTTTTTATTGTGGATCCATTAACACAGATTTTTGGTTATTTTTAAGTGGTGTCTTTTCACACACATAGGCTCAAAATAAAAGGATGGAGGAAGATCTACCAAGGAAATAGAAAGCAAAAAAAGCAGGGGTTGCAATCCTAGTCTCTGATAAAACAGACTTTAAGCCAGCAAAGGTCAAAAGGGACAAAGAAGGCCATTACGTAATGGTAAAGGGATCAATTCAACAAGAAGAGCTAACTATCCTAAATATATATGCACCCCATACAGGAGCACCCAGATTCATAAAGCAAGTTCTTAGAGACCTACAAAGAGACTTAGACTCCCAGGTGATAATAATGGGAAACTTTAACACCCCACTGTCAATATTAGATCAACGAGACAGAAAGTTAACAAGGATATCTAGGACTTAAACTCAGCTCTGGACCAAGCAGACCTAATAGACATCTGCAGAACTCTCCAACCCAAATCAACAGAATATACATTCTTCTTAGCACCACATTGCACTTATTCTAAAATTGACCGCATAATTGGAAGTAAAACAGTCTTCAGCAAATGTAAAAGAACAGAAATCACTACAAACTGTCTCTCAGACAACAGTGTAATGAAATTGGAACTCAGGATTAAGAATCTCACTCAAAACTGCACATCTACATGGAAACTGAACAACCTGCTCCTGAATGACTACTGGATAAATAACCAAATGAAGGCAGAAATAAAGATGTTCTTTGAAACCAATGAGAACAAAGACACAACATACCAGAATCTCTGGGACACATTTAAAGCAGTGTGTAAGTGGAAATTTATAGCACTAAATGCCCACAAGAGAAAGCAGGAGAGATCTAAAATCGACACCCTAACATCACAATTAAAAGAACTAGAGAAGCAAGAGGAAAGAATCTTAAAATTACATAGTGAAAGGAAAATGTGAGAGATGTGCCTAACTGGTGTTTAGGAAAAGGAAGTCTACACACCTGTATGTATTTCAAAGTTAACAGGCTCTCTAATGCCTAGTTATTGGTTATACAGATTGCATAATGCCACTCAGTATTTTTATTTAAAATACTTTATAAGCATATTAGAAATGATATATGATGAGTGTATTTTCTAATAATCTAGATTGTAATACAAAACAAAAATGAATCAAAAAGTAAACTGCAATTAGGACTTCCAAATTTCCTTTTTAGAAATTAATCTAGCTGCCAATTGCATTTTAATTGGACCCTTGGTGTCATCCATATATATATATACACACACACACACACACACACAATGTGTTTATATATATATATATATATATATATATATATATACTGTGTATGTGTAGTGTATTCATTGCCACAAGGTACTGAAAATTTTTTGTCATCTTTGTATCCTATATTTCCATGTAATTATTAATAATACAGAATTATATCAGGTAAATTAAATAAATTAAAAAGAGAGCCATACAGTCACACACACAAGAAAGTGTTTGTCTTTTCAAATGTATACCAGAATTAAAAGTATTCTGTATACTGTTATTACACTAATACCAAATACTTTGTGTATATTATTACCTTAACCAGAAAACTTTATATTGTTACATGATTTTGTGTTCCTCCCTACTATGATTTGATTTTTCAATGTAAAGAACTGACTCCTTTAGCATTTCTTGTATGACAGGTCTAATGGATATAAATTCATTTAGCTTTTATTAAGAATTCTTTCTTTCTTTTTTTCTGAAACGGAGTCTCGCTCTGCCGCCCAGGCTGGAGTGCAGTGGCGAGATCTTGGCTCACTGCAAGCTCCCCCTCCCGAGTTCACGCCATTCTCCTGCCTCAGCCTCCTGAGTAGCTGGGACTACAGGTGCCTGCCACCACGCCCAGCTATTTTTTTGTATTTTTAGTAGAGATGGGGTTTCACTGCGTTAGCCGGGATAGTCTTGATCTCCTGACCTCGTGATCTGCCCGTCTTGGCCTCCCAAAGTGCTGGGATTACAAGCATGAGTCACTGTGCCCGGCCCCGAGAATTCTTTATTTCTAATTCATTTTTAAAGCATAGTTTGGGCAGATGTAGTGTTCATAGTAGGTAGTTGTCATTTTTTCATCACTTTCAATATATCATCCTGCCATCTTCTGGCTTGTGAGATTTTTTGCTGAGACATCTGTTGATCATTTTGTAAGAGTAAAGACTTGGCCTTGTATGTGCCAAGTCATCTTTTTCTTTCTGACTTCAAGATTCTCTTTGTCACTTTTGAATTTCTGATTATAATGTCTCATGTGAGTCTCTTTGTGTTGCTGCTAGAGTTAGTTGAACTTTAAATTTTAGGCCATTTTCTCTGTCAGATTTGGAAAATTCTTAGTCATTATTACTTCAAATAAGTTTTCTGCTCTTTTTCAGTCTAGAATTCTCATGAGTGTATTGGCCTACTTGATAGTATCCCATAGGTTTACTAGGCTCTTTTTTCCTTCATTTTTTTATCCTGTTTGCCTTCCTGACTCTAAAATTTCAAATGACCTGTTATCAAGCATGCTGGGGATTTTTCACCTGCTACATCAGGTCTGTTGTAGACCTCATCTAGTGAATCTTTAAATTTAGTTTTTATTTTTTACCTCCACACTTTGTGTTTTTATAGTTTTAATCTCTTTGTTCATTTTCATTATCCATTTTCTCTTTTAGTTTAGTTGTGTTCTCCTTTAGTTGATTCAACATTTTTAATATAAATATTTTAGCCAGTTGTGTAGCTCATGCCTGTAATCCCAACTATTTTGGAGGCTGAAGTCAGAGGATTGTTTGAGGCCAGGAGTTCAAGACCTGCCTGAGCAATATATTGAGACCCTTTGTCTATAAAAAATAATAAATATGACTGGGCGTGGTGGCTCACGCCCGTAATCCCAGCACTTTGGGAGGATGAGGCAGGCGGATCATGAGGTCAGGAGATCAAGACCATCCTGGCTAACATGATGAAACCCCGTCGCTACTGAAAAATTAGCCGGGCGTGGTGACAGGCGCCTGTAGTCCCAGCTACTTGGGAGGCTGAGGCAGGAGAATGGCGTGAACCCAGGAGGCGGAGCTTACAGTGAACCGAGATCGCGCCACTGCACTCCAGCCTGGGCGACAAAGCAAGATTCCATCTCAAAAAAAAAAAAAAAAAAATACACTAGGTGTGATGTTGCATGCCTGTAGTTTTAGATAGGAAGCTGATGCAGGAAAATCAGTTAACTTCAGAAATTTATGCTTGCAGTGACCTGTGATTGTGCGACTGCTCCCTGGTCTGAGTTTTTTTTTTGAGAAATGTCCCTTCAAATCTTCTGCCCGTTTTTGATTGGATTATTAGATTGTTTCTTATAGAGTTGTTTGAGCTCCTTACATATTCTGATTATTGATCCTTTGTCAGATGGGTAGTTTGTGAATATTTTCTCCCATTCTGTGGGTTGTTTCTTCACTTTATTGAGTATTTCCTTTGTTGTCCAGGTGCTTTTTAACTTGACATGATCCCATGTGTCCATTTTTGCTTTGTTTTCCTGTGCTTTAATACATTACTTAAGAAATGTTTACACAAACCATTGTCCTGGAGAGTTTCCCCAATGTTTTCTTATAGTAGTTTCATAGTTTGAAATCTTAAAGTCCTTAATCCATTCTGATTTGATTTTTGTATATAGTGAGAGATAGGGGTCTAGTTTCTGTTTTTAATGAATAGGTTGTTTTCATATATGTGGATACCCAGTTTTTTTAGCACTAGTTATTGGAAAAAACTGTCCTTTCTCTAGTGTATGTTCTTAACATCTTTGTTAAAAACGAGTCCACTCAAGGTGTCTAGAATTGTTTTGGGGTTCTCTATTCTGTTGCATGGGTCTGTGTGTCTGTTTTCCTGCCAGTACCATGCCATCTTGATTACCACAGCTGTTTAGTGTAATGTGAAGTCAGATAATGTGACTCCTTAAGTTTTGTTCTTTTAGCTTAGGATAGCTTGCTATTCTGAGTCTTTTGTGGTTCCATATATATTTTAGGATTGTTTTTTCTAATTCTGTGAAGAATATCATTAGTATTTTGATAGGGATTGCACTGAATCTGTAGATTGTTTTGAGTAGTATGGATATTTTAACAATATTGATTCTTCCAATCCATTGACATGGGATTTTTTTTGTGTGCGTGTGTGTGTGTCCTCTTCTCTTCTATTTATTTATTTATTTATTTAATTAATTTATTTTTTTCAGATGGTGTCTCCCCCTTGTTGCCCAGGCTGGAGTGCAGTGGCACGATCTTGGCTCACTGCAACCTCTGCCTCCTGGGTTCAAGTGATTCTCCTGCTGCAGTCTCCCAGGTAGCTGGGACTCCAGACATGTGCCACCATGCCTGGCTAATTTTTTGTATTTTTAGTAGAGACAGGGTTTCACCATGTTGCCTATGCTGGTCTCAAACTCCTGACCTCAAGTGATCTGCCCACCTTGGCCTCCCAAGGTGCCGGGAGTACAGGTGTGAGCCACTGCACCTGGCCATCCTCTTCAATTTCTTTCATTCATGTTTTATAGTTTTCATTGTGCAGATCTTTCACTTCTTTGGTTAAGTTAATGTCTAGGTATTTAATTTTATTTGTGGCTACTATAAATGGAATTACTTTCTAATCTCTTTTTGCAGATTCTCTGTTGGCATATAGAAATGCTACTGATGTTTGTATGTTCATTTTATATCCTGCAACTTTGTTTATCAGTTCTTATCGTTTTTTGGTGGAGTCTTTAGATTTTTCTAAATATAAGACTGTAACATCTGCAGACAAGAATAATTTGATGGCTTCCTTTCCGATTTGGATGCCATTTAGTTTTTTCTCTTGTTCTACTGCTGCTGTAGCTAGCACTTCCAGTACTATGTTGAATAACAGTGGTGAAAGTGGGCATCCTTGTTATGTTCCAGATCTTAAAGACTTTCAGATTTTTGTCCTCCATTCAGGATGATACTAGTTGTGGATCTGTCATATATGGTTTTTATTATTTTGAGGTATGTTCTTTCTATACCCAGCTTTTTGAGGGTTTTTATTATCAAAGGATGTTGAATTTTATTAAATCCTTTTTTCAGCAGCAGTTGAAATGATCATATGATTTTGTCCTTCATTCTGTTGATATGATATATTGATTGATTGCATATGATGAACCATTCTTGCATCCCAGGGATAAATCCTACTTTGTCATAATGAACAATCCTTTAATGTGTTGTTGAATTCTGTTTGCTAATATTTTGTTATTTTTACATAAATATTTATTATAGATATTGGCCTACAGTTTTCATCTTTTGATGTATCTTTTTCTGATTTGGGTATTATGGTAATACCAGCCTCAAAGAATGAGTTTGGAAGTATTCCTTCCTCCTCTGTTTTGGAACTTTTTGAGTAGGGCTGGTATTAGATCTTTAAATGTTTGGTAGAATTTAGTGGTGAAGCCATCAGGTCCTGGGCTTTTCTTTACTGGGAGGCTTTTTATTATGGCTTTGAACTTGTTACTTGTTATTGGTCTGTTCATGTTTTGGATTTCTTCCTTGTTTAATCTTGGTAAGTTGTATATATCTGGGAACTTACCCATTTTTGTTAGATTTTCCAATTAGTTGGCATACAGTTGTTAATAATAGCCACTAATAATCTTTTGAATTTCTGCAGTATCAGTTATAATGTCTTCTTTTTCATCTCTGATTTTATGTGGGTCTTCTTTTTTTCTTAGTCAAGCTAAAGGTTTGTAAATTTTATATATCTGCTTAAAAAAATCAACTTTTCATTTCATTTTTTTTTTGTATTTTTTATTTGAATTTTATTTCTACTGTGATCTTTATTATAATTTTTGTTTTGCTGTTTTTTAGTTCTTTAAGATGCAACATTAGGTTATATGATTTTTTTTCCTTTTTGATGTAAGCACATATATCTATACATTTCTCACTCAGTACTGCTTCTGCTGTATCCCATAGGTTTTGGTATGTGTTTTTTCATTATTTGTTTGAAGAAATTTTTCAGTTTCCTTCTTAATTTCTTTATTGATCCAATTTTCATTCAGGAGCATATTATTTAATTTACATTTGTTTGTATAGTTTCCAAAATTCTTGGTACTGATTTTTAGTTATATTCCATTGTGGGCAGAAATGTTTGATATTATTTCACTTTTCTGAATGTTTTAAGACTTGTTTTGTAACCTAAAATGTGTGTATCTAAAAATTTTCTATGTGCTGAGAAGAATGTGTGTTCTGTAGCCATTAGATAAAATGTTCTGCAAATATTTATTTGGTATATTTGATTTATAGTACAGATTAAGTCTGATGTTTCATTCATGATTTTCTATCTGTAAGACCTGTACAATGCTGAAAGTGGTGTGTTGAAATCTCAATTATTATTGGGGCCTCTCTCTTTAGCTCTAATACTCTATGTCTCAATGCTTTAGTGTTGGGTGCATGGATATTTAAAATTTTTATGTTCTCTGACTGAATTGATCCCTTTATCATAAAATGACCTTTGTTCTGTCTTCATAGTTTTTGTCTTGAAATATATTTTATCTGATATAAGTATAGCTACTTTAGTTCTTTGTTTTTTTGTTTTCATTGGCCTAGAACATTTTTCTATTCCTTTATTTTTCAGTCTATGTGTATCTTTATAGGTGAAGTGTATTTCTTGTAGGCAGCAGATAATTGGATCTTCCTTTTTTCTTTTTTTCACCCATTCTGTGTCATTTAATTGGAATGTTCAGTGCATTTCCATTCAGCGTTATTATTGATAAGTATGTGTTAACTCCTGCCATTTTGTTATTTGTTTTTGCATTTTCTTTCCTTTGTCCTTCCTTCCTGTCTTCATTTTAGTGAGCATGATTTTTCTTGGTGGTATGATTTAATTTCTTGCTTTTTTGTTTCTGTATCTGTTGTATGTTTTTTTATTTGAGGTTACCATGAGACGTACAAATACTGTCTTATAACCTGTTGTTTTAACTGTCAACAACTTCACACTGATTGCCTGAGTGAACAAATAAGGAACAAGAAAACTAGTAAAAACTCTACCCTTTAACTTTGTTTCCCCATTTTTAAACTTTTTGTTGGTTCTCTTTATGTCTTATTGTACTGTCTTGAAACATTGTTGTAGTTGTATTGAGTCTTCATTGAGTATTTCTACTTGAGTATTTTATACATCACAATTACCATCTTATAATATTCAGTTTTTCTCTGTGCTATTACCAATGAGTTCTGTAGCTTCAGATGACTTCTTATTGTTCATTAACATTCTCTTCTTACAGATGGAAGAGAATGCCCCTTAGTGTTACTTGTAGGACAGGTCTGGTTTTAATGAAATCTCTCAGTGTTTGTCTGGGAAGGTCATTTTTTTCTCCTTCATGGCTATGGAATATTTTCACAGGATACACTATTCTAGTGTAAAAGTTTTGCTACTTCAGCACTTTAAATATGTCATGCCGCTCTCTCCTGGCCTGTAAGGTTTCTACTGAAAATCTGCTGCCATACATACTGGAGTTTCACTGTATGCTGTTTCTTTTTTCTTGCTGCTTTTAGGATCTTTTATTCTTAATTTTTGGGAGTTTGATTATTAAATGTCTTGAGGTGGTTGTCTTTGGGTTCAATCTGCTTTGTGTTCTGTGACCTGGTTGTACTTGGATATTGATATCTTTATAGATTTGGGAAGTTCTCTGATTGTATTCCTTGAATAAACTTTCTATGCCTCTTTCTCTCTTTAAGGCTAATACCTCTTAGATTTGCCCTTTTCAGGGTGTTTTCTAAATCTTGTAGGCATGCTTCATTCTTTTTTGTCTTCTCTACATATTGTCAAATTGCCTGTGTTCAAGCTCGATAATTTTTTCTTCTGCCTGATCAATTTTGCTATTAAGAGACTCTGATGCGTTCTTCAGTATGCCAGTTGCATTTTTTAACTTCAATTTCTGCTTGATTCCTTTTAATTATTTCAATCTCTTTGTTCAATTTATCTGATAGAATCTGAATTCCTTCTCTATTTTATCTTGAATTTGTTTCTTCAACACAACTATTTTGAATTATCTGTCTGAAAATTTACTTATTTTGTTTCTCCAGGATTGGCCTCTTGTGCCTTATTCAGTTTGTTAGGTGGGGCCATATTTTACTGGATAGTCTTAATGTGTAGATGTTCATCTGTGTCTGGGCATTGAAGAGTTAGGCATTTATTGTAGCCTTCACAGTCTGGGATTTGTGTCCACCCTTGTTGGGAAGGCTTTCCAGAATTTGAAGGTACTTGGATCTCGAATTCAATAACGTTGTTCTTCCAGACTCATAGAGGTACCATGCTGTTGGTCTTGGTTAAAATCGATGAATTATCTGGATTACCAAGCAGAGGCTCTTGTTCTCTTCCCTTAGTTTCTTCCAGACGAATGGAATTTCTTTCTCTATGCTGAGCTACCTGGAGCTGGGGTGGGATGACACAAGCTTCCCTCTTGCCCCCACCACTGGGACTGTGCTAATTTAGACCTGAAGTGAGCACAGCACTGGGTGTCACCCAAGGCCCAGTGTGATTACTGCCTGGCTACCACCTAAGTTTACTCAAGACCTTAGGCCTCTACAATCAGCAGGTGGTAACCAGCCAGGTTTGTGTCTCCTCAGGGCAGTGAGTTCCCTTTGGCCCCAGGTAGGTCCAGAGATATTGTGTGGGAGCCCGATATTGAAGTCAGCAGCCTATTTATCTCATGTTCTATTCTACTGCAGCTAAGCTGGCATTCAAATTACAAGACAACATCCTTCCGACTCCTCCCTCCCCTTTCTGCAGGCAGAGGAGCCTCACACTGTGTCTGCCACCACCACCAGCCACAGGGGTTTCCACTGGGCTATCACTGATGTTCACTCAGTGCCCAAGCATTCTTCAGTCAGCTTGTGATGACTGCTTCCACATCTGGGACTTACTCTTTGGTGCAGGGCAGGTCCAGAAATGCTGACTCAGGGACCCTAAGAGTCTGCTTGGTGCTCTTCCCCGCTGTGGCCAAGCTGGTACCTCAGGTGCAAGACAGAATCCCATTTACTTTTTCCTCTGCTTTGCTCAAACAGAAGGTGTCTTTCACTATACCCACCACAGTGGGAAATGTTCTAGGTCACATCTGAAGCCAGCACATCTCGGAGTCCAATGTTCATGATGTGTTATTGTGGTACCACTGTTGGTTATTCGGAGACCAGCAGCTCCTAAGTCAGAAGATGATGAATCCTGCCAGGTCTGTGCTGTGATAGGGCAGCACTGGGTTCATTGTAGTCCCCTAGTCACTGTGCTCTCCATCTCCCAAATGAACAGATTTCTCCCCGCCATGCAGATGCTGCTGAGGGGCAAGGGCGAGGTGGCACAAGCACTCCCTTTCCTCCACTGTTGGTGACTTAGTGGTTCACATGCCACTTTATTGTAGCAAAGTTATTGTAGTAAAGTTTGTATATCAACTGAGAAAACAGGGCCTCAGGTGTTGCACTTACATGTTGTTATATTCTCAACTTAGCATAATTTTGTATATTAGATTTGTAAAATATATGTACCTGAATCTAGTAATTGGAATTCTTAAAATTTTCATATCTTTCAGTTGTGTTTTCGCATTATAACAAGGACCTGTTGACAGAGCACTGCACAGAAGCTTCATTCCATAAAGTGATATCGAGGAGACATGGGAACTGTGATCTTGAGAATTTACATTTAAGAAAAAGGTGGAAAAGGGAGGAGTGTGAAGGGCACAATGGATGTTATCATGAAAAGACTTTTAAATATGATCAATTTGATGAGTCCTCTGTTGAAAGTTTGTTTCACCGGCAAATACTTTCTTCTTGTGCCAAAAGCTATAACTTTGATCAATATAGGAAAGTCTTTACTCATTCATCATTGCTTAATCAACAAAAGGAAATAGATATTTGGGGAAAACATCACATATATGATAAAATTTCAGTGTTATTTAGGCAGGGCTCTACTCTAAATAGTTACTGAGATGTTTTCATTGAAGATAAAAATTATCATTGCAATAATTCTGAAAAAGCTTTGAACCAAAGCTCAAGCCCTAAAAATCATCAGGAAAATTATTTTCTAGAAAAACAATACAAATGTAAAGAATTTGAGAAAGTCTTTCTTCAGAGTATGCATGGGCAAAAGAAGCAAGAACAGTCTTACAAATGTAATAAATGTGTAGAAGTTTGTACCCAGTCATTAAAACATATTCAACATCAGACCATCCATATCAGAGAAAACTCATATAGATGTAATAAATATGATAAAGACCTTAGTCAGTCATCAAATCTTAGAAAGCAGATAATCCATAACGAAGAGAAACCATACAGATGTGGAAAATGTGGGGATAGCTTTAACCATAGTTTGCATCTTATTCAACATCAGATCATTCCTACTGAAGAGAAACCTTATAAATGGAAAGAATGTGGCAAAGTCTTTAACCTTAACTGTAGTTTATACCTTACTAAACAGCAGCAAATTGATATTGGAGAAAACCTTTACAAATGTAAATCATGTAGCAAATCTTTTACTTGTTCCTCCAATCTTATTGTGCATCAGAGAATTCACACTGGAGAGAAACCATACAAATGTAAAGAATGTGGCAAAGCCTTTCGCTGTAGTTCATACCTTACTAAACATAAGCGAATTCATACTGGAGAGAAACCTTATAAATGTAAAGAATGTGGAAAAGCTTTTAACCGTAGTTCATGCCTTACTCAACATCAGACAACTCATACGGGAGAAAAACTTTACAAATGTAAAGTATGTAGCAAATCTTATGCTCATTCTTCAAATCTTATTATGCATCAGAGAGTTCATACTGGAGAGAAGCCTTATAAATGTAAAGAATGTGGCAAAGTCTTTAGCCGTAGTTCTTGCCTTACTCAGCATCGGAAAATTCATACTGGAGAAAATCTTTACAAATGTAAAGTATGTGCCAAACCTTTTACTTGTTTCTCAAATCTTATTGTGCATGAGAGAGTTCATACTGGTGAGAAACTCTATAAATGTAAAGAATGTGGCAAAGCCTTTCCTTATAGTTCACACCTTATTCGACATCATCGAATTTATACTGGAGAAAAACCATACAAATGTAAAGCATGTAGCAAATCTTTTAGTGACTCCTCAGGTCTTACTGTGCATCAGCGAACTCATACTGGAGAGAAACCCTATGTCTGTAAAGAATGTGGCAAAGCCTTTAGTTACAGTTCAGATGTTATTCAGCATCGGAGAATTCATACTGGCCAGAGACCCTACAAATGTGATGAATGTGGCAAAGCCTTCAGTTATAGGTTATACCTCACTACACATCAGAGAAGTCATACTGGAGAGAGACCCTACAAATGTGAAGAATGTGGCAAAGCCTTTAACTCTAGGTCATACCTCATTACACATCAGAGAAGTCATACTAGAGAAAAAACTTTAAAAATGTAAAACGTGGAGCAGTTTTTTTACTTGTTACCCATGTCTTATTGTGCATCAGATAATTTATATGGGAGTGAAACCCTACAAATGTTAAAAATGTGGCATAACCTTTAACCATTTTTCAAGCCTTGCACAACAGCAGAGAATATAAACTGAAAAAATCCATACAAGTACTAAATATGTGGCAAATTATTTTAAACTGCTCAACCCTTACTCAAGATAATCCATACAAGAGAAACACTGTAGATGTAAAAATGTGAAAAGTTTTATTCAAACTATCAACTTATGAGTCACCTAGGGGTTCATAGAAAAAGAAAGTTTGCAGATGCAATAAATGTGAGGAAGTATTTAATAAAAAATGAAGTCTAAATGTGTCAGAGAATTTATGTTAGAAAGGACTAAAGCACAGACACTTTCAGCCTTTATACTAAAGAAGAGTATTTTTTATACAGAATAAAGGCAAAATAATTAGATAATTTATTTGCTTGTATGTTTTAAAGTAGCAAGAACATTGATGTTTTGACAGGTATATTTCATAGATACTTCATTTGTATTTGCAGTATTTGAGGTTTTTGGAAGGCAAATATTATTTATATAATTCAGCTTTCAGATCTGCTGCTGCTTTTCCTTAATCCATGGCATTCATGTGAAAATATGTGTTCTGGTTTTTTTCTGCATCAGAGCAATGTGAGGTCCTTCTACGTTAATATCATTGACGTCAACATTTTTCATGGAAGTTTAATGCCAAATGTAAAACACATGAAGAAAATATTTTAAAATATGCTCTTTGTGTTTGAATAAAGTAGTAATGCATGTAAACATATACGTGTTTAGAGCATTTTTCTATATTAAAGTAAGAGGGATATTCTGAATTTTTGAAATTACTTCAATTCCTTCATAAGTTAAAAAAAAAAAAAAAAAAAGACTTCATTTTAAGCAGAGGTCCCCAATCCCAGGCTGTAGACTGGTTACTGGTCTGTGGCCTGTGAGAAACTGAGCTGCACAGCAGGACATGAGTGGTGGGTGAGCAAGCATTACCACCCGAGCTCTGAATCCTCTCAGATCAGTGGTGGCATTAGATTTTCATAAACCCTATTGTGAACTGTGCATGTGAGGGATCTAGGTTGTGTGCTCCTTAGGAGACTCCAACTAATGCCTGACGACCTGAGGCAGAACATTTTCATCCCAAAACCATCTCTCTCCTTGCCAGTTTGTAGAAAAATTGTCTTCCATGAAACCAGTCCCTGGTGCCAAAAAGGTTAGGACCACTGAGTTGAAGTACTAACATATCTTTAAAACAAAATAAAGTAGGAGTCTTTAGCATTATTTGATGTGATAGAAGACATAGTGAAAAAGTTGAGTATTTGATGTGATGAGAATAACATCTTCACCTGTATCAGGGAAATGTGAAGATAATTCCTATCAACATTCACTAAATAATTAGCCTCACTTTCAAAAAAAGTAGAAAACAGAACTGCAAGATTAGTATGTTGGAAAAAAAGAATGCTTCTTGAGTACTTGTAACTGATTTTGACCAGGAAGAATATAGTGGATTTTAAAATGCTGTAGACTATGGGTGAACTTAATTTCTTTTAATAAAATGAGTTGGTTTTTCATGTTTTAGCACTGATGTACAATGAATGAAATGTTGTACTGACACCAGTGTTAAACTATTCCATCTTATCTAAGATTGTGGTTAACAGATGGAAATAATATACTATGGGTTAACCGTGAAATGTCTTCCCTAATATTCCTTTTGTAGGAGGACTTAAACTTTCCATAATTTGGAGAATAGTTTTCTCATAGTGACTGTCTTGATAATGATTAGATAAGGCAGGTAAGACTGAAAGGCCACAACTTAGCAGCAAATGTTTTACATTCATTTGAGAGCCAGTTTGTAAGTAGTCCACCAAAAGATGTTGGGTTAAAGCAGTGGTTTGAATTAATTGCATAGCATCCGTATAACAGAATACAACTCAGCCATACAAAGAAACAAAGAACTAAAGCTCACACCCTATATGAATCTCACAGACCTCCTAAGTGAAAAACGTTAGACATAAAATTGTGTTTTGTGTATTTATGTATTGTATTATTTCAGGCAAAATAAACCTATGATGAAATAAACACATTGATAGCCTCTGGTTGAGGAAGAAAAGATAGGTGCCTGGGACAAAACAAGTGAATTTTCTGAAGATGATGAAAATGTTCTGTTTCTAAACTAGGTGAAGGTCATAAGGGTTTATTTGTTGAAAATTTACAACTAGAGTTTGTGTCAGCCCATTGATGCTGCAGAGTCTGTTTCCTTTGGGTTGGGACCTCATTCCTGAGTTGGGACTTCACCTCATTGAAGTCCTGGCAGAGTCACTAGAAGAGGTGTGATGATCTTGTCCCAGACCCCAAGAGTGAGTTCTTGAATCTCACACAGGAAAGAATTCTTGGTGAGTTGCAGAGTATAGTAAAGCTATAACGGTTTATTAGAGACTACTGATTTGCAGAGTAGGGCATCCTCAGAAAGCAGGAAGAGGAATGCCTTGCAATGAGAAGAGACAGTTTATTGAAAGCTCCTCTGTTAGAGTAGGCCTTCCTCAGAAAGCAAGAGGAGAAATGCACCCATTTCAAATGGTTATATAGGTTATAAGAATGGTATACTTTATTACAGAGGCTTGTAATCAGCTTGTGACAGGCTATTAGTATTGTTACTTTTCTATGTTACTACTGATTTCAGCAAGAATGTATGAGTGTACTATTTTTAAAGCAAAACATACTTAAACTAATAATGCTTTTTCTTAAAGTACTGGGACATTTTCTTAAGTTTTGAGTTCTTATTTAGTTGATTAACGTCATTAACTCAGTGTCTAAACCATAAACATCTTGTGACCAAGAGTGTCCAGCCCCCTTGGAAAGTAATCCAGCAGGTTTGGCTTTTTTTTTTTCTTGAGACAGAGTCTCGCTGAGTTGCCCAGGCTGGAGTGCAGTAGTGCAATCTCCGCTCACTGCAGTCTCTGCCACCTGGGTGTAAGCCATTCTCCTGCCTCAGCCTCCCGAGTACCTGCCACCACACCCAGCTAATTTATATATTTTTAGTAGAGACAGGGTTTCACCATGTTGGCCAGGCTGTTCTTGAACTCCTGACCTCAGGTGATCTGCCCACTTCAGCCTCCCAAAGTGTTGGGATTACAGGTGCGAGCCACTGTGCCCAGCCACAGGTTTGGCTTTACCTGGCCTTTATTCAAGATAGGGTCACTAGTTAGGATACTTCTGGCAGAATTAGCATGGTTGTTATCTGAGAGCAGTCTATCACACTGCAGTGAGGAAGGGTGTTGAACGGCGACTAAGGTGTCATGGCTGCTCATTTGGCTACAGAGGTCCAGCTAGCAGCAAAAGTATAATGCCTTGAGTAGGAATTACAGTTAGGAAAAGGATTTTTAAAGAGCTCTATAGTCAAAAGTTGATTTAATAAAAACTGATATTTACTCTATGTACATACACGTATGCATGGTTTTAAGATCTCCTCTGTAAAAGTCAAATGAATTCTGTTTCTCCATTTACTTCTGTCTGTCCTTCGTCTTGCCACTCCAAATGCCACATGAGGGCCCCCCCAAAAAAAAAATTCTAACAGAATTCTAGGCCTAGAATCACAGAAAACAGAAAAGTTGGCACAGTCTCCTCCTTTTGGGAGGAAACTGCTTTTTCTCATGAGGCCCTCAGAGTTGTAAGCAGAGAGATTCCTCTCAGGTCTAACACTGCTCTTTTTTGTATTGCATTACTTGATCTCCTTGGCTTTGGGGAATACCAGAGACTATTACATTGTACTATGAGAGAACTTGACTAGGTGGATGTAATTGCTGGTGAGTCACTGGCAAGAGCTATGGTGTTAGAGGGCTGACAGCAGTCGCTTACAGTAAATGTTTATTACTCTAGAGAGTTGCTTATTTCTTTGGGTGTTTGGATAGAAAAAAGTATGGTTTAGAATGTAGAGGCTACAGAAACAGCCCCCAAGCCACCCCACGGAGGGGTAAGACACCCATGTGGGATGCAGTAATCACAGTGTGTGCTGGCATAGGATTGCCTACCAACCTCAAAGGCATGTCCCTTTACTGAGGTGCACTGTGGAATCATTGAACTGCCCAGTCCTCTGGCATTTCCTTTCTTTTGGGGGCTCAGAATTCAATGTAAAACTGGGATTCTTGATTTGGGAGGATCTAAGTGTTATGCCTTCCAGCTGCTCCTGCTTTGCACATATTTAAGTATTAAGCCCTAAAAACTGCATGCTTTCTTTGCTTTATTTATTAAGTGGCTCCACCCTGAAGCCAGTAATCTAATTAAAAAACAAACTAAGTTAAAAAGCCCATCTATCCAACTAAAGCAGTCTCCAAGATGTGCAACTTTCTGACATTTAGCTGGCTGCTTTGCTACTCTTTGTAAAAAAAAAAAAAAAAAAAGCACACGCACACAAAGGAATGCTTTTCTCCAGGACCTGGGAACAATGTATTTGAAATATAAATATGAAAAAAGATAGTACCCAATCTCACAATTTTGCAGTAAGATAGAAGCCTAATTTTATCAGGCACTTAGTTCCAAGTTGCAAAACAATTTTCTGTCACAAAGGTTAGGAGTTTATTTTTCCTTTTTTTTTTTTTTTTTTGAGACAGAGTCTCGCTCTGTCGCCCAGATTGGAGTGCAGTGGCGCAGTCTTTGCTCACTGCAAGCGCCGCCTCCGGGGTTCACGCCATTCTCCTGCCTCAGCCTCCCGAGTGGCTGGAACTACAGGCGCCCGCCACCACGCCCAGCTAATTTTTCGTATTTTTAGTAGAAACGGGGTTTCACCATGTTAGAGAGGATGGTCTGGATCTCCTGACCTCGTGATCCACCCGCCTCAGCCTCCCAAAGTGCTGGGATTACAGGCGTGAGCCACCACGCCTGGCCTATTTTTCCTTTTAATTAAAGCCAATTATCAAACCTAGATCATCTTTCTGGTTACCAGGTGAATTTAGGATAAACTGTGCCAAATGTTGCTGTCAAATTTTCCTGCTTGAAGGCTATTAATCTTGACAACATATATGTTTTATAACTCAATTAAACCAGACTGTGATGTTTTAACACTACATGTTTTGCTTCTGATGCACATCACAGTCTGGTTTGAGTTATAAAACAACTTTTATCTCTCTTCTACCTTTGTGGAGAGGCATTCTAGGTTGGGAGGCAATGTTGTTTTAATTATATTTCCCAAGCACTGTTCAGAATTACAAGATCAAATATAAACATAAAAGGTGCCGATCAGGCTTCATACTAGAAGGGACTTTGGCAGATACCCATCAAGTTTTCTTTCAGGCTTTCTTCCCCCAAGCCACAATTGTTCAGTGAAGATCTTGCCTGCCCTCAAAATCTGAATGCAGTATGATCTCGCTGCCTATTTTGGGCTCTGCAGTTTCATCTGGGGCACAGTTAGAAAAGATTTGTAATAAAATAACCGCATAAAGTGGCAATCGTCAGTTCCAGCCCTGTCTTTCAATGCACGTGGTGACTTTATAACAGAAATTGATTCAGAGAACATGGGCCTGGAAGCGCAATCAGACATGTACATGCGCATTGAGTTGCCCTCTTCCACTTCCCTGTCTCTCTGGGGACCTAAATCTGCACCACTAAATTTTGAATGCAGGATCTGGGGCTCTTCAGAATGCTCTATAGCAGCCTTCCTGGGAGGACTCTCTTCTCCAACTTGTCTCTTCCTGCTGTAAAACCCAAGAATACAGAACAGGTGAGATCCCTCAGAATTTGCACACAAGGGGAATTTGCCTCCCCCTGAGATTCATAAAACAGGGCCAGCCTTCAGTCTGAGCATTACAGAAAATCCAGGGCAGACCTTTCTTGTATCATGAGAGATCAATACAGACCCTGTAAAGCAGGAGGATCGCTCAGGGTGGGGCCTGTAGAATCTTTTAGATCTTGTTCACTAACCTGCTGCCGTTGTGTGAGGAGCTTCTGGTGGTTAATGCAGAATCTATAAGTGTAAACAAGCATTAACATAAAAACTACCACTTCCAGGGACACCAGAACCTGCCTTGTTTAGAATGTTAAATATATCTTTTCCAAAAAATTGATAATATTTGATTATCTAATCAAAATATTATAACTATACGTTAAACATTACGTAGAAAGATGTTAAAATTCTGTTAAACTTTCTCGAATTTTGTTTAAATGATCTTAAAATTCTACACTTTGGAATACTGACTTCCATTCTTTAAAATCTGTGCTTTTCTAGGCAGCCTATCCTAAATGTTTGTATTTAAATAGAGTCTTTTAAACTTAGATTCTAATCTTTTTGATGATTTTAGGTTGACATAACTATAGTCACCATGTTGTGAAAGAAATCTCGAAAACATATTCCTCTTTTGGGTTTCTCATAAACGGTTTGGCCACAGAGTCAAGGAGAGAACATTGGAGTGTCTGAGAGTGTGGGTCTTGACTAATTTTCATCAGCGTTCCTGGGCACAGAGGACATACCCTCCATTTCATTCCTGATGCAATATTTGATGTAGTTCATGTTACTATTATCTTGTTACTGTGATCCACCAAAATATGAGGTTAAAAGACCTTTCAATCTTTTAGGAAGAAAAAGTGTTATATTTTCCTCATCTTTTTGAGTTTTGTGGTCAGAAACATACACTGGCAGACAGGATTTTTAAAGTTTCCAATAATTTGTAGCTCAGGATTTGCGTCCAGTGTTTTTCTGTCTCCTACCTCTGCAGCTACCTTCTCTGACTCATGTTTTTCTCACATGAGCTGAGAATAAAATGTCTTCAGATCGGGAGTGTCCATGATTTCCGATGTATCTTACTCTGTTTAATGAATAGTAGATGCATGTCAGTTTTTTGACGGCATCTAAAATATCATAATTCTTATCTTGCCATTTGTGCATTTTACACAAATATTTAATAATCCTGTTATTAGCCAGGAAGGGCAATTCCCTTTTCTGATATTGCTAGCTGCGTTTCTTGGTTTGCCACTATTGCCACTGAATGAAAAAAAGCTTTTCTTCACCAAACCAGGTAATCTGCAGTTCTCATAATCGCTTTATGCTGTTGATGAGCAGTCATATGTTTTTCAATGCTATTTATAAAGTACGGTAAAATCGATGAGGAATATGATGCTTTTGATTGTTATACTAATAAAACACAGGATATTTTGTGATACATAGCTATACTTAAATATGTCAGGAAGAGTGCAAGTAGCTATTAAAATCATATTGTTAATAAAATTATGTTGTAGAATTCCAAATCCTGGCTCATGAATCTGATGTACAGCTGAGGCCAAACAGTGTCACTGATGCTTGGAGACAGAGGAAGGTTTATTCAATGGGGCCAAAGTAAGAACGTAGGAGAGAAAATTTCTCAAATCCATCTGAAAAAACAAAGCAGCATCAGGGGATGTTTATTCAGCCAGAAGATAAGGAAAGGGGAGATTAAGGGAATTGAGGGGAAAAGTGTGTATTTCTTCAGTCTCAGATAACATCTTGACCAACAAGACTTCTCGGTGTCAACAGCTGGTAACAATGTCCTTCAAGGCAGGTATTTCTTCTGCAAAATGTTACTGTGACCCTCCTGCTTGACAAAGAAAATTATCTCTTCCTGCTTGACAACAGTATATCAACAATTTATAATTTTATTTTAGAAACAAGGGATGCTGGCTTTTGTGCAAGCAAGCAAGGGTTTAATTAGAAATTTCATTATTTCAGTCGCTAAAAATGCTGGGGTGCTGAAATCTCAAGGGGCTTGGTTATAATAATACAACACTAAACAATAGCTATTATTATAAAACTGAGGAAATAAGTCTTATAAAACTTTATTTTTGTCTAAGGTAACATTTTGTAATACAAAATAACATTGGTTTTGGAAATGGCTTCTTTCTTTGAAGTCCTATTTTTTTTTTTCAGACATTTGATCTAAGCACATAGACTTTATGATGAGTTTTAAGTTCCTGGTTCACTTGATGATGTTTTTCCGACATTTCCATGATTGCATGGATGCTTTCAGGCTTGCAATATCATAAACAAGCTAAGATGAAAGTGAGAACAAGGAATATGAACTTGATCTGCATTATCTGTCTCAGAGTACTCAGGGGCTTCACCCTCAGCCTGAGGACAAACTGTCACTGCTCAGAGCAATCTGAGATGTGCATTCAAATACATATATTTGTATGGTACCAGACGGCACCCAATTCTCCATGCTCATTCCAATCTATATGACCTCTATGGATTTTTCTTCTTTTGCTTTTCTCCCAGGTCTGCATCATGTTTCCAGATCCTATGATTATTTCATGTTGGCGTTGATGGATTCAGCAAGTAAAACTACCAGACACACAGTTACATCTAAAAAGCAGAAAGACAACCACTAACTCTGTAGTATAAATATTTGGATCCTCTATTCGTAATTCATTATCTGGAATTTATTTAACTGACTATCTTGTACTTTATTTGTTAACTCTAATCTCTGAGAAACATAGTGCTCTCTAGTCCAGGCTCAACAGCAATGACCTCCAGAGTCTCTTTGGAGAGGGAGGGCTCATGCTGATGTAGGAGAAACACTTATTAGTACATCAGAATTACTTAGAGTGAAGAGCATACATTAGAGGTGATGAACTGGATATCCCATATGGTAAGAGAAGAAAATATTAAAATTTTAATCTGTTTTCTATTATTTTTATCTCTTTTGGGTATATGAACTATCATATAAGAGGATAAAAATAAAATAATTCAGATATGAAGTTATTAAATAATTTCATGAATATTAGCATTTTATGTCCAAATATTGTTTTACTTGTCTGGAATTGTGAACCTTAAGATGTGGAGACCGTTGAGCCTTTAAGGCAATATTCTTCTGGCAATTCTCTGGCTTCTTATTGTTAGCAAACTTCTGAATGATTCTACTCTGAGGTCATGCCAAGATGGTCTTCTGTTGTTGGATAAATTCCTCTATCAGGGAAGAAATAAGTTTATTGGGCTGTGTTTTCTTGCTATCTGGGGGGGTGAAAAACACTAAGTGCTGGCCGGGCGCGGTGGCTCACGCTTGTAATCCCAGCACTTTGGGAGGCCGAGGCGGGCGGATCACGAGGTCAGGAGATCGAGACCACGGTGAAACCCCGTCTCTACTAAAAAATACAAAAAAAAATTAGCCGGGCGCGGTGGCGGGCGCCTGTAGTCCCAGCTACTCAGAGGCTGAGGCAGGAGAATGGTGTGAACCCGGGAGGCGGAGCTTGCAGTGAGCCGAGATTGCGCCACTGCACTCCAGCCCGGGCGACAGAGCAAGACTCTGTCTCAAAAAAAAAAAAAAAAAAAAAAAAAAAAAAAAAACACTAAGTGTTGGTCTCTTTTTTTCTCAGTTGAGTTAGGGGAATAACATGCCTTGCCACAAAACAATTCCTTCGGTTCTGGAGTCCTTAAACAGATTGTCTTCTTCCTACCACCTTGCAGAGCTCTCTGAAAAGCTTCCTGTGTGATTTTCAAGGTTTATAGCTGTAGTTAGTGGAGAAATGCAGGAGAAAATGGGTCTGTTATAAGAAAAATTTTACACTGTAATGTTTCCCTGTCCCACAATCTGGAAGGGAGCCGAGACCAAATAATGATCCAGACCAGTCCAGCTTGGCAAGTAGATAAATATATTAAGACTTACATGTGGGACCCTCCTAGGAGGCAGCAGGACAGCTTTCGAGTCCCCATCACCTCCCATCTCTAAGCTGCTTTTAAGCTACTTTTACAGCTCTTTGCCTACTGTGTGTGTATCATGGCAATCTCCCTTGGTATGTTCTCAGATACTCTCTAGGATGTTTGCATTCTCAGAAACACCTGCTCCTCAGCTGGTCCCTATGGCCTTGGCTCACTACCTGGCCTTCAGTGCTCAAGCACTGGATTTACACCTTTAAGTAATCTAGTGGAGGACTTGTCACACTACAGGGCCTACATCATCCTTTCCAGACGCAGAGTTTCTCCTCACAGAATTTTGTCGACTCAGGATTCTTCTGACATCCTGAACTAATTTAAGATTGCCTGGAAAGTCTTCCAACAAATCAGTAATTAAATTTATTCCTTATATCCTATGTCATCTTGAACTTAACGGAATACATGGCCCAAACAAACTCACCAGTGTTAGCCCACCAGTGTTGCAATACCACAAAACAAGAGAAACATTATAATATAAATAAATAAACCAAGTGTGCTGCCTTCTATTACATTATAACAATATCAGCAAATAACTGACACTCCCTCCCCTGATTTTCAGGCATTAAAATTAGGGTTCTGTGGGTTAATCTTATATCAATGTGGAGGGCTGTTTATTTTTGATGACATTACCATTTAAATTTGTAATCTTTGAGTAAGTAGATTGTCCTACATACTGTGGGTTAGGCCCCATCCAATCATTTGAAGGTTTAAATAAAACAAAAAAGCCAGCCTTCCTGAGCAAGAGAAATATCTCCATTAGATCGCTTTTGTACTTTATCTGCACCATTAATTATGTCAAATTTTCCTTAAAATTTAAACTGGAATTGCCCTCTCATATCTCAGTCTTAATCTTCTCAGCCCACATTGCAGATTTGGACTTGCCAGTCTCCCTAATAAAATGAGCCTGTATATACATACATATATATATACATACACACACACATATATACACACATATATATACACACATACATATCTATGTATATTATATACTATACTATAGTACACATACCTATATATGTATATTGTATACATATACACACATATATATGTACGTGTGTATAGTATACTATAATATACTATATTATCATACACAAACATATACACATATATGTGTGTATGTATGCATGTGATCATATAGTATATAATATGTATTATAAATATTATTGAATTATACACTACATATATTAAGGTTAAATGAGTTCATAAGGGAAAGCCCTTATTCTGGTAGGAATGATATCCTTATAAGAAGAGTAAGAGACACCAGAAAGCTCTTTCTCCACACAGAGGAAAGCTATATGAGAACACAGAAGGGAGCCTCCTAAAAGCCAGGAAGAGAGGAGTTACTGGAAACGAACCCTGCATAATAGGATCTTGATCTTGGACTTAAAGCATCCAGAATTGTAGAAAAATAATTATATGCTCTTTAATCCACCCAGTTTATGGTACTTGTTATGAAAACTTGAGATAACTTATACAATATACCATTGGCTCTATTTCTCTAAAGAATCTTGGCTAATACAGATTTTGGTACTAAGAGTGGTTTTATAGGAATGACCTTGATAAATCTTATTATTTGGTTCTGAAGTTTCTGTATTGGGCTCAATAATTTGATTAAATTCAGACACTATTAATTATTTCTAGTAGTAATAAGAGCATTGATAGTGCATGTCATGACATGGCAAAAAGGTGCAGAATATTGCCATTGAATACCGCTAATGAAGCATTTTTAGAATCAAGAACCTGGACAACCATGCATATAATATTTTGAAACATTTTTGTCAAAACAAAAATATGTGAATATTGACTGATTGTTTGTAATGTCAGTGGACAAAGTGGGGAAAGAAAAGAATGAGCTCAGAAAAAAAAATTTGTATGCCAAATGCCACGTTAATGACCTTAAAGCTTCTATGTCTGCCATGGAGATACTTACCTCCAGTAACCACAAGGCTGAGATTACTGAAAACCAAATGCAGAATCTCATCCTGTGAGTACCTGAATTACACCACAAATTAAATTACCAGACTAGTGTCATGTCAGTTATCAAAATGAAGACAGAAGAGACTGGGAACCTATGTTCACCACTCTTAAAGAAAATGATTTCTGACTAATAATTTTATATCCAGCCAAATTAAGCTTCATAAGTGAAGGAGAAATAAGATCCTTTTCAGGCAAGCAAATGCTAACGAAATTTGTTACCACCAGACCTGCCTTACAAGAATTCCTGAAGGGAGTGCTACATATGGAAATAAAAGACTGTTACCAGCCATTATAAAAACACATTTAAGTACATAGACCAGTGACACTATAAAGCAACCACACAAACAAGTCTGCATAATAACCAGCTAACAACATGATAACAGGATGAAGTCTGTGCATATCAATACTAACCTTGAATGTAAGTGAGCTAAATGCCCCAATTAAAAGGCATAGAGTAACAAGTTAGACAAAGAAGCAAGACCCAATGGTATGCTGTCTTTGAGGGAAACATCTCACATGCAATGATACCTGTAGGCTCAAAGAAAAGGGATGGAGAAAAATCTACCAAGCAAACAGAAAAGAGCCTGGGGTTGCTATTTAATTCCAGACAAAATAGACTTCAAACTCACAAAGATCAAAAAAGACAAAGAAGGACATTACATAATGGTAAAGAACTCAATTAAACAAAAAGACCCGATTACCCTAAATATATATTCATGCATCACAGGAGCACCCAGGTTCATGAAGCAGATTCTTAGAGACCTGTGAAGAAACTTAGATAACCACACAGTAATAGTGGGAGACTTCAACAACAAATTCAGAATTATTAGGCAGATCATTGAGGCAGAAAACCAACAAAGGTGTTCAGTACCTGAACTCGACACTTGACCAAATGAACCTAATAGACATCTACAGAACTTTCCACCCCCAAACACCAGAATACACATTCTTCTCATCTGCACATGGCACACACACTCTAAGATTGACCACACAATTAGACATAAAATAATCCTCAGCAAATTTTTAAAAAATCATACCAACCACATTCACAGACCAGAGAGAAAGAAAAATACAAATTAATACTAAGAAAAATTGATCAAAACCATACAATTACTTGGAAATTAAATGACATGTTCCTGAATGACTTTTAGGTAAACAATGAAATTAAAGCAAAAATTATGAAATTCCTTGAAACTAATTAAGATACAACATACCAGAATCTCTGGAACACAGCTAAAGTAGGGTTAAGAGAGAAACTTATACACTAAACACCCACATCAGAAAGTTATATCTGAAATTGACAACCTAACATCACAACTGGAGGAACTAGATAAACAAGAACCGACCAACCCCAAAGCCAGCAGAAGACAAGAAATAACCAAAATCAGATCTGAACTGAAGGAAACTGAGATTTAAAAAACCCGTATAATAGATCAATAAATTCAGAAGTTGGTTATTTGAAAGAATAAGATAGATAGACTACTAGCTAGAAGAGTAAATAAAAAAAGAGAAAAGGTTTAAATAAACAATCAGAAAAAAATGGGACATTACCACCGATGCCACAGAAATAGAAAATACCCTAAGAGACAACTACAAACATATGTACGTACAAGCTAGAAAACCTAGAAAAAGTAAATACATTCCTGGAAACATAGAACCTCCCAAGACTGAACCGGGAAGAAATTGAATCCCTGAACAGATCAATAATGTGTTCCCAAATTGAATCAGTAAGAAAATACCTACCCACAAAAAAAATCCCAGGACCAGATAGATTCACAGCAAAATTTTACTAGATGTGTAAAGAAGAGCTGGTACCATTCCTACTGAAATTATTTTTAAAAATTGAAGAGAAAGGACTCTTCTCTAACTCATTCTGTGAGGCCAACATTATTGTCATATCAAAACCTGGCGGAGATACAGCAAAGAAAGAAAACTTCAGGCCAATATTCTTGATGAACATAGATAGAAATATCTTCAACAAAATACTAATAAACAGAATTTAGCAGCACATCAAAAAGCTAGTTCACCATGATCAAGTAGGCTTTATCCTTGGGATGCAAGGTTGGCTCAGCATACACAAATCAAAAGAAGTGATTCACCACATAAACAGAACCCAAACCAAAAACTACATGATCATCTCAGTAGATGCAGAAAAAAGCTTTTGATAGGATTCAACACTCCTTAATGTTAAAAACTCTAAACAAACTAGGCATTGAAGAAACATACCACTAAATAATAAAACTCTTCTATGAAAAACTCACATCCAATATCATCCTAAATGAGTGAAAGCTAGATGCATTCCCCTAGAGAAACAGAACAAGACAGGGATACCCTCTCTTATCACTTCTATTCAACATAGTACCGGAAGTCATAGCCACAGAAATCAGGCATGAGAAAGAAATAAAAGGCATCCAAATAGGAAGAGAGGAAGTCAAACTATAACTGTTTGCAGACAATATAATTATATACCTAGGAAACCCCATAGTCTCTGCCCAAAAATTCCTAGATCTGATCAACTTCAGCAAATCTCAGGATACAAAAAGCAATGGACAAAAATCAGTAGCATTCCCATACACCAACAACATCCAAACTGACAGCCAAATCAAGAATGCAATTCTATTCACAACAGCCACAAAAAGAAAAAATAATACCTAGGAATGTAGCTAACAAACAATGTAAAAGATCTCTACAATGAGAATTACAAAACACTGCTCAAAGTAATTAGAGCTGACACAAACAAATAGAAAAACATTTCATGCTCATGAATAGGCAGAATCAATATTGTTAAAATGGCCATACTGCCCATGACAATTTACAGATTCAATCCTATTTCTATCAAACTGCCAATGACATTCTTCATTGAATTAGAAACAATGATTTTAAAATTCATATGAAACAAAAAAAGGCCAAATAGCCAAGGTAATCCTAAGCAAAAAGAACAAAGTTGGAGACATCACATTCCCTGACTTCAAACTATAGTATACAGTAACTAAAACACCATGGTACTGGTACAGAAATGACACACAGACCAATGGAACAAAATAGAGATCCAGAAATAATGCCATACACCTTTAATCTTCTCATCTTCAATAAAATTGACCAAAACAGGCAATGAAGAAAAGACTCCCAATGCAAAAATGGTACTGGGATAACTAGCTAGCCATGTACAGAAGAGTACAACTGGACCCATCCCTTACACCATATACAAAATACAAAAATCAAGTCAAAGTGGAATAAATACTTAAATGTAAAATCTAAACCTATTAAAAACCCTGAAGATAACCTAGGAAATACCATTCTGGACATGGCCTTGGCAAATATTTTATGATGAAGACACCAAAACAATTGTAACAAAAAGAAAAATTGACAAGTGAGACCTAGTTAAACTAAAGAGCTTCTGCACAGAAAAAGGAAACTATAAACAGAGTAAACAGACAATCTACAGAATGGGAAAATAGTATTTGTGAACTATGCATCTGACAAAGGTCTAATATTCCGCATATATAAGAAACTTAAATACGTGTACAAGCAAAACCAAAAATCCACATTAATATGTTGGCAAAGGACATGAACAGACACTTCTCAAAAAAGACACAGCCAACGAGCGTATGAAAAAAATGCTCAACATCAGTAATCATTAGAAGAATGCAAATCAAAACCACAATGAGATACCATCTCACACCAGTCAGAATGGCTTTTATTGAAAAGTCAAATAAAAAAGATGCTGTCAAAGTTGTGGAGAAAAGAGAACGCTTGTACACTGCTAGTGGGAATGTAAATTACTTCAGCCATTGTGGAAAGCAGTTTGGCAAATTCTGAAAGAATTCTGAAAGGCAGAATTACCATTCAATCTCACAATCCCATTACTGGGTATATGCCCAAAGGAATATAAATTGTTCTACCATAAAGACACATTCACATGTATGTTCATCACAGAACTATTCACAATAGCGAAGACATGGAATCAGTCTAAATGTCCATCAGTGAGAGACTGGATAAAGAAAACATAGTACACCGTGGGATACTGAACAGCTGTAAAAAATAGTATCATGTCCTTTGCAGCAACATGGATGGAGCTAGAGGCCATTATCTTAAGTTAACTAGCACAGGAACAGAAAACCAAATATCACATGTTTTCATTCATTAGGGGGAGATAAATATTGAGTATGTATGGATACAAAGAAGGGAACAACAGACATCAGGACCTACTTGAGGGTGGAGGGTAGGAGTAGGGTGAGGACAAAAAGCTACTTCTCAGGTACTATGTTTATTACCTGGTTGATGAAACAATCTGTATGCCAAATTCCTGTGACACACAAGTTACCTATATAACAAACCTGCACATGTACCCCTGAACCTAAAATAAACCTTTTAAAAAGAAAACAAGAAGAAAATCGAAGTAATAGACTACAAAACCGAATACTAGAGAAGGGAATAATGTAGGCAAGAAAGGCCAAAACCTGGTTTAGCACAGGTAGAAAATGAATAGAAAAATGAGAAAAGTCAGTCCTTTCTTGTGAGTAATTAAGATAAATGGGTTAAGCTATTCAATGAAAACCACAGAATGGGTAATTGAAACCATCGTCTAATTGTATGCTGTCTACATAAACATTGAAAAGGTCAAATAGTTTAAAAGTGAAAGACTCAAAAATGATATAACATGCAAATAGTAATCAAAGGAAAGGTGGTTAGTATACTAACATCAGAAAATAACAGGCTTCACATCAAAGTTAAAACAAGAGACAAAGACAATGTATTGATAATAGGGTCAATCCAGTAAGAAGATATAACAATTATAAGCATATGCATATATTACAGAAGAACCCTCAAATATATGAAAATATATTAAATATATAATATGTAAAAAATGGACAGAATTTAAGAGAAAATGAACAATTCTACAGTAACAAATAAATACCTCAATACCACATTTTCAACAATAAATAGACACCAGCCATCAGGCAGAACATCAATAAGTAATAGGAGACTGGTACAACACTATAAACAAACTAGACCCAACAAATATACATGAAACACTCCACCCACCCCCACAAAAAAAGCAGAATACTTTCTTTTCAAGTGCACATGGAACAATTTTCAGGAGACATTATATATTATTAGACCACAAAACAATTCTCAATTAATTTGAAAATGATTAAAAGAAATCAAAGAATTTTCTCTGGCCAAATGGAATAACATGAGAAATCAATATCAAAAGGAAAACTAGAAAATTTGTAAATAGATTTAAATAAAACAATATACTCAGACGGACAAAGAGAAATCATAACAAATTTTTTTTTTTGAGATGGAGTCTCACTCTGTCACCTAGGCTGGAGTGCAGTGGCACAATCTCGGCTCACTGCCTCTGCCTCCCGGGTTCAAGCGATTCTCCTGCCTCAGCCTCCCGAGTAGCTGAGATTACAGGTGTGTGCCACCACACACAGTTAATTTTTTGTATTTTTAGTAGAGATAGGGTTTCACTATGTTGGCCAGACTGGTCTTGAACTCCTAACCTCAAGTGATCTGCCCACCTCAGCCTCCCAAAATACTGGGATTACAGGAATGAGCCACTGCACCTGGCCCATAATGAGAATTTAAAAATAGTTTGATACAAATAATATTAAAAATATAACCTACCAAAATTTAAGAAATAGAGCAAAAAGAGGAATCACAGGCAAATTTACAACCATTAATGTTTCCATCAAAAAGAGAGATTTATATTAACCCAACTCTCTACCTAAATGAGTAAGTAAAAGAACAAAGTAAATGTAAACTCATATGAAGAAAACAAGAAAATTAGAGCTGACATCAGATAAACACAGTATTCAATGACAAAAAATTAATCAAAAAATTTTTGAAGATTTTTAATATCAACAAATTTTAGCTAGATAAAGAAGGGAGAGAAGAATTAAATTAACAAAATAACTAATAAAGGATGTTACATTACTACAGGCCTTATAGAAATGAGGAGGATAAAAAGAGAATACTATGAACAGCTGTATGCCAAAAAACTAGATCAAAATAGTCAAACAAAGAAAATACAAAAATGAAGTTAGAAATAGAAAATATAAAGAGGTAAATCTGATACAAGAAATCAAATCCATAAACAGGAAATGCTCAACTAAGAGAAGGCCAGGCCCAGATGGCTTCACTGAATTCTACCAAACATTTATAAAAGAATCAACTACTCTTCTAAATCTCCTCTACACAAAGAGGAGGAGAAAACACTTCCTGACTCATTTTATGAGGTTACGACTGCCTTAATATCAAGTCTATAAAAAGAGTAGAAAATAGAAAACATCATATCAACCTCTCTTATAAATATAAATGCAAAAATTGTAAGTACAATCCTAGCAAACTTAATTCAGGGGATAATTAAAATGTTATACATCATAAACACATGGGATTTATTCTAGGAATGGAAAGGTGTTTCAACATAAAAAATCAATTTAATATACAATATACCACATTAACAAAAAAAGACAATTGTAATTAATGCATGATAGGCATTTTACAAAATCTAAAAGGCATTAATAAAAAACACTCAATAAATTAGAAATAGAAGGGAGTTCTGCAACCTGAAACAAGTAATTTATGAGAATCACACAGCTAAGATCATATTCAATGGTTGAACACTAAACTCTTCTTAGTATCAGGAGAAAGACAAAAATGCCCAATTTCGCCACTTCTACTGAACACCATACTGTTCATTTCAGCCAGAACAATTGGTCAAAAAAATTATTAAAAAGCATCTAAATTGGAAAACAAAAAGTAATACTATCTATTTGCAGGCCGACTGATATATAAAACCTTTAAGAAAATAATAAAATAACTATTAAAACTAATTTAAAATTCAGCAAATAATATCAGCACAATAACAGTATTTTATTTCTGTATACTAGCCATAATCATTCTGAAAAATAAACACTATTATATTTACAATAGCATCAAAAAGAATAAAATAGATATCAAAATTATGGGGTAGGCAGCTGCAAGCTCTTATTCTCACCACAAAACCATCACAAAATAAACAAAAAGTATCCAAGCCAAACTGGACAGAACTCTACAGGACAAATCAGCCTGGAGCAATGAAGCAAATGCTGAATAAAATAAAAGACAACTTAGAAATGATAGGAAACAGAGTGTATGTTTTCATTGCAATTGCCTTATTTTCTCTCTGCCTTAGCCACAGTTGTCAAGACAGCAACATGTTTTTCCAGTATGCCATTCTAGTACATGGTCACAGAAGGAGAAAAGAAGACCCTACTCACAAATTACGTGTTTGTATGTTCAAACTTGTCTCAGGGCTACCTGAAATATTGACACAAGGCACTCATTTCTGTTTTGCATAACTGAGAAATCAGAAGAGAAAAGTAGCAATCATTGCTGAAACATTTCTTAGGAGATTAAAAACAACGCAGCAACATAGTAACCTGGGACAAAAGATTATGACTGAGACAAAACAGACAGCTGCTATGGTTTAAATGTTTGTGTCTTCTTTAAGATTCATATTTAAGCCTAATCTCCAATGTATTGAGAGGTTGGACTTTTAGGAGGTGATTATAGTCATGAGGGTTTCTCTTTTGTAAATGGGATTAATGCCAATGTAACGGAGGCTTCACATAGTATTTGGTCCTTTTGCCCATTTGCCATCCACCATTTGAGAACACAGCAGTAAGATGCCATGGGAAGGAGAAATTAATTTTTACATGACACTGAACCTACCAGTGCCTTGATCCTGAACTTCTCTGCCTCCAGAAAAATGAGAAATAAATTTCCATTATTTACAAATTACCTAGTCTCAAGTATTTTTCTATAGCAGTATAAACAGACTAAGACAATAGTTTAACATCTGAGATGAAAACTGCAAAGAGAGTAAAAAGCAACATCAGAAACATGAAAGACTAGGAAGCTCCAGAGTCTAGCCCCCATGGAAATGTCAAATGTACAACTACACGCTGAGTAAAATACCTTTACAGCCATTCTACAAGCTAGTTAGCATCGAGAAAAAGAAATATTTTAAATGGTAGAAATTTTTGTGTCCTTTTAATGCATTCTTTTCCCAACCCCTTCCTGCATGGTGTAACAGTCAGAGGAAGTATGGCCCAAGTCCCAGTTCCTACCATTATGAAAGCTGGAATAGCATGTAGTTTGGTTGAAATGTTCGACTTTGTGTGTGGCCTACCCACAAGACTGGATTCTGTCTCCCCTGACTTAAAAGTTTAGACAAAGAATGGTGGCATATCCTGGATGTCAGATTAGATTCCATGGAAGGAGAGAGAGCTGCTCTGAAATGCAAAAATTGCAGAGGGATAGTAAGATCCTCAGATACCTAGGAAAAAGAAATTAGAGAGGAATATAATGGGAAATTTAAGACCCTGGGAAAAAGCTTGGGTGAGACCCTTTAAAAAAGTTAGGAGAGGTAAATGTAGACAAGAAATATTGAAGAAAAGAATAAAAATGACAACACAGGCCTAGACAGTTCCAGGCCTAGAAAATACCTGAGAATTCCTTATGTCTTCACCCTAGGATAAACTCAAGGCTTAGAGGCCTGCTAATTAGTAAAGGTCTTCCTTACCAGTCTACAAATAATGGGAGATGTGGCTGCTTTGCTTCATACCAAATTTTTGACAAAAGATTACAAGGCATACAAAGAAAGAGAAAAATGTGATCCATTGAAAGGGAAAAATGAATATCCACAAACTAATCCTATAGAAACATAGACATTTGGTGACTAGATAAAGGCTTTAAAATAACTGTCTTAAATATGCTGAACATCTAAAGGAAAAAATAGACAAATAACTAAAAGATATCAGAAAAACAATATATTAGAAAATGAGAATGTTCATAAAGAGAGATTATAAAAATAACCAAAGACAGATACCAGAGTTGAAAAATGCAATAATAGAAAATTGACTACAGATGTGCAACTGTAGACTTGAATAAACAGAAGAAAGAGTCAGCAAACTGGAATATAGGTAAGTTGGAATTATTGAATCTGAGGAACAAAATTATTTTAGAGAGGAATGGTGAAAAAGAGAACTGAAGGGACTTTAGAGATATCATCAAATGGGCCAATATATGCATTAGGGTATCCCAGCATGAGCAGAGAGATAGAAAGGGACAGAAAAAATGTATTTAAAGAAATACTGAATGAAAACTTCCCAAATTTTGGGAAAGACAGAAATAAACAAATACAAGTTTCATATACATTAATTAGGATAAAACCTAAGATCCACACCAATACATTTAAATCAAGCTGTTAAAAGGCAAAATAAGGAGAATATTGAAAATAACAAGAGAAAAGTGATTCATTATATGCAAAGAATCACAGAAAAGATGATTGGCAGATTTCTCTGTGGAAACATTGCAGGAAGAAGGTAGTGAGATGATATATTTAAAGGTATAAAAGAAAACAACCATAAAAACAACAGAAAACAAAACAAAGAAAAGATAAACCCAGACTTCTATATCTGGTGAAATTGTTCTTCAAGAACGAGGGAGAAATTAAGATATTTGCAGGCAAAAAAACCTGGAGGGCAGTTGCTTTTTACCCTTAGACTTGCCCTGCAAAAATGCTAAAAGGAGTCCCTTAGGTTAAAATGGAAGATTGGTTTATAAAAAGTACCCTAAGGCCTATGAAAATGTGAAATTATCCAGTAAAGTTAAACACATAGACAAATATTCTTAAAACTATTATAGTAATTTTCGTTTCTAACTATTTTTATTTCCTGAAATTTTTTTAAAATAATGAGTAATGATGATCGTAAATCTGTGTTAACAGCTACACAAAAATAAACATGTGATTTGCGACATTAATAAATAGGAGGTGACACACTAAAGTATTATAGTTTTGTACACAGTTTAAGTTGTTATATATTTAAGATAGATTTTCATAGTTTTAGAATGTATGCAATTTCTATGGTAATGACAAAGAAAATATCTATAGAATATACACAAAAGGAAATGAGAAGAAAATAAAAATGTGTCTGTGTACAACAAATAAAATAAGACAAAAAATGAAAGCAGATATGGAATAAATGAGGAAAAAGTTGTAAGACATACAGAAAACAATAATACAATGTAAGTTTTCCTTCTATTAGCAGTTACTTTAAGTAAAAAGTAAACTCTCAAATGAATGGATCCAATTTGGAAAAATAAATTTTACAAAAGGATCGAACTACACAGTGTCTGCAAGAGACTCACTTTAGATCCAAAGACAAATACAGATTGAAAGTGAAAGAATGAAAACATACATCTCATGCAAACAGTGCCCAAAAGACAGATGGGGTGGCTCTACTCACATCTAAACAAGAAGATTTCAGTCTAAAACTATTGTAAAAGACAGAAAGGATGTCTTATGATAAAAAGATTATTTTATCAAGAAGATACAACAATTATAAACAAAAATGCACTGAACATCAAACCTACAAAATACAAGAAGCCAGCACTGACAGAATTAAAGGGAGAAATGAACAGCTCTACAATAATACTAGGAAATGTCAATATTCCACTTTCAATAATGAAGACTCCAAATGGTGAGGAGGTGGAAGGAGAATGAATGATGAGAAGTTACTAATGGGTACCTGGTATGTTACCTGAGTGATGACTATCTAAAAGCCCTGACTTGACCACTATGTGATCTATGCATGTAATAAAATTTCACTTGTATCACACAAATTTATGTAAGTGAAAAAAATGAGTAGTACAACTAGACAGAGAATCAACAAGAAAATAAAGAACTTGAACAGCACAATTTGAACACAATTTGAACAGCCAATTTGAACTAACAGACATAAAAACACAACACTCCACTCAGATGGAGCAAGATGGTTGAATAGAAGCCTACACCATACTTTCCCCTAACAGGAACACCAAATTTTAACAACTACACACAAAAAAAGCACCATTCCAAGACCAAAAAACAAGCAATCGCTGTATCTGGTTTTAACTTTATATTGCTGAAAGAGGCACTGAAAAGGGTAGGTAGGAGAAACAGTCTTGAATCACCAATGCCACACCTCACCAACTTGCTGGCAGTGGCCTTGCAGCGTAGAGCAAAAGTCTGTGGCTTTAGGGGAGGGAGATTGCAGCAACTGGGGGACTTTACATTGAGCTCAGTGCTTCTCTGTCACAGCAGAGAGCAAAGCCATGTTGGGCTTAGCCAGTGTTCATGAATTAGGGCCAGTTCTAGCCAGAGGGATTAGCCTATCCCAGCAGTCAAAACTTGAGCTTCTTGGCAGGCCCTTCCGCTGCCAGCCAAAGTGCTCAGCATTCCTAGGAAAACTTGAAAGACTGTCTAGAACACAAGTATTGCAATTCCTAGGCAACTCCTAGTGCTGGGTTGGTCTTAGAGCCAGTGGACTAGGGTGGCACATGAACTAGGGAGACATTAGACAGGGTGGCTAAGGGAGGGCTTCTGCTATCTGTCCCCCAAACTCAGCCGGGATAGCTGGCAGTAACAAAAGCGATTCCTTCCTTCTGGTTGAGTAGAGGAGATTGAGGAGTAAAGAAGACATCATCTTGCATCTTGGACACCGGCTCAGCCACAGTAAGTTAGGGCAGCAGGCGGAGTTGTGAGGCTCCCATTCCAGACCCTAGCTCTTGGATGACATTTCAGGAAACACCTTATGCCAAAAGGAAACCTGCTGCGTGCCTTCAACAGAAGGACCTAGTCCTGGCAAGATTCATCACATGTTGACTAAAGAACCCTTAAGCCCTGAATAACCAACAGCAATACCCAGGTAGTATACCATGGACCCTGAATTTTGAGACATGCTGGCTTCAGATGTGACCCACAACATTCTCAGCTGTGGTGGCTATGGTGAAAGACTTTCTGTTTGAGAAAAGCAGAAGAAAAAGTAAAATGACCTCAGCTACAATGGGGTAGAGAACCAAGTGGGCTCATGGGTTCTCAGGTCCAGGCCTAGGCTCTTGGACAACATTTATAGACCTGCCCTGGGCCAGATGGGAGCCCACTGCCCTGAAGGGGGAGTCCTACACCTGGCAGCATTCACAACAAGCTGACTCAAGAGCCCTTAGGCTTTAAGTGAACATTGGCAGTGACCTAGCAGAAACCTCCATGGGGCAGTGGTGGTGGTGGACACAAGGCTCTTTTTTTTATAGGCTCCTCTGTGTATAGAAAAAAGATCAAAGCGTGAGAAGGGTTTTGTCTTGTAGTTCGGGTGCCAGCTTAGCCACAGTAGAATTGAACATCAGGTAAATTTATAAGGTTTTAAACTCCAATCCCGGGCCCTCAGACAGCATCTCTGGATTCACCCAATCATGGGAAAACTCACTGCCCTGAAAAGAGGTACACAAACCTGGCTGACTTCACAACCTGAAAATTATAGAGCACTAGGCCTTGAGTGAACATAGGTGGTAGCCAGGAAGTGATTACAGCAGGCCTTGGGCAAGAGTCAGTGCTGTGCTGGTTTTCTGTCTGAACGAGTGCATCCCCAGTAGTGGTGGCCACAGGAATGCTTGTATCCACACAAGCCCTGTATTGTATGGAGAGAGAGAGACTCCATTTCTTTGGGAGGAAGTAAGAGAAAAGAACAAAACCTCCACTAGGTAATCCATAAAATTATTTAAGATCTTATCCAAGACCATCAAAGCAGTACCTCAATGAATTTGAGACAATCAGAGCATTATTGGGCTTGGGGTCTAAGTCCCTATCAATACCTGGCATGCCTTCCCAAGGACAGGCAGAAAAAAGCCCAGACTGTGAGGACTACAATAATTGCCTAATTCTGCAATACCTAGAAACTGACGAACATCTACAAGCATTAAGACCATCCAGGAAAAGATGATCTCACAAAACAAAATAAACAATGGACCAAAAAATCCCCTGGAAAAACAGATGTGTGACCATTCAGATGGAATATTCAAAATAACTCTGTGGAGGAAACTCGAAAAAATTAAAGATAACACAGAGAAGAAATTCCGAGTTCTATTAGATAAATTCGATGAAGAAACTGAAATTATTAAACACAATCAAGCAGAAATTCTGAGTTGAAAACGCAATTAACGTACTGAAGAATGCATCAGTGTATCTAGGAGAATTTATCTAGCAGAAGAAAGAATTAGTCAGCTTGAAGACAGGCTATTTGAAAATACACAGAGGAGACAAAAGAAAAAGGATAAACAATGAAGCATGCCTACAAGATCTAGAAAATAGTCTTTAAAGAAGCTCTCACAGTTATTGGCCTTAAAAAGGAAGTAGAGAAATAGGTGGGCTTGAAACTTTATTCAAAGGGATAATAACAGAGAATTTTCCAAACCTAGAAAATATATTAATATTCATGTACAAGAAGGTTATAGAACACTAAAAAGATTTAACCCAAAGAAGACAAAATCAAGTCATTTAACAGTCAAACTCCCAAAAGTCAAAGATACAGAAAGGATTTAAAAAGCTGCAAGAGAAAAGAAGCAAATGTCTGGCAGCAGACTTTTCAGTGGAAATTTTGCAGGCCAGGAGAGAGTAGCATGACATATCTAGAGTGTTGAATAAAAAAAAAACAAAACACCACTTTTATCTAGAATAGTATATTTAATGAAAATATTCAGCATGGGACAGATCTTCCAGAGAGAAAACCTACTATGTACCCACAAAAATTAAAAATAAAACTTTTAAATAAAGAACAAAAAATGCACCAGAATATACATGTTTTCTATTGTACATAGAACATTATTCAAATAAATTACATGCTGGACTACAAGAGTCATAATAAATTACATATTATTGAAATTATATAAAGTATTTCTTTTGAACGCAGTGGAAGGAATCTCAAAAGTCGACAGCAGAATGAAAAATGGGAAACTCACAAACATGAAAATTATATAACACACTTAAATAACTGATTGATCCTAGAAAAAATTACAAGGAAATTTACACAATTATTTTGATACAAACGAACATAAAAGCAAAACACAACAAAGTATTTGTGATGGATGCTGTGAAACCAATGCTAAAAAAGAAATTTATATCTGTAAATGTTACATTAGAAAGAAGAGTCCTCAATCAACAGCATAGCTTTACGCCTTTAGAAAATATTTTAAAAGAACTGAATCCAAGGCTAGTGTGAGAAAAAATAAGAGTAGAGCCCAAGGTAAACCAAATAGAGATTATAAAACTATAGAGAAAATCAATAATACTAACGGTTGGTGGAAAAGATAAACAAAATTCAGTTGGGCGTGGTGGCTCAGGCCTGTAATCCCAGCACTTTGGGAGGCCGAGGCAGGCGGATCACCTGAGGTCGGTAATTCGAAACCAGCCTGACCAACTTGGAGGAACCCCATCTCTTCTAAAAATACAAAATTAGCCAGGAGTGGTGTGGCGCATGCCTGAAATCCCAGCTACTCAGGAGGCTGAGGCAGGAGAATCACTTGAACCCGGGAGGCGGAGGTTGCGGTGAGCCAAGATCACGCCATTGCACTCCAGCCTGGGCAACAAGAGTGAAACTTAAAAAAAAAAAAAGATAAACAAAATTGACATACCTCTAGCTAAATAACCAAAACAAACAAAAAAGAAAGAGGAAGTACATAACTAAAAAAATAAAAATAGAAATATTTTTATATTTTATTTATAAATAAATAGTCGGCCTAACCAATGCGCATGCGTGAGGCGAGCGGCTCTCGCGTCACAGTGACCCCCACCATCGCCTGGGTGATGGGTCCCTGAGGCTGGGCCAAGCAGGAGCCCTCCGTGGCAGTGCGTGGGTGTCGAGGCTCCGGCCTTACCTCTCCAGGGGATCGACAGGATGGTCTCCGGAAGCCAGGAGTTGCGGAGGGCCGACTGGGATGAAGAAACCTCAGGCAGGGGAGTCCCAGGGAAGCAGCGCGCCATCCCAGCCTCAGGCCTGTTCGGAAGGTGTGGGGGTGAGTCTCCCCACAAGTCGTGCCCCCTGTGATCTTGAGGACAGGGCTGACTGTTAGCTTGTGGGCTGCCCTCTTACCCGAGGGTCGTTCTCGCTGAGAGAAGCAGCCGGCAGCCTCAGGGGCTACCTGGGGGTGGGTGTTTCTGTGCCACTGCTGTATGTCTCTCCGTGTGTGTGTGTCTCTTTCTCTCTTCTGTCTCTCTCTCTCTCTCTCTCTGTGTCGGTCTCTCTCTCTCTCTCTCTGTGCGTGTGTGTGTTGGGATGAATGTGCCCTGTGCACTGGAAGGCAGTTTCTTGCATGTCTGCCTGTCTTTGGTGGGCATCTTTCTGCATCTCCACCTCGGTCGTGTCGCCGGTTGTCAGTCGTTTTCCAGCGGTTCCACTTTGGGTTTGTGAAGGCCCCGGCGAGGTGGGGAGCCTGCCTGGTGATCCTGGAGCTCTCAGCTTCCATACCTGTCTCGGACAGAGAAGCTCCCTTGGAGTCCATGTGCCACCTGATGGCTGCATGGTTTGTCTACGGTGAAATAATGTTTTTTTTTTTAGTTTTTTTGTTGTTGTTGTTTCTCATTTACTTAATTTAAACACCTTAAACACATTTCCAATATCTGACGTTTATGTGATGTCTAAAATTTCTTCTAACCTTCATCTTGGTAGCTTATTTTTTGTGTACTTCATAGCATATAAAAAGTTGTAATTTGAAAATAATTTTGTTTTTGTATTTGAGAGATTATACATGGAATAACTTTAGTCAGTACTTTCCCTTGTTTATTCCACAAAGGCAGTTGAATAATCCTCAAAGCCTTGAGGTTCCTGTGTTTACCTGGCACCTGAAGAGAACACTGGCTTCTCACTTTGACACCTCTACGGGTCCTTCTTTTAATTTACTTCTGGTCCTGGGAAGTTCCCATGTTTTCCTATAAGTGTGTCAGCCATTTATGAATTTTTGTAACTTCTGAGTGTGTTTAGATGTCTGCATTAAGTAAGATTTGTAGGCTGGGCACGGTGGCTCACACCTGTAATCCCAGCACTTTGGGAGGCCGAGGCGAGTGCATCACCTGAGATCAGGAGTCCAAGACCAGCCTGGCCAACATGGCGAAACCCCGCCTCTACTAAAAATACAAAAAATAAGCCGGGCATGGTGGCGGGTGCCTGTAATCCCAGCTATTCGGGAGGCTGAGGCAGGAGAATCGCTTGAGTCAGGGAGATGGAGGTTGAAGTGAGCCGAGATCGTGCCGTTGCACTCTAGCCTGGGCAACAAGAGCGAAACTCGGTCTCAAAAAAAGAAAAAAATGTTGTAAAGATATTTTTGTTCTACAACATGGAAATTTCACATTGCATACATGAGTAAAATATTTCACATTGATATTTTGTGCAGAATAATGTCTCATAAGAAATTCCAATATTCTTCATTTAGAACATCACCACCAATAGTTGCGTGGGGTAATTTTTATTAATATTTGAATATATATTTATATTTTACACACATGTTTAAGATATAATCCTCCATGTTAAGAAATAATATGTGTTTATGACCAGAATTACTGTTTTTCTTTAATATTAAGATAATGTTAGTAGAATTAATCATGTGAATGTGAGAGGGGATCTCATTCTGTCACCCAGGCTGGAGTGGTGCAGACATGGCCCACTGTAACCTCAAACACCAGGGCTAAAGCAATCCTTCCACCTCAGCCTCCCAATTAGCTAGGACTACAGGTGCATGCCACCAAGCCTGGGTACTTTTAAAATTATTTTCTGGAGATGGAACTCACTGTATTGCCCAGGCTGTTCACAAACTCCAGACCTCAAGTAATTTTTTCCCTTTGGCTTCCCAAAGTGTTGGGATTACAGGAATGAGCCACTGTGGCCAGCCACTATAACGTTTTTAATGTTACCTAATATGATTGTAAAGGTATCAATCTCTCATTTACTCAGAAAGCTGAGATGGAAGAATCGCTTGAGCCCAGGAGTTAAGGGCTGCAGTGAGTTATTGTGTAAGTGTACTCCAGCCTAGGTGACACAGCAAGATCCTTTCTCTAAAAAATAATAATAATAAAGAATAAAATTTGGGAAAGCACCTACTGACACAAAAATAACTGAAGGATTTATTTTTAAATAAACAAAAGCATAGCATTTCTCTTTGTGTAAACCTTGTTGCCTTGCCTTTTATATGAAAGGGAAGAAAAATATGAATAGCTTTAGTTACCTTTTTTCACATAAATGCTGAAAAGGCTTACAAAAAATATACTAGTCTCTTGGTATCCTTGAGGAATTGGCTCAAGGATGTCTCATGGATATCAAAATCTAAGGATATTCAAGTCCCTAATATCAAATGTCATAGTATTTGGATATAAATTATACATATTCTCGTATATACTTCAAATAATCTCTAGATTACTTATAACATGTAATATAATGTAATGCCATGTAGATAGGAGTGATACTGTATTCTGTAAGAAATAATGACAGGAAAAAAGGTCTGTACATGTACAGTACAAACAGTTCCTTTTTCAAAAATATTTTTTATCTGCTTGGTTGGAATCATGAATGTGGAACCCAGGAATACGGAAGGCTCCCTGTAATAATATTGTTACTTTTGGGATATTGAGGAAAATAGACTTAAATGCTACAGGAATTTTTAAGAGTGAGCCTTCATGCAGACTTCTAAATCTCAGGCTGTTTTTGAATGTTCACATTCACTATAAACAATAGTAAACTTAAAAATTCATAAAACCACACTTTAATAGTTTATAAATTAAATGACTAATTTATTTCTAATTTGATGTTAATCCACTAATCAAGTTTTTAAAAAGTGCACAATATGTTTTTGCAAATCATAAAAATATTTTTATTAATTTTGTTTGTAAATAAAATAACTGATATTGCACAGCATTTTCCGAAATGGGCAGAATATTAACTACACTAGGGTGGCATGACAGCCTGAGGAGCTTTGCTGACCCACTGCCCTGTGGAATGTAATAATTATTTTAAAACAATCATTTAAAGCCTCTAAGAAATATCCTAAAGGCAAAAAGCAAATGAGGCACATCTATTCAAGGCAATTCACAAAAATCCCACGAGAAGTGTAAAAATCTGTGGTGTTTGAACACTGAACACTGCCTGCCTCTACATCTCAGCTCAGTGAGATGAACACCACTCCAGACTGTGCACCTAAGAATACAAGGTTCTCTGTCCACCTAGGCTTCCAGCAAGAGGTCTTTTTCTGAAAAAATTATGGCTTTAACATTTATTTTCCTACCTCCAGCTACCCATTACTGAGGTTACATTCTGTGTGTGTGTGTGCTTAAAAGGTGGGAACATTGTGGCTGGGCGCGGTGGCTCACGCCTGTAATCCCAGCACTTTGGGAGGCCGAGGCGGGCGGATCACGACGTCAGGAGATCAAAACCTTCCTGGCTTACATGGTGAAACCCCGTCTCTACTAAAAATACAAAAAAATTAGCTGGGAATGGTGGTGGGTGCCTGTGGTCCCAGCTACTCTGGAAGCTGAGGCAGGAGAATGGTATGAACCCGGGAGGTGGAGCTTGCAGTGAGCCGAGATTGCCGCCACTGCACTCCAGCCTGGGCGACAGAGCGAGACTGCATCTCAAAAAAAGAAAAAAAAAAAAGAAAAAAATTGATGGGAACATTGTTTCCTACCCAATCCTTACTGATGGACTAGAAGCTCTACTGTAAGCATGGTGTGCCCAGAATACTGGAACACTGATCAGCCTTGCCCCAGCTTGTGAGATGGTGGATCCATGCCAGGAGACAGGCTGTGAAGATATTAGGCTGCTGTCCCTCCTCTCCATTGAACACTTTCTTCAAAAGACAGGATCAGTCAAAAAGCAGCTTGCCGTTTTCTCCACTCAAGCTTCGGCATTCTATCAGAAAGACTTTTTGAGGTGAAAAGAAGCAAGTCATAATGCAGAGAGTGCCTCATCTCTTGCCAAAGAAATTCATTTCAATTTTAACAGATTTTAAGAAGTTCAAGCCAAAGGGCACCCCATCTTCAAGACAGAGAAAATAGAGGTTGAAAGTAGTTAGCAAGTAATTTATGAAATTAGTGAAAATAAAGCCTAGACTCTAGGCCAGCTAGTATGTAGGAAAAAAAATAGAAAATAACATTGCTAGGAGAAAATCATTAGACTTCTAGACAATATCACACACTAACCTTAGACAGTATTCCTATAAAGAAGCAACATGTTTGCATCACCTTATAGGACAAATTTATCCCAGGACTTTCTTGCAAATAGCCCTCAGAGAGTAATTAGTGCAGTTTAACATCTGAGTGCTTTCCAAGAGAGGAACAGAATCCCACCAATACCACTGTCATCCCTGGAAGACTGTGGACAGAATCAAAGCTGAGCCACTCCCCCTCCTGTTGAAGGTCAATGAGAGGCTTAACGCTATGAGGCAGAAATAAACTTCACCAAGATAATCCAGCCAGCCGCTAAACAGAAAACCAAGCTAATAATGACAACAGACTAAGGAAGGGGAGCATACACCGAGAAGTTTCAGTATATTATCTAAACTGTCCAGCTTATGATGAAAATTATGAGAAATGCAGGGAAACATGAAAGTATGACCCAAAAACTGGGGAAAAAAGGAATAATCAGCAACAAAATCTGCCTGGAACAACAATAGATGTCAGAGTTAACAAAAAAATACTTTCATGTAGACATAAATATGTTCATAGAACTAAAGGAAAGCATGACAAAAGGCATAAAGAAAGTAACATCTTGGGAGTAAACCAGGAAAACAAAACAAAAGAAACAGAAACTAGCAAATAACATGGGTTGATGAGAATGCAGAGAAATTAGAAGAATTGTGCACTCTTGCATGGAATGTATAATAGTACAGGAGCCATGGAACACAGTATGTGAATTATCCAAGAATTTAAAAATAAAATCACCACCACACTATCCACTAACTTTGCTTTTGGGTGTATGCCCAAAATAATGAAAAGCAAAGTTTTAAGGAGATATTGGTACACTAGTGTTTACAGAAATTTTGACCAGTAAAAAGTAAATGCAATTCATGTCTATCAATGGATAATGTGAAAAACAAAAAGGGGTGCATGCATACAATGGAACATTATTAAGCCTTATAAAAAATGGAAATTCTGACACATGTATGATATCTGTGTACCTTAAGGACTTTATGTGAAATAAGTCAATCTTAGAATGAGAAATACACATGATTCCACTCATATCATGTATCTAAAGTAATCGAATTCATGGGGACAAAAAGTAGAATGACAGTTTCCAAGGATTGGGGTATAGGAGAATGAGGAGTTACTGTTTCATGGGTACAGTGTTTTAGGTTTGAAAGATGAAAAAATTCTGGAGATGGAAGGTGGTAATGGTTATACAACATTGTGAATATACTTAATGCAACGGAACTGTATGCTGAAAATGATTAAGACAGTGTGTGATTAAGATGGTAAAGATGGCATATAATTCTGCTCAGGATGCCATAACAAAATGCAATAAACTGGGGGGCTTAAACAACAGAAATTTATTTTCTTACAGTTTACGAGGATTAACGTGTCAATAGCTTGTTAAAAATTATGACTTTAAGTGAAACAATGTAACATATGACATGATAATTTAACTTGTTTATATCAATTAGGCTATGGCAAAATTGGTTTTGTTATATAGTTCATTCTTTCACTTCAGGTCACAATTTCAAGAACCTGTAGACGATGTTAAAGTGAGAATTTATTGTAGTTAGTATATAGGATACTATAGTATACTATATAATACAGTATATTATATAGTATATAATATATTGCAGCATTACATATTATAGTATATTATTGTGGTCTTAACAGTTGATTGTGTAATGTGTTTTAGTCGTCAGCCCAGAGAATAATTCCAACATATTTTAAGTACATTATATAATATTTTGTTCAATGACAGACTGCATGTGTGATGGTGTAGCCTAAGTGTGAAGTAGGTTGTATCAGCTAGGTTTGTGTAAGTACACTCTATAATAATGACTGCAAGATGATAAAATTGCCTAGCAATGCATTTCTCAGAATGTATCCCTGATATTATGTGATGCATGGCTACATATATGTTTATATACACACATAAACATATGCACATGCACTATATACACACACATGCATGCAAGATAATAGTGTATACTATATATTATATTGAGGTAGATAAATATCTTTGAATACAGATGCCAAAAAAGTCTCAAGAGAAGTACTAGCAAACGGAATCTACCAGTATATAGAAAGACATATAATTCATTACTGAGGGAAATATAACCCAGAAAATCAATCTTGTTTTGACATGTGAAAGTCAATTAATTTAGTCTATCATTTTAATAGAAAAAATTAAAAAACCACAAGATCAACACAATAAATCCACAAAAACCATGTAAAAATGTTCAACACTTGACAACAAAACAATAAATAATGAGCAGAAAACTTTTTCGAGCTGCTTAAATGCATTTATGAAAACATCACAGATAACATAACTAATGTTGACATTTAATATGATGTGGATTCTGTGTACCCACCCAAAGCTTACGTTGAAATGTAATCCCCAATGCTGGAGATGGGGCCTTTGTGGGAGGTGATTGATCATGGGGGTGGTTTCTAATGGTTTATCACCATCCCTCTAGTGCTGTTCTCATGTTGGAGTTCTTGTGAAATCTGGTTGTTTAAAAGTGTGTGGCCCCCCTCCCTTCCTCTTTCTTCCACTCCAGCCATGTGAGATGTGCTGGCAACCCCTTTGCCTTTCACCAGGATTGTAAGTTTCCTGAGGCTTCCCCAGAAGCTGAGCAGATGGCCAGCATCAAGCTTCCTGTACAGCCTGCATAACCATGTGCCAATTAAACCTCTTTTCTTTATAAATTACCCAGTCTCAGGTATTTCTTTATAGCAGTGTAAGAACGAATACAACAATGAATGTTTTGTTTCTCAGATTAGACACAACACATTGTTCTATCACAGATTTCTGTTCATAATTCAAAGTGATATGTGCAAATAAAAGCCAGAAATAATGACAAAGATTAAAGAGCAACACATTTAAATAATAATTCACATGAGGCTATATTCTATAATACATTTTGTGTACTTACAGATTAACACCAACTCCTTATTAGCAAAGAAAATACACTTTTTTACATCAAAAATAGTAGCACTACACTTGGTATACAAATAAAAGATGAAAATATCTGAATCTTGCCATATTAGGCCAGTAAGAAAATTGCAATGTTTAACAGAAACTCAGTTTTCAGTGGCCCATTAATAACAGAATAATTAAACAACCATAAAAATTAAGCCTATATACATATTGGAAATATATTTCAATTTACACATAACATTAAACAAACTTGGGTGAAAAAAATTACTTATTGGCTAAAAAACTGCTACCTATTAAAATTATGTATTATTGCTTAAAGAGTACTTACAGAATTCTCACCTTCATAATTCTATGCAGAAGAAGTGGAAATCCATAGTCCAGAGACCCTTTTTAAAAATGAGCCAGTGATAACCACAATCTACTTATAACTCATATAAGATTTCACTCATTTTATAAATTTTCTCAAGCATTATAATTAGGCGGCATCATGGTTTCCATATTACTTACATCTACCGGATTTTTCCAGCAAAAGTTTTCATAGGACTTTTAAAGTAGTTATTAAAATTTAGAACTGTATGTATTTTCCAAACTACCAGGATTTCAATCCAGTGTGTATTTTTATATTTATGAGGTCAGTCCATGGTGTATGCCTTGTGTCCTTGAATTAATATGTGAGAAATGAAGAGAGTCCTATATTTGGCACATTCATAAAGTTATTCTCCAGAACAGGTAATTTTATGCCACCAAATACAAATGGAAAAACTAAAGGCCTTACCACATTTTGTACATTTATAAAGCTTTCCTTCAGTGTGAGTACTTTCAAATTCAAAAAGAATGAAAAACGCCAGAAGGCTTTATTACATTTCTTACAGCCTTAGGGTTTTCCCCTAGTTTGGTTCATTTCATGTCATAGAAGAAAACTGGGAAAATCAAATACTTTGCCACATTACTCACATTTGTAGAGTTTCTCTCCAGTATGTGATCTTTCATGTTTTTGACAGAAACTGTAATGACTAAAACCTTTATCACATTTGTTTACATTCATAAGGCTTTTGTCCAGTTTGAGTTTTTTAATGTCTTGGAAGAAAATAAGAACATCTGAAGCCTTTAATGCAATCCTTACATACTTATGTTTTCTGTGCAGTATAAATTTCTTCACGTTTATGAAGAGAATTGGAAATAGTGAACGCTTTCCCACATTTCTTACATGCATAGAGTTTCTCACCAGCATGAGTTACTTCATGATAAAGAAAGTTACTAGAATAACCGCAAGCTTTCCCACCTTCTTTACATTTATAGGATTTCTCTCCAGTATGAGTTATTTCATGGTCACGAAGGTGGCAGAACTGACTGGAGGCTTTACCACACTCCTTACATTCACAAGGTTTCTCCCCAGTGTGAGTTCTTTCATGTATGTGACAGGACGTGGAAAAACTGGAGGTTTCATTACATTGTTTACATTTATAGGGTTTTTCTCCAGTGTGTCTTGCTTGATGTATTTGAAATAAATTGGGGAAACTGTAAAACTATATTGTTCATTTCCAGTGTGCATTCCTATGTCTCTTCAAACTCTTGTGAGAGAAATGAAGGTTTTCGACACTGTTTACATTCATATGGCTTTTCTCCATATTCCTGACACTCATATGTTCCAGAGTGAGACATGATGTGCCTATGAAGTGGGGAATGGCATATGAAGAATTTTCCACACCCTGCATTCACATGTTTTTACTCTAATGACAACTGTCTTGCTCAGATTAAGATTTAGAATCTGGCTAAAGGTTTCTCCACATTGCCTTCCTGCCTTACTTTCATGCAGTGTCTCTACCATATAACTTCTGCAAAAAATGACAAGCTCCTCATTAACAGTTGGTTTACTATAATTTTCTTTTATTAACAGGTTTTGAACTTACATTGGTTGCTATGGCTATTAGGAAAAGTAGAGGTTTTGTACCTTGACAAAACTAGAAGCTTTGTGTTTAAAAGTGAATGGATTGATTACCCATCCACACAGCTCCTTCCCCCGTAGCAATGATCAAAACTGTAATGTTCATATTTGCAGTTTCTTAGTACTTGATATAGGTTGGATATTTGTCCCCTCCAAATCTCATGTTGAAATTTGATCTCCAGTGTTGGAGGTAAAACCTGGTGGGAGGTGCTTGGGTCATGGTGGCAGATCCCTGATTAATTGCACCCTTGCAGTAATGAGTGACTTCTCACACTATTCATTGCTGTTAAATGTGATTGCTAAAATGTCTGACATCTTCTTTTCCTCTCTCTTGCTTCTTCTCTCACCATGTGACATGTCAGCTCTCCTTTCCTTTCCACCATGATTGGAAGTTCCCTGAGGCTTTCACCAGAAGCAGATGCTAGTGCCACGATTTTTGTACAGCCTGCAGAACTATAAGTCAAATAAACCTCTCTTTGTTATAAATTACCCAGCCTCAGGTATTCCTTTATAGCAATGCAAATGAATTAACAAAGCACTGTTTCCAAGTAAACTATTTTGCAAACAGTGAATACATTACATTAGAGTATATAGGTTTGGTTAAAAACTTTCTAAATATAAATATATTTGAAATCGTGCTCATGTAATTTGTTTGCTTGTTTTAGAAATATTATGACATGCTAAGACTGCCCCAAAGAATATTACCTCCTCTTAAGTGGAAATTATCTTAGATTTCTCCAAGATTTTTTGTACTAATCTTCAACGCTCTGATCTTCCTATTTGTTTCCTAAAATGTAGACCCCCAAAACAGTACAAATGATTAGACATTATTTTTAAAAATCAGATTATAAGTGCTATGATGTAGAGTTAGTTTTTACTCAACAAAATGTATGTTGAAATTTGATGAACAATATGGCAATGTTGGGAGGTGTTTGGGTTATGGGCACAGATCCCTCATTAATAGATTAATAGCCACCATTGGGAGTACATAATTTACTGCTCCTGCAAGACTGTATTAGTTACCAGAGAGTTGGTTATATGAAAAACAAGTTTAGCTTCCTAGACTCATTCTCACTCTCTCACTATGTGATCTCTTTGCATAAGCCCACTTCCCATCTCCTTTCTCTCATGACTTGAAGTAGTATCCGGCCCTCACCAGCTGAATCTACCCAATCTTGGACTTTCCAACCATGAGCTAATACAACATTCTACTCTTTGTAAGTTACCCAGTGCCATGTATTCTGTTATAGAAACACAAAACAGAATTAAACACAAGGTTCATTTTACACTGTGGCCATGCTAGATTATTCACCAAAACATTACCTTTCCACATTCTAAATCATGGAACAACATTGAAAACCATGAAATACTTATCCCCTAATTGACAAAGTAAATAAATCTTGTTATTTTTACCTGTAGAAGCCAGGTTCCTGAAGATTTCCTGCAATACACCTCTACAGAGCACCTTCTGGGAAGAAGGCAGCAAATTCTACTTCTCCTACATGAAGTTGACAGCCACATCCTCAGATGCGACTGAGTCCTAAAACATCCCACGTTTATGTAGACAGTTGGTGAGAATGATTGCACTGAAAATCTATATTCAATTCACAAGACATTCACCTGATTCTGTGCTGCCCAAACATTTATTCCAGGATTTAGTAGACAGAACTGTTATTCTCTGTCCACAAATACTTCCTCCTACACAGCAGTCCTGATGCTAAAACTGAACTATCCAGCAGGCAAATGCAGAGTAGCCTTTTGGTTGTTGGGCCCAGGGAGTAACATGTGCTACTAGGTCACTTCTACTTTCTCCTTTTTCAGTGTATTGCTATTACCTGTCATAACAATGTCCTACTACATGATGTACATATAAAAGTTAATTTTAGCCATCCTAAGACAAATTATCCTTGGAAAGTCCTGCTCATAATGTTTCACCTTTGCTGGTATCAAAGAACTTAGATTTGGGGAGGGATCCCAACAACCTATGTGATAGGAGTAGCTCAGTGTGGCTAAAAAGTTTATCTAAACAATATGGCATTTGCTGAACTCCTGTATTGCTTCTGAAAGTCTATTATTTTGATTCATTATCACAGCACTGCCTAGGGGATCATCCTCCAAAAAATACTCTGAGCCCTGAGTATCTAATGAACTTCCCTCATAGAAAATATTTCACAAGTGTATTGTCACAACTTGTTCATTGGGAAAGTGTGTCCATCCCCTGTGGTTACATGAAGAGAAAACATTTGATAGCTTGTAAAATGTATACTCCAGAACAAATTTAACTGAGAAATAAATAATACTAAAAATATTTAAGAATCACAACAGAAAAAGTTTAAAAATTCTATTAGCAACTGTCAAAGCAGAATGAGTAAGTGGAAACGTAGCACATGTTCTTAACAATAACCCATATCAGCTGGATGTCACCTCTTACAAATGAAGTCCTAAAATTCAGAAATCCCCAAAACAGGCTTTTTAGTAGTTAACAAAAACTACTTTTCAAAATGTATAAAAGTAACAAATGTCTAATACAATTTCAAAGTCTTCTGAACAAAAATGTAATAGCTTGCCATATATCCATAAAGTATTCTCAAATATAATATTTAAAAGAGTGTAGTATTAGCAGAGATGTAAACAAATAGGCCACGAGAAAGAAAAAAGTCTTTAATGAGCTGGAGTTTATATGGAAAGTTGACTAATGACAGAGGAAACACTATAAAATAGTGTAGAAAATCTCAAGCACTTTAACATGTGAACCAAATTTAATTGGTATTTAATCGGTAAAATGCATTCATTCCTTTCTATTCTATGGATAATAAATTGATTGTATATTCAAATGTGCAAAATACAACTGGCAAACTTGCAGAAGTCACCATGGGGTTATTTTTTGACAAAGAATAGGCAGTTTTTGATGTACGGAAAAGAGACAAGAAACTAACACATTCAAATATATTAAAATTAGAGAATTAAAAGACAAAAAACTGGCATATAAATCTGCAATACATACAATATTAAAAAATTAATGTGCACAGTAAAAATAAATTAATAAATAATTTACCATATATGAAAGAGGATTCATCTCCTTGGCAATAGAATACTTAAATAAAATATAATATAGATAATACTTAACATTTATTACAAAGAGAAAGATTAGTCAATTAGAGAATTCTAAGTGTTGATGACCACAGCTAACAAATAATTATGCATGAATAAAGGAAGAGCCTGTGGATACCCTTTATTGCTGTTTATTGTGATTTGGAATTTACCACAATCTGCAATCTAGTAGTTTTTCTATACTGTCCAGAAAATTGATCGTGCATTTACATTTGGAGACTGAACAAAATGATAGGAGTAATATTTCTTTCCAAGAGCAAACAGCTGACTTGAAAAAGCCCACTGAAGTGGACAAGTGGACAGCACATAGCCTTAGACACTAGTGTGTGTAAAACAAATTGAGGCAAGGAAACCACTGATAAACATTTTCATTTTAATCCATTAATATTCATAGCACAAATCATACATGTTTAAGGTGGTGAATTTGATGGTTGCCCTGATTTGATCATTACACAATGTATGCATGTACGGAAATTTTACATTGTACATCATAAATATGTAAATTACTATTTGTCAATCAAAAATAAAATAAAACTGAAAAAAGACACCAAAAAATAAAAATAATAGAATTCTATACTGGGACAAAAATAAATAAATTAAACCTGATTGAATGTTGAACCTCCAGCTACCACTTTTTCTTCCCTCACCCTCTACATTTCACATACTTTGACTATCCTTAGGAAGTACAGTTGCCTTTCCTTGGAATCATTAGTAAAGATTAAGGAGATGCTTGCCTTGGCTGCTTAAGCATGTATGTTATAACACCCAAAGAATAATGAAAATGCTGTTCAAATTTATAGTGTGAAGGAAAATAAATAACTTGAATTATTTTTAATTAACTCAGTGTTGAAGCCCTATTTCTTCTGTCTCCCATATGTGAGGTAAAAATTATGAGGAATTTATTAGTATTAAAAGTGTCATTTAAGGAGGAAGAAAATAGAGATCTCTGTGCACTTGAATAACTCACACATATTACTGGCTTAGAATGTAAGGAGATGGAGGTGGAATAATGTCTTTATTTTAGGCAGGAGCCTCTGAGAATAAATGCAATGGTTAGTAAGGCAAGAGAGCCTCAGGATGCTACTTTCTTCTCCCTTGCCTCAGAATGGGCTGTGACTCATCACTCGGGGCTTCTTCGGTCACATGCCCTCTGTCTTTGCAATTGATGTCACAAAGCTCTGCTGACACTCTCTGTGACAGAGCTGTTTGGAACTCACCTTGTGTCCCCATCCTGAGCTGCTAGCTCCTATCTCTCCACTCGGTGAGCAGCTCCTATGGCCGATCCCCAAGTGCAGAGTACTCTGGGCTTCTCTCTTCCCTGACAGCCCCAGACAGAGGAGACAGAGATCTTGGGGTGAGACTTGAGATTCTTCCAGAGTGAGTCTGTCCCATAAGGGCTACACTTCAGCCTAGAAGACATGCCCAAAACGCCTGTCACCAAATGTTCAAAGACCCTGTGAGGTACATCTACTAGACTGAAGTGAAGCCCTTTTAGCTCAGTCTTTCTTCTTGAAGGTATTTACCATAGTTTATGACACATAATAGTGTTCAATAAGTAGCATGTTTTCTCTTTTCCTGCCAGGGAGTCACAAAAAAACAGCTACAGGGAGAAAGTGTAAAAGAGAGAGAGGAAAAAGTGTATTACTGAAGTGAGGGTCAGGAATGTTTGTGCATGAGGCTGATTTGAGCAAAGATCTGAGAAAGAGATTATGAATTGTTCTGGATTAGTTACACCGTTTCATCATGTTAGCATCTTCTATGATTTCTACCAAAAATGACTGCTTTGCTTGAAAGCTTTTCCCCCAGAAGGTACTGGTGTGTTACCTTTATCAGCTTAAAAAAACTAGGCCATACAATACAATTAAATATTGTATGTATTGTTTTTTTTTTTGGTTATAAAATGTTAGTTTATTTTTAATTCTGTAGTGATTGGTGCCTTTAAATTTTCAATTTACAAAATCTAGAGGTATTTGTGAAGGTTTTGACTTCTGAACTTTTTTTTTTTATTATACTTTAGGTTTTAGGGTACATGTGCACAATGTGCAGGTTTGTTACATATGTATCCATGTGCCATGTTGGTGTGCTGCACCCATTAACTCCTCATTTAGCATTAGGTATATCTCCTAATGCTGTCCCTCCCCCCTCCCCCCACCCCACAACAGTCCCGGGTGTGTGATGTTCCCCTTCCTGTGTCCATGTGTTCTCATTATTCAATTCCCACCTATGAGTGAGAACATGGGGTGTTTGGTTTTTTGTCCTTGTGATAGTTTACTGAGAATGATGTTTTCCAGTTTCATCCACGTCCTACAAAGGACATGAACTCATCATTTTTTATGGCTGCATAGTATTCCATGGTGTATATGTGCCACATTTTCTTAATCCAGTCTATCGTTGTTGGACATTTGGGTTGGTTCCAACTCTTTGCTATTGTGAATAGTGCCACAGTAAACATACGTGTGCATGTGTCTTTATAGCAGCATGATTTATAGTCCTTTGGGTATATACCCAGTAATGGGATGGCTGGGTCAAATGGTATTTCTAGTTCTAGATCCTTGAGGAATCGCCACACTGACTTCCACAATGGTTGAACTAGTTTACAGTCCCACCAACAGTGTAAAAGTGTTCCTATTTCTCCACATCCTCTCCAGCACCTGTTGTTTCCTGACTTTTTAATGATGGCCATTCTAACTGGTGTGAGATGGTATCTCACTGTGGTTTTGATTTGCATTTCTGTGATGGCCAGTGATGATGAGCATTTTTTCACGTGTTTTTCGGCTGCATAAATGTCTTCTTTTGAGAAGTGTCTGTTCATGTCTTTTGCCCACTTTTTGATGGGGTTGTTTGTTTTTTTCTTGTAAATTTGTTTGAGTTCATTGTAGATTCTGGATATTAGCCCTTTGTCAGATGAGTAGGTTGCAAAAATTTTCTCCCATTCTGTAGGTTGCCTGTTGATTCTGATGGTAGTTTCTTTTGCTGTGCAGAAGCTCTTTAGTTTAATTAGATCCCATTTGTCAATTTTGGCTTTTGTTGCCATTGCTTTTGGTGTTTTAGACATGAAGTCCTTGCCCACGCCTATGTCCTGAATGGTATTGCCTAGGTTTTCTTGTAGGATTTTAATGGTATTAGGTCTAACATTTAAGTCTTTAATCCATCTTGAATTAATTTTTTTATAAGGTGTAAGGAAGGGATCCAGTTTCAGCTTTCTACATATGGCTAGCCAGTTTTCCCGGCACCATTTATTAAATAGGGAATCCTTTCCCCATTGCTTGTTTTTGTCAGGTTTGTCAAAGATCAGATAGTTGTAGATATGCGGCATCATTTCTGAGGGCTCTGTTCTGTTCCATTGATCTATGTCTCTGTTGTGGTACTAGTACCATGCTGTTTTGGTTACTGTAGCCTTGTAGTATAGTTTGAAGTCAGGTAGCGTGATGCCTCCAGCTTTGTTCTTTTGGCTTAGGATTGACTTGGCGATGTGGGCTCTTTTTTGGTTCCATATGAACTTTAAAGTAGTTTTTTCCAATTCTGTGAAGAAAGCCATTGGTAGCTTGATGGGGATGGCATTTAATCTATAAATTACCTTGGGCAGTATGGCCATTTTCAGGATATTAAATCTTCCAATCCATGAGCATGGAATGTTCTTCCATTTGTTTGTATCCTCTTTTATTTCATTGAGCAGTGGTTTGTAGTTCTCCTTGAAGAGGTCCTTCACATCCCTTGTAAGTTGGATTCCTAGGTATTTTATTCTCTTTGAAGCAATTGTGAATGGGAGTTCACTCATGATTTGGCTCTCTCTTTGTCTGTGATTGGTGTACAAGAATGCTTGTGATTTTTGTACATTGATTTAAATATTGTATGTATTGTTTATCAGCTTAAAAAAATTAGGCCAGGGATGATGGCCCATACTTGTAATCATTTTGAGAGGTGAAGGCAGGTGGATCTCTTGACCAGCCTGGGCAAAATAGCAATACCCCATCTCTAAAAACAAAACAAAACAAAACAAATACAAAAATTAGTGAGGTGTGGTGCCATGGCTCTGTAGTCCCAACTACTTAGGAGGCTGAGGTGGGAAGATCGCTTGAGCCAGGGAGATTGAGGCTGCAGTGAGCTGAGATCCAACCACTGAACTCCAACCTGGGTGACAGAGTAAGACCCTGCCTCAAAAAAAAAAAAAAAAAATTTCTGGGGTTTCGTTTTGTGTCTTTGTGTTGTTTAAGTAACTGGTATTTTCAAGCTAAAAATTAAAAGTATTATGGAAAAACTAATATATTCATAGGGAAAGAATAAGGTCATATAACTTATTTGTTATAAGATGTAAATGTTATGTTCTAGAAACTTTTTCTCTGATTTGTAAAATTTTCCCTCTCAAGAAAGTTTTTCTTTATGTCTTATAATTGAAAGACACCCTGGATTACTTAAAGTGTCATAGTTTTGTTGTTGGAGTGAGGATAATGTTGCGTACAGCCTGCCTTTTGTGGCATCATCTTACCCTACTTTGCAGAACAGAGATACCAAGGGCTGGCCTTATGAAGCTGGGGCTATTTTTCCATTATGATTTCAGAGATGCTGAAAATACTGATTTTCTGATACCCAAAATTACACTAAAAATTTAAGAGACTTGGGCTTTATTGAGTCTTGAAAAGTTTTAACCTTGAGTTTCTGTTAAAATCTAAGATGAAAAGCAGCTTCCATCGAGAATCCTACCAGGGGTTGCTGCCAGCCAACTGAATGACTTGGATTACAAGTGTGAGCCACCATGCTCACCCATCCAGTATCAATTTTTACTGCAATGTTATAGTCTGGTACTAGCATAAGTATAGATTCATGTAGGCCAACAGACTAGAATAGAAGGGTCACTAATAAACACATTAATTTATGGTAAATTGATTGTGTCAAAGATGCCAAGAAATTGTAATACGAAAATAAATGTCTTTTCAAAAAATTTTGCTGGGAAAATTAAATATACACTTTGCAAAAGGAAAAAGTGGACCCCTACCTCAAACTGAAGACCCCAAAAATACTCAAAAAGGGTAATATATCAAAATGTAAGAGGTTAAACACAAAATTCTTTGGAGAAATCTTATAGTTAATATTTGTATTCTTGGGTTACATAAATATGTCTAAGATATTACACCAAAGGCACAATTTTATTGAAAAAATAAATTATACTTTATTGAATTGGAAACTTGTTTTTAGAACATCAAAAAGAATGTGAAAAAATATGCTGCTTAATGGGAGAAAATAAATTGTATACATTATTTGGGTCTATTAGGGTTTATGAAGAACATTTTATGAATATATATATATATAAAATCTCGTTTATATATGGAGTCTTAAAAACCAAACTAAGAGAAGCTAGTATCTAGAATATATAAAAAACTCTTAAAACAACTATTGACCAATTAAAAATGGACAATAGATTTGAATAGACATTTTCCATAGAAGATACACAATTTGTTAATTTGCTCAATTTCATTAGTTGTTAAGAAAATACAAGTCAAACCACAATTAATACTAGTTGACACCTACTAGAATGGCTATACCAAAGATACAATGACAAATGTTAGAAAAGAAGTGGAGAATATGGAACTCACATATGCGGCAAATAGGAATGTAAAATATTGCGCCACCTTAAAAACAAAACAATACGAAATAAAAATGTGGCTATCCCTCAAAATGTTGCACATAAAATCACCATAGGACACAGAAATTCTAACCCAAAGTTAGTATGCAAAGGAAATGAAATTCCTATAATCATACAAAGACTCTTATATGAATGCTCATAACATGTGGTCATGTCCATGCAACAGAACGCTACTTGCCATCCAAGAGGAATTATGTAGTGATGCAAGCTACAACAGAAATGAAACCCAAAAACATTAGGCTAAGTGAAAAGAAACCAGTCCCAAAAGACCACATAATCCATGATCCTGGCTATTAGAAACTCTGAGAGACATAAAATTGATTGTTGTCTAGATCTGACATGGCAAAGGTGAATGCAAATAGGATGCATTTTCCTCTTAAGGGATACAAATATTCTAAACTTAGGTGGTAATTAACCTCGCATGGCTCTATAAATATACTAAATAGCCTGATGTTGTACTTAAAATATGTGATTATATAAAGTATACGTCAGTAAAGCGTTTTAAGAAATTAACATGTCAGCATACACTGAGGTTAAGATTTTCAGAAACCCAAGTCACAGATTGCAAAAATGAAATCTATTTCTTGTCCATTTCAAAACATAATAAAGAAAAGGGAGGCAGCAAGCGAACACGCAAAGATCTGGTTACTGATGCAGGGATATTAATGGGCAGGAACCATGCGATTCGTTTAACCAGGTCAGAAAAGCAAAGGAAATGATTGTAATTTATTGAAGACCACTCTGACTCAGATTGTTAGGAATGTGAAAGCTGTACTCGTAGGGCTGGGCATATTTCTTATCAAACACAGATCGAAAGAGATATCTCACAGAAAGGTTATCAACGACTCTCCTATCTGCAGTTGCCTAGAGTTTTACAGTTGTCTACCGCCAGTCCTAAAACTGCACTGTAGTCACTCATTCTGAACCCAGTGTAACACTCAAATCTAATACGAAACTCCACATTTCATGACTACTACATTCAATCATTTGCCTTTTTTTTCTTTTCATTTTTCTGGCCAGCCCCCCGCATTCCCTCTGTTTGTAGCCCTACCTGTCGCTGCTCGCTCTGGAGCAAAATTGTCCACCTCCGGAGCTCGGGCTGCGGGTCCGCGTTCTGCACCGGGCGCCGGTGTTGGCTGGCTCAGGAGCTGTGGGGCAGGCTTGGCGCTCACAGGGCGCAGATGTCCCCTGACAGTTCCGGGATCCTGGGGCCGCCCCCTGCACCAGGCCGCGCTCCCCTCAGTAGGCGGAGCGTGATCCCAGGGGCTTGATCCCAGGGGCTTGGATCTGCGCTGGAAACTGCCCCTGGCAGAGAAGGAGCAGGGGGAGCACCAACCTCACCCTCCGCTCCACAGCGTCGGCCAAGTAAACGCAATTCCAATTCCATAATAAAAGGATGCAGAGTTGCGCGACTAGCTCCGTCCTTTCCTGCTGCCGGCCCTTAAGGGGTGGCCCCGCTATCTCCAAGGCTGGAGGAGGTTCCCCGCCCAGGAGCACCGCGACTCCCCCGAACTGAGTTTGCCAAGTGCCACGTGTGCCAGGCGGGAGCCCCGGCCTCCTGGCCGCCTCCACCGGGCGGTGCGGAGGGCGAAGCCCTTCCTCCGGGACCCAGAAAGGTCTGACGTCGGGAAAATACCCCGTCCCCGGTAGGCGCGACCCTAGAGGCCCCATGGATCTATCTCACAGACGCCCTACAGAAGGTCCCTGCAGGACCTAACTTGCTGAGGCCCCTTCCTTCCACACTTTACCCCTCGGGGGAGCCATCATTCCCCTGCGAGCCCCCCTAGATTATTCCTGCGTACCCCGCATTGACCTCTGGCCCTGGAGAACCCTCGAGTTTTCCCCGCCCGCCAGGAACGTGGGGACTCCACAATTATTCCCATCCAAAGACCCATCTCAAACCTGTCTCCTGGCATCAGCGACGCTGACACACCGCGGCAACTGCCCAGGCTGCCCTCTTCCCCGTCCCAACCACCTCGGAGTCTCCACAATGACTTCCCCACGTCAAGGGCTGTACTGAGACCCTGCACAGCGACCCCGAAACACAGGCGACCCTTCAGCACTCCGTCAGACATCCCGCCCACCCTACAGGGGTGACCAGGCCCCACCCTCCACTCAGGCGATGGCTTCCCCCCACCACCCCTAAAAAGATGCTTTCCCGGAGACCCCGCACAGGGCGCCTCTGTCACACAGGGGCGATCCTATGAATCCCTCCCCAGACACCCTCGCTCCCTCTCCAGAGGGAGACCTCACAAGCGGAGGACTCCCCTGGAGAGGATCCTCAGAAACCATTCTCAAAGCCACCACCCACAACCAGAAAGACCCAAGGGAGAATCGTGGCCACTAAACGCATCTCCACACACACACTCCTCCCGGCACTCACGGCCGCCTCACCCCATGGTGACCTCAAAACGCTCTCCCCATGTTGCAGGGAAAAGAAAGGGAGAGTCCAGCGGAGCTTCCCACAGGAGAATCCATTTTCCTTTTATTAATTATGCAGTGGAGCTAAAGTGCAGGCCACGAAGGATTTTACACAAAATTTTAAGTTCTTACGTAGAGGTTTTCATGGAAATTTAAACATTTAACAATGATAGGGATAATAATAAACCCATCCTAAGTACATTATCACTAGGTTTCAGCAATTCTTATTTTGCCATTTATTTTCAACTATCAATCTAAATATCCTAGTAGTATTTTAAATCAAATATAAGATAAAATATCATTAATTTTGGAAAAATTTAAGTAACTATATCTAACAAGTGAAGATAAGAAAATATCATTATCACAACTAATACAATTTTTAATATATAAAATAGTTAAATTTGTGTATTCACCAAAGAGTAGACTCTACAACCACTGAAGTTTTGCATGAAATGTTTTAACATGTTTAGTCTAATATTTTATCTTCAGACACAAAATATCAATACATGAAAATATTCAGTTACATATAAAGGGCCATAGATTATGGTTGGAGGAGGAAATCACAAATCAACAGTGGGATATTCCAAACCACTGCACTGTGAAAATAAAAGCAAGAAAGAAAATAGGGATTCCTATTGTTCCCAATAAAAGGAAAGGAAAGGTAACTCCTAGAAAGCCACTCCCTCACTTTGCCATATTCAAATGTCTAGAACAAGGCACAGGCCTGGCCATACCCAAGGAAAGATTCAGGGTGTAACAAAAGACAGCAGAGATAATAACGGCATCTTAGGATTCTGCCCCCCACATCCACCCTTGCACAAAAACTTGATCCAACGTCTCACATTGGTGGGGATCTGGTCTTGTAAGAAAAAAGAAAGTCTCAGAAAGTGTTTCCCTTGTAGACTCTGGGGCAGTTGATCCTCAGCGCCTTCTAGTTTGGATGCCAGAAAATTCTTTCTTGATTGAGGAGGGGGGCAGTCCTGTGCACCATAGGAGTCCCATTGTTGACTGCATGTCAGTGGGTGCCACCAGTTATTACAACCAGAACTGTGTGGGCAAACTTCCTCAGGATGCAGAAGTCACTCCTGTGAGAACCGCTGCTGCTCTCCATATGTGAACAGACTGACAGGTGCAGGCAGCACCAGCAATCTCTTGAACCACTGAGGTGCACTGGAAAATGTGAGTTGTGGTGTGACCCTGTGTTAGAATTATTGAGAGACTTTTGTTTTGTTGACAAGTGCTGAGACCATACAATGCACCAGGGCAAGATTAGCTGGGAAAATGATCTGATAATGTTTTGAACCCAGATGTTCCTCCTTTGTTGTTTTCCCGGAACTGGGTAAATTCAGTTTTCACTTCCGTAGCTCCCCTAACAATCCCAAGGCCAGGTCTTCTACTGCTTCCCTAGGTGGTGTGACCATTATCAGCCTGGGGGAAGATGAGCTGATTTCATCTCTTCCTTTAGAGCCATGACGTAGGGGCCTCATTTCACATGCACAGATTCCCTCCAAAGACTAGATGTGCAGGCCTGAGCCACCCTGGTGCTTGGAGTAATGACAGCCTTGCCCCGATGCCACTCTCTCCCAGCCATTGGTGAGTTGTGGGCCATCATGTATTCAGTGCCTCAGTGGACAGAGAACCAAACCCAGGTGCTCTCACAAATCTGGAGCCAATTCTAAAGTTTTTTGAGTCACCTGCTAGGGACTGTGGGTGACTGTGGACACGACTGGCACCTGCTTGAGACTGTGGGTGACTGTGGACTCTGAGCTGGGATGTGCCGTGTCCATGTGACACTGCTTCTCCCCAAGAGTTGTTCAAGGTGGTGCCCTAGAAATGCCATCTGGACCCAGTGGAAGAGGAAGGGCAGGAACCACCTGGCACCCACTGTTCATACCACCATCACCAGTTCCACAATGTGGCTGACTGGAAGATGCTTCCTCTCGATGAAAATCCTAAACACTAACAACAACAACAACAAAAACTATTTACAAAACAAATAACAAAGAAAAAAAGAAAATCCTAATTTTGTTGTTTCTTTCAGCAGAAGTGATATTTTCTACTCTTTACAGTTGAGAAGCTCAGGGTCTTTTAAGGCTAATTTCTCTCTTTAAGATAAGATGGCATTAGAGCACCGAATACCAATGAAGTTCATGCTGACAGCCCTTTTCATTGCAGCGGCATCTCGATGCAAGTCTTTGTATTCACACGGCCGTGACAGCCTAGGAAAGTAAATCAAAGAGAAAACAGGTATAATTTAAAAAAGGGCTCCAACTTATTTTTTTTTTTTTTTTGAGACGGAGTCTCGCTCTGTTGCCAGGCTGGAGGCAGTGGCGCGATCTCCACTCACTGCAAGCTCCGACTCCCGGGTTCACGCCATTCTCCTGCCTCAGCCTCCCGAGTAGTTAGGACTACAGGCGCCCGCCACTGCGCCCAGCTGATTTTTCGTATTTTTAGTAGAGATGGGGTTTCACTGTGTTAGCCAGGATGGTTTCAATCTCCTGACCTCCTGACCCACCCGCCTTGGCCTCCCAAAGTGCTGGAATTACAGGTGTGAGCCACCGCACCCGGCCGGGCTCCAGCATTTTTTAAAAGGCATCGCTGATGACAAGCCACACATACAGATTCCTTTAGATGGTTCCTTTGCAGCTGCTTTGGCTGAGGTTTACAGGGCCAGGTTCTGAGGATGCTACTCCCTGCCCATTCACTAAGGTGTTCTCCTTTAAGGGCTATGAATAGATTGCCAGAGCCAAGAGGAACTTACTTTATTAAGTTATTGTAAAATTGGGCTCATCGCTTAATGATACAGTTACATAAAAAATAAAATAGGACTCCCAAAGATTTCAAGAGTATTGTGATAAGATCCTAACAACAATATCATCTGTTACCTGTGCACCTGTTCCTTCAACATAATAAACATGCACTTGTGCCAGAAAATCAATTTACTCAGCGATTCAAATTCTACCCTATCTTTATTAGTTACTACGTACTCAAAGCAAATTTTAATGAGACAGGTGTGTGCTGGGCTATTTTGGAACATCCAAGAAGTCTAATGACTGAAGCAGCATAAGGTGCTACTTTACTTGCACATTGTGGTAGAAAAACGTATTATTCTAAAGTACCACGAAGATACCAGAAAAAGTGCCAATTTTATATGTGTCTATTTCAGTTGTAATTTTCCTGTATACCCACCAAGGGTCATAAGCCAGAAATCTTACGTTGCCCCATGAAAGTTACCATTTTCATTAAAAACCCATGTCCTTCCTACAGACAGTACTTGAAACACTGGCACCTTATGCAGTCTAAGTACAAGTTTCTCAGCCACTACTGCTTTGTCTAATAAACTCATGGGACTGCACTGTGTTATATACAGTAGACAATGACATAAATTTCCAAACTGTGTAAGTAAAAGACAGTCAAGAGTGGTAAGTGCATTGTGTATATAGATATAATCAGGAATACAATTGCATTTATTCACGTATTGTTGTCTGAATGGATAGAGGTTAAAAACAAAACCCATTAAAATCAGATTAAATGTAATTAAAAATATTCTGAATTATGGTCATAGCAGAAAGAATATCAATTATTTTTTAAGAATATGGATCACTGGCTGGTGCGGTGGCTCATGCCTGTAAGTCCAGCACTTTGGGAGGCCAAGGTGGGAGGATCACCTGAGGTCAGGAGTTCGAGACCAGCCTGACCAATATGGCGAAACCCCGTCTCTACTAAAAATAAAAAATTAGCCGGGCATGGTGGCCCATGCCTGTAATCCCAGCTACTCGGGAGGTTGAGGCAGAAGAATTGCTTGAACCCGGGAGGCAGAGGTTGTGGTGGGCCAAGATCGTGCCATTGCACTCCAGCCTGGGCAACAAGAGTGAAACTCCATCTCAGAAAAAAAAAAAGTATATGGAGGATCATTGGCTGTGGCTCACACCTATAATCCCAGCACTTTGGGAGGCCGAGGAGGGTGGATCTCCTGAGGTCGGGAGTTCAAGACCAGCCTGACCAACATGGAGAAACCCCATCTCTACTAAAAATACAAAATTAGCTGGGTGTGGTGGTAATCCCAGCTACTCAGGAGGCTGAGGAAGGAGAATTGCTTGAACCCAGGAGGCGGGGGTTGCCATGAGCCAAGATCGCACCATTGCACTCCAGCCTGGGCAACAAGAGCTAAACTCTGTCTCAAAAAACAAAAAATTAATTAATTAATTAATTAATAAAGAATATGGATCCTTCTATAAACTTTAACAGATAAGAAATATGATGCCAAAGAAATAAGCTCTTTCGTCTGTTAATTTTAAGGCTTTCATTTTCCTAATCACTATTTAATATGATTTTGTAACAGATGTTGGCTTTTGTGGCCGATGGAAAATTCCACTAAGTGACTTCACATCCTTACCTCCAGTTTCTGTGCTTTATCTTTGTGAAGAGAAGCAAATAGAAAATACAGGTCATGGCCATGTGCCAAGGCACGCAGATCGAAGTAATATTTTGCATAGACACTGGCAGATACATGAATATTAAACTCAAGTAGCTCTAAGAAACACTTCTCCATCTTGCCCCTAGGGGAGGAGAAACACAATAAAACCAACATAGGACAATTCTAGTCAAGTGGGTTATCTTTAAAAATACCATTCTGAGCTACTAGGATGCTCTAAATTCTGTTTTGAAACAAATAAAGGCTGCCTGGTCGGGTTCCTACACTAATGTCCAAACAAGACACAGCTGCTTGGGGTCTCTTCTGCATCCCAGCACCCCAAGTTTGGGATGAGGGAAAGGTGGAAGCCTCTTCTGCACTCCTGCTGTGGACCCGGGGCTCATTCTTCAGAGTTCCCTTAGGGCAACTGCACAACTCAATCTCCATTCTCACTCACAAGCCCCGCAATAGCAATCACATGACGGGAATGATGGGTGCCATTTATTAGCTCTGAAGGACCTCCAGGCATTTTTACCAGGACGATAACAGGAAGGGGCTAACTGAAGTAGAGAAGCACCAACAGGAGGACTGGGCGCATCACCATGGCAACAGATGGACCCATGGAGAGCCACCGTATTATCTCAGAGGAGGAAAAACTCTAAGGCTACAAGAAGGATTCATCCCAAATAAATACTTACAAGCAAGCTGTATTCCATGGCAAAAAGAATCCCCTTCCCTCTGCTCCAGCCCGCAAGGCTATGTCAAGGGGGCATACTGCAAGTTTCTGCTCACCTTAGTGTTATGAAGAGTTGAAACTGCCACTATGACAGGGCAAGGATATTCTTTAAAGTTTGAAAGGCAGAAAAATCAAGGAGAGACATTTTGGCTAGACTAAACCCATTTTATGATGTGATTTCCAGTAGGGCCCTGGCCTTATACACGCAGTCTTGCTCCTGAGTTGGGAATGCAACCCTGAAGTGCTCAGCATCTGTCACCCCTGGCCAGAATGGGATTTGGGGGAGTTGAATACAGTGGGAGATGAAAGGGCTGGGAGCTGTCCTCTGCCACATGCTCATCCAGCCGCCCTCACCAAGGCTAAATTAATAGGTACACAGAGTAAATCTGGCTGTTTTCAGAGTAACCTCTGTAATGAGTTAATTGCTTAAAAATGAGCAGTATCTGAACAATACATTTGGTTTCTTGGTTTGAAAGTTTTTAATATTTTATTGAAAGTTTTTAATATTTTACCCAGTGGCTAAGTCAACAAATGCTTGATGTTCTCCTGTAAGGGGGACAGTTAGACCAGGAGCCAAGATGTGGTGATCTAATTTGCTGAACTTAAAACCCAGCTGAACCTACTTCCAAAATCAACTTTCTGTTCACATGTCGGTAGGTCTATAGAAATTTAAATATATATATATTTGAATTTATATATATATATATTTGAATTTATATATATATATTTGAATTTATATACATATATATATATATAACTTGAATTATTGAATTAACTTCTAACCTCCAAGCTGTCCCTGTTGATTCCTAGGCAGAGGCCAAACTAACTTTGGGATGAACTTAGTTTATGGTTTAACTTTGAAACAAAGACGGTAGCAGCCCTTTCCCAGAAGAAACCTGCTTCCTGCCTGGGGACTGGACTGCCTTTCCAGGACTAACAAATTAGCCACAAGATTAGAAATTATGGTTTAGGAGTCATGCAGCTGAAGTCTGCAAGAGTCTGAACCTCCCCCATATTGCTCCTGGGAATAATATCACTATTGTAAAACCTAAGATCAGTGCTTGAGATATTTTGCAGGCCCTGTACTGGGATCAGGTGGCACCACTCCAATCAACAAACTTGGCTCATCTGGTTTTGTGGCCCCCACCCAGAAGCCAACTCAGTGCAGGTGGACAGCTTCAACGCTCTCTGATTCCATCTCTGATGTGACCAACAGCACTCCCTACTTTCTGACCCCCACTCACCAAATTATTCTTTAAAAACCATCCCAGAGTTTTTGGAGAGGCTAATTTGAGTAACAGTAAAACTGGTCTCCCGTACAGCTGCCTCTGCATGAACTAAACTCTTTCTCTATTGCAATTCCCCTGTCTTAATAAATCAGCTCTGGCTAGGCAGCAGGCAAGAAGAAGTCAGGCAGTCACAAACCTTGCTTCCTTCAAGGGACCAGTTTTCAAATGGATGACTATGATCAAGGCCACTTTAGTGTTTGCAACGTCCAAAGCACTTCCGTTAGTTTCAAATTCATTTGCGGTCACACTCTTTGCTAAAATGGCTACCAGAAATACCACCACGATCTCTTGGTTTATACTGTTAGCAAAGTGGTGGCAAAAATAGATTTTTGTTTTTGTTTTCGAGACAGGGTCTGGCTCCATCACCCAGGGCTGGTGTGCAGTGATGTGATCACAGTTCACTACAGCCTCAACTTCCCAGGCTCGGGCAATTCTCCCACCTCAGACTCCCAGGTAGCTTGGATTACTACAGTTGCCTGCCACCATGCCCAGATAACTTTTTAAAAAAAATTTGTACCGACGGGGTTCGCTGTGTTACTCAGCAGGTCTTCAACTCCTGAGCTCAAGCGATCCACTCGCCTCAGCCTCCTGAAGTGCTGGGATAACAGGCATGAGCCACTGAGCTCAGCCGCAAAGGGGTCATTTTTAAATGTAGATATACACTGAGGTATATCTACAATAGACACTGTATCTTCAATTGCAGACATACACTGAGGTGATTCAGAATGATAGTATTATCTGGAGTCATGGACAAAGGTCACAAAACTAACTTGTGCCACTGCCTGGAATGATCTTGATGGGCTGCTGCTGCTCAATGTGAACAAGAGCTGCTCCCTTGTCTTGCACAGATGCAGCCTGCACAGCTGTCCTCACTGTCCAGCGGGCACCCAGGAAGGCTCTGCTGGAAACACCTCCCTGCTCACCCTGCCTGCCAGCTCCAGGGCCCATCCCTTCACAGCAGTCATGAGGCCGGACTGGGAGTCCTGGTGAAGCTGTGTGGTGTTGGTGCATCTGGGAGGAACCCTATGCCTCTGCAAGGCTCCTTGCACTGTCATGGGCAACTCCAGACCCCAGAGTGCTGCCGCGGATGTCTGAGTACCCATGGAGCCTTGTGAGTGTGGTGGGCATGGGGAGATGCCCCAGAAATGCTTTTCACACCACAGGTGAACGTTGGAGGTTCTAACTCATCAGGCTGATTTCCAAACACACGCAACACTCCCAGTGGGGAGGGGCCAGGGCACAGGAATCTATGGCTATTTAACTTCATATCTCAAGGTTCCTATAAAAAAAGATCTTCAGATAAAAGGGGGAGGAAAGGACCAGCAAAAGCAACTACACAATGGAGGACTTAGGTTGAAGCTAAAACTTCTCCACAGTCCAGAGTCCTTAAGACCTTAACAGTGTGGCCAATTATTTCAAAGGCCAGATGTTCGCCCTTTAAAAAGGGACCGAAACTGGCAGATAGCTTCTAAAAACCTATAAAGATATTTATTGTACTGTGCCATTCTCATAGGACACTTGAAAGAGGGTTGCCAAAAAACAATCAGAAAAATACTTTTCAGTTTATCCAGGAGGTTATTACAACAATAACACATCAAGACCTACCCATGAATGCCGGAAAATATAAACTGTTACACTAAAGCTGGATAGAGAGAAGTCTGTTGTCTTATGCCTATTTCCTTTATCTGCACAATGAAACCTATAAAGATATTTTTTACAATGTTAACTTGGAGAGCAAATGAGGTATGGAAATTGGTTACACTGTTCGCCAAAGCCTTACAAACTCACATGTTCTCAACTGCAATGTCCTTGGGATTCTGGCTGTCATCCACACTCCACAGACCACCATTTCTCCAAACCTTGGAGGCAAGAAGCATGGCTCCAAGGACAATCTTTTTCCAATTAGTAGGACAAAGATCGATGTTAGCCATTAGTTAGAAGTCGTTCAATGTACACCTGCAAAATAGAGCACTGCTCTTTGATTTCAGTTCAGTTTAAGTGTGGTGATACGAACATTTAAGAATGAAAGATTTCTTCCGGTTTTGACCAGAAAGTAAGTGCCTTTTATTCTTATGCTCTGCAGAGACTTTGCTCAAAGCAAGAGGCCAAATCACAGTCATATTGAGATACCTCTGCAGGCTACTCTGCCCATAGACATTTCCAGCCCAATTTCGGTCACAGGGATGACTGGACATCCCTGTGGGCATGAAGAGAGGCACCATTAGCACCTTCACACTCATGAAAGGCAGCACAAACTCAGGCCCAGTGCAGATTAAGGTTGTTCAGGAAACACTCCAGTGCCGTCCGTGTGCAGCGTCACACCTGGCTGGCAGGTAGGAATTTTACAGGTGTGCCATGCTTGAAAACGTAACGCCCAAGTGATACTGAGAACACTGCTGTCTTCTCCTTTTCACAATAACTAACCCACTCTTGGGACACCAGCTGAGGAACTGCGGGTCAAGAGCACTTCCCAATGCCTGCCATGCCGACAGCATGACAAGTGCAGGTCTCTGTGGCTCAGAAATAATCTCCATATTCAGTGCTGTGTTAAGGAACGCATGTGTGTGAAAGGAGGGTCCTGCTCACAGCCCCTATTTTCCATGTCTCCACAATCACTTCATGAAAACTCGTTTCTTGTCCTACAGTATCTGCATTCAGTCAGTTCGGTTGGTTTTTAGGTACAGACAGCTGTAGGCCTCTGTATCCCTGGGGTTCCTCTCAACCTGCCAAGCAGTTTGTGAGACAATCTCAGAAAGCATTTTCTATCTTTCCAATCTCTATCCTGTAAAGAACTGGGTGAGGGACCAGCTGAGTGAAGGTTACAGAGGTGAGCTGTGAGGCGTTGCCACCCCAGAGGGTGCTCTGCAGAAGAGTATGTCTCTATGCTACTTGAAGTCTTTGTATCAAGACCAAAGGAGAACAGTTCATTTTAAGAGAGTTCGTTTATTGTCCGAAGGTGATAGATCGGCGGCTCAGATCTGGCAATGTCCTCCAAACTCAACTGTGTTTTCAAAATCAAATGGCTGTGGAACGTGGTATCTTCTTATGAGAGATTCTGCTCCCTTTCCCCCTAACTCTGCACTATCAAGTATCCTAGGAATGACCCTCCCTCCCAGGGTTCAACTCCACAGCATTCATTAGAGAGCACTTGAACAGCATTGGTGAGCCCTCAACTTCCTGTCACCTTTACTGGTAAGCTGGAGCTGCTGACACTCACTGATACCACTTGCCCTCCTGGGTCAGTGAGGAATCTCCTTTTTTTAACACCAACTCTTCTGTCAGCATGGTGGATCCCATCCCACATTTGTAGAATACTGTTCTCCAAATCACCTCTTCTTGAAGACTTTCTCCCTCTCTGCCAGAGATTTCCCCCAATACAAATGTGTTTCCTGTTCCCATCCTGCTCCCCACAGCTCCCCAGGTGCATCCTCTTATTTGCTTACAGCATCAGGCCCTGTTGCCAGCTCCTCACCTCCCATCTCTCATTAACCCACCTCACCCACCCCCATCACTTGCCTGAGACTCCTCTTGCCAAGGTCCTCGGAGTCTTGACGCCTACAAACCAGAGCCCTTCACCCTAAGGCTCCACTCCCCAAGCTGGCCTTAATCTTGTCCAGGGAATGGCCATTGGCCTAGCTCCTGGGGACTAATACTTACGTGTGAGTTACCCTGTTCCAATCTGTGTGCAATCCCTCTATGCTTGCCTTCACGGGTAGGCTGCCTGCTTCAGATTCTGAGCCACCATGGGTAATGGCTCACCTATATCACCCTAGTTGCTTCTTGGTCCTCTTCTCTGCCCTAACCTTCCTCCCAGCTGTGGTCTGCTTTCCCCAAAGCAGTCGCCATAACCTCTTAAATTAAGAACACTGCACTTCCCTGCTCAAGATCTACCATGAGTGCCCCCATCAAACTGGTTGAACTCCTTCTTATGGCCTGCAAGCCAAAGGGCTCTGTGAGCTGTGGCACTGCCTGTGCGGCCTCATCTCTTCTGTTCTTTCCTTCATTCCTCTCACCACACGGGGCCCTGCTGTTTGTTCCTTGAACACACATGAAATGTGTTCCTGTCTCAGTCCTTGCACTCATCCCACTGCCTGTCATGCCAGCACTCCTTATCGTCCTCGCTTTATAGTCAGGTCACTGTTCAAATGTGACCTCTCTAGAGAGGCTCTTACTGATCATCCTTTCTGAAATAGTGAGCCCCTCCCGTCACTCTGTCTTTATCCTGCTTTATCGTTTTGCTATTTTCCATAACCTAAAAAAATGCTTTCCTCATTACAACATAAGCTCATAAAGACAAGGACTGTGTTCAACCTGTCCTCTTCTCTTCCCCAGCACTTAGAAGAGTGGGACGGGGTCGGCATCCAGGGGGTGTTTATGGAACAGACAACTTCTTGCAACATTTAGCACAGTGACCACAGCCTTTCCCATCCTTTGTTCTTCTTTTATTATCCTCTCCTGCTCTTCCTCCTCCCACTCTAGCCACTTTACTGGAGGCTTGTCCCTTACATGCTGGTAGTCCTTACAGAGCTATCTTCTGTCCTCCTTTTCTTTTCCTTTGTAGAGATGGGGACTTGCTATGCTGCGCAGGCCGGACAGAAACTCCTGATCTCAAGGGATTCTCCTGCCTCGGCCTCCTGAGTAGATGGGACTATAGGTGTGCTCCACCGTGCCCGGCTTCTCCACTTTCATTCTAAACACTTTCTCTGCATTTGAGGAGCTACTCTTTTTTCTTTGAGACAGAGTTTCGCTCTCATTGCCCAGGCTGGAGAGCAGGGGCGCGATCTCGGCTTACTGCAACCTCCGTCTCCTGGGTTCAAGCGATTCTCCTGCCTCAGCCTCCTGAATAGCTGGGATTACAGGTGCCCACCACCACACCCAGCTAATTTTTTGTGTTTTTTAGTAGACAGGGTTTCCCCATGTTGGTCAGGCTGCTCTCGAACTCCTGACCTCGGGTGATCCGCCTGTCTCAGCCTCCCAAAGTGCTGGGATTCCAGGTGTGAGCCACTGTGCCCAGCCTTGAGCAGGTGCTCTTAGTCTTCATTCCTTATTTCTAGTTCAGATTCATGCTGCAGTCCCAATGATCCAAATATTGACTGCACACAGCCACTCTGCTATCTTACAGGAACACCAAATTTAGCCTGTCTATAGTGAACACCACCTTCTTCCAATCCAGCTTTCCCCCCAGCATCAGCTCTCTCTCTCTCTCCAGCTGGAAGTTCCACTCCTGCTTCCTGCCAGCAGGTGCTGAGCATTCTAAACGGCCTGCAGCTCTATGAAGAGGCCTGCGTCTCATCCAGTGCCCACAGAAGGGTTTCTATGCAGGTGCCCAGCAAAAGCCTTCTCTTCTAAGCTCTAGCCAGATGCTAAAGGAGAGGGTACTGCTCTAAGTATCTTTTCTCTCCTGGCTGTGTGGTTGACATTCCTCTACAGGTCAGTGTAGGGAGGGGTAAACCAATCCCAGCCATCTGAAGAGGACTTGCTATTCAGAATGAGTCTCACCACAGTGATTCTTTGAGAATGATGTAGTGGTAAGGACACAGCTGCCGCTTAGCAGGCTATCTAGCAAAGCCTGTGTCCAAGTCTTACTGGTACCACATTCCTGGCAAATTATGGAGCAGGCACAAGAGGTCAGCAGGAACAACAAAGCATTCAGAGCAGCAGCTCCCAGTCACAGCATGCATCAGAAGTGCCCAGGGAATATGGCCTGGGACTCAGCTGAGATCTACATTGGAATCTGTTGAAGGAGAAACCAGAAATCTCTCCTGCTGCCTTTAATAGCAATTATTCTGTGATAAGAAAAGCAATGGCATCATTTTAAACCATAATGAAGATTAAATTCAAATATGTGTATTTACTTTGCTTGCACAGGTTTCTCTTAAAAGATCTGATGATAATTCCAGGAATCTACTTTTAGTTAGAAACACGGCCATACCCTGTGTAGGAGACCAGTTGTTAAAGATGCTTTATAGATAAGAAATATCTTACCAAAGCTACGATTGCACATGGAGCTGTTAGTCTCATGAGTTGAAAAAGAGTACGGAAATATCTGAAAATACAGTTGCATTTGGGATCATGCTCGAAGGATTTCCCTGGAGCCTTCTCTTCCTGAAAGAAGGAAAAAGGCAACATAAATATCTACTCAAGAAAACTTTTTAAGAACTCTTAAGATGGCAATGTTCACATTTGTGCCCACGTGTCCCTTACAACAATTCTGATGGGATGTCTTTTAATTTTAAAAATATAAACAGCAGGACCTTAAAATATTTTTGGTTTTCTGCAAACATAGGCCCTATGGTAGCCCTGTGGCTATCATATGTGAAGAAGGAAGTTTTTAACTTTTTATAGCATTTAAACTGATTTAAATTTAAATTGTTTTCTAGTTCTATTCACAGAGATTGTGCATATTTGTCAGGACTATTTACAAATATTTATATTGTTTGGTGCTACAGAAAATTATTTTTTTAAATGACACATTTTGTTATTTGGATGGTATATTTACTCCCCTGAGTGCACTAATTAAACCGAGCTGCAAGTCAGCTCTTACTCCAGCATGCCCACTGGACAACACTCCTTATATAAGATGATTAGACACAACAGAGGGAAGACTTAAAGGTGGGTGATTTTGACTTCAGCATCAACTAAATACAACTCTATGAGACAAAAATAGAACCTCAAAGAAAGTGACACTTACTGAAAGTGGATGTATTGGCTCTTCCAAAATAGCCAGAGATCTATTTGCAGATCTATAAAATAAGAACGTGCATTTACAAAATTAATTGGGGAATTGTTAACATCTCAGTAAAGTACCTGCTGGGAGTAGGGCATGGAGGGTGGAGGGAGATACACCTTGTTTGCTTTGCTAAAATTTGTTCACCAAAACAGTTTTTGCAAATTTTTCTCCTGGATCCTGGCCTTCAGAGGGTTTCTTGACCTCTTTTTCCTTCAGCACATAATGTCCTGAACTGTGAAGTCTTTTCTACATTGATGAGCCAGACTTGTCTTTAAATATTGACCCCACACTAACAATCAATGGTAATAAATTATATCTATTTTCACTCCTCTGACCTCATGCTGGAACACAAGAACAATTTATGAAGCAGTGGTGGTTGCCAAAAAAGTTTTTAGAACTTTTAATAAATGTGAATGAGATTCAGATTTCCCCAATCTTCCTGTAATATACATCTATCATATTTAAGTAGTTTGAGTTACAAACTTAATTGCCTTTTTATTTTAAAAGAGGCCAGTCTTTAATGGACTTTAAAAAACTAACACACTGTGTGCTCATTTAGGAAACCAGTGGTTCTTCAAATGTGGTTTGTGGACCCCTGAGATTCCCTAGAAGGCCCGTGATGTCACAAGTTTTTTTTTTTTTTTTTTGAGACAGGGTTTTTTTCTTTCACCCAGGATGGAGCACAGTGGTACAAACATGGCTCACTGCAGGCTTGACTCCTGGGCTCAAGCGATCCTCCTGCCTCAGCCTCCCAAGTAGCTGGGATGAAATGTGCACACCACCATGCTCAGCTAATTTTTAATTCTTTTTTGGTATAGATGGGGTCTTGCCACATTACTCAGGCTAGTCTCAAACTCCTGGTCCCAAGTAATTCTCCCACCTTGGCCTCCCCAAGTGCTGGGATTACAGATGTCAACCACCACCTATGGCCCTAAATGTTCTTATAAGAATACTAATTCAACCTGACAAACTGATTGAAAATGAAACATAAGAATAATTTATTACTTTCTAAAAGTATTAAGACATTGCTTGCTTTCTCACTGTTCAACACTTTTAATGATTGCATAAAAGCAAAAGTGGGTAAAACTGCTGGTTTCTCAGTATGAATAAAGGCTGTAGTACCAAATTATACTAGTATTCATTCCACTCTTCACTGTCCCTTGCAGTTTTTGTTAAAGTAGCCAGCTTCACTTAAGAATGTCCTTGATGAAACAGTAAAAATTCATGGTGTTATTAAATCCTGAAATCTCTTTTTAGTATTCTAACTAGGAAGTTCACATAAAGCACTTCTGCATACTGAAGTATGGTCGTGTTAAAGAAAAGCACTTGTGATTTAATTGTGAGCTGAACAAGCCAATTTTTCACAGAACACCATTTCTATCTGAAAGTATGACTGACTATCATTCTCAAAAAGAAGTCAAGTGAGTCTGTCATTTCAAGGAAAATAACAAGTATTTGTTGTGTATAATAAAGCTAACGCTTTCAAGCTAAAATCAGGACTTGGAAAACTCATATCTACTACTGTGAGCTTGACAGCATCTCAATATTTGAAGACATTTTTATAATCATGGTGATACTAATGAAAGTGAGTTTTTGACACTAGAGATGAACATGAATTAATATTTTCCAAATAGCCAATGCATAATATTATAAAAGCTGGCAAGGGGAAAGATCCATTTATTGTACAAGAAAGATCAGTGAGTATTAGTGGAACGAATTCATTGATATGTACAATCCCATTATAACTACTTTAATAAATCAGCACTTGTGAAGTTTTGGTGTGGCTAAAGAATATCCACAATTACCTGAAAGCTTTAAAAATACACATTTTTTCTACTATATATTTGCATGAGGCTAGTTCATCTTTTTCTTTCTTCTTTACAATAAATTGCAAACAAGACATTAAAAAATACACTTTGAGACCCTCAATAATTTAAGAGGTAAAAGAGTCTTACAAAAACCCACAAATGATTCACTTTAATACTGTAAAATAAGCACTCTACAGCTTATGTCTATAGTTATGACCTAACAGCGTGTGTCCTATTATACAAAGTGATGAGCTAGAGTAACAAGGCAGGTTTTCAAAGAGCTCACCTGTGCTTTATGCTGTAATATATTGCCAAAGTCACACTGTGGAGGAAAAATATATTTGTAAGAACTGATTTTATCATTTGTTTGGCCTGAAGATATGTTTTTAAAAGGGGGAGGAGGGAACCCTCTCAGTGGCCCTGAAATCATCTTGTTCGAAACAGTACTGTATGAGCACTTTTCTTTTGTTTTAGCTCTCTGGCTTTATAGTGAAAATAGGAGAACCAAAATGCTAGGCAATATGCTGTTAGAAGAAGTTTCTGCTGATGGTTAGTATATATAAATAATTACATATTTTCCCTGTCATTTGCTCTTCTATCCATAGAACCTTTCATCCTGTGCAAGTCACTTACATCTATGTGTACATATGCTTCTATTTAGGCCATATAGTAATGTTTTGCTTTATAAGTGGCTAAGCCCTGCATTTCAGCTGATTTAGTTCACCATCACCTACTCACCCATTTGTCATTATTTCCATAAAAGCACATAATGAATGTGCTTTATACCAAATAAAGTAATTTAAAATCACCTATGCATAATTATTAGCAGAAAATTAGTAAACATAATGCACACAAAATTAATGACACTTTTAGCTATCCTGATATAAGCAGCACTAAACACACAGTGTAACACTGCATCATACAATGTTCATGACAGGTATTTCCACATTCGTTTAAACAAAATATTAGTGAACAAATACAGCTCTTCAGATGTATGTTACTGTGGTCCTAAGTCATCCTCAGATGTTGTGTGGCAGCAAACAGGGGCTTCTCTTGGATAAGTTCTGTGCTTCCATTTGCCCTCAGCATTTAAAATGAGGCTCAGAATAATTTGAGAAGGCAAATTTGAGTTGTAAAAAGTAGGCCTTAGAACATTATTAGTATCTAAGATGGATATTTCCATAGTGCCTCAAACAGTTTCATCTCCAAATTGATTTCAAAATCACAGAATTTGAAGTTACATGCTGAAAAGACCACTGAACCTTACATGACACTCCATGAACCACCCATTTTACAAATAAGAGAAACAAGGCTTCAAACTGATTTAATGCCCAAAGTCTCCACATAGTGCTTTTGTGAACTGCAGGTGTTCACGAAACACTATGGTACGGTTTAAATTTAAGCATATGCACACATACGTAGAAATGACTTGCACAGACGAAAGGCTCTATGGGTAGAAAGGAGAGCAAATGACAGGGAAAATGTGTAATTTATACGTGAGAACCATCAATCCTCCACGCAAAGGAAGCAGTGGCCCCCATGTTTGCTGCACACTGGATCACCCAAGGAGCTTTAAAAACAGCCTTACTGCCAGCTGGAGACATTCTGATTTAATTTGCACTGGGTATGATTTGGGCATCAGGGTTGTTGGCAAAGTTCCCCAGGTGATTCCAATGTGCAGCAAAGTTTGGGAATGACTGAGTTAGGGTTAAGTTCAGAATCATCTGGGATGCTTTTATCCATATAATGATGCCTCACGTACTTAAACATTTTTCTAAAAGGCTTGTGAGTGCCCAGAGATGGAGGGAATGTGGAGCTGGGAAGATGCATGTGTTTGCAGACATATATTTTGAAGAAACATGTATATGTGATTCTAATATGGCTCACTCATCCCTTTGAGAACAATGGACTACTAACCATGAAAAACATTTTTCAAAATCTTTCCAAAAAGCCAATTTGCTGTATTAATTTGCTCAATAAACCTTCATTTCATCAAAAATAAATATACCAAATGATCTCTTCTAAGATTTGAGAGCAAATTAAAACTAACTGTACTTCAAAAACAAACTTCTAGGCCGGGCGTGGTAGCTCCTGCCTGTAATCATAGCACTTTGGGAGGCGGAGCTGGGTGGATTGCTTGAGCCCAGGAGTTTGAAACCAGCCTGGCCAACACAGGAAAACCCCATCTCTAAAAAGGAAAAAAAATCCTATTTAAAAAAAACTTATAAGAATTAGACTATGCTGGAAGAAAAAGCAGAATCTCTACTTGTTTAAGCAAGGTGAAGCTTAAAAACTACTTTTGAATTGCATACTGAAACATCAGAATCTTTTGAAATCAGAAGAAACCAGGGACTCTAGCCAAAACGGAGTGGCTTTTTACTTAGGGCTGAATACAAACATTAGGTGATGACTCCATAGAGGCCAAACCTCAGGGCTTTAGACATAGGTGGAGTCCAGTTCCTGCTGAAACAGAATTTGATCTCAATAATTGTTATACATGAGAGAGGAAAGTAACATTATTATGATCATAAATTTACCATTGTTTTTATTATTGTACTTTAAGTTTCAGGGTACACGTGCACAATGTGCAGGTTTGTTACCTATGTATCCATGTGCCATGTTGGTGTGCTGCACCCATTAACTCGTCATTTAGCATCCCTCCCCCCACCCCCAATTTTAATTAAAGTGGAAATTACTGACAAATTAGCTATCCCTCCCCCCTCCCCCCACCCCCCAATTTTAATTAAAGTGGAAATTACTGACAAATTAGCTTAAAAAGCTAGTACATTAGAAACAAAATAAAGCCTGTAAGCTAGTCATGTTTATAGACTGGAAAGTTAAGTTAGGGATAAGGACATTAACAGGCTAAGGTAGTAGTTCTCAAACCGTTTTCCCAAAAATCAACACTCATAATCTAAGGAGATGTTAATAATATTCCCTGGACACCTCCAATGGAACTGGGCTTTGTTGTGACTTTTTAAATACACTTGAACCCATCATTCAAGGGTGTTTTGAAAAGGCATCTATGATTGTGGCCTATGAAGTGCTCATGCATGATGGGAAAATTTCAATGCAGATACACTACGGTACCACTGGAGGACAAGCTGTTCCTTCATCCAAGAGTAGTTTCCAAAGTAGTACCCATCATCTTAGGCCTGTAGCCCATAAAGAACTAATAATTTTTCCCAGAAACACCCAATAAAAAGCACCTCTCCTTCCCATTAGGTTCAACACTATCATAACATGAATGCATGTGCTTTTTCTGGGATTGCTTATTTGCTATCTGGCTTTTCCTTCTACCACACAGCATCTAAAGTTAAAAGAGAAACAGAAAATTCATATTTAGGTCCCAGAAATCCATATATAATTGACATCAATTTCTGAAACGGCTTGCTGAAAAGGGCAACCAAATGGCTGAAATGACAGAGGATGGCCGGGATGCTTTTAGCATACGGGGGTCTGTCACTCAGCCCTTGGCAGCCTCGTTGTACTCACTTTTCTAGTGTGTGTCTAAGATCAGGCTGGCTGACTGTGCTGTTATCTAGCAATATGGTCGAACGTGAGCTGTAGTTTCTAGCAAGAAGCCATGGAGGTATCTGAAGGAGAAGGAAGATAGAGAAAAATGTCACAATAGGCTGAACCTACAGAAGTATGGGCTTTTTTCCTTAGTCAAAATGTCAAACAATAAAGCATTAAGGTATTTCTTATGCCCCGTGACCTGCCTGAGTGTGGTATCGTGAGCAGCTCTATGGGAAACTCATTGGAGGCGCTTAACTTCCGCAGATGATGTTTGAGGAATGGGTTATAAAATGCTGCCCTTGCTATGATACCAATCATCAAACCTGGCAAGCCTCTATTATGAACTCCCTTTATAAATAATGGGAAAAGTTTAAAATAACATTTCATGGTTTTTTATTATGCAGTAAAAAGCAGCTGAGATTTTCTATTTGTTATTCACTAACTACAACAAAATGTCATACATTAAATAATATTGGCACAAGAGGCATTTTTATTGCAGTAAGTAAAGACCTAATACTACATTCACAAAGTTACTAATCCTAAGTGTACTCATTCAAGAGACAGTGTGATGGAACCAGCGTTTTAGAGTCAGAGACCCTGTGTGCCAGGGCGGCCCAGTGACCAAACAAGTGAGGGGCCATAGGTCTCTCTGGGCCTGTTTCCTTGGGGGAAGATAGAAAAACTACTGCTTTAAGACTCTCTCACATCTAGAAATCAGATGATGAAAACAACTTCGGGAATTTAACTTTCACTTCATGTTTACATAAGACTGCTATTACATTACTCAAATGAGAACTTCCAAGAATACTTTACATTCATTTCAAAAGTTGATTGATTTTATTCTGTAAGTTATTTCACACACATCATGGCACTGTCCTGCTTCACTCATGCTGCTCTCTGCCCGGAACATCTTATTTCTTTCCCCCTTCTCCCAGCAAGCTTCACCTCCTCTGCCTTCTGGGATCCCTCTGCCAGCAGCCACACCACAAAACATTTCCGGTTTTGTGTACTCGTCAGTCTAATTCACCGTGTGTTACATGATGGCAACTGCCTGCAGAGCATCCCCCTGGTGAGAAAGTAAGCCTCTCCAGGGGAGGGAGGGCCCTTCCTCTCCTAACCGCAGCTGCTGAGCACAGAATGTGGGAGAAATTCAGGAGTTCAATAAATGCTTGACAAGTTATTTAAATCAGTTACAATTTGGAAGATAAATCTTCCTACAGTTACAAATCGGTGAAAATTTATCTGCAGTGCTATCAGAGAGGTGACAGTGAACCTTTTGAGCCCTGTAGAAAATAAAGTATCTCTAAAACACTTTAAAAGTATCTATTCATTTGTTGGGAGTGCAACAGTCAATATGGAAACTGCCTCATCTGTGTTTAAAAAAATGCTCTTCCTGGCCGGGCGCGGTGGCTCACTCCGGTAATCCCAGCACTTTGGGAGGCTGAGGCGGGTGGATCATGAGATCTGGAGTTCAAGACCAGCCTGGCCAAGATGGTAAAACCCCGTCTCTACTAAAAATACAAAAATTAGCTGTGTGTGGTGGCAGGCATGCCTGTAATCCCAGCTACTCAGGAGGCTGAGGCAGAGAATTGCTAGAACCCGGGAGGTGGAGGTTGCAGTGAGCTGAGCTCATGCCACCGCATTCCAGCCTGCGTGACAGAACAAGACTTCGTCTAAAAAGAAAGAAAAATGCTCTTTCTTAAAAATAATGGCAGTAACCAAATCCTAGTCACCAAATAGTTGAAGAGATCAACAGCATTATTTAAAACCACAAAATATCAATTACTGTAGCTTTAAAAAAATAACTCAGATGAGCCTTCCTTCCTCCTATTGGGATATGCTTGTCTACATCATGTTATCACACTCTTCCATCAGGGTCTCCCACAAGTACGTGAAAGACAGAGAGAAGATCTAATGGTAGTTTAGAAAAGTACAGAGTATTTAAAAATTGCCTGTAGCCAATAATCAGAAATATCCATACTTTCTTAACAACATTTGGCTTGTTTCAGATGCCTTTTACTATAAATTCACTTACTACTTAACAAAAATCCCAGATGGTTTTGAACAATATTACTATTTGAAGGATCAAATTCTCCTTCAAGGCAGAAATGTTTTAACTCTAGCTAAACTCTTATGTCTCTTAAGCTATTCTATTAACGTATATACTTTACATTAACAGTGTATGTTTGTCAATGTACATACTATTATTGCCTCAAAAAACAAATATAGCATGAAAAATGAAAATGGACTCATTGAGATACTTTCATTCAAAGTCAAAGAAGGTATCCCTTAAAGTCACTACTATTAGGGGTGATACAGCATAATACTACGCCATAACAAAAGTTGTTTCTGAGGAAAAATCCATATATGAAACTAAAAAGAACAGAAAAAAGATGCACCAAAACATAGACTAGTTGGTACAGCTTTAGGTGATAGCTGTCCCCATTTTGTACTATTTAAAATTTCATATAAGGAACATATATTGGTCTGTGGTTTTTTTTTTTTTTTTTTGGAAGTCTTGCTCTGTTTCCCACCCTGGAGTGCAGTGGCCTGAACTCAGCTCACTGCAACCTCCGCCTCCCAAGTTCAACCAATTCTCCCGCCTCAGCCTCCTGTGTAGCTGGAAATACAAGTGAGCACCATCATGCCAGGCTAATTTTGGCCAGGCTGTTCTCGAACTCCTGGCCTCAAGTAATCTGCGTGCCTCAGCCTCTCAAAGTGCTGGGACACAGGTGTGAGTTACCATGCTCAACTCTCAAGATCACTTTTTTCTCCCCATTTTTTTACAAGACATGTTTCAGCTACTTTTTAGATAATTAATGACTTTCAGCTGACTTAAAAATTTCTAACACTTTGTGCGCTAACAAAAACAGCTCCATCTATGTTGCACAGCAATGGGACCACATGGCATGTATGGAGTTTGAATAGAATTCTTACACAAAGGCCTGAGTGGAAAAGTGTAATATGCTTATTGGAGGTATAAATAGAAATTGTCTGAATTAATGTCATAATTATGTTGAATTTAAACTTAGATTTACACTTACATATGGGTTCTAAATTTGGATTAAGTATGACGGATTGACCAGAAATTTATTTTCTCTTCCTTCTGAAATCTCATTAGTATTAGTCATAAAATAAAACATTATACACAGGACCAGGAGACAGGATTGATGGCAGATGATCCTGAGTCAATGCTGCAAGGTGAAAAGCAGATAGAGGAGCGGCAACCGCCATGGAAGCACAACTTTGGAGCTGACAGGGAGTGACCTGGACAGAAGCAAGCAACCTTCTTTGTTTTGAAGAACCCAACCCAGGCTCCAAAATCAGAAGCACAGGGTACCTGGGAAGGTAGGGTGAAATATACAACAGAAGCCAGCAAGGTCAACTGTAAAGCTGTGCTTAGAGCCCCAAGGCCACCTCCCCTCCCATCTTATAAGGAATATGTATGCGCATTCTCTGGATATATTATACCTGAGGGTTTCTGGGCTCAGAGCTACTAGGGCTGAAACCTAGGAAATGGGATTAAATTGCACACACAAAGGGAAACTCCACCTTCCTTCTCAACCCTGCTTCTAGAAAGCCAGCAGCCATGCTTGCACTGCCCAGGCAGAACATTGGGAGACCCTTCTTGGAAGAGAACTGAACCATTGTAAAGAAAATACCCTCAAACCCTCATATAATACACTGATGTCCCCCAAAAGAAAAGCTGGCTTGACCTCCAAATCCCCACAATGAGACCCCTTAGTGAACAAAGGTCCTGCTTCCAAATAGAAAAAGCCTAAGACAACCACACATCGGAGAGAAGCCTTCAATGAGAGATCAAAATAACAGGAAAAAGGAAGTCTTGGGACCAGTAAAAATTCAGGAGCAAAACTTTAAAAAAAAAAATCTTAAAATACACTTAAGGAGATAAAAAAAATTCAATAGAAGGATTATCACAGAAAGTCAAAGAATCTCTAAGAAGCAGAATAAAAGACAAACTGGAAAATAGGAGGGGAAGAAACTAAAGATCAATGCAGAAATACTGGTCTAAGAGGCCCAACATCTGAATCATAAGAATACAAAGATAATAAAACAGAGAAAATAAGAAAATTCTCTAAAAGAGATAGTCTGCAGGCTTAATGGCTGCAATAAAATAAAAGGTCCCCACGAAGCTGTATTGTACAATTTCAGAATCCCAGGAATAGAGAAGATCCTAAAAAGCTCAAGAAATGTAAAAAATGGTTACATATGATGCATCACACAAAGGCAATAGTTTCAAGAACAGTATAATGAAAACACAATAGAGAAATGTCTTCAGAGCCATGAAATTTAGTTTTCACTCTAGAATTTTATACTCTTTAACAAAGGAGGGGTTTTGAGAGAGGCTAGATCTCTATACATATGTGTCCATGAGCCTTTCCTCGGAAACTGTGCTCCAGCACCACTGGGGAGTAACACAAGGCAGAGGGCAATGCACAGTCTAGGAGTCAGGGATCCAACGTGAGTGGGCGCAGAAGAGTTCAGAGAGGGCTCCCAGGAAAACAGGCCCAGGACAGCCTAGGGAAACATAATCTATCCTGGAGGAGGAAAACCAAAGGCCAAGGAAAGTTGCTCCAAGAAAAAAACATGCAACATATGTTTTAGTAGATAAAACATTATTTCTGTTAGGCATGTGACAAATGTTACAACACTTGGGGAAGAATAGCTGTCAAAAAAGAGGCAAAGGAACATAGTCAGAAAATTAATTCCATACACAAAATAATGAAGGATATGAAAACAAAGAGGCCAGCTGGGGGGTAATGGTCGCATTTGGCTTTATGAGCTATCACGGGCTAGGAAAAGGGGGGGTTATCTGGTAGAAGTACAGAAGCGTTCAGATTTCAGAAATATTTAAGAGAAAAAAATGAAGGATGTACAAAGAGGAGGCACAGTCAGAATACTCTATGACTCAGCAGTGAATAATATGTGCATACCCATAATCATGTAAATATCAATTAGTGATTTAATTAAAAATGTGTTACAGGTGGAAGAAACAGAGAGAAATAAGGTCACAGTGGAGTGAGGAAGCTACGCTTTCACCTGCTATGACAGGAAGTCAGCAGAAAGTGTTGAAGAAAGTGGACTTAGCTATTTTTAATTTTATTTGAATACAAAAGATTAAATATTTAAGGCAGATATTTATATCACAACCAAATTGTGTAACTTAAATGTCAGACACCCTTAAAAATGGACACAGTAAGCTAAAGACTTTCCTGCATAAATCCGATACTTAGGAAAACAGAAGAAATTCAGAAATTCCATCAAAAAAGGATCATGCTGACAGCACTGGCTCCCTGTTAAATATTTAAAGAATCATGACAGATAGACTTTTAATTCAAACAATTTCTTAACTTTTCAAAAGCTTACTTACATAATATAGGTGAGAGCTCCTCCTCTCTTCTTGCACTAAGAATGAAAAAATAACTAATCAATTCCGGTATAAATACCATAGAATAAAAGTAGTTGCTGATCATCTGATTATCACTATATAAAATGAGATAAAATTCCGTTTTTAAAAATTCTTACCAACAGAATTTATAATTTAAATAATCTGGCATGATGAATCTCGTAAAGTAAAATCTAAAAATATAGTTTTACTTTTAGACCTAACAGATGTTTTATTACACAAATATGAAAGAATCCCCACGTACATAAGGAAAGGCAAAACAAATTGGGCAAGTGTGTGCCCTGCAAATCTCATGTTGAAATGTAGTGCCCAGTGTTGGAGCTGGGGAAGCGTTTGGATCACAGGGGCAGATCCCTCATGAATGGCTTAGCACCATCCCCCTGGTAATGAGTGAGTTCCTGCTCTGAGTTCATGCATAATCTTCTTGGCTTTTTGTTGTTGTTGTTGTTGTTGTTCTGAGATGGGGTCTCACTCTGATGCTCGGGCTGGAGTACAGTGCCGTGATTATGGTTCACTGTAATCTTGACCTCCTAGGCTCAACTGATCCTCCCACCTAAGCCTGCGGAGTAGCTGGGGCTGCAAGCACGTACCATCACACCTGGCTAATTTTTAAATTTTTTGTAGAGACGGGGTCTCACTATGTTGGCCAAGGCGGGTCTCAGACTCTGGCTTCAAGTGATTTGCCTGCCTCAGCCTCCCAAAGTGCTGGAGTTAGGGACATGAGCCACCACACCTGGCCTGACCTGCTTGTTTAAAAGCAGGCGGCACCTCTCACTCTCTCTTGCTCCTTCTCTCACCATGTGAGAGGTGACTTCACCTTCCACCATGATTATTAGGTTCTTGAAGCCCTTGCCAGAAGCAGATGCAGCACCACACTTCCTGTGCAGCCTGCAGAACCGTGAGTCAATAAAGCCTCTTTTCTTTATAAATTATCCAGTCTCAGGTATTCCTTCATAGAAATGCCAAAATACAGGACAGATGAGAAATTTAGCTAATAAAAAATTTACCTATTGTATATCTGAACCCCTAGGCTGTAGTGTTTTCTGATTCTACATTTACACATAGCTTACTTTCATTACCAGGATCTAATAGAGCTGACAGCTCTAAGAACCAATTTCTGGCCAGGAGCCAATCTCTAGATGCACTACAATCCCTGCAAGCATCCCAAAGGACTTATCGGTCATCTACTAATATGTTACTGAAAAAACAAATGGGTCTTTACGCAACTGAAAAGTAGCCTCTCTTAAACTCAGATGTTAAAATGAGTGTCTAACATAATTGAACATGGTATCCTCAGCACACAAAATCATTTTGTTCTAACACAGGTCCAAAGAATAAAAGCTATGAGAGGGACTTGGGCCACAATTTGTTCTCCACAATGCCTCCTCCTTTGAAGTTGAACTGGTCTCACTGACACACATTTCTCACTGCTGAAGAGACGAGGACATGGGGTAGGTTTTCTTCCACTTCCATGCACTCTATGTGTGAGATGCCCATGGTTCTGGAAGAAACTGAGAAATACAACAATCCTAACCAGAAGTTACCAGCTCAAGACAGGCAAAGTCCACACAAACTATGAAAACGCAGGGGAGAAACCCATTTTTTATTGTGCTGCGTTACTTCAGATGTTATTTTATATATATATATATATATATATATAGTTACTTCAGATGTTATTATATATATATAGTACTCTTGCTGTTAAAAATAACTAAAAAACATGGTGTATGGCTTTTTTTGAAAATAAAGTAAGATTTAGCAGAATGTTACAAAAAATAAGCAGGAATACAGAAAACTCCTACAGTTTTAATTCTCATCCTTAAACAAGCAGGATGTGGAAAATTTACACTAGTTTCACACACTAAGGCTAACCTGGAAAACGGCACAGGCCATATTTACATTTCCATTACATTTGAATGAATAAGTTCTGAGTAGCATGAACATGGATGTGATAGGCTCATGTGGTTAGAGCACTGTGTAAAAAGGAGGCCAAAATCACAGATCCAATCTAGAACAACGGATTCTTTTCATTTGTTCAAGTGAAATCCAACCTGTAGCCTAAATCCTATCACTCATCATTAAAATGGACTCTTTGGAGCAAGGGAAAAATGGCAAAGACGTATGAAGAAAAAGGCCCAAGTCCATGACTACTACATTAAATCATGTGACCAATTAATTGCATTGATAACAATGTCACCAATTGTGTAAACACAAAGTCTCCATGTTTCCATGAACAGTGACAACTAAAGGAAATTATGTCACACATTAAAATAAGACAAGTAAATGTATGAAAAGTTGAAACATTTTTAACTAATATCTGAGTTCCTCTAAATATGTTCTGTAATATGCAAAACAGAAAGTTTGTAGTTTTTTGCTTGGAGGAAGAAACAATATTGTCTTACCACTCATTTGATATTTTCTCAGGAAGCGTGTGCTTTCCCTTGGATGGTCAGAGGCAAAATCTGTAGAGGAAGAAGAAGGAAAAATGTAATAATTTAGATGAGTAGAAAAGATTCTTTTTAAAGCTACAAATCCATTTTAATCACTCTTAACAGTCTCGAGAAAAGATTTTAGCATAAAATGTAAAGACAATAAAGTCCATAATGTCCCAATTCTGCTGAAGAATGCGAAAATCACAGATGTTCTCCACGTACGTGGAATAAAACCAGGCTGTGTTTGGGACTTCTTTTTAAAACTTGCACCTAAATAAACTGATGTAACTTGTAGATGAATCATATACATGCCCTCCTCCTTCTACTTATCAAATAGAACCACCCTCCTCTATGCTGCTATTTCAGCACATTTCAGGGAAAGTCTCAAGCAGCAAGTGATGCTGTGGTCAATTAGTGTCAGACACTGGCTCCATATATCAAATATATAAAAACAAAGAGCTGTTTTAGGCAAAAAACAATTTGGTAAAGAGACAGGGTCACACTCTGTTGCCCGGGCTGGAGTGGTGCAGTGGTGCCATGGAGCCAGCATAGCTCACTGAAGCCTCAAACTCCTGGGCTCAAGTGATCCTCTTGCAGCTGAGACTATAGGTGCAAGCCACCATAGCTGGTTAAGTTTTAACCTTTTTTTTTTTTTTTTTTTTTGTAGAGACAAGGTGACACATGAGACATACATGAAAATGTGTTATAAATCCTAAAGAATGATATAAAGAGTCTATTTTGGGCTCTCATCCAACACTGCCCATCTACTACCTAGTGTGTAAAACCACTCAGAGGCTTACCTTACACCACCGAACAAGGAAAAACTTTCACAAGTACTTGTATGCTTTGTGTATAAAGGTACAACTCATTCACATACTATCTTTGTTCATTCATGATTTTTGAATATTCCAAGAGTATAGTACTTTCCAGTTACAAAGGCACATTCATCATGAAGCTTAATTATTCTAACGTTTAAATAAATTAAGAGGCCAACCAAAGTTTAAACAGAAGAGCTGTAAGACACTTCCACTATAGGAATGAAATCTGTAGCGTACATTTTCTATTTTGAAAACTTAGTTTTTGGCCAGCCTGGGGAGATGAGAAAGGGGCCAGAACTGGGCACTGGGGTAGGGAGGAGGAGAGAAACCACCAGATGCTGCAGGGAAAAAGAATGAGGGGTGGGGGCAGGCAGGCACGAAGCAAGGCCAGTCCTCCTGCCTGGTCTGGTCCCTGGGCCTAGGAAAGCTGGCTAGGGGCAGCAGGGAGGAACCCAAGGCTGTGGATGCCTCTAGGGGGGACCTTGGGTCAGTGGCGGCCAGAGGCGCGCCTGAGGGAAAATAGTATCAGCCGCCTCCTTACATTTGGGCATCTCCTGGTCGCTGATGTGCTGCAGGTCATGGCCCTCTTGGGCTCCGAAATCCGATGGGGCAGGCTCCACAGCAGTGGGGTGTGGTGCCACTGCCACCTCCACCTCCGTGATGTTATAGCTGCAGAGTGATTCTGCCCGCCGCACCCTGCGCTGTCTTTGCTTGGGGCTGGCATTAGGGAGCAGCGTCTTCCATCTGTGGCGGCTCCACTCCTCTCTGCCTTGGCCTGCACCTTTGCTTGACGCTGCCTCATAGATGTCAGCGCTGCAGGACAGCTCCCCAGACCTCCTGTGCTGGCCCCGCTTGGGGCTGGCGTTGGTGCACAAGCAACAGCTCAGCGTGTTCCCCATGGGGTAGCTCGGCTCCTCTCCAGCAGCTTTGGCCCTCCCTTGCTTCCAAGTCTGCAGAGCTCAGCACTTCCTCCACCTCTTCCCAGCAAATGTACGCTGGCAGGGCCAGCCCCTGGCAATGGGGCTGCACCCCACTAGCAGCCTGCACCTCGCCTCAGATGCCTCCCCTCAGCTGACTTGTCTGCAAGGGTCCCTTGGGAACCTGCTTGGTTTATTTAGAATGGGTCTAGATGTAACAAGCTGTAATTGCAGGGAAGAGAGCACAGAGGGAGCTCCTCCTCCTTCCACTGCTTCCCACCAACGGCAGGAGGTTGCCCTGACAACCGGCAGAGCTCACTCCTCCTTCCCAGGAACCAATCAGGCCCAGAGTCCCTTCCACGCGCCCCCGCCCCCATTGTGATGTGGGAGCCTAGGCACGTAGTTCACCAGGCCCCGCCCTGCTGGCAGCCCTGCCCACACCTTTCATTCATTGCTGGCTGCTGGGAGCTTTCAGGATTCTCCACTGTGAGGAAGATCTTATGGTTTCAACAAAGGAAGAGGCTTATGTAAAACAAAACCAGGCCAGGAGCGGTGGTTCACATCTGTAATCGTAACACTTTGGCAGGCCGAGGCAGGGGAGTCATGAGGTCAGGAGATCGAGACCATCCTGGCTAACATGGTGAAACCCCATCCCTACTAAAAATACAAAAAAAAATAAAAATAGCCGGGTGTGGCAGCACGCACATGTAGTTCCAGCTACTCAGGAGCTGAGGCAGGAGAATCACCTGAACCCAGGAGGCGGAGGCTGCGGTGAGCCAAGGTCACACCATTGCACTCCAGCCTGGGTGATAGAGCAAGACTATGTCTCAAAAAAAAAAAAAAAAGAGAATAGAAGAGAACAGAGGGGAGGGGAAAGGAGGAAAGGAGAGGAGAGAAAACCACCACATAATAAGATTTTAAATGTGATCCTAATGGCTTTTTTTTTTTTTAGATGGAATGTCGCTCTTGTTGCCCAGGGTGGAGTGCAATAGCGTGATCTCGGCTCACCATAATCTCCACCTCTTGGGTTCAAGCGATTCTCCTGCCTCAGTCTCCCAAAGTGCTGGGATTACAGGCGTGAGCCACCGTGCCCAGCCTGTGATTTTTTTTTTTATTTTAAGAGACAGGGCCTCACTTTGTCACCCAAGCTGGAGTGCAGTGGTGCAATCATAGTTCACTGCAGCCTTTTAACTTGTGGGTTCAAGCAATCCTCCTACTTCTACCTCCTGAGTAGCTGGAACCACAGATGTGTGCCACCATGCCTTCCTAATTTCTAAAATTTTTTATAGATGAGGTCTTGCTATGTTGCTCTAGCTGGTCTCAAACTTCTAGCCCCAAGCAATCTTCCCACCTCAGCCTCCCAAAGTGCTGGGATTACAGGCAGGAGCCACCACATCCAGCCTAAAACTTTTAAGAAGCAGCTTACAACTTCCATTAACCCATGGAAAGTAAACACTGGAAATATGGCTGCCCAGAAATCTGCAAATGTGATAATGGCTAAAGGCTATTCTGTCAGACACAGACACCGTTGATATCACACATCCACCCTCATTGAAAGCTAAGTATGATAAGAAGGGAACTACACAGAAACCACATCAAGACTTTGAATGACAGTTGAACTAGTTGACCTTGAAAGTTTCTTTCACATTCTATAATGTTATGGCTTTATCAACCTTCTCTCTCTCCATGCCCAAGCATATCCCAACAAACTTTTCGAAGGAAGTGAGGAAGACTCAGATCCTTAATCAGCATTTAATGCTGAAATAAATTATGTCTGGTTTTTATATTAAAAATTACTAAATATAACATACCTCAGTTCCATCTTTAGCATTTTCTTGCAGGTCAGAGAAGACTGTAGGTTTCACCGAGACAGCACCATAACCTTCATTATTATGTATTATATGATTCACCGTGGATATCTTGGGAATGTCACAATGTTCATCTAAGAAGTCCTGTGGCAATGAAAACAAATGTTTTCAGCATTTCCTGCTTTAAAAATCTTCTGTATTCACACTATTCTAAAAATAAAGGGGAAAGGCTATGCTTAGTTCCATGTTGTAGCACAGTTTGAGCCCTTAGTGACACAGCTTTCCTCTGTCATTTCTGCAGATCTATAGGTAACAAAGCATTATCACAAGAGATTCCAATCACTGACTACTGATATTATCGAAAGGTGTATACTGTTCATGTTTTTCAAAACCAGAAAATAGAACCCAACAATTTAATAAAGCATAATTTGTAGGTGACGCCATTCTATCCATTGAAAAGTGGGTGTTTTGGCCAATGCTCACCTTAATGAAGATCCCTTCCTTGCAGTGGTGGATCCCATTGTCACTCAGGGTGCACTGACTCCCAGGGTAGATTTCTATACGGGCACCCTATGAGTCACAGTTTGAGAAAATGACAATCAGTTTTTAAAAGGCAAGACTATAAGAGTTTATTATAATTACTTCTTAGCCTTTAATACAGTACAAATGTACAGCACAAAGATAAAGTATTTTACAGATAAGTTTTATCAGCCATTTTTAATCAACATTTCCATTTGTTCCATTTCTAGCAAGTTGCTGACAATTTATCACTTTCAAAACCACACACACACACACACACACACACTTGCCTAAGTGCCAACAGTTAACTCTTGTTCTACTTTTTCATTCTAGATAAATGATTTCTGATTCTGCCAAAGAAAGGTCATTTAACAATTTTGTCAAAAGATGCACTTATTCAAAATGACCATTCTCTCAGATACTCAATTAGTTGGAGAAAAGTATTTGAATTTAGTAAAATATTGTAATTTGAGGATAGAAACAAGACCCCACATTTTCCAAAACGTGCCAGTTTTAAAATACCCCACCCAAATTAAAAATCATTTCTATGAGTGAAACAATGGCTTTCCCTACCACACACGTTAACGTTAGCAGCCAGTACAAATGTCATTCAAACAGAGTAACCAGAAGGATCAAACATGACACTATTCTCTCACACCTCATGGCACCAAAAAACATAAAAGTAATAAGAATTTCTTTCCTAATGCTATGCAAGGCACTCTGGGAAACAAAAATAATTCACTCAAACCTCTATAGTTATTTCAGCAACCATTTGGGAATAATTTAATACACAACAGCATTGATGAAGAAGAGTTGCTATAACCATTGATGACACATCTACTGCATGTATGTTCAGTTAATTTTCTAGTAGCAGTAGTATTCCATGAGAAAACATTTATGATTACTTAACCCTGTACATATGCCCGAACCATATGTATACACCAATCTAACTCTCTGTAGAGAGGATTTTAAAAATGTGCTAATTGGGCCTTCTTCTAAGAGATTTTCAATTTGGGGTTGTGTGTAAAAAAAAAGGTTTAGGGGCGATTACATTAAAAAATATCTACAGCAAGATAGTTAAAATTAAATATCAAATGATCAAGAATCACATAAAATTTGTAAAGGAGAACAATTAAAACCAGCAGTCATGTAGCAAATGAAAGTCATATTCAAAATATGTTATGAAAATGTACAGATAATTTGTCAATTAAAAAGTAACTGAGGAGCCTGCCACTCCTGGGATGATGGAGCAGATGTCCCTATTCCTCCTGCTAGGTATGACCAAAAACCGTGGGCATTATACATAAAACAAGCATAAGACAGAAAAGTGGAGAGAAGAAGGCAGACCTGCTAGGGACCTCAGGACCCAAGAAACAACACCAACACAGTGGTGAAGTTCCTTTCTTTTTGCTTCATAATCCCTAGACTTGGAGCTGAAGAAGCCAGCAATCCAGTACACCAACAGACATACACCTAAAACAAAGCTGCTCTAATGAAAGGACTAAGCAACCTAGAAAGACAGAAAACTTTTAGATAATAATAGCTCTATTCCAGGTAAACACCACAGCATAAAACAGCTGCCCAAATCTCACCCATGCCAGCAAAGATCAAGAGAAAAACCTAAAGTTTTTCTCCCTCAAGGATGTAACCAGGTACCACACCTTGACTGGGGCAGTACCAGAGAAGATCAAGCAAGGAGCCAGGACTTTCATCCCCACCAACCACAGTTACAAGGCCCTCCCTGCAGCAGTGTCAGTGAAAACTATACGAGGAGCCTGGACTTGTACTCCGACCTGGCAGTGCCAAGACAACCACTCCCTCCCTACTGGGGCAGTGTCAGAGCAGGCCTAGTGGAGATTCCAGACTTTCACCATTGCCCAGTGGTAACAAGACCACTCCCATATATCACAGTGCCAGTGGAGACCATGTAGGAAGCTAGACCTCCCACCCCTACATAGCAGTAATGAGGAGCTCCTCCACCCAACTTGGGTATCAATGGAGGCCAAGTGGGAACCATGACTTCTACCTCCACCAGTAACAAGATGATGCCCATCTACCCCGAATCCTGTCCCTTCATGTAGTAGTATCAGAGAAGCCAAGTTAAAACAGAAGATCCAGAGTCTCACAACACAATACAAAAATATCCAACTTTCACTTGAAAATCCCTTGTCATACCAAGAATGAGGAAAATGTCAAAAACAGTAAGACAATCAACAGATGCCAAAACCAAGATGTCAGAGATGATAGAATTAACTGGCAGTGATTTTAAAGCAGCCATGATAAAAATGCTTCAATAAGGAATTATGAACGCACATAAAGCCAACGAAAAATGAAAGTCTCAGCAAAGAAGTAGATGACATAAAAAACCAAATGGAAATTTTAGAACTGAAAAACACAGTAACGAAAATAGAAACTCAGTGGATGTGCTCAACAGCAGAATGAAAACAACAGAGGAAAGAATCAGTGAACTGGAAGATAGAACAATAAAATTTACCCAATAGCAGAGAAAACATACTGAAAAAGAAAAGTAAACAGAGCTCCAAAGTTCTGCTGGAACATAATGAAAGATCCAATATTCATGTCATCAGAGTTCTGGAAAGAGAAGAGAAAGAGGGTGAGGCTAAAAACACACCTGAAGAAATAATGACTAAAAGCTTGCAAATTTGGCAGGATTTGGATAACAAGCCTACAGGTTCAAGAAGCTGAGCAGACCCCAAACAGGATAAACTCAAAGAAATCCATGCCAAAATACATCATAATTAAACTAGTGTAAGCTAAAAACAAAAATCTGAAAGCATCAATGAAAATTTTATGCCTTACCTATAGGAGAGAAAATGTGATTGACAGCATCAGAGACCATGGATGCCAGATGAAAGAGACACAGTATTGTTCAAGGGCTAAAAGAAAAACATTGTCAACCCAGAATCCTATAACCAGTGAAAATATTCTTCAGGAATGAAGAGGAAATCAAGATATTCTCAGAAGAAGGGAAAAGAAGAAAATTTGTCACCAGCAGACCTATCTTCATAGAATGACTAAAGGAAGTTATCTAAACAAAAAAGAAATGATAAAAGAGAGGATCCTGGAACATCAAAAAGAAAAAAAACTCAATAAGCAAAGATATAGGTAAATACAATAAGCTTTCCTTCTCTTGAGTGCTCTAAATTATGTTTGACATTTGAATAAAAAATCATAAAATTGTCTAATACGGTTCTAGGTGTATGTATGTAAAGGAAAAGTTTAAGACAATTATAAAAAGGAGATGGTAAAGAATAAGAAAGGGAGGCAAGGTTTCTACACTTTACTTGAAATGGTGACACCAGTAAATTGTGATGCTATGTACATATCATATATACAACCTAGAGCAACCACTAAAAAAGCTATACAAAGACATATTCTCAAAAACAAATGCAATTCTGAAAAATGTTCGGGTATCCACAGGATGGCAGAAAAAAAGCAAATCAACAAATGAAAAGCAGAACAAACAGAAAACATAAAATAGCAGACTAAAGACTTAACATCAATAATTAAATGTGAGTGGTCTAAATACAATTAAAAGACAAAGATTGCCAAATTGGATTAAAAACATGACTCAACTGTATGTTGTCTACAACTCACTTCAAACAGAATATAGGCAAGTTGAAATTAAAACAATAGAAAAAGACACATCATGGAAACAATAATCAAAGGAAAGCAGGTGTGGCTATATTAATATCAGACAAAGTAGACTTTTGAGCAAAAAAAATTACCAGAGACAGACATAAAGTAATCATAAACATGCTGACTCACCAAAAAGACATAGCAATCCTGAAAGAGCATACACCAAATAACAGAACTGCAAAATATGTGAAGCAAAAACTAATAGTACTGAAAAGGCAAACAAACAAATTCAGTTATAATCAGAGGTTTCAACAGCCCTCTCTCAACGATTGACAGAAGAAAAAAATCAGAAAGAATACAAAAGAACTCAACATGACCAACCAATTTGATCTAGTTGACATTGTATAGAATATACCACGCAATGACAGCAGACAGAATGTGAGAATGACTCACTTTCTTTTCATTTGCTCACACAATTATGTATCAAGATAGACCATATCTTGAGCCATAAAAGAAACCTCTAGAAATTTAAAAGAATTAAAATCATATAGTATGTTTTTTGACCACAATGGAATGAAACTGGAAATCAACAACAGAAAGGTAATAGTAAAACTCCAAATATTTAGAAACTAAACAACACACTTCTAAATTCTGCATGAATCAAAGTATAAAAATAAAAAATATCAAAATTTACAAAACAGCTAGAACAATGCTGAGAGACAAGTTTATAGCATTAAATGCTTACATTAGAAAAGAGAAAAAGTCTCAAATCAATCATCTAATCTCTCAGGTGGAAAACCCAAAACGAGTAAAATAAACCCAAAAGAAGCAGAAGGAACAAAATCGTAAAAAGAACATAAAAAAGTAAAAATTAACATTAAAATTAAATTTAAAAAAAGAACTAAAATAAATGAAATTGAAAACAGAACAATTATCAAAAAGAAAAAAATACACAGAACAATGAAACAAAGAATTGGCTCTTAAAAGAGAGAAGACACAAACTACCAATATCAAATATGAAACAGGGATCATTACTATACACCCTGCAGATATCAGAAGAATAAGGAAATGCTACAAACAATTCTATAAATATAAACCTGACAACTTAGAAGTAGTGGTCCAATACCACAAAAAGCACAAACTACCAAAATATACTCAATATGAAATAGGTCATTTGAATACCCTTTTAACTATTAATGAAATTGAATTCATAATTTAAAAATTCCGAAAGAGAAATCTCCAGGCCCAGGTGATTGCATTGGAGAAACCCATCAAACATCCAAAGAATGAACAGCAATTCTACACAAGCTCATCTACAAAATAGAAGAGAAGGGAACACTTCTGTATTCATTTTATGAAGCTATTATTATCGATAAAATCAAACAAAGACAGTGGCACAGAAAACCAAAACCAGAGTCCAATATTCATGAATATAGATGCAAAATTTCCTAACAAAAGATTAGCAAATATAATTCAGCAATATATAAAAAGAATTATATATCATGACCAAGTGGGGTTTATGCCACAGAGGCAAGGCTGGCTCAAAATTTGAAAATCAACCATTGTAACCCGCCATTTTCTGTTTTCCAATAAGAAAAATCATGTGATCATATCAATCTATCCAGAAAAAATTATTAAAAGTCAGCCTATTCCTGAGAAAGGAACTCAGAAAAAAAGTAGTCAACATCCACTTATGATAAAAATTCTCAAAAAAAAAAAAAGAAAAAGAAATAGAGCAGAAGTTCTTCAACTTGATAAAGAATATCTAAAAACCTGGTCAACCTTATTATTTTCGATGGAATACTAAACATATTCTCCCTAATATCAAAACCAAGGTAATGAGGTCTGCTTTCATAGTGCCAGAAATTCTAGCCAGTGCAATAAGGCAAGGGGGGGAAAGAGGCATAAAGATTAGAAAAGAAAAAAGAGAACCTGCCCTTATTTGCAGATAACAATACTCTCTATATAGGAAATCCCAAGGAATCTACAAAAACATTCCTATAAGTACAGTTTAACAAAGTCATAGGATATAGGATAAACATATAAAAATAAATTATATTTCTATATACTAGCAATGAACATATGGACATTGAAATGAAAAGTATCACAATCACTCAAAAAAGTGAAATAATTAGGTACAAATCTAACAAAACACATACAACCTTTGTATGCTGAAGAGTATATGATGCTGATGAAAGAAAACAAAGATTTGGCTGGGTGTGGTGGCTCATGCTTGTAATCCCATCACTTCGGGAGACTGAAGCAGGAGGACTGTTTGAGCCTAGAAGTTGGAGAACAGCCTGGGCAACATGTCAAGACCCCATCTCTACAAAAAATAAAGTAAAAAACATTTGCTCAGTGTAGTGGCATGCACCTGTGGTCCCAGCTACTTGAGAGGCAGAGGTGGGAAGATAGTTGAGCCCAGGAGACTGAAGCTATGCCATGAGCCATGTTCATGCCACTGCACTCCAGCCTGGGTGACAGAACAAGACCCTATCTCAAAAAAAGGAAATCAGAGATTTTAAGTAAATGGAGAAATACATTGTGTTCAAAGACTGGAAGGTGTTAATCCTTCCCAAATTGACATATGGGTTTATTAAAGTTCCTATCAAAATCTCAGCATGATCTTTTGTGGATATAGACAAAATTATTTTCACATTTGTATTGAAAAGCAAAGGAACTAGAGTAGCAAAAACAATTTTGAAAAAAAAAAAGTAGGAGAAATCACTCTACCTGACGTTAAGACTTAATGTATAGCTACAGGTACTGGTGGAGGGATGGCTACACAGATTAGTGAAACAGAATAGGAAAAGAACTGAACCGTGACCTAAACCTCACACTTTACACCAAAATTAAGTAGAAAATGGATCACAACCTTATGTAAAATATAAAGCTATAAAAATTTTTTTTAAACATAGGAGAAAATCGGGATCTATGGCTAGGCAAACAGTTCTTATCACCAAAACCTCGACTCATAAAAGGAAAAACTGATACATTGGACTTCATCAAAATTAAATACTTTGCTCCATAAAAACCCATATGAAGAAGGTGAAAAGACAAGCTACAGAGTGGCAAAAAAATGTCTCCAAACCACATACCTGACAACGGACTAGTATCTAGAATATACAGAGAACTCTCAAACCTCTACAGTAAAGAAGAACAAACAATCCAATTAGAAAATGGGGCAAAAGTCACAGATATTTCACTAAAGAGGATATAAGGGTGGCAAATAAGCATATGAGAAAATGCTTGACATCATTAACAACTAGGGAAATGACAATTAAAACCACAATGAGATATCACTACAGACTTAACCAGAATGGTGAAAACAAGAAATAGTCAAAACACCAAATGCTGTTGAGGACATGGAGAAACTGGACCACTCAAACATTGCTAGTGGGAATGTAAAATGGTACAACTACTCTGAAAAACATTTTAGCGATTTCTTTAAAAAAAAAAACACTAAACATGGAACTACCATATGACCTACAATTGCATCCGTGGGCATTTACTCCTTAAAAAATGAAAAATGTGTTCACACAAAAACCTGTACCTGAATGTTTACAGCAGCTTTACTGACAACAGGCAAAAACTGGAGACAATCTAGACATCCTCCCACAAGTGACTAAACAAACTGTGGAACAACCACACATTGGACTATTCCTCCACAGTAAAAAGGAGCAAGCTATTGGTACATACAACGACCCAGGTGAAGCTCCACAGAACCACAGTAAGTGAGAAAAGCCAATCCCAAAAAGCCACATACTGTGTGATTCCATTTCTACATTTGTGAAATGAAATAAATAGAAGTGAAAAACAGCTTAAGGTGTGCCTGCAGTTAAGGAGGTGGTTGGTGGGAGAGGCAGGTGAGTTTGGCTCTAGGAAGGCAGCATGAGGGTCCTTGTGGTGATGGGAATATTCTTCCACTTGACTGGATTGATGTCAGTATTCTGGTTGTGATGTTGCACGACAGTTAAACGAGATGTTACCGTTAGGGGACACTGGTGAAGGGCATAATGCAGGATCTCTCCCTGTTATTTCTTACAACACTGTGTGAATCTACAATTACAAACTTATAATTTTAAGGACCTAAACCTCTCTTAAAGCTATATAAAGTAATTGTGAGATTTACTTTTCTTCTATCATTTGAAAATGCTTCATGAGAAGACCCTTGCACAGTTGAGTCTGACTGACTTGGTAGAGATGACTGTCTGAAGACAGTGGGAGTACACACATACATCTTGGCCCATATTTCATATATTCGTTTACAACTTCAACCCAAACTACTTCCCCAAGAGGACAAGAGCTTTTACCTTGGCTCCATATAAACTGAGTTCTTCATTAGAAACTCTGGCGATGTCCGCGCTGTGACTCTGATCGTCTCACACTGCAGCACACAGTTTTCCAGCGTAGTCTTACCACGGTGAACAACTAGGATGAAAACACACGCTGTTTTAAGAAGGGGCAAAAAGCCGCGGCGGCAGAGGCAAAAAGCCGCGGCGGACCGGGGGGAAAAAGCCGCGGCGGCCGGCGGGGGGAAAAGCTGCGGCGGCCGGGGGGGAAAAAGCTGCGGCGGCCGGGGGGGAAAAGCCGCGGCGACCGGGGGAAAAAGCTGCAAAAAGCCGCGGCGGCAGAAAGCAGCGGCAGCGGGGGCAGAAAGCAGCGGCGGCGGCAAGAGGCGGCGGCGGCGGCGGCAAGAGGCGGCGGCGGCGGTAAGAAGCCGCGGCGGCGGGGGCAAAAAGCCGCGGCGGACCAGGGGGAAAAAGCCGCGGCGGCCGGGGGAGAAAAGCCGCCGAGGCTGGGGCAAAAAGCCGCGGCGGCCGGGGGAAAAAGCTGCAAAAAGCCGCAGCGGCAGAAAGCCGCGGCTGCAAAAAGCAGCGGCGGCGGGTAGCAAAAAGCCGCGGCAGCGGGGGCAAAAAGCCGCAAAAAGCCGCGGCGGCGGCGAGAGGCGGCGGCGAGAGGCGGCGGCGAGAGGCGGCGGCGGGCGGCGGCGGCGGCGGGCGGCGGCGGCGGGCGGCGGCGGGCGGCGGGCGGCGGCGGGCGGCGGGCGGCGGCGGGCGGCGGCGGCGGGAGGCGGCGGCGGCGGGAGGCGGCGGCGGGAGGCGGCGGGAGGCGGCGGCGGCGGGAGGCGGCGGCGGGAGGCGGCGGCGGGAGGCGGCGGGAGGCGGCGGCGGCGGGAGGCGGCGGCGGCGGGAGGCGGGAGGCGGCGGCGGCGGGAGGCGGCGGCGGCGGCGGGAGGCGGCGGCGGCCAGAAGCCGCAAAAGGTCGCGGCGATGGGGGCAAAAAGCCGCGACGCGGGGAGCAAAAAGTCGCGGCGGCAGGGAGCAAAAAGCCAGGGCGGTAAAAAAAAGCCGCGGTGGCGGGGGCAAAAAGCACCACTGCACTCCAGCCTGGGCCACAAAGCAATACCCTGTGTAAAAAAAAAAAAAAAGTATAGGCAGTATTTGCACGCTGATCATTCTGATCACAAAGCTCCCTCTTAGAATCATTCTACTAGGTTCCCTTGGAAACATTTTTTCTTTTTGAGACAGAGTCTTGCTCTGTCGCCAGGCTGGAGTGCAGTGGCTCAATCTTGGCTCACTGCAACCTCTGCCTTCTGGGTTCACGCGATTCTACTGCCTCAGTCTGCTGAGTAGCTGGGACTACAGGCATGCGCCACCACACCCAGCTAATTTTTGTATTTTTAGTAGAGATGGGGCTTTACCATGTTGGCCAGGATGGTCTCTATCTCTTGACTTCGTGATCCACCCGCCTTGGCCTCACAAAATGCTGGGATTACAGGCGTGAGCCACCGTGCTTGGCCCGGTAACATTTTAATAGGGAACCAGCTGTTAGGTTGAAGAAACTACTTCCTGGCCGCTTTCTGGCAGTGTGTTAGGGACATTTCCAATGAGATGATTCAAATAATGTAGATATTTGAAGAATTTTGGAAACAGAAAAAAATGGACATGTTTGCTATTTTGTTTAATGTCTTGACTGTTAAAAAAATTAATATAACAATTATTTTCTTCCTAATATGTTAAAGGTAATATCTATCTTGTATATATACAGTATATGTCTCTGTGTGTGTGTGTGTGTGTGTGTGCGCGCGCGCGCGAGTGAATATATATATAGTTTTTTTAGAGGTCAGTCAGCGGTTATATTTTAAATCAGATATTTTCCTTATCATGCAGGAGAAAACAACATGGTTCCTGTCTTGTTTATTTAATGTTTTGTTCAATGTGTTTGGAAATAATCAAATTCTTGATTTGAATATTTTATTTCTAATCAGCATTTCTTCATAATTCTCCTAGTTACCTTTTGATCACAGTTGGAGTTGTATATGTCAAGTCATTTCCTCAGTCCAGGAAGGACATTTTGAAAGATTTGGTAGAAATGTGCCCTGGTGTGCAGCATCCCTTGAGGGGTTTGTTTCTTCAAAATTACTTTCTTCAGTGTACCAGAAATATCTTACCTGATGAAGGAGAGCCAACAGAGTAAGTGATTTTCTTTCTTGATTTTGTTGGAATATTTCTTTCATTGCAGAATGTATAAAAGTGTGGAAACATGTACAGAAATATAGTAAGTATGAATAATTCTTCCACCCAGTCAGCCATTTAGGTAGCATTTGTATATAGATTTCCTTTGTCATATAGAACTCCTCAGTATATGTGGTATGATCTAAGATGTACTCTTATGCAAAGTTTATCTTTGGATTATTAGAACCTGCTTTTTTTATTTCATGTAATTGAGCATTTTTCCACTACATTAAATATTCCTTGAAAATACAACTTTTTAAAGGGGGTTATATTTGGAAATTGAATTTGTAATGAAATAATGAAGTGTGAGCCAGCTGGATTTCATAATTGTTCCTTTAATGTCTATTAGTTTTTATAATTTATAGACTGCTAGTTACCTTGGAATATAAGTGATTTGAATTATCTGTTACAAGTTAGCTATTAACTCCAGAAAAGAAAAAATAAAAGCTATTCGGAGACACTCCTGTCTCTTGTGTAATCAGTATTCTAGAATCGAAGTCTACTGTACTTTTATCCCATAGCAGGGGCAGGTGGGCAGCCAACTGTGGTCTTCAGTGGGGTGAGCTGTTCACACGACAGGTCCCCAGATTAAAGAACTTCATTCCTTTTTTTAAAAAAGTTTATTTATTTTCTTTCTTTAATTTTTAATCTTTTTTCAGTTTGCCCCAACAGATTTTGTTTTTTTCTTTTTAATATTTTCATTTATTTCTAAGGTGTACAATTCAATGTTTTTTAATATATCTGCATCAATTTCTTTTTTAATCAGTACAGAAAAGATAAAAAATTTAACAATGTAGAGAAATTGATAAAGTTATTTGCTTTATTACATTTTGACTTTCCATTTTGAGCATTGAATTAGGCAATCAATAAAATTTTTTGAAAGCTACTGAGGTCTCCATCCTAGGAGATGTAGAAAAATAAAGCAGGAAATCCATGGTCTCTTCCCTCACAAAGCTTACATTCCAATTAGAAACAAAATATTCAACAGTAAAATGATGTAGTTAGCAGTACACCCTAAGTGTTAATTTTTTAGCCGTTTGTTTTTGTTTTTGGTTTGTAGGGATGGGGTCTCATTATGTTGCCTAGGCCAGTTTTAAACTCCTGGCCTAAAGCGATCTTCCTGCCTTGGCCTCCCAAAGCATTGGGATTACAGACATGAGCCACCATGCCCACCCTTCTAGCCTTTTTGAATTAAGGAAGTTGCCATAAGAGCAAGTCCACTTGGCCCAGGATAGGGAGTTGGGGAAAGTAATTCGCCCTTTAAATTTATACTGTCTTCTCCAGGTACTTTTTTCCCTAGATTCTGTTCCCTTTGAAATTTAACACTAAGCCAATGAAATTGAAAGTGGTTTTTTTTATAAAGCATTGGTGTACTACAGAGGTAAGTGGGAAATGCACAAAGGAGAGGGATAGCAGTAAGTTGGTCCTGTAAATACTGTGTAAAGGCTTTTCTGTTTCTTTGCAGCGAAGAAACAACTGGAGATATCAGTGATTCCATGGATTTTGTACTGCTCAACTTTGCAGGAATGAACAAGCTCTGGGTGCAAATGCAGCATCAGGGACGTAGCTGAGATAGAGAAAAAAGAGAATGAGAAAGACAAGAACTGAGAATTTTAGTGGGAACAAATTTGGTGTGCCTCAGTCAGTTGGAAGGTGTAAATGTGGAACGTTACAAACAGGTTTGTATATTTTTGTTACCTCTTCTTATGTTCTGAGATAAACTGAAATCTGATTTTTAAAATCAGAATATTTTTGTTATATAATATTACATTGAAAAAATCTTAAAATGGCTTTTACTGAAGAAGACTTTATTTAAGTCTGTTTATTTAACAGAAAGATATATATGCAATGTTTGTGGATTGGAAGATTTAATATTGTCAAGATAGCATCTTTTTTAAAAAATGATCTGTAGATCCAATGTAATCTCAGTCAAAATCCCAGCAGACTTTTGTAGAAATTAAGAAGCTGATTCTAAAGTTTATGTGAAGAAACAGAGAACTTGGAGCAGCTGCAACAAATTTGAAAAGGAAGAACAAAGTTGAGACCCAAACAACCCGAATTCATGATTTACTCTAAAGCCACAGTGAGAGCCTGTGTGGTATTGGTGAAAAGGACAGACACACAAATCAATGGAGGGGAATAAAACAGGGAATGGCAAACTTTACCTGTGAGGGACCAGATAATAAATGTTTTTTGGCTTTGCAAGACATATGCTGTACAACAAGCTTGTCCAACCTGTGGCTCAGGACAGCTTTGAACATGGCCCAACATAAGTTTGTACACTTTAAAACATGAGATTTTTTGCTTTTTTTAAAAAAGCTCAGCAGCTATTCTTAGTGTATTTTATGTGTGGCCCAAGATAATTCTTCTTCTAATTCTTCTTCAAGCCAAAAGGTTGAACACCCCAGTCTACAACTACTAACACTGCAGATAATGGTGCAAAAGCAGCCACAGACAATATGGAAGTGAATGGGCACGGCTGTGTTCCAGAAACACTTTATTTGTAAAAACAAGCAGCAGCTCAGTTTACTGATCTCTGACTAGACAATCCATAATAGACCCAGATATTTATGATCAGTTATTTTTGATAAAAGTACAAAGGCAACCTTTTCAGCAAGTGATTCTGGAACAATTGGATGTTTATATGCAAACAAGCAAAAAACCCTGAACCTTGACCAATCCCTCATACCATATAGAAAAAACACAAAAATCGATCAGAGACCTAAATATAGAACCTAAAACTGTTAGAAAACACAGAGGAAATCTTTGTGACCTACGATTACACAAAGGTTTCTGAGGATACACAAAAAAGCACAAGCCATGGAGAAAAAAGCTTACTTTTGAGAGGCCAAGGCAGATGGATCACTTGAGTCCAGGAGTTTGAGACAAGCGTGGGCAACATAGGGAGACCCCATCTCTACAAAAATTACCAAAATTAGCTGGGCATGGTGGAATGTACCTGTAGTCCCAGCTACTCAGGAGGCTTGAGGTGGGAGGATGGCTTGAGCCCAGGAGGTGGACATTGCATTGAGTGGAGAGTGTGCCACTGCACCCCAGCCTGGGCAACAGAACAAGACCTTATCTCAAAAAGAAAATAGCTTTTAAAGTTTAGAAGTGAAGTCTTGGTGAGAAAAATCTCAATACGATGTTCAAGTTAGTAGTTCAAATGTGTTACTATGGGAATAGCTTAAGATTTTGAAAACAGGTTTTAATCCTTACATGTGTTTCTTATTTTTCTCTTTTAGATTGTTTTGACCGGCATATTGGAGCAAGTTGTAAACTGTAGGGATGCTTTGGCTCAAGAATATCTCATGGAGTGTGTTATTCAGGTAGGTGGGAACATTTATTTCATTTTTTAAGGGCCTATTTTATCTTTCATTAAATTTAATTGTTTTGAAAAAATGTTGATGGAATAGGAAATAAGCTTTCCTGAATAAAGAATTTTCCTTGCTGGGTGTGGTGACTCACACCTGTAATCCCAGCACTTTGGGAGTTCAAGGTGGGAGGATCTCTTGAGACCAGGAGTTCAAAACCAGCCTGGGCAACATAGCAAGATGTCATTTCTATAAAAAATTAAAATCATTTTTAATGCTTCTTTTTGTTCATGTAATCTTGCTTCTTCTGAAAATAATTTAGAAACAGGAATTTTCTGTTTCTAACTTATAACTTGGTCTTTGTATCAATGTGGTTTGTTTTCCTCCAAGATGTAGGAATGAGTAATCTGATTTTCTAGATCTCTGTAGCTTTAGTTTAATTGTAGGCACACTTTGTTTATTGGAATATTTCTGTCTGAGCTTATGTTTAGTAGAGAGCTTCAGAAGTAATGTGTTTGAATTTAGTTGTATAAGATTACAGTGTTTTTTTCCCACAGATGTGAACTTTACCATATGTGAGTTCAGAATATTATGCGAAATACTTTTACTTGTACTGATCATTTGTTTTGCAGGTTTTCTCTGATGAATTTCACCTCCAGACTTTGAATCCTTTTCTTCGAGCCTGTGCTGAGTTACACCAGAGTGTCAACGTGAAAAACATAATCATTGCTTTAATTGATAGGTAAGACCTTCCAACACTGGAGGATAAATGCTCTGACTTGGGAATAATGAATTTTAAACATTTTTTTCAATTATTTGTTTCTGTTACATCTTTATCATACCAATGATCTTAATTTAATTATACTATAAATAATTTAGCTTTGTGAGTATGAGTACTAGGTACTTGCCTAGGTTAGACAAGAAAGAAGCTTAACTTAAATGTGCAAGAGACATGACAATAATGAATATCTTTATTCTCTGTATTTAATTGACCTTTAAAGATGTTGTACAGACTTATTTTTTAAATCATACAAATCCAAAGATCCTATTGAAGAACAAAATTTGTTTTTTACCATGATGTAAGTATCTTGCAGTGGGAACTCATTTGATTTAGACTAGCCATAAGATACAGATGATTGAAAATGTTCAAGTAATCCCTCTATCATCACATTTTCTTAAAGAAAAAATTTTAAGTATCACATATGTTTAGTACATCCACTTTAAGTTTTATTTTCTTAGTTTTTTTTTTTTTTCCCCAGACAGAATCTCACTCTGTCACCCAAGCTAGAGTGGCACTATCTCGGCTCACTGCAACCTCCGACCCCTGGGTTCAAGTGATTCTGGTGTCTCAGCCTCTGGAGTAGCTGGGATTACAGACATGCCCCACCATGCCCGGCTAATTTTTGTATTTTTAGTAGAGATGGGGTTTTGCCAGGTTGGCCAGGCTGGTCTCAAACTCCTGAGCTCAAATGATCTGCCTGCCTCAGCTTCCCAAAGTGCTGAGATTACAGATGTGAGCCACCGTGCTTGGCCAGTGGGTGACTTTTTTGCAGCCATGTTGTGTAGTAGTACATAATGTCTGTCCTACTACTTGTAAGCATTGTCATGAAACCTGAAACCTAAGTGAAGATTTATTTCTGCAGATACCTTTTGTATGTTTTTTTAAAAAAACTAAGTTGTTCATTTTAAAGTCTGAGAATTTAGATAACAAAATTTTCCAAATTATCAGCTCAATGCTGGGCAGCAATAATTCCATATTTATTGGGCTCACTCTTAAAGGAAGCTAGTAACTGGATTTTCCTGTGTTGCCTGTAATGTCACTTACCCGTCTCTGTCAGTAGTGATGTTTCTGGGCATAACAAAATGTGGATATAGTTGTGACTCTGACAAACAGATAATGATAATGAAACAGACATTATTTTGAGTAAGTTAAGATGTGGGAAATAAAAGTCAATTTTATGTATTTTAGACTTAGTTGTATTTCAAACTTTAGTAAAAATGCAGTATCTTAAAATAGCCTATGTACTTTTATTTTTTAAAGATCATTTATTTAAATCATGGTTGTTGAATACATTTGTCACTTTAATGCATTTCTGTCCATATCTACTTAATTATGCTTCTCATTACTGGGTATACACCCAAAGGACCATAAATCATGCTGCTATAAAGACACATGCACACGTATGTTTATTGCGGCACTATTCACAATAGCAAAGACTTGTAACCAACCCAAATGTCCAACAACGATAGACTGGATTAAGAAAACGTGGCACATATACACCATGGAATACTATGAAGCCATAAAAAATGATGAGTTCATGTCCTTTGTAGGGACATGGATGAAACTGGAAACCATCATTCTCAGTAAACTATCACAAAGACAGAAAATCAAACACCGCATATTCTCACTCATAGGTGGGAATTGAACAATGAGAACACATGGACACAGGAAGGGGAACATCACACTCTGGGGACTGTTGTGGGATGGGGGGAGGGGGGAGGGACAGCATTAGGAGCTATACATAATGCTAAATTAGGAGTTAATGGGTGCAGCACACCAACATGGCACATGGATACATATGTAACAAACCTTCACATTGTGCACATGTACCCTAAAACTTAAAGTATAATAATAATAATAAATTTAAAAAAATAAAAAAGACTTTGAGAGAATTATTTTGTTGAAAATCTACTTAGTATGGTATGAAATAAGAATGCTGATGAAAAGACCGGGCATGGTGGCTCACGTCTGTAATCCCAGCACTTTGGGAGGTCAAGATAGGCAGTTCACGAGGTCAGGAGATCGAGACCATCCTGGCTATCACGGTGAAACCCCGTCTCTACTAAAAATACAAAAAATTAGCCGGACGTGGTGGTGGGCGCCTGTAGTCCCAGCTACTTGGGAGGCTGAGGCAGGAGAATGGCGTGAACCCAGGAGGTGGAGCTTGCAGTGAGCCACGATCACGCCACTGCACTCCAGCCTGGGTGACAGAGCGAGACTCCATCTCAAAAAAAAAAAAAAGAATGCTGATGGAAAAAGGTTTCATTGGCAAAACTGTTTAGTTAAAAATGAATGTTCCCCTTCCTGTGTCCATGTGTTCTCATTGTTCAATTCCCACCTATGAGTGGTGGAGTGGGGGTAGGAGGGAGGGACAGCATTAGGAGATATACCTAATGTTAAATGATGAGTTGATGATGGGTGCAGCACACCAACATGGCACATGTATACATATGTAACTAACCTGCACGTTGTGCACATGTACTCTAAAACTTAAAGTACAATAATAAAAAAATGAATTGAGGAGGCCGGGTGCAGTGGCTCACATCTGTAATCCCAGCACTTTGGGAGGCCAAGGAGGGAGGCTTGCTTGAGTCCAGGTCAATACCACCCTGGGCAACATGACAAAACCCCATCACTACAGAAAACACAAAAATTACCTGGGCGTGGTGGCACAAGCTGTTAGCCCCAGCTACTCAGGAGGCTGAGGTGGGAGGATAGCTTGAGCCCAGCAGGTGGAGGTTTCATTGAGTGGAGAGTGCATGACTGCACTCCAGCCTGGGTGAGAGAGGGAGACTGTCTCAAAGCATTGAGGGAATGATCGACTTAAAAACATTTTGGGCTCATACAAAATATAGAAAAGCAATAAAGAATAAGATGTCATCCGTGATCTCACTACCCAAACCCTGTATCTTTTAAAATAAAGGGTTTTGGGGGTTTTTTTAGATTAGCTTTATTTGCTCACTGTGAAGATGGACCTGGAATCCCAGCAGATATTAAACTTTTTGATATGTTTTCACAGCAGGTGGCTACAGTGATACAGGTTTGTATAGTTTTTCTCCTAAGTTCTGAAAACTTTGAAACTTCTCTGCCTTCCTTTTACCATTGTTTAAAATAAATTGTATGGTTTTCTAAACATTCCAGTCTAGACAAGACATGCCTTCAGAGGATATTATGTCTTCACAAGTTTCTCTCATTAATCTTGCCATGAAATGTTACCCTGATCATGTGGACTATGTTGATAAAGTTCAAGAAACAACAGCAGAGATATTCAATAAGCTCAGCCTTGAACAGTAAGTTACATTTTTATGAAAATCCTCATAAAGACATTTTTGCCCCAGATTTGCTTTTGTTTCTCAATTGTTTTTTGAACTGCTGGCATTTTTCTTGTTTTAATTGTGCATTAAGATTGTCATGCTTAGCACTACTAGGGGCAGAAAGTGGTGACCAATTACTTGAATGTGTATGTTAATGAAATTGTCGTACCTATGGACCATAGGCAGTCTTCAGGGACCAGTCTCTCCAATTTGGATCCCTTTCTGTGTATCAGGAGCATCCAGTCTTTTGGCTTCCCTTGGCGGCATTGGAAGAAGCATTTTCTTGGGCCACACATAAAATACACAAACACTAGCAATAGGTGATGAGCTTAAAAAAAAATCGCAAAAAACTCATAATGTTTTAAGAAAGTTTACAAATTTGTGTTGGGCTGCATTCAAAGCCATCCTGGGCTGCCTGTGGGCTGTGAGTTGGACAAGCTTGCTGTATTGAGTATGAAATGAGTTTGTGTGATGAGTTTGTTCTTAAACTGGTAAGGAAACTTTGTCAGCCAGTATTTATTTCCATAAAAGGTGTTTTCCTACGAAAGAGTACATGGTGAAAAATGAGGGGCGTATACGTATTTAAAGTGCAGAATTAAATTGGTTTAAATATCTTTTCTATTTTGAGCTTTGATTTTGATTCCATCAAAGAACATATCAACGGTACTGTTTCCAACTTGAAGCCGCCTCAGCTGTTCTGTCCTAGACCTATGGCGTCCTCTAGTGGGCACTGTGGGCAGCTCTGATCCTGTTACCCTCCCCAGCAGTTCCCTTCCTGCCCCATTCGCCATTGCTCTGGACTCGGGTTAAGCCAGACCCGCCTCCCCCGCCCATATTCTTCAGAATTTTACCTCATGTAATCTTCCCCCTTTCTATCTCCCTTCCAGTGGTTTACGTGCATCAAGAAAATTTCTTCTTTTTTTCCCCTTCGTATTACCCTTTTTCTTTTGGTCATTTTTGGGTTTGTGTGTGTGTGAACTGAAAACAAGTCCAGATACGGAATGCTAAGTGTGAGAGAAAATTAAATGATGTGCCAGGTGTGGTGGCTTGCACCTGTAGTCCCAGCTATTCAGGAGGCTGAGTTGGGAGAATCGCTTGAGCCCAGGAGTTTGAGAACAGCCTGGGCAACCTAGCAAGACCCCATCTCTAATAAAAAATAAAATTAAAAATTAAAAAATTTTAAATAAAAAAAACTAAATGATGTATCTATGTCTTTCCCCCCAAGTGAATTTTAAAGTAAAAATAGACAAAATAATTAGAAATAACAACCTCTAAAGAGGTCATAACAAATGTCCCAATATGCCTCAATATCTACAGAGCTTTTACTAACCACTACCTAAAAGTCAGTCAGCCTGCTTTTCCTTAATCACCAAAATCTGATGCAGAGGAAATAGTTTATATATTTTTCTATTGTGTCGAATTGCTGGTTTTGCATGGATTTTTTTCCTACTTGTTTTCATTGTGAATATACAATACTCGTTGGCTGCCCCCTGGGAACAAAACTACCACTTAAAATACTTCCCTTTAGAAATGTCATCAAATTCTAGACAGTCATGTTAACTCCAGCTATACCATCTGTTCATGAGTTGGAAACTGTATCTAGTTTTGTATCAACAGAAAAATAATAGATGAATTTATGTTTGTGTTTAGATAAGCATTTTTATCCCCTTGAAAGGAGGTTGTTATAGTCTTCTGGTGGTATCAGTCACTTGACCCATTTCCCTTAATGTGTAATGAAAAATTTCTAATTCTTATGGAACCAGTTCTATTTGTGTATATAGAAAGTTAATTTTATTCATTAAGACTTCCGTTTTTCTTTTCGTAGTATTGCTACCAGCAGTGCAGTTTCAAAGGAATTCACCAGACTTTTGAAGATACCAGTTGACACTTACAAAAATATTTTAACAGTCTTGAAATTAAAACATTTTCACCCACTCTTTGAGTATTTTGACTATGAGTCTAGAAAGAGCATCAGTTGTTTCTGGACTTTGTCTCTCAAGACCAGGTAAGAGAATATCTACGTGCTATTTTAGGGAAACAGCGTTACAATTTTAGACTTTGGACCTAGATACCTGAGATGGGAAGGGAGGGTAATTCAATATTAAAGAAAATTTACAAGTAACTTATTCATTATATAAATTAGAAAATTGGAGATGTATAAAGAATTATAAAACATTTACAATTCCACCAGATAGAGAATAACCACTGTTAATTAACATTTTGTGCATATCTTTCCAGACTTTTGTCTGTATATGTGTGTATGACATACATGTGTATCGACTTTCTAACCAAAAAAAGGACTATCTTGTTGATACTGTATTGTAATTTTATGACTGGAACACTTTTGACAGTGGCTTTATATGTCAATGGTTTCACCTCAGTGGGTTTCTTGTGTCTCGCGTGTTACAGGTGGATTCCATAATGAATTTGGTATCCACATTGATTCAAGATCAGCCAGATCTACCTGTAGAAGACCCTGATCCAGAAGACTGCTGATGAGCAGAGCCTCGTGGGCCCTTCATCTGCTGCGCTCTGAGGACCCTGACCAGCAGTACTTGGTATGCGTTTACTCTTACTATAACCCTGTATCAGCTCCTAGTGAAATCACATGTCAAAGTGCTTAAAATGGTTTAATTCACCTTCTGGTCTTAGACGGTTTTGAAAGAATTGCAACTGAATTAAAGATTCACTTGAACCTGGGAGGCAGAGGTTGCAGTGAGCTGAGATTATGCCACTGCACTCCAGCCTGGGCAACAGAGTGAGACTCCCTCTCAAAAAAAAAAAAAAAAAAATGATTCATGGCATCCATGGGCTTTTACATTATATATAAACACATAATTGTTTGTAAACTTCTGAAGCATGTAACAATTCAGTTGCTCTGATTTCTTTTGAAGACTATCTGAGAATTACAAAAAAGTCTGTCTTCTTTTACGTGAGTGCCCATAATTATTCCATGTTCATTTTTTTCTGAACTGTTTATTGCTTATAATAAACTTTATAAGAAATACAATTCTTATATTGAATTTTACTGTTCCAAATTTGCAAGTATAAGTTATATTTGTCACATTGAAAATGTGAGTTTTTGTTTTTTGATGAAAGATTTAAAAATTCATTTTGCCTTTTTCTTAACTTTTTTTTTCTGATAAAGAACAGTCACACGAGGTTCTCTCTTTATTATTAGTCCACAGGGAATCTTTGTGAAATGGATAAAACATGCTGCCTGAGTAGGGGTATCAGTGACTGATACTAGATAATTTATTTTAGGGAAGGGTTAGCATGGTTGGCTGCTTAATTATTATTTGGGCAAAGTAGTTGAACCATCCTTGGATGCATAAGGCTGTTAGGCTGCTGTGATGAAAAAGACATTTGCTTGAGGATGTCCTGTCTCAGCTCCTTCTGTTGACTTTCTTCACTGTAGTTGACACTCCTGTACTTCTTCATAATCAGTGTGAAATAAGAGGCTGACTTCTGTTGGTAGTGTGATGGTCTTCGTCTTGGCTTAGTGACAAACATTCCAGGACTATGGTATCGTGCTCTGTGAGCTATGTGATCTGTACAGAGGTACTGTCTGAGTATTTTAACTGATTCCCTTATGTTTCTGTGTGAGATTGTGTCTGTGTGTTTTCATTTTCTATTGCATACCGAATGTAGTAGTTAGAAAGTATGCCTTTTGGCTGGGCATGGTGGCTCACTCCTGTAATCCCAGCACTTTAGGAAGCCAAGGTGAGTGGATCACCTGAAGTCAGGAGTTTGAGACCAGTGCGGCCAATGTGATGAAACCCCATCTCTACTGCAAATACAAAAAATTAGCTGGGCATGGTGGTGGGCGCCTGTAATCCCAGCTGCTCGGGAGACTGAGGCAGGAGAATCACTTGAACCTAGGAGGTGGAGGTTGCAGTGAGTGGATATCACGCCATTGCATTCCAGCCTGGGCAACAAGAATGAAACTCTGTCTCAAAAACAAAACAAAAACAACAGCAGCAACAACAACAACAACAACAAGGAAAGTATGCCTTCTGCATGTGGCTGATTGGTTATTCACATGTATAGAGATCTTTACTGATAGGGTCATTAGCTCTGACTGCCCCTAGGGGAAATGCGTTCTCTTATTCATCTACCATATCAGAGAATTTCACAAAACCTGGATGTCACTGTGTCACACATATTAAAAATATTTTATAAATTCTGTGTACTTTTCATAGCTAGAGAGAAGTCAGTGCTTGGCTTCACAGCTTCAAAGGACAGCTGACTCTCTCATTCGGAGCAAATGTAACTGGTGACTTTAAGTTGAAGCCAGTGCTCATTTACCATTCTGAAAATCCTAGAGCACTTAAGAATTACGGCATATCTACTCTGCCTGTGCCCTAGAAATGGAACAACAAAGCCTGAATGGTAGCACATCTGTTTATACCGTGGTTTACTGAATATTTTAGGCCCATTATTGAGATTTACTGCTGAAAAAAAAGATTCCTTTAAAAATACGATTGCTTATTGACAATGTACCTGGTCATCTGAGAGCTATGATGGAGGTGTATCGGGAGATTAATGTTGTTTTCATGCCTGCTAATAACATCCATTCTGCAGCCCACGGATGAAGGAGTAATTTCAACTTTCAAGTCTTACTATTTAAGAAATACACTTCATAAGGCTATACGAGCTATTGATAGTGATGGGTCTGGGCAAAGTCAATTGAAGACTTTCTGGGAAGGAGTCATCATTCTAGATGTCACTAAGAACATTTATGATTCATGGGAGGAGGTTAAAATCTCAACATTAACAGGGATTCTGGAGAAGTTGATTCCAGCCGTCATGGATGATTGAGGGGTTCAAGACTCGAATGGAGGAAGTAACTGCAGATGTGGTGGAAATAGCAAGAGAAGTAGAGCCTGATGATAGCAAGGAGAACCTCAAGACGTGACTGAATTGCTACCATCTTATAACAAAATTCGAACAGATTAGGAGTTGCTTCTTACGGATGAGCGAAGAAGGTGGTTTCTTGAGATGGAATCTCCTGGGGAGGATGCTGTGAACATGGTTGGATGACAACAAATGATTTAGAATATTATGTAAACTTGGTAAAGCAGAGGCAGATTTTGATGGGATCGACTCCAATTTTGAAAAACCTTCTACTGTGGGTAAAGTGCTATCAAACAAGATCACATGCTACAGAGAAATCCTTTTATGAAACGAAGAGTCAATCAATGTGGCAAACTTCATTGTTATCTTATTTTTTAAAATTGCCACAGCCTCCTTAACCTTCAGCAAACACCATTCTGATCAGTAAGCAGCCATCAACATTGAGGTGACCTTCCACCAGCAAAAAAAAATTATGTCTTGCTGAAGGCTCAGAGGATTGTTAGCATGTTTTAGCAAAATAAAGTATTTTAAATTAAGATGTATACATTGTTAAAAAACATAATGCTTTCGTACACTTAAAAGATGCATTATAAACATAGTACTCATTAGTATAAACTCATATGCTCATTTGTATAAACATAAGTTTTATTTATTTTTTGTTTTTAGAGACAGTCTCACTCATCTAGGCTAGAGTGCAATAGCATGATCACAGCTCACTGTAGCCTCAAACTCCTGGGCTCAAGCAATTCTGCCCAGCCAAGTAGCTGGGACTACAGGCGTGTGCCACCACATCTGGCTAATTTTTGTTATTTTTTAGAGATGGGGTCTTGCCGTGTTGCCCAGGCTGGTCTCAGACTCCTGGCCTCAAGCCATCCACCCTCCACAGACTCCCATAAACATAACTTTGTATGCACTGGGAAACCAAAAAAATTGTGTGACTCACTTTAATTGTGATATTTCCTTTGTTGTGGTGGTTTGGAACTCAACCTGCAATATCTCTGGGATATGCGTGTGTATGGAAGTCTGATTATTTATTTATGAGGCTGGGTGTGGTGGCTCATGCCTGCAATCTCAGCATTTTGGGAGGCCGAGGAGGGTGGATCACCTGAGGTTAGGAGTTTGAAACCAGCCTGGTGAACATGGTAGAACCCCGTCTCTACTAAAAATACAAAAATTAGCCGGGTGTAGTGCTACATGCCTGTGATCCCATCTACTCGGGAGGCTGAGGCAGGAGAATCCCCTTGAATCCAGGAAGCAGAGGTTGCAGTGAGCCGAGATTGCACCACTGCACTCCAGCCCAGGTAACAGAGCGAGACTCTGTCTCAAAAAAAAAAAAAAAAAATTCATTTAGGCTGGGCGCAGTGGCTTATGCTTGTAATCCCAGCACTTTGGGAAGCCTAGGCGTGTAGATCACCTGAGGTCAGGAGTTCGAGACCAGCCTGGCCAACATGATGAAACCCCGTCTCTACTAAAAAATACAAAAATTAGCCGGGCATGATGGCAGGCGCCTGTAATCCCAGCTACTCAGGAGGCTGAGGCAGGAGAATCGCTTGAACCCGGGAGGCAGAGGTCTCGCTTTGTTGCCCAGGCTGGAGTACAGTGGAGTGATCTCGGCTCACTGCAAGTTCTGCCTTTCAGGTTCAAGTGATTCCCCTGCCTCAGCCTCCCAAGTAGCTGGGATTACAGGTGCCCGCCACCACACCTGGCTAATTTTTGTATTTTTTAGTAGAGACAGGGTTTCACCATGTTGGCTAGGTTGGTCTTGAACTCCTGACCTTGAGTGATCCACCCCCCTTGGCCTCTCAAAGTGCTGAGATTACAGGTGTGAGCCACTGCATGCGGCCCAAAAAATTATTTTTTTATGTACCTAGTGTGACGACTTAGCAATCTTAACCCTGAAGTGAAAAATAGCCTATTCATTATAACTTGTTTAATATTAGTTTCTTTTCTGTGTAGTGATTTTTTTCTTTTAAAACTTACCAGTGTTGTGGTCTGTGTTCTGTGTATTCAAGGTAGCACTAGATGGAAGTTATCTTCACGTGGGATTTGTTTGCTGGAATCTTTGTATCCCCTTTCTTGAATCAAGGTTTTTTTCTTCCGAGATACTCAGAAAAATTGCTCTCTGATACTTTTCTTGTTTTCTGGTAATGGAAAGTGCTTTTGTATCTGAGGTCAAGTCATTCTTTTTAAAGAATGTTGCTTTTAGATTGTAGAAAATAACTCAAAATAGTCAGTTTTATATTTTATGAATTTGTAAATTAGGTAAGAAAATTTAAATGGTAGCCATTGAGAAATATTTAGACCATAGCTAATGTCAGCGCCAGGCTATCTCTAACATTGGAAAAGGCACATTACTTCTTAAAACAGTCAGCGTGTGTTTTCATCCCAGTTGTTCACCGTGGTAAGACTATGCTGGAAAACTGTGTGCTGCAGTGTGAGATGACCAGAGTCACAGCGCGGACATCGCCAGAGTTTCTAATGAAGAACTCAGTTATATGGAGCCAAGGTAAAAGCTCTTGTCCTCTTGGGGAAGTAGTTTGGGTTGAAGTTGTAAACGAATATATGAAATATGGGACCAAGATGTATGTGTGTACTCCCACTGTCTTCAGACAGTCATCTCTACCAAGTCAGTCAGACTCAACTGTGCAAGGGTCTTCTCATGAAGCATTTTTAAATGACAGAAGAAAAGTAAATCTCACAATTACTTTATATAGCTTTAAGAGAGGTTTAGGTCCTTAAAATTATAAGTTTGTAATTGTAGATTCACACAGTGTTGTAAGAAATAACAGGGAGAGATCCTGCATTATGCCCTTCACCATTGTCCCCTAAGGGTAACGTCTTGTTAAACTGTCATGCAACATCACAGCCAGAATACTGACATCGATCCAGTCAAGTGGAAGAATATTCCCATCACCACGGGGACCCCTCATGCTGCCCTCCTAGAGCCAAACTCACCTGCCTGTCCCACCAACCACTTCCTTAACTGCAGGCACACCTTAAGCTGTTTTTCACTTCTATTTATTTCTTTTCACAAATGTAGAAATGGAATCACACAGTATGTGGCTTTTTGGGATTGGCATTTCTCACTTAGTGTGGTTCTGTGGAGCTTCACCTGGGTCGTTGTATGTACCAATAGCTTGCTCCTTTTTACTGTGGAGGAATAGTCCAATGTGTGGTTGTTCCACAGTTTGTTTAGTCACTTGTGGGAGGATGTCTAGATTGTCTCCAGTTTTTGCCTGTTGTCAGTAAAGCTGCTGTAAACATTCAGGTACAGGTTTTTGTGTGAACACATTTTTCATTTTTTAAGGAGTAAATGCCCACGGATGCAATTGTAGGTCATATGGTAGTTCCATGCTTAGTGTTTTGTTGTTTTTTTTTTTTAAACAAGTTATAATGAATAGGCTATTTTTCACTTCAGGGTTAAGATTGCTAAGTCATCACACTATGTACATAAAAAAATAATTTTTTTAGGCCGCATGTAGTGGCTCACACCTGTAATCCTAGCACTTTGAGAGGCCAAGGGGGGGTGGATCACTCAAAGTCAGGAGTTCAAGACCAACCTGGCCAACATGGTGAAACTCCGTCTTTACTAAAAAATACAAAAATTAGCTGGGCGTGGTGGCGGGCACCTGTAATCCCAGCTACTTGGGAGGCTGAGGCAGGGGAATCACTTGAACCTGAAAGGCAGAACTTGCAGTGAGCTGAGATCACTCCACTGTACTCCAGCCTGGGCAACAGAGCGAGACCACTGCCTCCTGGGTTCAAGCGATTCTCCTGCCTCAGCCTCCTGAGTAGCTGGGATTACAGGCGCCTGCCATCATGCCCGGCTAATTTTTGTATTTTTTAGTAGAGACGGGGATTCATCATGTTGGCCAGGCTGGTCTCGAACTCCTGACCTCAGGTGATCTACACGCCTAGGCTTCTCAAAGTGCTGGGATTACAAGCATAAACCACTGCGCCCAGCCTAAATGAATTTTTTTTTTTTTTTGAGACAGAGCCTCGCTCTGTTGCCTGGGCTGGAGTGCAGTGGTGCGATCTCGGCTCACTGCAACCTCTGCTTCCTGAGTTCAAGGGGATTCTCCTGCCTCAGCCTCCTGAGTAGATGGGATCACAGGCATGTACCATTACACCCGGCTAATTTTTGTATTTTTAGTAAAGACGGGGTTCCACCATGTTCACCAGGCTGGTTTCAAACTCCTGACCTCAGGTGATCCACCCTCCTCAGCCTCCCAAAATGCTGGGATTGCAGGTGTGAGCCACCACACCCGGCCTCATAAATAAATAATCAGACTTCCATACACACACATATCCCAGAGATATTGCAGGTTGAGTTCCAAACCACCACAATAAAGGAAATATCACAATTAAAGTGAGTCACACAATTTTTTTGGTTTTCCAGTGCATACAAAAGTTATGTTTATTTGATTCTGAGGAGGGTGGATGGCTTGAGGCCAGGAGTCTGAGACCAGCCTGGAAAACATGGCAAGACCCCATCTCTAAAAAATAACAAAAATTAGCCAGATGTGGTGGCACACGCCTGTAGTCCCAGCTACTTGGCTAGGGCTGAGGCAGAATTGCTTGAGCCCAGGAGTTTGAGGCTACAGTGAGCTGTGATCATGCTATTGCACTCTAGCCTAGATGACAGTGAGACTGTCTCTAAAAACAAAAAATAAATAAAACTTATGTTTATACAAATGAGCATATGAGTTTATACTAATGAGTACTATGTTTATAATGCATCTATTAAGTGTACGAAAGCATTATGTTTTTTAACAATGTATACATCTTAATTTAAAATACTTTATTTTGCTAAAACATGCTAACAATCCTCTGAGCCTTCAGCAAGACATAATTTTTTTTTGCTGGTGGAAGGTCACCTCAATGTTGATGGCTGCTTACTCATCAGAATGGTGTTTGCTAAAGGTTAAGGTGGCTGTGACAATTTTAAAAAATAAGACAACAATGAAGTTTGCCACATTGATTGACTCTTCCTTTCATGAAAGGGTTTCTCTGTAGCATGTGAACTTGTTTGATAGCACTTTACCCACAGTAGAAGGTTTTTCAAAATTGGAGTCGATCCTATCAAAATCTGCCTCTGCTCTACCAAGTTTACATAATATTCTAAATCATTTGTTGTCATCCAACCATGTTCACAGCATCCTCCCCAGGAGATTCCATCTCAAGGAACCACCTTCTTCGCTCATCCATAAGAAGCAACTCCTAATCTGTTCTAATTTTGTTATAAGATTGTAGCAATTCAGTCACGTCTTCTAGTTCTCTTGCTATTTCCACCACATCTGCAGTTACTTCCTCCGTTCGAGTCTTGAACCCCTCAATCATCCATGACGGCTGGAATCAACTTCTCCAGAATCCCTGTTAATGTTGAGATTTTAACCTCCTCCCATGAATCATAAATGTTCTTAGTGACATCTAGAATGATGACTCCTTCCCAGAAAGTCTTCAATTGACTTTGCCCAGACCCATCACTATCAATAGCTCGTATAGCCTTATGAAGTGTATTTCTTAAATAGTAAGACTTGAAAGTTGAAATTACTCCTTCATCCGTGGGCTGCAGAATGGATGTTATTAGCAGGCATGAAAACAACATTAATCTCCCGATACACCTCCATCATAGCTCTCAGATGACCAGATACATTGTCAATAAGCAATCGTATTTTTGAAGGAATCTTTTTTTTCAGCAGTAAATCTCAATAATGGGCCTAAAGTATTCAGTAAACCACGTTATAAACAGATGTGCTACCATTCAGGCTTTGTTGTTCCATTTCTAGGGCACAGGCAGAGTAGATATGCCGTAATTCTTAAGTGCTCTAGGATTTTCAGAATGGTAAATGAGCACTGGCTTCAACTTAAAGTGACCAGTTACATTGGCTCCAAATGAGAGAGTCAGCTGTCCTTTGAAGCTGTGAAGCCAAGCACTGACTTCTCTCTAGCTATGAAAAGTACAAAGAATTCATAAAATATTTTTAATATGTGTGACACAATGACACCCAGGTTTTGTGAAATGATATGGTAGATGAATAAGAGAATTCGTCTCCCCTAGGGGCAGTCAGAGCTAATGACCCTATCAGTAAAGATCTCTATACATGTGAATAACCAATCAGCCACATGCAGAAGGCATACTTTCCTTGTTGTTGTTGTTGTTGTTTTTGTTTTGTTTTTGAGACAGAGTTTCACTCTTGTTGCCCAGGCTGGAATGCAATGGCGTGATATCCACTCACTGCAACCTCCACCTCCTAGGTTCAAGTGATTCTCTTGCCTCAGTCTCCTGAGCAGCTGGGATTACAGGCGCCCACCACCATGCCCAGCTAATTTTTTGCATTTGCAGTAGAGATGGGGTTTCGTCATGTTGGCCACGCTGGTCTCAAACTCTTGACTTCAGGTGATCCACTCACCTTGGCTTCCCAAAGTGCTGGGATTACAGGCGTGAGCCACCACGCCCAGCCAAAAGGCATACTTTCTAACTACTACATTTGGTATGCAATAGAAAATGAAAACACACAGACACACACAATCTCACACAGAAACGTAAGGGAATCAGTTAAAATACTCAGACAGTCCCTCTGTACAGATCACATAGCTCACAGAGCACGATACCACAGTCCTGGAATGTTTGTCACTAAGCCAAGACGAAGACCATCACACTACCAACAGAAGTCAGCCTCTTATTTCACACTGATTATGAAGAAGTACAGGAGTGTCAACTACAATGAAGAAAGTCAACAGAAGGAGCTGAGACAGGACATCCTCAAGCAAATGTCTTTTTCATCATAGCAGCCTAACAGCCTTATGCATCCAAGGATGGTTAAACTACTTTGCCAAAACAATAATTAAGTAGCCAACCATGCTAACCCTTCCCAAAAATAAATTATCTAGTATCGGTCACTGATACCCCTACTCAGGCAGCATGTTTTATCCATTTCACAAAGATTCCCTGTGGACTAATAATAAAGAGAGAACCTCGTGTGACTGTTCTTTATCAGAAAAAAAAAGAAAAAGGCAAAATGAATTTTTAAATCTTTCATCAAAAAACAAAAACTCACATTTTCAATGTGACAAATATAACTTATACTTGCAAATTTGGAAAAGTAAAATTAAATATAAGAATTGTATTTTTTATAAAGTTTATTATAAGCAATAAACAGTTCAGAAAAAAATGAACATGGAATAATTATGGGCACTCAAGAAGACAGACTTTTTTGTAATTCTCAGTCTTCAAAAGAAACCAGAGCAACTGAATTGTTACATGCTTCAGAAGTTTACAAACAATTATGTGTTTACATATAAAGTAAAAGCCCATGGATGCCATGAATCGTTTGTTTTTTTTTTTTTTTTTTTTTTTTGAGAGGGAGTCTCACTCTGTTGCCCAGGCTGGAGTGCAGTGGCACAATCTCAGCTCACTGTAACCTCTGCCTCCCAGGTTCAAGTGAATCTTTAATTCAGTTGCAATTCCATCAAAACCGTCTAAGACCAGAAGGTGAATTAAACCATTTTAAGCACTTTGACATGTGATTTCACTAGGAGCTGATACAGGGTTATAGTAAGAGTAAACTCATACCAAGTACTGCTGGTCAGGGTCCTCAGAGCGCAGCAGATGAAGGGCCCAAGAGGCTCTGCTCATCAGCAGTCTTCTGGATCAGGGTCTTCTACAGGTCGATGTGGCTGATCTTGAATCAGTGTGGATACCAAATTCATTATGGAATCCACCTGTAACATGCGAGGCACAAGAAACCCACTAAGGTGAAACCATTGGCATATAAAGCCACTGTCAAAAGTGTTTCCAGTCATCAAATTACAATACAGTATTAACAAGATATTCCTTTTTCCCCCACCGCCGGGGCTTTTTGCTCCCGTCGCCGAGGCCATTTGTGGCTTTTTTGCGCCCCGTCGCCGCGGCTTTTTGTAGCCACGGCTTTCTGCCACCATGGCGTTTTGCCGCCGCGGCTTTTTGCGGCTTTTTCCTCCGACCTCCGAGGCTTTTTGCCCCCCCGCTGCCGTGGCTTTTTGCCCCCCCGCCTCTGCGGCTTTTTGCCGCCCCCCGCCCCCCGCCTCCGCGGCTTCTTCCCCCAGCCGCCGCGGCTTTTTGGAGCTCAAAACCAGCCTGGCCAACATGGTGAAAAACCACCTCTACTAAAAATACAAAAATTAGCTGAGCGTGGTGGCTCATGCCCTTAGTCCCAGCTACTTGGGAGGCTGAGGGATGAGAATTGCTTGAACCCGGCAGGCAGAAGTTGCAGTGGGCCGAGATCATGCCACTGCACTCCAGCCTGGGCAACACAGTGAGACTTGGTTTCAAAAAACAAAAACTATTGAAACTCATACTGCATACCACAGTTATTGGTCATTTCATGTGATACAATCTTTAGGCATAGCTGATATGAGTTATGTTTTATTTTATCCAGTGGAGCTGCCCTTAGGAAGCTGCATCTCTGTGCTGATGAGAGCTTGAGCCTGCTCTTTGACCCAGGATTTTCCCCACCTCCCAGGGGAATGCAGCTCTCCTTAGATATTCTGAGAAGCACAAGGAGGCTAGAATCTGTTCACAACTTACATTAATCTCACTTCAACATGGTCATGAATTCAAGTATTAGATCGCAAGCTTCTTTTCTGAAACCTGTCCCAAAGTTGTCATCTCTGCTATTCATTCATGCATGCATTCATTCATTCATCCATCCATGTATTCAACAAATACTTATTAAGCAACAACTGTGTGCAAACTACTGTTCTAGACATAGTGAACGAAACATTAAAAATTTCTGGTCTCTTGGAGCTTGCATTCTAATAGGGGAGACAAGACATTTTTTAAAATTAGGTAAAATAGATGGGGATATGAAGAGGGAGATAGTGAGTGCAGGGCCCAGGAAGAAGGGTTACAATATTAAATATAACAGTTAAAGAAGCCCTCCCATTTGAACAAAGACCTAGGAAAAGTGAGGTATGTTGCTATCTGAGGGAGAGGGAACAGTAAAAGCAAGGACTTGAGACAGGAAGGTTGCTGGTGTCTGAGATGCAGCAAGGAGGTCTGTGTGGCCAGAGTGGAGTAAGTCAGAGAGAAAGGAAAAGGAGGTGGGGTCAGAAGAAGAATGCGGAGCCAGAATTCTGTAAGGTTTTGCAGGTAATTCTATGTACGGTGGCTTTTATGAAGAGTGACGGAAAGCTGTTGGAGAGTTTTTAGCTGAGGAGACATAATCTGTTGTGGGGTTTAGGTAAGTCCTTTAGGCAAATTGGATGAGAATTCATGGAATGATAAAAAAAGAAATAACAGTTTCAAGGCAATTGAAATAATCCATGCAAAAGGTGAGTATAGCTTGAACTAGAGTGATAATAGCACAGGGGTGGTGGGAAGTGATTGAGTTCTGCTGAAGGACTATATATGAGATGTATGTAAGAGACCTCAAGGTTGATACCAGGATGTTTAATCTGGGCAGCCAGAATGATGACATTGACATTTATTGCAGGACAGTTCTCTGAGTGGCCTTGGACCCACACAGTTCTTCCCCTTTCTTGCTTTTAGTTCTCAAGAATAACTGTAGAATGTTCTGGGAATATAATACGTTGATAAAGCAGAACTGCCTAGAGCCTGGGCCTTGGTTCTGTCCATCTTAGGGAATGTGACATCTTGAATTAAGGAGGCTCTTTCCACGACAGCCTAGGCATTGTTCTTTTCCTGGAAGCTGGATGGCCTTCAAAGCTCACCTGGTGACTCACATTGCCCCTGAGGTGTATAACCCAGGGCAAGCTGCCTTTTCAGGTCCCTCAGCTGGGGTGTAAATGAAGCACACACAAGCAAGACTTCATCTGCCTAGGGCAGCTTTCTTGGACCTCAGGGGAACTGACCCACCACGGATACTAGGCTTCTTTTGTTTATTGTTGCCTGTCTGTAAGTAATAAAACTTTTTCCTATAATATTCCGCACACAAGTGTATTCTGTCTCATGAACTCAAGCAATTGGTAACACCATAGCCCATGATGCAGTGGGCAAAAATATTCAGATTCTTATTCCTGGTGTTTGGCCTAGTGATGATTTCTGTTGTCCTGTGCACAATGGGAGTCTTCTCTTGGGATTTGTTATTAGTGAACTTTCTTCACTAATTTATTAAGATGGCAAAAGCTTGAGGAGAATCAGGTTTGAGAGTAAAGTCAAGATATTTGTATTAGTATTACTAACAGTAAAGAATATATGGTCCCAAAATTGATCATTATATTTGGTATTGTGGAAGCCATTAGTGGTCTTCACATGATCAGGCTTTGTGGAGTGTTGGAGGAAAAAGCCTAAATGGAGAGCATTCCAGAGTAAATGGAAAAAGAGCAGTAGCAGATGAAGACTACAGATGAATCATTTCAGGGACCTTTCTGTGCAGGGTGGCAGAGAAACCCTTCCTATCTTTGAAAGGAAAATCTAATTATAGCATGTTTATATGCTAATGGAAATGATCTCCTCAGGGTGGAAATCTTGTTGATGCAGGAAAGAAAGAGAAGATTTGCTGAAATTACGTCCTAGAATGGATGAGAGGGGAAAAGTTCTAGAAGTAAAAGATGGGTCATGGTTTGAGGACAGAAAATTTATCTGTAGAAATTACTAAGAAGATGGTTAAGTGGGCACCTGTTGTAGTGGGTGTTTGTGAACCTTCTTTCTCAAGTATTTCTCTTTTCCCAATGAAATAGGAAGCAAAAGCATCAGCTGAGTGAAGACAAGAAAGTGTTAAAGATTTTGAGTAAAAAATATATATAGTGATCTAAAAAAAGGAGAAAATAGATAATAAAAATGTTGGGCCTTAGGATTATTGGGCCTAAGTGCCAATAGCATATGAATAGTCACAAATGCATAGTTTTTTTCTCGAGCTAGTCTCTGCCATGTGTGTGCAGGCCTGGAGTAGTTGGAGAGTTAGATTTAATGGGATGGAGGGTCAGGCAACTGCAGCAGAGCGAGAGTGGGGCAAGGAAGATAAGGATATTGGCAAGGGAGCAACAACAGAAATGGACCATGGAACATGGGGAGTGTAGGGTTAAACATAGTGAAAATGAGGTAGAATGAACAGATTGTAGGTCCCTGTAAAGTTTAAGAGGTATTGTTACATAATACTAGTTATTGAAATGAAGTTACCGTACTTAAGACACAGTAAATCCTAGAACACAGTGGTTTTTGTCTTTTTAGGTGATACATTTCTCTTTGCTCCAGTACTCAATGTACATGTATTCTTTTCTGCTCTATTATTATTATTATTATTATTATTATTATTTGAGACAGGGTCTTGCTCTGTCACCCAGGCTGGATTTCAGTGGCACGATCATGGCTCACTGCAGCCTCAACGTCTCGGGCTCAAGCAATCCTCCCACCTCAGTCTCCTGAGTAGCTGGAACTACAGGCACATGACACCATGCTTGGCTAACTTAAAATACAATTTTTTTTTGTAGAGATGGGTCTCACTATCTTGACCAGGCTCATCTCAAACTCCTGGGCTCAAGGAATCTTCCCTCCTTGTCCTGGGATTACAGGCCCAAGCCACCACACCCAGCCTGCTCTATTATTTGTTAACAATTTATTCTTAATTCCACTGACTGCCACTCAGTCTTAACGTACAGTAGGGAATTCCTGTACTATGTATTATGAATCAATTTTTTGAACTTTATTTTATTTTAATACTTCATGACTGACACTTGGCTTTTTACCAAGACTCAATTTTCATAGCAAACCTTATCATCAAAAGCCCCCAATTTACAGAATGAGGAGAAGGAATTGGCAGGCAAAAGAAGTTGATTGTGTCATTTAATGCAGAAAAAGCATCCGACAAAATTCAATACTCATTCATAATTAAAAACTCTCAGCAAGTTAGAAATAAACAGGAAGTAGCTTAACTTGATAAAGAATATCTTTAAAAACTTATTTTCATTAATTATAACAAATGTACCACCCTCTTGAGGGATGTTGATACTGATGGAAGCTATACATGTGTGGGGAAAGCAGATATGTGAGCAATTTCTGTACCTTTTACTCAATTTTTCTGTGAGCCCAAAAGTGCTCTAAAAAATAAACTTTGTTAAAAAAACTTACAGTTGTTATTCTTAATGGTGAAAGACAGAATCCTTTCCTCTAAGATAGCTAGCAAGGTAAATATCCAGCTGCCAGCACGCCTCTTTAACACAGTACCAGCCCTTGTAGCCACTACATACAATAAGGCAAAAATAAATAAATAAATACATACATACATACATACATACATACATACATAAAAAGAGAAAGAAGAAGAAAAGTGATAAAAGGCATACAGATTTAAAAGCAAGAAATAAAAAATGTCTGTATTTGCAAGTGACATGATTTCCTACTTAGTGAGTTCCATGGATAATACAAAAATGAAACACCTAGAATGAAAAAGGTGATTTCTGCAGGTTCACAAGATACAAGATCAACATAAAAGTCAATGTCGTTTTTATGGACAGCAAGTTCTCACCTAACATCATCAACAGGTTTTTGGAAACTGCAAGTTTAAACAAACACTTAAGTGAACCAATTTTTTTCTCATCAAAGCTATAAAAAAATGACATTGCAAAAAATGATGCTATTGGGACATGCTGTAAGTCATTTAGCCTAACATTGCAGTTTCCAAGAACATATCAATGACATTAAGAGAAGATTTATTATAGGAACAATGAACATACAAAAGCCAAGCTTAAAACACGTTTACAATAAATCCAAGGAAAATGAAATTATTAAGCATAAACCTAACAAAAATATGCACTATCTGTATGCTGAACAATGCAAATGTGAATGAAAGAAGGAAGTGAGTACCTAAACAGAGATATACCTTCTTCAGAGACTGGAAGACTCAACATAGTAAAAATGTCAACCCTCCCCAAATTGATCTGCAGGCTTAAGGCAATTCTTATCAAAATTCAAGCAAATTATTTTGTAGGCATTGGATAGCTTATTCTAAAATGTATATTAAAAGCACCAGATCCTGGAACATCTTAGACAGTATTAAAAGAATAAGGTGAGAGGAATTACTCTATCTGATATTAAGGTTTATAATATGGTGACAATAATCAAGAGTGTCTGGTATTGGCAGAGGGATAGGCACAGAGATCCATGGAACAGAAAATAAAACACAAAAATAGACCTCACAAATATTTTCAACTGATTGTTTCCCAGTTGATTTGTGACAAAAGTGCAAAAGTAATTCAGTGACAGACGGGCAGCCTTTCAATCACTGGTGCTGGAGCAGTGAGCATCCATAGGCAAGAATAAAACAAAAATCCATCAACTAGACCCTCACATCTTATACAATAATTAACTCCAAATTCATAATAGACATAAATGTAAATTATAAAACAATAAATTTGTTTTTAAAACATAGAAAAATGCTTCAGGATCTAGGATTAGGCAAAGAATTCTTAGATAACATCGAAAGCATAATTCCCAAGAGGAAAAGTTGATAAATTGAACCTCATTAAAGTTAAAAACTTCAGTTCGGCAAAATACCTTGTTAAGAGGATACAAAGACAAACTACAGACCGAAAAAGAAATTTTGCAAGCCATATACCTGACAAAGGGCAAGTTTCTAGGACATATAAAGAAAAAAAGGAATTTTTAATACTCAATTGTAAAAAAACAAAGAATCCAGTTAGGAATATTGCCATAAATGTATATGTCACTGAAGAGGATATGTAGATGGCAAATGTGCACATAAAAAGATTTAAACTTTATAAACCATTAGGGAAATATGAATTAAATGACAATTTGCTATCACTATATATGTATCAGAATGGTCAAAATAAAAAAAAATAGTGATAACATCAAACAAATGTTGGAAAGGATGTAAAGAAGTTGAATCACTCATGCATTGCTGGTAAAACTGTACAGTGGTACCACCACACTGGAAAACCAGTTTAACCGTTTTCTTTAAAAACTAAAAATGGAGTTACGATACAACCCAACAATTCTACTCTTCAGCATTTATCTGAGAGAAATAGAAATTTATATTTCCACAAAAACATATATATAAATGTCCATAATAGCATTTTATATAGTAGTCAATAATTAGAAACATCCTAGGTATCCCATAATGGATGAATGGTTAAACAAACCGGGATCTATCTATCTATCTACATAATGAAATAAAACTTAGCAATAAAAATGAATGAACTATTGGTACTCACAACAACTTGGATGTATCTCCAGGGAATTATGCTGAGGGAAAAAAGAATCTAGTCCCAAGAGGTTGCATATTGCATGATTCAATTTCTGTAATACGTATTAAGTGATAAGATTATAGAAATGGGGAAGTGTTTTTCAGAGGGTATGCACAGAGGTATAGATGAAAGGGAAGGAATGGAGTGCAGTTATATGAGGATGACATAGGGGATATTTATGGTGATGGGATTATTCTGTATCTTGACTCTGCTGATTGCCATATGAGTCTATACATGTGATAACATTGCACAGAACTAAAAATACTCCTCTCTCTCTCTCACCCCCCCCCCCGAATGAATGGAAGTGAAACTGGTGACATCTGAATAAACTGATATCTGAATTATAATCAATGTCAATTTTCCAGTTGTGATATTATACTAGAATTACACAAAATATTAATACTGGGAGAAACTGGATGATTTGATAACCATCCAATAATATTTTTGAATAATTCTTTTTTGGACAGTTTCTCACTCTTATTGTCCAGGCTAGAGTGCAGTGATGCAATCATGGCTCACTGCAGCCTTAATCTCCTGTGCTCAAAGAATTCTCTTGCCTCAGCCTTTTAAGTAGCTGGAATCTCGGGTGTTTCCCATCTTTCCCGTCTAATTTTGTATTTTTTGGAGAGATAGGGTCTCACTATTTTGCACAGCCTGGTCTCGAACTCCTGTGGTCAAATAATCCTTCTGCCTCAGTCTCCCAAAGGGCTGGGATTAAAGGCATGAATCACCATGCTCACCCCTGTATTATTTCTAATAACTGCATGTGCATCTCGATTATCTCAAAATAAAAAGTACAATAAATATACACAGAAAATGAGTAGCTTCCCAGTGGATTACTGAGATAATCTGAACAATTGTATGCTCTAAACAGGGAAAGTGTTACCGGGGATCCTGTGTTGGTATGGATGTTTCAATCAAGGAGATGAACAGAGCTGGAACTCTGGGCCAGCAATCTTGATTCTTGAGATAGTAAGCAAAGAGATGCAAACTAACACCAAAAGGCCAGCTCAAAGCAAATTCACAGAAGCACAGTAATACACTCTCAGAGGGAGAGTAGGCTCATTTCTTCAAAGTGAAATCTGCCCCTCTTTATAGAGCTCAGGGTCCTTCTATGGAGTTTGTGGGGAGGACTTGAGGCTTTGGCTGTGTTTGAGTGACAAGATGATGTCATTTGATTGGCAGTTTATGGGTATATAACTGAGGTTAAACTGAGTGTGTATTTACCCATAATTTGTTAAGAAAAGCTCACTCAGTGGGGGCAAAACCACATGGAAATTGTATTATAATGACTGAATAATGAAGATGGGGTAACCCTGGGTAATGGTCTAGGTAAACTGGGCATGTGCCACTGTAGGGGGTTTTCATCCGTGCTCAGTTCTTTCTCCAAAATGTGCTGACCACAGACTTTTCCATAAACTTCATCCATTTGGGTGGAGTTAGGAAGGTCTTGGGGCTGAACTGAGGTGGGCCAGTGCTTGTCATTGTGACAGCCCTTCTGCTTTCTTCCTTCACCCCTCCAGCTGCTAATGTCTATTTAACTACCTGACAAAAGTATGCAGCAAAAATCAAAAAATTATACCTCTGTAAATTACACTAGAAATGAAGGCCACTTTGGGCAAAACTCAAAGAAATAAAAAACAGCAGGATACACCTTTAGCTTTAACTTTAGGCTTTGAGATTATTTCCAACTGTTTCCCCAGCTGAAGAGAAGGAAATCCTCAGACCCACTCTGCAGTGTTTCTTAGGCTGGGCAGCCTCCAATAGCATTTGAAAGCAGCATTTCTGAGCATCCACTAAGAATCTGTTTGAGCCTAATAGAAAGTTTTTGTAAGTCACCTTCTGACTATATACAAGTTCTCTTCCTGTCTGGCTCTGCATTACGCTCTATCTTAGGCATGCAGAGAAGCATCTTTCAGCCCCTTCTATTCTGTACTAAAATTTGAATTAGAGAAATCATCCCCAAAGCTGGATTATCTGACTCTCAGACCAGTGTAATTTTCCCGCTGCCTTCAGCTGCTTTTCATATCATTCAACAAGAACTGACATTTCTGCATTCTACACTGCCAGCCCTTGATGATCTCTCTCAACTCTACACTTCTGTAACAATTACGTCCTATACTTACGTGTTTACTTTAAATTGACAACTATTTACATGCAATAAAAAGTACTCATTTTAAATGTAAGTTTAATGCATGTTGACAAATGAATTCAACCCTGTGTGATCATTATCATCCTTATGTTACAGAACACTTCCATCACCCTCAGAACTTATCCTGGTCTCTTTCTCTACCTCCTAACCCCAGGCAACCATTATTTTGCTTTCCATCACTATAGTTTTGCCTGTTCTAGAATTTTAATTAAATAAAAGCATAAAATGTTTATTGTTTTGTGTCTAGCTTCTTTAACTCAGCATAATTTTTTGAAATTTATTTAAACAATTGTGTATATTAGTTTATTTTTATTGGTGAGTAGTATTTCACTTTTATGTAAGCTATATAATTAATATTATATTTTGTTCATTCACTAGTTTGTGGACATTTGTATCATTTGTAGTTTTGAACTATTACAAATATGTGTATATATATATATATATATATAACTATTTGTATGTGGTCATATGCTCATATGCTTTCGTTGTTCCTTGGGTAAATACCTAGAAGTGGAATGGCTTGATCTACCGAGGTGCATATGTATTTTGTTTTATAAGAAACTGCCAGACTATTTCACATTTCTACCAACAACATACGAGATTTCCAGTTGCATTCTTGGTAATACTTCCTTTTATTAATTTTAGCCATTCTTGTAGGTATGTAGCTGTATAGCATGTGGTTCTAAATTGCATTTTCCTGATGACTAACAATGTTGCAAACCTGTGTATGTGCTTATTAGCCTTCGTGTGTGTGTGTGTGTGTGTGTGAGAGAGAGAGAGAGAGAGAGAGAGAGAGAGAGATCAGGTCTCATTATGTTACCCAGGCTGGTCGCACACATCTGGGTTCAAGAGATCCTCCCCTCTCAGCCTACCAAGTAGCTGGGATTACAGGTGGACTGCCACTGTTCCCATTTCATGTGTCTTCTTCTGTGAAATGTCTGCCTGAATTTTTTGCATATTTTCTAATTGGGTTGTTTTCTTCTTGCTGTGTTTATATATTACGGATAAATCCTTTGTCAGGTACATGTATTGTGAATATTACCTTCTAATCCATGGATTACTTTTACATTTTATTTAAGAGTACTTTTGCAGATTAGATGTTTTAATTTTAATAAGAGCCAATTTATCACAAATAAATTTAGGCCTATGATGCATGCTAATTCCCTTTTGATTTAATAATAATAAAAGTCAGAACTTATCTCCCTCTGTCTCCATTAATATTAAAACTACTTAAACTTATTAGAGATTCTGTTTTATTTTTAAAAACAAAAAGTTTCAATAATGTAACTAATACTAACATAAAGATTTATCAATGAGGATTTCAAATATAGAAACCTCTTAGATTTTAGCAAACTGTGCATATTGCACATCTACCAAAGTAAAATAATTAACTACAGGAATTTGTACATTAATCATACTCTTACGAAGAACTTCATCCATGGTTCTCCCTTTGTTCTTGAAATTCTCACAGATCAATAGATCTTACAAGGAAGATGTAACAAAAGGACAGCCCAATAATGATTCTGCTCACTTATACGGGAGAATGTGCGTAAGCTATGTGAAAATACTAAACCATTTTATATAAAGTGCATGAAAATCTATGGACTTTGGTAACCACAGAGGGTCATGGAATCAATCCTTCATGGATGCTGAGGGACAACTATAATTGCTAATTATAGTTTAGCATGCAATATATACATTTTTGTGAAATCGAATTGAGTTGAATTTATCATGATTTTGATCTTCATGCATCTTATTAAAATGCTTCTTAACCAAAATAGTCTGTGTCAGAGAGTAAAAGAACTGACAGAATAAAATCATAAGTGTTCTTGTTCCTTTAAATCTACTCAGAAGTTTGGAATAAGATAAACAAATCATTGTTTGCAAATTAATTCTTCTCTTATAGGAAAAATTTGGTAGAAAAATTTCAAAAGCACTACTTCAATATAATGAAGAAAACAGCTTTTCCAATCCTTAATAACGAGGTGATAGAAACTAACCAAGAGCAAGAGGAACAGAGGGTGAGGTGATTATTCCTTTGGCCCTTCAGGGTGTGCTTCTGTTATGTTCTTTACAGAAGCAATATTTAACTGTGTATGGTAGATGAGCCAGCTGCTGAGGCGAAGGCAGGCAGGCCTGAGGGAGATTTCTCTATACTGTTTGTCAAGAAAGATGAAACAACTAGAAAAGTGGAAGTGATCCAAAAGGAAAACTGGAAAATATGTTTTTCTTAGAAGTCAGAGAGGAATCAAAAGCCATACGCAAATAATCCTGAACAGATAAATGTGGCTTAGAAGAGAAAGAAAAGCACCTCACTGCTCCTGAAACTCAAGGGCATGCCACTTCTCACAGAGTAACGTTCCAGAACTCAGAGATGGCAACTTAAAATACCTACAACGATTTATTATTTCCCTATCTGGTTGGCATTCATTTTAAAATTTGGTTATATGTATTTCTGATGAAGGTGTAAGAAAACATGTATTTCTTTTATTATTATCTGAATGTAATACAGGATGGTTTTCTTTAGAATACAATATCAACTAAAGGTAAAAATGTGAAATCATTGACCAAGGAATCCCACTTACAGAAATCTATTTTTGAGAAATAATTAAAATATGAACACAACAATATATCCACAAGAATGCTGTTCACAGCATTGTTTGTGATGTTAAGAACCTCCTTCATGGCATTCAATAGGGCATGGTTAAATATAGTATGGTACTTTGTACTTTGTTATAGTTAAGAATAACAAGGAGAACTACAAACCACTGCTCAAGGTAATTAGAGGATACAAGTACATGGAAAAACATTTCATATTCACGGATAGGAAGAATCAATATCATGAAAATGGCCATACCATTTAAAGCAATTTATAGATTCAGTGCTATTCCCATTAAACGACCATTGACGTTCTTCACAGAATTAGAAAAAAACTATTTTAAAATTCATAGGGAATCAAAAAAGAGCTCATATAGCCTGGGCAATCCTAACCAAAAAGAAGAAAGCATCATGCTACCCAACTTCAAACTGTAATACAAGACTACAGTAACCAAAATAGCATGGTACTGGTACAAAAACAGGCACATAGATGAATGGAACAAAATAGAGAACTCAGAAATAAAACCACTTATCTACAACAATTGATCTTCAATAAACTTGATAAAAACCAGCAATGGGGAAAGGATTCCCCGTTTAACAAATGCTTTTGGGAGAACTGGCTAGCCATATGCAGAAAATTGAAACTGGACCCATTTCTTACACCTTATACAAAAATTAAGTCAAGATGGATTAAATACTTGAATGTAAAACCCAAAACTATAAAAATCCTAGAAGAAAATCTAGGCAATACTATTCAGGATATAAGCATGCGCAGTTTTTATGATGAAATTGCCAAAAGCAACTGCAACAAAAGTAAAAATTGACAAATAGATTCTAATTAAACTAAAGAGCTTCTGCACAGCAAAAGAAACTATCATCAGAGCAGACAACCTACAGAATGGTAGAAAATTTTTGCTATCTATCTGACAAAACTCTAATATTCAGAATCTACAAGGAGCTTAAACAAATTTACAAGGTCTAATATTCAGAATCTACAAGAAATTTAAGCAAATTTACAAGAAAACCCCATTAAAAAGTGGTCAAAAAAATGAACAGATAATTTTTCAGAAAAATAAAAATACTTGAATAGCAAACATATGAAAAAAGCTCAACATCACTGTTCCTTAGAGAAATACAAATCAAAACCAAAATGAGATACCATCTCGTGCTATTCAGAATGGCAATTATTAAAAAGTCAAGAAACAACAGATGCTGGCTAGGTTGCAGAGAAATAGGAATGCTTTTACACTGTTGGTGGGAATGTAAATTAGTTCAACCATTGTGAAAGACAGTGTGGCAATTCCTCAAAGATTTAGAGCCAGAAATACTATTTGACCCAGCAATCCTATTACTGAGTATATACCCAAAGAAATGTAAATCATTCTATCATAAAAATGCACACACGTGTATGTTCATTACAGCACTATTCACAGTAGCAAAGACATGGAATCAACCCAAATGTCCATCAGTGATAAACTGGATAAAGAAAATATGGTACATACACACCATGGAATATTACGCAGCCATAAAAAGGAATGAGATCATTGCAGGGACATGGATGAAGCTGGAGGTCATTATCTTCAGCAAACTAATGCAGGTACGGAAAACCAAACATCGCCAAGTTGTTACTTAGAAGTGGGAGCTGAGCAATGAGAACACATGAACGCAGGGAGGGAAACAATACACACTGGGGCCTATCGGGGTTGGGCAGGGGTGGGGAGAGCATTAGGGAAAAGAGCTAATGCATGCTGGGCTTAATACCAGGTAATGGGTTGGCAGGGACAGCAAATGACCATGGCACGCGTTTACCTATGTAACAAACCTCCATATCCTACACATGTATCCCAGAACTTAAAAAAGTAAAATAATAAAAAAATTTTAAAAAGAATAAAAAGATGTATCAACAGAAAATATACAGAAAATATACCTGAACTAAATACATGTGTATTTGAATTTACATACATAGAAAATATTTGAAATAATTTTCTGAGTGGAGGAATATAATGTTCTGAAAAGATATTGCATAGATAGGATAGATAAATAATGACATACACATAGCTATATGGACATATATACACTCTTTAATTCTCTTTATATACTCATATTTTGAAATTCTATAAATTTGCAAATTAAATTATATATTTTCATGTGCATAGATATATAAACATATCTATATAAGTAAGGGTGCAACTTTCATAAAGAAAACAACATCGTGCTGCATCTGGCAGGAATCAGAGAATAGAAAATTTCCAAGGAGGAGACTTGGCAAACTTCCAGAGGGACTATGAAACCCTATTGAAAAACCTGAAGGATTTGCAGCCTTGTAGGACTGTGGGATGGTGAATTGTTTTCATCATTTTTCCCTATGAAGGTTGAGATTTTGGAGGAAAAAGTAATATGTGGCAAGTGAGTAGCTTGAGAGACAGGCCTACATAGATCTCTCTCTCTCTCTCTCGTGTGTGTATATATGTACAAAACATATATAGACACATACACACATACATATTTCTGTGTGTATACATATACACACAAATATATATACATACATATACACACACATATTCATGTATACACAATCAAAGAATATAATTGAGATTTCTAAATCATAGGAATGGTGAGTCAGGAATGTAATCATGGCATACAGTTGATGACATATGAACCCACATCTTATTTGACGTCTTCAAAAGAAATTTCTATTGAAGAGAATAAGCTGGAGAAAAACAAAACACGCAGAGAAAATTTGACAACTTTTACTGTAGATCGTGTTTTCCCTGCACCCCATAAACATGTTTTAAAACTATTAACATTCATTTCACATTCTTGGGTTAATATCTAAATATTCTTATATAAGTATAAATGGTTGCAAAAGATATAATTTATTGTATATTTTAAATAATGATTTTTAAGTAGAATTATTTTAACACATTTAATGCGGGTCACATCTATCTAAATACCATAGTAATTTTAGAACTAGTGCTTTTGACATACAATGATGTTGAAGGTCCTAGACCACATAAGAAAGTCACCAGGAAGGCATCAGTAACAGGACAGTTTTCAATACCTGTATAGCAATGGGCAAACAATAAATAATAACACAAATCTAATAAAAGAGGGTGATAAACAGCCTCACACTGAAAACCATGGCTTAGTAAATAAAGTAAGATGATGATCTGATGTATCCCAAATGAACAGAGATACTTGAGAAAAAGCAGAGTAGGACTGTATGTTATATACACTTTACATACTTAATCAGTGAGTGGTCATTAGAAACAAAGAAGCCTGAGCTCTATGACATAATTAATCAGATTCTCTGAGGCCATGAATAAATATTTTCACAAAAATTCTAGATTTAAGGTCTGTGATGTCTGAGAATAACTTAGTGCATGGAAAGAATAACTCAATAATTTCAAAGAAAGAAAATAGTCATCAAGCCCTTAAGTGAAAATAGATCAAAATAGTTGAGAAGTTCTTCAAAAAAATCTGATGATAAGAATGTAAAATATTCCAATGAACAGGAAAAGGGTGAATGGGTGAATTCTCTAAAGCAGTGCTGTTCAATAAAAATGTCAATGAGAATCACATATGTAATTTTAAATTTTATTCAGGACAGAAGCCTTCCCAACAGTGCACCTTAAGAAGGGAAGATCCCATGGTGCCGGGCACTGGGTGGAACCCCTGGGCTGGAAGGCAGGGAATGGGGTGGAGTTACAACATCAGGGAGGTTGCTGGGACAACGGGAGATAGACCGGGCAGAGGCAGCCAGGTACATACAGTCTAAACCAGGAACAGAGCAGACCCCCATCATTCACATCAGTAACCCCAAATTTCATCTGAATCTAGACATCATGACCCCATCCCAACTACTCTCTGCCTGCTCTCTGTTCTGGGTTCTGCTTGACAGTGTGAGTGGGACCTGGTTGTTTACTGTGTCTGGTTCACTTCTGCAGAGTGGGAGGAGGCAGTGGAATAGAGGCTGACCATGGGGCTGAGGCAGAAGCTGAGGTCAAGGAGGCAGAAGGTAAGGCTTTGGTGAGGGTACACGGGGCTTAAGGGAGTGGTGAGAATCCCCAGAGCCATTCCTCTGGCAGCAGGAAACCCACCAGGAACACCCTCTCCCACGTGCATCCACTCCTCCTGTCTGTAAGGAGATTCATCTCTTGATGGCCTGATCAACAAACGTTGATCTGGCACTGGTTTGCTTCTTCTGAGTCAGGCAGAGTCTGGGACCCAGGGGCACATGTGTGTAAAAGACAGCTTGCTGACGCCCTAGGCCCGCAGGGTGCACCTTGGTAAGGACTTTTCTATGGGAGAGGCTGCTTCTGGGGAGAGCTTGAACTCAGAACAAGGACATTTATCGATGCCTCATGTTTTGTTTAGAAGATAGACAAGAAGAGGAAGCTAAGGAGACTGTTGGGCATCAGGAGGGAGGTTTTAGGGTGGCAAGGAAACCCCTCACAGCAGCTTTGGGGGAGAATGTCACAGGGCTCTTTCCGGGGAGCAGGGGCAAGAGGGTTCGAAGGAGGAAAGGACAGAACTTGGTGGCACTTGCAGGGTTATAGATGTTGAGCTCTAAACATTTGCCCCTCCTCATCCCACAGAAGCTGCACTGGTGCTGCCTGGTGGGAGAGGGAACACAAGTTCAGCCCCCTGGTCTGGGCAGGGGAATTGGGCCCGAAAGTCACATCCACACCTGAAGCTTAGGTGAGGTAACTTGCAGGGTGAGGTGCCTCTAGGTTAAAATCTCATGCATGGATGGTCCGTGCCTTAGGTCACTGCTGTGGTCATTGCCATGCTGCAGCATGTAGCAGGGTTCCAGGTGGACCCAGCCATGCCTCCAGAGGGGAGGAAACAGCCAGCTGGGGCTTGAAATCATGCCCATCAGCTTCTGCTCTGTGGCCACCAAGAAATCCAGAGACAAGCATTAGGCAAAAACCTGGGAAGGGAGTCTAGGGCCAGGAATACTGGGGCCCTTTTCAAAGAATCCCTCCTCACTGTGAAGGCCGAGAGAAGCCAAGCTGCTTTGCTCAGAATGGATGAGTGTGAGAGGCTTTGTTTAAAGTTTCACATTGAGCTTGTGTGTGCCCTGAAGGACTCAGCCATTCCTTGAAACATCCCCCACTGGGCTGCTATGGGAGACAGAGTGTGGGATTTGCAACCCCAGCTGCCTTAATTTTTGTTGATGCTCCTGGAATCAGGGCTACCCAGGGATGGAAAAGACTCACTGTGCAGATGGGAAAATGGAGGCCCACAGAGGCCCAGCTCATCAGAGGCAGAGCTGCGACCGGATCTGGAGCCCTCTGACCCTGTGGAAGTGGCTGTGTTCTTCTCTCTCTTCTAAATGGCCCAGTGGGGGAGTCCAAACCCAAGCCCAGGTGAGTGGGATGCACCTGTGGTAAAGCCTGGAGCAGAGGCTCCATGAGGGAGGATGATGGTGGAACAGGAATGTAGTGTGGAGCAGTGGGCATGGGCTGGGACTGTGCTGGGCACAAACCACCATACACAATTGTCCAAGTTGTGCACTAAACAGGGGCCTCTTCCTGAGGGGGAGAGTAGAGGCTGAATTCCACCCTATATTTCATTATTAATTGTGCGTCCCAGGACAGATGGAGCTATATTCATCTAGAGGAAGGGGATGGATGAGTCACAGCCCTGGAGAGATACTCTTATCTCACAGGATGGTCAGAACACCCTCTATGGTTGAGCTGGGACCTGGGATAAAAGGGAAGCAAATTTGGGGGAGCCAAAGAGTGAAACTCTGCCAGCCTAGGCATGACAGCCTCAGAGAGCCAAAGAGGGGCAGGGCAGGGTGGCTGGTTGCCACACCTGTGAAGCCCACCCAGAGGCAGTGGGTTTGGTGGGCATGGGAGCACTTCCCTTCTGATCATGCTAAACCTACCAGCAGATGGTGTCACACATTCCTACAGGCTTCTTCCCATGTCAGTGGAGATTTCAGAAACCAGCCCAGCCCAGCCCAGGCCTCCCAGTTCCATTCATTTCCCTTGCACCCTTTCCTTTCCTGGCTGCTTGTACACTACAGTATCTCATTTCACCTCCACACACCAGAAGGCAGATTTCACCTCCACGGACCAGGGCTGGTGACCTCCCTGGGCCTCGTGTCACACACTACGTATGTGCTAGGACCGGGACCAAACTGCAGGACTCGGGTTCATCGGGAGATTGTGCGGGGTCAACCAGCAGGAATTGGAGTCAGACAAGTGTGTCATCTTGTCACAGCTTGTTTGCTTCCTAGTTGTGTGTCTTTAGCAAGTCGGTTTACCTCTATGAGCATCATTTTCCTAAATCACACTGATGGTACCTACTCCATGGGCATATGAAGGATAAGATGGGCACAAAATGAAATGACATGTGTGAAAGAGCTTTGCATGCTCCCAGGTGCTGAGCAAGGCGGAGGACTGCTGTTGATGTCAATGTCAATATCATGGTTGTGGCTGGTTGAGGCAGTGGTGGAAAATGCTGCAGGAAGGAGCAGGGCCATGCCTGTTCCCTACACCTACAGTTTCTGAGTCTAGAGTGGGGTTGAAGATCACTGATTATTCCTCTCTCCAAGAGGCCATTCCTGGCCAACTTGGTGCCACCCAAGATCCCCAAATGACAGAGTAGATTTGATGTGAGTGGGCAGAGCAGGCCTGAGCTGGGAGTAATCCCAAGGGCCCCCAAAGAGTGAGAGACTTTGTAACCTCAAGTTAGGGCAGGTTGCAGGTGGGATGATGTTTAGTGCAGGCCAGGCTTGGTGCCAGCCCTTGAGCATGGTCGTGGTTTCAGGCTGCAGTTGCCCTTTCGTTTGTGATATGGTTTGGATCTGTGTCCCCACCAAGTCTCATGTAGAATTGTGACCCCCAGTGTTTGAGGTGGGGCTCAGTAGGAGGTAGTTGAATTATGGGGTGGCATTTTCATGAATAGTTTAGCAATCCCCCACCCTCTCAACTTGGTACCATATAGTGAGTGAGTTCTCATGAGATAGATCTGGTTGCCTAAAAGTGTGCAGCACCTCCCCTTTCTGTTTTCCTCCTTCTCTGGCCATGTGAATTGCGGTTCCCTGTTCACCTTGCACCATGATCAGAGCTTGCTGAGGCCTCCCCAGAAGCAGAAGCTGCTAAGGTTTCTGTATAGCCTGCAGAACCATGAGCCAATTAAACCTCTTTTCTTTATAAATTACCCAGTCTCAGATATTTTCTTAAAGCATTATGAGAACTGACTTATATACTTGGCCAGGGACAACACTTCCAGAGGCCTTTTGCATTGAGGTGGTGGGTATCTAACCCACCCATTTTTCCCTTGGACTCATCAGCATAGCAGACTTTGCGCCCCAGCTATCCACCCAGAGGACATCCACCAGAAGCACATGAAGAAGGACCTGAGTGAGCTGCTGAAGCTGATCGAAGCTCACTTTGAGAACAGGAAGTAGGAGGAGAGGGAGCTCAGTTCTCTTAAAGACAAGATTGTAGGCATCGAGTCTCCCCATCTAATGTTGCCTCAGGTCCCAGCCTGTTCTCTATCCCTTTCGTTTGGCCCCACCTCCTCCAAGCAGCCTTCCCTGGAGCTCCAAACCCTTCTCAAGGTGGACTCTCCTTCAGGAGCCTTGAAGTACTCTGAGCTGCTCCTGCAGCCCTGGCTGGGTCTTCTTAGGTCTCTGCCTTTTCTCCTCACCAGACTGGATGCTCCTTGACAGCAAGAGCTCAGTCTGATCGGTTTCCAGGCCACCACAAGGCCTGACTCAGGACCTGGCAATGGAATGACTGGTCACATGCCTGTTGTCCACTCTTGTCCTTGTGTCCTCCTCCCCAACCAATGAGGTGAACTTGAGTGTGACCTGCAAAATCTTATATTATTCTACTGCTGAGCATGAAGGTTGCTGTGATTCCTTTTGTTTCTCTTTACCAAGCTTGCCTTTCCACAGCTGTGCTCCTCTGGCTTGAATGACCTAGCCACCTGTCTGAGCACAGAGCACAAAGCAGATGGCAGAACAGGGTGGGGAAGGGGCAGGAACAGTGGCAGAGCTCAGGCGGAGCCTGCCTGACATTTCCCAAACCGTCGCAGGCAGTCTCGCCATGAGTAAGGTTGGATGTGGGCCATCCGCAAGTGCCCGCAAGTGCCCGCAAGTGGGCAGTCCTCACCTAGCCAGGGCACTCTCTGTGAGGCCCACCTGCTGTGGGGCTATCTCCTGCTGAAAACTGAAGGACTTGGAGGAAGAGTGCCACCGTCCTAAGACTCTGGGAAGGAAAATTCCCCATGAGTTCTCTTGTGGCTCTGTCAGGGCCCGGCACCTGCAATGCCACCTACTCCCCATGCACGCCTGGGTGGACTTTGCCTCTTCTCCATAGGCAAAATGGCAGGCCCAGCAGGCCGAGCAGCTGCGCATCTGGAATGAGTGGAAGGAGCAGCATAACCTCCTGGCTGGGAGTGACCCTCAAGCCCAGGCCCACAGAGCCCCTCAGGCTTCCATCTCCTGCCGTTACAAACCTGATATTTTAAGAGACTCTCCAGCCCTCATCCATTCCCCAGTCTAGGCTTCATGGGACATAGGGAGACCCTGTAGCAAGTGGGAAAAACAAGAAGCAAATTTGTGGTAGTCAAGAAATGAAACTCGGCCAGGTGCGGTCCCTCACGCCTGTAATCCCAGCACTTTGGGAGGCCGAGGCGGGCAGATCACGAGGTCAGGAGATCGAAACCATCCTGGCTAACATGGTGAAACCCTGTCTCTACTAAAAATACAAAAAAATTAGCCAGGCATGTTGGTGGGCGCCTGTAGTCCCAGCTACTTGGGAGGCTGAGGCAGGGGAATGGCGTGAACCAGGGAGGCGGAGCTTGCAGTGAGCTGAGATCGCAACCACTGCACTCCAGCCTGGGTGACAGAGCAGGACTCCATCTCAAAAAAAAAAAAAGAAATGAAACTCTACCAGCCTGGGCATGGCAGCTTCAGAAAGCCAAAAAGGGGCAGGGCAGGGCGGCTGGTTGACACACATGTGAGGCCCACCCAGAGGCAGTGGGTGTTGTGGAGGTAGGGGACAAGGAGCACTTCCCTTCTGATCATGCTAAACCTACCAGCAGGTGGTACTTTGCATACCCACAGGCTTCTTCCCATGTCAGGGTGACTTCCGGAAACCGGCTCTTTTCCTGTGCAGCTTTCTTCTTGTGCAACTGCTGAAGATGTCACAGTAACAGGCCCTCTTGGGTAGCTCCAAGCTGGAGGGGATGATGGAAACTAACACTCAAGAATCTGGATCTGATTCATTTGCTCATTTTTCACTCATTCAATAGACTCCTGTGTGCCAGCCTTGTGCTGTAAATATACACTCAGGAAGCTCATTACACAGTGGGAAGAAAGATGAACTTACGCATAAAGACCACCAGCTTCAGCCAAGAATCAGGGATTCCTGTCCTTGTCATTCATTTGCTGTCTTTCCCCTTTCTGAAAATCAGAAAGATGGGTTTTAGTGAAAGGAGGAGAAGAATAGGAGGAAATTTGAGGAGGACACCCTAGAAAGAAGGCTTTGTCAAACATGATGCATTTTGGAGAATACATCCAGGAGGAAGGGGAGCAGCAGGGATCCCCAGGAAGTCCTGGCATATTTGTGAGGAATTAGGTGTCGACTGCAGCAGGCAGACTTTTGTTGGATTCCAGAAAGATATTCCCAGCTGCTGTTCTTGTAAAACTGAGACCTCCTCATGCCCAAACCCTGAGCTGGTGCTCGGCCTGTTTCACTAGGAGGGGCTTGCTGGGATAGAGGGCTGCGGGCCGTGCCTGCTGGGGTAAGGGGCTGCAGGCAGAGCCTGGAGCATCTGGTCATCCCTGCAGCACCCCATCCCTGCCTCCAGCAGTGCTCAGGAGCTTCCCAGGGGGCTGGTGGAGCTGGAAGGTCTCTGTGTCTAGAGTCAGAGCTCTGGGTTTAAAGACCCAGCCTTGCCACATAGAGATGTGTGACTTTATGCAACCTCTGAGACTCAGTTTCCTCATCTGGGATGAATATTGCCTTCCCTGCTGCTTTAAGAAGCTCAAATGAGCCAAGATGGATCATGTCTATGTGCTACACAGCTGTGAGGTTGTTTGTCCCTGGGAACTCACTCTCAATCCCTGATTTTTGTCCCCCACTCCTCCGAGATCCTCCATTCTCAAGGTAGAAGCGTTTATGTCCAATTCATTTTCTCTATTTAGTGAAAGCAACAAAACATTTTCTTAGACTTCCAAAGTTGCTGGCTTAGAGCTAGGCTAGCATCGCTGCCTCTGCCCCTATGGTTACCGTACTAACCAAGACTTTGGCATCACCCAGCTATCAAAATAGTCCCAGCCCTAACTACCACACTCAAGTCCTAGTTAACAAGACTGCCAATAATAAGCATCTGAATTATCTTCTTTTTTGTTCTGTGTCTTTCTTTGCCTTTGTGTTCTCTGCCTTCTCTCTGTGCCTCTTTTGTAGTCTTGGTCTTTCTTTCTGGGGCTCTCGCTCATGTTTCCTGGTTTATCAGGCCCAGGTGGGCAACAAAACCTCAAACCTTCTTCCTCCCCATAGTTTTGGAAAAGTCCCTGGGAGGGGAAGGCACTTTGCTGGAGGGTAGGAGTGTAGAGATTGGGCTGGGTGAGGAGAATGAGCCTGAAGAGAGGTGGAATGGACTGGTTAGGCAAAGAAGGGCAGGGCTGCTGGGACTCTCCGTGCCCTTGCCTGAGATTCCCCAGGGAATCCAGGTAGTTGACAGTGCAAGGTGTTGCAGCAACAAGAGCATAAGAAGCTAGTCTTTCTGCAGGCCTTGCTCCATCTCCCCCACCAACAGGGAGTTTAGGGAGGGATATGGGTCATTCTAGCTAATTCCTCCAACTTGCCACTTCTTCAGACAGAAAAAGTGGAAAGAGGCAGACTGAGTGGGAAAAGAAGAAGATTCTGGCTGAGAGGAGGAATGTTCTGGCCACTGACCACCTGAATGGAGATCAACTGGGAGGGATGGTCCTAGCACACTTCCAGCATCTGCTTGGGGAGGGAGTAGCTGTCTGACCCAGCACGCCGAGGAATTGCCAGGGTCTCAAGAGGTGTGGCTGTAGCACCCCAACCCCAGAGTTTCTCTAATAATTGGTAGAAAGGAGGGTACTCACAGGAGGTACTGCCTGCGTGAGGGGCACCTGGAATCCTCCTGGGGCAGGTCAGAGACTGAGCCCTGGGAAAGAAAGACTCCGTCCCCTAGCTGAGATGCTGCATGTGCCTGGACATGGGCTGTCATGAGGCCACCAGCCACTCACACTGTCTCCTGCGTTGCAGATGCACCATCCTCGGGAGGTGAGGAAGATGAGAGACCACAGTGAAGCTACATTTCAGGCACACAGGCCGGCTGGGGTGGGGCCTGCCTTCCACCCACCCAGCCCTGCCCCCAAGAGGCCAAGAAGGGACTGAAGACTGGGGGACAACCTTCCTGGAGTCACACCAAGGGTAGGGGTCTCCTCAGGGTGAAGGAGGGCCCGGGCCACTGGGATGGCTCTGATGCCTGGCCTTGGGCTCTGGAAAGCAGGCTGGGGGTGGGTGGCAGGGGACACCCATGCTGCAGATGGAGAGACTGAGGCACAGGGCTCCGAGGCTTCCAAGAGTGGTGAGGAGGCCAGCGCTGGCCTGTGGGGACTTTGATGTTGGCTCCAGGTGAGGTGGGCCACCACAGGGGTGAGTACAATCAGGCATGGGGGCTCAGGTGGCTGCTACGGGGTGGCTAGAGTGAATGGTTAAGGGAAGCAGGAGACAATTGTCACAGCCCAGCAGGAGGGGAGGGTGGCTGTGGGCTGTACGGAGGGTGCTGCAGCATTTCTCCGCAGATGGGCTGTGGGTGTGAGAGAGCACTCAGGGGAATCATGCCCAGCCATTTTGGCTTGGAGCCGTCACAGGTGGACTTTGCCCAGCCATGATGGAGACAGTTGGGATGTGGAGTTCTGATACTGGAAATGCTAAGAGATAAGCAAGTGCTGTTGAGGGTCCTTGTGGGACAGATGTGTGGGGATAGTTACATGTCCTTGGGGACAGATGGTGTACGGCCTGACCCCTCTGGGGTGCAGCAGGCAAGGAGGTAAGAGGAACCAGCCAAAGAGACAGATCTTGGGGGAAACCCAGGGTAGTAGATTCCAAGAGAAGCTGATCCCAGGAGAGGATCAGATCTGGGTTAGGATAAACATTTATCCAGTTCCACTGCCTGCTCAGCTCCTGCCCCCACCACACACCCTGGTGCCATTGCCCTGAGTCCCTGCTTGCCCCTGCCCACCCGGCCATCCCAGGCAGGTGTTAGGTGTTTCTGTCCTGGTGGGCTCAGGCTGTGTGGGTCACTGGAGGGCCGCCTGTCAGAAGGCACTGTCTGGCAGTGGGCAGCATTGAGTCACTGTGGTCTTCCAGTCCTGAGAAACACCCCTGCCAGAGCCTGTTGGGCTCTCTCCGTCACCCCAGGGATCTCCGACCCCCAGCCTTGGAGTCTCCGACCCCCAGCCTTGGGTAACTCAGAGCTCTGGGAGGTGCCTCTTCCTAGTGTCTGTCCACATTATATCCACCTGTGCCTTGGCAGCCCCCTCTTAAAGGTGGGCATATCTTTGAGGGTGGATGGCATGAGGTCATTGTCGGGAGGAGGCTACCTCTCCCCTGTCCTGGGGCCCTAATGCCTCCATCCTGGGGGATGGCACTCCAGCCTCCCCATGAGACGAAACAGGAAGGTGGATCCCACCTTAGTCCGTAGGAGGGAAAAAACAGTTGGGCTGTGAGGGTGGGGGTGGAGGCAGCCCTGGACTTCAGGAAGAGGAGGAGGTAGGGCTTCAGGCGCTCTCCTCACCGATTGCCTGCCAGGGCCTGGAGCTCTGCAGAAGGTGGTGCAGGGTCTTGAATTCCAGTGTGGAATGATGCCACCTGGCTGCCTCTGAGGCTCCTGGTTCTGCAGGTGTCTGGGAGTGTCTCCTGGTTAACTGCTTTCAAGGCCTCTCCTAGCTCACTCATGCAGCTGGGCTGCCTGATGAGTTCTGGGTCTCCCACTTGGTGGGCCTGCCACAGTGTGCCTCCCTGAGTAGGTGGGGGCTCCCCCTACAATGCTCCTTTGCCCTGAAGGCTCCCAGGCCCAGCTGGAGCACCCTGGGCCTCAGCAGAAGCAGCCATCTGGAGGAAGAAGAGGCGAAGGAGAGAAGATGCTTGGCCCAGCTGTGAGGGTTGGGGTTGGGGGACTTTGTGTTGAGGCTCCTGGGAGCCTTATCAAGTCCAGGCAGAGATGCTTGAAAGGCTAACATTCTCCCTATAGAGTAGGGTAAACTGAGGCTGGATGGTAGGCAGGGGCAGCCTTGGAAGGGGGTTGGGTTGGATGGGCCTCTGCTCCCCACCTCTGCCATGGCCTTCCTGTGCAGCTTTGCCAGAAGTGCCCCTAATGGACTCAGCCCCAATTAATGGACAGGAAGCTGCCTGCCATGCCAGCCACCCAGCCCTTTTGCTTGTTGCTGCCTGGCCATCGGCAACCCCACTTCCTCCATCTCTGGGTTGAAGAGCTGCAAGACTTCCTCAGAGAGCACCACATCAGGGCAACGAGGTGTGCCTGGAGGTGGGGGTAGAACCTGGGGGGTAGCAGGGCAGGGCCTGTGGTCCAGTTCTCTCACCTGACATCTTCTCACTGCTATACCATGAGCAGTGGAGCCTAGTCGCGGAGAGTGTGGTAACCTCAGGTTATGTCCACCGCACCTGCAGGGTGGAGAACCAGTTAGCAGCATCAGCAGATGTACAGTAGCACCTACTATGAACCAAAGTCCAAAATAAGATGCACATTTTCCGGATGTAAGAATATACATTTCAATACATAAAATGTGTCCCTCATAATTCTTTCGAAAACATCTGCTTTTTTCTCTGCAACGTTGTGTTCTCTAAGTTATCACACTGAGTGAAGAACTCTACGGTAAGCTTATCTTCACATACTTAACAAATATGATTTTATCTTAACATCCACTGCAAAATTATAGGACAAAGCCTATTTGAATTATAGTAGAAGGTATATGAAACAATTAGGATGGGCTATTCTGAAAAATGTAGAGTTAGCTATTTCTGTATTTGTTTTCTATTAACCCATATTAATTGCTAATTAAAATATTTTATCTTGTGAAGTTTAAACCGATCACTTGGTAATGAAAGGGGTCTGAGTTGAGTTCTCATTGGCTGGTTGCTGTTGCACCATAGGTTGATGTACCACCATTGCAGCGACTCTGATTTCTTGACAATAGCGTCTTCACTTGGGTGGCGGCTGGGCAGATGTGTACCAGGGACTACAGTGATGAGCTGTCCCAAGCTCCAGGTTTCAGCTAGTCTACCCTGTCACTGTTAACAATTCTTTGGTGTTGTGTGAAGATGGGAATAAACGGCCCCTGAATGCTGAGAACAGCTGTGAGTGTATCCTAGGGTGATCCAAGGGGTCCTGCAGTGGTTCCAGGGTCCTCTGTGGCTTCTGTCTCCTCAGTTTGTTGAGTGGATTTGCTGGTCTTGTGATCCAGGGTATGTGCGTATTGGAAGCTGAGGTCAAGGTGGGGAAAAAGGGTGATGGCCAGCTTCCTGGAGGGCACGGCCAGCCTATTTTCCTTGTGGCTCAGCAAGTTTATTTGAACTTTCTTCTTGTTAAGTGTTCCTGTGTTCTGAACACAAGGGTAAGAAAAGAAGAAAATCTCAGAGCAGTCTGAGCTCTGTGAGGTCTGCAAAGCTTATCAGGCCCTGAGAGCATGAGTATGGGGCTTCAGCCATGGCCCTTGCCCATTCCTAGTTTAAAGATATTTTGTTCTTGACTAGCTGCCTCATGCATTATCTTCAGGTTCCTGGAATCTCTAATACAAAGAACAATATGTAGCCAATCTATAGCTTATATGTTTTAATGTATATTCCTGATAAACATCTTAGAAACTGCTCTTTTCCCTTTCTTTCCTTCCTTCCTTCCTTCTTTCCTTCCTTCCTTCCTTTCCTTTTTCCTTCCTTCCTTCCTTCCTTCCTTCTTTCCTTCCTTCTTTCCTTCCTTCCTTCTTTCCTTCCTTCCTTCCTTCCTTCCTTCCTTCCTTCCTTCCTTCCTTCCTTCTTTCCTTCCTTCCTTCTTTCCTTCCTTCCTAATTGTGACATACTACTGACCTTAGAACAAAGGTGATGTGACTTTCCTGCATGAGCCCTGTTTGCAGAGAAATATTGACATTTCCCTGGCCCCGCATTCAGGTGTTGTGGCTTTCCTCCATCTTCCTGCCAACAGGTGGGATTGTGACCTATACCTAGGCCCATGCAACAGTCATAATAAAGACTTTCTTACATGGAGTTAGCCAATAGGATACATTTTGACCTTCATAGGTAGACTTAGTGCAACAAGTAAGGTCCTTGGTCTCCTAATTTTAAAAAGGTCACAGAAAATTACAGCACTCACAAGTATTTTATAAAGCCTTTGGATTGTATAAAGAGTGACAGCAGGGCCCACCAGACAGGTGAGAATGTGACTCTCATAGACACATACAGCCAACAATTAGGATTGTCACCTTCACACAATCTGTGTGAAGTGCAGTGGAGTGCAGTCCACTGTTGGAATTGTGACTGTCATATGTGCATCTGGCAATAGGCTGGATGTTGACTAATTTCTGCATCTATGTCACAAGTACAATGTTGACTATTGTACCTAGACTAATCCAAAAGAAGATATTGACCGTAGCTAGGCTTGGGGCAGTGGGTAATGTCCTGGGTTTCCTGACTGCACAGAAGTCTCAGAGGACTATGAAACTCTAGCATATGGTATAATTCTCTCAGATGGTACAGAATATGTCAAAACAAGGCTTGGCATTTAAATTGTGACTCATATGTATATCCAGTCAAAAGTTAAGTTTGTTACCCTCATATATGGACAATGCCCACTGCTGAGGTCCTGAATCTTTCATGGATGCAGTCCACAGTTGAAATTTTGACTGTCATATATGGTTCCAGCCATAAGTAAAAGTTTTTCATAAAATTCAACATTCCTTCACATTAAAAATCCTCAACAAATTAGGCATTGAAGAAACAACTTAATAATAGCCATCGATGACAAAATCACAGACAACATCCTACTGAATGGACAAAAGCTGGAAGCATTTTACTTGAGAACCAGAAAAAGACAAGGATGCTCACTCTAACCATTCCTATTCAACATACTGAATGCGTACTGAAAATCCTAACTAGAGCAATCATGAAAGAGATGAAAATAAAAGACATCCAAATGGAAAGAGAGGCAATCAAACTATCTCTGGAGACAATATGATTCTATACCTAGAAAACCCCATAGTCTCTGCCCCAAAGCTCTAATGATAAACAACTTCAGCAAAGTTTCAGGATACAAAATCAATGTGCAAAAATCAGTAGCATTCTTATACACAAACAAAATCCAAGCTGTGAGCTAAATCAAGATCGCAGTCTTATTCACAATAGCCACAAAAAAAACTAAAAATACAGCATACCAAGGTGGTGAAAGATCTCTAAAATGAGAATTACAAAACATTGCTCAAAGAAATCAGATATGACAAAAACAAATGAAAAAATATTCTATCATCATAAACAGAAAGAATCAATATTTTAAGAATATTTTAAGTGGCCATACTGCCCAAAGCTATTTACAGATTTAAAGCTATTCCTATCAAACTACCAATTATATTCTTCACAGAATTAGAAGAAAAGCTATTTTACATTTGTATGGAATCAAAAAAGAGCCCAAATAGCCAAGGCAATTCCAAGCAAAAAGAACAAAGCTAGAAGCATCACATTACCCAATTTCCAACTATACTACAAAGCTATAGTAACCAAAAGAGTATGGTACCAATACAAAAACAGACACATAGACCAATGGACCAGAATAGAGAGCCTGGAAATAAAGCCACAAACCTACAACAATCTGATCTTTGACAAATTCAACAAAAATAAGTAATTCGGGAAAAAGCTCCCTATTCAATAAATGGCACTGGGAAAACTGGCTAGCCATATACATAAGATTGAAACTGGATCCCTTCCTTATATATAAAAATCTACAGCAAAAAAGAAAGCTCTCAAAACCCACAGCCACTTCAGTCACTTGAAGACATCTGTAAGTTGTTTTCTGTGTTTTTTATTTATTTTATTAAAATAAACTTACTGTTTGCAGTCTATAAAGAATTAACCCAGTTTCAGGAAACCGTGTTGCAGCAGGGAAGGTAAGCAACAGTTTCCCTGTCCACGTCTAGTTTCATTATGCACCCTGGTGCTTCAAGATATTCAGAAAGGCAGCAGCTTGGAAGAGTAAATCTATGCCCGGCCAGTGCTCAGGGTCACAGACTCAGTAACCTTTGGAGAAAGCCAGAGGGGAAGCCTAGCTTACTGTGAAACCTTTTAAAAACATGTTTACAGGCTTCAGTGAGTGCATGTTCAGACTTTAGGAGAACATGGGCCTGGAAACATCCCATCCAGGCAGTTGAGAGGAAGCATCTTCCTCACACCCTGTCCCTGGACATTGGGGTGTCGGGGGACAGTCCTGGTTCTTCCACTGGAGAAAGGAGAATATGTTCATGTTTGACTTTCTTCTAAAACCTGTGCTGTGTCTTTGACTGCATGCTGGGAAGCACAAACGTTTGACTTCATGCAAAAAAGTCCAAAAACAACTAGAAGAGAAAAGTTTTGGTAATATAAGGTCATCTCTTCAAGTCCACCTTGGAAACCTGTAACATATATTTAAATACTACAGTGAAAGGCATCTTAATATACTTTTTAAAAGCATCTGAAGTAATCTGCTAAGATTAACTGTGTAAAAAAACATTGATTCCCTTTGAGGGCACTTTGCCCTTTGAAGAAGGGAAGGTGGGGCACAGAGGGTGCCCGGCCCAGGGTTAATGCTTCAGGCACCGGTCGGCTTCCAGGGAGCCTTGGGGCGGTCCCCACAGTAATACAGGAGCTCCTCCCAGGCCTCACTGTCTCAGGAAGCGATGAGGATGACGTGAGGTGGCTGTCGATGTCCTGCAGTTTGGTTTGGCAATTCCCACATTTGCTGTGATTGATCAGTCTTCCTAAGGGATTTGTGTCTCTAGTTGCATCCAGCAGGTTTTGCTCAGATACTGAAAACGGTAGATGTAGCAGCTCGCGGAGGGTCCGGTGTGTAAAAAGCCTCCTGCATCTTGGCATCGCGATCTTGATGAGGCCTCATGGTTATTTCACCACAAAGTCACTCTGGGAGAACTGCTTGATGGTGATCGCATCCCTGCCTTTGCCATCAATGAGGTCAATCTTCATTCCTTCTTTCTTCCCATCTTCAATCAAATCATCTGGTATTTTCCTTTCTTCAGACTGCAGCTCACCTTTGCTCTTCCTGGAGCTGCTTCGTACAGGGTAGAAATCCGAGAGTTTGCGAGTCTGCTGCGTTTTTTCCTTGAGCTTTTTTCTGGAGTGGGGGATGGCGGGGCTCTGTGCCCTTGAAGGGCTTTCTCAGAGCTTGCTTGGCGATGCTGCATTAGTGGAATCACAAAACGAGGTTAGAGTTTTGGGAGGTTCTGCTGTTTCAGATTATTGGTTTGGAAAAGGTGCCAGGGGACTTCTTCTGGCATGTTTGATCTTCTGTTCCTCGGACTTCCTGGTGCTCCTCCTTGCATTTCCTTTCTCTTCTCTTTTCCTGGACATTCCAGCTAATGGTTTCCTTGGCATTTGAGTCGGTGATGCGCAACTGAGCTCTCTTCCTGAAGCGGGGAACGCATTCCAGAGCATTTGTTGGGGCTCAGGTAGGAATACATCTTTGATTGCCCGGTGAATACGTTCTCCCCGTCCGTGCAGGGCTCCCCGGGTCCCTCCACTTCACCATCTCCAGCCCGCGCCGTCGCTGCCACCGCCGCCTCCACCGCGCGGGGCTTGGGCGTCTTTCTGCCCATAGCCCCGCCTGGCCCTCGGAGGGACCCTGCGCCCTCGCAGGAGTCGCCACCGCCGTTGTCGCAGCTGATGCCGCCGTCACTAGCGCCCTCGTGGCTCCCCCTCCCCCGTGGCCGGAGAGGCAGGGCCGGGTACCCGCGCCACCCAGCCCTGGGCCACCCTGAGCACAAGACACAGGGAGGGAGGCGCAGAGCCCTGTCCTCTGCGGCCCCGCCCACTCTCCACTGCCATTGCCCACCATCCGGCGCCTGGCCCGGGGAGGGGGCTCAGTTCAGCAACTGTGGAAAGCAAAGTGGGGATTTCACAAAGAACTTAAAACAGAAGTACCGTTAGATTCAGCAATCCTATTATTGGATATATACTAAAGAAATAGAAATCTTACCATAAAGAGACGTCTATGGGGGTACAGGACAGAAACCCCTCGCCTCCCAGGCACCTTCTGGGCTAAGTAAGACTTGAAAATTTCCTGCGAGGCTCCCTGCAGGGGGCTCCTAGGCAGGCGCTGGCTTCTGGAAGGATTAAACATTTTTCATGAACCTAAGCCTCTCTTCTGTTGTCTTCGGTCAGATGGACAGGCATGGAGGCTGGAAAAACGTGATTCTTTGTTTTCATTTTAAACAAGAAGTTGACTTAAAAAACAAGTCGCCGTAATTGGAGGGAGAACTATTCAGGATTCAAGTTTTTTTCTTTACTTCCTTACTTCCCTTCCCTTCCTCCCTCCTTTTCCCCTCCCCTCCCTCCTTTTTTCTCTTTTCTTTCTTTCTTTCCTTCCTTCCTTCCTTTCCTCTTTTCTTTTTTCCTCCTCCATCTTCTTCTTCTTCTTTCTAGAAACACCTATCCCTACCTGGAGACATACATTCCATATATGACAATATATGGAACAGATATGCAGAAAGATTAGTTACAAAATTTATTTGAATTTATAATAATAAAAAGCATTAAAATCATCCAGTGTAAAAATGTATGCAAAAATTTTCACATTGTTGCAGATTTTTGTTTTTTTGTTTATTTGTGCTTGTTTTAGTTAAGACCAATAAGTTCCTCTTCAAAGCTTCCTTAGTGTTTCTTGCTCTGTACACAGCCCTTCCTGCTTAATCTCTTAAGGAGCACTTGTTGCTCTGCTTAATCTGTAACTAGCAAACCTCTTACTCTTACTCTGTAAACAACCTTTCCCCGTGCCCAGACATGCCTTGTACTTCTTCTGTAAACAACACTTCCCACCTTAGCAAAGTACAGCCTCTCCCTTCCCTCCTAATTAGCCATACTCAATTTCAAACAGTAGCCAATAGGGTTAGCTTAGATTGTGCGGTCCGACTCCAGCTAATGGGGAAAGGACACAGAAACAGGAATTGCGTTACGGATAAAAACCCCTACCCTACCCCACTAGATGTGCTCTTGCAATCAGAAGGAAGCAGGCAGCGCCCTTCTGCAGAAGTAAATGTATGTTGCTGAGAAGTTTTCTAAGTGCTGGTTTTCTTTGTGGCACCAAGCACTTGTTTCTAACATCAATGAGGGCAAAGTAATTACTAGTAGATGCGGGTAAGAGCTGAGTGAGGAGCCACTGAAGAAAGGGACTCTGTTCCCACTCTATCTCCACTGGATGTCAATCAACAGATGCTGCTGGTCATTTAGTAAAAACAACCAGGCACACAGAAACTGCAGTATGCTTGTACACCTACACCAGATACTTTCTGAACAGTAAAGAAATGGGGGTCGAGTGTGGCAGCTCATGCTTGCAATCCCAGCACTTTGGGGGACCGAGGCGGGGGGATCACCTGAGGTCAGGAGTTCGAGACCAGCCTGGCCAACATGGCGAAACCCTGTCTCTACTAAAAATACAAAAATCAGCCGGGTGTGGTGGTGCACACCTGTAATACCAGCTACTACTCCAGAGGCTGAGGCAGGAGAATCGCTTGAATCCCGGAGGTGGAGGTTGCAGTGAGCCAAGATGGTGCCACTGCACTCCAGCCTGGGCAACAAGCCAGACTCCTCTAAAAAAAAAAATTAGAGGAAAGAAAGAGAGAGAGAGAGAGAATGAAAAGAAAAAGAAGAGAGAATGAAAAGAAAAAGAAGAAAGAAAGAAAGAGAAAGAAAGAAAAAAAAGAAGGAAAGAAAGAAAGGCAGAGAAATGGGGAAGGAGAAAGCAAAGGACAGAGAGAAGGATACTCTACCAGTCTCTTCCTGTCAGGTTGTGATGGAACCATATGGTGTTTTTCACATGAGAATGTCTGCCTGGTCTGTGGGAACAGAGTTCTAAGGTAAAGTAGCAGGTGTGTTCTTAGTAGACACCTTGTCTGCTGCTGGAACACATACCTTCTATCTTTGTCTGCCATTTCCAGCTATGCAGGTGTGTCTGTTTTACTGATTGCTGCTCATAAAACTGGAATCTGGTCTCTCTCATGAACAAACCCTGTCATTCAATGTAGGCTTCCACTAACTCACTAAGTGATATGTGCCTCCTTCCTTTCAGCTGCAGTCCAGCACCATCCTACCTGCTACCTTCAAATACACAGGATCATTGTCTTGAGTATTTTGTTTGTTTTTTGTTTTGTTTTGTTTTGTTTTGTTTTTTGAGACTGAGTCTCGTTCTGTCGCCCAGGCTGGAGTGCAGTGGCGCGATCTCGGCTCACTGCAAGCTCCGCCTCCCAGGTTCATGCCATTCTCCTGCCTCAGCCTCCCGAGTAGCTGGAACTACAGGTACCCGCCACCATGCCTGGCTAATTTTTTAGATTTTTAATAGAGACGGGGTTTCACCGTGTTAGCCAGGATGGTCTCGATCACCTGACCTCGTGATCCGCCCGCCTCGGCCTCCCAAAGTGCTGGGATTACAGGCGTGAGCCACTGCGCCCCACCCGTCCTCAGTCTTGATTCAAACTTTCCTTGGCCACAGTGAAGCCTGAAAGCTTCAGCTTCACAAAATTTCCTGTGAGGCTCCCTGCAGGGGGCTCTTAAGCAGGCGCGGGCTTCAGGAAGGATTAAACATTTTTCATGAACCTAAGCCTCTCTTCTGTTGTCTTCCAGTCAAACAGACACACATGGAGGCTAGAAAAACTTGATTATTTGTTTTCATTAAACAAGAATTTAACTTAAAAAACAAGACCCCGGAATTGGAGGGAAAACTATTTAGGATTCAGTTTTGTTTCTTGACTTCCTTACTTCCCTTCCCTTCCTCCCTCCTTAGAGGTCCTAAGTCTGTGCCAGACTAGCAAACTAGCAAGCCAGCAAGGAAGTGGTAGAGCTTTACTAGTGTTTTTATTACCATTCCTACAACAATAGCAGCAGCAACAACAACTACTGCTTCTAATAGTGGTAATAATTATAGTAATGATAAATAACAGTAATTGTAATTGTTGATGTTTAGTTTATATATTTGTAATTGATAATGTTCTATAATTTACTTTTAGTAACTTTTATGGCATGTTACTTTTGGCATAAACCTCTGGACCCCTCCACATTACACCTTAAGGATGAATTTCACCTATGGACCTGTGGCTGCCCACCTGCCAGTGTGGGCCCTCTCTCCACTCCACCCCTAGACCTAAAATCTGGTTGACCTTTTGAGAAGACGTAGTAGCCATGGCACTCATATATCCATTTGATAACTTCCTGGAGTGGTTACATCTGCTGCCTGCCACTGGTAGCCCACCACACCTCATGTTGGTTGACCTGGACTGGGCAAAGAGGAGCATCTCTAGGGAGGCTCAGGTCTGACCTTCTCTCCTCCATCATAGGGAAGGGATCTAAGCATGGACAGAGGAAGCCTTCCTGACCCACTCATACTCACTATTACCTGGCCTGTGGCCACCCCTAAAACAGGGGTGGGGGGACAGCTCCAACCACTTCCAAAATCCATCCCAGTCAGTAAGCAAGCCCCAGGAAAGTGGAATAGAGGCAGGATTCCCCCTGTCCCCTAGCCTTGGGGTGCATTGGTCACCTCCAAAAGCCCACAGGGTAGGTGGGGCCTCCAGCCCACTCTACTAGCACAGGTAAAAACAGCTCAAAAGACCAGCTATAGCATCAATACTGCAGGGTTCACAGCAGGACAGCGATGAACACTGCTCCCCACAGGGTGGAGAAAGGATGAACCTTGGCCAGGTGTGGTGGCTTATGCTTGTAATCCCAGCACTTTGGGAGGCCCAGGAGGGTGGATCAGCCGAGGTCAGGAGTTTGAGACGAGCCTGGCCAACATGGTGAAACCCCGTTTCTACTAAAAATGAAAAAATTAGCTAGGCATGGTGGTGCGCACCTGTAATCCCAGCTACTCGGGAGGCTGAGGCAGGAGAATTGCTTGAACTGGGGAGGCACGGGTTGCAGTGAGTCAAGATCACACCATTGCACTCCAGTCTGGGTGACAAGAGAGAAACTCTGTCCCCCGCCAAAAAAAAGTATGAACCTGAGGAGCGCCCTTGACTGCTGTGGGACAAACACTCATGACAATGATTTCAATAAATATATCAGAGTGAGGAGCTGCTCTGCTATGTAGGAAACCTCTACCCAGGAACAGTTTGTCTCTGAAGGTTAACACCGGGATCCATAAGAACATGCATTACCTGATGGAGTGCCAACAGGACCACACTTTTTTTTTTTGGTAGCAGTTCTCATGAGCAAACAGAAAGGCTTGATCCTTTATCATGTACATGGTTCCTAGGGTCTAGTGGGTAGACTTAGATTTCACAGTAGGGCCAAAATTTATGACTGTTTTTTCTCCATGGTCGGTAACTGCCCTGCAAGTGTGGAGAAAAAAAAAAAGGTCTACTCTGCCATAGGTGGGGCAGGAGCTGGTGGTTTGAGCCATGAAGTGCACTTGTGAATCATGTGGCCTTGAGGTAGATGGTAGAAACGTAGGACAAAAACAGCCTTTTTCTCTTGGTTTGAGTGTCAGGAAATGGGGTCTCAGTGCTTTAGTCATTTCAGGGTATGTGTTGCGGCCTTTAGGGCTCAGGTCTGGGATGTCACTGACTAACCATGCAATACCAAGTACCCGGCATCTAAGGGGTATAGAGTGTGTGTTGAGAGGAGGGTTGTAGAAAGTGTTTGGAAACATCCATGCTCCTGCTGTTATTGAAGTGACAAAGAAGTGGCTGTCTTCCGGGTCGAGGAGGAATGTCCAAAGCCCTGGGGACCCAGTATCATTGGAAGACTTCCATTCAAGTTCTATACTTTCTTGCAATTGCTAAACTTCAGAAAACAGAGGAGATAAAACTTTTTGTAGCTGGTCTGGCCTTAGAGGTCCACAGCCTCTCATCAATGACCCAAACTGCCCCATACTGGACTCTCATCTATTACCATATACAAAAATCAACTCAAGATGGATCAAAGACTTAAATCTAAGACCAGAAACCATAAAAATTCTAGAAGATAACATCAGAAAAGCTCTTTTGGAAATGGTTTAGGAAAATAATTTATGGCTGATACCCCAGAAGCAAATGCAACAGAAACAAAAATAAGTAAATGGAACCTAATTAAACTAAAAACCAACCTTCTGAATAGCCAAAGAAATAATCAGCAGAGTCAACAGACAAGAAACAAAGTTGAAGAAAATATTTGCAAACTGTACATCTGACAAAGAACTATATCCAGAATCTATAAAGAACACCCAAAAATTAGCAAGAAAAAAAAATAATATCATCAAAAAGTGGATTAATAAATAATTCTCAAAAGAAGATACACAAACAGCCAACAAACATATAAAGAAAAAGCTAAGCATTACTAATTATCAGGGAAATGCAAATTAAAACCACAATGAGATATCACTTTAGTCCTGCAATAATGGCCATAATTAAAAAATAAAAAATAAATAAAAATAAATGTTGGCATGGATGTGATGAAGAGGGAACACTTTTACGCTACTGGTGGGAACATAAACTGGTACAACCACTATGGAAAACGGCATGAAAATTTCTTAAAGATCTAAAAATAGAACTACCATTTGATCCAGCAATCCCCCTATGGATACCAACCCAAAAGAAAATAAGTCATTATATGAAAAATACACATGTACACAAAGCATTGCTGGTTACAGTATTAGTAAAAAAAGTGTTTTGGAAGGAACTAAAAAATGTTCAATCATTTATTAACTGAATATCTATTTAATCTTATTAATATACTGCATACATGACAAGCGAAACATCAAAACCAGATAGTTCAAAAAACTTGATAAAATAATAGATAATAATTTTAGCATTTTCTTGTCTCACCTCAAGCAGATATTGAACCCGTTCTCACTGATTCATGCTCCTTACTTTAAACATGATGATTACATGCTGGAAAAAGCTAGATTTTCTGGATTATCGTTTTTGTATTTCTTCAATGAGGCTTTTGAGGGAATCAGTACTGGGTCTGGACAGGAAGAAATCATGGTTCCCATGAATAAAGGTAAACAAATAAAATGGATTTAATTTTTCTGTATCTTTGGACATTTATCTCAACTATCTGGGCTGAACAACCAACTGTTTTCTTCTATATACCAAAAATAGGCATTTTGTATAGCAAAAGGCCAGTTTCACTGCAGGGAGCCTTGGGAAAAGAGAAACAGAGAGAGGGAGGATCCTGGGGGCTGAAAGATGAGGGTAGTAATCTGGTCTTCTCTGAAAACAGTGCCCCCAAAACATAGCACGTTTAAACAACAAATAATATCTCACAATTTGTTGGAACTGGAATAGGGGCCCAGCTTGGTTGGGTGTCTCTGACTCAGGGTCTTTCATGAGGCTGTTTGTTTTCAAGCTCACTCATGTGGCTATTGGCAGAATTCAACGTAGACTGAGAGCCTATTTTTCTTTGTCTATTGGCCTTGTCACTCCTTCAGTTCTCTGCCATATGGACCCATACACAGAGCAACTCATAACATTAACATTGGAGCTTGCTTCTGCAATGTGAGGAATACAACAGAGAGTCCCAGAGAGATACAGAGACAGGAACAGAGATTGAGGGAGCAAACACAAGACAGAGTGAGTAGAAGGGAAATTACAACATTTTCATATATAATCCTGGGAGCCATGATAGACTGATGGTCTATTTTCTCCCAAATTTATATCTTGAAATTGTAACCTTTAATGTGGTGATATTAGGAGGTAGGAGATAATTAGGTCCTGAGGATGAAGTCCTCGTGAATAAGATTACTGGCTTTATAAAAGGAACCTCAGAGAGATTTCTCTTGTTCTCTCTACCAGGTGAGGATATAACCTGAAGTTTGCAGTCGGCAATTCAGAAGAGCTCTCACCAAAGGCTGACAATACTGGCATCTTGATATTCAACTTCCAGACTCTGCAACTATAAGAAATAAAATTTCATTGCTTATCAGCCATACAGTCTATGGTTCCTTGCTATGGCAGCCTGAAGTTTGAGGTGTTATCCTACCATTTTTGTTATATTCTGTTAGTCAGAAGTGAGTCACTAACCTCTTCATGCTGGGAGCTTTTATGCAGCTGCTCACTTTATATATCAAGGTGAGGCACATGCTTCTAATTCTAAATATAAAGAAAAACACTGGAAGGCTTAATGTCAGAAAATGACAATATTTGAATTTCATTTAATTTCAACATCTCATGGCACAAACTTAAAAATAAGGCACAGAGAGAAAATTACTCTCGCAAGATCACACTGCTGGAACCCAGGCCTGTTGAAATTATATATCATGCCACCTCCCACCCCTTATGGTAATTTTTGCATCTTTAAGTTTGCACATTATCTACTTGTGATGCCATACCATGGGTTTTATAAGTTTTACCTCATATACACCTGATGAGTTTCCCAGGAAGAATATTCTAGCATTGTTACCATTGTGCATGTTGGGTGACAGAGAAGGTCCTGAAACACACACTGACTTGTCTAAGGTCACAGAAATAGTAAGACAAGATGTTCTGACCCAGATCTGTCTCAAACGTGGGTCCTCAACCACATCCAGCTTTTCTCAGGAAGCTGAGAAAGGGGCATAGGGGCTGTGTTCTCATAGTTGTGAACAGCTGGGGAGTTTACATGGGAAAGGAGGGTGAGCAGTCAGGAGCCCAGCAGGGTCTGTGGGTCGGTGTTGTTGAAGGAAGGAGCCCAGGTGATGGAATCTTGAAGTGACCTCACTTCCTTAGTTACAGACTCCAAGAGAATTTGGAACTCTGGTAACCTGGGACCCTCATTTTAGAGATAGCCCTGTGTTTAGTAAGAAGATTCTGAAGACAGCAAGATGTTTTCCTGCTGTGTCTTGGATTTCTGAGGCTCTCATCTCAGGAAGGCTTGAACTGACAGCATTTTCTTATGATGTAGACATTGGCTCATTCCTCACCCTGGCTCTTCTGGAAGGGGGTGCCCATAGGTAACAGAAGGCCACGCAAGGCAGGCCCAACCAGGCCAGGCCTCACCTTTGATATCATCTGGGCAGCCCTACACCTCTCCTCAGCACCATGTCTTGTGGGAAAGAAAGAGATAATGGGTCCTTTTCTGACAGGAGCAGGTTTCCAGCTGTTGAGAAGCTAGTACATCTGTCAAATTTATACCCCAGGTTATGGCTGGCAGGATAGAAAGTTGAGTACTGGGGACCACCTTTATCTGTTCAGATGTTTATTCAAAAACTTCAAGCTGTCCTCTCATTTTCTCCTTGGCAGGAGGTCAATGCAAATGTTCCTTTGTGCCCTATCTGGGGGGCAGAATTTCCAATGGGGGTGTCCCCTGTGGGGAAAGCCAGGCATGCCACTGACACCTCTTGGCTGGGCTTCCAGGCACTCTCTTTGCTGAGCTCCATGCAGGAGATCCATGAGGAGCTGTTTGATGAGTTCAGCTAGTTTATCTCATTGGACAAAGAGCAGATGCACCACGCCAACAACCATGGGCAGGGCTGGTCTGGGGTGAAAGTGGGTACAGTGGAGTCTCCAAAGAGACCCAAAAGACCAGGGAAAGCCCAAGATCCAGACCCAAACATGAGGACTCCCTGGAAAATATTTTAGAACTTCCTCAATTAAATGTCCCACAATCCCTTCCCAAAGGAATCTGGCATCCATTAGTCCATAATAGCAACTTAGGTGCACAGTCACCAGTCATATACTTGTAGGAATATCAAAGAAAACACTTTTGTGTTGTTTTTACTTTACACTAGGCCATGAGTATCTTTGCAGTTGCTACTATGTTTATTGTTTTAACTACCCACCCCAGATATCTCCTGCAGCAGGCAGCTTCAATGCCTTCTCTGCTAGAACTTTTCTAAGATTTAAAAATGTACACTCTTACTAGAGAAGGGTTTTATCCAAATAGCGGAGCTTACACAGAAAGTGTCTTATATTACTCTATACATTAGTCATCTCACAGAACTCATCCCTGTAGCCCCATCTGGGCAGGAGCTGTGCCCTCATATGTCTTCATAATATTTCATAAGGGAGAGCCTTTTTCTCAGTAATTTAGCTTTTTAATGCTGATGGAGCCTGACATAATAAATTCTATTTCCATTTCACTCATGCTTCAGGGAACATCTTACGTGTGTCCTAATAGGCTATGACACTTTGCTATGGCTTCCATAATACAGTAACACAGGCTGAAGTGCTTTAACAACAAAAATTGAGTTTCTCACAGTTCTGGAGGCTAGTAATCCAACCAGAAGCTGGTGGCTGTGTGTCTTCTCTGAGGTCTCTCCTTGGCTTGCAGATGATCATCTTCTATCTCTGTGTCCACAAGATGTTCTCTTGTGCTTTTCTGTGCCCTGACTGCCTCTTCCAATGAGGGCCCCAGTCATGTTGAATTAGGATGCGTCCCATTGAATTCACTTAACCTTACATTTGCAGAGACTGTATGTTTAAATATAGTCACATCCTGAGGCACTAGGTGTTAAAACATGAATGTATACATTTTGGGAAGGGAACACAATTTAGCTCATAACATGTACTAATCCCTGGTAGATGACAGTCTCCCAGGAAAGAAATGACTCAGTGAAAGAATAGGCATATGTAAAGTGTGAATAGCTAAGCCAGACTTTGTTCCAGAAGGGCTGTGACAGGTACACTGCCAACAGGAGTTTCTGAATGTATCTGCCATTTTGGATCCAGACTCTTTGAATTATTTGACAAGCTGGTATCAATGTGACAAAGAAAATTATGTTTCTATTTCCACTTTTCCAACTGGTATGTTTGAGTTACCTTTCAGTTGTTTCATACTTATTTGGGTTTTCTGTTTACCAAGTTATCTCCTCAGATCCTTGGCCCTCTGATGGGCTTTCTCCAACCCTGGAGTTTCCCATCATGGACACTTTTGCCAGATGTGGGGTTGCTGTAGCTGTTTCTCTCCGTTTGAGGTTAGAAAACTCAGTTATGTTGCTTTAAGTCAAAAGGGTTGTGCTAGGCTTTCTTGCCCTGTGCCCTGTCTTTAAAACAGAGAGAAAATGTGGCTTCCCCATGCCCTTCCCCTTTATGTCAGGAACACACTGAGCCTCAGGTAGCTTAGAAGAAATTTCATGCAACCCTCACCGTGGAAGATTCTCATTCTGACCCATGTGTTTTGGAGCAGCCATTTGATATCACAAAGCCTGTGTTTTCTCATTTCTACGTTGAGAATGATTTTTGGGAACTCTCTGGAATAGTGCTCTTCATAAAGATTATTAATACAGGAGAGTGCTATTGTTCTACAGCTGATACAGCATGATGAAGATGCCTTGAAGTTATGAATGGATTAATTATTCTTTACCTCCACATCAAATTCGACATTGGAAGCTTAAAAAATTCTTCACCATGGACATCTATATCCTCCACATGTACAAGTCTCCAAAGGATGGGGACCTCCTGGTCTGAGCCACACATTCCAGTCCTCTGGTGTTTCATGGTCTCATCACTGTATGTTCCTTCTTGTCCCCCCTACACACCCACCCAAGTAAAAATATGAGTCTATCCTGAACCTAGAGATTTGAATGAAGCCAACCCCCAAGCCAGGCCCAAGGGAGAAGCTGATGCAGTCCCTGGCAGCAGCCTTCCGGGGTCAAACTATCTTCTTCTTCACCATTTTCTTGAACTTTTACCAGGAATTCACCACCACTCCACAGTTCCCGGACCAGCTGTTCAGTAGGCAAGCATCTGTTTTCTGCAAGGCACAGTGGTGACTCTACCAGCTACTGTGTTTCAGAATAACAGTGCATCTCTATCAGCCTCAGTTTCCATCTCTGAAGAGAATTGTACAATGAACCTCATATGGTTTTTGTGAGGAATGAATGACATAAAACATGAAAAGTGGATCCCTAGTGCCTGACTCAGTGGAAAGGCTGCTGGACATGCAATGGTTGTTCATATTTATATATTTTTTTCTGTTCTTTCACCCAAGAGGCTTTTTCTCATGTCTCAATGATTCATGTCCCTCTATAATTGGAAAAGCATATAGAAGACAAACCTGTCCTTACATTTGTAAAGGACAATGGAGTTTCATTTTAGCTGGACTTTATCCTTGACCCAGAGAGAATGGATATCCCTGGGTGCTGAGAAAGGCACAGTCAGATACATCTAAAGAGGTGGGAGTTAGGGCTTACGTATTCATCATGTATATATTAGGCACTTTTTCAGAGACTTGGCATAATTCAATGAAGAAAGCAGATGACAGTTCCTGGGCCTCAATTTATTTTATGAAGTCAGACACTCGCAGTAGACTACATAAGCAGGTCCTTTTGACAGAATGTGAAATATGATGCCCTTATGCCCTCCCGTAGTTATGGATGCACATCTCAGCTTCTGATCAGAAAGACACACCACAGGACCAAGTATAACATTTAAATATTTGAATAATTTTTTTTTCAAAGTAACATCCCTTCATGAGAAAAACTCTCAACAAATTAGGTATAGAATAAATTCACCTAAACCAATTAAAGTTCATGTATTACAAATAAACAGCTAATAATATATTAAATGAGACAAAGTTGCAAGCCTTTTCTATAAGACCTGGAACACAACAAGAATACCCACTTTCATCAGTCTTATTCAATACAGTACTCTATATCCAAGCCAGAGAAATTAGAGAAAAAATCAAAGGCATACAGATTGGAAACAAAGTTAACTTGTCACTCTTTGCAGACCACATAATTTTATATACAAAACCTTTAAAACTCCACTAAAAAACTGTTAGATCTAATGTAGAAATGTAGTAAACTTGCAAGAGATAAAATCAACATACAAAAGTCAACAGGGTTTTTATACACTAACAAGAAACTATGTAAAAGTATTTGAAAGAGAAATCAAGAAAACAATTCCGTCTATAATACATACAAAAAGTATACTCAGAAATAAACTGAATCAAAAAGGTAAAATCTCTACATTAAAAGCTAAAAAAACCTTAAGAATTGAGGTCAAAAATTAAATAAAAACAAATGGAAAGATGTCCCTTATTCATGAATTTCTAGAATTAATATTGTTTTAATGTCTGTATTACACAAGATAATCTACAGATTTAATGTAATTCTTATCAAAATATCAGTGACATACTTTACAGACATAAGATAAAAATTCTATAATTTATATGATATGAAAAAGGCCCTGAAGAGTCAGGGCAATATCAGCTAAAAAAAAAAAAATGTGCAAACATTACATTACTTGACAACAAAACATGGTACAAAGCTATAGTATCCAAAACAGTATGGTATGGACATAAAAACAGACACATAGGTTAATGAAGCAAAATAAAAAGCTCAGAAATTCATGCATTCACAGCTAATTGATTTTAGATGAAGGCAACAAAAATACACAATAAAGAATGACAGACTCTTCAATAAATAGTGTTGGGAAAACTGGGTATTCACACAGAGAACAATAAAATAACACCTTCATTTTACACCATATGTAACAATTAACTCATAATTTATTAAAAACTTAAATGTAAGACCTGACACTCTGAAACTGCTACCAAAAAAAAAAAAAAAAACAAAAAAAAAACATAGGGTGGAAGTCCCATGACATTGGTCTGAGCAATGAGATTTTGAATTTAACTTCAAAATTCCAGGGAACAAAACTAAGAATAAACAAATAAGATTACTTCTAACTAGGTCAGGCATGGTGGCTCACACCTGTAATCTCAGCACTTTGGGAGGAGGAGGCAGGTGGATCACCTGAGTTCAGGAGTTTGAGACCAGCCTGGCCAACATGGCAAAACCATGCCTCTATTAAAAAAAACACAAAAATTAACCAAGTGTGGTGGTGCATGCCTGTAATCCCAGCTACTGGGGAGGCTAAGGCAGGAGAATCACTTGAACCTCAGAGGCGGAGGTTGCAGTGAGCCAAGGTCACGCCACTGCACTCCAGTCTGGGCAATAGAGTGAGAATCCATCTCAATAAATTAAATAATTAATTAATTAAAATAGAGAGATAAAAACATACAAATATAACAAATACTGAAGAACAATTAGCATAGGTAATAATAGAGAAGTACTAAAAGTATGATAGAAATGAAATGTATTTAAAAATATTCACTTCTGAGTTAAGTTTGTAGATGTAGACACCTGACAAAGAGTTGCTCCTACATTATGCAAACAAAAAAGCTGGAGAAACTGCAAATAAATGAATGGCTCGTTCTGAGCCGTTTAGAGACCTGAATTCACAGGGAATACAACAAATCCAACATCAGGGGATGCAGAAGCCTGCAGGTAATGGAGACCCCAGGCTATTATGTGCACCGGAAAGACCATGTACACTGGTAAAATTAAACGAAAACTTTTGAAGTAGTACCTGGTGTCTGTGTGTAGGTGGGTGAAGGAGAAGGTGAAACCTTGGAGTCTACAGACATAAGGTTTACACCTTTGTCAGAGTGTTTCTAGCAACCCTACAAGGCCTGTCAGGGAGGATGGGGTAGAATCCTGAGAATGCTTCCCCAATAATGCTGATGGGGAGGGACCACTATCCCACCCACTGCTACAACTCTGGAGACATACCTCTCCCATCTCTCCTATAGAATACAAGGCCCAATGTGCAGTGTAAGAGCATCCAAACATGAGCCAGAGGGAATCGTGAAAAAACTCACAGCAGCTGATGGTGGAGAAACAAGGCCAACATCCACATCTCTGCACAGATGCATCTCCCATAAAGAAACTGAAGCCCAGCCAGGCGCGGGGCTTATGCCTATAACTCTAGCACTCTGAGAGGCCGAGGTGGGCAGATTAATTGAGCCCAGGAGTTCAAGACCAGCAATATGGTGAAACCTTGTCTCTACAAAAAATAACTGGGCATGGTGGCACATGCCTGTAGTCGCAGCTACTTGGGGGGCTGAGGCGGCAGGATCGCTTGAGCCCAGAAGGTCAAGACTGCAGTAAGCCGAGATTGCGCCACTGCACACTAGCCTGGGCGACAAAGTGAGACCCTGTCTCAAAACAACAACAACAACAAATAAACTAAACCATTAATTTACGGGGCACTGTTGCAGACCCACTTCCACTGGGAGTTAGAAACATGGACTAGGAGCCTCTCTACTACTGGGGGAGAAACGGAAATGTGCTCTTGGCCCTGCATTGCATCTACAGGATGGGCAGGAAAATCTTTACATGTCAGTAACCACACACCCCAGCTGACAGTGCTGTCTGAAGCTTCAGAACAACAGAGATATCCTCACTCCCTCACCCCCTGCCACCAAGTTAAAAAACATGGAGTTGGCCGGGCACAGTGGCTCACACCTGTAATCCCAGCACTTTGGGAGGCCGAGGCAGGTGAATCACCTGAGGTCAGGAGTTCAAGAGCAGCCTGGCCAACATGGTGAAACCCTGTCTCAACTAAAAATACAAAAAGTAGCTGAGTGTGGTGGTGGGTGCCTGTAATGCCTGCTACTCAGGAGGCTGAGGCAGGAGAATCGCTTGAACCCGGGAGGGGGAGGTTGCAGTGAGCTGAGATTGTGCCATTGCACTTCAGCCTGGATGACAAGAGCAAGACTCCATCTCAAAAAAAAAAAAAAAAGGAGTAAAAATGACCGTAAAATACAGCTGTGCATGAGATTATCTCTGATAAAAGGCACAAAGGGAAGGCACAGCAAACCTGGGAGATATTGGCAAAGTATCCTGAAAAGGATTTGAATTCCCTGGTGCTCAGAAGGTTATTGCTGCCATAACAAATTTCAATCCCAGCGTACCTCTCATCTACATGACCATAAACCCCTACACTAAGGCCTATCTGAGGGAAAACTGCTCATCAATAACCTGAAAACTATTTACCCCAATATACTGTTTTATACAACATATACTACTGCTTTCAACAAAAATTACAAGCCAAGCCATACTATTTTGTTTTAAGGTGAGATCTTTATTTGTGTGAGAAGCAAATTAAAAACTGTAAAGGACAGAAGAAAATAAGCCATCAGGTAAAGGGGTTAGAAGAAATTAGGCATCACAAAACCTAGGCATATGGAAATATGTTTAAATTTTTAAGCAAATAGGGAAAAGGGGATATCAAAATAATCAGAAAATTATAAACTAAACAAGCAAATTTGGAAAAGAGTCAAATAGAAATGGAATAAATTAAATACATATTAATATACAATGTATGAGTTAAATATTAAATTAGACTAAGTTGATGACGAGAGGATTAGTGAACTGGATTAGTGAATTGAACTATTGAACAGAATGAATGTAGCCAAAGACAGTAAGAGAAACAAAATCATAGCAATATGAATGTAATTATACATATATAAGTAACAGAATGAGAAGGAACAAAGCACAATTATTTTCCTTAAGTCCATATAAATAATAAATCACACTAATAAAATAGTTATTTTCAAATTTCTAAAATTAAAAACCAGGTATAAACTCATAAATGCAGAAGTGTGCTGTGTCTAAAAGAGAGCAATAAAGAAAGATATTTAACAAAATAACAGTCAAACTGCATAACACCAAATAGAATGAAGACAATTAAAAGCCATGAGAAGGAGAGATAACCTACAAGGTGAGAGTAAAATCTCCACAGCCTGTACAGACCCAGAAAACTGAGAAAGAAATATTAAGAGTTCTGAAAAAAAGTTATTGTTCAACCTATAATTGGATACATAGCTAGCATATTTTTAATAAATAAGGGTAAACTAAATTATCTTAAAAAGTAAAAAAAAAAAAGAGAGAGAGAGAAAGGGAGAGAGATTGTATTTACCAACAGGAGCTTCTTGACTGTACACTTCAAGAAGGTAGAAAAGTTGTCTTATAGAAAAATTAGGGAATCAAAATTAAAGATAAAGAACTTGTAGACACAGGAGACTATAAGGGTGGACACTGAATTCAAGAAACCACTAAGTCTTTGGCAGCATAGGTTTCAAAAGAATTTAGATAGATTAAAAGTGTCATTAAATTATATATCAAATCGAGCCCGCCCCTTTCTCCCGCCGCCTCGCCTCCCCGCCCCGCCCCGCGCCGCGCCGGCCGCTGTCAGCTCCCTCAGCGTCTGGCCGAGGCGTGGTGTATGCTGAGCCGCTGCCGCAGCCGGCTGCTCCACGTCCTGGGCCTTAGCTTTCTGCTGCAGACCCGCCGGCCGATTCTCCTCTGCCCTCCCCGTCTCATGAAGCCGCTGGTCGTGTTCGTCCTCGGCGGCCCCGGCGCCAGCAAGGGGACCCAGTGCGCCCGCATCGTCGAGAAATATGGCTACACACACCTTTCTGCAGGAGAGCTGCTTCGTGATGAAAGGAAGAACCCAGATTCACAGTATGGTGAACTTATTGAAAAGTACGTTAAAGAGGGGAAGATTGTACCAGTTGAGATAACCATCAGTTTATTAAAGAGGGAAATGGATCAGACAATGGCTGCCAATGCTCAGAAGAAGAAATTCTTGACTGATGGGTTTCCGAGAAATCAAGACAACGTTCAAGGTTGGAACAAGACCATGGATGGGAAGGCAGATGTATCTTTCGTTCTGTTTTTTGAGTGTAATAATGAGATCTGTATTGAACGATGTCTTGAGAGGGGAAAGAGTAGTGGTAGGAGTGATGACAACAGAGAGAGCTTGGAAAAGAGAATTCAGACCTACCTTCAGCCAACAAAGCCAATTATTGACTTATATGAAGAAATGGGGAAAGTCAAGAAAATAGATGCTTTTAAATCTGTTGATGAAGTTTTTGATGAAGTTGTGCAGATTTTCGACAAGGAAGGCTAATTCTAAACCTGAAAGCATCCTTGAAATCATGCTTGAATATTGCTTTGATAGCTGCTATCATGACCCCCCCCCCCCTTTTTTTTTTGAGACGGAGTCTCGCTCTGTCGCCCAGGCTGGAGTGCAGTGGCGCAATCTTGGCTCACTGCAACCTCCGCCTCCCAGATTCACGCCATTCTCCTGCCTCAGCCTCTCCGAGTAGCTGGGACTACAGGCGCCCGCCACCACGCCTGGCTAATTTTTTTGTATTTTTAGTAGAGATGGGGTTTCACCGTGGTCTCAATCTCCTGACCTCGTGATCCGCCCGCCTCGGCCTCCCAAAGTGCTGGGGTTACAAGCGTGAGCCACCGCGCCCGGCCCCATGACCCCTTTTTAAGGCAATTTTAATCTTTCATAACTACACCTCAATTAGTGGCTGGAAAGTACATGGTAAAACAAAGTAAATTTTTTATGTTCTTTTTTTTGGTCACAGGAGTAGACAGTGAATTCAGGTTTAACTTCATCTTAGTTGTGGTGCTCACTAAACAAAGAAGGGTATCAGCTAGTTTTTTTTAAATTCAAAACAATATCCCTTTTATAGTTTGTGCCTTCTGTGAGCAAAACTTTTGAGTACACGTATATATCCCTCTAGTAATCACAATATTTTAGTAGGGATACCCATTCCCTTTTTTTCTTGCAAGTTTTAAATTTCCAACCTTAAGTGAATTTGTGGACCAAATTTCAAAGGAACTTTTTGTGTAGTCAGTTCTTGCACAATGTGTTTGGTAAAAAAACTCAAAATGGATTCTTAGCAGCATTTTAGTGTTTATCAAATAACTGACCATTTGCTATAGAAAGATGAGAAAACTTAAGCTTTGTTTTACTACAACTCGTACAAAGTTGTATGACAGAGCATATTCTTTGCTTCCAAGATTTGGGTTGGGGGCACTAGGGGTTCAGAGCCTGGCAGAATTGTCAGTTTTAGTCTGACATAATCTAAGGGTATGGGGCAAGGATCACATCTAATGCTTGTGTTTCTTATACTCTGTTATATAGTGTTATTCATGATTCAGCTGATCTTAACAAAATTCCCAACAGTGGAACCTTGAAATGCATGTGGCTAGATTTATGCTAAAATGATTCAGTTAGCATTTTAGTAACACTTCAAAGGTTTCTTTTGTTTGTTTTCTAGACTTAATAAAAGGTTAGGATTAATTAGAAGAAGCAATCTAGTTAAATTTCTCATTTGTATTTTATTTTCTTGAATACTTTTTTCATAGTTATTTGTTTAAAAAGATTTAAAAATCATTGCACTTTGGTCAGAAAAATAATAAATATATCTTATAAATGTTTGATTCCCTTCCCTGCTATTTTTATTCAGTAGATTTTTATTTGGCATCATGTTGAAGCACCGAAAGATAAATGATTTTTAAAAGGCTATAGAGTCCAAAGGAATATTCTTTTACATCGATTCTTCCTTTAAAAATCTCTGAGAAATTTGTTTTCACCTTACTTTTTTCTCCTCTGTCACAATGCTAAGTGGTATCCAAGGTTCTTAATATGAGATTTAAAATCTTAAAATGTTTCTTATTTTCCGCACTTACATCATTTGGTACACAGGGTCAAATAGGGCAAATAATTTTGTCTTTGTATAATTAGATTTGATATTTAAAGTCACTGGAAATAGTGAGGACAAGTTAATGGATGTTTTTATATTTTAATAGAATCATTTATTTCTATGTGCTATGAAATTCACTTAATGATAATTTTTTCAACATACTTGCCATTAGAAAACAAAGTATTGCTAAGTACTATAACATATTGGCCACTAAAGTTCATATTGAGATTATCTTGGTTTCTTGGAAGAGATAGGAATGAGTTCTTATCTAGTGTTGCAGGCCAGCAAATACAGAGGTGGTTTAAATAAACAGCTCTAGTATGAAGCAAGAGTAAAGACTAAGGTTTCGAGAGCATTCCTACTCACATAAGTGAGGAAATCTGTCAGATAGGAATCTAAATACTTATAGTGAGATTGTGAAAGCAACCTTAAAGTTTTGAAGAAGACTGATGAGTCTTGGTACTTTGCTTCCTTTCATCAGATATCTTTCTGTGGCATTTGAGAACAGAAACCAAGAAACATGGTAATTACTAAATTATGAGTCTTTGCTTTTTGTTTCCTTTTAAGTAGAAAAACATGTTGGCAACATTGAGTTTTGGAGTTGATTGAGATAATCTGACTTAACTAGTTTTGTCATTCCATTTGTTAAAGATACAGTCACCAAGAATTTTTTGAGTTTTTTGAAAGACCCCAATTTAAGCCTTGCTTATTTTTAAAAATTAAGTTATTTCCATTTAGTGATGTTGGATGTATATGAATTATTTAGTAAATAATCTCAATAAATTTTGTGCTGTGGCCTTAAAAAAATTATATATCAAATCATCTACTTCTTAGATAATTTAACTAATGTCAAAATAATCTATTTTTCAGACTATTTTGTAATTAATTTATTAAAAATGTATATATCGCACATTATGCAAAATTTTGATTATGCTTTTATCAGAACTAATAAGTGTGAAAGGGCTGACAGTGGAATAGAAACTGCCCACAAGCCTCTGGACACTCACAATGACTGAGTCATAAACCAATAATAGAGCTGAGGAGGATGAGATAATAAGGTCCACCCAGTACATGACCACAAAGCAACTCACCAGCAGCAGGATGGTCTGGGTGGCCCTTTTCTCTGGGGAGGCTCTTGGAGAGAGGTTGGTTCTGTGAAGGTATTGGGATCGTCTCTGATGTCTGGACAAGAGAATTACCATGCATGAACTTGAGAGCAGCATGATTGTTACAAAGCAGACATTCCTAAGCAGTGGCAGCATGAAAGACAGGCTCCTGATAATGTAGCTTACGGAAGAAAGTGAGTTGTATTTGCCGATACTTAGCACATCGGTCTTAGTCCCATTAGAAGAAGCCACAGTAGAGGAGAACAGGTTATTACTGAGAGACAGACTGAGAACCCATAGGAAGAAGAAGGAGTGAAAGATGTAACCTGTGAACTTCTGTTTAATCATTGCAGACCAGGAGGTGCCAGGGCTGATGGCGACAGCCTGGAGCACGCTCAGGAGGCAGGTGGTGCAGATGGAGAGGCTCCCTGTGCATGTAGAAGAATGCCTTACACTTGAAGTCACTCTGAAAATACAGTGACTCAAACAGGTCTGGAGATGCCAAGAAGACCACAATGAGGAGCATCACTAAGTGGACAAGGGCCAGGTGACAGGTGATGAGGTCAGTGGGCTTAGGCCTCTGATCCTGAAGGAGTGAGAAGATTCGGAAGAATAGGAGGAAGTTGTTGGCTGTGAATCCAATACCAGCTTGAAGAAGAAGGGCGATTGTTAGTAGTACCTTAAGTGGAACATGGTCATCTTAATGATGAAGAGGAATTATATTTTATATATCTGAAATAAAGCAATAGACTTCTTACCATCAATGTTAGTTATTGTATAGTCAAAATTATTACCAACCTTATATTTTAATTTTACCCATTTATCTTGATTAATGCTGACTATCTCATATAAAATTTTTAAATGCAGCCTGAGTATTATATTTTATAACAAATAACTCATATATATATCAAATGTCAACACATCCACAATCACATCTATGTAGGGTGCACATTATCTATACTCATATAGTACCTGTGGCTCACTCCTCAAAAAGCATTTCTTTACTTTCTGTATTTTTTGTTTAATTTTCACCACCCATAATAATATGCATATAAAATAAATCATGGGTGCGTTTACAACTGAATTGAAGTAAACTTTGTGCTAATGGAAAAAGAATCACCAAAAATTTTTTTGAAAAAAGTTGCAGTGAATCGATCCAATATCCCATCACTCTAATGCTTTTCTTATTGCCTCCCTGTTTCATATTTAAGTACCCTTCTAATTAGATAGGGTTTCTGCTAATGATGAAGATAATCTATCATGAAGTCAGATGCTTATTAACCTTGACACCATCTGTACTTAATTTTCCTTTGTCGTATTAGCTAAGATATTCACAGGATCTGGGGTTTAGGATGTGAACATTGCTGTACTAACCGTATGTATCTTTTCAAAATGGTCCTGGTTCTCTTGAAGCTTAGTTTTAATATGGTACTCCTTATCTAAACCCTCATCATCTCAGAAAGGAATTACTAAAAACCCCGCTTTCAATTTTCAAGAGAACGAGCAGCACATTTCTCAAGTTTATGGCGTCCATAACTTTACATGAAAATGCTTATGTGAAGATCTTTTTCTTGAGCCTTCACTTAATACCGAAATACCCTCCCATGCCTTCAAAACCACTTTGCTCTTCAATAATACAGGGAATTTTCGTCATATGTTAATTGAAAGATCTCTGTATCAAAATAATTTTTCTGAAATTTTACTGAATAATTTGAAAATTGTTCTCTTGTTATTTGCTCTGGATGCTGGCATTATTATTTTATTAAATCAATTCAATACTGGCGTAGAACAAGTCAGCTGTATAATACTGAAACAAAATCTGTAGGCACTCTATTTTTCTTCTGAGATGTGAAAGTGTTCAATTGTTTTCAAGGTCACTTAAAACTACACTGGTCCCTAAGTGTAAATACGTAAGGCAATGCAGATTATGTGATAAACTGTGTTTTTGGCTCATACTCAGAAAATAATGGCTGAGGTAGACATTGCTCTAAGACCACTTGATGCGTATGAGTTTATCAAAAAAAATTGCAGCAAATAATTTTTACTTTTTATCCAAGCACTTAATCTATTAAAGGGACATATTTATTTCAACTTACAGAACCAACCAATTGATAGTTCTCAACAATATACATTTGCACCCTCAGCTCAGTTGGAATCTGTTGCCATATTGCACTCAGGGGAAACACCAGAAGAATATCAACAGAAAGTCTTAATGATCTTCACATTATAAGGTTCACAATCCAGTACAAGTAAAGCAAAATTTGAGTATGAATCACTAACATATATGGAATTATTTAATAACTATATACCAGAATCTTTTTATTATTACTCTTCAGGTATTGTAGGTTATCTAACAAAGACAGAGAATAAATGTAATAGAAAAAGTAACATAAATAATAATTTTAATATTTTCTCTTTTTACCTCAAAGACATCCATCTCACCATTTTTCATTCATGCCCCCACTCTGTAAATGACTCTCATGTGACCTTCTACTCAATGGGACTCTAGGTCATTGGTGCTGAGCCTGAACACTGAGGAGGACTATGATTCTTATGGATTGAGATCAACAGATAAAGCATAAGAGTATTAAATATGGATTTCACATAAGTAAAAAGTGAATATATATATGTAATATATAATAATAGTTATGCATAGGAAAACTACATGCAAATGTTTAAATATTTTATAGTTATATTAAAAAGTTACTTTTTTTTCTGAATATTAAACTTAACTGTATGCTCTGTATTTTTATTTGCTGAGTCTGGCAATTCTAACATAAAATAATCATGAGATCTGGAAACATGGTATACCACTGAGAGAAATTAAATAGAAGAAAAAAATCCATGAGGTCATATAGGTTGATGTGAGTGTAGGAATCGGGTCCTATTTGATGCAGTACACATTTAGAATTCTAAATGCAAATCTCAGCCCTCACTATGAGATCTGGCAACCAGCCTGCCTTTGGGTTGATGGTGAAGCCCCTGAGCACTCTCAGAAGACAGATAATATAGATAAAGTTCATCTTCATTATTCTCACTTTCATCTCAGGATATTCTTAATACTGTAAGCCCCAAAGGATATGCACAATCATGGATGTTAGGGAAAACAACACCTTTCAATGGACCAGTAACTAAAGGCTGATTGTAAAGTCAACAGCCTTGATCAGACATCAGAAAAAAAAGATTGTCATGAGAGAAAGAAGCTATTCACAAACCTGTCACTATTTTGCGTTACAGAATATGCTATTTTGGACAAGATAAAGTTTGATTAAATCTATGTTTTCAGTATTATAATAATATTTACTATTTAGAATTGTATTTTAATGATATGTCTTAATAGTTTTTTTACATTCTTCCTGGCATATACTTATGCTTAAAAATCCATATCAGAAAATAAATAATACCTTGTTTTATTTTTACTGGTTTAATAATCAAAAGTGTCATATTCTCATCAATTTCACCATATTCTATGAACAGTGTCCTAAAACATATTACTGGCCATCAACTACGATTATGAAGAATGAAGTGATTATGAGAATTGCACATGACCTAGTTGGCAGGGCAGTAGGTCTTTTTATTCACTGGCAATAGTTGGTAAACTGACAAACACAGCTGGCAACATCAGAAAAGGAAGTCACCTTTTCCAGCTAAAACAATTTTATAAACATCGTTTGTGTAATGTACAAATGTACTTGATGGCAAGTTCCAGATACCACTGAGAAATGAAACTGGAGTGCATCTACTATTCTATTGTAATTTAGCTTAGCAAAGAGTGCAGATGGTAGCACAGTGCTCACAAGTGCAGATATTCACAATCTCAAGACATTGTATTCTCACTTCATCTGAGAAAAAAAACATGGGAAAAGAAAGTGTCACTGCAGAGGTAGGAAACAAAAAAACCACCCGGGCGGGGCTCGATCACTAATTCTGAGCTATAACTTTTTGGAAATCATAAAATTATGTCTGCCAGTGCAGATTTTTTTTTTTTTTTTGATTACCAAACTCTAAAATTTTGAGCAAAATATAGGACTTTTTTTCCTAAATGCTTTCAAGGTATTTTACCATCATATCCCTGTGCATCAGAGTAACAGAAAAATTATACTCATATTAACTGTGTCAAATATTGTATTAAGAAGGAAATGGAGGGCATGTCTTTCTGCTCAGGTACCCTGATCAGGAACGATTAGGGTCCACTAAGACCCATCTTTTCAGACATCTTCCCTCTTCTACATGAAGTACAGGGCTTTTAACATGAACTCATTTAAGAAAAACTTAAAATTCTCTCATGGTACAGATATAGAAAAGTTTGCTGCTGATCAAATTTCTTAAGGCTTTCACGCCCTTGTGAGTAAAAAAAAATGGACAATTTCTGTCATTGTCATTTTGTTTCTTCTGTTTGCAAAAGTATCTTGGTTTCTTTCTCTCTGTCTTCCATTTTAAAGATACATAGACACTAAAAGGCATTAACCGTATTAAATACAGAAAATGTTAACTTGTGAATTTCAACAATTGAGTTAAAAATGACTTGTCACTTTTTGTGACTATATGTTTAATAGGGCAACCTACAATTTAAGCTTTTTAGAAGAATAAAAAGAGATACTAAATTTAGAAGATTTTCTAGTAATAAGGGAATGCTAAATTATTCACAAATTATTATTCTCTCCTAACTAATCTTATACAAGTGAATACACACATCTTATATGTTTTAGATCATTTAGAAAATCTAAATATCAATGTAAACTTAAAGAAATATTTGAAATTGTACTGGATATTACCAGCCTCTATTCATATAAGTTGGTCACTCACACTATTGAGTTTTAATATATAACAAAAAATGACGGTGCCAGATAGTTTGTGTTATCAAGAAAAAAATCCTTCTGGTAGCAATTACTATAATCCAATAAAACATAATGTCTTTTATAGTCATCTGCTAAATTATTGGTATTGTGAAATGTTGAAAAGATTTTATGTTATGACATCATTATTTAAATAGTGCTAAAGTATTAAAATATATTGAAGTATCTCTAAACTGTAAAAAAGATATAAGATTAAATTATTCTAAATTAGTTTCATTTGTTGTGTGTTGAAAGATAGAATTCTTCATAAATACATAAAATAATTTGTTATACTAATTTATTGTAATCAAAAATAGCCTAGTAAAGTTTCAATTCAAATATGATAGTATAAAATCACAAATTTCATTATATGAGTATGTAAATTTGTGTGCTCATAATATTAATAACATTTATGTTTCATTTGGAAATTCTTACTAATTAGTCATAATTCAGTGAGAAGTAAAAATAAAATTATGAGAGAATCACAGACACTATGAAGAAAATCCTACCTCTTCCCACCATTCACCTGAGTCTTGAGCACTCACTAGTAGTGAAGGAGAAGCAGATACTCAGCAGCTGAGCCTTGGAGTGATTCTGTGCGTGTGGATTGTGGTCCCTGAGACATGGCTCTAAGAAAGAAATGCTGCCAGTTCGTCTCCCTCCAGGCCCATAACTGTTCTTTCAGCAGCTACAATTGAAACGTTCTGAGCAAGGAACTATCCTAATTGAGGAAAACACTGTGATCAGCCAGATTGAGGTTGAAGCTGAGCTTCAAGTATCTGTGTACCTTCTGGTCTCAGAGGAAGGGGAAAGACAGCAAATCGCAAAGGG